>NC_080078.1:45009957-46216006 GCF_949987535.1 Balaenoptera acutorostrata
TTGCACATGGTTTGTGTGTCCTATTCATGTGCATATTGTAGTCTTTCGGCCCAGTTTTCTACTGGATTCTCTGCCTTTCTGTTTCCTAATTTTTCCTTGAGAGAACTGGACAATGATATATTTAATGGACCTGGAGCTGGGCCGCACAATTTGTAAAAAATACGACGAAGACATTGACAACTGCCCCTTGCAGGAAGGCCCAGAAGAGAAAAAGGTTTGAGAGTAAAATCAACCCAAAGCATCACAAATCTGAGAAGGAAAAATCGTATCAAGGAGAGTGTATTAGGAAAACACATAGTTCCCGTGCATCTCCTTTATCCCCCACACTGAACACCTCTCTCCTGACCCTTCTGGTCACCTAATGTGTGGGGTTTATCCCCCACCAAACAATTCTTGGGGACACCAGTTACCTACCTGGAGGTGGCATCAAGTCTCACAGGTTAAGGGCTCAGGCCCACGAGACACCCCGACCCATTCAGCTGCCAGTCACAGGGAGTAGGCCCACAACTTCTGTCCAATTGACCACAAATCGGAGGTTCCCATCTCGCCTTCTTCAGGTTTGATTAATTTGCTAGAGTGGCTCACAGAACTCAGGGAAATACTTACGTTTCCCATCTTATTAAAGGATATGGTAAAGGATACAGATGAACAGCCAGATGCAGAGATACACAAGGTGAGGTGGGGGAGGGTTCTGAGCACAGGAGCTTCTGAGGATCCAGGTGTATCACCCCTTCCCCCAATATGTGGATGTGCTCACCCACATGGTTGCTCTGAACCCCACACCATCAGGATTCTAGGGAGGCTTCCTCACGTAGGCAAGACTGTCCCGAGCCCCATCATTGGTCATCATTGGTCTTTCTGCTGACCAGCCCCCAGCCAGGAGCCCACCCAGAGTCACCTCAATAGAACAAAACATGCTCCTGGTGTTCTTATCACTTAGAAATTTACAAGGGATCCAGGTGTTCTGTGCCAGGAATACAGGCAGAGACCAATATACGTATTTTCTTTATCTCACAGCATGCCGAGGGGAGGGTGCTTAGGGAAGTCCTCAGGGATGACCGTGGGGCAGAATGACAGGTCCTGGCCCCTCCCCGCCAGGTCCCAGGGCTCCCCCTGTACAGAGATGTTCCCAGCACAGCAACAAGCTGGGCCCTGTGCTCACAGCCCGGCTGGCCCACCAGAGAGCCCCACAGACCCCCATGGGCCCTTCCCTCTTGGATGGAGCCTCCCCGGGCCCCAGCCTCCAGCTTCCTGAGAACTCGGGTCCAGGAAGACGCTGTTCTCCCTGTGGGCCTCTCCTTCCTTTGCTCTGATTCTTCTGGACAGGGGGACAGTTCAGTTTGCTGGTCGCCCCATCCCTCCCTCTGGTCTCCTGGGCGGCAAGGAGGAGTCCTGGTCAGTCAGACCTCTTGTCATCACCCTATGAACTGACATCTGGTCCGTTGGACTGAAAGCTTGGATATGGGCCTCGGTCAGGGGATGCCCTCAGTGGGGCTGGGGTCTCCCCGGACCCCAGCCTTGGGGCAGCCTCTCCTTGGGGTGGCTTTGCAGCTGCAGCTGATGGCGGGGTGGGCACCAGCTGGACCATCTCCTGGGCAGTCTGCTGGCTCCCCCAATAGCTCATGGGGCAGAGACCCTTCAGGCAGCGTCACGTGCCCTGGGTGGGGGGGACCCTGAAGGGCAGGTGATGGCCCCACCAGGCACCCTCTCAGGAGCCCCTGCCTTGATAGTGGAGACTTGAGCTCTGGAGCCCAGCCCCAGGCCACTGTTTGATTCTGCTTTTCTTTCCTCTTTAGTTTTTAATGCACCTTGGGCTCCTGGTAAGTCCTTCCTGCTAAGCGCTCTCATTGTTACATTGTTCTGATTTTATGTCTTACATAAAATTACTTTTTTCAGGTGAGCTGCACTTTCATTGTGGACTCACGGCCATGGTTTACCCAGTTCACCCTCCTGAACAGCACCTGCCACCAGCAGAAATGGGGCGAGGAGTTCCCGGCTCCCACAGCAGCTCCTTTTCTCGTGAAGAATGAGGGTCTGGAGTCCTAGGTCTGCGTGGCACCAGAGCAATTAAAGGCATCTCAGAGCACGTTCTGGGTCCCTGTCAGTTTTGCATTCTCCCTGTTGGTTTATTTCCATGGATGTTGCTGCCAGTGACAAGCGATGGAGAATTTACCATTGTTGTTCTCACCTTGGCTGTGGGTGTAGGGTGCTGAGTCAATCAAACTCCTCAGCTTATGGGAGGGTGCCCTTCCTGATTCTTGCAGGGTCCTCATGATTGGTGTGTGTACTCATTCATTCATTCATATATTCTCCATTTGTCCATCATCTGTCCATCCATGCATCCGTCCATCCTTCCATCATCCATGCATCCATCCATATATCTAGGCATCCATCCATCTTTCCATCATCCATGCATCCATACATCAATCCATTTATCCCTCCTTTCATCCATCCATCCATCCATCCAAACATGCCTCCATCCATCCATCCATCATCCATGCATCCATTCTTCCATTCTTTTGTTCCTTCATTCTCCAATCTCTCCAGGCCCCCATCCATTCCACTCAAAAGGAATCCAGACGGTTTTGCCAGGCGACAGCCACCTGTGTCCCTTCTGTGTCCATCTCTGAGGCCAGATTCACAGTGGGTGGCCCTTCTGCGGTGGTGGTGTTGGGTTGATGCCCAGGCACAGGGGTGGGAGGTGGGTGACAAAGATGACAGAAGGCTCTGTCCTCTGTGGATCCCCATCAGGGCATCTGCCCTGGAGCTGCCTGACTGATGAGAAATCTTCTCAGGGCCTCTGGGGTCAGCTCAGAAGATGGCAGCTCCAGTCACCCCCTCCCCTCCCGCTCCCTGACCCCTGTGTTCCCCCATCGGCACCCAGCCTGGCCTCCATGGCCGTCAACACTGATCACTAGCCCTGGGACAGGCCCTGAGGTGACAGAGCCCCCATGAGCACCTCTCTCTTCCCGGGTCCTGGTGGGGGCAGCCCTGAAGGGGCCGAGGGATGGGGGCCTTGGGCCCTAAGTGGGACAGAGAGGCCATGGGACGCTGTCTGGAGGAGGACTTCAGAGCGAGGGGCTGAGGGGTCTTCCCTATGCCTTTTGAGTTCGGGGATCTGGTTTGCGTGTCCCGTGGTTGGCAGGCTGTCCCTTTCCTGACTGACCTATTGCCATGATGTGGCCATAAGCACTGGTGAAACAGGTCTCCCCCTCCCTGCCCCCCAGCTCCGGGCAGCTCCATGAGCACAGCTGGCCTGAGCCAGCTTCGGTCCTTTAGTACCTGTGTTTGGGATTTCTAACATCTCCCCACAATTTGATAAGGGCAAGTACAAACTGATAAGGGTGGCTGTGTGGTCAGTGCCTTGAGGGCACTTGGGCTCAGAGGGGTGGAGCCATTGTTCCTGGGCCCCGTGCCGGCCAAGGCCAGACAGAACCCCTGAACAATAGTGGCCACCTTCACCTCAACTCCCGTTTCCCATCGGAAGGCCTGTGTCCTGCTCTTTTCAATTCTTCTGTGGTCTGACCTCAGGTGCGCTTTAAACTACACCGGGGGGCTTTGCACATGTCCCTCAGCATTCAGACCCAGGCATGGGGTGATTTGGAACCCACCACGAGCCTCCCGTGGGTCACCAGGGTATGAATACAGGTGCCAGAGGCTGACTGCAGCCTCCATTTGTTGGTTGTAGCTCTAAACACATACAGGATTCATACAGTTCCTTTGGGGAACTGACTGTCACAGCTTTGCTTGGTTAAGGAAGTTACAACAGGTCTCTCAGGGGGGTCACCTCTTCTCCTGGTCACTGGAGAAGTAAAGTCACACGTGAAAGGACCAGGGGGAGAACAATCAGATGTCTGGCCCCGGGGGGAGAGTGAAAGCACCCTCTCAATAACTGACAGAGCCCACCAGGTGAAACTCAGATGATATTTACAAAAACCTAAGAATTCATTTAACAAATTTGATTTTGATTACCGTGGAGAGTTTAACTTAGCTACTCCATGGGGCGTCCAGTTTGTATGGTCAGGTGGCTTGTGGGGACCTTACACTGACACCAACCCCTCATATGAGCACGTGCCCGAGAGAGCAAATAAAAGGCTTTGTGTGACTTCCCCCAAAGGCTCCCCTGCCCCCCAGGGCCCGCCCCTGTCCCGCCCTTAGATAAGACCCCTGCGGAGCTTTTCAGAACCTGCTTTCTTGGCTTGAGTTGACCAGTCTGGCATTACCCAGGAGCCCAAGGCCTCGGGTGAGGGCATATGCCTCTTGGTCTCTGTCTGCTTCCGGCTGTGACCACCCCCAGCCCACACTACGTGGAAACTGCCGGTACCTCCTCCAGCGCCTGTGAGCAGTAAACGTCTCTGTTTCAATTTCTCTGTGGTCTCTGCTGAGCCACGGCTCACCACCAAGCGCCCTGGGCTGCACCTCAGTGTTGATTTGACAAATTAATAACAGTTACGTAGAACATTCACCAGCAGCTGCAGAACATGTATTCTTTTTGAGCTGATAGAACACTTATCCAAATTCAGCACATTCTGATCCAAATTTCAGTGGATTTCGAAGAACCTACATCATATAGAATGAGTTCTCCAGGCACAGTGAAGTATAGGTTAAAATTAAGGAGGAAAGTGAAAATTCAGCAACACACCCCTAGGTAACATGCGGGCTGGAGAAGCCCTCTCGTTTCAGGCTGGGGTATATGTTTAAAGTAAATGATGAAAAACTTTATGATAAAACATACTCGAGAAGCTGCTGATGTCTGGGTCCAAGGAATGTGAGATCTGGACATCGCAGGCGCCCGAGGTTGGACAGGGCTATGGCCGGTGATCTGTCCCTCCCTCAGTGGAAGGAAACTATCACAAGGAAGCAGAAGGAACGGGAAAGAAAACAGAGCCTGTTGGAGACAATCGAGGAATCCAACAGCCGACCCTTCGCAACGTCTCATGAGGCTGCTCCTCCAGCAGGAGGTATCTAGACGTGGAGAAGGTGGGAAGAAAAACGCGGTCTCCTGACAGATCCTGCAGATCTCGGAAGACTACAGATGCTACAGTCACCGCTGCCTGGGGTGGGGAACCAGCGTGGGGGCCGCAACTTCTCTGTGGAGGAAACGATCAAGCCCGCACACACCTCGGAGCAGCTTGCTGCATCCTCATCGGGATCGCCCTGACGGGACCCTGCCGTGTCTCTTAGACCCCAGGCTGACAGCCGTCCACTGAGGCGTGACCGTGAGGGTGGTGACGAGGGTGTCCCCACTGTGTCCATACTCCCCTCTCTTCCTGGGCCAGCCCCAGTCCTGTCCTACAACCTGTCCCCACGGCGATGGCCCAGACCCCGCATCCTTTCTGGGATCATCATTAGCATACAGGAGTCCGTCTCCCTCCTCAGGTCCACAGGCAGCACATCCCACTTTCCCGGCCCGCTCGCTCCCACGGCCTGGTGTGCATCCCAGGCGGGGCACGTCAGCAACACGGTTCCCGTGAGAAGAGCCTGACACGGCCACACGGCAGAGGCCACAGCGCCACAGATGGCAGATCTGCGTGAGAATGCACATTGGCTGGGGCAAGGCAGGGCCTGACCTTCCCCAGCCCTGGAACCCCTCCTGCCCCTGGCTACCGCTCACATGCATTCCAGCAGAGCCCCTGCCTTGGCTGGCTTACCCCTTGTCCCCTGCCCACTGCCAAGCACGGCCAGGCCTCCTGTCATGTAGGTCAGCAGGTGCCAGCGGTGGTGGAGAGGATGATGCCCCGGCCCCCGTGCTGCCCCTCACTGGACCTTCCCGTTGTGCCCTGAGGTCATCGGCTGCAGCCAAGGTCAGAGGTAGATCTGGTTTTCTCCTCGGCTCCCGGGACTCGGGACCCACCAGCATTCCTAAGTGCCCGTGACTCTGCCAGCCCAGGGAGGCACGGCCATGAGGGCAAAGCCCAGTGGGCTTGAGACCCTCACCCAGGCCCTACCGAGGCTGGGCTGGGGATGCCCTGGAGATGAGGCGGAACGGAGCCTGCATGTCCTTGGGCCCAAGGCTTACGTGATGAGGGGTGGAAATTGGGACACGCCCCCGACACCAGCTCCCATCGGGGGATGATGGGAGGGACAGAGAGGAGGAGCTGGGCAGAGGGCCTAGCCAGCAGCACAGGGCTGTGTGGGGCAGGGCGGCGCTGGCTGGGGAGCTGGGGAGGGCGGCCCACCGAGTACTGCTGGCTTTCAGGCCGACGCCGGACAGCATGTTCCTGAAGCTGTCTCTGCTCCTGGGGCTTCTTGCTCTGCGGCCTCATGTCTGCAGCTGGAAGTTTGAGGACATCAGTAAGAGTACGCCAAACTTCCGCTTGTGTGTGGAGTTTGCTGTGTTTCACTTCAACGAACACGAGCCAGATGAGTACGCTTACAAGCTGCTTTGGGTGGGGCGGAGCCAGCGCAAGGTGAGGGGGATGGGAGTGGGGGATAGGGATGGGGGATGGGTGTGGGGGTGGGAGTGGGGGATGGGGGATGGGGGTGGGTGTGGGGGGTGGGAGTGGGGGATGGGTGTGGGGGGTGGGGGTGGGGGTGGAGAGTGGGGGCCGGAGGGTGAGGCAGTCTCCCTGTCTGCGGCTCCACCTTCTCCCTGAAGCCGGGACCGCGGTCGGGGGAAGGGGCAGTCTGTGGTCTGCAGGAAAAGGTAAGGGATGTTTCATTTGGTCAAGGATGTTTAAAAATACAAGGTACCAGAATAGAAGGGCTCCAAGTTTCTGATGTGTTAGCTTTGCGCTTGGAACAGGGAGAGAAGGAGAGGGAGGCAGAGGGCAGGTGAGGAGGGAGACGGAGGGGAGGCAGCACCCCAACATCAAAGCCCAGGCAGGATGGGCAGCACAGAGTGGAGCCGATCGCAGGCCTCAGCTGCCAGGATCACTGCCTGGATGCTGGGCTGAGGCCCCTCGTGAAGTGAGCCGGCCTTGGCCACGTGGCCGCCGTGGGTCAGGCCTGGCGGGAGGCAGCGGAGGCAGACAGGGCGCGATCTCGTGGGGCTGTTACGCTGGTGGTGAGAAGCACGCAGGCCCCAAGTTCTCGGGGGAGATAGTGGAAGACCTGGACAAAAGTGGTCAGTGTAGGACCGCAGGGTTGAGGGGAGGGGCGGCCGGGGGGGCGGGGAAGCGCTCTTCATGACGGGCACTCCTGGAAGGACCCGGCCACGTGCAGGTTTGGGGACAAGAAGGGCGGGCAGCCCCGGAGAGGGCCCTGGACCGGGCTGAGCCGCGAGTTCCCGGCAGGGCCAGCCTGAGGGCTATGGGCCCATGTCTCAGGGAAGGAGGTTCAGAGAGGCGGGCGTGCAGGGTGGGCGTGTGCCAGGGCTGGGTCAGGATGTTATCCTCGGAGGAGCGGGGACTCACGGGAGGCGGTCGCTCAGCTTTGTCCAGCATCCCTCTGGACCCCGTGGGGGCAGTGGGCTCCACAGCTTGGGGGCAAGTTGAGACCAGGGTGCAGGAGCTGGGCCCTGGACGCCAGAAGGCAGAGGAAGAGCTGGCTTCTGAGTCGACTTGGAGGTTGACGTGGCGTGTAGGGGGGTGGGGGTCAGGCACAGACCCCAGGTCTTTGTCCTGAGCAGGTGGGCAGACAGCAGAGTGAGGGGCGGGGGAGACAGGAAGATGGCCGGGCCGAGTCTGTCACAGTCAGTGTTCCCGAGGCAGTTCTGGGAAAGAAGGCTGTGGGTTACAGAGCATCAGGGTGGGGAAGAGGCGGGACCCGATGGGAGTGTGGGTGTCCTTAGCACCTGGCTGTGCAGCGCTTTCCCACCGATGCTCATACCTCCCCCGCCCCGGATACTTTGTCCGGATTAGTTTTTGTCCAACAGTCCTGAGCCGAGACCCATTCTTGGCCCCGGATGGCCAGCCCCAAGCTGGCCCAGGACAGCGGGGCTCTGATGTGACGGTCCCCCACTGCACACATTCCTGATGGGACTGGAGGCTGGCCCCCTCCCTGCACAGACGGCCCTGGCTTCCCTCAAGGGCCCTCATTTCCTGACCGGCTGGCCCTTCGCTGGGCTGCACCCAGCCCTGGACCTGTGGAGGCTGAGGGCCCCTCGAGCATCACTGAGGACTCAGCTGCCACCCCCGCCCTGCCCTAAGCCTGTCCTCGCCCAGGGTCCAGCGGCAGTGCAAGGGGCTGGGCATGTGTATCTGTGTGTCTGTGTGTCTGTGTGTGTGTGTGTGTGTGTGTGTGTGTGTGTGTGTGTGTGTGTGTGTGTGTGTGTGGCTGGTGGCATCAGCTGCAGGCATTCCTGAGCCCCTAAGGAAGCCAGCTTTCTAGACAATTCCAGGTCAGGGCCGTGCTCCTCCCTATGGAAGTTTCTGGTTACATTCCTCTCCGTGTTGGAGTTCTTCCGAGTTTTCACGACCTCTCTGTAGGGGATGAAATCCTATCTTGTGTTAACTTCTTAGAGAAGCTGATGAACACACAGAGCAGCACCCGGTTCACAAACATCCACCTGGATGAAGGTTTACAAGGTGAGCCCTTTGGTGCCGCAGCTGCTGCAGGAGAGACAGAGCATCCAGCCCCCAGCCCCCTGTCCTGGTCTGGATGCTGCCCCCGAGGGACAGGGCAGCTCTGAGGGTGGCTCAGTGGAGAAGCGCCCCCGTCCGCCTCCCTAGAAGGAGCCGTGCGACGCCCTCCGTGTGTCTGGCTGATGCGATTGAGAGCTGGGTCTCGTGTTAGGTGTGCTGTGCGTGTGCTCTCAGCGCCGGGGCCCTACCTCCCGTGACCACCCCCCTCCCCACCGCCATGTACTCGTGACGCGGCTCCTGGGTAGCAGCCATCAGGAGGCGGCAGGGAAGAGTCCAGGCTGGAGCTGCGCTCAGGGACATCTTTTTGTAGGAAGAGTAGAGAATTAAAGTGGAAAAGTAAAATAATACATAAATTAAAAATAAGAAAAATGCACCTAGGTTTGTCCCAATTTATACACATGTGCACATTCATACCCATTTGCCCATTTTCTACTTGGTTCTCTGTGTTTCTCTCATTACTGCAAAGTAAGTATTTCACAGAAGTTTCTACAATCTCTCCTTGACAGAAGTATAGGTGGATATATTTAATGGACCTGGAGCTGGGCCGCACAATTTGTAAAAAACACGACGAAGACATTGACAACTGCCCCTTGCAAGAAGGCCCGGAACAGAATAAGGTTTGAGGATAAAATCAACCAAAAGCATCACAAATCTTCAGAGAATGAAAAATAATGTCAAGAAGGGTCTATGAGAGGAGGCTTGGAAGTTGTCAGGGATGACCGTGGGGCAGAATGACAGGTCCTGGCCCCACCCCGCCAGGTCCCAGGGCTCCCCCTGTACAGAGATGCTCCCAGCACAGCAGCAAGCTGGGCCCTGTGCTCACAGCCCGGCTGGCCCACCAGAGAACCCCACAGACCCCCATGGGCCCTTCCCTCTTGGACGGAGCCTCCCTGGGCCCCAGCCTCCAGCTTTCTGAGAACTCGGGTCCAGGAAGACGCTGTTCTCCCTGTGGGCCTCTCCTTCCTTTGCTCCAATTCTTCTGGACAGGAGGACAGTTTAGTTTGCTGGTCGCCCCACCCCTCCCTCTGGTCTCCTGGGCGGCAAGGAGGAGTCCTGGTCAGTCAGACCTCTTGTCATCACCCTATGAACTGACATCTGGTCCGTTGGACTGAAACCTTGGGGACAGGCCTCAGTCAGGGTGATGCCCTCAGTGGGGCTGGGGTCTCCCCGGACCCCAGCCTTGGGGCAGCCTCTCCCTGGGGTGGGTTTGCAGCTGCAGCTGATGGCTGGGTGGGCACCAGCTGGACCATCTCCTGGGCAGTCTGCTGGCTCCCCCAAGAGCTCACGGGGCAGAGACCCTTCAGGCAGCGTCACGTGCCCTGGGTCGAGGGGACCCTGAAGGGCAGGTGATGGCCCCACCAGGCACCCTCTCAGGAGCCCCTGCCTTGATGGTGGAGACTTGAGCTCTGGAGCCCAGCTCCAGGCCACTGTTTGATTCTGCTTTTCTTTCCTCTTTAGTTTTTAATGCACCTTGAGCTCCTGGTAAGTCCTTCCTGCTAAGCGCTCTCATTGTTACAGTGTTCTGATTTTATGTCATACATAAAATTACTATTTTCAGGTGAGCTGCACTTTCACTGTGGACTCACGGCCATGGTTTACCCAGTTCACCCTCCTGAACAGCACCTGCCAGCAGAAATGGGGGGAGGAGTTCCCGGCTCCCACAGCAGCTCCTTTTCTCCTGAAGAATGAGGGTCTGGAGTCCTAGGTCTGCGTGGCACCAGAGCAATTAAAGGCATCTCAGAGCACGTTCTGGGTCCCTGTCAGTTTTGCATTCTCCCTGATGGTTTATTTCCATGGATGTTGCTGCCAGTGACAAGCGATGGAGAGTTTACCATTATTGTTCTCACCTTGGCTGTGGGTGCAGGGTGCTGAGTCAATCAAACTCCTCAGCTCATGGGAGGGTGCCCTTCCTGGTTCTTGCAGGGTCCTCATGATTGGTGTGTGTACTCATTCATTCATTCATTCATATATTCTCCATTTGTCCATCATCTGTCCATCCATGCATCCATGCATCCATCCACTTATCCATCCTTTCATTCATCCATCCATCCATCAACCATGCTTCCATCCATCCATCCATGCATCTATTCTTCCATTCTTTTGTTCCTTCATTCTCCAATCTCTCCACCCCCCATCCATACCACTCAAAAGGAATCCAGACAGTTTTGCCAGGCGACAGCCACCTGTGTCCCTTCTGTGTCCATCTCTGAGGCCAGATTCACAGTGGGTGGCCCTTCTGCGGTGGTGGTGTTGGGTTGATGCCCAGGCACAGGGGTGGGAGGTGGGTGACAAAGATGACAGAAGGCTCTGTCCTCTGTGGATCCCCATCAGGGCATCTGCCCTGGAGCTGCCTGACTGATGAGAAATCTTCTCAGGGCCTCTGGGGTCAGCTCAGAAGATGGCAGCTCCAGTCACCCCCTCCCCTCCTGCTCCCTGACCCCTGTGTTCCCCCATCGGCACCCGGCCTGGCCTCCATGGCCGTCAACACTGATCACTAGCCCTGGGACAGGCCCTGAGGTGACAGAGCCCCCCATGAGCACCTCTCTCTTCCAGGGTCCTGGTGGGGGCAGCCCTGGTGGGGGCAACCCTGGAGGGGCCGAGGGATGTGGGCCTGGGGCCCTAAGTGGGACAGAGAGGCCATGGGACGCTGTCTGGAGGAGGACTTCAGAGGGAGGGGCTGAGGGGTCTTCCCTACGCCTTTTGAGTTCAGGGATCTGATCTGCGTGTCCATGGTGGTTAGTCTATCCTTTCCTGGCCAGTTGGTTCCCTTGAAGTGGTCATCAGTGCTGATGGGACAGCATTTCCCAGGACCACTGAGGACAGCTCCACTGGGAAGGTCACAAAGACAGCGGCCTGCGTCAGCTTTGGCTCCTTGTGCAGCCTGTGTGTAGAGTCTTAACATCTTCACGCCCTGATAGGGGCATGTACACACTGACAGGGTGAGTCTTATGGTCAGCAGAGCCAGCCTGTTGCCCACCCTTGGCTTAGAGCTCTTAGTTCTGAGGGTCGTTGCTCTGGGCCTCAGGCTGGCCCGGGAAAAACAGCCCTGCCCTGAGGGCCGGCGGGCTATGCTCACAGGTGAGCACCTTCAGCCCAACCCCCATTCCCCTGGGGAAGGCCTGCCATCTGCTCTGTTCCATTATAAGTCAGTCGTTTTCTACCTTGGAAACCCCAGTGGCTTCATTTCACTCATCTCCTAGAGACCCACTCCCCCCATCTCTGCTACCTGATGTCAGAAACACACAAAGTCCCCAGGTGGTTGGCACTTGTGCCCAAGATTGGGAAATGGTTTCTAAGGAAGCCCAATATTTTGAGGTGTGTGAACCGCAGTGAGGATATTTTGTTTGTGGCCTGCATCTTGCCTCTGGCTCC
The DNA here is from genome assembly GCF_949987535.1 of Balaenoptera acutorostrata. Classification (NCBI taxonomy): domain Eukaryota; kingdom Metazoa; phylum Chordata; class Mammalia; order Artiodactyla; family Balaenopteridae; genus Balaenoptera; species Balaenoptera acutorostrata. The sequence goes on from NC_080078.1 coordinate 45,021,855, forward strand.
CACTCTCTGGGAATATGGGGTTAAAACCATGGCCCATTCACCGAGCTGAGGCTCAGGGTCCTGGGCCGTGTGAGGGTCTTGGTGGGGCTGGTGAATTTTATGCCCACCACTGTTGTCACTGGCGAACCCACGTTAGCAGATTGGGGATGATGGCCTACTCCCTAAGGTCAGTCACAACCAGGAGTGGCCTGTCCTGTGTCACCGTGTCCTGGAGGAACTGCTCCAGATTTAGCCTAGTCACCAGTCATCCCAAATCAGTAGGGAGTGAAAATATACACACAAGCACACAACAGAAAAATGGACACGTATTTTAGAAATTCTTGATTTCCACCAAACCCAGAATGTTTTCTGGGATTACCTGGTTTGGAGAAGCAGGGCCCTTTGGGATACCCATGCTGAGACTCCTCCTTAATCCAAGTCCCAGCACTGGGGAATGCGTGCAGAGGCAGCAGGGAAGGATGAGGAGGTAAGAGAGAGAAAAGTCGGGTGATTTAAGGATAGAAGTTGAAGTACAAACATCTGTAGAACTGTGAACCTAGGAACACCAAAGGAAGAGAAAAGGAAAAAGAAATATTTGAAGAAAGAATGGAGATACACTTTCCAAAATTAAAGGAAAACACAATGCAAAGATTTTGTATCAATTAGCTCTTGCTGCATAAGAAGCAGCCTCAAAATATCAGTGACACATAGCAGTAAGCATTACTCCTTCCTGACAGGCGTGCAGGATAGGGGGATGATTGTGTTCAGAGCTGCCCAGAATTAAACTTTTCTAGGTAATATCAACATGCTGTTGGGGTGTGTGTGTGTTTGCACATGCTTGTGAAGTTCAAAGGCTTATGAGAGTGTTAGGGGCATAATATTTGGTTCTTTTACAAAATCAACAACAGTAACCACATATTTCTACAAAATATCCAAACCCTAGAAATATCACTTCAGTTTGGTGAATTTTAGTCTACTGATCAGCTCTTGGCACAGAAATGCTGCACTACAAACCCCCCTTGACCTCAGCAGTGCATCACAGCAAGAGTCCATTATCAAGTCATGGGTCTGAGGCTGACCCGGAGGCGTGGCTGTGTGGCTTCCCTTCAGATCATCACAGCTGGGCTCACCCTGGAGTGGGGACAGGTCTGTTCCACCTGTTCTGGGGCCCTGACTAGGTGTTTCCAAACAGCTGGACCTTTAATAGTTCCCAGACCAGGTTGCCGGACACTAGGAGCTCCCATACCACGTGTTCTCCGGCTAGGTGCCCCCAGGGCACCCCTCACATTGAGAGACCACCCGAGAGTAGGAGGAATCTTCACACCTCGTCCTGACGCTGTCAACTCTGCCTCCACGGCACAGGTGGAAACCAGCCATGTGCCAGGCCCACCGCAGTGAGAGGCTGGGAAGTCAGGGCAAAGCGTGCAGATGAGCTAGTCTAAACCAGGGAGGGCTTGAGGACCACAGTGATGCTTCCGTATGCAACAGTTGGTACCATAACCTTGAGTGGACAGCCCAGGTCCCAGGGCTGCATGTGCCATGATGGATACTCCTCTTTTCCCAAAGTACAAAACCCAGCAGAACTGGGCATGTCAGGGTTGCGGACACTGGTGACGAAGCTCTGAGTAAAGGCAGGGATGAGAAGCACAACATCCAGAGTGGGGTCACAGGGCAGCTGAGGACTACATGTCAGAGACTGATAACATTCCAGCTCTCGGCTTGTGTGATGGATTCATGGGTATCCATTGCGTCATACAGCTATGCGTGGACCAATGCCAGGAGTGCCACAAACCAAGACAGATGATGTTTAAGCTGACTTTGGGCAACTAGGGTTCATAAAAAAAAAAAAAAAGGCGAGCAAACAAAAACCTCAAATGCACCCTAGAGTCAGACAGAAGTCCAGCAGGTGCTTTGAACTTGGTAGTTCATGGGGAAACGGCTGAGGGGCAGCTGGTGGGGTTACTCCATCAGACCAGCCTTGGAGGACATGGGGGTGGGGGACTCCATGCACTGATGACCCTCGAAGAGGGCTCTGCATCTGCCGGGTTGGGTCTTGGGGTTTGCCCTCCATGACCCCCCCGGCCTGAGGGGCCCAGTAGGGCCTCGGGCGCTTGCCAGCCTGCACGGGCTCCCCTCCCAAGGGCCCTCCCTCACCCCTGTTTCCCTGGGTCGTGGGAACCACTGAGCGTAGGAGAGGGCCTGTCTTCTTTACATTCTCGACCATGACAGAACTGGGAGGCGGACCAGGTACCCCGATCCCAGGAGGCACGTGGAAGCCCAAGGAAGAGGCCGCTGTGGGCTCTGGAGCTTAATCTGCCCCCAGAGCGGGGTCTCCCCTGGGTCAGACCTTGTGCTATGGTGCCTGAGGCCTCCTGATCCCAGGGGCAGAGGGGCATGTGTGGCTAAATCCCTAGAGGTGAACAAATTGTCAGGCCTCAGGCCCGGTTCCTCTTCGATCTTCTGCCATGAGCACAGGAACTGCCCTTCGCTCTAACCCCGTTTTTATTTCCGTACCATCATACCGTTGCTAAGGTTATTTTCCTTTTTTTCCTAATTATTGAAGTAATGCATATATAATATAGAAAACTTGAAACAATATAAAGAAAAGTCAGAAATGAATGTTTTTTCATCAAAGCAAAAGCATTTCTCTGGGCTTCCCTGGTGGCGCAGTGGTTGAGAATCTGCCTGCCAATGCAGGGGACACGGGTTCGAGCCGTGGTCTGGGAAGATCCCACATGCCGCGGAGCAACTGGGCCCATGAGCCACAATTACTGAGCCGGCGCGTCTGGAGCCTGTGCTCCGCAACAAGAGAGGCCGCGATAGTGAGAGGCCCGCGCACCGCGATGAAGAGTGGCCCCCGCTTGCTGCAGCTAGAGAAGGCCCTCGCACAGAAACGAAGACCCAACACAGCCAAAAATAAATAAATAAAAAAATATATATATAAAATTTAAAAAAAAAAAAGTTTATTTGAGCAAAAATCGTTTGGAATCAGGCAGCACCAAACTGGAAGTGGTTAGGAGTGCTCCCAGATTTCTTTAAAAAAAAAAAGCATTTCTCACTCAGTCCACAAATATTGACACGTTCTCTCTGTGTCCCGCCTGGCTCCAGGCTCTGGGGGCGTCGTGATGAGTGACAGGAAGGATTCCCTACCCTTAGAAAGTCCCTTATATTTCTCGTGGGGAAAGACAGGCAATAAAGATATCCACCAGTAACTAACTGCAGGTTGTGATGGGTGACACAGAGGAACAGACAGGGAGATAAAAACCGGAGCCGGGAGAGGCCCTGGAGATTTGGGGGGTGTCTGTGTTGAGACTTGCAGGGGGATGAGCCGGGATGAACAGCTGTGTGGAGGTGAGGGGGGAACCCCAAGCCCCCGAGAGAAGGCTGTGCCCGGCAGGGCAGGTGGGGTGCCAGCCTGGTGCTCAGTGCAGTGGGAGGGGCTGCCGGGGATGAGGGTGAAGCGGTGGCACACACGATCAAAGTGTGGTCAAGAGTCTCCTACATTTTTTCATAACACATTTTTATTTATGAAGAATTGCATCATATTTAGTGTTTTGCATCTTGTGCATCACTTTTTTTTTATAAGCATTTTCCAACATTGCTGAGAATTCTTTAGTTTTTTTTTTTTTTTTTTTTTATAAATTTTATTTTATTTATTTATTTTTGGCTGTGTTGGGTCTTCGTTTCTGTGCGAGGGCTTTCTCTAGTTGTGGCAAGCGGGGGCCACTCTTCATTGCGGCTCATGGGCCTCTCACTATCGCGGCCTCTCTTGTTGCGGAGCACAGGCTCCAGACGCGCAGGCTCAGTAGTTGTGGCTCACGGGCCTAGTTGCTCCGCGGCATGTGGGATCTTCCCAGACCAGGGCTCGAACCCGTGTCCCCTGCATTGGCAGGCAGATTCTCAACCACTGCGCCACCAAGGAAGCCCTAGTTTTTAAGTCAACGTAATAGGCTTCTTTTATTCATATCATAATGCATTTGTATATTTACTAAAGGTGGGAACCTCTTAAACTCCCCTGGTGCTATTAATATGCAGCAAAATTCAAAAATCATGAATACATTAGAGTTGACCTCAGAACAACACGGACTTGAACTGGGCGGGTCCACTTATAAATGGATTGTTTTCAATAAATACATATATGGACTGTAAATGAATTTCCCCTTTTTCATGATTTTCTTAATAACATTTTCTTTTCTCTGGCTTACTTTACTGCAAGAATACAGTATATGATACATCGAATATGAAAAATATGTGTCAATCACCTGTTTAGGTTATTGGTAAGGCTTCTGGTCAAACGTAGGCTATTAGCATTTAAGTTTCGGGGGAAGCCAATGTTACACGTGGATTTTCGACTGTACTGGGGCTCGGCGCCCCTCACCCCTGCGTTGTTCAAGAGTCAACTGTACTAGTAAGTGACCGGCAATCGGCCGTTTATACTAAATTTAAATTCGTATAAAGCTTTTGCATCAATTCTCTCTCTCTTTTTTTTTTTTTTTACAAGGAAGTTTTTGTTTTCTTTTTAAATTAATAGACTTTTACTTTTTTTTTTAAGTATTTGTTTATTTATTTTTTATTTATGGCTGTGTTGGGTCTTCGTTTCTGTGCGAGGCCTTTCTCTAGTTGTGGCAAGCGGGGACCACTCTTCATCGCGGTGCGCGGGCCTCTCACTATCGCAGCCTCTCTTGTTGCGGGGCACAGGCTCCAGACACGCAGGCTCAGTAGTTGTGGCTCACGGGCCCAGCCGCTCCGTGGCATGTGGGATCTTCCCAGACCAGGGCTCGAACCCGTGTCCCCTGCATTGGCAGGCAGACTCAACCACTGCGCCACCAGGGAAGCCCTCTCTGTCTTTTATTATACAGAAATACTTGAATAATTTTTCAAAGATATTGGAAAAGTGTTGTCCACTACAGCACTGTTTGTAGCAGCTGAAAATGAGAAACAACCAAACCTCCAATAGTTTAAGTACAACGTGGAGGAAGGGTTCCCACCCAGCAATGGTTCCAGCAGCCGGATGTATGCAGCAGGGCTGTGGTTTCCCATACATGGCCCAGTGTCAGGAGCCCATCAACCTTCACATCCTGGGACCAATGCCCACCTCTCTGTCCCTCCAGGAACGTCCAAGAGCCCAGGGGTGCCCACGCCCCCTCCCACTAAGGTGCACGCCTGAGCCGCAGGGTGGGCTGTGGCCACTGCTCCCCGGAGGACAGGACAGCAGAGGGCGGTGCTGGGGCTACAGAGGAGGGAGTCAGAGGCCAGGCACTTAGGAAGCCAGGGTCACGGCGTGGGTGGGCCCTCCGCCCCGAGGGCAGAAGCAGGACGGGCTTGCCTGCTGTGTGAGCTGCCAGGACCACGGGCCAGTGGCCGGCAGGGGAGAGGTGCCCTCACCGAGACAGGGTCACCGGTGTGGGATTACATCACAAAGTGGGACCTCCCTGCAGGGCATGGACTCAGAAGGTGACCACACACCAGGGCTCAGGAGCGAGGAGGCCCCAGACCAGGGCGTAGATACAGCTGAAAGTGCTGGGTTTGCGGGAGAACCCTGGGCTGGGGCACCCAACTCCACAGGAGGGGGAGCAGACTGGAAACAGGGCCAGGGCAGGAGACCTCAGGGCAGCGACACCCTTCACAGCCGCATCTTACAGGCCTGAGACACAGAAACAGGAGTGGGCGGAGAGGCTCGCAGGGGAGGTGCGGGCCCGCCAGCTCTAAGCGCTCTCCCTGGAGCTACAGAGCCACCCAGGAGGAGAAGAGCAGGAGGCTGGCGGGGGGGACTCCTGAACTGGCTTCTCGTGGGCAGGGCTCCTTGGAAGACAGGGGGAGCCCCACCAGGTGACCCTGACAGTTCTGTCTTCATCCAGCTGGGCTGATGTTCTCAGGGTAAGATCTCTGGACCTGTAGTGGCATCCGTGGCCACCCCACCCCACCCACAGCTCCAGCCCTGGGAGGACGAGGACGTTCACTTGTGCCCCCGGAAGGAGGGACCATGACCAGACTCTGGGGGTCCTGCCTGCTCCTGCTAACCATCCCGGTGGTCCTGGTGGATAGCACATTCCTATACAAGAACACAGGCAAGGTGTTGAGGGAATTAAGGGCCATCAGCACCTCAAGTGGCAATGTGAAGCAGTGTCTGTGGTTCGCCATGCAGGAATACAACAAGGAGAGCAAGGACAAATGCCTCTTCCAGGTGGTCAAGGTGCTGCAGGTCCAGCTGCAGGTAAGGGTGCTTCCTCCCAATTTGCATATTTGTTTCTGGCAGCACAGACTGAAGCCAGGCTGAGAGAGTGGGCGTGTGAGCATCACCGGGACCCAGCGGTTCTGGACACTCGAGCGCCGGACCCCACGCCCAGCGTCTTTTCTCCACGCGTTGCGACCTCTGTCCTAGGGGCCCCAACCTGTGAACTCAGTTAAATCCCAAACTGCAAATCACACGTCTGTGATCCGTGTTTGCTAAGGCTGGGAGACAAGTTGAGCGCCATGAATATTTTGTAATAATGCAGCCCTGGGCGACATTCAATCTATCCACGTCCCATGGAATGTGGATTGATATCAAATAGATAGGCTCATAAAGTGCCTCCTCCCAGATTCCTTCATTCTGTCAGTCCTACATTTCTTTAGCGGCAGTGGAGACATTCTGTCCACAGAACCCCTCCTCGCAGGACCTCAGGTGGCCCAAGGCTGGGAGACATTGCTCGCTTGATTCCCATGTGGGTGACGCTCCACATGGCCCCGCCTGCCAAGTCCAAGAAGAGGCCCTTGGGGTTGAAATTCCGCTGACTTCCAGCCTCAGTCGGGTGGTTGGGGCATAATTGCACCGGAGGTTTGCAGGGATGAGTTGTAAAGAGAGTCAGCAGGCAGGCCATTGAGAAAGACTTACCCCAGGTGTCGGACTCCACACTGCCCCCATTGGCAGGAGCCGGGCCAGTCTACACGTGACCCCACATCCCGGCACAAGTGAGCCATCGACACGGTGTTCCCAGCACACGAGGCTGATGGCTGCACACTCCATCAGGGACAACCCCACCGCCCTTTGAAGTTAAGGCTCCTGGCTCCTGTAACTTCCACACCCCCTTCACAGTTCTCCCCTTTGGTACCCATGCATCATGGGCATGCAGCCCTTCCATGCCAGCCACTCTAGATAGGGCTGAGATGGACGCAAGTGATCACAGCCTTTAGGGAGCCAGGGGACCAATTAGAAGACAGGCTGCCAAGCTAGGCCGGAGAGCTGGGATGCTGTCTGTGGCGTGGTGCTTGGGGCCAGGCATCAGGGGGCTTCCTTAGACAGCTGGTGGGACCTGGGTCCCCTACACAGTCATGGTTGAGCACCACCTCCCCAGGGAGAGATGAAGGTGCAGCCCGAGGGCAGATGGGCTGCAGGGGAAGGAGGCTGGCGGGCAGTGTTTTCTGGGGGGTCCCCAGAAGCAGACCCTAGTGCTAGTGTTCCAGTGAGGTGGTTTATTTGAGAGGCCATCCAGGAAGCACCAGGCAGCCTGGAGAGGATTGAGAGGGGGCAGGGAAGTGGCCAGTGCAGGGGAGCCACTGAGCAGGTGACCACCAAGGGCATCTGGGCTCAGGGTCCCTGGGGCCTTGGGGAGAGGGGGCAGCACCGCCGAGCTGGGCCACCTGCAGGAGAGGAGCTGGGTTCCTCATCCACAGACTCTCACCTGTCATTGGCTACGAGCTGCTCCAGGAGCCCTTGGCTCCTGATGGCAACAGGGAGCCCCGGGAAGTGACAGCGTGGGTGGGTGCCTGGGGCCCCACCCATGGCATCTGCCGCAGGAGGGGAGTGGGGAGTGTTTAGGGGTGCGGCGGAGGGGAAGAAGGAGCGTGGCCCATTTCAGCAACCCTAGGGAGCCAGTGTGAGCAGCCAGACGGGTGGGCGGTGACCAGGCCAGGCCAGGCCTCATAGGCTGTGGGCAAGACTTTCAGGCCACCTTAGGAGGATGAAAAGCCAGAGAAACATTAGGTCAGGGAGTTCTTGGGATCCATATGATCAGATATGGGCTTTGAATCTGTCACTCTGGTTAGCTCACCTTGAAAGGGGTGTGAGTGCTCAGGTTCCCGTTTCCCTGGAATCAGCACACAGCCATCCTCTTCCTTCCTGTGGCCGGATGAGCAGAGAGGCCGGGCCCTCTGGGAGGTAGGAGGAGTGGGGACGGCTGTTAGGGGTGCACGTTCTAGTACCCGACGCCCCCGTCTCAGCCCCGGGTCAGTTGCCAGCTGGCTAACCAGCTTCTCCCACTACAGTCCAGTCACCCTTGTTAGTTCTTTGGAAAGAAACTAAGACGTCATACGACCTCGTTAAAGGCTGGAGTTGGCAGTGAGGGAAGGCCTGGCAGAAAAGCGTGAGTCCAGGTGAACCTGGACCCAAGCTGCAGACACACCTTTCATCTCCTGCTGTCATCTTCTTTTTGACCTCACTGGTCATCAGAATCACCTGGAGGCTTGTTCAAACACAGACTGCGGGGCCCACCCCTGGAGTTTCTGATTCAGTAGGTCGAAGCCCTGCATTTCCATCAAGTTCCCTGGTGATGTTGATGCTGTCGGGCCAGGGACCCCACCTGCGAAGCCTGGAACACCACTGCGGAAGGACGGCCCTTATTCCTTCTGTGATTCCAAGAGCTGATGGGAGAAGGATTTTCTGGGTGGCGGGCTTGGCCATCTCTAAATCCTGCTGTAATCTTTTAAAACCAGATGGGAGCAGATTTTAAACGGACATATGAGCAGGCTTTACCTCACTCAAGTGTTAGCAAATTCTGTCAATCACTGCTGTTCTGCTTCCTAAACACTCAGAGAACAGGAAGACAAACCCTGGCCACGTGGGCCCCTGGGATGGTGGGAGGGGCCTTGGGTGGGGAAGTCCCAAAGGACGGGGGATTTCAGATGACAGAATCTGAGGGGGGTATGTGTGGGAAGGGACTCAGGGAGGGGGTCCTATGTGGTCGAGGGGCCTGTTCCCATGGGGCACACGTGAACTGGTAATATCCCGGGCCCAGGAGAGCCCAGGTTCTGGAAGTAGAAGGTCTTGCCTTCAAGAAAGCCCCAGGCTGGATGGGGCCTTCCCCCGGGGAATCCAGCTCCAAGTGGTGGTATCAGCGTGTGGTGGGCATTATAGGCCATCCCCTAAAGATATGTTTGGAGAGGGGGAGAGGGGAGGAGGAGATAGGGAGAGAGAATGAGAGTGAGAGCAATTTGTTAAGGGTTAGCTGAACCTTTTAAAAAGTAGAAAAAGCTTTTTTGAACAAAATTGCATGATTGCTAATCAATAGGCCACAGATCGTCTGGAATACTTTATTGATGCTGTAATTGCCCGCACCAACTGCAGAAAGCTTCCAAACGGTAATGAAAACTGCATGGTTAATGAAAACGTCAAACTGGAAAAGGTAGGTGACAAACCAACTGTCTGCGATGGTCTTGGCTGCTCTGAGCCCCAGGCAGAACTTGGGGTACACAGACCCTCTCCTTGAGGTCAGCATCAGTCCCAGTGTTTCGCCCCAGAAGTGGTCAGCCCTGTGGCCTTCAGAGCAGAGGGTGCAGGGCAGCAGGATGTGGAGGACCCCTTGTCCTAGGGACAGGATGCTGTCAAGGTCACTCTTACTGCAAGGACTCCATCCCTCCAGGCTCCTGGTGCAGGAAAACTTGCTAACACACATTCCGAGAGTCTGCCCTCTCGGACCCTGATGCACCACCCAGCTGTTGCCAGCCCCACAGTCGTTCATCCTTGTGAAGGCACAAAAGGGAGTCCATTCACTCAGCCGCCCATCAAAGCTTACTCGGCACTTGGCGCTATTCTGGATGCTGGAGATTAAGCAGTGACCAGGCCAAGTGGTGTCCCCACCCTCCCAGGCTCAGCCATGGTTTCCACAAATGTCAGGGAAGAGCCCCAGGCTCTCAGTAGAGGGCTGACATGGCCTGAGGGCTTTTGGCCTCGAGCCTGTATTTCTGACTCAGGGTGGGAGTGCCCGGGGCTCATCCAAGGGCTTCCTCTGAGGTTGTTGAAGGCCCCGGGCTCCCTGAAGGTGGGCCCCTTCCTTCACACTCAGTGGTCCTCCATGTGAGCCATGTCAGAATCACCTGGCGGCCTTGACACACCTGGATGGTGGGGTTTCCCCCTGCAGAGTCTGATTCAGTAAGTCTGGAGAGGAATCCAAGACCTGGCATTCCTCACGAGCTCCCCAGGCTGGGGGTCCGGGGCTGCTGCTCTGGCCTTGGGACCATACTCAGAACCGCTGCTCCATGCAACCACAAGGGCCCGTTGACAGGAGCCTAAAACTGCCTCTGTGAGCTCGCCATGAACAAATTCCATCATTTCCAGCAGAATAGAGGCCCTTCAAGGACAAACATTCAAGCAGGGAGCGTGTCTGATGCCATCTTATCTTTTATGTTAGTTTTGTTTATCTTTTCCTGGTAGTACAAGTATGGTTGGTTGAAGCTTATATTTTCTACTGGGAGCATTGTGGATAAGGGAAAGTTGTCGCTTTTTACCTGTTTGTAGAAAATATTAAAGAGAATTAAGGAAACTTGTCTTCAGGAAGCTCTTTTATTCTCTGTAAGGTTTCCATGGTCCATCTCGGTTTTAAAGCACACAGTTATCGATAATGAAAACTTTGTTCCTTTCTTTCCAAGTGTTTGGAATAATGCTGAAGAGGAGTAATGCTGGGCATTCTCTCTTATTCCTGGGGGATTTAATGGGATTCTCTTCAGTATTTATACCTTATTACTAAATATTGTATCGAGTATTGATTTCTGAAGCTCCTCCAACTCCCTCTTTACCAAGATTTTTTAAATTAAGAATGTTTCCTTCTGGGGCTTCCCTGGTGGCGCAGTGGTTGAGAATCTGCCTGCTAATGCAGGGGACACTGGTTCGAGCCCTAGTCTGGGAAGATCCCACATGCCGCGGAGCAACTAGGCCCGTGAGCCACAGCTACTGAGCCTGCGTGTCTGGAGCCTGTGCTCTGCAACAAGAGAGACCGCGATAGTGAGAGGCCTGTGCACCGCGATGAAGAGTGGCCCCCGCTCGCCACAACTAGAGAAAGCCCTCGCACAGAAACGAAGACCCAACACAGCCAAAAATAAAATAAATAAATAAATTTTAATTAAAAAAAAAAAAAAGAATGTTTCCTTCTATCAATTATTCTTTCAGTATCTACCAAGTTTATTGAATAATTTTTTCTTCTTTGACCCATTACTATAATAAATTCAAATAATAGATTCAAATAATAGATAATAATAAATAAAATCAAGGTTACATCTGATCTCCCACCAAAATATGATGATTATTAATATTTGCTGTCTATCCGTGGGTGGGACGGGGACAGATACCACTCCAGGTACCTGCTGGTGGCTACAAAGGTCTGCAGCCTCCAGCCAGCAGATTCCTGGGGACAGTCCTTGATGGGTGATGACACGTCTTCCAACACATTCCTAAGCTGACACTTAGCATCCCAAGCTGACACCTGGCAACAGAGCCATTTTTTTCTCTTCCTCTTGGCACACTGCTGACTTTTGCTGTGGTGGTGGTCTTTTTCAGAGACGAATGTGCACCTTTCTGGTGGGCGCACTCCCGTGGCACGGTGATTTCACCGTGATGAAGAAGAAGTGTGTGGATGCCTAGGGGCTCTGGAGCTCCTACCACCATCCCTTCCTTTGTCTGTGAAACAGCAATGGCCTGTGAGTCGTCACCAGCACACTTTCCTCATACATGTCACCCTGCTTGCTGTTCTGCTTTCTAGATTCAGGTTAGGTGGTAACGAAAGATGGGCGGGACCAAGTCCTCCTTCCTGGCCTCACGGGAGGCCACTTGCCTTTGTCAGGCATGATGGCCCGCCCCCAGGAATAAGGAACATTTGTCACTGAGCACAGAGGGTGAGGTGAGGTCTGATTCCATTTCCCACCACACCCCTGGGAAGGAATCTCCTTTTGATCTGGTAATCCACCCCCCCCCCCCCCACCGCCCCACAGAGGGCTGAACGCAGTGGGTACTCACAGGTTCCTTCTGGAAGCCTCCTTTGGCCTGAGGCCCCTTTCTCCCTGGGTCCCGAGTGGATGGGTCACCAGTGGGAGATGAGGGGGACGCAGCTGGGAGACCCCCTGGCAGAAGCAGCAGTCTTCCCCTTGGGGGCTCTGTGAATTGGGAGAATTTGTGTTTCTTTTTATGTAAATGTCAACAGTGGTCACAGATCTAGAGGGGTGAGGACAATAAGGCCTTCAAAGGAAGCTGCAGTGTTCACATGTGTCTGTGGGTGCACGTGTGTGCAGGTGTGTGCTGGTGTGCATATGCAGGTGTGTGTATGGAGAGAGATGGAGGAGAGATGGGGGTATGTGGAGAAGGAAGTACACAAATAGAGATGATAACAGGAGATAAAACTCCCTCAAAGAAAGTAATCATTAAAAATAGGTGTGTCTGAGGGGGCATTCTTTAATGGATAGAGTTTTAATTTCACAGGATGAAAAGCTTGTGGAGATCAGTTGCACAACATTGTGAATATACTCAACACTACTGAACTATACACTTAAATGGTTTGGATGGGCGATGTTATATGTATTTACCACAGTTAGATTTTTTAAAAATAAATAGGCTGTTTTAAACGTGCTGTTGGGTACAATTTGGGAGACCAACTGTGTTTCCAACGTTCAGGGCTTCACCTCAGGGCCTGGTGGGTGGCGGGGATACAGCATTCCTGCCCCAGACAGAATGAGGCCTCGGGACTAAAAGGCCACTTCTTTTGTCTCTGGTTCCTCCAAATTAAGGTCTCACGGTTGGAGACACCATGCCACCTGGGGTGACAGGGGACAAGTGGCATTCACCTTGCAGAGCCCTTGCCTCTCCTCTGATTGTCTCTTCCCCCCTGTCAGCCCCCCTAGTCTCTCTTCCCAGCCCACCCATGTGTGCCCCGCTCTCCTCCGACACAACTCCTGCTCTGCCCCCAACCCTGGAGCCTCCCCCAGGTAAGGGCCCAGGATTTGGATCTGAAACAGGCTTAACATCACTTGGACCTAATACACTTATCCTGATGAAAAACTACTCTTCCCCTCAGGCCAGGAGGGCTGCATCCAAAAGTGCCCCCCAGATACCCTGGTGGGATGCCCCCTGCAGGAGCAGTAGACCCACTGCCCAGCCCTGGTGCCCGGGTCGGACCACAGCTGCGCATCCCCCCCCTGCTCGCGAGGCACATGTAAGCGCCTTAGGAAAGACAGCCTTTTGGGACCAACCTCTTGGGATGGTCCTTCCTTCCGGACAGTTGGGTGGGAACTGCAGGAATCCGGTGTCTGCAGCAGGCGGGCAGGGGACAGTGCGGGGCTAGCCGGATGTGCTGGGGGCAGGGTGATTGCCCCCCGGCTGGTACAGGTGTTCCTCCCACGTGGACAGAGATACCCCGAACAGGCCTATTTCTAAGTGTGTGTTAACTTATATCAAAATTTAATCTAATTTCACCTCTTTTCAACCTGTCTCTCCAAGTCTCTTTTCATTTTCTCTTTCTTCACATGGAATAAGATGCCAGGCTGGCCTCGCTTTCCCTTGCTGGGTTTCATGTCCTTTCTGCTGAGATGTTACTGGAGTCTCTCTCTCTCTCTCTCTCTCTCTCTCTCTCTCTCTCACACACACACACACACACACACACGTGCTCACTTCCCCGGTGGGAGGTCAGACCCATAGCCTCTACTCCATTCTGCTGAAGCCCCCCTGCACCCTGGACCCAACACTGTCCGCCTCAGTCTGGGACGCAGGAGCAAAGGGGCCCTGGAAGGCCACAGAGATCAAGGAAATGCCGCCCAACAAGACTGGCCACGTGGCCTCGGAGGCTGCCCAAGCTCCGGACTGGTCTGGGGGTCCCGCCCTCTGCCCTGCCCCTATCCTTGTGGGGACCCAAGGCCTTTCCAGCTGGTGACCAGTCATGGCCATCCTCTGCGAGAACAAGGAATCCATTTAGCCCAATCCTGGACCGGGCTGTGGAGACCCCGCAGGCCAGTGGGAGATGAGGCCAGAGCTGCCAGGACCAGGGGTGGGTGCTCCGGGGATCACCTGGGTAGCAGCAGCAGGGAGCTCAGGGCCTCCAACCTGGGAAAGGGCCAGGTGGGCTGTGGGGAGGGTGCAGGCTGGTCCTGGTCTCAGAGATGTAAGCCCTGTCCCAGCTCTGCCGTGTCCACTGGGCGCCACACCGCTGACCACACCCCAGGTCTGCTCGCCTTGACCCAGGCCAGCGTGGGGACCGCCTGGCTCCCAGGCCCTGCTGGACTGAGAGCCCACGGGGAGGGGCACAGACTCATAACCCACGAGCGCCTAGCGGGTGGTGTTCCCCTTTCTATGTGGTAGGTACATGCAGACACAGGAGGTGCATTTCTAGGGTCTCCAGAGGAGTCAGGGACAAAGGGTCAAGACGTGGGCACTGGAAGTGTGCGGAGTGGCCACCAGTGCCCACCATGCGCAGGGCATGGGGGGGGTGGCTACGTGGGAGCTCTAGGATGGACCCAGGCCAGCAAAGTAGCGGTTCCCCTCCGACCCCGGGAATGAAATAACAAGGCCGATCTGTTTCCAAGGCACATGGGATAAAGATTTGGGTCCTCTCCCGAGACCAACGGACTCAGCCAGGGGAGAGGAGAGTAAGCAGAAGTGGGGCTGCAGCCGGAGCAGAGGCCCAGGGGGTGAGACGGGCCTTCTGCGGTCCAGGGGTCCCTTGCCCGCAGGCTGCTTTCCTTGGTGAACGGCACTCCTGCCAGCTCTCCTGACGTCCACCATGGAGGGCTCCCCGATTCGTTGGCAGGTCCTGGACGGAGGGAGGCCACTGCACCGGCCTAGCCATAAACCCCTCCTGTCTTCCCTCCTGGCGTCTCCAATCTCAGCCAGGGCCACCCCGCAAGTGTTGTCCCAAAACCAAACCGAGCAGGACATTTCCCTCCTCCTGTAGTCAACGGCCCGTCAAGTGCACTCGAGCATACTTGGCACAGAAGCCCGTCTCTGCCCCAATCACCAGGCCCCTGCTGGACGTGCAGGGCCAGGTCAACGCACTGCCGTGGATGTCACCTAGGGCCAGCCAGAGGCTCTTCAGCTCCCCCCAGGGGAACCATCCCCTCCTGCAGACTGACTGGTGTGGATCATCTGGAAGGAGAGGCAACTTGCTGGGCCTGGATGGCCCCTCTACGGGCCGGTGACCAAGCCGGCGGGGACCGGACGGTGCCCTTGTGCGCCCACTGTGCCCCGAGCATCTTGTGCCCACCTGCTCTGCCCACCCATGGCCCACCCTGGACCCCCTGCCCACCGGCGGAGACTCCACATGGGCACTCACGCACCATGTCCCCACCCTCGGTGGGCTGCCCCCCATGACGGGCGGCCTCCTGACTCCTGGCTGCATCTGTGGGCCCAGCCTGGGCCGTGGAAGGATGGGAGCCCAGGAAGCCATGGAGAACAGAGGACAGAGGGGCCCAGGACAACAGGACACTCGCAGGGGAGCTCGGGGCCAGGCTTGGCAGGGGGCAGGCCCTCTCCCCACAGCGTTTTACAGTCTCTGCAGGCAGATCCTGGCTATCTGGGTACCAGTCCCAGCTAACAGCCTCCCTTCTTGGGCATGAGCATGTCTGAGAACGAGGAGACGAGTCCTGGCTGAGTCACGGAGCCCCCCGCCAGGGGAGTGAGGCCAGGTGCAGGGTGGGCTGTGTGACCACCTCCCAGACACCAGCATGTCTGAGCCATAGGCAGCTGGCTCCTCGAGGGCAGGGTTATAGCCACAGGCCAGCACAGAAGATGGAGTTCTTGTCCCAACGCTGCCACCTTCTAGTTCAAAGCCCTCATGGTGTAACTGGGCCCTCAGTCTGCTAGCCTTCATCTTAGAGGACAGAATTCCTGCTGTCTCGGTAGGACCAGGCGATGTGCTGGGTCAGCTGCATGTACGTCTGTTACAGCGGGGGAGGTTGACGGTTCTGCTATCCATGTGCCGACACAACATTTGCAAGTTTCTGCTGGGGTCAGGCCGGCGAGCGGCCTTAGGGACAGTTGGCAGCAGAGACCTGAGCCCTGGCCTCTGTTGCCTCCTCCCACTTTTCACTGTCAGCCTCGTCCCACCAAAGACTTGAAAAGCATTAGTTCTACGGTCACTTTTGTTCTTGGGCTGACACAGAGTTTAATTGTTGCAACTTCAAAGTAGGCCAGGGACAAAACAGAGACTGCAAGGCTCTTGCCCAAAGAACAGAGGGTCCTTGAACCAGAGGATGGGGAGGGCTTGGGTCTGCGCGTCCCCAACTCTTATCTGGACACTAGGCGTGCCGGCAGCGTTTACCCTTCCCCCCATGAGGACAGGAATGTGAACCTGGGGGCCTTTCTCAGGAAAAGAATTGTCAACGGCAATGAACTGGTCTCCTGTTCCACATGGTCTCCCACCACGGACACTGCAGGGACAGGCCCCCGTGCTGTCTGACTTGATGGGCTCAACCCGAGGTGTGCACATGCCCAGTGCCCAGCTTGCTCTGCTTCCAGAACCCTGCCTGCACCTCCTGGCCGGGAACCTCAAGGCCTCAAGGTCAGCGCCCTGGGCACACGCAGAGAAGCCCCTTCTGCAATCACTCTCTCACCCTCACCTTGCCCGTGGAAAAAGCAAGAATGTGGGGCTATGACTGTTGCCAAGATGGAACTGGCTGTGTGGTGGACCTAGCTTCACCTTGCTCAGTGTCACAGCAAACTTCACCCATGGGAGAGGCCCAGAGCCAGGCCGCAGATCAGAGGATTGCTCCAAAGTGCTGGGGACTGGACCGTGGCCTTCCTCTTGACGAAAGGGGATTTGTGATGAAATGAGGGTGATTTCTGCAGGATCTTTCCCAATTCAGCCACCCCTGGAGCAAGACTGAAGGGCATTGCTGTAAGAACTGCCGACTGAGATGAGCCAGGCGGGAACTATGTCACACAGCCGGGCTGAGTGCAGGTGAGGACGGGCAACTTCCCCAAACTAGGACTGGAGCCAGGTGTCTGGCCCTCGGCGGTGCCTCCTGTGAGCCCAGATGGGCTGGGCGCCGTCCTAGCTTCTGCTGCCCTTGCTTAGCACCTGCCTTGGTAAGCGGCCAGCAAACGTGGATGTGGAGAAAGGTGATGGGGCTTTTTTCCTTCCAGGCTCTTTGCTTTCGAGGGTGTTGGCCTGAACGTAACAGGGCTCCCTCATGGCGGAGTTTGGGCCTCAGCTGCACAGCCTTTCATGGGGGCCTCTCCTAGGGGGAGATCTCAGCCTCCCCGCCTCCGGCAGACCCTCAATCCTGCAGGTCGGGAATGACTTTAGGTGGATGGTGGAGAGCTTTGGAGGGGGGGGTGGTTCAGAGTGGAGGGACAGAGGCCTGCAGAAAGGGGAAATAAATCACCAAACAACTTATTTCAGTAACGCTATCTGGCCCTACAGCCCGAATGGCTCCAGAATTTCTGCCGAGGAGGGTTCACCTGTATCGATCCGGGTGGAAGAGGAGTCCAAGACTTGTCTTGATCTGCTTCTCACGGTTTATACAAGAATGACAAAGACGCAATGGTCCACGTGAAGAAGTGGAGAAGGTGCTGATGGCCGAAACTGTGGAGCAACAGGGGCCAAGGCCCTTGGCTGACCCCTCAGCCCCCCCAAGCTTCTGACTGGGACCCGTGTCAGTGTGATCCCCTTCCCTCCCCAAGCACAGCCTCTGATACAGGTTGTGACGCTCCCTGCGCACCAAGTACCCACGGGGCGTCCCTTCCCTCCACCTAAACCCTGCCTAGGATGTCGAAACTGATCTGTGCTGACAAAGTTGGTGAAGATGCCATTTTGCAAACAGTTGTGTTTTTCCTCTGTCCAACCCAAGCCTGCTCTCTCCAGCTGAAGGTCCGGGATAGGGGCAGTCTATAAAGACAGAAAAATTTAGGTAATAACTACTCTACTCCAGCCAAGAAAAAACTGTGTCCCCATGCCCTTTTGTGCATGTAGGCAAATATTTCTGTGGGACAAACTCCTGCATGTGGATGTGTTGAGGGCTATGTAACTTTTAAATGTTTAACAGAGATTGCTAAATCACCCTGAGCAAAGACATTGGATTCCTACTCTACCAATGCTGATGAAGGTGCCTTATCAACCAGACACTGTCATTGTTTTTTAACTTTTTTCCAAAGTGTAGGAGAATAGTGACACTTCATGGTTGGGTTCATTTGAATTTCTGTTGTTAAGGAAGCTAAGCATATTTTCACACATGTATTAAAGACATTTATATTTCTTTTTCTGTGACTTCTGTGTTGATTACTTTTCTCCAAGTTTCCTATTGGATTTCTGTCTTCTTAAAAATTACTTGCAAGAGCTCTTTGATATTATGGAAATTAAAATGTTCTGCGTCACACTTGTCAAAGTCTAACCACTTGTCTCCCTTCATACCCACTAGGCTGGTGATCATCAAAAACAGAGATAGTGGGACTTCCCTGGTGGTCCAGTGGTAAAGAATCTGCCTTCCAAGGCAGGGGATGTGGGTTCAATCCCTGGTCAAGGAACTAAGATCCCACATGCCGCAGGGCAACTAAGTCCACGCACCACAACTACTGAGCCCGAGCGCCTCAACTAGAGAGCCCACCTGCCGCAAACTACAGAGCCCACGCGCTCTGGAGCCAGTGTGCTGCAACTGGAGAGAAAACCTGCATGCCACAACTAGAGAGAAGCCCATGTGCTGCAATGAAGATCCCACCCATCCGTCGCAGCAAAAGATCCCACATGCTGCAACTAAGACCAATGCAGCCGAAATGTAAATAAATAAATAAATACAGAGATAGTAACCAGTGCTGGCAAGGATGTAGAGGAATGGAACCCTCATACACCGCTGATGGGAAGGTAAAATGCTGCAGCCACTTTGGGAAACCATCTAGCAGTCCCTCAAAAAGTTAAATACAGAGTTCAGGTAACCCAGTAATTCCACTCTGACCTGTATACCAAGAGAAATAAAAGCATATGTCCACACAAAAGCCCAAATATGAAAGTTTGCAGCAGCGTTAGTCATAATAGCCAAAAAGTAGTCAAAACCCCCATGTCCACTAATTGGTGAATGGATAGATGAAACACAGTACACACATACACGAAGGAAAGTTATTAAGCGATAAAAAGAAATGAAGTAGCAATTCATGCTGTAACGCGGATGAACCTTGAAAACATGCTAAGAGAAAGCCATACACCACAAGACATATACAGTATGATTCCATTTATAGGAAATGTCCAGAATAGGTAAATCTATAGAGAAAGCAGATTCGAGGTTACCTAGGATTGGAAGGAGGCGGGGAGATTGGGAGGGTATTGGTTCAGCCTTGCTGGGAAAGCCGATTGTGGTTTTGGATGTAAAACTCTGTGAAGATACTAAAAGTCATTGAATCGCACACTTAAATGGTTGAATTGTATGGTATGAGAATTATATTTCAGTAAAGTTGTTTAAAAACCACCCTGCCCCTGCAGTGAGCCCCGTGAGTCCCAGCTGCCCTTTGGCCGCACCCCCTAAGGCAGCCGGGGTGAGAAGCTCCAGCCGGCCCCTCCTGGAATCCCAGTTCCCACCGTCAGGGGCAGAATGAGATGCTTCATTAGGGGCAATCGCTTCTGGAACAGTCAGTATCTGCCATTGCTGATGACCCCAAAGCAGCTGGGGTGAGCCCGCTGGGGAGGATGGAGGGGAGTGGGGCCGTGCCCAGAGGGCCCGGGGGCTGTCTCCCCTACGTACTCTGTCAGTGGAGGCCTGAGGACCAGCCCAGGACTCAGCCCCGTGGGTCCACAGCCATCGCAGCGTCGGCACCCCACCCCCGCCCTTGAACTTTCCCGGGGACCAGCTGGGTGGGCCCGGGCCGATTCCCAGGGAGAGATGTGGGGGTGGGGGCGGGGGCGGGGGCACGGCAGGTCAACCAGGGCAGCTGGCGAGAGGCCTCAGCCCAGGCCACAGTTTTCAAACGATTCATGGGGCCAAGAGGGGAAATGGACTCCTTTCTGGACATATTATATGCTCATATCTTTGGCTCCCTTTGAGCGGAGACAAGTGAGGAAATTGTCTTTTTCTTTCGGATTTTAAAAGCAGCCGCATAGCACAGGGAGATCAGCTCGGTGCTTTGTGACCACCTAGAGGGGTGGGATAGGGAAGGTGGGAGGGAGGGAGACGCAAGAGGGAAGAGATATGGGGACATATGTATATGTATAACTGATTCACTTTGTTATAAAGCAGAAACTAACACACCATTGTAGAGCAGTTACACTCCAATAAAGATGTTAAAAAAATTAATTAAAATTAAAATTTTAAAAAAAAGAGCTTTTCCCATAAAAGGGAACTTAACCCTTTGCCAAATATCTTCCAGATAACGTATTGTGTTCCCATTTACCTGTTGACTTTGGGGGCGAGAACATGTGTGAGTGTGTGTGTGTGTGTGAGCATGTGCTGTACAAAATGTGTGGCCAGATTGATGGTTCTTTTCCATCTGGCTTCTGTGTTTTCTACAAGCTCAGAAAGGGCTCCTGATTTCCAGCCCAGGATTCTGCCTCACACATTTGACCCTCCAGCAGGTGACTCTCAGGTCTCACAGGCCTTGTCTGGATTTTATCTTATGGATCTCAGGTAGGAGCCTCCTTGGGCGGATGTGTATTTTATCCTGGAAAGAAAAGTAGCGATTTCCCAACTTCTGAGTTCTTGGGAGCCCCTCTCTGTGGCCGAGCCAGACCCCAAAAGCAGAGCGGGATGGAGTCCCGACCATCAGGGCAGCCTGGCGTGGAATGAGAATCGCACACAAGAGAGGAAACCGGACAAGGGCAGCCTGCCAGGGACAAGGCTGGAGATGGGGAGGAATGGCTGGCGGGCCAAGGGGGATCTGCCCTCTGTTCATCCCACAGAGGCTTATCACGCCTGAGTCTGTTGCCAGCCTTCTACTTCGTGTCCTTGGCACCACCCCTGGCCTCCTGACCTGAGGGCTTCTGGCCCCAGGTCCCCTGAGCCTGGCTGTTTGGTGTCTCTAAGACTGAGGGGCCACATGACGAGACACTGATGGAAACAGCCCTGGAGGTGACTTCACTTCCAGCTGCCCATCCAGAACGCAGAAATTTAGAAAGTCAGGAGCCAAGGGACGGGAGCTGGGACTCAGCTCGTGGGGCAGATGCTGGGGGCTCCTGGCGAACCTGTGGACTTCTGAGGGCAGAGGGTCCCCTGACAGAGGGGCCGGTCACTTAGGCAGCATCAGTGGGGCAGGGTTTACATCACAAAGGGGCAACAGAGGTGACCACTGGCAGGGAGGGCAGCTGAGGGCAGACACACCCTGACGCCGACAGACACCCTGAGCAGGCGCATGGGTATGAACTGAGCGTGCCAGAGGCAAGCGGGCCACGGGCAGAAGCCACTGAGCTCGGGTCCCGAGGAAGGAGAGAGACCGCCTGCGGCCGGCGGCCGGCTCAGTGCTCGGCCGCAGCATCGTGAAAAGGAGCTTGGTGCTCAGGTGGGTCCCAGGTTTAGCCGTGCTGGGTGGAAGACAGCCCAGGGCAACCGCCCCATGTGTCTGGGCAACTGCTCCAGAGGCCACGGAGCGGGTCTGAACCGCTCCAATCCCACATGCATCACGTCAATGCTGCCGTCGAGCGGAGGCCGGGCAGGAGGGGACAGGTTACCACGGGCCAGGCCGGCGGGCGGAGGGGACCCGGTGTCCTCACGCATCAGCCTCCCCACAGGCCCGTCTCTGGGAGGCACACGGGAAGGTCACCTCCCGTGGCCTGGGTTTGGCTGGCGATTCCTGGCAGAGGGCACGTGGGCCAGAGTGGTGTCCTGGGTGGGCAACCAAGCTAAGACCCCGGGAGTGTTCAGTGCTGGGTGTCTGTATCTAGAGCCTGATGGACACCAGGCATCTCTTGGTTTGGCCATCACGTCCTCCTGTTCAGCTTGGACACTCTGTCACCACTACTCTGTGGCGAACACAACCCACGGACCCTGCTTTGTCTCAAGTGGCTTGCTCCTTGTCTGCATCTGACACATTAACCGCTGCCTCTGCCTCGTGAGCCAAATCCTGGTGACCTTCTGTGGAAGAAGGGATTCCTCTAAAGCAAATGCACTTCACAAGCCGTGATCCCTCCTACGCGTGGGTGAGACTGAGGCAGGGCAGCCCTGGTCTGAAGCAGACTCACAGCCCCGTGGGCGTTTCCTCCTGGGTAAAGGGTTTCGCAGCCCCACGGGGCTCTGATGATGAGAGGTCACACAGCACGTGCAGTGCCTACCACAGGGCCCAACCCAGCCGGCCGGAAGGACAGGCGTGTGTGTGTGTACACGTATGTGTGCATCCCGCCCACACGTGAGTGCACAGAGGTGTGTGTCCTTCCAGAAAGGAAGCATCCAAGATGGGAAAATGGACTGAATTGCACATTTCGCAGGCGGCTTCTTTTTTTGGGCAGACGATGTTAACCGCTGTTCTCCCCTTTCCGCCCGCAGCAGAGCTGGGAGGGGCCGGGTGCAGAGGCAGCAGGACCCTGCCAGCCTTGCAAGAACAGGAGGGACTCGGCCGTGCCCCCTGGGCTGAGGTGCCATGGCCAGGCTCCGCCCCGGCCTGCTGCTCCTGATGGCCACAGTGGCCCTTGTGTCCAGAGGAGTCCAGGCCTGGGGTTCATCGAAGGTGGTGAGGAAATTCCAAGATGTCCCCGAATCCTACGTATACGTGCAGCAGGCACTGTGGTTCGCCATGAAGGAGTACAACAAGGCCAGCAAGGACATGTACACCTTCAAGGTGATGCAGATTCTGAAGTCCCAGGAGCAGGTTAGTGGCTTTCACTCCCTGTTCTCTGTCCCCACACTCGCCTTTGTGGCAGGGCTGTCGTCCGTGGAGAGCAGCTGAGAGACACCTGAGCCAAAATTTATGAACTTTATTTTAGGGGTTTTTGGAAGAAAGTTAATTAAACTTCCTCCTTTATCTTTCTGGGATAAAACATAATATATCCATTCAAATAACTTAAACTTAGTTATAGTCACATCAGAAAACACAGGTAAGAGCCCAGAAGGGCTCCTGAAGGGGTCAAGTTTGGGACAGTTTGAGCTGGTATCATCTACCTAAGTGGTTACAGGGATGGATTATAAACGCAGTGAACAAGTGAACAAACTCCACATCCAGCTTTCACTGTAAAAAGGAACCAGGGCAGAAGGGAAGGCTCTTTTTTACAGAAAAATGCCTACTTAGAGATGTGAAAGAATATGAAACTAGAAAATCACCTTTTGCAACCACCATGGTAATAACTAACTCAGGCGGAAGATCAGCAATGAATCCTCCACCCGGTGTAGGGGGGAGACGGGGAGGGGGAGGAGGAGGGAGGGGGGGGTGGACCGCTATAGAGATTGCTTGTTAATTAATTACAACCAGGACACATGGGACAAATGCCTGCCCCAAATGCCTGAGGGTGATCTTGAGGGACAATTAAGCTAGTCCGTATTATGCAGCATTCTCTAAGACCGCTTAAAAATATCAGTGCTGTGAAAGACGGGGAAAAAGCAGGAAACGGTTCTCACTAAAGGAGGCTTAAGAAACATGACGTTAAATGCGAGATGTGATCCTGTATTGTCTCTTGGATTTAAAATTATACTGTAAAGGATGTTCTTAGGGCAGTTGGAGGGATTTGAACACGGACCATGTCTAAGAAGAGTGCATTGAACCAGCACTGTGTTTCCTGAGAAAGAGGGTTGTCCTGAGGTTTATACAGGAGCCCGAGATGGGAGGTGGTGAGGTGAGCAACGAGAGGGGTCGGCAGAAGGTGAGGGGGCCCCACTGGGCCCGGGTTACGTGTGACGCCGGCCTAACCTACACCTCTGCTCCTCTTCCTCCTCCACTCGCCCCATCTTCCCTCTAACCTGTGCTGCCCACCCTCCAGCCACCGTCAACCTGCCTCTGTTTCCTGTTTTCTTATGTGGGCAGAAGTTTCACTCAGCGTCTGGATCCCCTAAGAGGCCGGGACACCTGGCTCCTGGCCACCTGCACAGGTCGTGGGCCCCGGGCTCCTGCTGGTTCTCTGTGTGGCCCCAGTTATGTGGTTTGTATTTTTAGGCAGCGACACCTGGGCCAGGATGTGCGTCCCCAATGGGTGGCTGAATTAAAACCTCATGGATGTCGACACCCCAGGGGGCTCAGATTTGGTACCTGTTCTTAGTGAAGTTCCCATCTTTCCCAGAATTAGTCCACTTTCTTGGACGTTTTAATCTGCGCTCTCCATCTACACAAATAGATATAGATGGTTCTGCTTTAAAGGCAGGTATTTAATAATAAAATAAACCAAAGACCCACATAGCTCAAGACTAACATATCATTTCATAGTGTTTGCTACTTCATTTCACGAATGTACATTTTTTGTGTGTGGTTTTCATTTTTTGTTTTTGTTTTTTAACCAAATAGCACCATTTGTTAAAAAGAGCATTATTTCTACACTATACCACAGTGTCACCCCTGCCAAGCATGAGGTAGTTCTGCAGATGTAGGACTGTTTTCTATTCTATTAAGTTTTTTTTTCTGAATTTTTGAATT
Source organism: Balaenoptera acutorostrata (assembly GCF_949987535.1). NCBI lineage: Eukaryota > Metazoa > Chordata > Mammalia > Artiodactyla > Balaenopteridae > Balaenoptera > Balaenoptera acutorostrata. Next base: position 45,046,309 of record NC_080078.1, read on the forward strand.
TTATTTAATTTATTTTTTTATACAGCAGGTTCTTATTAGTCATCCATTTTATACACATCAGTGTATACATGTCAATCCCAATGGCCCAATTCATCACACCACCACTCCCACCCCCACCCCCACCCCCGCTTTCCCCCCTTGGTGTCCATACGTGTGTTCTCTACATCTGTGTCTCAATTTCTGCCCTGCAAACCGGTTCATCTGTACCATTTTTCTAGGTTCCACATACATGTGTTAATATACAATATTTGTTTTTCTCTTTCTGGCTTACTTCACTCTATATGACAGTCTCTAGATCCATCCATGTCTCTACAAATGACCCAATTTCGTTCCTTTTTATGGCTGAGTAATATTCCATTGTATATATGTACCACAACTTCTTTATCCATTCATCTGTTGATGGGCATTTAGGTTGCTTCCATGACCTGGCTGTTGTAAATAGTGCTGCAATGAGCATTGGGGTGCATGTGTCTTTTTGAATTATGATTTTCTCTGGGTATATGCCCAGTAGTGGGATTGCTGGGTCATATGGTAATTCTATTTTTAGTTTTTTAAGGAACCTCCATACCGTTTTCCATAGTGGCTGTATCAATTTACATTCCCACCAGCAGTGCAAGAGGGTTCCCTTTTCTCCACACCCTCTCCAGCATTTGTTATTTGTAGATTTTCTGATGATGCCCATTCTAACTCGTGTAAGGTGATACCTCATTGTAGTTTCGATTTGCATTTCTCTAATAATTAGTGATGTTGAGCAGCTTTTCATGTGCATCTTGGCCATCTGTATGTCTTCTTTGGAGAAATGTCTATTTAGGTCTTCTGCCCATTTTTGGATTGGGTTGTTTGTTTTGTTAATATTGAGCTGCATGAGCTGTTTATATATTTTAGAGATTAATCCTTTGTCCATTGATTCGTTTGTAAATATTTTTTCTCATTCTGAGGGTTGTCTTTTCGTCTTGTTTATGGTTTCCTTTGCTATGCAAAAGCTTTTAAGTTTCATTAGGTCCCATTTGTTTATTTTTGTTTTTATTTCCATTACTCTAGGAGGTGGATCAAAAAAGATCTTGCTGTGATTTATGTCAAAGAGTGTTCTTCCTATGTTTTCCTCTAAGAGTTTTATAGTGTCCAGTCTTACATTTAGGTCTTTAATCTATTTTGAGTTTATTTTTGTGTATGGTGTCAGGGAGTGTACTAATTTCATTTTGTACATGTAGCTGTCCAGTTTTCCCAGCACCACTTATTGAAGAGACTGTCCTTTCTCCATTGTATACCCTTGCCACCTTTGTCATAGATTAGTTGACCACAGGTGTGTGGGTTTATCTCTGTGCTTTCTATCTTGTTCCATTGATCTATATTTCTGTTTTTGTGCCAGTACCATATTGTCTTGATTACTGTAGCTTTGTAGTATAGTCTGAAGTCAGGGAGTCTGATTCCTCCAGCTCCGTTTTTTTCCCTCAAGGCTTCTTTGGTTATTTGGGGTCTTTTGTGTCTCCATACAAATTTTAAGACTTTTTGTTCAGTTCTGTAAAAAATGCCATTGGTAATTTGATAGGGATTGCATGGAATCTGTAGACTGCTTTGGGTAGTATAGTCATTTTCACAATATTGATTCTTCCAATCCAAGAACATGGTATATCTCTCCATCTGTTGGTATCATCTTTAATTTCTTTCATCAGTGTCTTATAGTTTTCTGCATACAGGTCTTTTGTCTCCCTAGATAGGTTTATTCCTAGGTATTTTACTCATTTTGCTGCAGTGGTAAATGGGAGTGTTTCCTTAATTTCTCTTTCAGATTTTTCATCATTAGTGTATAGGAATGCAAGAGATTTCTGTGCATTAATTTTGTATCCCGCAACTTTACCAAATTCATTGATTAGCTCTAGTAGTTTTCTGGTGGCATTTTTAGGATTCTCTATGTATAGTATCATGTCATCTGCAAACAGTGACAGTTTTACTTCTCCTTTTCCAACTTGTATTCCTTTTATTTCTTTTTCTTCTCTGATTGCCATGGTTAAGACTTCCAAGACTATGTTGAATAATAGTGGTGAGAGTGGACATCCTTGTCTTGTTCCTGATCTTAGAGGAAATGCTTTCAGTTTTTCACCATTGAGAATGATGTTTGCTGTGGGTTTGTCGTATATGGCCTCTATTATGTTGAGGTAGGTTCCCTCTGTGCCCACTTTCTGGAGAGTTTTTACCATAAATAGGTGTTGAATTTTGTCAAAAGCTTTTTCTGCATCTATTGAGATGATCATATGGTTTTTCTTCTTTAGTTTGTTAATATGATGTATCACATTGATTGATTTGCATATATTGAAGAATCCTTGCATTGCTGGGAAAAATCCCACTTGATCATGGTGTATGATCCTTTTAATGTGTTGTTGGATTCTGTTTGCTAGTATTTTGTTGAGGATTTTTGCATCTATATTCATCAGTGATATTGGTCTGTAATTTTCTTTTTTTGTAGTATCTTTGTCTGGTTTTGGTATCAGGGTGATGGTGGCCTCATAGAATGAGTTTGGAAGTGTTCCTTCCTCTGCAAATTTTTGGAAGAGTTTGAGAAGGATGGGTGTTAGCTCTTCTCTAAATGTTTGATAGAATTCACCTGTGAAGCCACCTGGTCCTGGGCTTTTGTTTGTTGGAAGATTTTTAATCACAGTTTCAATTTCATTATTTGTGATTGGTCTGCTCATATTTTCTAATTCTTCCTGGTTCAGTCTTGGAAGGTTATACCTTTCTAGGAATTTGTCCATTTATTCCAGGTTGTCCATTTTATTGGCACAGAGTTGCTTGTAGTATTCTCTTAGGATGCTTTGTATTTCTGCGGTGTCTGTTGTAACTTCTCCTTTTTCATTTCTAATTTTATTGATTTGAGTCCTCTCCCTCTTTTTCTTGATGAGTCTGGCTAATGGTTTATCAATTTTGTTTCTCTTCTCAAAGAACCAGCTTTTAGTTTTATTGATCTTTGCTATTGTTTTCTTTGTTTCTATTTCATTTATTTCTGCTCTGATCTTTATGCTTTCTCTCCTTCTGCTAACTTTGGGTTTTGTTTGTTCTTCTTTCTCTAGTTTCTTTAGGTGTACGGTTAGATTGTTTATTTGAGATTTTTCTTGTTTCTTGAGGTAGGCTTGTATAGCTATAAACTTCCCTCTTAGAACTGCTTTTGCTGCATCCCGTAGGTTTTGGATCGTTGTGTTTTCATTGTCATATGTCTCTAGGTATTTTTTGATTTCCTCTTTGATTTCTTCAGTGATCTCTTGGTTATTTAGTAACGTATTGTTTAGCCTCCATGTGTTTTTGTTTTTTCCTTTTTTTCCCTATAATTGATTTCTATAAATTTATTTATTTATTTATTTTTGGGTGTGTTGGGTCTTCGTTTCTGTGCGAGGGCTTTCTCTAATTGTGGCGAGTGGGGGCCACTCTTCATCGCGGTGCGTGGGCCTCTCACTGTTGCGGCCTCTCTTGTTGCGGAGCACGGGCTCCAGACGCGCAGGCTCAGTAGTCGTGGCTCACGTGCCTAGCCACTCTGCGGCGTGTGGGATCTCCCCAGACCAGGGCTCGAACCCGTGTCGCCTGCATTGGCAGGCAGATTCTTAACCACTGCGCCACCAGGGAAGCCCATGAATGTACATTTTATTTCTTAGTTGACTGTCAGCTCAAATTCAGGTAAGGATGCAAAAGAATCAGGTAGAAACAGGTTCAAAAAGAGGCTAGAACAGAAGTGTTTAAAACTCCTTGGCATTCCAGCTACAAACTGCTGGAAAACATATTGAAGAAAGAGGGTAAGGAAGAATGCACCACCCCCCAAACAAAAATAACTCCTAACGAAAGCGAACAGAAAAATGCTGGGTGAAAATTCAGATAAAAATAACATATGCCCAGGTGCTATAGAAAGAAAACTGCTCTATCCCATTGGATGATTTAAGTTAAAAGTGCAAAGATCTTTATCAGCAGTGGCCACTAACAGCCTGAAGCCAAATCTGGCCCACTGCCCATCTTTGTACATCCCGTGAGCTACAAATGATTATAAGAAACAAAAGAAGGAGACTATTTTGTGACATATGAAAATTACATTACATTGAAACTTCAGTGTCCATAAACACAATTTTATTAGGACATAGCCACACACACTTTTTGAGGGTCCTCTGGGCTGTATTTGTGCTGCAAAGCCTGGAATATTTCCTCTCTGGCCCTTGAAGAAAAAGCACGTGGTCGCCTGCTCCAGTTCATAGCTGGCTGGGGTTCTGCTGCCGATTTCACACATGGCGAAGGCTGGTAGGAAAGACCGCCAATGGCAGCCTGGAGCCATGTTTACTTTGTGCTAGATCCAGTGGCTTTCCGTAGGTGCACTCAGGTTTTCCAGTTCACATAAGAGGAAACAGGCACAGAGAGGTTTAGTAACTTGCCCAGGGTCACACAGCTACTAAGTAGAAGAGCCAAGATTTAAACCCAGGCTGCCTGCTCTTAATCTGCCCACGCTACTGCCTCTGAGTGATGCTGGATGGAATGAAGGTGATGGGACGTTGCAGCCAGCCAGGAGGGGACGGTGTCACAGGAGGCCAGGAGAGTCAGAGAGGCCTGGCCATGAAAAGAGTGAGGGGCTGCCTCCGTAGCTGGATCCCCATCTGCCTCCCTTTCCTGGGCAATTGGGGGTCAAGACGGGGCTGGTGGTCGGTCAGTGGTTGTTGAGTGTGATTTGGGAAAGTCTGTTTTCTTGATAATTTTCACTTGGAAATATAACTCAAGGCTAAAGCACTCCTTCTCAAATGGGCATGGATTTTGCTCCACAGGGCGTTTTTGGCAATGCCCAGAGATGTTTCTGGTCATCACAACTGAAGGGGCTGCTACTGAGATTGGGGGGGTGGAGGCCAGGGATGTGGGTCACCACCCTCCAGGCACAGCACGGCCCCCCATGGCCAAGAAGGACCCAGCTCCAAATGCCAACAGCGCTGAGGCAGAGAAACTTAATATCCAGTCATGAAAAATGCACTAGGGGTACATTTGGAAGTAGTTGAAGTAAAAAGTGAAAGTGACCACTGATTTCTTGCATCCCCCATGGACTCATCAATCCTGGGGGCACCCACAAGTGTCCTTTCAGACACTTAGATGCATAACTGAAAATTTTTAAGTATACTTTATATTCATGATACTGTACTTAGAATTCTGCCTACACCCATTTTGTTCAATGCCCAGGTGACTTTTCTAGAACTTCCAAAATGTTCACTGTATTTTCCAAATTATCTCTTATTCTTCTGGGCTCAGTTATGGTGTTTAACTAACTTGGTCATTGTCATTCACATGTTCTCTTCCTGACGTCTCATAAACTTTGTTTTCCTGTTCATTCTTTAATCATGAGAGTGGACATTTGCCATTGTTCATCTGCATTTCCCTGTGAGACCCTTCTTGAGTACAGTGCTGACGGGAGCTCTGCATGGGGAGGGGAAGGGAGGGGAGATGCCCAGAAATTCAGGGATTTGGGAGGGTGTATGACGTGGAATAAGGCAAGGGTGACTAAAACTACCAAAGCTTTAAAGGGAATCGATACACTCTCAGTGGATTTCGATGAAAATGCTGTTTATTTCCCAAGCTCCAGTGAGCAAACCATTAGTTTTCCCAGGAAAATGGTCTTTAGGGAATAGTTTTCTTGCTTTATTTTGGTGACAGTTGTCATTACTTTAAAATTAAATACCATAATGAGAGAGACTGAGAAACAGAGAGAGAGAGAGAGAGAGCAAGGTAAGAACCACCTCCGCGTTACTCCAAAACTCTGGTCAGAAAAAAAAAAAGCTGTAGGAGGGAAGGAGGTGAGAAGACATCTTTTGCCCTAAGCTGTCAGTGACATGTTTGTTTCTCAGAAATGACAATTGATACCACATATTCTTTTATGATCTCTAACTTTAAATTACTCATGGGCAGGTCACGGATAGTTTGGATTACCTTATTGAAGTCAAAATTGCCCGGACAATGTGCAAGAAAGCTTCAGGGGAAAATGAAAACTGCTTAGTACAACGGGATCCCAAAATGCAGAAGGTAGGTGCTAAGACAGAGTTCAACAGCCTTGGATCATCTTGCTCAAAATCACCTGTTACCCTCCAAGGATTCCTCCCAGTCTCTGCCTTTGCACGGATCATGGAACTAGAGATTCCCCATTTCTGACCTCCTATAGATTCGAGCTTATCTGTTTTCTTTATTTATTGAGACTTAGAAAGGAAGAAAGGGTAACTATCTGAGCTCCTTGGAAAATAAATTTTAAAACCTGATACTGTTTTAAATAGTAATAGGCCCGATTCACTTAAGGTAGAAAATTTAGAAATTTTCTGAAGTATTAAGTAGCTTAAAATCAACTACAGAAGAAAAAAACAATCAACTAAAAATATCTTTATGGAAAGTTTACTGCTGTCAACTTAATTTTATACATCCTAGTTTTTTCTATATTTTACATTTGTATTTTTGTGTAGTGGGGGTCACACTGTACACTGTTCCACAATTTAGATTTTTATTTAATAATAAAATCTAAGGATTTCCAAAACCATAAAATTATTTGAGGGCATTATGTAATGAAACTATTTGACTTCGTTTAATGGTGTTTCCACATATTATTTAGTCAGCCCCTGAGAATTGATTATTTAAGTTTTTCTAATTTTTAGCTATTATGAACAGTGCCATAATGAATATTCTTCTTTATTTCTGTTTGTGTGTATATCTGATTGTTGTTGCCTTGTGGGCAGAATTCCAAGAAGTTGAATTCCTCGTCCAATATTTTTTCACCTCTTAAAGATTTTTAATATGTTAATACAGTGCTAAAATATCCTCTATGGTTGATTTTAATAATTGGGTTTTCAATCCCTTTATTTCGCGATTGTTTCCTGTCTACCCTGGCGATCACAAGTTAAGCAATTAGTTAACCCTCTGATAAGCGCCCTACCTGCCCTCCCTGCCCTCCCTGCCACTGCCAGGAACCAGCTCCACCCATCCTGATGCCCCTCTGGCCTGGACACCCCGCCGACCTGGCCTCAGTTCTTCCGTGGCCTGTCTGGGTTACTGGTCACTTGGTCCTATTTCCCCCTCAACCTGACCCCTCTGTCTGTGCATCTTATGCAACTTCACTTCTACTGGGTGTCGCCATAAAGAGCTATTCGTACTTTATATTTTTATTCTAATTGAATAAAGATTTTAGGTGAGAGGAGGGACACAGTGGTCTCACCCACACCAGGAGCCTGGAGCCCCGCTCCCTCTGCAGACCCTGTGTCTCCTCCCAGCTCCCCAGCTGCAAGCTTTCCCTGGTGGAATCTGGCCAGACTCTGACACCGCTTTCCAAGGCGCGCAGGACCCTGGCTATTCTTGTGGTGCTGCCTCCCCTGGGAAGGACCCACTGGGCCCTCCACGCCACGTGGGGTCTCCATGGGCTGCAGGAAGTTGGCGTGTCTGGAGAAGGACCAGATCTGGACACGAGGATTTCTTGAGGATAATTGGCCCTGGGCTCCAACTCTTGCTCACTTGGAGCAAATGGATCCACAACCGTGATGGCTTCAGCTCTCAGGGAGGTGAACCGCTGGGGGTCCATCCCGGTCATGAGGCTGGCTGCTCTGCCATTGGGCCAACAGCTTGGGGGTCTGTGGAGGCGTGGCTGGTTCAAACGGCCTTTTGGCCCTCTTGAAGCCAAATCCTGGCACCTGGAAATAGGAACTTCTGGGTTTTTCTGACTTTTGTTTTTTGCAATTTTTCTTACAAGCTGGTTATTGTTTTTGTCTCTTTTAGATGTTTCATTGCACCTTTATTGTGGCATCCAAACCCTGGAACTTTGAACTCACTATGCTGAAGAAAGAATGCCAGCCTGTCTAATGGTCTTCTAGCACGTTCTGCCGCTCTCATGAGCATTTAAAGAAGCAAAGACACTCGCAAAACATTTAAATAACACATCTGACCTATTGACTTCATTTTGTAGCCTTCTTGCTTTTTTGTGCATTCTTCAGGCGTGCAGGCTGAGAATGTGGTGCTGGGCTGGGTAGTGTCTTCTGCTTGGTCAACGCATTTACCAGCAAGGGCAGTCTGCTCCCAATGAATGGAAGAGAACACGAACCTGCTTCCGTATTTCATCAAACTCTGGGCACAAGTTACTTTTCACTGACAGCTCTTTGTGTGGAACTAATAGGAAGACCCACCCCTCCACTGCTTCAGCCTGGTGGGTAGTTTCTGCAGGGCTCTGAAGATGCGTTGAGAATGTCCATCCATGGATTTCTACAGAAATCTCCCTGCCCAGGACTCTGCAAGACACAGCGAAATGGCTTTAGAAACAGTTTTAAACCCCCCGATCCAACCTGGGAGCTAGTTGTATCATTTGGAAATTTGTGTTTTACTTTTGGTTTTGAATTGAGGCAGAAAAATGCAAGAATGATGGTACACGGAGAGTAGGCTGCATTTGTGCACGTGTGTGTGTGTGTGTGCACGCGTGTGTGTGCTCGCACAGGGTAAGAGGTATAATCTAATGCTGCGTGACTGATCACCCTGCCCTTGGTGCTTAAGCGATGTATTTATGTCTCCGCGGTGTCTGTGCACCAGGGGTCTGGGGTGGCTTGGCTGATGTCACCTATCCTGAAGTCACACTCAGGCTCTGACGGCACTGCCCTCGTCTGAAGGTGAGTTTGGCCCCGAAGAACCCCCTCTCCGGGCGGTTTGCCCTCCCGGCTGCTGGCTGGCGTTGCTGTCGGCAGGTGGTCTCTCCTATCCTCAGTGTGGGCCTCTCCACTTGGCCTCTGTGCGCTGGGTGAGGGGGATGTTCTCCTCTGGACAGAGTGTCCAAGAGACAGGGATGGAAGTCACAGCGCCCTCGGTGCCCCAGCTTCAGTTGTGACACACCATCTCCTCTTTGTGTTGTTGGTCACCTAGATCAGCTCTGGTTCAGTGTGGGAGGGGAGGCTTAAAGGTGTGATGACCAGGAGATACGGTTCAGCAGAGGCCATGGAGGAGGCAGGCTCTCGCTGTGTGTGTGTGTCTGTGTGTGTGTGTGTGTGTGTGTGTGTGTGTATGTGCAGGGCTGGGCTGAGATGGTGAAGCGGGTTAATATGACAAGGAGAAAGCACGTTCCAAAACGTAGGTGTGGCAACTCCAGCACTGGTGTGCAGGTGAAGACCAGCCAGGTAAGTGTCAGTAACAACACAGGAGCAGGTCGAAGCCCACCTGGCTGACGGGTGAACCCTCCCTGGACTTGCCTGCGGTGAGCATCTGTGAGGGGCGGGCTGGACAGCGGGGTGCCTGATGCTCCTGAGAGGAGCCCTCAGCCAGTGCAGGACTTGGGGGAGAAATACCTCAGTTCTTTTTTTATAAATTACAGTGTAATTGACCTACAACACTGTTAGTTCCAACTGTGCAACAATATTCCTCTATGTTACAGAGTGATCCCCAAGATAAGTCTAGTTACCATCTGTCACCCTATTGATACAAAGTTATTACAATATTATTGACTGCCCCCATGCTGGACATTTCATCCTTGTGTCTCATTTACAACTAGACTTTTGTACCTCTTCATCTCCCTCGCCCTTTTCATTCACACCCCTCCCCCCAGCATAGATCATCAAGAATTTTGGGGGGAAAAAAAGGAGAAAGAGTCACAAATGCACCTTCCAGCAGGGCATGTTGCTTTCCCGGGCTGACCACCGCCACAAGGAAACCAGCGTCCAAATCCCACGGCTGTTCTAGGTCCCTGGGAGTCTGGGGACCAGGGTTGGGGGAGGTGCAGACGGGGGAGCGGGCTGAGGAGCACACAGGGAAGGGACAGCCAACTGCTGGGTGCGTCCCTGTGTCCATCACCTGACAGCCCCGCCCCTTGCTATCCACCGGAGAGGCCCAGGCAACTGCAAAGTCCTCCCAAGGTCTCCACTTGCTTATTCCTTTGTGTTGAGTCCTTATTTATTGAGCCCCAGGGCTGTGCCTGTATGCTGACACGTGGGAAAGCTGAGGAAATTGTCCGAATGTCCCCCTGGCAGACGCGAAAGTGGGCACAGAGCAGAACACAGGGTCTGGAGGCAAGGCATTTGGTCACTGATGCTGCATTTCCTTTCATGGCCCTGTCGATGCCCAGCTGCAAGCCTTGGTGACCCAGAGCCTATGGCTGACAGGTCAGCAGCTGGGAGGGCAGAGTCCCCACTAGTCTCTCGTTTCAGGAGAGGGGGGTGTCTGCCTGAGCTGTGGGCTGCGCTTGGAGCCCAGCAATCCTGCCTCTGCCTCCGGCGGGGTGTTGCCCAGGGATGGACAACAGGGCCAGAAACCCACTTCCCTGATTCTTCAGCGCACAGATTCCAGTGGGAGGAAGGGGCACAGGACATGCCATTCCAGGCAGAGGTGCGCAGGGTCAGGGAGAAGCCTCCTCCCACCAGGACACGTCCCTCAGTCCACACCTGTGCTCACCAAGCTAAGCAGCGCAGGTGGCCTACCTTCTGGACTAGTGAGGGATAGTGGGGTCGGGACAAACCCAGGCCCTGCAGCTCCCCTCCAGGGGCAGATCCACTGGCAAAGCCCCACACGTGTGGGCTGACAGGCAGCACACCATCCCTGGCAGAAGCCGGGTTTGACGCCCCTCCCAGGGTCCCTCCACAGCCCCAGGAAAGGGGTGAGCTCATGAAGGGCCGGGCAGCTTCCCCACACTGGGGTGACCTCAGAGGAGACCCTTTCCCAGGAGTTGCTTGAGGAGAATTGTGGCGTCGATTCCTTGGAAACACGATGGGAATCACAGTGCGTAAAGGATCCTTTAAGCTTCCTTTGGCGGAAACAGCCAGGAGTCAGGCAAGGCCTCAGAGGGAGAAGGAGGAGGGGTGGGGGAGGGTCTTGGAGAGCGACTTGCCTGGTCCAGGCCCAGGTGGCAGGGGGACAAGAGCACAGCTGTGCCTATGTTGAGCAACGCCCACCAACAGCGAGGATGCCCGTGTCTGGGATCCCCTTGGCTCTGCCGGAGTCACGGGCCTGGGAAGCCAGCCAGGTGTGTGTGGAGGACGCATCCTGAAGAAGTCCTCACACCACACAAAGGGTTCTCTCCCCAGGAGACCCTGCGACACACACTTGGGAGCAGGTTTGGATTCAGGAGGTGATCGCGGGCAGCACAAGGAGAGGAGGCAAGGAGGGAGAAGGTCCACGTGGCTGCTACCAAGAGTCCCAGGGCAGCCAGGGGCTTCTCCTGCACACCCACTTCTGAATGGCCGCCCTGGGGCAGGGATGCTGGGCCCGGAGACACAGCTCAGACGCACCCGTGCTCCTAGCTTGTGCCACCTGCAGCTGGCTCAGGTGTCCACGGGGGAGAGACCCACCCCCTGGGCCCAGCCGGCTGCCCTGCTGGCAGGACGGCCTCCGCTGCCCAGCACCCAACCCCTGGAACCAGGCGGCACAAAGCTGCTTGCAACGCTGACGTTTAATGACCAATTCTACGGGAGGAAATGACAGGGAGGAATGTCCACATTGCCCGGATGTGACACCCAGACACCTGCTCATACAGAGGACAGAACCAGAGCTGCTCAGCCACTGAAGGGCCACGACAGGGCGTCACTGGTGCCCAGGAGGAGGACGGCAGAGCCCAGGCTGGTACGTGGTCTCAGTCAGGGGAGCCTTCCGAGCAGGTGTTGTTCAGGAGTTGAAACTTTGTTCTCCATGGGTCAGTGATGATTGTAAAGAAGCAGGTGATGGTCTGCGGGACAAAGCACAGGGACAGAGTGGGGGAGGGGCCTCGGGAAGCTTGTGGCTCAAGCTCTAAAGCCAGCATCCCCCCAACCTTGCCTTCCTGGGGTGGGCAGCTGGGGGTGCAGGCTCTGGCCCTCAGTCCTGGATGTTCCCGACCTGGGACGCTCTCCTGACCCCAGAGGTACCTGGGTCATTCTCCCCTCTCCAGCTCTGTGGTCTCCAGGGACCCCTCCCCCAGGATGTCCCAGTGTGACCCATGCCCCCAGTGTCCCAGCAGGGCCTCTGATCCAACTCGGGTTTGTCCCGGGGCGGGACTCACCCCCCCTTATCACCAGGGCAGGGCCTGGGAGGGAGGGCAGTGGGGCTCCTCAGCCTCCACCCCTCGGGCTCTGGGTCAGTGGCAGGGGGACCCGAGAGGGGGCTACTCAGCCAAGGTGATGTTGCCCCCCGCCCCGCACTTCTCCTGAAGGCAGGGAAGGGAGGTGGGTGAACACCAGGGAGGGGACATTCCCGTCTCTGGCCCAGGTGACCCAGACCCAAGTGGTCAGGAGCAACCTGACCCAAGTGTGACCTGGGGTGCAGCGGCTATACAGGCCAGGGGCATGCAAGTGACCCGGGGCTGGCCTGCCTGGCTGGGCTCCGTCCTGCAAATGCCCCCTCCGTGTCCCTTGGAATGGCATTGTCATCACTCCCCACACCCCCTGCTCCGAGGCAGCGTCCACGGCCATGTAACCTGAGGGCAGCTGTTGCGTGTCTTACATTGTTCACATCTGGCTTTGCTTGAAACGGACAGTTGTCAATGTCTTCGTCAAATTTTCCACACCTGGTTCGGCCGAGCTGCAGCTCCGTGGAGAACACGATGCCGAAATCAACCTGGGTTTGTACAGACACTGAAGTGGACGCAGCCCTCCTGCCCCTTATGTAGCCAATAGAGTAGATCCACGCAGTGTAGGCAGGACAGGGACCTGAGGGGTGGGGTGCTGACTCTCCAACTTTGCTGGATAAATCAGTGTTGAGAAAGGGAGATTCCCCTCTGTGTCCCCTTGTCACCCCTTTCACCTGCCCTACAGCAAGACAAATGCCACACAAAGCTACTGCTACACACACACACACACACCTCTCTCTCTCACACACACACACATACTCACAAGCACACACAAGGACACACAAGCACACATAGGACCAGAAGTTCTTCTACCACAGAGTGTTCTCAGTGTTCATGTCTGCAGCACCATGAAAATCACACCCCTGGTTGCATTCTGTAGGGACTGTGTTGCTAGGGGAACATTTTAGGATTAAGAATGCCATCTGGGAAGAGTGTAAATCACACTCGGTCCACGTAGGTGGGGACCCAGAGGGAGCCCAGAACACGTGGAGTCAGAGGAGAGGCTGCAAGCTCCCAGAGGCTCCTCAGGACCAGGGGGCCCTGTGACTCCTGAGCCGCTCTCCCCCTCCCTCTGTGGGTGTCTCTCTCTCTCTGTTTTTCTTAAATTAACCTATTTTAATGTTATTTCTTTGAAATCTATTCGTAATCTCTCTAATCCAATATTTTCTGTCTGGCTCTTTTTTAACTAAATAGCTTTATCCCCTCTTAGTCCATATTTGGTCATTCTTCATTAAACAAGATCAGAAATGATGAAAACTGAAAATACACCTTACATGTGAGTAGACTGACTGAAGTTTAAAACGTTCCCAAGTTATTTCTTTTATAAAAACTGAAACCAACCGAAGAGATTGTATTAATATTTCCCTCTATTTTATGGGCTATAAACGATGATCAAGATCCCTTGTTAACTCCCCTACCACCGCTGGCCCCTCGTTAACAGCAACGGGGGAGGAGGTGGTACCTACCGGCTCCTTCCACGACCTCAGGATGCGCACCACCTTGTAGGCATTGCTGTCCTGGCTCCTCAGGTTGAATACGTGTAAGCCGTACTCCACCGTGGCAAGGAAGTAGTTCTTTGAGGCTCGCTGGTCATCATCATTCGCTTCCTCTTGGGAATCCCAGTCTTGAGTCACCAGGAGCTGGGGACCTAGGAGAAGAAGGAGCAGGGCCCAGGGCTGAGCCCACCTGCACGTCCACTGCCGGCAAGGCATGGCTGTGGGCACCCGGGCACCCAGGCTTCTCCCTTCCCTGCGCCGGCTCCCACCCAGCCTTCCTGGGCATTGGGTCAGTTCATCTGCTCTGGGACATACTCCTGGCCCTGGTCCTCCCCTCTGGCGTCACACCCTTGTCCCTTCCCTCTTGTGACCCTGACTCCTCCATCCAAAGCTGATAAAATTGCCTCCTGTTCAGGAAAGAGAAGCGAGACCCAGGCAGGGTGGGTCGGGAAGGACCAGCCGTGGAGGAGGGACCCCTGCAGCTGAATCCCAGCCATATGCTTCCCTCAGCACCTCAGTGGGAGGGGAGGCTTATTTTTGTGCCCCAGATTCAGACAATGAATCAAGGTCACAGCTGCAAGTGATTTAAGTGGAAGGGGGTCCCTGGACACAGCAGTAGGTGAGGGTCAGTGAGACAAGGAGGGACAGAGCCAAAGAGCATGAGTGGCCCAGAGCCAGCTTTGTGGGTGACAGAAGGTGGCCTGCAGTGGCTGGGAAGGATTCCAAAACTCCTGTCTGAGAATCACAGGCCTGAACGCTGGGGGCCTTGGCTCCGTGCGGTGTAGGCTTCCCTAGGCTTCCACCTCCTTGGTGCTACTCCCTTGCTGTAGGCAGACCAGCCTCGTGACAGAGAGGTGAGGAAGGCAGGAGGTGCTGACAGCCGCCAGCGGCCACGGGCAAGGATGGTCCACGAGGGTTTCTGCCGTAGAGGGGAAGGGTTTTTTGTAAAAGTGGGCGTCGCCTTGGGAATCGAATGCCAGGGGAGTCAGAGACAGAGGAAGGAGCTTGGGGACGGGAAAGATGCCAGGTCATCAGCACCTGGTCATTTTCTCCCGAACACAGCTGGGCACGGGTACTGCCTCTGGCCAAGCTCTGACAACGGGGTGAGGAGGCGGGTGAGGAAGTCACGTCCAGGTCCATGACACCCCTATGTGCTCGCCAGGACAGCCACGTGCAGCACCCAGGAGGGATTTCAGCACCGTGATTATCAAAGGCCTCTGAGGTCGGCTGGGGAGGAGCCCCGGCAGGAGTAGGCGGGACACAGGCCTCAGGCAGGTGGGCACCAGGAGCCCCAGACCTGAAGGACACGTCCCTCCTCCTCCAGCTTGCCCACCTGGGTCACCCTGACGCCCTCCCCTCACTCACGGGGGATGCGTGGGATGTCCCCCGCCCCACACAGCCTGGGCTCCCCCATGCTGGAGCTGCACCCACTGTCCTTTCTGGACTCCAGAAGCATGGGGTGTCCGACTCAGGTTCCTTCTCATGTTAGGACATGGGGGGCAGACTTGTCCCTGTTAACAAGACTTCCCCACCAAGTGTAGACACTGTAGAAGTCCCTTCTTGTTGTCTGATTCCCTCACCTCTGTCACTAGTCAAATAGCACCTAGGAGAATGTCCATGGCACTGGTCCAGCTCAGGACGGGATGGAGTGCTCAAGCTTCCATAGTAATGTGGCCTAGGTTATGGGCATAAGAGACATCATGCATCATGAGCTCTAATGCGCTAATGGATAAAGATAATGTGCTATGAATACAAAATGGAATATTACTCAGCCATAAAAAAGAATGCAGTTCTTCCAGTGCAGCAATGTGGATAGACCTAGAGAATATTATGCTTAGAAGAATAAGTCAGACAGAGAAAGACAAATACTCTGTATCAACCTATATGTGGAACTCCCCAAAATAATACAAACAAATCTATAAGCAAAACAGAAACAGACTCACAGACATAGAAAACAAACTAGTGGTTACCAGTCAGGAGAAGCATGGGGAGGGGCAAATGAAGGGTAAGGGATTAAGAGAGGCAGAGTACTATGTATACAATAGATAAGCAACAAGGATATATTATATAACACAGGGAAATATAGTCATTTCCTTGCCATAACTTTGGAGTATATCTGTGAAAAACTGAATCACAATGTATATACACCTGTAACTAATATAATATTTTAAAGCAAATGTAATTCAATAAAAAATACATAGAAAAAATTTTCACAGAAAAACTCCTTGTAATAGTTGTAATTAGAAAAACTTCAACAGTCAATTCTTAGGCATTGACTAAATATGAGAATGACTTTTGAGTGTTAGAAAGACACCAGCTGTGAGCGAGTCAGTGCAGGTGACAGGGGGACAGGCTGTTAGGGGCAAAGCCCCTCCTCTCCCTGACAAGCACAGTCTCTCACTGACGCTGGGCTTCTGGAAACTGACCTTTTTCTCTGTCCCCAGGCATGGTGTTCTGACCCTTTCCCTGATCCAGTGTGGCCCCCAGAAACCATTCTCAAGCCCCCAGCCCCCAGCCCACACAAGTGACTGACTTCTCATTGTGACTCTGCTATGGCCACTCCCGGGGACCCTGAACTGTGCTGCTCAACGTGTGGACCAGAGGCAGGGACAGCACCGTCCCCTGGAAACCGACGAAGAGGCGCATTCTCCGGGCCTGCACAGACCTGCTGGGTCAGGATCCTGGGGGAGGGCAAGGGTCAGGCTTGGGGACATCCACAGGCCTCCGGGGGATGCTGGGCCCCTTGGAAGTGCTCCAGTAGCTGTGGACAGAGGCTAAAGGCCTGTTTTGGGGGCACAGAGGCAAAGTCTTGTCTGGAAAGAGTGTGTGTGTCATCGTCCCAGGGCTGGTTTGTGCCCCAGGAAGGGGAGGCTGTGACGATCTCTTCCTCGGACGCAGACCCAGCACACAGGAGTTGTGTGCCCGCTGAGCTGTGGCCCCGAGGCGCCGAGACACTGGCGTCTCCTGCGGACTCAGCTCAGCTTCCTGAGCGCCTTGGCTTCCTCCCCTCTCTCTGCTTCCCCGTCACTCACTCTGCCTCCTCCGGCGACACCCCCGACAAGGGGGCACCCCGGGCCCAGGGTGTGTCAGTGGCCACCCTCCGGTCACACCTCTGGAGGGAGGGCATGTCTGTCAGCCAGCCAGGCCCCAGGCTGAGAACCCAGGGCGGAGGGATTGTGTCACAGGAGACGCAGGGATTTGGCGGGAAGCTTCTGCTTCTAGGACCTGCAAGTCCTCTCCCCTGGCACCCGCCCAGTGGCCTGGGCACCTGTGTTCCAGACCTTGAGGGGGCTGGGGGCCACGGGGACGAGGACACACCTGCACTTTTCAAGACCTCGGCCCTCTGCTGCTTTCTTAGCGTGAATACGCTTCACGTCTGGGCAGGCCGCCTTCTGTCACCCACAAAGCTGGCTCTGGGCCACTCATCCTCTTTGGCTCTGTCCCTCCTCTTCTCGCTGACCCTCACCTACTGCTGTGTCCAGAGACCCCCTTCCAATTCAACCCTTTGCAATTGTGTCCTTGATTCAGCGTCTGAAACTGGGACACAAAACTCAGCCTCCCCTCCCAATGAGGTGCCGAGAGGGTTGTATGGCTGGGCTTCAGCTGCAGGGGTCCCTCCTCCACGGCTGGTTCTTCTCCACCCACCCTGCCTGGGTCTTGCTTCTCCTTCCTGAGCAGGAGACAATTTTATCAGCTTTGGATGGAGGAGGCAGGGTCACCAGAGGGAAGGGACAGGGTGTGACGCCAGAGGGGAGGACCAGGGCCAGGAGTATGTCCCGGAGCAGATGAAATGGCCCAATGCCCAGGGAGGCTGGGTGGGAGCCGGCGCAGGGAAGGGCGAAGCCTGGGTGTCCGGGCGCTCACAGCCATGCTGTGTCAGCAGTGGGGGTGCAGGTGGGCTCAGCCCTGCACCCTGCTCCTGCTTCTCTTAGGTCCCCAGCTCGTAGTGACTTATGGCTGGCAACCCCAAGGGGAAGGGAATGGTCAAGACCAAGCAACCTTGGAGCTTTACTTCCCTGCCACCGTGGAGTACGCCGTACACGTATTCAACCAGAGGAGCCAGGACAGGAATGCCTACAAGGTGGTGCGCATCCTGAGGTCGTGGAAGGAGCCGGTAGGTACCACCTCCTCCCCGCTCCCCCACTGGCCCACACCTGCTGTTAATGAGGGTCGGGAGGGGGGGTGTCATCGAGGGATCTCCATCACTATTTGAAACCCATAATATAGAGGCATAAACTCTATTTGGTTAGTTTCAGGTTTTATAAAAAAAATAACTTGGGAATATTTAAAACTGTCAATCTACTCACATATAAGGTGTGTTTTTAGTTTTTGTCATTTTTGACCTTGTTTAATGAAGAATGACCAAATATGGACTAAGAGGGGATGAAACTATTTAGTAAAAAAAAAAGAGCCAGACAGAAAATACTGGATTAGAGAGATTTAGAAAAGATTTCATGGAAATAACATTAAAATAGGTTAATTTAGGAAAAACAGAGAGAGAGAGATACACAGAGACACTCACAGAGGGAGGGGGAGAGCAGCTCGGGAGTCACAGGCCCCCCCTGGTCCTGAGGAGCCCCTGGGCGCTCACAGCCTCTCCTCTGACTCCACGTGTTCTGGGCTCCCTCTGGGTCCCCACCTACGTAGACCGAGTGTGATTTACACTCTTCCCAGATGGCATTCTTAATCCTAAAATGTTCCCCTAGCAACGCAATCTCTACAGAATGCAACCAGGAGTGCGATTTTCATGTGGGCTGCAGACCCAAACCCCGAGAACATTCTGCAGGAGGAGCACTTCTGGTCCTGTGTGTGCGCGTGTGTGGTTGTGTATGTGTGCTTTGTCTGAGTGCTTGTGTGTGGTGGGGCACTGGGGCATCACTCCCTCTGCACCTCTGGATGGAGTGATAGAAGCAAGGCAGAGGGCCCTCCACGCTGCTGGGCTTCACTCCGTGGGCACTGGAGCTGGTCCTGGCTGGTCCTGCTGCCCTGCGCCCTCCAGCTGGGCCTCTGTCTATGGTCTTTGGCCTGGAGTCCAAGACTGACTCTGGGTGTTGGGAATAAAGGCCGGGGTGGAGCCAGAAGACACTGCAAGGCCGAAGGACCAGGGAGTGGAGAAGAGGACAGAAACCTTCAGAGCGCACTTAGTGAGAAGGGGTGATGTTTCATAGAATCATTGTCCCAATCCTGTGAGTGTGCCTGTGTGCTTGTGTTCTCGTGTGTGTGTGTGTGTGTGAATGTGTGTGTGGGGGGGAGCAGGGAATGCGTCCACTTCAAGGTCTGTACGCACGCAGGCAAATGGCATTGTGTTCTCCACGGAGCTGCAGCTCGGCCGAACCAGGTGTGGGAAATTTGACGAAGACATTGACAACTGTCCATTTCAAGCAAGTCCAGACGGGAACAATGTAAGACATGCGACAGTGGCCCTCAGGTTACACGGCCGTGGACGCTGACTCGGAGCAGGGGGTGTGGGGAGTGATGACAATGCCATCCCAAGGGACACGGAGGGGGCATTTGCAGGACAGAACCCAGCCAGGCAGGCCAGCCCCGGGTCACTTGTGTGTCCCTGGCCTGTCTGCTCACTGGCCCCATTCTAGCCGCTGCACCCCAGGTCACACTTGGGTCGGATTGCTCCTGACCACTTGGGTCCAGGTCACCTGGGCCAGAGACGGGAATGTCCCCTCCCTGGTGTTCACCCACCTCCCTTCCCTGCCTTCAGGAGAAGTGCGGGGTGGGGGGCAATATCACCTTGGCTGAGTAGCCCCCTCTCGGGTCCCCCTGCCACTGACCCAGAGCCCGAGGGGTGGAGGCTGAGGAGCCCCACTGCCCTCCCTCCCAGGCCCTGCCCTGGTGATAAGGGGGGGTGAGTCCCGCCCCGGGACAAACCCGAGTTGGATCAGAGGCCCTGCTGGGACACTGGGGGCATGGGTCACACTGGGACATCCTGGGGGAGGGGTCCCTGGAGACCACAGAGCTGGAGAGGGGAGAATGACCCAGGTGCCTCTGGGGTCAGGAGAGCATCCCAGGTCAGGAAGATCCAGGACTGAGGGCCAGAGCCTGCACCCCCAGCTGCCCACCCCAGGAAGGCAAGGTTGGGGGGATGCTGGCTTTAGAGCTTGAGCCACAAGCTTCCCGAGGCCCCTCCCCCCACTCTCTGTCCCTGTGCTTTGTCCCGCAGACCATCACCTGCTTCTTTACAATCAACACTGAACCCTGGAGAACAAAGTTTCAACTCCTGAACAACACCTGCTCGGAAGGCTCCCCTGACTGAGACCACGTACCAGCCTGGGCTCCGCCGTCCTCCTCCTGGGCACCAGTGACGCCCTGTCGTGGCCCTTCAGTGGCTGAGCAGCTCTGGTTCTGTCCTCTGTATGAGCAGGTGTCTGGGTGTCACATCCGGGCAATGTGGACATTCCTCCCTGTCATTTCCTCCCGTAGAATTGGTCATTAAACGTCAGAATTGCAAGCAGCTTTGTGCCGCCTGGTTCCAGGGGTTGGGTGCTGGGCAGCGGAGGCCGTCCTGCCAGCAGGGCAGCCGGCTGGGCCCAGGGGGTGGGTCTCTCTCCCTTGGACACCTGAGCCAGCCGCAGGTGGCACAAGCTAGGAGCACGGGTGCATCTGAGCTGTGTCTCTGGGCTCAAGGGATGACCGTCGTCCTCAGAGGGGCATCAGCACAGCCTGGCAGGGAACCCTCAGTGCAGGATGGACCCAGACGGGGCCTCAGGCCCCTCAGCACCTGCCCTGGGGCCTTGCTCACACACACCCACTGGTCCAGGATGTTCGGGGCGGGGCAGAATGTAGGAGGGGCTCCAGACTCCACTCAAGGTGGGCCCACCCACCAGAAGCTGCAGTGTCTCCTGGAGCCTCTTAGAAACATGCAGCCCCAGGGTTTCTGGACTTTTGGATAGGGAGGCTGCATTTTCTCTAAACCCAGGGACCACCAGATTATCAAAGCTGAGAGGTGCTGGTGATGCCAATGATATGGAGACCCTGCACAGATCTCCCAGAACAGGGCTGGGCAGATGTATCCGTCATGGGAGAAGCAGGAGCAGGGCCCAGGGCTGAGCCCACCTGCACGTCCACTGCTGACACAGCATGGCTGTGGGCGCGCGGACACCCAGGCTTCACACTTCCCCGCACCAGCTCCCACCCAGCCTCCCTGGGCATTGGGCCAGTTCATCTGCTCCGGGACATACTCCTGGCCCTGGTCCTCCCCTCTGGCATCACACCCTGTCCCTTTCCTCTGGTGACCCTGTCTCCCCCATCCAAAGCTGATAAAATTGCCTCCTGCTCAGGAAGGAGAAGCAAGACCCAGGCAGGGTGGGTGGAGAAGGACCAGCCGTGGAGGAGGGACCCCCACAGCTGAAACCCAGCCATACACCCCACTCGGCCCCTCAGTGGGAGGGGAGGCTGAGTTTTGTGTCCCAGTTTCGGAGGCTGAATCAAGGACACAGTTGCAAGGGGTTGAATTGGAAGGGGGTCTCTGGACACAGCAGTAGGTGAGGGTCAGCGAGAAGAGGAGGGACAGAGCCAAAGAGGATGAGTGGCCCAGAGCCAGCTTTGTGGGTGACAGAAGGCGGCCTGCCCAGACGTGAAGCGTATTCACGCTAAGAAAGCAGCAGAGGGCCGAGGTCTTGACACGTGCGGGTGTGTCCTCATCCCCCGTGGCCCCCAGCCCCCTCGAGGTCTGGAACACAGGCGCCCAGGCTCCTGGGCGGGTGCCAGGGGAGAGGACTCGCAGGTCCTAGAAGCAGGAGCTTCCCGCCAAATCCCTGCGTCTCCCGTGACATAATCCCTCCACCCCAGGTTCTCAGCCTGGGGCCTGGCTGGCTGACGGACACGGCCTCCCTCCAGAGGTGTGACCGGAGGGTGACCACTGACACACCCTGGGCCCGGGCTGCCCCCTTGTCGGGGGTGTCGCCGGAGGAGGCAGAGTGAGTGAGGGGGAAGCAGAGAGAGGGGAGGAAGCCAAGGCGCTCAGGAGGCTGAGCTGAGTCCGCAGGAGACGCTGGTGTCTCGGCGCCTCGGGGCCACAGCTCAGCGGGCACACAACTCCTGTGTGCCGGGTCTGCGTCCGAGGAAGAGATCGTCACGGCCTCCCCTTCCTGGGGCACAAACCAGCTCTGGGACGATGACACACACACTCTTTCCAGACAACACTTTGCCTCTGTGCCCCCGAAACAGGCCTTTGGCCTCTGTCCGCAGCACCTGGAGCACTTCCGAGGGGCCCAGCATCCCCCGGAGGCCTGTGGATGTCCCCAGCTCTGGGCCTTGCCCTCCCCCAGGATCCTGACCCAGCAGATCTGTGCAGGCCCAGAGAATGTGCCTCTTAGTCGGTTCCCAGGGGACGGTACTGTCCCTGCCTCTGGTCCACACGTTGAGCAGCACAGTTCAGGGTCCCCGGGAGTGGCCACAGAAGAGTCACAGTGAGAAGTCAGTCACTTGTGTGGGCTGGGGGCTGGGGGCTTGAGAATGGTTTCTGGGGGCCACACTGGATCAGGGAAAGAGTAAGAATACCATGCCTGGGGACAGAGAAAAAGGTGGGTTTCCAGAAGCCCGGCATCAGTGAGTAGATGGTGCCTATTGGGGGAGAGAAGGGGCTTTGACCCTGACTCTCTGTCCCCCCTTCACCCCCCTCCCGCACTGACTTGCTTAGAGCTGCTGTCTTCCCGGGAGCGGGAGCTCTGAACCCTGCCCAGGCCTCCCCCTCCTCGGGGTGCCCAGGTGCACGAGACCAGCTCACATCTCATCCTCCCCCACTTCTCCCTGAGATCTTTGCCTGGCCCTCGGCAGTGAAAGCTGAGTCCTAACCACTGGACTGCCAGGGAATTCCCTGTGATTTTTTTTTTTTTTTCAAGCAGGTTCCATGGTCACCGTTCCCTGGTGTCCAAGCGCAGGACTCAGTCCTGGCTAGAAGATGTCATTTTGCCATTTGGTGTTTGCAACAAAGAAGCAAGGCAATATGATCAGGTGTGAGAAGCAGCCAGATGTGCAGGAAAACCTGAAAGAGGTTGTGTCTCCGGACTACCATTCAACCTCGAAACAGAAGGACGTTGAATTAATGTGGATGGACCAGGAGGAAATTTTAGTGACAGAAGCCAGACAGAGGGCAAAACATTGCTTGATTCCACTGTCATGAGGACTCCAAAATACTCAAAGTCACAGAAGCGGAAAGTGGAATGCTGGTTCCCAGGGCTGGAAGGAGGCAACTGGAGGGGATGTTGGTCAGAGGATATAAATTTTACTTTCAAGATGGACAATTTCTGGATGTGTACGCTACGACACAGGGCCTGGAGCTGACACTGCCGTGGACTTGCACCTGGGCTGAAAGGTCAGATGTTGAATGAGTGGTCTCAACACCAGAAAAGAAAAACATTAAATAAAAACGTGAAGGTGATCCGTGTATAGCCTGGACAGTGGGAGCTTTCTCACATGGATCCCAACCTCCAGACTCTTAAGTGTAGACATTGGATGTGTGCAGCTTTTGTCTGTCAGTCATATTTTCCATAAAGTGATGTAACCAGAAAAATCCACAACAGGTTGTCCCTTTTCTCAGATGGCTGTAAGTTCACTAAAACTGCAAAGGAAACGGAAGTGACATGGCTTTTTTTGCCGGAGAATGAATGTGCAGGTGTAAGGGTGGGATGAGGTGGTCAGCAATTGTAGGCACGTCTCAGTGGATTTTCGGGGGGAACAGGCTGTGGAGACGTGAGTGAGTAGAGTCCTGACACACCTGGATGGATAGCAAGTATCCCGACAGAGGCCAGCAATGCCCACAGTGGCCACTCACACTTTGTCACCAGAGGAGCCTGAAAAACACGGGTCTGTCCTGTGCATGTCCCAAGGGCAAGCAGCCCTGTGCATTCAAAGCGGATGTCCACACACACTCTCATACGAGGGACAGTGTGGACCCCTGTGCACAGCAACCCTCCTCTCGGTGCAGCCCAGGAGAGGACGGCGTGGCCACAGCCAGCCCGGGACACAGCACGTGGACACGGCTGGCCCTTACAAATGGGTACAGAGCCCCCGAGTCCTTGGTGGTCTGGTGGTCTCCCTTCCCAGACTGAGAGCTACGGACACATCCAGACAAGAGCCCAGGGAAGAAGGGTTGAATGTGGGCCTTAGGCTGGGAGGCCCTGAGACGTGGGCACAGACAGAGCCGGGGCCCAGGAAACCCAGAAGGTGTGCAATCCCGGCTGGGGGCCCTCTGCCTGGCCCTGCCTCTACCTGGGATTGGGCTACCTTTGCTCTCAAGACTCCTACTCATCCCTCAGGGCCCAGGCCAAGTGTCACCTCTTTTCCAAAGCTGTCCTGACTCCCGTTGGAAGAACTCTGTCTCCCTGGACCGGGTCATGGGCACCAGTTGGCCTGTCTCCCAGGGGAGGGAGGGCTTCTGTCATGCCCATGTTCGTGCTGCTGGCATCAAGCACTCCCTGGGCGTCTCACAGGGAGTTCTCCAGAACTCACTGGGAGTTCTCCTTACTCACTGAAATAGGCCTGATTCCGTGAAGCCCAGCTGTGTGTGCCGGAAGCATCCCTTTCAAGGATCAGAGAGTGTGGGCCATGGCCAGGACCAACCACCAGCCCTTCTCTGGGGAGCTGGGGTGAGCAGTCGGTCATCTCTACACAGGACACACGATGATCCTCCCGGACAACGCTCCCAAACTCACAGCTCAAAGCCGTGCTTCTGGGGGGTCTGGTGCCCTGAACTCACTGCCCACACTGACCGGCCCCTCCTGTCTGCGCCTCCTCGCCCAGGAATGCATGCTTGGCTTCCAGACCACCTCCTGCTTGACACTCCCCTCGGGGCCCCACCCAAATAGCCCAAGATCCCCCAGGCTCCCCAGGAGCTGGGAAACAAGGATGTGCCTAGGGTCCACGTGGTCAGAGGAAGAAATGGGCAGAGAGAACCCCAGGACGGAGCTGCGTGACCACCGTCTGCCAGAGGAATTGAGACAGGCTGGGTCCTGGGACCCTTTGCTGCAGTTCTACGATGATTGCACCGGGACACACCTCTCCTCCAGCGACAAAATACAAAGAAACTGTATGGGACTAAAAATAACTGCATGCATGCAGTTAGGGCAGATTCTGGACAAAAGAGACCAAAAAACCCAACTGCCACTTTTGAAGAGCCCAGAGCACAAGCAGGGTACTGCGCATGCCCCCTGCACACACCGCCACCTAAGGGGTGGGCAGACCACCCGAGCCACACCTCCAGCCCAACCCCTGGACACACCCCTACCCTCACCCCATATAAGAAACCAGCTCCCCCCGCCTTGGGGAGCAAGTAATGGAACCTGTTGTTTGTTCTCCCTCCTCCTTGCTGCAGCAGGGGCCCCAGTAAAGCCTTGCCTGAATTTCTTGTCTGGACTCGGATCAATTTCTATTGATTGGGGAAGGCCAAGAACACTGACTGGTATTAGATTTATGGTGCCCAACATGGGGCACTTGTCCCCTTCTAGGGAGAGGATCTGGACACCTCCAGGACCAGTGAATTCAGCTTCCCCATGGGTGACAAGTGGCCACCTGAACCTCTTGTTTCAGCATCATCACATTTGATAAATCTGCCTTCCTGGCTCCTGGGGGTCTCAGTACCCTCATTCAGGCAATGCTTTCCCTTCCCTCCCCCTTTTCCTTTTCCCTCTCCTGAAATCTCTCTGCTTCTCTCTCTGTCCTGTCCTTCCGACAGAGTGGACATCAGGCAGCTATAGCATCACTCCTCTCAGGTTGTGAGACCTGCTCCCTCTGGCCGGCAGCGGCTCACCTTGATGGGTGACAGGCAGAGGTGGGAGAGGCTCGCCTCACACCGTGCAGACCTTGGTCCAGCTGGCTCTTCCTGATGGGAGACTTATGAGAGTGATAGAGGTTCAAACTTCATATCGTGGAGTGGCTGGAAGTCCTATCATCCCAGTATTCTCACCTTTATTATCCTGCTGTCTATTCTCTTTTTCAGTCTTTTTTGTCCCTCCTCCCTTTACCTCCCCCTTGATCCTTATACCTACACTCCCATCTCCTTTATCCTGAAAACGTCTTGTGTCTTTAGGTTTTTGTCATTGGTATCTCTGTTTTATGTAGTTTTGTTATCGACCAGGGCTCTTGGCCTCCTTAATCAATAGAAATTGATCAGAGGGCAGACAAGAAATTCAGGCAAGGCTTTATTGGGGCCCCTGTTGCAGCAGGGGGGAGGGAGAGCAAACTACGGGTTGCCTTGCTTGCCACTCCCCAAGGGGGCGAGGGTCAAGCTTGTTCCTTAAATGGGGTAAGGGTAGGGGTGTGTCCAGGGGGTCGGGCTGGAGGGGTGGCTCAGGGTGGTTTGCCCACCCCTTAGGTGGTGGTGTGTGCAGGGGGCATGCACAGTACCCTGTTGTGCTCCAGGATCTTCAAAAGTGGCAGTTGGGTTTTTTGATCTCTTTGTATCTTTTGTCCAGAATTTGTCCCAACTGTGCGTGCATGTAGTTATTTTTAGTCCCATAGAGTTTCTTTGTATTTTCTTGCTCCAGGAGAGGTATGTCTAGGTGCAAGCGTTGCAGCACTGCAGTAAAGGGTCCCAGGTCCCAGCCTGTCTCATTCCCCCCAAGACACTCTACACCCTTTTCTAAAAAATTAATTAATTAATTAATTAATTTATGGCTGTGCGTGGGCTTTCTCTAGTTGCAGCGAGCGGGGGCTACTCTTCGTTGCGGTGTGCAGGCTTCTCATCGCGGTGGCTTCTCTTGTTGCGGAGCACGGGCTCTAGGCACGCGGGCTTCAGTAGTTGTGGCTCACAGGCTCTAGAGCATAGGCTCAGTAGTTGTGGCGCATGGGCTTAGTTGCTCTGCAGCATGTGGGATCTACCCGGACCAGGGCTTGAACCCGTGTACCCTGCATTGGCAGGTGGATTCTTAACCACTGCACCACCAGGGAAGCCCTACACCCTTATTCTTAAGGGGTAAGGGGCCGAAGGCTCTCTTCTGAAAATTCTTCTTGCTGGACAGGGGCCGCAGACCCTAGCCTATGCTAGAGGTGTAGAAGTTCCTCGCTGACTGTTCCAAGGACCTGAAGGGACCTGGGCCACTCTCTGCTGGAATGCGCTGAATTCCTTGACCCATCATGAGCCTTACTGCAAACTGTTGGAGCCTAAAAGACACAAACTTAACCAAAAGGTTAAACAAACAAGGGCTAAAAAGGAGAACAACAACAATAGCTATTAAAGGGCCTAGAAAGGGAAGGAGCCAGGTTAACTTTGGGCTTCCTTAACTGTTGACCAGACAGGGGAGGTGATATTGCCCCTGCCAAAATTATGAATCCACTCTGCCTGGGCGCATATTTCCTTAATATTAACTTTTACATGTCCTGTCGCATGGATCCAAGTGCAGCAGGAAGTATTAGCTGTCGCACAAACTCTACCTTGTTCGGCCAGAAGGTAATCAAGGGCCAGATGATTGTCAAGAACCACCTCAGCCAAGGAAACAGAGGGAGGTCCCAAGTCCCGTTAAGGCTTCAAATAGGAGCCAACCCACTGCATCATGTTACCTATCTGTTGATGGTGCCTGTCTTTCAAATAGGTCTCTCAGATCATTCACTGGCTCACAGGTGTATTGTTCTTCTGTTGTGACCTGCGGGGTTTCTGGAGGTAAAAGCTTTAGTCTGGACAAATGTACCCAACTAGATATCCTTCACAGTCTGACAGCAGTGGAGGGTGGTTAAAATTACTGTATAGGGGCCCTTCCATTTTGGCATAAGTTGGTCTTCGGGGGACCCCTCTTTCCAGGTTTTAAGAAGAACTTGGTCCCCGGGGTTATTTGTGAAGGAACTGCTCCTTCCTCTGTAGTTTGAGTGGGAGCCGGCAGTGCCTTGCCGGCATAGTCCTGGATTGCCTTCTGAACTTGTCCTACGTTAATAATATATCTCAGGGCCTGGTTCACGTCCTCATGCGGTAGAATGTCAGTAGTAAGAAAAGGCCTCCCACAGGTCATTTCAAATGGGCTAAGCCTCAGACAACTCCCAGGGAGCTACACGGGCCCTGAGGAGTACAATAGGAAGCAAGTTGGTCCAGGGT
This sequence comes from Balaenoptera acutorostrata, assembly GCF_949987535.1. Lineage (NCBI taxonomy): Eukaryota > Metazoa > Chordata > Mammalia > Artiodactyla > Balaenopteridae > Balaenoptera > Balaenoptera acutorostrata. The sequence continues at coordinate 45,073,886 of NC_080078.1, forward strand.
TCATGAGTGTCTTGGCAGGGCTTTGCTAAGGTTTTCTTTAAAGTATGGTTCGTTTTCTCTTCCTTCCCTGAAGACTGGAGGTGCCAAGAGGTGTGCAGCTTGTAGTCTATCCGTAGGGCCGTTGTGAGCCCCTGTGTGATTTCAGCTATAAAAGAGGGCCCGTTATCGCCCTGCAGGGTCTTTGGAAGTCCAAACCGAGGAATTATTTCTTTTAAAAGGGACTTACAGACATGCAGAGCCTTTTCAGATCCAGTGGAGAAGGCTTCAGCCCATCCTGTGAAAGTATCAACAAACACCAGAAGATATTTATATCTTGATCATGGGGCCACTTGGGTGAAATCTAACTGCCAGTCTTCCCCCGCGTATGTCCCTCGGCGTTGAATTGGCCCGAGTAAGGAAGGGGGGGATCGGATGGGTCTGTGGGTTATTACAGGCACATAAATCACAGGCAATTGTTACTTGTTTTACTGTTCTTTTAAGCCCCTTCCCTGAAAAAGCCTTTTGCATTCAAGTCCCGTAGTGCACCCCGCCCATAGTGGGCGGCATCATGTAAGCTCTTAGTGAGTTTCCATTGTTGGGCCTCAGGGATTAGAACCTTATCCTCCTTTTTATACCAGCCTGTGCTTCCCTTCTTATAGCCCCACTTCTCAGCATTTTCTTGTTCCTGTGGGGAATACTGGGGAAGGCTAGGGAGTTCAGGGGGTGCCAATCACTAGAGCCCTAACTTGTTCAGGTTCCTACAGTCGAGCTGCCTTTTTTTGCAATTTCATCAGCATTGCTGTTCCCTTGGCTCACAAAAGATCCTCCCTCTGATGGCCCCTACAGTGGATTACTGCTATTGGGTAGGAAGCTGCGCTGCTTCTAAAAGAGCCAGAATCAAATCTTTTATGTTTTAGGGGGAATTTCTAGCAGTTAACATTCCTCTTCCTTTCCAAATGGCAGCATGAGCATGTAGCAAGCAGGTGGAAGCCATCTTCAGAGTCAGTAAAAATATTTAACTTCTTATCCTTCCCTAATTGCAAAGCTCTCATTAATGCAATTTAGTTCGGCCTTCTGGGCTGATGTCTGGGGTGGCAGGGCCTTGGCTTCTATGACTTCATCTAGGCTAACTATGGCATACCCCGCCTTTCAGGTTCCCGTTTCTACAAAACTGCTCCCATCAGTAAACCATTCGACCTCAGGGCTGTCAAGAGGCTCATCTAGAAGATCAGACCTGCTGGAGCAAGTTTGTTCTATGGTCTCTATACACTGATGCACTAAGTCTCCACTCTGGACGGTTGGAAGCAGAGTTGCCAGGTTCAGTGTTTGGCATACCTTTAAGGTAATGGCAGGGGTGTCCACTAAGAGGGCCTGATATCTTGTTAACCTTCCTCCAGTCAACCAATGATGTCCTTTGACTTCCAGCACAGACTGTACCTGATGAGGGGTTAATACATCTACGTGTTGGCCCAGGGTGGGCTTGGAAGCCTCATTAACCAACAGGCTGCTCTTGCCTGCAGGCAGCCTGGCCATCCCAGGGCCACTGAGTACAGTTGTTTTGAAAAGTAAGCCACTGATCTCTGATCCAGTCCCAGCTTTTGGGTCAGGACTCCTAGAGCTACCCCTGACCTCCCGTGAATGTACAGGGTGAAGGGCTTGTCCAAATGTGGAAGCCCCCATGCTGGTGCTCTGCTCAGCTCAGTCTTTAGTGTCTCAAAGGCCCACTGGTGGTCTTTATACCATTGGAGGGGTTCCCTTTGTTCTCCCTTTAGAGCCTCATAGAGGGGTTTTGCTATAAGGCCATAATTTGTAATCCAGATACACCAGAACCCAGCCATCCCGAGAAAGCCTCGGAGTTGCCTCTTTGTGGTTGGATGGTAATGTGCTCATTGCTGTTTTTCAGTCTCTGGCCAGTGCTCGTACGCCTGGGTCAAAATAAATCCTAAACAGTCAACACGTTGCTGTGAGATCTGAGCCTTGATTGGAGAGACTATATATCCCCTTTGTGCCAGAAAATTTAGGACCCTAACAGTATTTTGATCTGAATCTTGTTTGGTCTCACTACTTAATAAATCATCAACATACTGTAACAGAGTTCCCTTCTCAAGGCTCAGTTCCCTCAGTTTCCTTGCTAACGCACTTCCAAAAAGATAGGGGCTGTCCCAAAAACCCTGCGGTATACTGGGCAGCCTCCAGGGGGTCAGGGTCCCTCCACTCAAAGGCAAAAAGGTAATGAGAGTCTGGATGTAGGGGAATACAGAAAAATGCATCTTTGAGGTCCAAAACAGAGAAATACTGAGCGTTCCCTGGCACTTGGGTGAGGAGGGTCTATGGGTTTGGCACCAGTGGATGAACAGGCATGACGGCCTCATTCGCTGCTCATAAGTCTTGCACAAACCAGAGCTCCCCGTTAGGCTTCTGTACTAGGAGGATTGGGTGCTGCAAGGGGATTGGCAGGGCCTAATGAGTCCATGTTTTAGGAATTTGCTGAGCAGCGGTTAGATTCCCCTCAGGGCCTCGGGCTTTAAAGGATATTACCTCTTCCAGGGGTATTTTCCCCCAGGCCTTAACCTTATTTTTATTGGGGGAACACATTTTGCCCTTCCTGGCACTGAGGTATCCCAAGCTGTAGGATCTACCTGTCCTCTGATTTCTTGGGGGATGTCTTGGGGAATATTTTGATACCCAGCAGGTGGGTCATCTGGGGCTACTAATACATGCATTCTCTGTTTGGATTCTTTACCTCTTTAGACTTCACCCTGTCCTAAGAATACACTAGCTCCTAACTTATTTAGCAAATCTCTCCTGAGGAGAGCGACAGGGTATTCTGACATATGCAAAAAGGAGTGAGTAATAATAATGGAGCCGATTCCACAGGCAAGCGGAGATATAAATCGCCTTACATTTGGCCGTCCATCAACTCCCGTCACAGTACAGTCACGGTTGGAGAGGCGGCCAGCTGCCCAAGTGAGAACAGAGCAGGCGGCTCCAGTGTCTACAAGAAACTCGGTTCTCCTACCTGTCACGTGGAGGGTGACCCGAAGCGTCGTTGGAGTAATGAGGATGGATCGAGTGGGATCTGGAGCTGGGCAAGCACTCAGGCCCCTTCAGTTGGTGTGCGGGAATCTCTCAACTGGGAGATTCGCAAGGAACTGGGGCAGGTTGGGGTTGCCCCTCGGGCCTCCCACAGGAGGGCGCTCAGGACATTCCCCCTCCCAGTGCCCCCCTTTTCCGACAAAAGGCACATTGGCTCGGGCCCAGGCAGCTTCTTGGTGGTCTGTCCAGCCTTCTCGGCCCTCCAGGGTCCCCTCGAGGTGGTGGGCGAATCAGAGCAGCCAAAAGCTGCGTTTTCTTTATCAGCCTCTTATCCTTATTGGCCTCCTCCATTAAGTCTTGGTTGTTATCGACCTTGAAGGTCTCCTCTACCAAGGTTGACAATGGGGTTTGGGGCCCAGCCTCAAGCTTTTGTAATTTTCTCCTGATATCAGGAGTAGTCTGGGTGATAAAATGCACGGCCAATAGTGTCCTCCCTTCTGTGGACTCGGGTCTGTATTGGTGTACTTGCTGAATGCCTGTCACCCAGCTCAGGACGACTGCCGGGTTTTCACCTATTTCCTGTGTAACCTCTCAGACCTTATCATAATTTACAGGCTTCACCATACACCTTTTCATTCCTTCTGATAGACAAGTAATATAATGTCTCATCCTAGCCTGGCCTACACGATCTTCATAGTCCCAGTGTGGGCCATGTTCTTGGATTGCATCCCCACCCACCTGAAAAATTTGGTGATGTGGATTGGTGGCCAGTAGGCCATCTGTGTGTTCCCTGGCCTTTCTCAGTATATGCTCCTTTTCATCTGGGGTGCAACAGTGGGCCAGAATGACCATGATGTCCTGCCAGGTGAGACAGAATGTCAATCCCAGCCTGATAAATTCATCCCTAAACTTGTCAGGGTTGTCTGAGAACCTGCCAAACTTCTCCTTACAGATTCCTAAGTCTCCCATCGAGAAGGGGACCTGCACTCTAGTAGCCCTTCCATTCCCATCAGGTACTTCCCAAAGGGGGTAAATGCCTTGTGGGGCAGAGGTAGAGGCTAACTTTGAACCTATTCCTAGGAAAACTATATTCTCATAAGAGAGAGAGAGAAACTAAATCTTGCATCAGCCTACTCTTGATAAAATCCATTTACCTAATTAAATTTAATCCAACCTTAGAAAATCCTGACCACATACAAAATTCTTTTCTCAATGTTCCTCTTCCTCAAACCTTCAGCAACTTTCTGTAGCCGTACTTTGTCCCTTATTCTTTTCCCATTCAGAAATAGCCAGCTCTAGGACAAAATCACCCTTTTTCCTTTAACAAAATGTGTTTCCATTCCTCATACTTTCTTTTCTGAAAACACGCATCCTACTTTCCTTAAGCAACCATGAACTGTCTTTTTCATTAGCATGCTATAGATCGGTAGAGAACATCTCAAGGTGGCAACTCACAGCTTAATTTCTCTCCCACAAGAAAAAAAAAAGAGTAGGTAAATTTAGACCTGTTTAGCAATCAATGTTCCAATATTTTTTTTAAATTATTTATTTATTTATTTATTTATTTTTTGGCTCGTTTCTGTGCAAGGGCTTCCTCTAGTTGCAGCAAGCGGGGGCCACTCTTCATCGCGGTGCGCGGGCCTCTCACTATCGTGGCCTCTCTTGTTGCGGAGCACAGGCTCCAGACGTGCAGGCTCAGTAGTTGTGGCTCACGGGCCCAGTTGCTCTGCGGCATGTGGGATCTTCCCAGACCAGGGCTCGAACCCGTGTCCCCTGCATTGGCAGGCGGATTCTCAACCACTGCGCCACCAGGGAAGCCCCAATATTTTATCTCATTTGAAGTGGCCTGGATATTCGATTAATTCCTATCACTTAATTTAATTGTTTCAAATTTACCAAAATTTGGAGAGACTGTTTTGTTTTAGATAGACATTTCCAAAACATAATTATTCCTAGAGCTTACCAAAAAGCTCTTATCCCAGTTACATTACTTAAAAATTTAATCATATCAGGTTATTTTCCCTGTTGACAGATTCTGTAACAGGAAAAATATGCACTTATTGACTTCCAGTAACCCTAGATACAATGAAAGTATTGTACTTAATGCTGATGACTCTAAAGATGGGTCTGTATTAATTAAATCCACAAGCTTGAGCTAGACAAGTTAATTTCTACAGAACCAGAGATCTCATAGTTTTCCTGCTTGAATTTAAAATGGCCCCCTTTTTTTCCCCTCAGTCTGGGGGACTACAGATCAATCAGGTAGTTCCTGAGAGCCCAGGTAGAACAGCTACATTGCAAAAGCAGAGAGAGATGCAAGCCCCTCCAGCTCAGGCAGAAAGAATAGTTACATTGCAAAGGAACAGGAGAGAGGTGTAAGACCCCTGAGCCCAGATAGAATAGTTATGTTGCAAGAACAGAGGAGGGAAAGTGCAAGCTCCTGTCTTTTCTTTTTGTTCTTTAAGATCCCACTAAGTAACCCAAGGCTGGAGTCTCAGGCAATGTGGGCTGTTTCTATTTCAAGGCTTAAATGTTCCACTGCCCACAATGTTGACAGAGACTTGCAGGAGTAGTTGGACAGACAGAACTACATCACAAACAAAGATACCAATCACAGAGCTTAAAGACACAAATCAGACAGAACTACATCACAAACAAAGATACCAATCACAAAACTTAAAGACACAAATAAGTTTTTAGGGTGAAGGGGATGGGAGAGCAGTTATGGGGACCAAGGGAGAGGTAAAGGGAGGAGGGACAGAAAAAACTGAAAAAAGAGAAAGAGACAGAAAGAGAGAGATTGCCATTTCAACCCGCCCCTCTGTGGGTGTCTATTCAGGCACCAACCTGCATGCTTCCGGAAGGGCCAGTGAAGGAGGGAGGACCTTGCCCACTGCCCACCGGGGTGATCAAGCCCGGAAACCAGCCAGCTGTACCTCGTCTGTGGGACAGCAACCCACAGATGGGACTCTCACCCCCGCATACACCAGTATATAGAAATCTGCCGCTTCAGCCTGTTCCCAACGGGACTTCTCTTGGCGGCAGGAAAATAAAGGTGAGAATGTTGGGATGATCGGACTTCCAGCCACTCTGCCATATGAGGTCTGAACCTCTATCACTCTCATAAATCTGCCGTCAGGGAGAGCCCACTGGACCAAAGTCTGCACGGTGTGAGGCGAGCCTCTCCCACCTCTGCCTGTCACCCATCAAGGTGAGCCGCTGCCGGCCAGAGGGAGCAGGTCTCACAACCTGAGAGGAGTGATGCTGTAGCTGCCTGACATCCACTCTGTCGGAAGGACAGGACAGAGAGAGAAGCAGAGAGATTTCAGGAGAGGGAAAAGGAAAAGGGGGAGGGAAGGGAAAGCATTGCCTGAATGAGGGTACTGAGACCCCCAGGAGCCAGGAAGGCAAACTTACCAAATGTAGTGATGCTGAAACAAGAGGTTCAGGTGGCCACTTGTCACCCACGGGGAAGCAATGTTTGCTGGTCCCTGAGGTGCCCAGATCCTCTCCCAGAAGTGGACAAGTGCCCCACATTGGGGGCCACAAAATATGTTACTGACCAGGGTTCATGTCCTTAATCAGTAGAAGCTGATCAGAGGCCAGACAAGAAATTCAGGCAAGGCTTTATTAGGGCCCCTGCTGCAGCAAGAGGGAGCGAGAACAAAGAACAGGTTCTCCTGCTTACTCACTTCCAGAGTGGGGGCGAGCTTGTTCCTTACATGGGGTGAGGGTAGGGGTGTGTCCAGGGGTCAGGCTGGAGGGGTGGCTCAGGTGGTCTGCCCACCCCTTAGGTGGTGTTGTGTGCAGGGGGCATGTGCAGTACCCTGTTTGTTCTCTTCAAACCTGGCAGTTGGGTTTTCTGGTCTCGTATCCTTTGTCCAGAATTTGCCCCAACTGCGCATGCACGTCGTTAGTTTTAGTCCCATGTCGTTTCTTTGTATTTTGTTGCTGGAGGAGAGGTGTGTCCAGGTGCAAGCATTGCAGCACTGCAGCAAAGGGTCCCAGGTCCAAGCCTGTCTCAGTTTTGTCTGTCCAACTGCTCCTGCAAGTCTCTGCCAAAATTGTGGGCACGGTGGAGCATTTAAGCCTTGAAATACAAACGCAGCCCACGTTGCCTGAGACTCCAGCCTTGGGTTACTTAGTGGGATTTTAGAGAACAAAAAGAAAAGAAAGGAGCTCTCATTTTCCCTACTCGGCTCTTGCAACGTAACTGTTCTACCTGGGCTCAAGGGGCTTGCATCTCTCTCCTCTGCCTTTGCAATGTAACTATTCTTTCTGCCTGAGCTGGAGGGGCTTGCATCTCTCTCTGCTTTTACAATGTAACTATGCTGCTTGGGCTCTCAGGAATTACCAGATTCATCTGTAGTCCCCCAGACTGAGGGGAAAAAAGGGGCCATTTTAAATTCAAGCGGAAAAACTATGAGATCTCTGTTTCTGTAGAAATTAACTTGTCTAGCTTAAGCTTGTGGATTTAATTAATACAGACCCATCTTTAGAGTCATCAGCATTAAGTACAATACTTTCATTGTATCTAGGGTTACTGGAAGTCCAGAAGGACATATTTTTCCTGTTATAAAATCTGTCAACAGGGAAATAACCTGATATGATTACATTTTTAAGTAAATGTAACTGGGATGAGAGCTTTTTGGTAAACTCTACAGGAATAATTATGTCCTGGAAGTGTCCATCTAAAACAGTCTCTCCAAATCTTGGTAAACTGAAACTAAATTAAGTTAAATGATAAGAATTCATAGAGTATTTGGGCCATTTCAAATAAGGTAAAATATTGGAACATTAATTGCTAAACAGGTATACATTTGCCTACTTTTGTCTTCTTATGAGAGAGAAACTAAAGCTGTTTGGTGCCACCTTGAGATGTTCTCTACCGATCTATAGCATGCTAATGAAAAAGACAGTTCATGGTTGCTTAAGGAAAGTAGGATGTGTGTTTTCAAAAAAGAAAGTATGAGGAATGGAAATATATTTTGTTAAAGGAAAAAGGATGATTTTGTCCTAGAGCTGGCTATTGCTGAATGGGAAGAGAATAAGGGACAAAATATGGCTACAGAAAGTTGCTGAAGGTTTGCGGAAGAGGAATATTGAGAAAAGAATTTTGTATGTCGTCAGGGTTTTCTAAGGTTGGATTAAATTTAATTAGGTAAATGGATTTTATTAGGAGTAGGCTGATGCAAGACTGGATTTGGTTTCTCTCTCATAAGAGAACAAAGTTTTCCTGGAATGCTGCTTTCGATACCAGATTTTGTGAGTCTCTGTGCCTCTAAGTGATCTGTATTTATTTTTGAAATCTTTTTTTTCACCTTAGCTCAAGGAATAATTGTTTCACAGAGACTTATGATTCTATCCAACCAGGTGTTTTAAAACTTTTTGAGAGTTTTGACAGACTTCCCAAATATCAAATTCTAACTAAAGTTCCTTTGACCTCCAACTAACTTTGGGGTGCTACAAAGTGCCCCTGGAGCCCTTTGAGACAGATCCTAAAGAGAGATCCTGGGACTTCCCTGGTGGTCCAGTGGGTAAAACTCCGCGCTCCCAAAGCAGGGGGCCCAGGTTCGACCCCTGGTTGGGGAACTAGATCCCGCATGCATGCCACAACTAAGAGTTTGCATACCACAACTAAGAAGTTCACATGCTGCAACTAAGCGTCAGCATGCTGCAACTAAGAAGTCCACATGCCGCAGCAAAGATCCTGTGTGCCACAACTAAGACCCAGTGCAGCCAAAATAAATAAATAAGTAAATATTTTAAAACAGAGAGAGAGAGATCCTAAACTAATTGTGTCCGTTTGGTATGTTAAATTACATGGGAAACATTGTCCAAACTCGCTGTTGCCTATGTCAGATGGAATCATCAGGCTCTCCCCAATTTTATCACAGCCGCTAAACAGATAGGGGAAATGGTTTTGGGTTCTCCTGCTGTCTAGTCTCGCACCTTACTCTATGTCCAAAAAAATCCCCTGTGGGAATACTCCCACCTCTAGGCCCTCAGGTCCTGACACCCCGTGGCATTTTCCATTGTGCCCAACTCCAATTCCTCTAGGAGTTCCTTTTTGCACCTCTAAGGACCTCCTTCACTCCAGGCCTTGGCAGCCCATACACTGTTACAGACTCCCTACTGGGCTGGTCCAAGCAGCCCACATCCTAGGCTTTATAGATGCTCAATCTCGAGGAATACACCCCAACGTAGGGAAAATTGTTATAGGACATAAGCTTTATAGACAACAGATTCCCCTCAAGGAGAGCCCTGGCAACGCACTGGCATTGGTTCAAATGTCTCCTATTGGGGACCCCTCGCACGAGGGACTGGGTCTACCAGAGAGACGTCTGGTTAGGAATTGATGGGAGAGTAGAGGATGCTCAACATCCTATTAGGTAAGAAGGGAATTCAGAGGCCACTCCGATCCCCTTCCGACAAAAGCCTCCTAGTAAAGTATCTCTGGGACACTGGACTTTATCTCCAGGAGCGCTCTCGGTTGCAGTTTACTCAACATGGGAGGATCCTATTCTAAGCCAGAAGAGACACCTCTGGAACGTATCCTTAAAAATTGGAAATTAAAAATAGGCTGAAAAGGGAAAAACTTAAATTCTACCGTAACACTGCCTGGCCTTTACATAAGTTGGGATGATGGAGAAAAATGGCCTGAAAATGGGTCTCTAAGTTACAATACCATCTTGCAATTGGATCTTTACTGTCACAAGATGAGAAAATGAACTGAGGTTCCCTATGTTCAAGGGTATGTTCATGGTCCTTTACCAAAATCCTGCTCTAAGCAGCTCATGTAATCAAAAGCCTGGGGAATCAGAAAGCACTCATCATTTTAGATGATCCCCTTCTAACCTTTCCCAATTCTCAGGGGGGAAACCAAGTTTCCCCTGCTTCTCCAGAACCACCTACTTCTTCAGATCCCTCTGACCAATCCCACGCTCTGCCTCCCTATGTCCCTTTATACCCTCCACTACCCCAGGAGGGAGAGATTTGTCCCTCCCGGGTAACTCGTAGTGGAACTTCCTGTCACCCAGGATCAGGAAAAGTGTGCCCTCTTAGGGAAGTGGCAAATGGCGAAGGGACAGAGTGCATGTGTCCTTCTCTTTAACTGATTTAGCCCAATGCAAACAGAGACTGTGCCGGTTTTCTGAAGATGCTAGTAAGTTTGCTGAAGGGTTTCAGCCCTAACTCTGGCCTTTGATTTAACTTGTAAGGGTGTGCAAATTGTCCTATCTACTTGCTGTACCCCTGAGGAAAAACAGAGAATTTGGGCAGCAGCCCAAGGGCACAGTGACCACCTTGCCAGGGACCAACAGGAACATTTTGTTATGGGTGGAGATGTAGTCCCAAATCAGGAGCCGCATTGGAATTATAATTCCCAGGAGGAAACAGAAGCCAGGAACCACATGATCCAATGTGTATTAGAAGGGATGAGAAAGTGTATCAAAAAGTCAGTTAACTATGAAAAGGTTAAAGGAGTGACCCAAGAAGAAAAAGAAAATTCAGCCCTCTTTCAGGGACGGCTTGTGAAGCCTTTTAGAAAATTTACTGACATTGATCCATCTACTCCTAAGGGTCATTCCCTGCTGGGAAAACATTTTATCAGCCAGTCTACCCCCGATATTAGGCAGAAACTCCAAAAGTTACAATTAGGCCCACAAACCCCATGCCCCAACTCCTAGAGGTGGCCTTTGAGGTATTTAATAAACGAGATCAAGCTCAGGAGGAAGAGAGAACCTGATGTAAAAACAGACAGGCCAGGGCTCAAGCTAAACTGATGGCCATAGCTTTCAGCCATGTCTTACAACCGCAGGACAACCCAAGGGGGCCAAGGAAGTTTAACCATCTGCCTGGGGGTAAAACCAGCAAGGGGGAATGCTTCAAATGTAAGTCAATCAGCCACTGGGCCCAAAAGTGCCAAAAAGAACCTCCTGGTCCATCCCTAGTCTGCAAAAGAACAGGTCATCGGAAGTGGGACTGTCCCCAGTCCCAAAGGGGAAGGGGGGCTCCCACTCCCGAGATGGCCATGATAGACGCCTGAGGTGGCCCAGGGATTCTGGCGGCTCCCCCACAGTGAGATGTCCATCTTCATTGAGGAGCCCCAGGTGGTCCTTGACATGGCAGGTAAGGAAATCAATTTTTTAATTGATACGGGCGCCACTTACTCTGTCCTGATCTCTCATTCTGGGCCTCTTCAAAAGCTCTACTGTGACTGGTGCTGACGGAAAGCCTTGCACCTGTTACTTCACTGGGCCTCTCACTTGCCAATTTGAACAGCATTTGATCTCACTTGGCTTTTTAGTTGTGCCTGAGTGTCCTACCCCACCACTGGAAGAGACCTTCTGGGCTCCCTCAGAGCCGTACTCTGGTTGGGAGGCCCCGAGCAGCCCCTTTTCTTGACTCTGACTGAGACAAATCAGCTGGAAGAACAAGGGCCTATTCCCAGCCATATTCTACATGCAGTAAACCCTGTAGTTTAGGACAAAGGAATCCCTGGGAAGGCTATAAATGCCCAACCTGTAAAATTTAGACTTAAGCCAGAAGACACTTATCCTAACAAGAGACAATATCCCATAAAGTTGGAAGCAAAAAGGTTTGCAACCCCTCATAGATAAATTCTTAAAACATGGCCTCTTGATGCCCTGTCAGTCTCCATGCAATACCCCTATTCTGCCAATTGTTAAGCCAAATTGTTAAGACAAATATTGAAGGGTGCAAGACCTTAGAGCAGTAAATGAGGCAGTGGTCCCCATACACTCCCTTGTGGCCAATCCTTTTAATATATTAGTCCAGATTCCTGGAGTTGCCGAATGGTTTACAGTGTTTGACCTCAAGGATGCCTTCTTTTGCACCCCAGTTCATCCCCCATCACAGTATCTGTTTGCCTTCGAGTGGACTAACCTCCACTCAGGCCAAATGCAACAATATACCTGGACAGTATTGCCTCAGGGGTTTCGGGACAGCCCATACTTGTTCTCCCAGGCCCTAGGAAAAGAACTAAGGGAAGTACACCTAAAAGAAGGGGCAATTCTGTAGTATGTAGATGACATATGAACATGAAGTCCCACCGTGGAGACCTCAGATCAGAATACCATTGAAGTTCTTAATTTCCTTGTGGCCCCGGGGCTACAGAATCTCCCAGAAAAAAAGCACAAATCTCAAAACAACAAGTTAAATATCTGGGATCTATTATAAACCCTGGAAGTAGACAGTTATCTCCAGACAGAAAAGAAGCTTAGAAAAGAAGCTATATTATGCCTAAGCGCCCCAAAAACAAAAAGAATCTTTGTACTTAGGCATGGCAGGATTTTGCAGAATTTGGATTCCAGGATTCGGACTGATGGCTAAGCCACTATATGAAGCCACTAAAGGCCCAGATACAGAACCATTACTTTGGACTGGGGAATGAGGAAAAGCTTTTAATAATATCAAACAGGCCCTCACCAGAGCTCCTGTTCTGGGTGCCCCTAATTTTAAAAAAAAAACGTTTATCTTGTACGTAGCTGAAAAACAGGGGCAGCTCCGGGGGATCCTTGTGCAAAAGCTAGAAGTTCCTTGGCTTATAGGCTATTTTTCCAAACAGCTAGATTCTGTGACCTGAGGTTGGCCTGGCTGCCTCTGGGCGGTAGCTGCCACTGCCTTATTCGTGGAAGAAGCTAGCAAGCTTACCTTTGGACAGCCGCTGGAAGTCCAGACCCCTCATCAAGTACAAGGGATTCTGGAGATTAAAGGCCACCACTGGGTAACTGGAGGCCAGCTAACTAAGTACCAGGCTTTACTCCTTGACTTCCCAGAGGTAACCCTCAAAACTTGTGACACCCTCAACCCAGCTATACCAATGCCTGCGGAAAGCCCAGAGCTAACACATTCTTGCTTTGAAACCCTTGACCAGGTTTATGCCTGTAGGCCTGACCTAACAGACCAGGCCATAGAAAACCTTGAGGAAGAATGGTTTACTGATGGCAATAGTTTCATTAAAGATGGAGTCAGGAGGGCAGGGTGTGCTACTGTGAGTGCTTGTAGTGTTATAGAAGCAAAGCCTTTGCCACCTAACCCTTCAGCCCAGAAGGCTGAGCTAATAGCCCTAACTCGAGGCTTAACCTTAGGGGAAGGAAATCATAAATATATATACAGACTCAAAATATGCCTGCCTTGTTTTACATGCCCACGCAGCTATCTGGAAAGAAAGAGGACTTTTAAATGCAAAAAATTCCCCTGTAAAATATGGGGCTGAGATTTTACATCTCACAGAAGCGGCTCAAAGAAACCAAAACTAGTAGCAGTCATTCACTGCCACGGGCATCAAAAGGAAAATTCTCAAATTACCCAAGGGAACCACAGGGCAGATCGGGAGGCAAAGAAAGCAGCCCTGATGCCCATACCATGTAGCAACGAACACTGAGAAAATTCAACAACAAGCCACTTGGCTTCAGCAGACAACCACCAATCCTCGCTATTCGATATGGGTGGGGAAGTTAAAAACTGGTTCTCTAGTTTGTTCTCTTGGATCCCACAAGGTTTAAAAAACCTTCTGGCAGGAGATTTTCATTTTCTTATAACCCTTTTCCTTTCAGTCGTACTGATTTATGCTGTATTTCATCTAGTGCTCAGCTGTCTTCCCTACTGTTGTAAACCTGTGACTCAGACTTTTCAGTCCAAGAAGGAGACCTGGGATCAACAGGTCCAGACCTTCCATTCTAAAAATAGAGAAACATGTTAAACATTAACGCTGAGATTAACAAAAACATACACCCAAACAGAATGGCTTCTTGGCAGGGGTGACATCTCCCCTGTCTGGTCAGCAATTAAGGAAGCCCTCCCGGATTTAACATGGTTCCTTCCCTTTCTAGGCCCTTTAATGGCTATTGTCATTCTTCTCCTTTATGGCCCTTATTTAACCTTTCGTTTGAGTTGTGTCTTCTAGGCTGCAGCAGTTTGAAGTAAGGCTCATGATGGCTCAAGGAGTTCAGCCCATTCCAGTGGAAAGTGGCTCAGGTCCCTACAGGTCCTTGGAAGAGTCAGCAAGGGACTTCTACACCTCTAGGTAGGCTAGGGTCTACGGCCCTTGTCCAGCAGGAAGAAGTTTCAGAAGAAGAAACTGTTAGCCCGTTACCCCTTAAGAATAAGGGTGTAGAGTCTCTCAGTGGGGAATGAGACAGGCTGGGACCTGGGACCTTTTGCTGCAGTGCTTGCACCTGCACACATCTCTCCTCCAGCAACAAAATACAAAGAAACTGTATGGGAATGAAAATAACTGCATGCATGCAAAGTTGGGGCAAATTCGGGACAAAAGATACAAAGAGACCAAAAGACCCAACTGCCACTTTTGAAGATCCTGGAGCACAAGCAAGGTACTGCGCATGCCCCCTGCACACACCACCACCTAAGGGGTGGGCAGACCACCTGAGCCACACCTCCAGCCTGACCCCTTGGACACACCCCTACCTTCACCCCATATAAGGAACAAGCTCCCCCCCCACTCAGGGAGCGGGCAAGCAAGGGAACCTGTTTGTCTTCACTCCCCCCTGCTGCAGCAGGGGCCCCAACAAAGCCGTGCCTGAATGTCTTGTCTGGCCTCTGATCAATTTCTATTGATTGGGAAAGGCCAAGAACCCTGGACGGTATCAGGATCAGCTGGAGCAGGGCCAGGACAGCCCCTCTGCACGGGCCCAGCCCCACCCCGCCCTGCTTAGCGCAGGTATCACGTGACTTTGAGTTTTGTTCACTTAAGGAATGCCATTTAGACTTCCAGCAAATTTAAACTGAAAAAGAAGAGCTACAACAGCATCTGAAAATGACACAAAGAAAAAGAAAAATATAAATGTTACCACAAAGGTTGTGAGGCCTCCTCCACTGGTCCAGCCGGCAGGGGGAGGTGGGGGCCATGCACTGGACCAGGGGGAGGCAAAGCAGGGCCACGGAGGCCCTCGGGGCTGACACCTCTGAGCTGGGGCCTCATTTACACTTCTTCCTACTCGCTGCCCCGGGGGACACATTTCTGATTCAATTCAGCTTCTGTTTCCACGACCACAGATTTCGAATCACCCAGCATCTGCCTGGAGGGTGGTTATGAGATGAACGAGGTAATGTGTGGATGGCATCGCAGAGACCCTGGCAGAGCCAGGCGCTGACAAGCAATTCCGTGCCGCCCATGCTTCTCCCTGGTCATGGGACAAGCGTCCCTCGGGAGCCAGGCATGGTCCTGACCACCCTCGTCACCAGCGGTGAGCACTGGGGTTCTGGGCTGTGCGACGGGGTGTAGGGTTGTTAATGCACGTTCGTGTGCCCTACGCACAGTGAGGCCAAACAAACCGAAATGTCGGAATTTGGAGCAGAGAAAGGTTTACTGCAGGGCCAGGCAAGGACACCAGGTGGCTCATGCCCTAAAAAGCCTCGAGCTCCCGGGAAGGGTTTCAGCAAAGCACTTTTAAAAGCCAGGTGAGGGAGGGGGCTTGCAGGTCTGTGATCAGCCTGTGCACAGTTCTCTGATTGGCTGATGGTGAGGTAGCAGGGCGGTGTCACAGGGGTTAACATTCTCAGTCCTTAGGCTCCAGGAGGCCTGGGGCTATGTGCTCTTGGACATCAAGCAGAGAACTTCTTCCATTTGTTGTGGGGGCGGGGTGGGGGGTGGGGGGTGGGGGGGTTACATCTGCAAAACAACTCAGGAAATTTGCATCAAATACTATTATCTAGGTACTTCAGAGAGGAGCTAAAGCAGAGGATATGGGGGAGGGGTCTGCCCCTCCCTGCCCCCCCCCAACCCGGGAAGGCCCCATGGGGTCCTGCTCAGTTACAGGGTCAGCAGAGGAGGGCTTTGAAGGCTCCATCACTGCCTGTCAGGTCCCCGGGATGGGGTGGACGCAGGTACGGGGTCGGGCGTTGCTACTTGGCTTTGGTCTGATTCACGCTGGGATCAGAGCTCAAGAAAACTCATCCTGGAGAATGGAGTAGGATGGTTGCCTCTTTGAAAGGCTCTGACAGCCAAACTCACCCTCCCAGCTTCCAATTCCACGTGTTGGGGAGCTCGGGGTACAGTCCCTGTGTTCTGACCCCGCAGCAGGTACTCAGCTTTCCCAGCCCCTCCCCTCTTCCTGCACGTGGCTTGGGGTCAGGTTCCCATGACGGGCGTAGGCAGCTGTGGTGTGTGGCCTCTCAGCCCTGCTGAACTGGGGCTCCCGGAACCCCGCCGTCCCTGCCCCACACCCAAGTCAGCAGCCCTGGGCTCTTGTTCTATCCTGGGATGAAATCAGGCAGAGGATCCGCGCGATCGTCCGCCAGCCAAGCACCTCCCTTCCTCCCTCGTGGCCGGAGCCCCTCTGCCTGGGCCTTTGGGGCTGTCCCGCCCGGGCCACTTTCTCACGCTGTACGGAAATCTGCAGACTTTTCATTTTGACAGCTCTGGGCAGTGTTTACCGCTGCTCTTTTTAAAACGGTCTCTTTAGACGCTGCCAATCTGACAAGTGTGTCTTTTTTGCCTTCATGGCTACCCCGGCGGAGACGCCAGCTGCTTTTCCTTGAAATGAGTCCATTCAGACTCGGTTTTGGGTCTCCTGCGGCAGTTCCATCAACTCGGCCAAATTTCCACTTCTTTAATTCGTGTTGTTCGGGGATCAACCACAGATGCCCAGCACTGGCACTTACTTTGGAAACATCACACAGGAAAGTCAGTGCGGAGATAACATTCCCTTTGGGGGAACAAAAAACTGATTCCATCCATTTTCCACCTTCTTTACTTTTTCAGGCCCGTCAGCTGTTCTCAACTAAGGGAACCTCTTTCTTAAGCCTCCCACCACCCACGTGAACGCAGCCTAAAGAATTAGACTTGGATCTACCTGTCCAGCATCCACGCACAGTGGTTCAAGTCCAAAGGTGACCCCTAGCAGTAGTGAAGCGCGAGCATCAGATACCAGAGGTGGGGCGATGCCTGCGTGTGTCTGCTGCCCAGATCAGACAGGTAGCCTGATACTGGCCAGTTCAGGGCAGTGGTGTAAACCCGTGACCAGACCAGCCACAGGGAGGCCCTGGGAAAACTGGGACACAGTGACCTGCTCCTGGGGCCTGGACGGTGGCTTGGAGCGTGAAGGGGTTGCTCGTGTGTTGACGTTAATTTGAAAAAAGAAAAGAAAAGAAAAGAATGGTTCTTAGCTTTTTGCATCCCTGTGAATGCAAAGAAGCTGTGAGACCCCACAGAGTGATGTGGGTATGGGGACGGGGCAGGAGGACGGTGCTAGCAATAGCCAGGGCTCACTTGGGGAGTGATCTGTGGCACTTGCCTTTAGACTTTCTGTCTAAATGGTCTAAGATAATCACGGGAGAGAGCT
This sequence comes from Balaenoptera acutorostrata, assembly GCF_949987535.1. Lineage (NCBI taxonomy): Eukaryota > Metazoa > Chordata > Mammalia > Artiodactyla > Balaenopteridae > Balaenoptera > Balaenoptera acutorostrata. The sequence continues at coordinate 45,091,228 of NC_080078.1, forward strand.
CAAATCCCTTGCAGTCAAAACCTAAGGTGGTTGCCTTGCCCTCAGGCTTCCCATCTACCCCTGTCTTTGTGCCCCTCCCTCTTTCCCGACATCCCTCCTCAGAGTTTGCACCTCATGAGATTGCAAGATTGCTTCGGGAAAAACTAAATTCACAGCAGTGTTGACTTATTCTGGCACTAAAAAACCCAACCAACCAAACAAAAAAACCACAAGCAACCAAAGAACTCCTTAATGAAAGGGCAGAAGACCATCAAAAACCTTCCTGATCCTTGCTGAAGGGCAAGGGGAGGAGTGAGAAATCTGATTCAGTTGGTCTCTGACCATTCCTTCAGTGAAGCAGTGGTTCTCAACTTTCGCCTGCTTCAGAAACCCCTGAGGGCTGGTGAATTAGTTACCCATTGCTGTGCAACAAATTAGCAACTTCAAACAGTGAGCATTGATTGTCTCACAGTTTCTGTGCCCCAGGAATCCAGGTGCAGCCAAACTGGGTGCCTCCAGCCCAAGGTACCATGAGGTTACATCAGGCGGTCAGCATAGATGCGTCTCAGATGGAGGCTTGACTGCTTTGGCTGGTGGGGGGCTGATTCCAAGCCCCTCCATGTGGCTGCTGGCACGTCTTGGTTCCTCGTCTGTGAGTCTCTCCAGGGGCTGCCTGAGTGTCCTGTGGTCACAGTGAGCCATCGAGTGCCCGAGGCGGAAGCCACAGTCTACAGATGTTATGGAAAGGTTGGTCATTGATGCCTCATCACTTCTGCTATGGTCCTTTCATTAAAAACTAGTCACCGAGACCAGCCCATACTCAGGGGAAAGGGATTACACAAGGGCATGAATCCCAGGAGATGGAGATCAGGGGGACCAGCCAGGGGGCTGCCTGCCACAGTTTCTTAACATGGATTATTGGGCTCCACCCCAGACTCTGATTCAACAGGGCTGGGCTGGAGCCCAAGAATGTTTATTCCTAACCAATTCCCGGCTGGCATTGCTACTGCTACTGGTCCAAGGACCACATTTTGGGAATTGCTGCTTTAAAACCCCGACACCCAATCAGAGTGAGAAATGGGCTCTAGTTGCTGCAGGAAATTGGACTTCACCCAGGCACCAAGACCAGGAGCCTCAATGGCTGAGATTCTGGCTGAGCCTGAGCCAAATAAAAATTTGGGGAGGATCCTTGGTGAACTTTAACTTAAGACTTTGGATTTTTAACTCACACAAGAACAAGAGCATTCTATTTGGGGTTTTAAATCCTTTGGACTTTAATTTCTTAGGACTTCATCTTGCAAGAGGAGTTAATCTTGAATTTGATTTTTCCTGGGAATGAGATAATAGGGGTCAGGTGGGCTGGAAATGTCTATGTTGGCTTGTCATTAGAGTACAATTGTTTGATTGTACTCATTTAATTTTGTTGAGGTTTGGAAATGTGGCCGGAAATTATTTGGGATGGGAAAGAGAACAGGCAGAAAACATTTGGTTTGGGTCAATTGTAGCTTTGGGATGAATTTTTTAAAAACAACTTTATTCAGATATAATTCACAAACCACACAATTCAACCATTTAATGTGTTCAGTGGTTCTTAGTATATTCACAGAATTGTGCAACTATCTCCACAGTCTAATTTTAGAACATTTTCATTATCCCCCAAAGCCACCCCCTACCCGTAACAGTCACTTCCCACCCCTCTGCCACCCCCAGCCCCGGGCAACCACTAGTCTACATTCTGTCTCCATAAATTTGCCTCTTTTGGCCATTTAACATAAACAGAATCATATAATATGTGGTCTTTTTGTTGCTGAGTTTTTTCAAATAGCATAATGTTTTCAGGGTTCATCCATGTGGTAGCATAGAGCAGTACATCCTTCTTTTTATTGCCCAACATATTCTGTTGTGTAGATATATTACATTTTGTTTACTTGTTCATCAATTGACAGACATTTGGGGTTTTTTTCTATTTTTTGAAACTATGAATAATGCTGCTATAAGAATTCATGTATAAGTTTTTTATGGTCACGTTTTCATTTATATCAGTATCAACAGAGGAGAAGAATTGCTGGGTGATGTGGAACTCTACACTTAACCTTTTGCAGTTGCACCATTTTAATCTCCACCAGCAATATATGAGGATTCTAATTTGTTATTGTTTGTCTTTCTTCTTATAACCATGTAGTGGGTGTGAAGTGGTCTCTCAGTTTGATTTTGATTTGCGTTTCCCTAGTGGCTAACGATGAGCATTTTTCATATGCTTATTGGCCATTTGCATGTCTTCTTTGGAGACATGTCTGTTCAGGTCGTTTGGGATCTTTAAATTGAGTTATTTGTTTTTTAAAAAATTTCATCATGTTATTTTTTAATTTTTAAAATTGGGGTTTATTTGTTTATTTAAAAATGGGTTAGTTGTCTTCTTATTGGGTTGTAAGAGTTCTTTATGAATTCTGGATACACGTTCCGTATCAGATATATGATTTCCAAATGTTTTCTTCCATTCTGTGGGTTGTCTTTCCTATTTCTTGACAGGATTGTCAAATGACAAAATTAAAACAATTGAGGAACGAGTTTGATGCCCTTTATTCAAGGGAAAATAATTCATGGGTTGGGGGAGTACAGTGGCACATTCTTCTCGAGGGATTTTGGTCAAGAGCGAGTTTATAGAGTGTCGGAAGCAGCAATGTGGAGACAGGGCATGATTGGCGGGGGTTGCATATCTGATCTTGTTTAGAAAGATCAAGGAACAAGGAAATAAGCGTGGAGCCAGAGTTGGCTTGGCATTTGCGGATTGGCTGACTGGATATTCTGCATTTCTGGTCAAGTGAAGCATTTACAAGAACCTTGAAGTTCAGTTTGCTGATGTGGCATCTTCAGCAGGAGCAGCCCCGTCTTGCGCCTAGATATTTATTTCCACAGTCCGCCCCCTCTTGGTCATCCTCTTGGCCACTCCAGAGGTTTGACCAAAACCACTGGCCTTAGTGTGACTCAGTTACCATTGCCTCCTTGGGTCTCAGTGTGGTGTTCACAGGAGAGGATGTCAAGCTCGTATGCTTGGAGCCGGTTATGTCCTCTGTTCTCTTTCGTCTTTTAGTCCGCGAGAGACCGACGATCACCTGGTCATGGCTGCCCCCATGCATTTAAAACTTCCAAGAGATCGCAGTGTATTAGGGAGACAATAATTATTATTAGAAACAAAACAATGCCCATGGTTTGGAGAGCACGCCTGAGCCAGAGTCTCCATGACCCAAACCAGCCAGAATCAAATAAGTCAAGAAATGATCCACAAAAAGGGGATACAGATCCTCTCAACTTACAGTGGGCTTACAGCCTGATAGACTCATCGTAAGTTGAAATATCGTTAAGTCAAAACTGCATCTAATACGCCTAACCTACCAAACATTGGAGTTTAGCCTGGCCCACCTTAATTGTGCTCAGAATACTTACATTAACCTGCAGTTGGGCAAAACCATCTAACACAAAGCCTATTTTATAATGAAGTGTTGACTCTCTCGTGTAATTTATTGAATACGGTACTGAAAGTGAAAAACAGAGTGGTTGTCTGGGTCCAGAATGGTTGTAAGTGTGTCGGTTGTTCACCCTCATGTTCACCGGGCTGACGGGGAGCTGTGGCCGCTGGCCAGAGTCACGAGAGAGGATCAGAACATGTTTGAAAATTAAAAAAAATAAATATAACATATTTAGAAATAAATAAATATATTTGGAAATAAAATTTAGAAAAGAATAAAGAGGATGGCTCTTACCCAGTGGATATGAAAACATTGTATTAAAATGGAGTAGTTGGCACAGAAAAATGAACCCAGCTAGATTTAGCACTGAGATACAGAAAGTGACCCCCTATGCTGTGGGAACGAAAAGCCTCATCTTTTGAAGCAGTTCTTGGAAAATTCACTGGAAGAAAAAAGGCTAATCACCTCACTTGAAAAAATGACATTAGACTCTTGTAAGACACTACCTACAACTGAAGTCTGTTGACATTCTGACTGGAGACATGAGATGCATTTATGTGACAAACTTCAGTGGCTTCATGTGTTGTGGCGCTGTTCTAGGTGTTTACAGACATGAACACACGGGATTCCCGCGACCCCATGAGGAAGGAGCTCTACTGCCCCTCCCTCCACCCCAGAACGACACCTGAGGCTCAACACAGCGGGAGCTGGAGGTCACGTGGCCAGTGGGACATTCACCCAGCCTCCCTGGGCATCACCCCTTCTGTGCCTGTGTGCTCTCCACACGCACCTGCCCCAGACCCACCGCCATGTGACACATCCCTCGAACACTAGGAGGTGCGGTACAACAGCCATTTTCTCTTGCTTGGGGCTGTCACGTGACTGCAATCAGGTGACAGCCGGGGCTGGATGTCCAGGTGGGCTGGACATCCATGGTGGCCCACTCACCTGGCGGCCGGTGATGCCGGCTTTGGCCGGGAGCTCCTCTGGGGCCGTCCGGTGGGCACCCCGGGGGGCCTCTCCACATGGCTTCCCCCAGGGCAAGTGTCCGAGGGAGCTGGGGGAAGGAAGCTTTCTCTGCAGCTTGAAGGTCACAGGGCCACTTCTTCTGCAGTTTTCGGTTGAAGGAGTCACAAGCCCACCCAGAGTGAAGAGGCAGCTTACGGACCCCACCTCTCAATGCAAAGAGTGTCAACGTTTTAAACCACTATAAAATATAGTTAGATCAATGAGAGTTCATCCAGAGCCACACCCTGTGCTAAATCTATTTATATAAATAGTTTCACTTCAATTATACACAAAGAGAAAACCCACAGCCCCCCAGTGGCGTCACACAGCCCCCCCAGTGGTGTCACATGAGCTAAAGCCCAGGATACAAAACCTAGATTTAACACCTCACCTAAGTGCAGTCTTGACCTTCCCCAGAAATGTCATCTTAACAGCATGGGATTTTCTGCTCAGCACAATGAGGTCACCTGTCACGTGGGGCCTCCGCATCCCCAGAGGAAGAAGAGGCAGCCTGCACAATAAAACCCATGCCTTTCCTGCTCCTCTTCCTCCCAAAGATGTCTAGGCCCCAAATAACCCTTTTCTTTGGCTGACTTCCTCACCCACCCTCCTTTCTATAACAACTTCCGTGCTCTAGGGCTCCTCTGCGTGCCCTTCAGGTCCCTCCATGAGATGCTGCCACATTCATGAGCCATTGGATAAAGCCGAGACCTTCAAATTCACTCAGTTGAATTCTGCTTTTTAACCACACTTACATTTACGTTTAAAATAAACAAGCATAAAAGTACAACTGTGCAGATGAAAGTTTCAGGGGCTGTGCTTCCTACCTAGACACACCGGTCTGGGTGACCTCCTGGTCAGTGAGGCCTCCCAGTCACGCTGTCCCACCCACTGTCCCACCTGGGGTGGCACCAACCTGAACCCTGCCGTGTGGGCTGCGGAAGTGGGGGCTGGGTGGTGGGAGAAGCAGGTGAGCCAAGCAAAGCACACCCGGACCCAGCTGCCCAGACTTCCACGAGGAACAGGGCGTTGGAAGCATCACAAAGGGATGACTTTATGGGAAATCAGCCTAGCTGCTGGCTGCTTGTGGAAAGGCAAGATTTTGCACCCAGGAGGAGAGTCGCTGCAGGGAGGCCTTTGCCCCAGGTCACCACTTCTGTGTCCACAAGTCCCAGGACCCCCTGCAGGGCCCAGCCCCAGGTCCAAACCTGGCCAGTGCCAGGCCTGCAGACATCACCTCACTTCTTGAATCCCAAAGCCCTTCTGTTAAGTCAAGTCTGGGGTGCGAAGGCTCTGCTGTGCACTCGGTGAAGACAGAGATGGGGGGCGGCAGGGAGTTGGGGGAAGCCCTCGGGGCCCAGTGAGTCAGGGGGCGGCAGGTGGAAGGGGACGGTCCCCACCCTCTTCCTGGCGTCCCAGTTCTAGCTTTGCAGGTGCAGTTGTGGCACCTGGGATGCCAGCCTTGGAGTCATCTGGGTGAGTTCCCTTTGTCACTTCACCTTCTGTGGTCACTGCAGCACAACAGGAGGGCTGGGCAACGCTGACCTGAGCATGGTGGGCATCTGGGAACAGAGGAAGCGTCACCCTCGGGAGCGAATGGTCAACGTGAGGACAGTGCAGGGAGCGGGGTTGTTCCCAGCTTGGGGCACTAAATATCCACTCTGCTGTAGAACGATGGTGACACTAAGAGGTGACATTGCCTACTAATTATACAGTCCTTAGGAAAAGAAGAAGGCCCACTGTGTCTTAAGTTCTACACCCCTTACGTGGAGTTCTGCGCTAAGACCCATTTTATCTAGGAGCCCAGAGAAGAGCAGGAGGGGTGTAAATCGGTAAAATCCTTGTAGATTCCACAGTTCCCGAAATGTATCAGAGAAGGCCTGCTCTCCTTCTATTGAATTTCCAATTCCGACCTTGTTTGACCTTGATTCTGATCAGTATTCCCTCGCTCCATCAGTTACACATACTTTTTGGTCTTTGTTTCTTCATAGGTACCCAAAGTTGTTTGTGGAAAGAGGTAGACGTAAATCATTATTTTGCTTCTAGGGAACGTGACCAGTGAGAGTCACCCCAGGAGTCTGATCAGCTCAGCACACGTGCAGCCCCTCGGAGGGTGACCCAGGTCTCGGGCTCCATCACCTCCCCAGCCTCCTGTCCAGCCCCAGCACACGGTCTGACTCATTTGCAAACGCAGCAGCTGAGTCTCTGGGGTCAGCAGCTTAGGTCCCCCCTCCTCTCCCCTGTCCGGTTATCAGGAGTACCAGAGCTGAAGGCCCAGCTCCCCTGCCATGCTCACTCCCCGCCCCTCCCCATTGCCTGCCCTCAGAGCCAGCGAGACGAGACGGGGTCCTCCATAAAGTAACTGCCTAGAACTTTCCCGCTGCACCGCCCGAGACAGTGAGCAACTCAAGCAGTAGCTGCTGTTACCTTTTTATTGAGTAAAATAGCAGAGCAAGGGCATTTGGTTCACTTGGAAAGCAATTAGAAGAAAGAAATGAGTTAGAGCCCCTCGGCAGTTCAAACAATGCCCAAGGAGCCTTCTGTGTGTGTCTGCTGGGATGGCACATGGAGTGCACATCCACCAGGCAGGTCACCCATCAGAGGGAGGTGTGAGCGCTCTGGGGGGGTGTGAGTGAGAGGCGGTCAGCGGCCTGCCTGATGCCCAGTCCCCTATTCATCCTGGCAGCTGAACTTCTCCAGGGAGATGATGTTCATCCAGGGGACAATGTAAACCTGGAAGGCACACAGCTTTTGCTGCGAAAGGGAAGAGAGGGATGGTCGGTCAGGGTTACAGTTAAAGAGGAAAGTGCACTGGCCCCAGCCCCCTCCCCCAGCGGGCTGGCACTGAGACAGAACCAGAGGGGAGGACCCAGGGGCTGGGAACCAGGTCCAGGAAACCTCCTGCAGAGGTGGGGTCCGGGAGGGGTGACAAAGGAGTGCAGCCCTGCCCGAGGCCGAGACCCCTGAGAACCAGCCAAGCCCCCAGGAGAGTCTGGCCTTTGGTGAGCAGGTGGCATGGTGGGCGGGTTACAGGCCTCCAATTCCCTCTAATCTGCCCGGGGATGGGGGCGCGAGGCTGGGATTAAAGGGCCCTTTCTCCCTTCCCAGCAAACACCCGCCGCTGGGTCCTCCATCCCGCAGGCAACAATCCCCAAAGCAGACGGTGCCCCAATTCCCCGGCTAAAACCCCATAAATCCAGAGCAGTCACGTGCACACACATACCCTTCCCCTGACAGCCCCGGCAGGCACCCGCGATGCGCCCCCCGTGGGCACCCCCAACCCCTGCTCCCATCAGGCATGTACCTTTTTCAGGTGTGGCTGGTCATGGAAGGGACAGTTGTCCAAGTTGGCCTGGGACTTCGTACACGTAGTTCGGCCAACCTCCACATCCAAGAAGTAGTTCATCCCGGACACAACCTGGACACGCAGAGAGCACACACGCTTACAACACCTGCCGGCTGCACACACGTGGTTACCTTCTTCCCACCGCTCCCCGCGTTCACAGGCTGCCAGAGCCACACCCAGGAAGCACAGCCGCCTCCTGACGGCCGCTGCGCCCCAGGCCCTCCCCAGAACTTGCTTACCAGCTGCTCCAACAAGCCATCTCCCACAGGGACACAGAGGGGGAAGCCAGGGACCAACACCCTAACTGGGTCCAGGAACAGAAGGCATAGCTCCAAGGAGCCAGCCAGGGTACAGGCAAGCAACTGGCCAGCGCCCAGAGCCAGGCAGGGGACTGAGCGCAAGGTGGTGGCCCTGTCTCAGAGTCCACACTGCATCCGCAGGAAGGCTGTTGCCTGGTGATTACGCTTATGCTGAACTCCAGTCCCCAGGGTGGAGCCCACAGCATCCCGTTCCCTGCATGTAGCCCAGGTTTATTTATTCCCTCCCGGAAGAGGAGAAGATGAGAGCTTCACGTTCGCGGACGTTTAGGCCAATAAAAGACTGCCTGGAATGCCTTCCTCTTAGGTGTGATTTTTGACGGGAATATTTCTCGTGGGTCATATATTGCGTGCCTTTTACACTTGAGATTACAGAATAGAAGTGAACTCTGGCTTCACACGGGCATCCCAGACATGCCTCGTTAGAACCTGGAGAAACACGGAATGAGGGGCCAGGGACCAGGCGCCAGACCCCACCTGGGTAGAACCATGATCCCTCTGCTGTCAGCTTCCCCATGCGGCCAGTGAGCTAGTGTCACACTGGAGAGGAGCAGGCTGGAGGGGACCTGGTGTCCCAAAGGGGACAGCACCAGCCCACTGCTGCAGGAGGAGAAATGGGTCTGGTCTTGACCCATCTTCTGAAGTTTCAAGAGAAGGTGGCAGGGAGCCCTATGGCTGGCATGCAGGACCACACTCTTGGTGCTGTGTGGCTGCGTCCTGCTCTCCAATGGGACGCAGGCCGGATGGTCTAAATTCTAGCCTTCCTTCAAGGACCAGCGCAAGGCCCTGTAGCCCGTCCTAACTCTCCCTCCTGCCCTCTTCTCAGCTCTGACAATGGGCTCCTTATCTGGCCAGAACCCCAGGCAGGCTGGCAGAGGCAGAGGTCAGGCTGTCGGCGACCGTGTGCCCATCTCAGGGTGGGAGTGAGATGTCACAGCCCGGAGGCTGCTCGCATGGGTGTGACCTGCAGGTGGAAGCGACGGTCCAGGAAGCTTTGTATTCTTACGCCAGACCCCCTGCTCTGGGACACATTGGACACCACGGGCCAACTCATGGACTTGTCTGTTTGCTGATAACCTCCGGGTGCTCTGGAGGAAGTTCAGAGTGTCTGTCCCCAACGCCACTACACGACAACATGGTGGCCAGGTACGTTTAGTGGCATCTCCTGACAGGAGGCTCAGAGCGGAGCATGCCTCTTCTGTGTGACCCGAGGCTCGCTCATCTCGAGGAAACATCAGGCCAGCCCAAACCCACCGACAGTCTGAGCCACAACTGGCTGGACCCTTCAGAAACAACGCCAAGGTCATGAGACAGCCCAGGGGCTGCTCCAGAGTAAAAGGGGCTGCAGGACAGTGGCTGCATCGTGTGGCCTGGGAGTGTCCTTGGCTATAAAGGACACAGTGGGATGATCAGTGGCATCTGAATAAGGCCTGTGTATTAAAGAGTCCTGATTTTCAAAACTGTATTGCGGTTATGGAAGAAAACGCCCTTGTTTTTAGGAAATATACACCAAAGTGTTTACCTTCAAAGGGTTCAGAAAAATAAATGCATATATACATCCCTACACACATGTACGTGGGGATCAGGTGGATCAAGCAACTATGGCAACTTTTTAACGTTTGAAGAATCTGGGTGAAGAATCTACAGTGATTCTATGTGCTATTTTTGCTACTGCTTCGTAAGTCTGAAATTATGTCAAAACAAAAAGTTAAAAGGAAAAAGTGCTTAAGGGCATTCAGTGGCAGAGCCAGGAGGGCAGACAGGTGTGGGTCTGTTTTTACCTCGCCTGTGGTCATTTAGTTGACATCTTGCGCCAAGCCCCCGGGTCCCAGGAGGCTGGGCCCTGACCCCAGCGCCGACCCAGAGGGCCGGCCGGTCCCGCGAAGGGCTACGGGCGCCGGAAAAGCCCGGGGGCTGCGCCAGGGTGAGAAGTCCGTCCGCGTCCTTCGCGATCCCCGGGGCCTCAAGGGGCTGGGGGCTGCCCTCCCGAGAGCTGGTGGGGCTGGGGGGCGGGGCTGGTGACCGCGCAGGCCACGCCCTCTCGGGGGCCGGCCTCCCGCATTCAGGGCAGCCCGGCCCCGGCGCCTCAGACTTGTAGCCTGGCCCGGCGCCCACGGCCTCTGCACCCGGGGCTCCGCGCTCCCTCCCCGGCCCCTGCACCCCGGGCCCCGCGCCCCCTCCCAGACGGGACGCACCTGCTTGAAGGCGCGCACTACGCGCACCGCGCGGCTCTGGTAGGCGTCGTTGCTTTGCTTGTTGTACTCGCTGATGGCAAAGGACAGCGCCTCCTGTACGCCCTTCTCGTTGACGTCCGCCTCCATCAGGCCGCCCACCATGCCTTTCTTTCTGGGGCCCTGCCCGGCCGCAGGGCTCACGGCCAGGGCCAGGGCGAGGGCCAGGGCGGCCAGCAGAAGCAGCGGGGTGCGCGGGGATCCGGCCATGATCTCTCGGAGGCGGACGGAGCTGCAGCCGAAGAGCGATCCAGTGACAGGAGCACAACCCGGCCAGCCGCCGAGTCTTTATCCCTGGGCCGCCCCGGATCGTCCCGCCCCCGCCCGCCTGGCTCCTCCTCTTCCGCCCCTCCCCTCCGCCCGCCCCTGTCCTCCGCCCTAGTACCGCCCCTCCCCCAATCCTGCCCCTCCTCTCGCTTCTCTACCCGCCCGACGCGGCTCACTCTTTCCCACTCCGGGCGCTCTTCTCCGAGTCCCGTTTTCCCACTCGCGCGCTCCTCAACCCGACTCACCCCGGTCTCGCAGAAGGTGTCACCTCCTCGAGGCCGGCGATGCTTGTAACCCCGAGCTCTGTCTCCTGGTCTGAAAGGGGGAAAGGGCGTCTCTCGGCCCCTCCCCCCCGGCTGTCCGCGTCTAGGAGTCCCCCGGCTCACAAGGCTGCAGTTTCCGAGGCAGACGAAGGAAGACCTCGTGTGCGCCCCGTCCTCGGGGAACTTCTTTGCCAAACATAAATGAATTAACCTTTATTTAGGAAAAGCTCATCGGGTTCTCTTTCTCACAACTCATTTATTTATTCAGCTGGCACACGCTTCTGGGGCGTCTCCCTGGCCAGAGGGTCTGGGGCCTGTAGACGGAGCGTGGGCAGGGGAGCCGGGGGCCAGGGACTCCAGGTAGCAGAGCCCCTACCTGATGGAGACATGAGGCGAACACTTGCGTAACTACATTAGCTAGGAGACACATTAAAAAGAGCAAAAAGAAACAAGCGTATAATAAAAACAATACTTTTTGTTTAACCCAATATATCCAAAATATTATTTCAGCATATACAAGCAATTGTGAATGACATATCCTACACTCTTCTGTGTGTGTACATTTTACCCTTAGAGCAGGCATCAGTGCGGACCGGCCTCATCTCCAAGCATGGCTGTGGCATTGCCTGGGCCAGCGTTAGGGGGTGTGGGGGGGAGGGCAGTGATCAGTAATTAAGATCAGGGAGCTACAGGGGCTCTGTTAGAAGCGAAGTGAAGGGTGAAATAGAGATGGGTGCCAATGGACCCCGGTCAGGGATGCCTCTGAGACGACAGACATTTAGGCTGAAACCTACCTAAAGGGCAGGAAGTCCTGCAGACACAAGGGAAGAGAGTGTCAGGCAGAGGGAACAGCCAGTGCAAAGGCCCTGTGGTGGGGCTTGGCTGGCCTGCTCTAGGGGCAAGAAGCAAAGCGGCTGGTGTTTAAGCGGGGAAGGGGTATGACCTGGAATCTCACCCTGGCAGCTGTGTGCACCTTACTGTGGGGGGGGGGGTGATGCAGGTGGAGGGGTGAGGATGACCCTTACCTGGCCGGTGGGGGAGGGGCAGCTGCTGAGGGCTCCGCTTGTCCCCTCAGGGAGGTGCATGTCTGGCTCTGGTCTCCTGTCCACTGCTTGGAAACCTTTCTTGATTTTTAAAAATCAACTTTAATGAGGTATGATGCCCATACAATAAATGCCTCATTTTATGTGTCTAGACTAAGGAATTTTAGCACGTGCATACACCAGTAGTGCCGCCCCACCAAGCTCTAGAACATTTCCTCCTGCCTCTCTGCGGTCAATCCTGTGCACGCCCCTGGCTCTGGGTGATGCACACATCTGTCTCTGGACTAGGGCTTTGCCTCTTCTTGAACTTTCTGCAAAGGGCCTCATGCAGTGTGTGCATCTGGGTTTTGAGCATCCTTTTTGAGCCTCCTCTATTGTTGGGTTAACCTAATTATTGGTTCTGTTTCTCCCCGGACTGAGAGGACGTGGTCAGCTGGGTACTGTGTGGGCTACCAGACCTTCCAGCCCAGGACCATGCAGGTCTGGGCCTGAGCATGGCCCTGGGAGTGGAGGGGAAGGCTGTTCTCTTACCTGCACACTGTGTGCCTGAAGGTGGCCCAGTGACCAATGACCTATGGAGATGGTGACAGAAACCCCAGGAGGCCTCTGGGCCCTTGGAGCAAACCCAGAGGAACTCTCCCGGGAGTGGTCAAGGCATCAAGGCATCATCCTAGAGCCGCTGTGGCCTTGGGGCTGGAGCAGCAAGGAGCCGGCATGGAATCCAGAATGATATCAGTAATGAATATTCACGTTCAGTGTTTCTGAGACCCTGTTGCCTGAGGCCCAGTTATAACTGTAGGGGCAAGAAATTTTTCCTTGTACCCTTCTAGGTTCTTTGGCTGGTCTAATAATTAAATTGCCATAAGACAGATTAACAGGAGAAAAATAAATTTAACTGTATACATTTAGGAACCTCACAAAGATGCGACACAAAGGCAGTCAGGTAGTTGAAGCTTATAAGCTGCCCTGATCTAAGGAAAGGAATGGGGGCCTGGGGCTTCAAATGGAGCCAATGGGACTCACAGGAAGACGAGAAGAGGAGATGCTTGAGGATCAGATGGCAGCCCTACCACACCGATGGCTCTTTCAGATAAAAACATGTCTCTGGTAGTGTCTCTCTGTCCAGTATCTAAATTTCTTGAGGCAGTTAGGAGGAAGTAAAAGTTTTTCCTGAGCCTGCTGCGTCTTGACTGCCTTCAGCTCAAAATACTCCACATGCCAAAGTGGCACATTTAGGTGTGGCATCTTCTGCGCTCTCCCCGCCCTCCCATCTCTCCCTGCTCTGACTCAGGAGCCTCTAGAAAAGTCACGGCACCCACTAGGTGTAGCAGGGATGCCTTTGCAGTGCGACGAGGGAGAAGAGGTGCTTTCTCAGTGAGCTAGAAGAGAGGGGAGCTCCACAGAGCAGGGCAGAGTGGACTGCCCCGGCCAGCACTTCTGAGCGGCATGACTGTCTCTGAAGGGCAGGGACTGATCCCCACTGGGGTTTCCCACCACACGGGGCAGCTGGGGCTGCAACCTCAGAAGGTGTGCTGTGCAGAGACCGGCGGGGTCCTCACGTCTGTCATCACGGAGGAGGTGAGGGTCAGCAGAGAATGGGAGCACGGTGGTGGGTTTGAGCCTGTTGGGGTGGCCTGAACGGTGACACGTGCGGCTGGAGGTTGATGACACTGGCGGTAGGCGTCTTGGTACAGCGACATCTCCAATCCTAGCCCAGGGTGCCCACGGGAGCCACCGGAGCAGCCTGCAGGACAGTCTGATAAGGAGGGGAAGGCCAGGATGAGGCTGGGCCTCTGATCCAGCTGTGTGGATGATCTCGGCAAATGTCACAAGTCTGGTGAGGCCGGTCACTTTGTTAACTGTAGGGTCTGGGGGTCAGAAACACAGAAATGGCCAGGCTTCGGTGGGATGTGTAAGCACGGTGAAAAATGACAGAGCAGCCCAAGCCCTGGTTTCTGGGGCCTGCAGCTCCTGGGATAAGCTAGCAGGAAGCCAGAGAGAAACAGTGAACTCAAGATGAGGCATGGGGTTCCGGCACCCACCCACCAAGTGCAGCATGGAGGGGGTACGTCTGCCCAGGATGTGAGTGTGTTTCCCTTCTGCCGGGTGAAGAGCAAACCAACCATGTTTCCACAAGGCTGCATGTGTGTCTGCTGATCTCGTGATCTGACTTAGCAGAGTGAGAATTTAAGGTGAGGGAGTGACAGGAGTTCTCTGAAATCAATAAACAATAATAAGTGGATATTAAGTAATACTTCAATAAATAAATGACCAAGCACATAAAACATCCCCCGAAGTGGTAAGTGGTCACATCAAGTGGCCAAGAGTTGAGATTCTGAACACTAGGGCTTTGAGCAATTAAAACTTGGTGTCCACAATGGTAGCTTGGACTGAGCAAGTCGTGGGTTTTTGTGACATCTTAACATGGAAAGATTAGGAACCTCTCTTATGGGAGGCACGGGGTTCTCTGGGGTTGAGCTCTGAGGTCCCTTACACACACCTTCCCCCTGTGCCCCTTTCCCACCCCCACTTGGGGAGACATGGGGATGCTTCTACACCGTGTGCCAGTGTGGGCAAAGCATCTAGGGCTCTGCTAGGGATTGATGCCATGGCAATGGTACACAGGGATGCTCAAGGTAAAGGCTGTTGGCAGCCCCCATAGAAGAGGCCAGAGTGAGCGCAGCGGCCTGTAGCTGTTTTGCACTTAACGGGGGGAGCAGAGAATCCTCTGGAAGCTTGTGCTCAGGTCCACGTGGAAAGGGCCCTCCTCGCCTTGTGTTGTCAATTACCATTTATCCTCTCAAGCGGCACATTTACCAGAGCAGTTCCCACGTGCGGGGGGAAGCAGCACAGCCAGGGGTGTCGGGGGAGGGAAGGGGCATCTGGGGACCAGGGCGGGCGCCTGTGCGTCGTCTCCCATGCTCCCTGTCTCTCTGGGCCTCAGTCCAGCCGCGAGGAAAGCAGCGTGGCTCTGAGCCGGGTTTAGCAATCCCCTTGGCACCTCTGGGTGGTCAGCGTTTCCTTTCCAAATCCTCGGTGTGGTCACCGCTTGGCTTCCCTCCGGGTGTTTGTGCAGCCTCGTTCCTTTAGCCATCTGCCGTGGGGCGGCCCGTGAAAGCTGACACCCTGGATGCTGGAGCTGGCACTCCCTGCCCCCTCCAAGGTGTCCCCTGCCCCCCTTCCTGCCAGGCTCAGATGACAAGTGTTGGAGTAATATTTCTTTCACACTAGAAACCAGGCAGGCCGTGCTCTGCCCGACCCCAGGTTTTGCCTGGAACGTGGTGAAA
This sequence comes from Balaenoptera acutorostrata, assembly GCF_949987535.1. NCBI lineage: Eukaryota > Metazoa > Chordata > Mammalia > Artiodactyla > Balaenopteridae > Balaenoptera > Balaenoptera acutorostrata. The sequence continues at coordinate 45,106,436 of NC_080078.1, forward strand.
ATACTCTTGCCAAGTCTGGGCCTATGAGACTGGGGAGAACCAAAAAAGGGAGAGGAAAGAGAGGCAGAAGGGGGGTGGGTGCAGGGGAGGAGGGGGATGCATTTCCCCTGACATTTTATTATGGAAATTTTCAAACATGCAACCAAGTTAGAAGGATTTCATCGAAAACACCCATATACTACTCACCACCCAGATTCTACCACTAACACTGCACCTTACTTTATCACATTGTCTGTCCACCTGTCCTTCTTTCTCTTCAGCCATCAATCTATCTTTTTAAGTGCATTTCAAAGGGAGTTGTCGACATCAGTGCATTTCACCCCCAAATACTTACGCCTGCAGGGCATTAACTGGAGCTTGATGTTTATTTACAGCTTTTTCACTTGTTGGAAAATTTACCTACAGTGAAATGCACAAATCTGAAGTGAACAGTCACTTGATTTTTTTTTTTAATTAATTAATTAATTTATTTTTGGCTGCGTTGGGTCTTCGTTGCTTCCCGTGGGCTTTCTCTAGTTGTGGCGAGTCGGGGCTACGCTTTGTTGTGGCGTGCGGGCTTCTCTTTGCGGTGGCTTCTCTTGTTGCGGAGCACGGGCTCTAGGCGCGCGAACTTCAGTAGTTGTGGCACTTGGGCTCAGTGGTTGTGGCTCACGGGCTCTAGAGTGCAGGCTCAGTAGTTGTGGTGCACGGGCTTAGTTGTTCTGCGGCATGTGGGATCTTCTCAGACCAGGGCTCGAACCTGTGTCCCCTGCATTGGCAGGTGGATTTTTAACCACTGCGCCACCAGGGAAGTCCCCATTCACTTGATTTTGACAGATGCATGTAACCCAAACTCCTATCAGCTACAGAATGTGACCATCACCCCAGCAAGTTCCCTCACCCCCCTTCCCAGTCACTTTGGGTCCCCACCCCCAGAGACAATGCTTCATTGATTTTTAAAAAAATATATAGATTAGTTTTGTCTATTCTGGAAGTTCATTGAATGGAATTCTACAGTATGTGGCTTTTTTCACTCAGCTTGATGTTTCTGAGATCATCCCTGCTGTTTAAGTTGTATGTTTATAAGTCAGCCTTTGACTGCCATGGGAGCCCCTCCAGAAGAGTCTCAGGAGAGTCTCGGGCCCCGGATTGCAGGCGCAGCTATAGTGACAAGGGCAGCAAGCCTCGATTACTCAGAATGTTTGCTTCAGCTTCTCTTTTCAACCTGAAACAACTTCCTTCCCCTTTCCTCCCTGTCTGCTCTCGCACACCTTCCTTCCCTTCCTCGCCCAATCTCCAAAGCTAGTTTTAATTTTTGAAAAAAGTAGAGGAAAACCTGATTTTAAAAGACAAAGAGCAGATGTTCCCAATGCTTTCCTGTATTTGAAAATAAAAGTTCTTGTTGTTTTTTTTAAAAATCAAATTAGTACAATATGTTTGTTATAAAAACAAAAAAAAAAGTGTAAAGGAGATAAGTTACATGTGTACATGTGACTGTGCCTGTACCTCTGTGGACATGTGTGCAGGAGGTCATGTGATGACTAATTCCTGCCATGTTTTTCACTGTCATTATGTCGTGAATGTTTTTCATGAAGTTAATCGTCTTTGAAAGCTCTCTTCTGCTCCCTATTCAACTAGTTTTTCCATAGTTTAATTTTTTCTCTAATGCTAGATGTTTAGATTGTTCCCATTTTTTTTTTTCTGTGATGAGTAATACTGTGATACACACTACTATAGGAATAAAGTCTTGGTGTGTATTTTGGATTGTTTTCTTCCTGGAATTGGAATTACTGGGTCAGAGGCTACAAAGATTTTTTTGGATACAGATTGCCAAATAATTCTCCAGAAAGCTGTGCCTGACTCAGTCAGGTCCAAGGAGCAAAGAGAAAGCGGTGGTGGTCAAGGGGTGTCAGAAGCAGCATTTTGTGCTTTATTTTGTTTGGGAATATTTACAAGTGCAGGTGACCTCGATGCCACTTTGCTGGACCCAAGACCCTCAGTGGTGCCACGCGATAGGCAGCTCTGTGCCAGGACTGCAGCCTTTCTACCTGTATCACATCGTGGTGGTTCCACCTTGGACTTACCCTCCTTGAGAAATGTTATCAGTTCCGTGTCTATGCTATTTATTCACTCATCAACTTCGAGAACATCCATGGAACACAGGATGTCAGACTGACTTTAAAGATGGCAAAGCTCGGCTCCTGCCCTCCAGACATCCTGGTCTGAGGAGAAAGGCAGGTAAACAGGTATTTCAACACCGCGTGATGCAAACTGTCACAGGTGTGGGAAGGCCCAGAGGCCTGTGCTCCGGGTTCTGCCTGGGCCTCTCACCAAGCACCTGGCCATGGCTGCAGAAGGAGCAGTGTGGTCTTGATTCACTGTGATCTCCAAGAAACCTGGAGGGTGGCCTATCTTTCCTGGTCTAGGGGTGAAGAATTCCCTGGTCCAGCCTCCCTGCCAGGTTCAGCCGGGGCCCTGCACCTCCAGCACCTCTGAGACTGCCTTCTCTAGAGGCGCACCCACTCACGGCTGTAATATCCTCCACACCCACGACTCCCACTCTGTGTCTCGCAGAACTGCCACCTTACCCCCGTGATGGTGTGATTTACACAGGGATCCCCGCTTTCCAAAGTTTCCTTTACGCCACCTCGCTTTTACGAAAGACCTGTTTTCACTAAAGGAAGGAAATCTGAAGAGGATTTTCACTTTTACAACAAAAGGCAAGAAGTGAAAATTGCGTTCAGCATGTGTTTCCATTGAGCCTTTACAGGGGTAACTTGCACCCCAGGAGTGGGAGCGGCCCTGACAGCTCCTTCCCTGGAACCACACCCAGTATCTCAGCATTGGCCACCAGAGCTGTGAGCTGTGTCTGTCAGCATCTGGGCTTTACCTCCATTTATTTTGTGCGTCTGTCAGCAAGATGTGTCCTGATGTAGTAGCTTCTTCACTCTATGATGTTTCGTCTATGAAAGGTTTCCTAGGAACGCTCCAGTTTTGGATATTGGGGGAAAGCTATAGCAAGAAATATATATTTGGTCTCCATCCCTTTTTCTGACACAGTGCTCCTAAAACTCTTGCAATTTCCTAAGAGATGAGAGCCATAAAGGTGTCGTTCGTTATGTAACGAGGTGCCTTTTGGACCCCTACCCAAGGCTGGGGGCTTGTTTCCAGGGGGTCTAACCATGTGATTAGAGGGTGGGAATTTTCAGTCTTGCCCACCCCCGACCCTGGGGTTGGGGGAGAGGGGCTGGAGGCTGAATAAGTCTTGCAACTGGCTTCTGAAGTGGGTGGGTGGGTCAGTGGTGGGACTGAGCCCTTATCCTGTGGGGTCTGACGTCATCTCCACATAGACAGTGTCAGGACTGAGTTGAATTATAGGGCACTCAGCTGGTGTCAGAGCATTGCTAGCTGTGGGGAGAGCTCACACCTCTGAACTGGTGACCAGAATCAGTAATTGGTACCAGAATCTTACCTCCAAATCCATCTGATTGCCTTTCTACTTGGTGGCCGAAGACCCCCCCATGCTGCCCATCCCTAAGCTGGATGTGGCTTTGCCCCTTCCCTCCAGTGCCCACAGAGCTCCCCACTGCAGTCGGGGCTGTGACTTCAGGGTCAGTCCCTCAGTGATACCTTCCCCGACCTCACTTTTTAAAATCGTGAGCCCCCTTCTCCACATCCCCAGCCTCCTTCCCTGGTTTATTTTTCCCATTGCACCTTCTGAATGTGTGGATATATAATTTCTTTCTTCTCTATCTCTACTCACAGAATGTAAACTTGGTATTTCTTTCTTTCTTTTAAAAATAAATTTATCTATTTATTTATTTTTGGCTGCGTTGGGTCTTTGTTGCCGCGTGCAGGTTTTTTCTAGTGGCAGCAAGCGGGGGCTACTCTTCGTTGTGGTACATGGGCTTCTCATTACGGTGGATTCCCTTGTTGCAGAGCACGGGCTCTAGGCGTGCAGGCTTCAGTAGTTGTGGCTCGCGGGCTCTAGAGCGCAGGCTCAGTAATCGTGGCTCACTGGCGTAGTTGCTCTGCGGCATGTGGGATCTTCCCGGACCAGGGCTCGAACCCATGTCCCCTGCATTGGCAGGCGGATTCTTAACCACTGCACCACCAGGGAAGTCCCAAGCTTGGTACTTCTGTCTGTTTTGTTCACTGCCATTCCCCTTGCCTGGCCCATGACCATAATAATATGGGTAAGTATTACCTGAATTAATGAATGAACTGGATTAGCATTCTTAAACTGGTTTTCGTTGTTTTTGTGAAAACGTCACCATTTCCTCCCATTATAGCTTAAGTCGTATGGAACTGGAGTTAATTCTTTCAGTAAGACAGGGAAGGGACAACCCTCCAGGGACTTGGAAAAAGAGAAGTACAATTGAAAACAGTCAAAAAAAAAAAAAAAAGAAAGAAAGAAAACAGTCCGTGGTACCAGTTGTTTTTCATGTCTCAGGAATTTTGGGAAATGAAACCTACTGAGAGGTCAGAGTTCTGTGGCTGAGACACACAGCAGGCTGCCAGTTATCCGGGGAGGTCAGGTCTGGACACGCTCGTTTGGAAACAGCTGGCGGTTAAAGCGTAATTCCAACCTCCTGTGGTTCTTACTTGCCCTCCAGAGAAGCGTGTTTTCTGCACCTGAGGGGTTTGACGAGCCTAAACCTGCTTCTCCCTGAGCTGTTCTTGGTCACCCTAAAGTCGGGAGTCGGAGGCTACAGGCAGATGAGAACTGGCAGAGACAGTGACGCGAAGGGGAACCAGAGGGGGTCCCCCCCACGCCCTCACCCCCACCTGGCTCCCAGGGTCAGGCGGCAACCATTGATTATGTCCAGCTTGTCCAAGAAGAGGGCGTCTTTGCAAAGAGGAATGAGTGTTAGCCAGAGTCCCCTGCCAGACGTGACTGCTGTGAGGGTCACCAGGGGTTCCAAGCTCCCTGGGCCACAACGGTGCGGGACCAGCTCGTTCACAACGGCGGCAACTGTGGTCATGTGCCTGCATGTGAAACACTCAGGTCAGCCTGCAAGGTGGAGAAGAAACAAAGAGAAAACAGGGCTATTTGGGAAGGCTGGGATATGGGCCAAAAAAAAAAAAAAGGCAGTATAAAAGTAAAGCACAGAGTTTTACTTTGGGAGACTATATCCTCACGTGTTCATCCAGTGCGTTCCTGCGGTTCACGTTAGCTTGTGGAAGGTGAGAGAAAAATAAAATAACTAAGAAAAATGAAAGAGTTTATTTTGCCTTCTGCTATTCCTTCGCTTCCTCTCTTTAGGCGGATCTGAGTTTCTGGCCTGCACTGCTTTCCTTCCTCCTGAAGAACAAGTGATTCATCGCACATCAAGTTTCGAAAAGCACCGGGGCTGAGGCCTGGCGCCCTGTCTGGGAGGGCGTGCGCTGATTTCCTCAGGGGTTAAAGGGAGGAAGGTCTGGTCCTTGCGTGGCTGTGAGGGACCTGGGGACAGAATTGTGCAGCCAGACCGGTAGGCCGGGCTTTCGGACCCTCGGGTCTGAGAAAGGAACTCGTAGCTCAGCACGTGAGACTTTTTATTTAGAAAGATTTCAAAATTATGGAAAAGTTGTAAAAGTAGATGGTGGGTTTTCTGTGTGACCTGGGCAGCCTTTCGTCCCCAGTTACTCAATCAAGCTTTAATTCAGACGTTGTTGTGAAGGTATTTTGTAGATGTGATTAGAGTCCTAGTAGGTTCGCTTGAGGGAGGGGAGGATGTCCTGGATGACCCAGTGGGCTTCACACAGGAGGTCTGAGGCAGGAGATAATGGGCCCCAGGCTTAGCAGCTGGAGTTTCTCCCCTGTGGACAGAAACTCCATAATAGCAGGATAATAAAGGAGGCTGGGCCCTGCCCAGAGAAAAGATAAGAGACCACATATTTCTCATTCTTGAAGTCAAGGAGACCTTCCCGACTATAAAGCTCCTTGAAGGTCAAAAAGGGAGAGTGTGCCACCCCATAGTAGGTGATGTCAACCTACCCATAGGCCTCTTCACTGGCATCCATCTTGGCTCAGAGAGGCGCCTGCACACGTGGCGGGATCCTGAGATAAACCAAATACGGACACAGAACCAGGCAAAGCAAGATGATTGGCCAAAGGAAACCCAGAAGAAACGCCCCATATAAGTGATTTAAACTACCACGAAGGCAGGACTCTCTCTCTGAGTCTGCCTGTGTGTCTCTCTACACGTACTGTACTCTTTTTCCTCCTAATAAACACTTTACTTGTTTCACTACTTTTTGTCTTTGTGGGAGTTCTTTTCTGCAAAGCCAAAGGGCCAGGGCCTTGTCACTGGCTACTGGTCTAGTGGCTAGGATTCAGTGCTCTCACTGCCTCGGCCTGACCCCAATCTCTGGCCGGGAACTGAAACCCTGCTTCAAGCCGCTGCAGGCCGAGGCCACCTGAGATCAGGCCCAAAGGCCTGAGACCTGCCTGTCCCTGGGGCCGCAGCTCCAGCCCCACGTCCCAAGCAGCCTCCCTCCCTGTGGCCTTGTTGCCTGTCTGCAGGCCAGTGCTTCACCCTGAACCTCTGCACGTGCATTTCCTTCTGGTTCTGCTTCTCCGCCTGGGTCCTGACTGACACACAGATATATGTACCAGTTGCTAGCGTTTGCTTGATCTACTCCCATACGTACCCACACATAAACACACATGTATAAAACTAAAAGTTCAAGTTTGCCCAAGTTGGCAAATGCCCTTAGTTCAAAAACAACTCTAAGGGTACCATTTAACTTTCAGAGAGCTCATCTCCCCTTTGATTTTGGACTTTAGTTTCTTGTTATCTTGCCAAATCTTTGATGCTTTTAAGAAATTAAAAAAAATTTTTGAGTCAGTGACTTTGGTTGTTTCTAGTGGGAGGTTGGTCTGATCCCCGTCCTGCTTATTCCTAGAAATGGAGTCCTTCCCTGACCTTCCCAGGCTTGGTTGAACTGCACACTTAGAAACTAAAACCCAACATGATTGTCTAAGCAAGTTAACATGTGGAAAAGCAAGTATGTGTTTTTCAAGTCTTCTATACGTTGTGCAAAGAATCACTGCAAGTTTCCCTCAGACTACAAAAATTGAATTGCATAAAACTACAAAAATTGAATAGCATAAAAAATATCTGAAATTTTCTAAGAAATGTTTTAAAACATTTAATTTTCTAATCACTACTAAATTATTTTAAAATTGCAACACTTTATCCAGAAACTACTGCTCCAGCAAACTCCACCCAAGAATACAAGAGTAAGGTAGAATGACTCTATGCAGGCCAATTATTATTATTAATTTTAAAAATTTTTATTGGAGTATAGGTGACTTTTCTAGATTTGTAGCTAGTCTCTGTAGGATTCTTTTTTAGATTCTTTTTTAGATTCTTTTCCCATATAGCCCATTACAGAGCATTGAGCAGAGTTCCCTGTGCTATACAGTAGGTCCTTATTAGTTATCAATTTTATATATGGTAGTGTGTATGTGTCAATCCCAATCTCCCAATTTATCCCTTCCCACCCTTCCCCCTTGGTAACCGTAAGTCTGTTTTCTACGTCTGTAACTCTATTTCTGTTTTGTAGACAAGTTCATTTGTACCCTTTTTTTAGATTCCACATATAAGTGATATCATATGATATTTGTCTTTCTCTGTCTGACTTACTTCACTCAGTATGACAATCCCTAGGTCCATCCATGTTGTGTGCAGGCCAGTTAGATGGCAAGAGGTTCATCACTTTATTCACCAGATTATTCAGAGCTGATGAACTCTTACTTTATACACAATTCAAAGAAACCTCATTCTTTGGTTTTCTAGTTCATAAACCCTTAGAAACAATATCTTGAAAGAAAATATGCATTTTGAAAGGCAGGCTTGTTATAAGAGCCAGGAATGGCATCTGGAAAATACAATTATAAGTACACATGTATATATTTTAATTGTAATTACTTGCTGACACTTTGGAGAGTAAGTTACAGTATTATGGCCTTTTATGCCTAAATACTTCTCCTTGAAAAAGAAGTACCTCTAAGAAAATGACTTTTAAAAAAATATATAATCACAACATAATGATCAAATTCAGGCAATTTAGCACCCAGGTCCAGCCGGGTCCTGCCCGCTGCTGACCACCCAACCCCCCCCCCCTTAGGCCTCCTCCTTCCCTCCCTCCCTGCCCACCCCACCCCGTTCTCTGTCATCTGTGATCTCCATGCCCTGCAGGAGTGGGCTGAGCTGCCCCCTGAACCCACCCTGTGGCCCATGGGTTCCCCTGGGGTCAGGACAAAGGAGGTGGCACCCAGCTCGCCTGAGGGGACATCCCTGAGAGCCGGGTCTCTGGGAAAGGTCCCTCAGGGTCCAGCCAGCGGTTCTCCCCTGTCACACAGCAGGGCCCCAGGGGTGCTGTTTGGGGTCAGGCACCCCCCCCACCCCCAGAGCTTCTGGGTAACTGCCAGGCGTCCATAGTTTTCAGTCTCCTCGGGTGATTGCAGCCCGAGCACTGGGCGGCCAGGCCAGGCCAAAGGTCAGAGAGGTGCTCCCAGAGCCAGGAGTTAGTCCTCCCTCAGTCTAAGAATAACACCAAGTGTTTAGCAGTCAAGGATGCGAGGGACATCTGGCTTTGTTTCTCTTAGACGCCTGCCCAGGGGACAGAGGTTTCGTTTGGGAGGCCACCAAGCCCTCGGGCCGCAGTGGGTGACCCGGGGTCCTGCTGGACCAGGATGGAGCTGAAGTCACTGCTTGGACCCACATGCCACACCAAGCTTGACCAAAGTTTCTGGAACAGGCAGTCCTTGCTGATGCATCGAGTGCATACACCCACATCCTGCCATGTATTTTTATTTTCACAAAAAGCGCTGCTCACTGAATCTTGGCTGCAAGTCCACTTCCCAGAGGTGTGGCCGTGGGACTTGGACTGGGCCCAGCAGATTCTGACACGGGGGCAAACGCTGTGTTGGGTGGCTGCTGTCTCCACTGAGAAGCCAAGCGCTCAGCTAATATTACTCATAATTTACTGTAACGGGGAAGAACAAATCTGACTCCATATTTGATCTGTTTCCTTCACTTTAATCTTTGTTTTCTATTGCTTTTGCTATAAGTTAATGACTAAAGGGATGCTGCCTATAGCTTAAAGTATACATAATGGCCCGTCTCCTGGAACCTCGCCTCCCATGCCTGAGTATTAAGCTAAAATACCGTTGTTTAGCTCCCAGGAAACCTCCTGACCAGGCCCAGCTGTGAGTGGCTGCAGGAAGGAAGAAATTAAGGCATCCTCTCTGGAGTCTGGCCGGACCAGGTAATATTTGCAAGGCCATAAGTTTATGGCCTTTTTTATTTACCTCCTCACCTGCCCCTTTCTTTGTTCTATAAAAGAAACTAGCATCCAGACCGCAGCAAGGTGGTTCTTTGGGACACTTGTCTACCCTCTTCTCGGTCTGCTGGCTTCTGAATGAAGTTGCTATTCCTTCCCCAGCAGCTCGGATCTCGATTGATTGCCCTGTCGTACGAGCTTGGACTAGGTAACATTACGAGTTGGGGTCCACATTCTGGTTCTCCGGGTGTGACCCCAATTCCCTCTTCTGGGTAATGGTCCGGGGGCCGTGTGGTGATTTGAGGCCAAGGATCTGTGGCAGAAAGGGCCATCCTATGCATATGTGGGTTTCTTCCTAAAATTCCCACTACGGTGCTTAGGAAATGTAACTCCCTCTCACCCCGAGGCTTTGAGGATGGTGATGGTAAGTGGGGATGACCTCGAGGGGGCAAGGGTGGGAAAGGGGGAGGCGGCAGGAACAGAGGACAACGCAGGTCAATGAAGGTGGTCCCAGGTCCTTCTTTATGTGCTTCCTCACTTACTTTCAGCCAATCCGAGAGGCATTACCTCTGATTTGTAGATATTGAAATCCACAAAGAGTTGGTGGTCAGCACATCTTCACACCCACACAGTCAGAAAGGGAGTGGGGACCAAGTGTGTTTCTTCTCCATGGATATGGAACTGGGCTGGGTGTGAGACAACAGGGTGTGGAAAGTGATGGGTTGGGCCCAACAGGGACCAGAAGGGAGTGACAGGGTGAGGCTGGAACCCCACAGGCACGGTCCCAGGGTGGGAGCTGGGAGGGAGCGCCCGGGTTCCTCTGCCAACTTGGGCACAGATTTCCTGAACACCACAGGGCTGCTGGTTATTGGTCGGCAGCGGGGCGGTCTCCCGGTCCTTATGTGACCTAGGCTTACGCTTGCTTCTTAGTGAGATTCAGCAACCCAGCCCCAAAGATCTGCAGACCTAAATATATCACCAGCCACACGCGGGGTTTTGGTGGTGAAGCTTCAAGAAGAAGGAAGTAGTGAGTGCAGAGAATACGTTTATTAAGGATGAAATCACTGGTGGGCATGCAGAGCTGAAGGGGTTTGTTAAAACAAAGAAGTGATTGATGGGAAAAAAGGCTCTTTCCTGGCTCAATTGTGGATCCTTTGGGTTCAAGGCTGACTTCCTAAGCAGTGTGAATTCTCAGCATTTGGTCCGGCATTCCTCATTAGCTGGCCTGGATAAATGCGAGCTTTGTCCCTTCCAGAATTTGAATTTCTCCTTGTGAGAATGGAGGGGGTAGAATAAAGGACTGTACTGTCAGCCAACGTTCTGCACTCACACCGAGGGGCAGCAATCTCAGGCTGGCCGGACTCTCCTGGACGGGGCAGGAGCGGTGTCTGGACCACATTGGAAAGGGCCTTCCTGTGTTGGGGAAGCTGGAACCCAGTAAACACACAGCCTCGGCTACAGTGGTGTCAGGACACAGGGCTTTGTGTGTCCACTGTTTCGTGTGGACTCACTGTGCTCACACGTTTGCCCAGCGGCTCTGCCCTCTCTCTGCCAGGGGTCCAGAGGCGTGAGGCAGGGGCTCCCGCTGAGGAGGGGGTTTCCTTAGCTCCCTCACTTCGTGCCGCAGACAGCAACCTGCTTCCCACCTCCTCTTTCACTTCCTCCCAGAGGGTCTGGAATAAAAGGCCAAATCTCTCCACTGTACAGGAGGAACTCCGTCCTTCTCCATCCCCCTTTCACTTCCGGCTCTGAGCTAAGCTCCCTCCCAAGGACTGACCTGAGGCTGCTCCCCTTCCCCTTTGTTTACCAAGTGGATGAGTGGAGGGGGAGGGCAGCTGCACGGGGGGTCGGCAACTCACCAGAAAGACCTCCGAGGAAGTGGGGGAGTTTGCCCAGAGTGGGGCGGGCACTGATCTGATTTCAGGGCCGTTCTCCCGTTCTCCCGTGTGCCTCCGGGGAGAGAAGAAGAGGGGATGCTGTGAGGCCCTAATATTCACCATCCCCCGGGTGGAAACTGGGCTTGAACATCACAAGGTGACAGACGTCCAGATGTCCTAGCTCAGAGACTAGCTGCCACGCAGGACGTGGAACTGAGACAGGGAGCCCAGCGGGAAAGCAGTCCTGGACTGAGTCCACCTGCCAACAACGGGACAGCAACTTTGGCAACAAGCTGGGCAGAGCAGGTGGGCCACAGCCCGGGCAGACCATCCCTGTCTGGGGCTGTAGACCAGGGCTTCCTAAACTTGCATGTGCACGTGAAACGCAGATTCTGACCTGGCTGTTCTGGGATGGGCCTGAGACGCTGCGTTTCTGTCCCGCTCCAGGGCGAGGCTGATGCCGCAGATGTGGGTGCCGGGAGCCTCAGGCTGGGAGTGCAGACCCGGGGCTGAGCTGCAAGCGTGGTTCTAGGGGTGTCCAGTCAGCCCTTGGCCTCCGTCCTTGCTTCCTGTTGGATGATTTACCGGCTCCCTTGTTTGGCTAACCTGGCACTGAGGGGTTGAGGTGCGCAGGCCCACGTGGCTGGAGGCGAACGTGCTGTGTCCAGCATTGAGCCTGTGTCCTCACAAGCAGCCGCGAGGTCGGTTCAGATGCCGCTCGGCACGAAGCGCATGTGCATACGTTTCACGTCACATCATAAAAGCCATGACTTTAATTACTTATGACTCCGAAGTCTGCCGTCACTTCAACTCCAGCAACCCTGGTTCTCTCTCAGAAACACTTTGAGGAAAAAACCCTTTCAGCGCGACCTGTGAAACTTGTGCTAACTGATGCTGCTGAAGCTATCTTAATGACTTAGCTTCTCAGTCAAATCTAAGATTTCAGGTTTCTGTACTGGACGTGTGCCGTTTTAATGTTTCATTTTGGGGGGCTGTCGAGAGTCTGAACCGGCTTCCCCGCTGGGGCACCCGCTTGTGTGTGTCCTGGTGGGGAGTCAGAACTCCAGCCTTGTCTACACGAGCTGAGAAAGCCAGACCCCTCTCCCGCCTCCTGGACCGTGGGACATGGACACCAGTCAGACGCTCCCATTCTGGATTTTCAATTGGGAATAGGAATACAGAGAGACAGGAACACTGTACAAGGAAGCGTCCACGTCCTCCATGGCAGTGCCGGTGGCCGGCACACTGCCCTTTGGGCCACGGCACTGATGGCGGGGTCCACTGCCGAGCGGTGGTGGGAGCTCAGCCCTGACCGGTGTGGCCGTGGCCGTGATCAGGCCACCCAACGCCCCTCGGTCTGTGCTCGTTTCTGAGCCAGGCTCTCCAAGCCTCCCCACCTTTGTGAACCACCTCATTTCCTTTCAGATGAACCCTTTTCTCTGAAGTTGGTTAGACTTGGTTTCAGTTCCTTGCAGGGCTCTGTGCTCCTTTCCTCTAGAGAATCCCATTATTGGTGTAAAAGACGACACTGATGAACTTCCTCACTTTTTCCACCACCAGCTGCTGATTCTGGATCTTCTGGGATTTCCCATACTTCTCAGTAAAATGACAGTGTAGCCATTTTAAGCTAAATTAGAACACAGCTACATGTCATTGGTTGTGATTTGTGAGTGTGTATGAAGTAATTTAATAATTATCTCCTCCAACTACTAAGTGCTGATGTTCTGGAGGCGTGCATCTTTCAGGGCATGGTTCCATCTGCCTGGGACCCAGATGCACTAAGTCCAAGACAGTGGCAGTGGAGGGACCAGCACCAGTGTCCTCGAGCTGCAGCCCCAGTGTCCTTTCACCCCTTGGGCTGCTTTCTAACACCAACTAGGAGAAGATAAAACTCCCCAAGTTAGCCATCGGGCGTTCAGAATTCCACTGGCCGACAGTGTCGGGCATTTTACATCAAATTGTTACGATGTTCCCTGATTTGTGATCAGCCACCCTCCAGTGAAACTTAATTAGCAATGACGTCCTCAAAGAGCTGCCATGAAAATGCCCAGGGATTTATTTCACCGCTAACAAACAAAAGGGGAGAGGGAATCACTGTACATCTTCGATTTCCAGCTGCTCACATTGGTACAAGGGTGGCAGTGACAGCACAAGCAACCTGGGCAAAACAGGAAGGTCAGGTTGAAGGCTTGCCTTCTCTTTTCTCTCTCTGGTTCCTCTGAAGACAAGGGGAAATCCTCTTCTCTTGACATTTCACGCATGGAATCCAAGAGAAACCACCTTGAATCAGAACTGTTGAATCAAAAAAGTCATGTTATTTCTCCAAACATGAAGGTAAACAGCTAATCTCCATTAATGGGACTTACTTGAGTGAAAATGAAGGTTAAGAGGCTTACACCTTTAAAGCCAGAATTCATCTCCGAATTCCTCCTTTGCTTGATGAGGGCATTGAAGGAAATGCTGATTGGGCACCAAGTGAAAGTTACATGAACACACACACACACACACACACACACACACACACACAGTGCTGGCGGGGCTAGGCTTTCTCGGTGTGGAGTGTGCCCCACCCGGGAGGTGTGCAACATTACGTGGCCTCTTCCATGTGGCCTGTCCACTTTGCCTCCCTGGCATCTGGCCTCCCACCTGGGTTGCAAGGAATCGTGAACCTGAGGCTTGGGCAATCCTGGCACCTTCTGTTAGCTCCAGAAGAAACTGAACAAGATAGGGGCTTAGGAAAATTATGGAAGCCTTGAGATTTGTCCCTGATAAGAGCTGGGTGGGCAAGGGCTGCACTGGGTCTCTATAATTCAGGGCTGGCTGTAGCCGACTGTCTCTAAGTTCTAACCCAAACCCTGAACTTAACCCTTCGTGCGGCCTGGTTGGACCCCAAGGCGTGGCTCAGCCCCTCCTAACTCAGGTGAGCGAGGAAGACAGACAGCTCCAGGGGCAGAAGCAGAGGTAGTTCGAAAACCCAGGTCTTCAGATTCGGCTGGGATGCGGGAGTGTGTCAGGTATTGAAACCATGGGAAGATGAGCCCCTCACGTCGACTCCCGACCCACCCACCTCCTCCCTCATCCCAGCAAGCTCTTGTTGCCGAGGGGACCGGTCCAGGAACCTCGGCAATCGGGGATCTAGAGGAAGGAGTGCAGGCGGAGCCGGGCCTGGGCATGTCCTGTGACCTGTGACATGCTTACCCATCGTGGGGTTTGAAACGGGGACTTTACACCTGTTTGTCACGGTCCTGCTGTCGAGTCTCGCTCTTCAGTCTTGCGGCAAAAGTAACATTTTATTCCGGGTTTCATTTCTCTGAACTCACCTTCTTTTCCTTTTACTTCTCTCTCCTGAATGCTCAGCTCACCTGAGGAGGAGTGATAGTAGAGCCATTTCAGGGGGGGTGTGCTGGCGGGCCAGCCACGCCCGTGGTTACACAGACGGCATGGATGGAGGAGCCAGAACTTGGCTTAGCACCGGGAGACAAACGGAACCCTGGGCTTCCTCTCCTGAGATGAACACAGTGCACGGTGTTTAGGGAACAAGGTAATATTGTCTGGCGGGTCGCGTCTCTGAGCTCGAGGAGAAGGTCATGGGTGGGCGGGTCCGTCGGAATTTTTGAAGCTCCTGCCCACGTTGTCAGTGACGTACCTGCAGGTTAAGGGGACGCAAGGTCCTGTAGTGTCACGGCCGGTCCAGGTGGTCATTCCTGTTGCCTTTGGGATACTGTCCAGCATCATATCCACACTCCCTCCTCAGGCCTTGCCTGGGACCTTGTGTCGAGGCTCAGGACACTAGGTCCCCAGCCCCACACTTGAAGTCTCCACATGGAGCCAAGGACACCTCCTGTAGCAGGGCCGCCCCCCCAGCCCCCCTCCAGGCTGGTGTGCCCGTCCCCTCCTCCTGCGGATGCTGCTTCAGACAGGTGTCCTTGGCTGAGGGCCTGGGTGACTGGCCCCCTGCCCTTGGCCAATGACCATCTGGAGCCTGGACCCCGTGCCTCCAGGGGGGCAACGCTGTGGTGCCACTCAGGCTCCAGGGACCCTGGGGTCACCCTGAGGCTGGAGCTCACCTGAAACCCACCTCTGCTCACAGCTTCCTCTGCCTTTCCTGCCTGCCCCTCACTCTGCGAGTTTCCCCTGGAAACACCCCTTCAGGAAATCTGTGTCCTAGAATCCCATCCCAGACTATGCCTCTAGATACCCGGATCCAAGACCACCATAAACGAGGCGGGGGTTGGTGAGGAGCGCCCACGGTTCTGCCCGAGGAAGGAAGATCACATGGGCCTTGGCGAAGACAGGGTGTAGCCGAATTCCTCAATCACCAGGGTTGCCGAGAGCATGTGGGGCTAAGAGCTGTGTCCCCGCTGCTGTTTGTCATTTACTCCACGACATTAAGAAAACAAATACCAAGTATAAATGAAGAAAATATGTGTTGGAACTCTCGTTACATTGGGAAAGAGGAAACTGGTGACAAATGCTAAATTCACAAATGCTTTTTAAGCCTTTGGTTACGGTGCACCTGCTAACATTACATCATGTAAAGCAAGTCACACAGTCACACAGCCCAGCCCACAGTGAAGTGGTGGAGAGCTACAGGCCGCCATGGGGCGGGTGGGGGTGTGTGTGTGTGAATATTCTTAAACAATAATCTAATGTGCCACTGTAGTGTAGTGCCCTGCCTCCTGGGGGTGTTGGGAGTATTAGGTGGGATAAGATTTGTAAAGTGCTTAGAACTGTGCCTGGCATTCCTTTCTTTCTTCCTTCCTTCCTTCCTTCTTTTCTTTCTTTCTTTCTTTCTTTCTTTCTTTCTTTCTTTCTTTCTTTCTTTCTTTCTTTCTCTCCCCTCCCTCCCTCCCTCCCTCCCTTCCTTCCTTCCCTTTCTCTTTCTCCTTCTTTCTATTACCTGTCTATCTGTCTATTTATCATCTATCTATCCATCTGTCTATCTATCAACCTGCCTACCTACCTGTCTATAATGTTTCCACTTTATTCTTCATCTTTCTACAACCAGTAAAATAAAAGAAATGGAAGACTTGCAAAATTCTCTTAAATATCTTTTAATGTGTCACTCACCCCTACTGCCATAGCTATAAGGAAGCCCATGGGTTCTCCTGACTGAATTACCTTTAAAGCACCCCTACTGGACTCCAGGCTTCCTCTCCTGTGCCTTCCAACCCACTGCAGCAGAGCGGGTTGCGATTCTTTGCTTAAAGCCCTCGATGGCTCCTAACCACCCTCTAATTAGTCCATGACATGACATATAACACTGTGGCCTTGCTCCCTGGTGCATCCTGCAGGCCACTGGGCAATGGCCTGGCCTGGCCTTTGGGGAGAGAGTCTGGACCACACTCCACCTGGACGTCATGCTGTGATACTGTGTGTACCCATCCTGGATCTCTTTTGGGTCCTTTGGGAGGCAGATTCCCGGTGGTTCGGCTTGATGGGTTCTGAATACACTAGTGCTTTGGAAAGAGGATGAAAGCTAGAGGGAGGAGACCGATGGGCCATGACATAGGCTGGACTCAGAAGGGAAGAGTTGGGTCCATGTGCAGTGTGACCATCATGGGCACCAGAAGAAAGCTCGCAGCCTGTGGGCCGAGGAGGTTCGCCTTCTCTGGACCCGTTGTGGGTGGGGCAAGTCTTTGCTGTGGGGAATGTTTAGGACTTTCTGAGTGTCAGTTACCTGTCGCTGCTTAAGGAGCCTTCCCACAGCTTAGCTGCCTAAAACAGTATGAGGCTTTCCTCATGCTTCTGCAGTTGTGCGGCGGCCCTTCTGCCGACCCCTCCTGGGTTCATTGGTGAGACTGCTCACTGGAGGGTAGAATGGAAGGTGGGCCCAGCGGGGACAGTTGGGCCCGTTTCTCATCCTCAGGGAGGACAGACAGTTTGTCTCCGCATCAGGAACATTGTAAGAGCACAAGCTCCAGTGAACGGGCCTGGCTCCAGCCCTGGGAGCACATGTACACTGATGTCTCATTGGCCGAAGAAGGTCACATGGCCAAGCCCAGAGTCAGGGTGGGAGGGGCTCCACGGGTGTGGGCGCCCCCAGGCCTGATGCCTTGGTGACCATTAACACACCAACCTGCCACCCTATGTGAAATCCAGAGAAGGAGTCATAACTCAGAGCCTTCAGGTTGCAGGGTTTTTTTTGTTTTTTGTTTTTTTTAAATTTATTTATCTATTTATTTATTTTTGGCTGCGTTGGGTCTTCGCTTCTGTGGGAGGGCTTTCTCTAGTTGTGGCAAGTGGGGGCCACTCTTCATCGTGGTGTGCGGGCCTCTCACTATCGCAGCCTCTCTTGTTGTGGAGCACAGGCTCCAGACGCGCAGGTTCAGTAGTTGTGGCTCACGGGCCTAGTTGCTCCGCGGCATGTGGGATCTTCCCAGACCAGGGCTCAAACCCGTGTCCCCTGCATTAGCAGGCAGATTATCAACCACTGCACCACCAGGGAAGCCCCAGGTTACAGTTTTAAAGACTGTTATTTGGGTGAAACAAGGTTTCCCCCAATAGGTGGACAGAGGGGATTAGGTATCCTTGACCGCGGTGTCGAGGTACAGAGGAAGGAAGTGGAGGCCAGGAGGCAGGGGGGCTGAGTGTAGCCTGTCTGCACACTCACTCATCACGTGATCTGGTCAAACCACTCCTGCCCCAATGGATTAGAAAGTCCAGCAGAGTCGGGCTGAAACAACCTGGGAACCTCACCAATCCTGTTTGCTTCTTTTCTGCACCAGGCTGTAAACCTGAAAATGGATTCCACCTTCCTAAAGTATTCTGTGGTTTCTTTTTTTTAAAAAAATATTTATTTATTCTTTTATTTGGCTGTGCAGCAAGTGGGATACAGTTCCCTGACCAGGGGTCGAACCCGGGCCCCCTGCATTGGCAGCACGGAGTCTTAGCCACTGGACCACCAGGGAAGTCCTTCTTTTTCTTTTTTGTAAAATTATTATTGCAGTATAGTTGCTTTACAATGCTGTGTTAGTTTCTGCTGTACAGCAAAGTGAATCAGCTAGACATATACATATGTCCCCTCTTTTTTGGATTTCCTTCCCATGTAGGTCACCACAGAACACTGAGTTCCCTGTGCTATATAGTAGGTTCTCATTAGTTATCATTTTATACGTAGTAGTGTATATATGTCTATATGTCAGTCCCAATCTTCCAATTCATCCCACCACCCCGCTCCGTGTTTTCTTATCTAAAAAAATAACCATTCAGTGATTCTTTGCATGCCCTTTGCATTGTCTAGAGGGAGGTGCTGCAGAGCTCTGGGCAGAGGGTGTGGATGTATAATTTTATTTCACACTGCATTGAAAAAACATCTCTCCCTAGAACGGGTGTGTCGGTGTTCCCATGAAGCTGTGACCCTATGTCGACAGTGGCTGAACTTCTGTTAACAGGCTGCTTTTCTCCATCTCCTCTTCATGTCCCCGGAATGTCTGGGAAGCCACGGCTCCTAAGCGGGGTCCTCTTAGGTAACAGCTTCCCTTCCCAGGTCCCCAGCTTCCTTCTCTACAAAAATGGAGAGATTAAAGGGCATGGTCTAGGAAAGTCCTTGCCATCCCTAAATTTTGTGATTCATTAAATACCAAGTTCTTCACCCAGCTTCCTGCCCCACCTCCAACCAACCCTGGGCCGTGAAGCTACTGTGCTCCAGAAATCAGCCACAACCCGGGTGGGTGTGGGTGTGGATCTTGTGGTGAAAACCCAGGAGGAGACAGAAGAACAGGGATGGGAAACAGCAAGGACCCCATCCCCTGGCAGAGGGAGGTGCAAGATGGGGTCTGGCAGAAGCAGGAGAGCCTTCCCTTCTCAGCCCTCTGCGCCGAACCACCTCTACCTTCACAGCCCCCCACCACCGAGGCCCCAGCCCCCCCGGCGCCAAGGAGACCATCACGGGTATGGAAGCTGGTGGGACTTATCCTTAATCCTTAGCTGGCTTCAACCGTCAAAAGGAGATGGCTTAGCAACTGTGCATTTAAAAAGGCACTGATTACAGAACCATGGCGAGGAGGGAGTCTGAGGGGGACTGGAGACTTCAGGGAGGGGCGTCAGGGAGGGTGGACCACCAGGGCTCTGAGAGAGGGAGGGTGTCTGGGGGGCACAAAGGAGGGAAGAGACTCACAGAGGGGGCAACCCCACCCACAGTGAAGAGGATGATGTGCTGAGACGCCAGGAAGAGGACCCTCCTTGGAGGGCAGCACCTTAGCCACAGGCTCAGGGCTGCGGTCACCTTCCCTGTAAGTCCCACTGACTCATGAGCTTGCAGAGAGTCTGAGACTCTGGCCGCATCCGCCACTTGACCACGGTGACCACCAGAGGGGAGCCTTCATCCGCAGATGATCTGTCCTTCCCCTCCTGCTCCTTATTCCAGCCTCACCATGGGCTGAACATTCTGAGGGTGCCCCCAGGGTGACTGAGGATCCGACCTGGGGGTGAGCTTTGCAGGCTGGACCCTCTGAATGCTGCCTGGGCTTCTGGAGACCCACCTCCTGGGCTCTGTGCTTGCTGGGCCACCGGGACCTGGGGGGGGGGGGCAGGGGGGCCGGGCGGTGGGAGTAAGCAGAGCAAATGCCAGTAGATGGCAGCAGCCTCCCATCATCCTGCAGCGAGGCCCGACTTCCCCAGGCAGGGGAGCTGCCCAGGACTGACCATCGGGGAGACAGGGATCTTCAGGGAGCAGGTGACAGTCAGTGAGCTGTCCTTCAAGTTCAGGTCCATTTGTTCCACCAGCCGGAGGTGAACGTTCTCACTCAAGTCCTACAGCCCTTCTGAGTCCACTAGTGCATTTCCCATCCTCCTCGTGGGCCTTTCCTACTTGTATACTTGTACCTATACTTGTATGTATATTTCTGCCTCATCATCCTACTTGTATGTATATTTCTGCCTCATCAGGCCATGAGCGCCTGGAGAGCAGGCACTGAGTCTCCTTCTTCCCTGTGTGATTTGCCTCAGATGTCACTGAAATAATCACAAACAGAAACTGGCTGCTACTGTTAGCACCACCACCACCAGCCAACCGTGAACACAACACTCAGTCATTCATTATAGCCTCACAATAACCATTTAGTAGGTACTATTACTACCCCCGTTTCACAGATGAGGAAACTAAGGCACAGAGAGGTGAGGAAAGTATCTCAAGGTCACACAGCTTGTCAATGACAGAACCAGGATTTTAACCCACGTAGTCTGGATCCAAGTCCATGCCGGTGCCACGAAGTGAGCTGTCTGCAGTCTACAAGTCCTCTGGATATTTGAGAGACTCTGTGCTGGGCCACAGTTAAGCTGCTTTTGAGCTGAAGCTCAGTAGATGGGGTCCTTTGCAACTCCAGGGTCACTGCCCCTCACCGTGAACTTGGCACCGATCCGCACCGGTATGTCTGGGCCCAGACCCTCCTTCTGCTCCGAACTCCCTTCCCCTTCAGCTGCCTCCCTGACTCCTGCTCACCTTTTGTGATTCAGCAGTTTTCCTTTGTCCGTGAAGGCGACTGTCCAGGTTGGGCTGCTCAGAAGCAGAAGAGCAATTGCAGGTGGTTTCTAGGGGCGCAACCCCGGGAAACACTTTTGGGGGTGGGGAAGCAGCAAAGAAGGGAAGGGAGTGTGGACTGTCGGGCTCCTGCCAGGGAACTTCTGGGGGACGGTGGGCCTCAGGTGGTGCTGAGTGGTCCCGCCGGGGCGTTAGTTCTCTAGCGCTCTCCTGGGCACCAGCGGAGGCAAACCATCAAGGATGCTGGCAGCTGGGAGGTGAGCAGGCAGGTACTGACGTAGGAGGACCACCGCTGTGTGGCACCCGTCCCTCCCCCAGCCCTCTGTGTGGGTTTGGCGCCCTCCCTCGGCTCACCAGCACCCATCTTTCCTCCGATTTCTGTTCGTCCATCCAGCACCTGCCTTCCGTCGAAACTGAAGGCTCGTCTCCTTGATTGATTTCTCCAGCACTGGATCAAGCGTCTGGCACAGACCTGTTACGACAGGCCTGAAAAACTCAGAAACTTTAATTTATGGAGGAATGTGCTTGAATAATTAAAAGAGAGAAATATTTTACAGAAGCTGGAGGAACAAAAAGCAAATTGCTCCATGCCATTTAGAAAATCACCCAGAAAAATTAAAATGTATAACAGGGTAATGGAGGCGAAGGGAAAGGTAATCAGCAGCCTGGAGGCCCAGAAGGAAAATCAGGTAAAAATGAATATGACTCACAGGTGGTGGGGCACCCATTCTCTTCTGAATACACAAGGATTCAGGCAAGAGTTTCAACAGAGTGAAAGGCTGGTCCCCTTGCTGCGTTACACGTGGCACTCAGGGAAGGCAGCCCTCTTGGCCTCCTGGTGAACCTGGCAGCTGAGTTGGATGGACAGTGTGAGTGGTCATCCGGGTGTTCTGTCCACGTGGCCCTCAATTATCACAAAGATGGGGAAAAGCATGCTTTTCTTTATACTTTAAGGAATTTTTAGGATCCTAAATTGAATCAGACCCCAATCACGTGTTGTTGTTGTTTTTTTTTTTGAATAGAATACGATGTTGGGAGTTCCCTGGTGGTCCAGTGGTTAAGAATCCGCCTTCCAATGCAGGGGACGCGGGTTCAATCCCTGGTCAGGGAACTAAGATCCCGCGTGCCTCAACTAAGACCCGACGTGGCCAAATAAATAAATATTAAAAAAAGAATACCATGCAAACTTTATTAATTAGAAAGAGAATGTCTGTGTCAACGTTATTAAGGTGAAGATAATGAAACAGAATACAGGAGGTGATGCAATTTTAGTCCACAGACATCAACCTATTGTTCAATCAATCTATTGACCTGTTTACCATCTACCTATATTTAGTGTGTGCAAAGAAAAACAACCACCACAATAACACATATCCTTGAAGGAAATACACTAAAGTGTTAATAGTGGTTATCTAGATGTGAGGAGTGGAATTATAGGAGTCTGTGAAGAGGCAGAAACTTAAGGGGACTTTCATTGTCTACTTCCTGTAGTTAAGTGCAATTTGAGTACAGTACTTTATGATTTAGCAAGCATTTCTTTTCTTTTATTTTTTGTATTTTTAAATTTTTTATTTATTTTAAATTAATTTTGATTGGAGTATAGTTGCTTTACAATGTTGTATTAGTTTCTGCTGTACAGCAAGTGGAATCAGCTATACGTATACATACATCCCCTCTTTTTTGGATTTCCTTCCCATTTAGGTCACCACAGAGCATTGAGTAGAGTTCACCCAATCATGTGGTTTTGATGTCAAAGTCGACTAGGGGAGGGGGATGGGTGATCAGGGCAAAGTGGCTCTGGGTTCCCGCCCTGCCTGCCATCCAGCATCGAGCTGCCTGTGAGGCTGCGGACACCCTCAGGGGCATTTAGGTGGGCATCACACTGGCCATTAGGGCTGCCCTCTGAACTCTCCTGCATCTTCTCATGAGAACCAGAGGGTGGCCCCTTCCCACGTGGCAGGTGTAGTCATCGGACTGGCTTTGGCCAACAGAGCAGAAGAGGAGATGATGTGTGTCGCCCAGCGGCACTTTAGGGAGTGGTGCTCACAGCCTCTGTGCCCAGGGCCCAGGGTGAGCACGGCGTGGAGCAGAGCCCCCCTCGGGCTCTCAGTGCCTCTTGGAACAAGCAGGACACACAGCCAGGTGTGGTGTTGCTGTTGTAGCCGAAGTTCAGCTTCTTTGTTTCTGCAGCAGATCCCAGGCCATCTTGACTGCTGCAGCATCAGGGGACCAAGAAACCCCTGACCGGATGCCGGGTGAGGCACGCGCTGGCTCCAGGGGCTGTGAGCTCTGCTCTGATAGCCGTATTAACCAAGACCAGGGGAGGAGGAAGAAGAACGCAAATAAGAAGAGGCAAAGAGACAAAGGAGAGGCATGGGATCCACATAAGCCTCTTCCTTGAAATGTCCTCCTGTTTTGTTCGTTACAAAAAAAGGAAAGGGGCTCTCCCCACTCATTAGGTAAGGACAGCCCATGCTAATTTATGTTGTGATATAATTTGCCAGGTAAATTCAGTTGTAGACTAAAAAGCATTTCCAGAGCATGGATGTTTTGTCATATTTGCATGAAATTGCCAGCGAAAATCTGTTAGGATCCTCTTTCTGAAGGATTCTTTCGGCTACAAATGGAAATAAAATTTCTTATAGCGCTTTGAAATGTCAGCCATCTCCCTGTAATGGTTGTAATGGCCGCATGCGTCTGGTTTAGAGCGCCTCCAAACTCAGGATGACCTATAACATGCGGAAGAACAATTTCTGCCCCGTGATGGTGAGCTGGGGAAGTGAGCTTGTGGTAAAGACAGAGGGTCTCCCAGAGGACCACCCCGACTCCGCCCACATTCATCATCAGGACTGCCAGGTGCTTCCAGAAGAGACACCTGTGTCAGCTCTGAGGGTTTGTCACACACACCTGTGATGACATCTTTATAAACCCCAATGTCATGTTTCAGAGGCTGAGTCTCCTGCAAGGGGAAGGGGACTTTGGTCCCGCGTACCGGCACCAGCAGGCTGGCTATATTCACATGGCTCCATGGGTTCCTGGGTGTCTGATGCTCTTCTGAGGATGAACCCCACCCCCTTCTATGACAGCGAGAAACTGAATGTTGATGTTTCCGTGGTGACAGCGCTAGGGGAAGTGGCTGGTGCAGCTGAGCAGGCAGGGAGGTCTTTGAGTCTGATCACTGCTGCCTGTCCCTCCTCTCCCCCACTACTCACGGCACTGTCTCCTCTATACATCTTTAAGTTGTTTGTTTCTCTGCTTAAACTCTGTGTATGGCCACCACCTATGACCTCACTAGTGTGGCTTTTGGCCCCGCTGTCACCACGCACTGCTGGCCTCCAGCCCAACACTTCCCACAAAGGAAGGTCCCAAGACACTGCTCTCCCAGCCTGCTTTCTGGTCCTGTGCTCCATCCTCATTACTTCTCCTGGCCAGTGATCACAGCACAGGTGGAATCACCTACAGGCCGTCCCTCCGGGGCTGGCACATGGGTGCCCCCTGGGGTACCCCACACCATAGCAGCACAGAGCCTCATGACGATTACCGTGTCTTCAGCCTCCCCAGAGCCGTGCCTGGAACATTGCAGGTAGGATTTCTCTATAAAGGGTATGAACTGACTGCCGGGACATGGGACAAAAACAGGATTGTGTCCAGTGTTTATTTTGTATCATTACTACATTGTTTTAATCCTATAATATAATTTAATATAATGTATAACAGGTAATTTCTAAATGTTCTTAGGTATTTCTGTTTATTCTTCCAAATGACTTTTAGCATCTTAAAAATAATTGAATAATACATTCATCAAATGGAACTCAAGTCTATAGATTAGTTTGAAACAAATTAACATCTTTATCATATTTATCCTTCTTGTACAAAAAATAATAAAGCTCTAGTTAGGTCTTTTTATCTTTCTTCTCCATAACTTTTTCTTATTCTTCGTAAAGAACTTGCTTGTTTCTTAAAAAATTTTTTATTATGGTAAAAAATGTGCATAACATAAAATTTGCCTTTTTAAAAAAAAATGTATTTATTTATTTATTTATTTATTTATGGCTGTGTTGGGTCTTCGTTTCTGTGCCAGGGCTTTCTCTAGTTGCGGCAAGCAGGGGCCACTCTTCATCGCGGTGCGTGGGCCTCTCACTATCGGGGCCTCTCTTGTTGTGGAGCACAGGCTCCAGACACGTACCCTCAGTAGTTGTGGCTCACGGGCCTAGTTGCTCCGTGGCATGTGGGATCTTCCCAGACCAGGGCTCGAACCCGTGTCCCCTGCATTGGCAGGTAGATTCTCAACCACTGTGCCACCAGGGAAGCCCGAAATTTGCCATTTTTAAGTATACGGTTCAATGGTATTAAGTACATTCATATTGTTGTGCAACAATCACCACATCCACTTCCAGAAATTTTTCATCTTCCCAAACTGAAACTCTATGCACATTAAACACTAGCCCACCCACCCCCTCCCTCACCCCCGCTTCAGAGCCCCTGGCCACCACCCTCCTACTTTCTGTCTCTGTGAACGTGACTGCTCCAGCAACCTCGTGGAAGTGGAACAATACAGTGTTTCTACTCTTGTGCCTGCCTTACTGCCGCTTAGAATAATGTACTCAAGAATCATCCCTGTTGTAGCCTGTGTCAGAATTTCCATACTTTTGGGGTTTTTTAGTATTCTTGATATGATTTCAATTTTCTTAAATTTATTGAGACGTGTTTTGTGTCACAACATATGGTCTATCCTTGAGAATGTTCCATGTCTCCTTGAGAAGAATGTGTATTCTGCTGCATTTGGATGGAATGTTCTGTATAAATCTTTTAAGTTAATCTGATCTAATGTTTCATTTAAGGCTGCTCTTTCTTTTTTTTTTTTTTTTTCCATGCTGCAAGGCTGGAGGGATCTTAGTTCCCTGACCAGGGATCGAACCCAGGGCCCCTGCAGTGGAAGCGAGGAGTCCTAACCACTGGACCTCCAGGGAATTCCCAAGAATTTCTATCCTTTTTAAGGTCAAGTGGTATTCCATGTGTGTATAAGCACATGCATATCCCTTCATTTGTTGCGGACGCGTGGGTTGCTTCCACCTGTTGGCTGCTCTGACCATTGATGTACAATGTGCAGTGCTTTTTAAGGATATTGCTGAGCATTTTGTAGCTGCTAGAAGTGGGATTTTTTTCTTTTGTAAATTCTAATTGGTTTTTGCTAGTATCTAGGAAAGCTATTGATATCTGGATTTTTGCCATGGATTCAGCCATGTTGCTGAACACCTATATTGATTCTCATAACATTTAAGTTGGTCCTTCTGAGATTTCTAGACAGAAGAGAAAAATCTACCAGCAAGGATCCTCTTGTCTTTTCTCTTCCCGTATTCTTAGCTAACTGGGTTCCGTCTAAACAACCATTTGCAGTAGGCCGTGTCTTACATGACTTTTCATTCCCAGCATTCAGACCACACAAGGCACCTAAGAGTCAGTTAATGAGCCCTCAGGAGTGACTCTCACGTGGGACATGTGAAACGCTGCCGTGTGAAGCCAATTTTATTTCCTCTGCCATGTGCATATTGTAATTACCAACAATTATATAATATCTTGTGGTATTCAAACTCCCTTCTCAAAGATATCCTCCCATTTATTTCTTAACCCACCGTATGCAGTAATAGTTGTAATTCTCCCCATTATACAGATGAGGTAGCTGAGCCTCAGAGAGACCTCATCACCTGATCGCCCAGCAGTCCCTGAGCCGCACAACCTTCTTCACCAGCCTTCCTTCTCTGTGCTGCTGGGAGCACAGCCCCTCATCACTCACAGCTGAACCTTCTGTGGGCTTGGATCTGGATTGAAGAAAACTGCTTTGCGCCAGGCCGTGCCTCTTCCCTGGGATCGCCCATCTCAAGGAATGGTCTACACGACAGGGGGATGGGGGACAAAGGCCTGACTCTTCCGCCTGAATGTGCAACAGCTCTGGGGACCATCCCAGCTCCAGAGCTCTGCCTGGGGCTAGCTGAGGCCTCTGCGGAGCTGCATCCCAGCCCGGCTTCTCTCACTGCCCAGTCCCGCGCCCTGCACCCCTGCATCCTCGCATCCGGAGCAAACTCTTCTTTCAGACTCCTGCACGGGACTCTCCCTCTCAGAGTATCTCCAGGGAGCCCTAACTAAGAGAGTGGTGGAGTCGGGACCCAAACTGCGGCTCATAACCCTATTGACCACAGGTCTGTGAACGCTGGAGGACAGGCCAGCTCTTGTCCAGTGTGACCCAGTGTCCTCAGATCTGAGACTTGCTCCAGGGAAGATGCCTTATCCAGGAAGCTGCCTCTTTGCAAAGGTCTCTTCTCAGCCTGGGCGTTTCCCCTCCTGTGTCCTCATGGAGACAGTGACCGAAGCTTCCGTCCGTAATGGGCTCTGTGAACGTTCTCGCTGACCCATTCTCCCGTGATCCACACAACGCGGGAGGCTGGGCAGGTCACATGAACCTCTTCTACTTGTGAGGAAGTAGGTGGGAGGCGGGTGGAGGACAGGAAGCCAGGTCCTGTGATTTTCAGTTAATCCCCCATCCCCACCCTTACTGCACAATAAGCCTCTGTGGGGTCCCCGGCCCTGGGATGGTAACTTAGGGGGTGTCACCTCCATCTCCCGTAGGAACGTCCTGGCTGCGACTGAGACACAAGAGCCCTGAGAGACGCTGGCCTCCCCGGAGGACATGGGTCGTTGCCCAACAGGCCTGGGGAGAAGCAGCCAGAGCTGGGCAGGGGAGCGTCGCCGTCAGAGGCCCAGGCCGCTGCTCCCTCTTCTCTGTCTTTCCTGGGCCTCTGTTCCCGGGGGCTTTGCTCGTGACATGTCCACATCCTGTCCACATTGCAGCTTCCAAAAGCCAGGGAGTTAGGAGGTGATCATGGGAGGCCGTGGGGGAGGGGAGGGGAGAGGAAGAGAGGGGAGGGGGGACACCCCCCCGCAGGGCATCTCTCGTCTCATCCAGAGCAGATCCTTTCCTAGAAGAGCCCACAGACCCTTACACATCATTGGCTGGAACAGGGTCTTGGCCCGGGGCTGAGAAATGCTAGGCTCCATCGTCTGGTGCTTTTAGTCTTTGCACGAGGAGCAGGCAGGACAAGGGGGTGGGGAACAGCATCTCCATAGGAGACTCCACAGAGGGCTTCTAGAAACTCCACTGGACTCTGAGGGCTCTGGATGTTGTGTGTGGATGTGTGTGTAAACACACGTGATCCTGGAGACCACGGTTCCTCCCGGGATCAGTGACCACAAACAGTTCCTCCCCCAGGTAGCGGCTCCGAATGCAAGATGCAGGCCTTGATGCTGAGACTGAGCGAAGACCGTCCCCTGGAGATGCAGCAGCCTACCTTCAGCTGAGCTGGCAGCAAGCGTCTTCCTCCTGCCAGTCAATGGGGGTAAGACTACAGGACGGAGGGAAGGAGCCAGTACAAGGAGCCCCGCAGGAGGGTCCTGCCCCCGCTCAGCCTGTGGCCACCACACACCCCCTGCCCAGCCGGGCACAGGCGGGGCCAGAGGGGATGCACCCGGGCACGATCAGTGCCTCAAAACCGGGGAGACACATTGACCGCTAAACAGGTGCCGCAATTCAGGGAGCATGTGGAAACACCCCGAGATGAAAGTCAACTCATGGATTAATTCCCAGCAAGCTTAATACAAGATTAGCATATGCAGCCTCACCAACCAGGCCAAATAGACATTTAGCTGTAGCATTTGGTAGTTTCTATGATCTAGGCATCTAAAGAATAAGACAAAGAATAACCTACAATCTCATTGCCCAAACACCCAAGGCTGACACATGCTCATTGCTGTAATATTCAAACAGGACCAAAAGATGCAAAATTTTTAAAAATCAAAAGCTTACAACCCATTCTCCTACCCGTTCCACTTCTCATCAAAGACACCCACTGTTCAGAATTCCTTCTGCTTCCTTCCAGGAAAAGGCAGATGATGGTCTGCTCCCTGCCCCGCATTCTCTCGGAGGGGCGTGTGTGTGTGTGGTACACACACATAAGCATAGTTCTGTCTTCAGAAGGAGCCTTATATTAACACACTGTGCGCTCCCACCTTTCAATAAAATAATATATATAAAATTCTTCCCATTCTTACACGTGTAGTGCTTTCTGCCTCTTCTTGGTGGCCGTGTACCCTCCCATCACGTGCGAGCACCAGGGTTTATGTAACCTGGCCCCAGTGGTGACCTCAAGTTACAATCCCCGTACAATCCCGCAGCCCTCATGCACACGTTCTGTTGACATTTGGCAATAATCCCTACGACGTGGGGGGTGGCCTGTGACCCGGCCCCGGCCTGTGAGTCAGGAAAGACCTTCCCCCTGTGCAGCCACAGCTGCTCCACATCCTGGCCCTGAGAACTTTCCTTCGGTGTGGTTTCCTCCTGCCCTGGCCTCTTCCTCAGGTCACCTCCTGCCTCTGCAGCTGGTGGACTTGCATCTTCCCTGGGTCCCCGCTGCCCACCTCCCTGCCCACCCCTCCCCCTGCAAAATGGAAGTCTGTTCACATCACGGTCAGAAGAGGCTTGTCTGGAACGAATGGTGCTCACGTGCAGGGCTCCTCACAGACCCTGAGCAGCAGGGATCCCCGGCCTGTTCTATACAATTAAAACGGTGAGACTTGACACCCGTGGTCAGTTGAGAACATTGTCTTTTCCACCCAGCATCTCCGTCACATTCTCCTCCTCTGGGTGGTGACAGGCATTTCGGTATCTGGTTATGAGTTGAGTTGGGGATGCACTGAACTAAGGGTTAGTGGATTATCACGCCAAGGTTCCTGGTCACTCCCGTGTGCAGTGACGTTGTCTCCAGCCGTCCCAGTGTCAGGAGCACCTCCATCCACCTGGGGTTGGACTCAGGGCAGCAGGGTCTTGATCAGCACCTCACATGGGAAATGTGTGACCAGTGGACAGGAAACAAGGTTTGAAATCCATGAAACCAGAAGGTGGTCTGTGGAAAATTCTTCCCATCATAAAATATGTAAGATTACGAGTGGAGGATTTGGTCCTTTTTGACACCTAGTCTAAAATGGAAGTTTTCTCCTATTGGAAATTTACTCACTAATGTGGTATATGCAATAACCCATGCACCTTGCATTTGTTTTTATTTTGGATGGTAATTAATGAGATCAAACAGAACTTCTCAACTTTCCTCATGTGTAGGCACAAGACAGTGTAGGGTAACTACCCATAGCAAGGACACGTCATAGATCCAATGTGTAGGGGTCCTGGTGAAGTCTGGCAGTTCCAGACAAGGTAGAAGTAAAATTGTGACCTGGGCAGTAAGATATCCTGAAGAAATCATAGTTCCAGTACAAAATCCTAATGCAAATTCAACGAGCTAATCAGTGTAGTATAGAATTATACAACTACACAATTTTGAAGCTCGACAATGTAGTGACAATTTAAAAATGCTGTGTTTGGTGAGCGTTGTCAATACAGAGTCTTTCAGATTTACCAATCTTAAATCAAGAAAATATAGGAATTACTAAAATCTTAGAGCTCATCTATGACAGAAAACTGACAAAACTTGCCCAAATTTGACAATAATTTGAAAAATTTGCTATTTGAATGTTATTCCCAACTATGAGTTTTTTGAAGCAGAAAGAAAATGTTATATGCCATCAATTTAAAAAGAGATCAGCATTGTTAGTAGAGAGACTGGTTTATGTTTCCATTATGTTTATAGAAAATGGTGTTATGAAATCAATGTCCTATGTTAAGGCAATCCAATTGTCATTCATTAGCTGAGGATGAAAATACGAACAGAAATTATGACAGAGTTGTGTCAGGAAGTAAAAATAGTATGTGACAAAGTAAAAATAACATGGATCAAGGCAGAAAAAATCTGCTGTTCCATCCACAGGATGGAAGAATGATGAGGACAAAACCAGTGACAAGCTCACCAGGAAAAAATTCTCCCATCCTCATCTTTGAAAGGTCAGAGCCCGTCTTTTCTGATGAACTCAATGAGCCACCTGTTCTCTAGATTCAGGGACTATCAGAGACTTTGCTCATCAGGAGAAGAAACAGTCCTCACCGCCCGGAGGACCAAGGTCACTTCAACCCAGAGAAGCACCCTGCACGCAGAGGCGCAGAGAAGACTTGGAGAAGGGGTTCTGGAAAGAACGTCCCAGATCTGGCTGCACGTCGTGGTTGCTAATCAGATGGCCCTGGTCCACTTTGCAGTGACTCCGGTACCCGTGACCCCGCTTCACTCCGAGCCCATCATGATACGGCTTCAAAACCCCTTCCCCAAAGCCTGCAATAACTCTCTTCCTCTGCTTGGTGGGTTGCCCGGCTCCCTGGCTGCAGTGAGCCAGTAATGGTGACTCCTGGCTCCAGATTTGTTTTTGGAGAGCTGACTGCACTATGACATATGTTATTTTTCTGGATTTTGTGGTGTTAGGGTATTAAAGCATTTTAGAATTTGTAGTATGTCATGATTTATTTTTTCCTTCTAAATAAAATACCTTTTGTGCTTAGTTGGGCATTGGTAATACTGTAGCATTTTTCATAAAGACGGTCCACTGGACTGTCCAGGCCTCGGGCCAGCAGCACCCGGCCCGTCTTGGGCCTCACGCCCCATGTCCCCCCACCTTCCCCCCCCAGGGTACAATGGCACCTGCTGTGTCCAGTCCTCCAATGGGCTCATGCCTCCCCTGCCAGGAATGTGTCTCCACTGGCCTGAGGGCATTTCTAACCTCCTGAATTTTAATCTTTTACCACTGACTTGTGACATTATTTTTGCTAAAGGCATTCTTAGAAGAGGCATAATATTTCCAAAAGGTCAACCTGATGGGCTCCTCCCCTACATTATTCCAAAGACCTGGCAGGGCCAGGAGACAGCTCAGTGCCTGTGGCATGACCACAAGACGGACGCTGACCACCCTCTGGTCTTTTGTCTCAAACACAGCCCATGTGGCACCGAATGCTGCCTCCCCAACCCCCCCTCCTGCCCCCCGAGACCCCCATACCCGCGGTCTCGTTTGCCTGGTTCGATCTTCCTCTCCAGACATGATTGCCTCTCTGGGACCCTGGGGCAGATAAGAAACCGCAGTACGTGGCCAGTTTTCATCAAGCAAATTCCAACCCTGCACAGAATAGGGACAGAGGCTGACATGTTTTCCATTCCATAGCCGGGAAGAACTGATGCCAGTTCTAATGGGTAACATTTTAGCATCAAGCTTCTTAAGACCATTATTAGTTATTAACTGCCAGGCAGCCGATGAGGTATTGGGGAATCAGACTCGATTCTAAGAGAAACAG
Organism: Balaenoptera acutorostrata; assembly: GCF_949987535.1. Taxonomy (NCBI): domain Eukaryota; kingdom Metazoa; phylum Chordata; class Mammalia; order Artiodactyla; family Balaenopteridae; genus Balaenoptera; species Balaenoptera acutorostrata. The sequence continues at coordinate 45,138,321 of NC_080078.1, forward strand.
CAATGGCCACTGGGCACTCTGAAAAGGCTTAGACTTTACGATGTCTTCTCCAGAAAAGAAAATCTATACTATTAAGTTGAGATTCATTCTGTGTCCCTGCTGGTGGTGATATGATTGTGGATAATAGCAGAAACATTGTCAGCGACCGTGCCTTCCCATCACGGCTTATGCGTCAGGGGATTTGTGAGGCTGGAGGGGTGGGAGTGAGGCCCTGGACCCTGAACACTGGTGTCACACATGTGCCCTTGGGCAGCTGAGTCGTCCTTCTTGAGTCTTGGGTTCTGTGTCCATGGAACAGGTACAGTGGTGCCGCCCGCCCCACGGAGAAGAGAGGATGAGGTGATGGACAGGGGGCTGGTGTTATTATCGTTCATATTCGGGTTTTGCTTGCAGAAGTCAAGCACTTTATCTCACGTGACTTCGGGGTTCGAGAGGATTGGAGAGTGTTAGGACATGGAGATGACCTTTCAGTCTGAGCAAGCCCTCTCTCTTCCTGGCCTCACGCAGAGTTGGGCGACGGTCTCCCCCATTGGCTTCCTCTCTAGCGCCATCTTCCACTCCTGCCAGGAATCCAGGGCTGACATCCTGAGCCATCGTGGGATTAATTAACTGAGATTAATTAATAATTAATTAATTAATTGAGATCACCAGGACAGGATAACCAAGTTCCCGGAAGGGGTGAAGATGTCACGGAAGAAGCGAGGGTCAGGTCCAGGTAAAGGTCGGGGTCAGGGGCGTGAGGGTCTCCCTGAGCTGGGGGTCCCGGTGGAGGCACCGCCTTTGATGCTCTTTTCTTTCCCAACAAAGGGTCAAGTTCAGATGTTTGAGTTTTCAATTTCCAACCCGTAGGATCTGATTAAAAACTGGCTCCATCACGAGTATCAGGCCTGAGCAACGGCTTCAATCCAGGGTCACCCTGACCTGAAAATCAACATCTAATTTGTTCAAGGGAGGGATGTTTGACTTTAACCTTTTTTTTTTCTCTTCTCCCAGAGAAACGAACAGACTTCAAAGGGGCTTCGACCCACCTGAATGACACATACTCACAGTCTCTGTCAGGCCACCGAGTTCAAGGGTTGTGACCGGGGGTACGCGTTTCTCCCTCGTGTTAGGGTTCGTGCACAACTTTGTAAACACCATTACCTCTCCTGCGATGGTGTGTCAGGAAGAGAAGAATCAGTGCTTGGTACAAACCTTCAGAATCCATTCTGGAGACGCTGAGGAAAGTATCAACTGTTGTGCTTCTTTAGATAAAGTCTGAGGCTTTTTACTTTAAACTGTTTCACTTAATGAATGATTCTAGTTAGAGCCAATAAAAGTGAGGACATAAATTAAATGATAATGGAGTCTAAAAATCACTCCACTGTTTTTCACACGTTGGACAAGTAGAGTGACTGAGCATCAGAAATTGTCTTTAATTTGGTTCTTCATCCCACTGAGAGAGTGACTCCTCCGGGGATGCATCCAAGAAGCTGCCTAAATGGGTCAGAACGTTTAGGGTTCAGAGGTCTAAGGAGGTCTTACGATGTCGTGATTACTCTTTGGGTTTTGATCTTCTGGGTCAGTCCTAAATGAGGAGACCATTTCTTCCATTTAGGGTCGTGGGCCTATAGTTAGGTGGTCCCCGTCAGGCAAATCCTGACTTCTGGCTTTTGGATGTATGGACCCACAGGGGGACTGGTATAAGGAGTGTGTGGGGATGACCTCACAAACGGGGTCAATTTTGTTTTTTATATATGTGTGCATAACTATTACGATAATAATAATGTGAGTACAGCTCTCTCCTTACAAGCTTTGCGATACATACCTTTAGAATAATTTTAAGAAGTGTAAACATACCCCATAGCACCTTTATCTTTCCAGACTTCTATTGCCAATGGTCACTGCCTATCTGATTCTTGCTTTTATGATTCTGTGTCTAATTCTCCCACGGTGTTTGAATGTATAAATATCATCATATGCAGCTTTCTTCAAAGTGTGCTCTGCAGACACCTTGAGGAAGACCGCAAGGGGGCTACTTAACATACGGGTTCCTGGACCCCATCCAGACACGCTGAATCTTAACCCCAGGGGCAAGAGTATGTGTGTGTATGTGTGTGGTTGTATGGGTGTGTGTGTGTGTGTGGTTGTATGGGGTGTGTGTGTGTGTGGTTGTGTGTGTTGTGTATGTGTGTGGTTGTATGGGTGTGTGTGTGTGTGGTTGTGTGTGTTGTGTATGTGTGTGGTTGTGTGTATGTGTGTGTGGTTGTATGGGTGTGTGTGTGTGTGGTTGTGTGTGTGTGTGTGTGGTTTTATGGGTGTGTGTGTGGTTGTGTGTATTGTGTATGTGTGTGGTTGTATGGGGTGTGTGTGTGGTTGTGTGTGTTGTGTATGTGTGTGGTTGTATGGATGTGTGTGTGTGATTGTGTGTATGGTGTATGTGTGTGGTTGTATGGGGTGTGTTGTGTGGTTGTGTGTGTTGTGTATGTGTGTGGTTGTATGGGGTGTGTGTGTGTGTGGTTGTGTGTGTTGTGTATGTGTGTGGTTGTGTGTGTGTGTGTAGTGTGTGTTGCGTATGTGTGTGGTTGTATGGGTGTGTGTGTGTGTGGTTGTATGGGGTGTGTGTGTGTGGTTGTGTGTGTTGTGTATGTGTGTGGTTGTGTGTGTGTGTGTGGTTGTGTGTGTTGTGTATGTGTGTGGTTGTATGGGGTGTGTTGTGTGGTTGTGTGTGTTGTGTATGTGTGTGGTTGTATGGGTGTGTGTGTGTTTGTGTGTGTTGTGTACGTGTGTGGTTGTATGGGGTGTGTGTGGTTGTGTGTGTTGTGTATGTGTGTGGTTGTATGGGGTGTGTGTGTGTGTGGTTGTATGGAGTGTGTGTGTGTGATTGTGTGTGTGTGGTTTTATGGGTGTGTGTGGTTGTGTGTGTTGTGTATGTGTGTGGTTGTATGGATGTGTGTGTGTGTGGTTGTGTGTATTGTGTATGTGTGTGGTTGTATGGGGTGTGTTGTGTGGTTGTGTGTGTTGTGTATGTGTGTGGTTGTATGGGTGTGTGTGTTTGTGTGTGTTGTGTATGTGTGTGGTTGTATGGGGTGTATGTGGTTGTGTGGGGTTGTATGTGTGTGTGTGTTTGTGTGTGTTGTGTACGTGTGTGGTTGTATGGGGTGTGTATGGTTGTGTGTGTTGTGTATGTGTGTGGTTGTATGGGGTGTGTGTGGTTGTGTGTGGTTGTACGGGTGTGTGTGGTTGTGTGTGTGTATGCGTGTGGTTGTATGGGGTGTGAGTGTGTGTGGTTGTATGGGTGTGTGTGTGTGTGATTGTGTGTGTGTGGTTTTATGGGTGTGTGTGTGGTTGTGTGTATTGTGTATGTGCGTGGTTGTATGGGGTGTGTGTGTGGTTGTGTGTGTTGTGTATGTGTGTGGTTGTATGGATGTGTGTGTGTGGTTGTGTGTATTGTGTGTGGTTGTATGGGGTGTGTTGTGTGGTTGTGTGTGTTGTGTATGGGTGTGGTTGTATGGGTGTGTGTGTGTGGTTGTATGGGGTGTGTGTGTGTGGTTGTGTGTGTTGTGTATGTGTGTGGTTGTGTGTGTGTGTGGTTGTGTGTGTTGTGTATGTGTGTGGTTGTATGGGTGTGTGTGTGTGGTTGTATGGGTGTGTGTGTGTGTGGTTGTATGGGGTGTGTGTGTGTGGTTGTGTGTGTTGTGTATGTGTGTGGTTGTGTGTGTGTGTGGTTGTGTGTGTTGTGTATGTGTGTGGTTGTATGGGTGTGTGTGTGTGGTTGTATGGGGTGTGTGTGTGTGGTTGTGTGTGTTGTGTATGTGTGTGATTGTATGGGGTGTGTTGTGTGGTTGTGTGGGGTTGTATGGGTGTGTGTGTGTTTGTGTGTGTTGTGTACGTGTGTGGTTGTATGGGGTGTGTGTGGTTGTGTGTGGTTGTACGGGTGTGTGTGTGTGGTTGTGTGTGTATGCGTGTGGTTGTATGGGGGGTGTGTGTGTGTGTGGTTGTATGGGGTGTGTGGGTGTGTGGTTGTGTGTATGTGTGTGTGGTTGTATGGGGTGTGTGTGTGTGATTGTGTGTGTGTGGTTTTATGGGTGTGTGTGGTTGTGTGTGTTGTGTATGTGTGTGGTTGTATGGATGTGTGTGTGTGTGGTTGTGTGTATTGTGTATGTGTGTGGTTGTATGGGGTGTGTGTGTGGTTGTGTGTGTTGTGTATGTGTGTGGTTGTATGGGGTGTGTGTGTGGTTGTGTGTGTTGTGTATGTGTGTGGTTGTATGGGGTGTGTGTGTGGTTGTGTGGGGTTGTATGGGTGTGTGTGTTTGTGTGCGTTGTGTACGTGTGTGGTTGTATGGGGTGTGTGTGGTAGTGTGTGGTTGTACGGGTGTGTGTGTGTGGTTGTGTGTGTTGTGTATGTGTGTGGTTGTGTGTGTGTATGTGTGTGGTTGTATGGGGGTGTGTGTGTGTGGCTGTGTGTGTGTATACGTGTGGTTGTATGGGGTGTGTGTGTGTGTGGTTGTATGGGGTGTGTGTGTGTGTGGTTGTATGGGGTGTGTGTGTGGTTGTGTGTGTGAGGTTTTATGGGTGTGTGTGTGTGGTTGTGTGTGTTGTGTATGTGTGTGGTTGTATGGATGTGTGTGTGTGTGGTTGTGTGTATTGTGTATGTGTGTGGTTGTACGGGGTGTGTGTTGTGTATGTGTGTGGTTGTATGGGGTGTGTTGTGTGGTTGTGTGTGTATGTGTGTGGTTATATGGGTGTGTGTGTGTGTGGTTGTATGGGTGTGTGTGTGTGGTTGTGTGTGTTGTGTATGTGTGTGGTTTTATGGGTGTGTGTGTGTGTGGTTGTGTGTGTGTATCTCTATGGTTGTATGGGGTGTGTGTGTGTGTGTGTGTGTGTGTGTGTGACCTGATCAACCCCTGCCCTATTGTTGCTGTTGTTAATCTGACCCTTTCAATCACTTGCCAAGAGATGCTGCTGTCATTAGATTTTATTGGGAAAAAAAGCAACAGAAAAGGAAGGTAAACACACCACAACGAGCTTTCCATGTGGGACTGTGGGACTCCTCTCCTCCCATCAGTAAAACACATCTTCTGATCACCCCACCCGCTCCCCCCTCTTGGTGGTAGACGCCCCAAATCATGGATGCTTGTCTGCTGTGCTGTAGAAGGCCACCAGCAGGGTTTACTATGTTCTTCTCAATAGGACATTTCTCTTTTTTTCCCCCAAAACAACTCATATTTACCGAGCGCCTGTAATATGTCAAGTTCCACACCTGGCTTTCATGTAGTTCATTTTCCACTTGAACAACTTAAAATACATATTTGAATAAAGCAGAAGGCAGCATAGTGTTTACTCAGAAAAACAGAGCATTTTCCTGTCCAATCAGTTACACACGGGTCATGAAACATCTAGTCAAAAACTGCAGCCTCAGTAAAATGGATGGTTTTCCTGGACTGTGGGAATTAAAACAAAATTGCATCAGCAAGTATGCATTGCTCATGGCTTATGCAGCATAATTCTCCTGAGAATTCATCCAGATTGTATCAATAGTTGCGCCTTTTTATTACTGAGTAGGAATCCACAGAGTGGAGGTACCACAGTCTGTGTAAACACTCAGTAGTTGAATGACTGACATCAGGTTGTTTCCAGTTTGGGGTATTGTGAATAAAGGGAGGCTGCTATCAACATTCCTGCCCAGATTTTTCTGCGAACATAAACTTTCATCTTTCTGGGATAAAAGAGTGCAATTGTTGGATCACATGTAAGTTGTATGTTTGGTTTCATAAGGAAGTGCCAAACTGTTTTCTGGAGTGGTTCTATCAACTTACATTTCCAGCAGCAATACCTCAGGGACCCCGTTTTTATGCATCCTTGTCAGCACTTGATACTGTCACTATTTTTTTTTAATTTTTTGGCTGCATTGGGTCTTCACTGCTGCGAGTGGGATATCTCTAGTTGCGGTGAATGGGGGCTACTGTTCATAGCGGTTCGCGGGCTTCTCTTTGCAGTGGCTTCTCTTGTTGCGGAGCACGGGCTCTAGGCGCGCGGGCTTCAGTAGTTGTGGCATGCAGACTCAGTAGTTGTGGCTCGTGGGCTCTAGAGCACAGGCTCAGTAGTTGTGGTGCACGGGCTTAGTTGCTCCGCGGCATGTGGGATCTTCCCGGGCCAGGGCTCGAACCCATGTTCCCTGCATTGGCAGGCGGATTCTTAACCACTGCGCCACCAGGGAAGTCCTGTCACTATTTTTTATTTTAGCTGTTCTGATAGGTGTGTTGTAATATCTCATTGAGGTTTTAACTGATCTTTTCCTATGATTAATAATGTTGAACATATTTCATGAGCTTTTTTGCCATCTATATATCCTCTTTTGAAAAGTCTCTTTCCTCCACTGAGTTGCTTTTGCAACTTTGAAGGAAATCAGTTGGACGTATTTGGTGGCTCTCTTTCTGGGTTCTCTACCATATTCCATTGATCCATGAGTCAATCCCTCAGCCAATACCTGCCTTTAATACCAATAAATTAGGCCTTAATATTGGGTAGAGTGATTTCTCTCACTTTACCCTTTCTGTCAAGATCATCTTAGTTATTCTAAGGGACTGTGCTATTCCATATAAATTTTTAAATAAGCTTATCTGAGTCTATGAAAAACCTTACTGGAACCAGAATAGCCAAAACAATCTTTGAAAAAGAAGGAGAAAATTGGAGGACTAACACTTCCCAGTTTTGAAACTTACTACAAAACTACAGAATCAAGACAGGGTGGTCCTGAGAGAAGGGTAGACATTTAGGTCAATTGTCTAGAATTGAGTCCATTCACCCACCCATCCATCCATACATTCATCCATCCATTAATCCATCCATCCATCCATCAATCCATCCATTAATCCATCCATCAATCCATCCATCCATCCATCCATTTATCCACCCATCCATCCATTCATCCATCCATTCAGCCATTCACCCACCCATCCATCCATTCATCCATCCATTCTTCCATTCGTCCACCCACCCATCCATTCATCCAACAACCATAGTGTGTATCTACTGTAGCTGTGAGCTCTGCTGGGGGTGCTCCTGTGGGAGGAGGATGAGTAGATGCACAATACAACACAGCACTACAGGTAGAGGGTGCACAGGTAGAGAGGTAAGAGAAAACTTTTCAAGGCAGGTATCACCTAAGCCTCACTCTGGGACATTTGGCAATATCTGGAGGCATATTTGTTGTCATGACTGAAGAGGTGCGATTGGCAGCCGGTGGGTGGAGGCCTTACCCTACAATGCACATGACAGCCCATGACAAAGAATGATCTGGCCCCACACGTCCACAGCTCCGAGGTCCTGAGTGACAGATGAGCAGTTAATCAGACGGAGAAGAGGCGGAGAGGGCATGGGGAGCAGCGTGTTCAGAATGTGTGTCCACATGGCAGGAGCCTCTGGGAGCTGGGATAGAGAGGTGAGGTCCCTGAGTTCCAAGATTCTCAACTGTCCTGAAGGCAACTGGGAGATGAGAATGATTCTAAGTAGGGGAGGGTGTGACCAGGCTATGTTTTCGGAATAGGAGCTGTTTGGCAGGGGCAGCAGGGTGGTTCTGCAGCGGGTGGAGGGGCCAGTGCTGGGAGTCCTGCAGGGGCAGGGAGCTCACAGAGGACTTCTCCTGCACTGTGGCCCGGCAAGCCCGACACACACATTTACTATTCTCATCTCTGAATATTCGGCATAATGCATGTCTCTTTTGAGATATTTCATTAATTCCTTTTCATTATCATATTTTTTCAAAAAATTGACCAGATAAAATAACAAGGACCTCAGCTGAGAAAGTGTGTCTGGTGGTATTTGTTGGGTTGAGGCTGGACTCTTCCTGACATCAAAAACGTTTCTAGAATCACATTGTAGCCAGAGATCAATTTGGTGGTAGGGCCTGAGAACCTGGGAGCAGCTGGAAACTGGCTCCAAACCTCCCCTGGACAACAGAATTTTAGGTGCGCCCATTTTTCTGGCGTCGGCTCTGACTAACCAAATGAAAAATTTAATTGAATCCAAAGAAAAATCAATTTCCCCTTTTAATTTTAATTGGAACTTTCAGCTGGCACGAGCACTGAGAAATGAACTTCATTCCCTGTTTGTAATATTAAAGGGAAAGTTAATGTAATTAAAAAGTAACCACTGTTCATTGTTCTGAAATGTCCCTCCTGAATTATTAACACAAGCAATACTGCCCCCTGGTAGCCACGTTAGGGCATTGGTACCCTGCTGTAGGTGTTCCCAGTTCTTGCCTCTCCTTTGCAGCCATTCTTCTTTAGAATATTTACCCAGATTGACCTTGTGTATCTATAGCAGGGGCTGTTGGGAATTAATTCTTTGTGGTTGCTGTCAGCCTGGGGTTAAACGGGACTCCTCCCTACCTCAACCAAGAGTCAGCTCATTTCTACTTTTAAGAATTAAAGAACAAAGCTAATGTTTTCATCACAGGATTGAGTCTGAACCCCAGCATGGAAGACACATTTCTATCCAAGCTAACACTCTCTTCCCAGATGCTTTTTCATGCTGTTGTAAAACTGAGCAAGGCTTCATAAAGGAACATGGATCCAGCTTGTAAATGAGGTTGCTAGGGGAGTGAAATTATAAATAATAGAAAAAGTTCATCTTTCTCAGGTTTAAAAAATAATAAATATCTGTAATTAAGGTGTTTCAAATTTTCCTTCCCAAGTGCAAATTGGATTTTGTATATAGAAAGATATCACTTGGGCATACATAAAAATGTATCAGAACTGGCTGTGTGAGAATCATTTAAAGAGATATTAAGAAGCACGGCAGACTTATATACAGGCATAAATGCATAGTGAAGTTCTCTATGGAAATTCCAGAGTGTGTGGCTTGTAATTTATAGCATGCATCTTATTTTATTTGGGTTGTAATAATTTGAACCCTCCTTTCCAAAGAGTAAGCAATTCCAGGCAGGGGATCTGGGTCATCATCTTCATTTCTCCTGTAACAAACAATATAATGCAAAATAGAAGAATTCTATTTCATGACTTGAGTTGATATTATTGAGTCATGAAGCCCATTTATAGCTGACAAACCTGGCCCCAAAAAGTCCTTTTGAAGAAATGAGAGATAAGTAGGATGATCACTGACCTCCTGGGTCTGGAAAGACCGGGAATATTGTTGTTATCCCATAATAGTAGTGAGCATGTGTATGTGCTCCCTGGGCAAGAATCAGAGGAAAACCCCTTGGCCCTGGCATCGGAGATTTGTTTATGATTCTGCAGTCTGGGCTGGGCCAGCTGGGCAGTTCTCCTGGTCTTGCCACTGGTCAAGCTGACAGATTTGCTGGGGGCTGGCTCAGCTGGGATGCTGGGATGACCTCTGTCTTTCTCCACTGGTGTCAAGGTCATGGCCTCTCCATGTGGTCTCTCCACCCAGGTACCCAAGCATCTTATGTAGTGGCTCAGGCCTCCCCAAAGCATAAGCTGTCTTCTTGAAGCTTAAGCCTAGAAGTGGTACAACATCACTTCCTCTGATTTTATTGATTATAAGGCTTCACAGGGTCAGCCCCGACCCAAGCAGAGAGAACCACATTAGGGTGTGAGCTTCAGGCCATGGTTCCTAGAGAGATATCCGTCTAGCCTACAACCACAGCCATTCTGGGGGATGGGAAGGTCACTTATGCTCCAACAGAGTGTGGCCAGTGGAACTCTGTCAATCTCTCCAGAAAGGAGCCATAGGTGTGCCCTTGGGGCCCTCCTGAACATTTATGACCAAGGAGAAGAGGCGAAGTTGAGGTTGGGCTGGACTCTTTGCAGCCCCTCTAGTTGGATGAAGACTGTGTCTGCCCTTGGGAGAAGGGAAGCTTGTTTTCCACGTCCCGCCATGCGGGTAACCATCTGCCAGCTTGTTTCCTGCACATCTCGGAGGACAGGGAGTGATGTGTTTTCCCTTGCTGGGGAACATCCCTGCTCTAGAGGCTCTAAAAGCCTGATGGGTTTGGATGACCAGGGGACACACTAGAATAAGTAGAAAAATATTTCAGCTCACCCAGGACATTCGAGGCTGTGAGAGAGGAAGCCCAAAGTGAATAACTTATAATACTTGGCTCCTATTGAACTGGTGGAAGAACAACAAGAAAATTTAATAGAAAACAGTAATGAGAAGCTTTAGAAGATGTAGTCAGGGCACAAAATTACTTTCAGGAACTAAAAGTAGGCGAAACAATTGAGTTTTCAATTAAAATGTGTAACAGATGAAGAGAGAGAGAGAGAGATGATTATGGCTGACAATTGAATTACAGACCTGGAGATCGAGCAGAGGAGACAGCCTGCAGCACAGTGAACACACACACACACACACACACACACACACACACACTCACTCAGGGTACGGAAGCTACGGGGGAAAAGATAAAAGATGTGGAGGACAATTTCAGGATACCCAATATGTGAGTAATAGAGTCTACAACAAGCCAACAACCAACCAACCAAAAGGAATTGGTGTAAGGAAAGTAATACAGAAAGATTTACAGTAAGCCATGAGCATATCTACGAAACAGAAACAGATTCCAGACACAGAGGGCAGACTTGTGGTTGCCAAGGAAGCGGGGGAGTAGGGGAGGGAAGGATTGGGAGGTTGGGATTAGCAGATGCAAACTAGTATATATAGGATGGATAAACAACAAGGTCCTACTGTAGAGCACAGAGGACTATATTCAATATCCTGAGATAAACCATAACGGAAAAGAATATGAAAAAGAATATATCAGTATGTATGTATGACTGAATCACCTTGCTGTACAGCAGAAATCAACAACATCGTAAATCAACTATACCTCAATAAAAATTTAAAACATAGAGTGAGCCATGAGAAGTTTAAGAGCATTCTTTGCTAGCCCATGGGTGGTGGCTGAGGATCTGGTCTTCTCTTTCGTGTACATGGAGGAGTCTTCTCTGCCGTGGGTTCCTCTGAGCTGCTGACCACTGGTAAGTTTTCAACAGGTACACTGCTGGAGCTCAGGGCACTGACTGGTGGAGCTGGCGTTCCTCCTGGGAGACCCCTTCTCCCTGTTAGTCCTCCCACACTGAACACCCTCCCCTCCTACACTCAAGATACTTAAGTTCTACATTGATCACCCAGGTGGATCTCATGGGCAAAGCAAATGTGAAAAAATAGTAACTTCACTGGACTTATTCATACCCTAGAAGTCACAGGTCACAAGGGGATGTGCCGCTGTCCCATGACCTGCCAGGTAACAGGTGACAGGTGTCAGCTTCACGCCCCATATCGATTTTGACACAGGACAACTCCAAACCATATATGCAGTGATAAACTGTGGTCCATGTTTGATCCCCAGTGTGGGCTTTCCCAGCTGTGACGTTCTGTCCCCACTCTCTGCCCAGCCTGGGTGGTTCTCAAGGTGTCCCCATGATAGGTGTCTGCAGGTCTCACTTGCATGTCCCTGTCATCTCTAGGAGAGAATGTCCTGGGGTAGAACACAGTCACTGTACTCAGGCACAGAAGTGAGAGCACCTGCTTGGAGTTTTTGAGTGTGTAGCTTATACAGTATGAAAATTTAAAGTGTTTAGAAAATACAAAGGATCCAAACTCTGTTAGTTCAACTACAAGGCCGTTGGGTGCTGGGCCCCTTCAAAGTTGTACCTCCAAGATTCTAAGGCAGAAATGGGAGCAAGTATTTAAAAGAAAATAAACAGTGTATGTATTGTGGAGACTACTCCTGTGAGAGCCGTGGAAGGAGCGACCTCTCCAGCAGCACTAGTCTCATCTGACCAGGTGTGAACATTACCTGACCCAGGTGAGAGCACAGGATGTTCAGCTTGGCCTCCAGGAACTGAATGAAACCCATTCATTTCCTTCTGGAGGCCTGATGTCTGGGCTTTCAGTTCAGAGACATGGAGAAGAATTTGTAGTGAAATCCAGGGAACTCCTGGAAATAGTGACTATTCTCTATTACCTGGAGAGATTCTCACTTCAAGAGTGTTGAGGTTCTTTATGACATCAAAATAGTTTTTTAGCTGAACTAGAAACAATCCAGAATCTTCACTAGGTCGTTAGGATAGGTTGAACAAATGAACATGAGTCCTTGCCTACATGCATCCTCACCATTGAATCATGACCTTAAAAAGTCTCCTGTCTGGAGATGGAGTCTGTTTCTCTAACTGCTGAAGCTGGGTTGGCCATGTGACTTGCTTTGGCCAATGAGATCTTAGCAAATGTGATGTAAGCTAAGGCTTGAAAAGTACCTATTCATCCCTCTTCTGGTCCCCTGAGGCTCCTGTGTACCAAGCCCAGGCCAGCCTCTTGAATGGTGGGAGACACACGCTCAGCCCTCCAGCCCACAGCCAGGCAGCTCACAAACATGTACGGGAGCCGTCCCAGACCACTGAGCAAGCTCTCAATCCTCCAGCTGAGATAAACAGAACTACCCAGGTAAGTTTAGCCAAAATTGCAAATCTACAGTCGTGTGCTAGATAAATACTTGTTTTAAGTGACCAAAACTTGGAGGGCTAGGTACGTGTCTCACACTGTTCAAGGGGTAGCCTAGGCTTGTCATGCAGCAATGGATAACTGATACATGGCGGCAGGTACATACAGCAGACGTCACCTTGGAAGACCCCATCCTCAACATCTGTGCTGTATGTGGACAGGGTGGTGTTCACACAGCCCTGGTCTCTCCATGGAAAGGGTGACAAGTCATGTTGTAAGGAGAGCGTGGGGAATGAGAGACATCTATGAGGCACTGCTGGAGAATCCAGTCAGCTAAAGACTGTTCCAGAAGTGATGCCGGAACACAGGTAGCCTGACAGGCCAGTAGCATTTGGGCTTTTCCACCTTGCAAAGCACCTGCAAACTTGCCTTAAAACTAACTCTGAGGAGCTGGCAGAATCCTCTCCTGCTCTCTTTGGATTTTGTGTGGGAGCACCGCCCACAAGGCAGAGTCAGCTGGGATGGGCTCAGATGCTAGAGGGCTGGGTTCTCCTGGGCAAGAGTGACCAGCAGAGTGGGGATGTGGTCGGAGTCCTGCTTCCTCAATCAGGTGCTAAACTACAGCATCCAGATTCTCTCCACCTGAGCAGAAAGCGTTCATACCCTGATCTGTTGTGATAACACATCTCCTGCATGAGGATGGGGCGGTCCCAGGGAGCTGCCTTCCTCAGGCTCAGCTGGGGTTTGAGCCGGTGCTCCAGTACTAAATTGCAGGAGTGGGTCCAGCGCCTTATCTTAGTGCCCTCCCCACATGGGATCACCAGGGCGGAGTAGCCACGTGCTGTATGTCCCGTCCCAGGGCTCCTGAAGGGCTGTGCTGGGGAGCACTGGGGTGTGGGCAGGAGGCAGGACCCTCTGCTGTCCACCTCTCTCCACAATGCCGACAGCCCACCCTGAGCTGTGAGTCTCCCTTCTTCCCGAGATCGTGGAGGGATGTTGTGGATTGCTTCCTTTGATTTAACATAGTTTGGGGAAGTCATCCATTTTCAGATTGTGAGCCGTTTGAAGTAAATAAACCATTTTGCCCTCCAGCCACAAACTTCTAGACCCCCTGTCTTCACAAAACCTATGTATGCACAGAATTTAAAATAAATCCAGTAATGAATGTCATCTTCATTACCATTGCCTTTGGGTCCCATCAAACAAAATTTCCTTGAACGGAATTTTATTAAGGTCACCGCTTACTCCTCTGTCACTGCTCTGGGCATAGCAGAAAGCAATTCAGTCCCTTCTCACTTGGGGAACAGAGGGCCAGGCTTTCTGGGCTCGATCGTGGGCTTCTTCTTTGAACCTTCCTCCATGGGCTTTGCTGTGGGCTTGGGAAGAAAATATTCTATGTTCCCAATAGACTGCAACTCCCAGGGTCAGGGGCAAGCGAAGCGAAGGGACCTCCTCATGCTTTATACGTGCTCTGTTTTGCAGACTCCTCTAAATATACAAGGATGCTTGCTGGTGTGACAGGAAAGACCCCAAGGAGCCCTCATTTACCAAAGGCCCCTTAGTTCTCGTCGGCAGCACTCCCAAATCCTCCCACCTCCCGCCTACCGTGCTCCCTGCTTCTCCCACAGAGGCACCACCAGCCACGGCTACTTGCCTTGCTTGCGGCCCATCACTGAGTATCACGATGGTACTAAAATGCAGACTGGCTGTCCTGCTAATACCTTTAGAGTATTAGACCTCAGAATGCCCTTTCATGGCATGGCTCAGGTATTTCCTGTGGGTTATTTCTTTTTAACTCAGATCATCTTGGAGACAAATAGGTTTCATTTATATTCTAAACTCATGCAAAGGGCAGCCAAGCTTGCTGTTTCAGGCGTCTGATTTATTTTACAGAAATTAGCATAACCACTGAAATCAAATCCATTCCCTGCCCAAGTGTGACAGCTAAAGTGGCCCATTTACATGGGGAGAGTGGGGAAAGCGCCTCATTCTCCAGGCATCTGTTTTTTTGGAGCCTTTTGTTATGTGCATGAAGCAACCCCTCTGGCTGGTCCTCTTCCTTCACTCCTGAACTGGCTGTTAACGTTTTCTTATGTAACATGGCATCTTCTTCTGATTTAGACAGTGGTTCTTTTGTTTATTGTGGTAAAATATACAACATACAATTTATCATTGTAACAACTTCTAAGTGTATAGTACAGTGGCATTAAGTCCATTCACATTGTAGTGTAACCACCAGCAACCATCTCAGGAATTTTTTTTTTTTCTTTTTGATAGATCTTTATCGGAGTATAATTGTTTCACAATACCGGGTTAGTTTCTGTTGCACAACAAAGCGAATCAGCCATATGCGTACACATGTCCCCATATCCCCTCCCTCTTGAGCCTCCCTCCCACCCTCCCTATCCCACCCCTCTAGGTCATGACATAGGAATTTTTTTTATCTTCCCAAACTGTGCTCGGCATCCATGAAACAGTATAACTCCTTTACTCCCTCAGAGGCAGTATTCACCAGGCATTATCCCCGTCTTGCTGTTCTTCCGCTCTGACATTGAGCGGGACATGAGTGGCCAAAGGATAAACCTTTGTAGCAGATGCTCTCAAAGGCCCACCCACGCTCCTGGAAGTCTTCAAACCCTCCTGCTAGCCATGCTCTGCGCGCCTGCGGCTCTACGGAGAGCTTGCTCCCCACGCTGCAGGGACGGTCAGGAGTCCCAGCGCTCACACCCCAGCATCCTTCATCCAGGAGGGGCAGCAGGACCGGTGGAGAATAAAATCCTTTCCTTCACCCTTTTAGGCAAGTCTGAGGCAAGTGACACTTCATCTCTGGGACCCCCCAGGATTGCACGTGAGCTGCCCATGATGGTGACCTTCTCTATGTCAGTTTCCCACATGTCATCAGGGTCCCCCAGGAAGCAGACACCGAGAAGGAGTTAGCACTTTCTGCAGTTTCTTGGGGGCAAAGCCTGTGAAAAGTAATAAGGGGGAAGAAGCCGGTTGGGTGGGGAAAGGACTCCGCCATGTAGACCCCACACCTCTGATGGGAAAGGGGTCAGGACCGGCTGTGGTACAGCCTGAGGCACCTCGGCAACCCTGTGAGATGCTCTCTTTGAGGTCAGATCCCCCTGGACGGGCATCGTGGGCCCCAGCCACCCGCTGTGTGGTCACTGGGGTCATTGGCTGGGGCTGCTGGGAAGGGTGTGCCGAGGTCCAAGCAGAGTAGGTCCTGAGGGGCTGCAGCTGGAGGCTGCAGCACCACCATCCTCTCAAGTCCTGTCCCGAGGGAATTCCGGGCACAGGTCCGCACACACCACTCCCTGTCCTTGCTCCCTCATCATCGCCCAAACCAACTCCTTGCTCTCAGATCCTTTCCTTGTGGTCTGCCTCTGGTGGACGAGATGGAAACAGAATTTATTTTTAAGCTAAGATGTACTGAGTAGGTTCTATGTGCCCACTGTGCAAAGTCACGTCCCTAGAAGGCAGACACCACTAAGATGCCCATTACATGGATGGGGAGCTGAGCCTTACAGAGGCCAAGCGTCCTGCCCAAAGTCACGCATCTGATAAGAGAGGACCTGAGATTTCCATCCGTCTGCAATGCTTTCTTTCCCACAGTGGTTAGTGCTCCCGGGAGTTAATTCTGTTTCCACCCAGGGTGAGATTCTTTGTGGGGAGTGTTCTGGCTGCACACTGGTCAAATAGTTAAAAGAGACAGAGCTGATGGAGACCTTTCAGCAGCCATTGAACCATGGCAGGAGTTGTCTTCCCAGACGCGACGTCGCTCTCGCGGGACGCGTGGAGCCCTGGGCATCGGTCATGAGCAGGTGTCGCAAGGAGCCAGGCCACGTTCTGCCCGGGGCTCTAGGCCCTCTCATTATATGTCGTGTTCTTGCTAGGAGAGTTTCAGGAGGGCTGCCTGAGGAGTGGGGCCACTTGAAAACTGAGAGAGACTGCTGCAGACGAATTTCCATGCCTGTTGTCTGCACAAGGTCAAGCAACCAGCATCAAGACCTGCACGGGGACTGGGATAGTCGGAGCTGCGCGCTTGGCGAACACAGGATTTCCGTCTCGTAAGTCTGCCCCAGGAGGCACCTTTTCTACTGCATTTCCCTTTTATAGCCCCTGAATAAACAGATCAAACAAAAGGCATCTGCACGTTTGCAGGATTTGATATAGGCATCCCCCTAACAGAAAGCGATTGCATGAAAAAAAATCAGTTAAGAGCGAGGTTTGCAGTTTATATAAATGCTCAGATTATCCCACAGGTTATTAAAACTGAACAACAAGCCAAACACTGCAAAGCTGTTCACCTGCACACACCCTGTGTACTTGGAAATGGAGACTAGCTTCTTTAATCACTGCAGCATAAAGTAAATATCTGTTTCTCAGAGGACCTGATTTTAAAGATAGCTTGAAATTAAGTGACTCCAAAACCCACATGGGCGTCATGGCAGCAGCTATGAAACGAGGTGACTTCCTGCGTCATTGGGAGCAGTGCAGGGAAGGTTGACATAATGAGGGGATTGGCTTTCCCTTCACTTTCTTCCTTATCCTTCAGATTTCATTGAGGCAATTAAGTCCTGATTCTTCCTCCACTGCTTGATGCTCTGAGACACGAATTGCAAGCAGTGAGCCTGCAAATTGAGTGCAAACCCCCAGTCACTTAGTGGGGAAGGGGAGGAAGAGGGGGAGGAGGGACACAGCCTGTGCTCTGCCACACTGCCCATGACAGGCCCGCTTCCCATCTCTCTCCACCAGGTTTACTGTTAATTTGGCATCAAACTAAGAGTATTTTTCTAAGTTTGCTCTCTGAAAAATTCAATAATTATGGTAACAATGATGACTTGACTTTGTATAGTGCTTCATTTTCTCTGACATACTTGCGATGGTATCTTACAGTTTTGGGTTACAGAAAGAGCCACACTATGGGCCCCCAGGAAGCTGGGTGATGTGAGAAATGAAGGGTCGAGTCCACCCTAATACGAACAGGAGAACACCTCCAGGTAACTCTCTTTGGGGCCAGAAGGTACCTGGTGACGAGTGAAGCATAATAAATCGCTCCAAGCTCAGCAGCTTAGAAAGCCACTAATCCTGCTCCCAGGGCTATGGGTCAGGAGCTCAGGAAGCACTGGGTTACGCCATTCTGGTTGGGTTGTGTGTGCTGTTGCGATCACCTCGGCTGGACCTGCAGTCCTCTGAGGGCTCAGCTGGGCTCATCCCCAAAGTGGACGCCCCTCGTGGCCTCTCCAGCAAGGGAGACTCGGGGCAGTTTGACTTGCTATGGGGCTTCTGGCGCCCCCCAGCCAGGGCATCCTAAGAGAACAGGTGTGAGCTGCGTGCCCTTCCTCCTGTGCATTCTGTTCATGACAGATTCAAGGGGGAACCCCAGAGCCCACTTCCCAATAGCAAGAGCACCAATCATGTGGGGCCGTGTTTTATAATCACTAAGGAGACTTTCCCAGTGAAGTGACTGAAGGGAGACGACCCCAGCCGAGCCCCATCGCAGGACCAGGATCCCATGCACTTCTCAGTCCTACAAATGCTTCCTGGATCTCAAGGAGTACAGCCCTCCACACCTGCCTTAGCGCCGTTGGTGAGCACCAGCCAGCCACAGTTTGACGTGTACATCCTCTGTAGAACCAGCTGCATGTTTCGCATGTTCTTCTTCATCAAGGAAACCACTGGGCATGTGTGTGCCTGTTGTGATGTAGCACTGAGAATAAACAGACAAATAAGACATAGCTCCTGCCTTCAAGGGACTCACAGGTCGGCAAATGAAGCCAAAACTACAAACCTGCAAGCGTGCTGAGAATTGCAGATTTTTCCTCGATTAACATTTCAGAAAAGGCTTCTTGGAGAAGGTGCAATTTGAGCTTAATCCTATAAAGTAAGCATGCATCTCTGCATGCGTGCCTGGTGTGCTGAGATGGGGGTGGGGAGGAGTTGGTAAAAAGGCAACTCCCAGCCAAGGATTCAGTCTGAGCAGCCAAAGCGAGAGGAAAAGGTGAGGTTCTTCCAAGTTCTGCTACATCTGCTGTTGCAGGCGGGTCCTCCCCCAACACAAGCAAGTGAGGGAGGTGGGAGGCAGATGCAGCTGTCCAGGGTCCCAGCGCATCCTTCCCTGACTCTGCCTCACCTCTGCTCTCTCCCTCAAGGCCACCGTGACTCAGGAAGCCCCAAGACTGTGATGAATCCTCTAACTATGAACAAGTGTAGTTTCCTATCGACTCTCAGGCTGCCTTCCCTCCAGTCCAGTTTTACCCTCGGGGGCACAGAGGGAAGAGCAATCACTGTCCCCCAAATCACCCCTCCCGTGCTCACCAGCTGCTATCACATTCATCCCAGGCTGAGCCTCTTTAGCTCAAATCTACTTCTACTTTCAAATAAAGGACATAACGCTGCCTCCAAACACATCTAGATTCATACCTGTCTCTTCATCTGGAAGATCAGACTTCTTTAATGGTGTAAATTAATTCCAG
Organism: Balaenoptera acutorostrata; assembly: GCF_949987535.1. NCBI lineage: Eukaryota > Metazoa > Chordata > Mammalia > Artiodactyla > Balaenopteridae > Balaenoptera > Balaenoptera acutorostrata. The sequence goes on from NC_080078.1 coordinate 45,157,205, forward strand.
TCAATGAACTGTGTTTTGTCTCCTCTTGTGTCTATTCACATAATTGAGGGTAGCAAGTTCTGGTTTTGAATTTGACTTGGCTTCCGGGAGCTCTGACCGGCTTGACAGCGGCTTGGAAATTGCTCTGACTCAAGTTGCAGCAGGTAAACACTCAGCCACAACCTTGGCGATGCTGCTATAATTGATTATTTTTAGTACGTGAGTGGTCTGTGAAAATGGTTTTAATGATCATGAGACACTTAGAATACATCCTTCAGCCGCAGGGACTCTGGTCTGCACCAAAGTAAAGCAAAATAACTTCATTATTAACCCAACAGTGGAGTCGGCTCTTGACTCCAAACGGGCAGCAGTATCGTGGCTCTTGCTGTCACTAATCATTTTGGGAATCTGTCATATGAGCAGAGAGTGTTATTTATTACAAGGATTCAGGCAAGTGGTGGTTGTCACCTCCTTCCAGGATCCAAGAGGTCAACATGCCTGTTTTCAGCTAGAAAGTGATTAGAGGTCAAGAAAATTTGGAATTATTGCCACGGAAGGAGCCCACATGGTGCCAACAGCAGCATGATTATATCGTGTGTGGGATCGGTGAGCTCAGGTGTTGAGAAATGTGAATAGAGTAGAAATACAACTATTTTTATATAAGAGCTAATTTACATTTTGTAATTTTTTTAGGTTGAGATACATTTTTCATAAAGTTTTAATATCTACCAAAGTAATACACATACAGCGAAGAGAAATACGAAGGTACATGAGTGCACAGGAAGAGGCACAAGTCCCCGCACACCTCCATTCCCTCCCTAACCCTTCAACTCTTCCCGTTATGAGTTCTGGTGGTTACCACCCAAACACTCATAGCCTATTCTGGGATGTTTTCTTTCTTTTTTAAAATTAATGTATGTATTAATTTATTTTTTTTGTCTGTGTTGGGTCTTCATTGTTGCACACAGGCTTTCTCCAGTTGTGGCAACTGGGAGCTACTCTTCATTGCGGTGCACGGACTTCTCATTATGGTGGCTTCTCTTGTTGTGGAGCACGGGCTCTAGGCATGCAGACATCAGTAGTTGTGGCACTAAGGCTCAGTAGTTGTAGCTCGCAGGCTCTAGAGCGCAGGCTCAGTAGTTGTGGCACATGGGCTTAGTTGCTCCATGGCATGTGGGATCTTCCCGGACCAGGGATCAAAGCCATGTCCCCTGCATTGGCAGGCAGATTCTTAACCACTGCGCCACCAGGGAAGTCCCTCATAGCCTCCTCTGCTGTTTCATTCATCTTAAAATAATTTTCAGACAGTTTCTAGTAATCCTTTGATTTAAATTTTAAAATTTAGGTCACCTGAACCACCCCCCTCTCTTCTCTCTGGCTTCTTCCCAATTTCAGACAGTACTTCTGTCAGTTACAGTGTAAATATAAGTCATGTAATTAAGTGCACATGTTTAAAATCAGATTTGTATTTCTTGTCATCTCCATTTTTACACTCACTCTCCAACCACTGTTAACTGGACCTTTGTTAGGGGAGATAACATTTATTTTATATTCTGTACCATAATTACGTTTTGTGCACTTTGACTGTGGGTTGACTTAAGAGTTCACAACCAGTACATTTCCTTAACAAAACTATGATAAAGTAAATGTTATTTATCCAGAGCCAAGTCATGTGGTTGAGTTGTATTCTTTTCTCTAAGCCCAATATTATGACTTTGGGCTCACAGAGCAGAATATTTCTAGGATGAAATGCAAGTTACATCCTTCCACTGCTCATCAGACCTCATTTTAGTTGGATTCCCATTTAAACCACGCATTTCTAGAAGGCTTTTTGCTTTTCCTGGAGTTTCTATGTGCCTTTGTTTCCTGAATCTCAATCAGAATCCTCATTTCCCCAAACGTGGGAGTCCCTGTCCTGACACACATCCAGAGGTCCTCACACATGTCCAAGGACATGATGTAGGGGCTTGCAGGGCCATGGGAAAGGCAGGACATAAATTTTGGAGGACACAGTTTTACACAGAAGAGCAGCAAAGAGGAATAACTAATGTAGAATGGATGCCCCTGCTGTTGAGATAGACTTGACCGCCCAGCACAGGGAGGTGTGTGAGTGGAAAGAGGGACATAATATCAAAGGACCAAACTGGAACCTTATCAACATCTCTACTGGCAAACTGAGGAGAGCTGCGCCCACTGGGACAGGGGTAGAGACCTGATTTGGGTAAATTGTTAATGGGGCTGCTAAACCACAGGGAGGCATATCTGCGTGTCTTTTGATACCTGAACCAAAAGGGCCAAGTAGAGTGAGTTCCAGGCTCACTCTTCTGCCCCCTCCCACCCACTGCATCCTGGTTCAGCAGTGAGAAAACAGTAGAAATGATCTGTACATAAATACCGATGAAGAAGGAGGGAAAAAATGAAATAAAAAGCATATATCAGAAGAGAAATTAACCAAAGGAGGCTGAGTCTGAACACAGTTCTCCAGAGACTCCAAAAATAACAGACAACATCGTTGTCCACAAAGAGTTAAAGAGAAACAGGAATTCATACACGATATTAAACGGTATCAGAGAGAGACGCCAACGTGCAGTGCTTCGGATCCATGAAGATGGGAACAGAACAAATAGAACAGAAACACGTTCCCCCAAAATGTAACAAAACAAAGTTACCCTGAAATTCAGAGCTGGGTCTACAGCTTAGAGGGCACCTCACATTCCAGGAACTCTACATACTCTGGGAAAAGTACAGGGAATGCCCTTCTTAACCCCAGGAGCACTTCTGTTCCCTGGCTCTGTACTTGATTGTATGAGGTTTTTGAACATTTTGGGTTGGGGTTTACAAGCAGTTCTCCATCTTCCATCACCTTAACTTTCTGCTTTATAGTCTAGGAGATGTTTATCTTTTTTTTTTTTTTTTTTTTGGCCGTGCCCCGCAGCTTGCAGGATCTTAGTTCCCCGACCAGGGATCGAAGCTGCGTCCCTCGCAGTAGAAGTGTGGAGTCTTAACCACTGGACCGCCAGGGAAGTCCCTAGGAGATGTTTATCTTTTAACCTCACTAATGACTTTATTTTAACTTCAGAAATAATCCTTTTAACTACCAAGAATATTTTTCTTATTCTTTGATCCTTTCCTGGCAGCCTGTCTTTGTCTTATGGATGAAGTTTCTCGAATATGTCTGAAGATAGTTTAGACTTTTGAACATTGTCTCCTCTGAATTATCCCAATTTCCTGTGGAATGAGTTATTGTCGACTTTGGTTATTTCCCTCGGAACACTGACTTTCCTCCAAGGCCTGGTGACGGCAGGCTAGCGCTTCAGAGTGGAAACTACTCACATCTGCTTGTGTGCATCTCCCCTGCCCCTTCCACTCCGTCACAGAGGTGACCATCACTCAGAATTTTGGTGCAACCCATTCCCTTTTAAAAATACATCGGTTTATGAATATGAATATATGTTTAAATACTACAGTATGTCTTTTTGTTTTTTTTAATTTTATAAAAATGCTATCAAAATATACATTTCTTCAGGGACCTGTGTTTTTCTTCCATTAACATCTTGTTTCCATGGCTCATCCTCGTTGTATGTAACAGTAGTTCATTTTTGGAGAGGCAGGGTCTTGTGAGTTGCTCTGCCCAAAGAAACGTGAGTACAAGGGGCCTGTGTGATTCCAGTGGAGTCATTTAAGAGCCAGTGCATGATTCTCTGTACAGGCGTCCACCGCTGCTGCCACTGGGGCGGCCACAGGTCAGAGTGCCCTGGGGGGATAGGGAAGCGTGGGGACAGCCTGGGGTGCTGGAGCTACAGCCAGCCTGGTGTGAGCAAGAAACAAACTGTGTGTCAAATCAATGAGATCCGGGGTTCTTTCACAGAATAACCCAGTGTGCCTTTCTTTCTTTTTATTTCCAGCTTGAAATGATTTTTGTTATGATGTGTTAATCCAATTTATTTTCTACATGGGTGACTGATAGTCATCTCCACTCACTAAACTGTCCTGTCTTCCCCCAGGGACCCGAGATGCACCCAGGATTGTGTGACCCTTCTGCTCTGTTGTCGTTTTGTCCATCCTCCTCCTCCACACTTATGACAGCTCAGTACCACCTGGTCGAGGGAACTCCACTTTCTTTTACTCCTTCAGGAGTGTCTTGTCCAATCTTGCTAAACTCATCCAATAAGTTTCAGAAACCTAAAATCTCGTTCACAACAAAAAGCCCTTTGAGGTTTTGCTTATAATTGCATGTGAAGAGAATTGACGTCTTTATGGTATGGAGTCTTCCTACTCATTGTGGGCTACAAGATATTCATTTATTTGTCTTTTTATGTCTCTAAATTATTATAATCTTTTTGAGCAAGGGGAAGGACTTGCTTGGGCTCAGGCCACCATCTGTAATTGGAAGACCCTTTACAACAGGGTTTTACAGAGTTAGACTCAATATCTAGCCCCATAAAAGCAAAGCACAGGAAGAAGAGGGGGCGGGAAGAGGACAAGACATCAGGTCCTTCCTCTGTAGTGTCTGATGCCCAGTTGGCTGTGATGCCTGCGGTACCTCAGTCTATTCCCGCTAAACCCCTCTCAAGTACGTTAGGTTTTCCACAGAATCAAGATACAGGTGTGCTGAGCAAACCCTCAGAGCTCACACAGGGGCAAAGTGACAGAGCAGGAATTGGAGCAGGCCACTCTGACTGCAAGCCAGAACTCGCCCAATAAATTATGATGAGTTTGCTAGTTGAATTCAGAAGCTTTACCTGACTTCCTTCAGGTTTATGAACTGACATTGTCTTGGCTGAAAATTTTCTATCACATCTATGATTATTACAAATAAAATCTGGCATAAATTCCTGCTTAGGCCGATAAAAAGTTAATAACTTTCCAGAAACGTATGTCCACGGGCCAGTTCGGCGGATGGTCTTTACATCAGCAGAGGCTGGCGAACTCACCTTGTGGAGAAATGAGACCCCGGCAGTGTTGTCAGTTTTCAAAAGCCCTCAAGGAGGGTGTAGCTGCCGCAGTGTCATGAGAATGGACCTCACTTTCCCTCGGTCTCTGTAGTCAGATCGTTCTCCCATAACCAAGGGAGAGATTTATCAGTGGCAGAAATAAATTGCATTATATTCCAGCTCTGTCTTTGCAGTCCTGTACTTTCTGTCTGTGTAATAACCTGCTATGATTATGTATGAACTTCTAAGTGGGAACAGAGGAGAATTAATTCCATTAAATTTCCCTAGAGATGGGGAGTCTGAAGCTGTAGTGTTTGGAGCATTATTTTGTGGAGTTGTTGACGACGCCTTGATGAGATTTTTGTTTTATGTATCCAGCCCAGGCTCCCCACACTCGACAAATGTGAAAAGCAATAACACAAAGAACTTTCTTCCTTCTGAACGTATAAAAGGCCCCTGATTTTCCTACTCCTGCTCTAGGAGAGATGATCTCAGCCCTGTTAAAATTTAGCTCTAACGTAATTTCATTCCCTCCTTTCCACAGACCAAAGTTTTTCTACCGATGCAGAAGTTCTACTGACCACAGACACAGCTTGCAAATGGTCTCAGGTCACGTGGTTTTGCAAAGGGTGTGAAGATGGACAGATGCTGTACAAGACTGAGAGACAAGACAAGGGCTGTGGTCTAATCATACAAACTCGTGTGCTGTTAGGGTGCATAACGGAGACCCTCTTAAGGATCTAAACGTTCAGCGGATTCATTCTATCGACCTGAGACACCATCCCGGATGCAGCAGGCAAGAAGCACACAGGACTGGTGGGAGCAGGAGGTCACCCATCGCCTCTGCCTGGCGTCCTTGGCCAACCCCGCCCGTCCCTACATGCCTGCTTTACTTCTTTCTGCAGACTGCCCCCTCCACGGGCCAGTGCTTTCCTGTGACCCCAGTGTCCACAACCTGAGTCAAGTGAGTGTTTGGCTTAGCTCTGCACAAACAATGGCACCTCTGTCCCCTCTCGCACCTCACAGGGGTGCTCACTTGGCTGAGCTGGAGACACGCCCACCCCCAATCCCATCAGCAGTGGCCGAGGAGTGGGTGTCACGAGGAGACAGGATGGTTTCTTTCTGACCACAGCCTACCACGGCAGAGGAGGGGGGAGTTAGAGATGAGTGCTGGGGGAAGAATAGTGTCTCTACAGATGCCCGTGTCCTAATCCTGCACCTGTGAATATGTCACCTTCCACAGCAGAGGGACCTTGCAGACGTGGTTAAGTTAAGGGTCTTGATATCGGAGGTGACTCTGGACTATGCAGATGGCCTGACGTCATCACAAGCTCCTTATAGGAGGGAGGTGGGAACGTCAGAGGCAGATGTGACAACAGAAACAGAGGTTGGGGTGATGTAGCCATGAGCCAAGGAATGCGGGCACCTCTGGAAGCTGGAAAAGGCAAGGACCAGGTCCTCTCCTGGAGCCTCCAGAGGGAACCAGCCCGGCCGGCACCTCGATGCTGCCCAGCGAGACCCATGCCAGACTCCTGACCTCTAGAGCTGTACGTTAATTCATTTTTGTTGTTTTAAACTACTAAGTCTGTGCTAATCTGTTATAGCAGCTACAGGAAATAACACAGGGCGGACATTACTAGAATCTCTAGTTGTAACCTAGCTGGAGTGTACAATCTGTATCCTTCGATTTTTATACTTCATTTAGGTTTTTCAACAGTATTTTATCCAAAGTATGCATGTGTGAGAAAGGGAGAGGGAGGGAGAAACATAAGGGTCAAAGAGACTTTATTTTTACTTAGAAATAATTCTGGGTCTGGTGATATCTGGGTTGTCCCCTATTTTGAAGAGTGTGTGAGAAAAGCTCTACAGATACTAAATAAAAGTGACCGGCATTCCCCCAGCCCGCCCCATTTCCATGTCCTCACCTTCCCTGTGGGTCACTGTGATGGCTTAACAATGGAAACCCTTCTTCCAGTTCTTGTTCTGTGTTGTGAATATGTCTGAGTCCTTGAAAAGAGTCTCTGGCCCCACTTCCACGGCCCCCGGGGCTGAGGACTTGGAGGCCCCTGGAAGGCACTGGGAGCACCCCCTCTGGGTGTAGATCCCTGACAGCTCAAGGTGGGCACTGACCAGGGCCGGCGTATGTCCTTCACCTGTGAATGAGGAGACCCTCAGAGCCAAGGAAGGGGATCCAGTTCCATTTGGGAGCAGGACTTGCACTGGCTGCAGGAAAGCTGTTTTATGAACTGAACCCACGAGCTGACTTTTCAAAGTAAGCAGATTCTTTCTGACTTTTTAAATTTTTTGGTCTTGAGCTGGTGGGGTTTTCGCTCAGCCACAGAAAATACAGGAAGTTTACCTGAAGCCCCAGAAACCCTTACAGATGCTGTTTTTAGCGTTAACGGAGGAGCCCTGTTTCTAGGACATCGATCTCTGCCTGACATGGCTTCACATCTCTTCTGTGTCCATCATGTGATAGAATCAAGGTGCTTCTGTTTTTTCCCAATGTATGGTCCTGAGAAGAACAGGGTGACACCCGGGTGCCTTGGGGAGATCTGGGGTACCGAGGCAGATGAAGTCTCTGTGTGAAAGGTCCCCTTTTACTCTCACTTCTCAAAATGTGAAGCAGTGGCCAGAGCAAGGACATCGAGGGTCTTTGCAGAGGTAAGAAGGTGCCTGGATCTCATAACCGATGCTTCTGTACTTTACGCTCAGAAGTGTTCCTCAGGCCCTAACTCAGGGCGGGGTAGCTTCTGGTTCAGAGATGGAGCTAAGAGGCCCATTTATCCCCGTTCTTAGAGCCCAAGCCAGAAGCTGCAGGCAAAGGGAGGCGCCAACAGAGCACAGAGTGTGCAGAGGACAGAAGCGCCAGGAACTGCTCTGAGGACCCAAACGCGCAGTAATAAAGGGCCTCTGAGTGTGAGATGCAGTGTCGCCTCCTGCCCATCATATGTGCTGTGTGACGGCCCTGAATAACACCTGCTGCTGGATGTGTTAGGAAAACACTGATTGTACTCAGAGACCCTCAGCTGAGTAGGCAGATAACAGACTTACATATTTTAGAAAGATTTTTGGGCAAATGTTTAAATGCAATTTTGGCATTAAAATAAGTTTATATCATCTAGAATATTTAATTCCTTGCTGATGTTGAATGTAATTTTTCTTTCTTCAGTTTCATTATTAAAACAACAAAAACTGGGCTGAAGACACCAGGTTTTCATCCTTCAGTCCAACTGTGGCTGAAGTGAGCTCCTTGAAGGGTGGGCCTGTGATGCTGGACTTGCCCCAACACTGAGGACATAGGTCCAGGGGCGGCTGTGAGGCGGGAGATTGATGGTTCTCTAGTTAAGCACACTGGCTCAGTGGCCGTGTCCCCCCAGATCTCCTGATCCCTCTGACCTGTTCCAGTGCCCCTTGCGTGGCCTGGCCTCTGACAGCTGCACCCACAGCTTCCTTCCAGGATGGTCAGCAGGTGACAGCATCCCCAGGGTGCAAGCGCCTTGGGGTTCACTCCCCGTGTGGCAGTGGACCTGCCTGGCTGTGCGGAAGTGTGACATCCCAGCCCCTTTACCCAGGAGAAGATTGGTGCTCAGAGCTCCCTGGGGGTCAGGCTGAGCCTGAGACTCGGCCCAGCCTTGCGAACAGCACGCTCCTGCCTCCACCCTGCTCCGCCCACCCCCCCTCAATTCTCAGGGCTCTTCCCTAATAAATACATCACGTCAGACACTAACAAATCACTGCTCAGTGTCTGCTCTGGGGGAACCTGACCTCAGACAGGAGGGGAGCAGACAATTAACTGCAGGAGTGGAATCCCCATTTTTACTCAAAACGCAGGGTCATCTTTTCTGCTTCACTTTAACTAAGCCAACCTCCCAAAGAACAGTCTTAATCCCAGCGTCCTGTCTCTTTTCCGTGAAGCCTTGGATGCAGCATCTGGTAGAGGGTGCGGAGGCCAGGAGCCTTGCCGCTCTGCTGTGTCTGAAACCATCTGCAGGTCTGGACCAGACGCAGATTCACACGGCAGGCATCCTGACTCCAGGGTCACGATAAAATCAATAGGTGTGCAAGCCTGATATTCAGTTTGAGAATTCTAGTGTCTCTGAACTTGTCTGATCAGGTAACCCTACAGATAACAGTAGTAAATATGTGCGTGTGTGTTTATATATGTATTTACATGTCATGTGCATGTGTGTATATGTACATTTTACTAACACCTACTTTTAAAACGTGCAGGAATAGGTGATGAATATGACATGAAGGACATTTTAAACATTTTTTTTACCAGCAATACAAAATCTTTTAGTAATGATGATAATATTTTAGCGAGAGAGGACCAAGTATGCTTCGAAAATTTTGAAAAAAATTTTTTCACCTTCTGTAATATAGCAGTTTGAGAGTATATTTTATATTGATTTATTTTGATATTTGGTTTCAAAGGCTGTCAGAGCAGACAAAACTATCTTACAGGTATAAAACTTTGCTTACGCACTCTAAATCCTAAAATTCATTTTTGGTGCCACCTACCTATTATGTAAAGGTGTTTATTTTGCTGTAAATTTCCCTCCTCTATATTGATTCTAAAGAATGACGTCATAACCCACAGAGTCTTTTCATTTGGAAGATTTTTTTTTAATTTGAATAATGTGCAGATAAGAGTGACATTGAAATGATACACTTCCATCGTTCTTCATAATATAATGATGTGACAATGAAAATTTTTCAAATATTCATTTCACAGTGCCTCTCTGTACAGTGCGTTCTCTTGAAGAGACTTACTTACAAAACGGAAATAGATTCACAGACTTAGAGAACGAACTTATGGTTACCGGAGGGAAGGGTGGGGAGGAGGGATAGATTGGGAGTTTGGGATTGACATGTGCACACTGCTATATTTAAAATAAATAATCAACAAGGACCTACTGTGAAGCACAGGGAACTCTGCTCAATATTCTGTAATAACCTAATGGGAAAAGAATTTGAAAAAGAATACATATGTATGTATAACTGAATCACTTGGCTGCACACATGAAACTAACACAACATGGTTAATCAACTCTACTACAATATAAAATTAAAATTAAAAAAAAAAAAAAAGAGTAAGTAGCTTCTTTCTGACTCATACTCAGATCACTGCCTCCACCTGGAAGGGGTGGGAGGCGTATGTTGAATCTGCCCGGAGCCCACGGCTGAGAGCCAGCTGGCCGTCGAGCTGGCTGTGCTGTTCTTTTCGGCGACAGAAGCCCATCAGTGCCAGGCGCTTGTGGGATGGGCAGGCTTCAACTGTCCCAGGTGCTGGGGGGAAGAATGGACCACAAGCCCTCTGCGGGGGTTGGCGTGCCCCCCTCGCATCTCGAGCTGGGGAGAGGAGGCTTTGGATGGATGAGAGACTGTAGTTTTGAGCTGGCTTGGGCTGGACTTTTTTGTACCTAAAAATGAGTCTGAGGCAGTAACTGAAAATAACAGGAAAACCATGGAAACTTCTTGAATTTTAATCTGGGAGTAAGAAAAGGAATCTGACGAAGCATGCTCGAAGGTGGAAGTTAGAGGAAAGTAAAGCAGTTTCCTACTGGGTCCCCACAGCTTTCACCTCTTAACTAAACCATTCATAATCCTCAGTTTCGTTAAATATTTATTTATGTCAAGAGGTTTTTCTCCAAAATTATCCTCCATGACAACACCCAGTGATTCAGATCCCGCAGTTTGAACACTAGAGCCTTAGGAACACTGTCTCGGAAGTTCTGGAAAAACCAAGAACCCTGCAAAATATTCCATCAGGAGCTCAGCAGCTGTCTGGTCCTGCTGCCATCCACTCATCATCCTTGGCCCCATCGTGAGATGTATTTCACAGACCGTTTGGGGCTGTCTCTCACGTGACTCTACCCTGCACCCCAGCTCCTGGAAGGTGCTCCCCTCCCGTCAGGATGGCAGCACGAGCACCAGTTCTCTGTCCCAGCCCCTGTGGGTGCATGTCCTTCACAGACCCACAAACATGGAACCAAATGGATTTCTCACATCACTTTTATAGGCTCTGTTTTCCCACTGAAATCGGTGCTTTGTTTGCCCTCTGTTTCTAACTTAGCCTGAGGATTTTAGGTTTTATTTTGGAACAGATTTCCAAGCAATTTAAACATTTACACACGGTAGCTTCTCTCTCTGAAGCGCTGTAAACACTGAGCAGACTGAGAAATAAAACAACTCAATACCTCAAGGCAACGATCCCAGTAAGGCGGGACCGGCAGACGTGCACTTTGTGTTGGAACCACGCTGGGGACCCCTACGACCTGCGATCCCTGGTGTCGGGCAGCAGCTCAAGATTTGTGTGGGGCTAGAGCTACACTCGCTAGGGCCCTGGATGCTCCTCTAGGGCGACGCTCACGGATGCCCTTCGTAATCTGATCTCGAGGAGTCTCTGGATTGACTTGATTTTGCCAGTTTCAGCTCCATTTAAAAGCGGCTTCTCCAGTACCGTGGCCTTCTCCCTCCACCCCCCCACCCCACCCCACCCCCCTGCCTCTGACGGCCCCATTGCTACTTGCATCGTCACTGTCACTGTGATTGGAAAGTGACAGGTTGGTCGACCCTTTTCCTTGAAAGGAATCTCCTCCCAGGTGTAACCACTTACTGACGACATCAAGCATTTCCTCCAGTGCCGTTCACCCAGGGATACTCCTGTTCCCTGGGCTGTCATGCATGGACACGCACAGACATGCAAACACAAGCACACACACACGCACGCACACACACACGCACACATACACGCACACTCTTTGTTGACTTTAAGGTGTTGAGGAGAGAGGAGTTTTGAGCAAAGTCACATTCTGAGATTTCAATCCAAACCCTTCTCATCTTCTGTAAACCCTTCCTGAAACCCTCCTGAGTGTCGCACTCTCCACCCTGGATGATGACACCCAGGCGTCACTGTCCAAGGCCCATGGGTCACCTCCGTCTGGGTACCCGAGGGGACCATTGTCTCAGTCCCAGGGTCCTGCCCCCCACACGCCCCTCAGCTCTGGGCAGTGCCGCAGGGGCTCTGTAACATCCACCAGGGACCTCGGGATGGAGGAAACTTCCCCGTAGACAGTGAATTCTTTGCACAGTCTGCTGCCCTCCTCTCTGTTTCCACGGATGCTCTGGAGAGGATGCCTCTGATGTCTAGTGGGAGGTAACCTGTGCAGCACCGGTTACATGTGGTGCCTTGTTTAACCATCAGAATAACCCTGTAAAATGTGTGTGACTCTTAGATGAGCACGTGAAGGCTTCAGCTTGCCCAAAGTCACAGCTGGTGAGGAGCTGAGTCAGGTCCCCTAGCCAGAGCAGCTTGGCCCCATCAGCTTTGCCAGCCCAGGTTTTTCTGGTGTTTTCCTTCCTTGACCCTATACCTGGCTGTTCGTAGGTGGCGTCCTATTAAACAACAGATATTAGCCGGATGAAAATGCAGCCAACAGAACACCGTTTTCTTAGAGCCTGTTAAAGCCTGGCTGATGGATGCTCTGTGAACTCCAGCTAGGCTTCCAAAACATTGTCCTATGCACCAGGGAAATACCGCAGGCGCCACCCGGACAGATTCCCTGTCGCAGACTCTCTTGGTGGCCCCCCCAACACATCTGCCTCTGGCACTCGCTCTTCCCATCCCACTACTATTGTCCTGAGGGCAGGTGCAGGCCACCTGGCCCTGGTGGGGACGGGCCAGCATGGCAAGGAGCCAGTGCCCCTGGGAACAGCCCTCAGCCCGCAGCTTAACAGATAAAGATGTCACTTCTCCTGACCTTCAGCTGGGGTGATGTGGAAGTCCACACTGTCTCCCAGGGCCCCACTCTGTGTGGACATGTCTCATCCTGACTCCTTGCCCCACCCGTAAGTGCCTCCAGGCTCACTGCCTGCACTCATGCCTGTCAGCACCTGCTCACGGCCCCGGCCTGGGGCAGCAGTTCCCCACAGGACAGGACCCCACCGAGTTCGGGCGGAAGGGATGGAGCACATGGGCTTTATGCATCTGTGTGGGCGGCCGTGGGTCAACTTCAAGTCCCTGACAGAACAGGCTGCGTGCCATTCCGTGACGAGAAATGGTCTGGGGAGTGGAGGGACCTGCGTGAATTTCATGGGAAACAAGAGTGTCCACCGGAGTTGACAAGAGGGTCCAGGTCTTAAACAGAGAGAATTTATTTCTCAATCCCTCCCTCTCCCTACTCTTGGTCTCTCTGTCTCTCCCTCTGTCTCTGCCTCTGTCTCTCTTTCTGTCTCTGTCTCTCTGTCTTTCTGTCTCCGCATCTCTGTCTGTCTCTCCATCTCTCTCCCTGTTGGCTGAGGCAGGATTCATGAGTTCACTTATATGCCTTTTTTCTTGCATGGACTATCATTCATTTACATTCTATACTTTCCTCTCCCCTGAAACGAGCGATATTAGATTACAGTGATGATAGTGTCTTTCTTAAAAAGGGAGACAGATTAGATGATTTCCACGTGAGCAGAGGCCGCTGTCAGCGGCTACTTTCCTCTCTCCCTGGCACATGTCTCCTGTCCTCTCGAGCCGTGTGCGATGACGCAGTTCTGAGGTTGCTCAAGCAAGAATTTGGTGACCCTTAAAAAACCCAGGGCAGCTAATCCTAGTTTGCTAAACTCTACTAATCTAGACACGTGATTTTGGCACGATTTGGTGTCTGGCACGTTGAGTTACATTGTCCCTCAAATGGACAGCACTATAATCACATTCGATGCAGGTCCGTGAAGTCTGGTTATTCTCCGTGTTCCCAGAGGTTTTATTTCACATTTATGAATCCTCAGTCTGGATCAAATTCGTTCTGAGGTTGAAATATTTTAATTATTTAGAAAGTCTGTGTAATTCATGAGTTATCCAAACAACGCTTACCAATGGGCATTATTCAAACAGGAAGTTATAAAGTCAGTTCTTTAAGATCTTTTGGCAAAAGGAGAAATTACAACCAAAGAAAACATCTAGTGATAAAGCAGAACTGCTTGGTACAATGTCAAAAAATTCAGGGATGGAACTGCCACCTCGTCCCTCACGAGAATGTGACCTTGAGAAAATCATGCCATGTTTCTGGCGAAAAGAGGAGATTGGAAAATTCTCAGGCCAGCTCAACTGTAAACTCATGTTTATCAAAGCTCTTTAAACTCAACCGAGCCTCTTTGGGAAATCCTCAATATCTTCCTTCTTTCTTTCATGGCATTTAAAATCCCCGGATAAAGAGAACATCGCTTCCCATGAAGTGCGGGGTCTGTGTGCTTGACCAGGCCCATGTGAGACCCAGGAGGCTGCTGTCCCCACGTCTGGACCCTGCCAAGGCACAGGGGCTGATTCTGACTCACTCTTGTTTCTGGAGGATGTTGGCCCTGGTCCCGTTGCCATGGCAAGGCAGGAGGGGTGCTGGCCTTGGTACTGAACACAACAGGACGTGTGTCAGGGGTTGGACATACGTGTTCCCAACTTTGCCTTTCTGTTTTGAGCTTCCTTTGGGGGCTGGTTTGAAAACGAATGAGTGCTCTAGAACCTTTGGCTCTAGCAAATGCCAAGAGTGATCTTTTCCCCTTGGAGAGAGTGGGCATCGAGCAGGAAGGGCTGTGACAGGTCACTTGCTCCTTCTGGCCTGGAAGCCCCTCACTTGTGTCTGGGCCCCAGAGCCTCAGCTTCGAGGACAACAGGGCATCTTTAGGAGGAAAGTCCTCATCCTTCCCACCTCTGACAGATGGAAGAGAGGAGGGCTCTGGGGATTTTTTTCTCTGGGCAGGGCCATGCATCATTCAGAGCAGGGAAACTACGAATTCAGTGTTAAAACAGCACTTTGAGTCCCACTCCGTCGTGGGTCGACTCAGCCCAGCAATTGGGGGCTGGCAGATAGAGACGCTTCTCACCTTCAGAATGTGGTGATGTTTCTCATCTTTCTCCCAAGAACATACCCTCCACGTCGTTTCACCAGCATCTTGCACGGCATCCTTGCAAGACGTCACCTGTGGGGTCCTGATCTCTGCACCTGCTGGAACGGAGGGCGGGGCTCTGGGCTGCAGGAAGAGCTCTGTAGTTTTTAAGGTGAAACACATCATGCTGGGGCTGTGTTCTTCTTGCGCAAAATGAAGAACCCAACTGAAACTCTTCCAAGCCACGTTTCTCTCAACTTTGCACGGCAGTTTTGGGAAACTCCTCTATGCAATGCTGCAAATATTTTAATCTGGCAAATTCATCATATGAACAAATGAGAAGTTAATTCATAAGCATAGAGTGTGCCTGAAATGGTTAGGATTAGGAAATACTTCAAAGCAGCCATTCCAGTCCCTTATACTGGCCAACAAAAATTCTCAATGTTTTAAAATCCTCCAGGTGGCCTTGTTTTGAACCATGTGGCTTTCTGGTGAAATGCCAGGATGCGTTAGTTGTAAAATGTATTCAAAGTAACTAAAGAAATTGCCTTTCTATGTTATTATTGATTATAAAGTAAATTTTGAGGGTCATGTTTCAAAATCATTGATTTTGGTTTTAGTACAATTGATCTGAGGTCATTCTCTCTGACAGCATTAGAAAGAAAAGTGAGTGGCTGATTAATATCACTCTTTATGACAATAAAACTTCTCAACAAAGGAGACTCACTTGTCTATTTTCCCCTGTAGAATACACATGGCCATGCCATTTAATGGGAGCATCAAACACTTAGGGTATGTTTGGAAAATGTACATATGTATATACATTATATATGTATATATACATATGAGAATATATATATGAGAAGAGAAAAAAGACATCTGTCTTAGATCATTTCAATCCTTTATCTGCTAATCTTGGAGTCAGTTTCTCTGACAGTTTCTCCAGACAAACTCCTGCTTCCTTGACCCTCCCCACATTCCCCAGCCCGGACCCCACCCCCAGGTTCTCCTAGCACCCTCCTCCTGGGATGTGCAGGCTCTCCATGGCCTTGGCCTCTGGAGCCACGACAGATAATAAACGTGACTCTGACTCCAGGCGTGTCCTGGTGGTCTTTGGCTGGGGGTGCAGACAGTGTCAGCCTGCAATGGCTCTGGGACAGAGTGGTGGCTCTTTCAGGAGATGGGCCTGGGTGTGGTGATGGGGGGCAGTGGGAGAGGGGACTGCAGGAGCTCAGTGGGGAGGCGTGACGTGGCTGATCGGTAATACCTGCCATGGGGCAGGGGGCACCCACATCATCCTTTCCTTATGTTGTCACATCTCCAAATGCTCCCCTGACTAATGAGAGTTCAATAATTATTTACTGAGTGAACAAGCTGTCGAAGAAAAGAATCGGTCATGTATCCGAGGGGTAATATTTGCTGATTTCATAGAGCAAGTGTGTCTCCTAGTCTGGCCTGGAAACCCTGCCTCCAACGCTTCTCCTCTGACTGGATCGCTGTCAGGAGCTCCTGATATTTCTAGAGCTCCTCAGGACCTCTGTTTAAGGCCATTGCGGCACCATGATGAGTAATTTCCCAAGGGGATCCCACTGGACAATAAAACCACATTCCACGTCTACAGGGAGATGTGTCATCTTCTGCAAGTTCTCATGAACCATGAGAAGAATTAAAGTACCATCCCCGTCTCTTAGTGAGGGAAAATCATTCTGGAAAAAATCCCCTGGGTTTTTTTCTTATTACTTTTCTAGAGCTTTAGATCAAAATTTCTATTACTTTATGTGTTGTTCAAGTTGTGATGAAATCTCTTGCTGGGAGAATGTGGGGGAAGGGAACCTCCTCTACACCTGGTGGAAGCAAGATTGTTAAGTTGTTTTTGGTGTCTTTTAACTTATAAAAAATTAATGTCCCTGAAATTGCACCTCTGAGAATCCACACCATAGAAATGATGCTACCAGGTTATGGAGGTGTTTTAGGTTTAAGGATGTATTATTGTGGCTTTGTGTTTAGTGATAAAAATTGGAAATGAAACAATATTCTCAATATTGGGGTCACAACAGAATGAATTATGCTTTATCACATTGCAAAATTATGGAGTTGTGAAAATAAAACAAAAAACATAGAGCAGTTCTGTCCACACAGAGGGGTCTCCATGATGTATTATTGAGAGAGGGACCAAAATGCAAAGCAGCAGGTATCAGGTGACAGCTGAGGACCAAGTCTCTCTGCGTGGACAACCACAGATGCAGGGACACAGCTGCATAGTTTGTGTGACTTTGTGAGTGTGTGTCTGCAGTGAGCATGTGAGCATGGGGAAATTTACAAGAGCCATATGGAATTGGGGTGTGGTTGTGAATAAGGGGGAGAAAAAAAAGGATGCAGACTAAAAGGGGAAAAATAAACACAAAAGATTGAACTTTAGAAACCTAGCATGTATGACATGATCCACTTCAATAAAATAATTTTGTAGAAATGGTGACCTCTAGAGCCACTCACTCTGTGTGCCCATGACACACTGTCAGGTGAGAGGAAGTAGTTACATGATAGTGCATAAACTATGACCTATTTGGTTTAAAAAAATGGACACCTCAAATAGCTAAAAAAAAAAAAAAATCTTTAAAAAGAACAAAGTTGGAAGTCTCACACTTCTTGATTTCAAAATTTCCTATAAAATTGCAAAGATCAAAACTGTGTATTACTGGCATAAAGACAGACACGTTGACCTGGAATGGAGAAACAAAACCTCACAGGTATGGTCAAATAACTTTTGACAAGGGTGTGAAGACCATTCAATGGGAAAAGAATAGTCTTTTCAACCAATGGTGCTGGGAAAACTGGATATCCAAGTTCAAAAAATGAAATTGGACCATTGCCTTATACCATGTATAAAATTAACTCAAAGACCTAAATGTAAGAGCTAAAACTATAAAACTCTTAGAAGAAGCATAGGAAAAAGCTTCATGACATCGGATTTGACCGTGATTTCTTGGATATGACTGCAAAACACAGACAACAAGAGAAAACAAATAAATTGGACTTCATCATAATTAAGAACTTTTATGCATCAAAGGACACTATAAGAGATTAAAAAGACAATCCACAGAATGGGAGGAAATATTTGCAAATAACATATCTAATAAAGGATTAATATATCCAGAATATATAGAGAACTCAAAAAGAGAAAACCAAACAACCCAATTAAAAATGGTCAAAGGATTTGAATAGATATTTCTCCAAGGAATATGTATAAATGACCAATAAGCACATGAAAAGATGTTCAACATTGCTCTTCATTAGGAAAATGCAAGTTAAAAACACAATGAAATACTACTTCATCAGAACTGCCATTATTTTAAAAATCAGAAAATAAATAGTAAGTGTTAGCAAGGATGTGGAGAAATTCAAACTCTTGTGCACTGTTGGTAGGACTGTTAAATGGTGTAGCTGCTGTGGAAAACAGTATGGCTGTTCCTCAAAAAATTAAACATAGAGTTGCCACATGATCCAGGAATGCCATTCTGGGAATATACCCAAAAGAAATGAAAACAAGGACTTGAACAGATTATGTGTACACCACTGTTCATAGCAGCATTATTCCCAGTAGCCAAAAGATGGTAACAACTCAAATGTCCATCAACAAGTGAATGGATAAACAGAACGTGGTGTATGCATACAATGGAATATTATGATGCCTTAATAAGGAAGGGAATTCTGACACATGCTACAACATGGATGAACCTTGATGATATTATGCTGTATGAAATAAGCCAGTCCCAAAGGGACAAATACTGTGTGATTCCACCAACATGAAGGACCTAGAGAAATCAAATCCATAGAGACAGAAAGTAGAGTAGAGGCTACCAGATGCTGGGGGAGGGGATGGGAAGTTAGTGTTTAGTGGGACCATGGTTTCAGTTTGGGAAGATGAAAAAGTTTTGGAGATTGATGGTGGTGATGATTGCCCAATAATGTGAATGTACTTAATTCTATTGAAATGTATATTTTAAAAGGATTAAAATGGTAACTTTTATGTTATTTTACCACAATAAAAAACTAGACAAGAGAGGGGCATCAAAAGTGCCAGAGCCTCCAAAGATAGACCTTATCATAACTAACTTTTAGATAAAATGTGGGAAAGCTTAGGGTTCATGAATTACAGAGCAGAATACAGGCCATGTGTATTGTGGATCCACTGAGTAGAACCAAGCTTCTATACTCCAAGCAGAGGAAGCTGGGCCAGGCCTGGCCATGGAGGCGGAGTCAGGAGCAGGGGATAAGGTTGACTCAGGGTATCAGGTGGATTTATGTGGATTGAGATGACAGGGGAAATAATTTAAGTAATAACAGTGCAGCAAGTGGACAGGCTCTGCCTGGCTCCTCTCCCGTGCTCTGGATGGGGGCAGTTACTTAACCTTTCCAAGACTGCTTTCTTCATTTACAAACTGAGATGTTACCAATGATTATGAACAAAATAAGAGTAAGCCCATGTCTGTATACCTCTCAGGGATGGGGTGATACCCAAACATGGCAGGAGTGTTTTAAAAAGCTACCCTGTGGCATGTAACTGAAAGCAAGCCCCTACTTTTTCTTGCTTTGGGGTCCTGGCAGTTGAGAGAAATGGACCTCTTGCCTTTCTGCAGTTTGTTAGAAACAGATACACAAACTGGACCCCAAGGGGAATCATGTCAGTGTGTTGCTGGCTTCCCCGGGGTGTGATGCAGCAGGGGAACCTTAAATTTTGATAAAGTAATCAATCCAGTTTAGGGTCCAAATCAAGAGTGTCTTTATCACTGCTCACTCTTCCCAAGGGTGGTGATGTTCTGACCTCAAATCACAGTAGTGTCATCAAACCAAACTTGGGTCCACTCGTCCCACAGGCAGCAAAGCCCATCAACTGATGCCAAGTTATGGTGAAGGAAAGTGCAGCATTTATTGCAGGGCCAAGTGAGGAGAACGGGCAGCTCATGCTCAAAAGATCCAAATTCCCCAATGGCTTTCAGAGAAGAGTTTTTAAAGACAGTGTGAGGGAGAGTGTCACAGGGTGTGTGATCAGCTCATGTACATCCTTCTAATTGGTTGGGGGGGAGGTACAGGGTGATGTTTAGGGAATCTCAATCATCAACTTTCTGGTTCTAATAGGTCTGGGGTCTACATGCTGGTGGTCAGCAAGTAGTTAACTTCTTCCACCTGGTGGGGGTTTCAGTATCTGCAGAACAGCTCAAGGATATGGCTCAGAATAGTATCTATAGCCCTTGAGGAGGAACTAAAAGTCCTGGACTTTGTTTAATGGACTTGTTTAAAGTCCTTGACTTTGTTAATTATTTTGTCTTGCTTGACTGTTTTCCTTTGTTTCTGAATTTTCTCGCTTGTCTGATTAATTTGCTTTTTGGAACTCAGGGAAGACTTAGGACCCTAAAGCTTTTCTACAAACAAGAGATGGGGGACACAGGGGTGGAGGCAGGTGCCAATGGACTGACACTTATGACAATGGAGTCTCCAATGACTGTCGCATTGCCATGTCCCCTGAGATTAGGAGTTAGGAGAAAGCTAACGCTATTGAATTCTTTCCTCTCTAAACTAATCTGCCCACTTCCAGAGCAGCAAGGAGGGGCTGCCCACCTCCTCTCCTGTGTGGACAATTTGACTTACAGCTCTTGGCATCTGGACTTTCCGTAATTCTCTTCCTGAACTGTGTTTCTCTATCTCTGCCCATGTTAACCTCACGAGATACTTTTCCCCCTGGTGTGTGTATATGTATGCGTGGTTCCACTTCAAGCTTTCCACCCTCTGGTTGTAGCACTTATGGGCCAGGCACAGCTCTAAATGCCCGCAATGCATTGTCCCACTTACTTATCTCAAGGCAGAGGCTCTTGATGTCCTTTATGGCAGGTAAGGAAACTGAAGCACAGAGAAGTTAGGGAAGTGCTTGAGGTGTCACAGCTGGTCAGTGGTAAATCAGAACTCAAGTTTGGGGGATGGAGTGGAGCCCAGACTCTCGATCCATCTCCAGTGCTTCTCAGCCTCTGGTGCATGTCCCTTGAGGATTGGATTTGCGTTTCTCTAATTCTTAAATAGGTGGATGGAGCCGCTGCTGGTGTGGGAATGATGTGATTAAAAAAGCATCTTTGGGGAAACCCTGGGCCCCCACATGCACCTACGAACCTGCAAGCCTCCAAAGAAAGCCCATGCCTCTGTATGTGGTCTTCACCTCCCGGAGCTTGAGAGCTACTGGCTTAAGGAAAGAGGTGTTAAAAGGAGTCGATCACTGGACACATGTTAAAAATGGCGAGGAAGGCTTTATTCCAACCATTGCAATAGGGGGAGACTGAAGGTCAGAGATAGCTGGAGATTTATAGCCAATGAGCAGAGGGAAGGTGTCAGTGGATGGAAAATTACTAAGAGGATCTTGATTAGATATCAGAGTTGGGGAGAGAAGCCATAGGCTGCTTTCGCAGGATTCTTTGATGAAACTGGATTCATCAGGCCAAGGGCAGGATGGCAGGCCAAGGTGGGGACCTGGCCAAGAAAAAGGCTCTGAGGGGCCAGACCTAAGTTGGTGAGAAAGAGAGCCTTTTTCAGAGGAGAGGGAGGCAAGGAGGCTAACACCCCCAGATGCAGCATATTTCCTGATAAATGGGGTCTTCACCAACAATTTTCAATCCTGGGTTCAGGAAACAGAGGCTATGCTAATTTCTCTAAGGGAGTATTGTACACATGTTAGGTCAAGATTAATTTTAATTTGCTCTGCAATAAAAAAAAAAAAAAAACAAAACAAAACTACATTTGTCCAGAGAAATCTTTTGAGACTGATGGCAGGGGTAGTTCAATCAACCAAATAACAGGTTATTAAAACTCCAAGAAAAGTTTGCAATCAGCCAGCAAGTGCAGGACTCAAATCTGCACAGAGGCATCAGACCCCAGTGAAGACCACACCCTTTGAGCTGATGTATCAGATGGGTTTTCGTCGCCGGCATTTCCAGTGCAGCTCGAGCTGTGCCTCGTCGAGAATGTTCTGAACAGTAGGAGGAAATCACCTTATGAAAGTGCTAGAAACAACAGAGTTGGCCGTGAGGACTGCAGCTTTGGAAAACAGCTGGCTCTCAGGACGCCAGGTGAGAAAACAGGGCAGCATCCAAATCAAGAGAAACGACAGGGCATGATTTGCTTGTTGTGGAGGTTTGCCCTCGGGGTAGAAGAGTGAGTCTCAGGACAGCACCTGGCAAACCGGGTGACAGTTATGCTGGAAAGAAGAGAGAGACTTGCGGTCACAGCAGGTCACAGCATCACTGAGACCTCCCCGAGTTACGCCAACAACGGACCTGATGGGGGAGACCAAGCGTTGTACCCCACCCCCTCCCCACTGACTTTGCTGCAGATGGGGTTTGCAGGTGGGCAGACTCTGGGATGGACCCTTAGGGTCAACCGCTATGGAAAGGCTGGAAGAGAGAGCAACTGGGCAGGGGAGAGGTACAGCTGTGATGCAGGCTGACCCTACAGGGGCCCCGGAGCCAGAAAGGCCCTTCAAGGTTGTGCAGAGTTGGGGCTGAGTGGCCAGGCCCTCATCATTGGCTGTGACCCCAGGCAGGCCGGACCCTCCCTGAAGAGTGGCCCCCGAAGGCTGTCTGCGGCCAGCGCTCCCAGAAGCAGGCCACGGCCTTCACGGGTGGGCATCTGGTGGGGCCCATGTGCCCAGCCCAGCATTCAACTCCCTCCTGCCTCAGAGCAGAACTGAGCAGTCGACTCCAAATGCTACTTACTCTGCAGCAGCTTGTGTTGTTCTCCATATTTCCCTGAAATTTCCCCTGGATGTGAGTTGCGTCTGTTTCCCGAGGTCCCCGCCTTGGCCGGGGTGGTGGGGGACGACGCTGAATTGTGGTCTGTTTTCTTTCCATCCCCCCCTCACTGGGCTTCTTACTCCTTGGAGAACCAGGCTGTGCTGGTCCACGGTGGGTCCCATCCAGCGCAGCACCCTGTCGGTGACACACTTACCCATGAATATGCTTCTTTTTTTTTTTAATCAATATTCTTTTTATTGAAGTATAGTTGATTTACAATGTTTTGTTAATTTCTACTGTACAGCAAAGTGATTCAGTTTTATATATATATATATATGTGTGTATATATATATATATATATATATATATACACACATTCTTTTTTTAAAATATTCTTTTCCATCTTTGTTAAGTCCCCACCCCAAGGTGGTACATCCAGGTACATGCGTGAAGTCGGTGCATCACTACGGCTGATCGAACGGGCAGGTGGTAGATGTGCCCAGGTGGCCCCGCAGGGGCAGGCGACCCAGCTCCTCTGAGAGAAGAGACACCTGCAGAAATATTGATGCTTCTTACTGTGACTCCTTGCTCCGGAGAACATTTTATCATTATCTATGAAATGATAATGTTGATGACATAGCGCATCGATGACACAGAGCACTGATGACATAGAGCACTGGTGACATAGAGAACTGGTGACACAGAGCATTGATGACACAGAGCACTGATGACATAGAGCGCTGGTGACATAGAGAACTGGTGACACAGAGCATTGATGACAGAGCACTGATGACATAGAGTGCTGGTGACATAGAGAACTGGTGACACAGAGCATTGATGACACAGAGCACTGATAACAGAGCATCGGTGACATAGAGCACTGGTGACACACAGCATGGTGTGGGAGGGCACAGACTCAGGGCTGCTCTCTCCAGCAGCTGTGACCTCAGCTGACCTATTAACCTCTCTGAGCCTCAGAAGTTTATTGGAAGCAACAAATAATTTTTATAAAATGATTAGAGCAGCTTGGCTAGGGAATGTTCTATATTAGTGTTTGTTCAATAAATACATCCCACTGCCAAGTATTTATTTGCAAAATACGAGGCTGGCAAGGAGTGACTTCACGTTGTGTCATGACAGTTGGTGGGGTGAGTCCTGGCTTCAGCAGGGAGAACGTGGGGCCAGGGCGCCTTGTGGGTACGTCCCACCCACACCACACAAATCTCCGTCTTCCGGCTCCAGGGGCGAAGACCTTGGTGATCATGGTTGTTTTGCTAGAAACAAGGAGAAATACTGGAAGGCATCACAACTGTGGGGAAGTAGTTTACTTTCTTGCCTGAAAACTCTTTAAGAGGAGCCAATCCATCAATATAATCAATATGTGGCTGGATGAGCTGGAGGAACTGTCCTCTGATTGTTTGTTATCGGCAAATATGTCCTATTTATAAATAAACTTCTCCAAGAAAGTGCATCTGCATTTTCTCGGGGCGCAGGGTTTGGGTGTTTGAGTACCATCTGGAGGGGGATGGGATTTTCTTTATCCTAGTCATGAAGATGTGTCTAATGAGGCTGGAAGTGAGAATGTAGCTTATTTAGCAGTTTGCTATTTTGATTTATGACCTTTAAACGTTTTGGCATGTGGAGTGAGGTGCCTTGTTTATGCTCTCGCCTAGGGTTCTGCAGGGTTGGGGGTGCCCTCTGTCTCCAGCTGGGAGTAAGTACCTGGTGGGGACCTGTCCACGCTGTGTGATAGCAAACTTTCCCCCCAGGTGTTTGGCCCAATAGCGCCGCTCCTCCTCCACCGCCAGCCCTGGTGGGTTTGGTTGTCACTTATCCACTCTGGCTGCCAGCCTCCCTCCCCTTTCCGGTGAACGTGGCTCAGCCCTCAGCATCCAGCTGAACCCCAGAAAGGGGCCTGCTGGTCCAGAGGGAGAAAGTACTTGCAAAGAAACTCACTGATATGATGACTCTGGTATATTCTTATCCCTGAGTGACCCCTGCAATACTTCTTCCATCTTCATCTTAATAAAGCAGCCTTGAATTTTATAAAAACCCTAAGTACCTCTCAACTCCTATGTAATTTGTTTGGGAAAAAAAAAACAAACAACTCAAACCAAACACTCCCTGAAGACCTGGCCACCACCTTATCCGTTCTTCACCAGCAGTAAGATGCTCTTTTAAAAATGTGAGAACAATCGTTTGTCCATTTGAAATCCTCCAAAGTTTCCCACTGTCCTTAGAGGAGAGGACACCCCCACCGGCCTCTGAGGTCCCGGATCTGCCTGCCTCCCCTCCCCCCATCCTTCTCACCGAGCTTCAGCCCCTCCGACGGCCCCTGTGCTGCACCCCAAGTTCCTGGCTGCTTTGGGCCTTGGAACACTTTTCCTGCAGGGGATCATCACAAGACGGGTCTCCCTTTCCTCAGGTGTCCAGTGAGATTCCCTACGCCCAGGGGCCAATCCGAATTAGGATGCTATGGGTCACTGTCATGACAACGCTACGTCGTCATCAGTGCACGGCCTCATCCCAAATCAAGTTCGTTTAAGCTACAGGGTTATTTCCACCTCCCTCATCATTATGATCTTAGCACCTCTCCTAATCTCGGGGTGTCCAAAACCCAAACTTCCTGAGCCTTCCCTTTTCCCAGAGGGACTGACTCCTCTTCTACACTCAGTGGCATTCATCCCACTGAATGTTCTCTCAGTTCAGTTGTACACAATGGGCCGATGTCGGTTGTGAGACCCAGTGGAGTCCTGCCAAGTTCAGTGGGTGTCAGATTCCCCAACATCTTCCTGTAAAATCTATTACAACACAGAGAACACAGTTTTTGTAGCTTTACTTGACCTTCCTGTGTCCTTTGATTCTGAGTCTGGGTTAAACTGAACAATTAGAGGCTCCTGGTTATTGCTGCTCCTACAAAGCTCTGACTCAAGATTCCGGGCAGCCTGCAAGTCTGCTATGACAGCCACCAAGCAGATGGTGGGTCCCTTTCACTCTGAGGCAGACAGAGGGGTCGGGACCCCTCTCTTCTTTTCATAACAAATATCTTAAAGATCTGGAACAATATCTGGATGACCCTCCCAAAGATCACTGGGCAATTTGGGTTTGCATGTCGGAAATAGGGGCTTCTTATCATTAAGAGAGTCCGCGATCTAACACATGACACAAAGGATGCCAAGGCCAGCAATTCCAAACCAGAAGCAGAATTGTCCTCCAAAATCAAATTGGTCCTTGTTCACTGGCTCCAAAATGCAGGCTAATTGGGTTGCATGTACGTGTTGGACCATGAATTCATTCCAGCAGGAAGTGACGTCTCTCAAAATTAAACCCTCAGGAGATGCACGGTTCAGATTTTTCTCTGGTGTCTGCCACATGGAAATATCTACCTTGAAAATTTCCTAGGCCATAGTAATCACATTCACACTGCATGGAGTCTTAATTGATGGTGCCGTGCAGCAGCTGAATAAGGCAGAAAACAACTTTTTGAGGAAACAGTCTCTTTACTGTGACACCCTACCTCTGTGAGGTCACATAAAATCTCCACCCGGAGCAGCACCTCTCATGAATGAACTGAGGCTTCCCATCTTGTCTCCTGTTTCCTAAGCAGGTGAATCAGGTCCCAGTTCTCAAAACAAGTCCTTTTCCCTAGAGATCACCTTCAAATTACTGATGGATGGTATACATACAGAGCCTGACTGAAAGGCCATTTTTGGAGGACACTTTAAAAACTATCCAGTTCGTCTATTTCTCCAGTATTCTAAGCCCCAACTTGAACTGGATTGGGTCATCAGACTCTCTCTTCTGCCCTTGTCAAGTTTCCTTCACTGAGCTGTGCTTCCGTGCTCTGCCCTCAGTTTTTTCCAAGGCGAACCCAGACATGGGCCTCGGAAGGCAGACCCTACTGAGTCATCCTCTGTCCTCCTGAGAAGATGGGCAGGGAGCAAAGGCTCTAAGACTCAGCGAGATGACACCTCCCCCAGGAAGGGCCAGTCCCCTCTCTGTAACAGACACTCTTCCTCACCCCTGCCTTGGTTGCCAGGAAACCCCAAACGGACACCAGCCCCAATTCTGCTTCCTCTGTCAACTGGTACTTACCTACCTTTTGGTTTTAAAATTATTGCACATTTTGTGGCAAGTTATTTCAAAGCCTTGTAACTTGGTGAGGATATCCATCATTTAAACCCTTGGTGAGGATATTAAAGAGAAAATTCTCGAACAGGATAGAAAAAAGGTGATTGAGTTTCCTTTCAGCCCGGACATTCCACAAGGCAGTGACTTTATCAGTTTGGACTGAAATGCCTTCCACTTTCCATTGATTCTGCTGAAATAAGTGTGCCTTCAAGACAGGCTGTGACAGCTGATGGCTACTCAAAGTTTCTTCCTAATTTACAAGCGATAATCAGTTGGCCTGTTGCCTCGCTGTTGTTCTCTGCATCAGGCTGAGACAGGAAGCCTGGTGACTCATCAAAATGCACTATCTGAGCGTGTGGGGTAAACTTCTGTGCCTTTGCTTAAGGAGACAAACGACCCCAAATCGCCTCTCAGGAGGGGACACAGCCTATTACCACCTTTGAAAAGTCAGCTGTCACAGTCATTTCCATTGAATGTCTTCCTGCTTTGCCCCTCTCCACCCTTCCCAGCCCCTGTTTTACTTTTTAAATCAGTTTTTTTTTTAATGTGCTGTCATTTAAAAGGAAATTGCAGTTCAGATTGAAAATGCAGCCCCTGGTGAAAAGTGGGGTCAGGATTGATAGAATTTGCACCTCAAAGGTGCCACCTGTCTGGAAGGGAGCTGGTCACTCACAGTTAAGAATCCTGAAAGTTCATGCAGGCTGCCAAGGACCTGAAGGAGCACAGGTGATTGAAATAAAAGCAAATCCACCAGGGCTGCAATGAAGATGCTGAGAGGTCTGCTCACAGCTGGCTGGGGCCGAGCCGCACTGGGGGTCTTAGAGTGATGGGGCAGGAGCTGCAGCCTGAGGGTGCCAGTGTGTGTGAGTGGAGAAGTGGCCACGCCAGCCACAAAGGTGGCTCCTTTCCTGGGTCTGTACCCCTTGGGAGTTACACAAGGGGCCAGAGAGGCCATGGGGATATTCAGGTGACAGGCAGCAAGTCCCTGAAACCAGCTCTGTGCCTCGGTTGTCCCCCTGTAGGGAGAATATCCCTCCACCGTGAGCACCTGGTGAGATCACACCTGTAACACGCTGAGACGTGTGCCGGGCACGTTGTTGGCCTTCAGGAAGAGCTAGGTCAAGTTCATGTTGTTCAATAAAATAGAAAATATTTCTGAGACAGTATTTCACAGATTATAATGAATAAAAGGACAAGGAGCTTTGCAGAGTAGAAGTGCTTGGTGGGGGACGGGTAAGGAAATCAGGGGCAGACAGCAAGCCTACCTGGCTGGTACCTCCCATCACAGGATGACCTTTCACGTTCGCTCGAGTTGGGAGCCAACACTGCATATGGACTTTCTGTTGTTGCCGGTGGTCTGGCTGCTACTACTGGCTCTTTACTCTGACCCCCCTCTTCCCCAACCCCTGGTTTTGACTGACTCTTGGGATCTCCTTTTATGAAATGAAGGTATTGAGGAAAAAATGGATTTTAAAGTTAAGCAGTTAAACTTCTTTAAAGAAGTTACATCACCAGTACTTCTTTGATTAAGTTTTGTGACAGTATTTTGCTCAATAATTTGTTGAATAATTTATCTCCTTTAGATGCATCCACACACTTTTCTGGGGCCTCTCAGGTCCTTCCCAAGGGATTCAAATGCAGATTAGCATGAACTTTTGGATGTCTCCATCATTGGCTGGAGGGATTGTTGGGAATAAATGAAAACACACGTACCAGGGCTGATGAATCAGAAGTTCTGGGGATACGACTGAACAGTTTTCTGTTTATTCTTAGGTGTTGTACAGTGGGGTTCAGAAGGTAAACATAAGCTCTGGGGAATTCAGAGAAGAGGGCAGAACTTTTATGGCAGAAAAAGGAAGGAAAAAACAAAACTATACATACAGTAACCAGGTGAGTGTTGCTTTGAATTCCTTGCTGTCTTTGCCAGCTCGTGTTATAATTTTGGTAATCACCACCACCTGCCCCCCAACCCGCCCCATCAAGGGGATGGATGGATGGATGAATGGGTGGAAGAACAGACAGATGGAGGGATGGATGGATGGAAAACTCAATAGATCATGAATGTGATGTACCATTCACTGTGCTGACTGCCTTGTCTCCACTGTATCATTTAATCCCTCCAAAAACTCCACAGACTGGCACCCTTATCTTCATCCCCACGAGGAAGTGGAGGCACAGAGAGGTGCCAAGAGGTGCCTCCAGGATACGGACATTGGTACCACCCACAGGACTATTCAGATGCCAAGAGTTCTCCATGCGTTCATTTGTGTGTACTTGTTGTGGGAGGGGAGGGGTAGCTCTGTGCAAATTCATCACAGGTGTAAACACCACACGAGGAGACTCACCACAGGGCCCTTCTTGCTGCTGCTTCATCACCACACCCACCCTCCCCATCCCATCCCTCCCCTCACCCTTGGCAATCACCAACCCATCCTCTATCTCTAAAATTATGTTATTTCATGAACGTTACATAAATGGAATCATGCAGTGTGTGCTCTTCTGATATTAGCTTTTTTCCACTCAGCATAATTTCCTTGAGATTCATCCAAATGTATCACTTGTTGGTTCTTTTTATTGCTGAGGAGTTTTCCATGGAAAGCCATTGTGACCTTTTAAATCATAGATTGGTCAATTAAGCAAAATTAACGTTAACTTTGTAAGCAAAATGCTGTGTAGTTGCCAATCCACTTGACATGAGTTAAAACTCCAACAGGTAGTGAAATGTGGACACAGTCACTCAGGAGAATTGTGTGAGCGAAGTCTCACTAGAGCTCGGCACTGGTCTGAGGCTGGGAAACCGGGAGCTGCGTGGAAGAGGTGCTGGGGGCACTTGTTGGACAAACCAGTGGTCCGTGGTTGCATGTTGGCATCGCCCATGTGCTAGACTTGGGGCGAGTCTGTGAAGGGAGCTGAGTGCCCAGCACAGGGGCTGAGGGAGCAGAACAGTCTTCATTCCCAGATGTTACATGAATCAGAGTCCCTAATCAAGCTCCCAGAACAAAGAGCAGGAAACCAGACCAGTCAGGCACCCAAGTGTCAGGCAAGGAGAAGCTCCTTCTGTGAAACTGGGGGCACTGATCAGAGTCTGGTTTGGAAAGTGGATTGGCGGAAGTAAGCAGGGCCTCCGGGAACGGTTGTGCGTGTTACACACTGCACAACTCCCAGGAACCTGCTCAGAGTAAGGAAGAGGCCTGGTGTCAGAGCCCCATTGAAATGGACTTGATTTTACTGCAGGGTTCTGGTTGTCCAAGAGGAAGACCAGGCCTGGAAAGCCAGGAGGTGAAGTCAGTCAGCAACAAGCAGGCACAAGCAGGCAGCATCAGCCTCTGGGCGTTCCAGCCGCTCTGGGTCGTGGAAGCTCCAAGGATAATTGGGACATATCCTCTCTGGGGTTGGTCAGCTGTAAAGGAGACTTGGGGCTTGGGGGGTCCCTGAAACCTTGACCTGGGTCCAGGAGTGTGACTTAATTCTACATCATATATGATTTTGTGGAGGAGACTGGACAAAGTACTTACATTTAAATCCTTCTTCTATCTTCCAGTGGGGTCACTGGGTAGATACGTAGGGAGCTGAGAAGGTAAAAAGTGGTTCAACAGGACAGTTGGAAGAAAATCAGCTCTGCTGGCCCAGCCTCATTGTAGGGGCCATTGGGAGGGCCTGGCAACAGTGGCATTATTGTATCACTAAGTGTCCTTGTATTACCAAAAGATCGTCTATCACAACAAATATTTCAAAGGGAAAACAGGTTTAGGGACTAAAGTTCCTAAGGTAGCAAAGATGCATTCCTGCAGGAATTTCAACAATAAGGAGCTTTATACCTGTGTGCTTGGCTATTGCAAATTGAAATTTAGAAATTAGTTTATCTACAGCCGAAACCAATCTAAAAGTTTCCTCCTTTGTCCTTAAATCCATATGCCACAGCTATTCAGAGTCTTCTGTCATCTTGGGAATCGTGAGATGTGACGCCAGCAATCCTGGAAGGGTGACAACAAAGAACAACAAGGGCATCTCAAGGGCGAACAGAAGCCCAGGAAGTGCCTTTCTTTGCTCTCATTCAGCTTTGATCCCAGATCCCGATCAGGTTAGAGCCAATCTCAGTCAAGTCTGAGCAAATCCTGTTATCTAACTGAGGAACCTCATGACATCCAATTCATGTTGTGGCAATGCAAGTCCTGGGGAAAATATCTGAATTAACAAAAATAGGGGAACTGTCTATGACTCTGGGAACCCACCATCAGCCGTGTCTACGGGACCTGCCCGTGCGGGCAGAGATCTCAAGACAAGACCCCAGTGAAGGAAGCAAGGCCACCACCTCTGCTGTCACGAGGTGAGCACGTGGCTGGGCAGGCATCCCTGTCCCTGAGGGTGGACGTCTCAGACGGGGGTGCTTCACCACGCCTGACCAGGAGGGCTGAGCTCCTGGAATCCTCCTTCCGGCCGCCAGGTCCTGGGCAGTCTGGGTCCAGCACGTCTCTGGCGGGGTCCCTCGTGCCCGTCCCCAGGGCCGCATGCGAGTTCAGGCCTTGGGCAGGTCTCAGCCACCCATCAGCCCGTCTCACCTGCTGCCACATGCGCTGCGCTAAGCCAGCCTCCTGATACACGTGTTGGACGAGGCTATACGGCAGATCAGGCTTCCAGGCCCTTTAAACTGCTTTCAGAATATGTTGTAAACTTGCCATCAGAGCATCAGAGGTAGTTTCTGTCTGACCCCCTCCAGCCCCTGACTCCCCTCTGGCCCAGAAGCACCTGAAGCCCTAGATTCTGGATGAAGAGCCACCTCTAAACTCTCCCTCAATCTCTTTTTCTCTCCTTCTCCCTTTTTAGTTCTTTCTTGTGATAATCTTTTTACCTGCCATGCCTTTACCCTAAACTATTCTCTTAGGACTCAATGACTGCATTTATCCGTAATTCCTCAGGAAACCCTTGCCTGACCTCCCTGAAGGCCGTGCTCTTGCCTTTGCTAAGCATTTCCATTGCACCTTTTATAGCATAAATATCCTTTATCACAACAGTTCTCAGGCTGTTTAATGATCTGTTTCCCCAACTAGACTGTCGGATTCTCGACGACCAGGAGCAGATCTGATTCAGAACTTTCTATAGACTCTACCGCTCTACTTAGACTATAAACGCACTGAAAAAGTGCATGATAAAATGAATGAATAAACAGATTCCCTGAAAGGAATGTCTTTATTATTTCAGTAGTGAAAAATCAGTTTTCCTGTCCTGTTAGGACTTTCTCTGGGATTTAGAACAGAATAGAAATCAGAGCAAAGGAAGGTGTAGGCAAAGGAAGGGGGTAGGTACAGACAGATGGACGCTTCTATGTTAAGGCATCTCTGTGCATAGAAGTTTTGAGATACATTTTCCCAATTAGGAATAACAGAAATAAAATAAGAGCCGAATTCCTCTTCTGCTTTTAGCCGAATGTTCCAGATTTCTTCATCTTAGATGGGCTCAAGTTCATGACCACCTGCTTCTCAGCATGTGCAGAAACTGGGACTTTTGACTTATTTTGTCATAGACGAGGTGGCAGCACTGGCTTAGCCGAGTCCCGCTTTCACCTACTGATGACGTGAAACGTCTCAAATGCTCTCCTGGCAATGTCTCCAGGACCGTGGGGCTGGACTCCCAGCCTAGATCCTTCCTGAGTGGATCGGAAGTCCAGAGTGACGAAGGCATCTTGAAAACTCTGTGCATCAAAGGATAGTTAACAACCCTCAGTACACAGTGTCTGTATCTCACAATAATCTGCTTCTCGAAATCTGGGGGCTGGCCACCAGGGGGTCTTCTGTTGGTCCCCTAGGCTCACATGTGTGCTGCAGTCTCTGAGGGCCTCCCTGGGGCTAGGGGTTTATAAGGGCCAGCAGGTGGCGTGGGCTGTTGTCTTGTGCACCTCCGGGTCCTCTAAGTGGCCTCTCACCATCTAAGATGCCAGCCCAGGCCTCTTCACAACCAGTAGGCCCAGGGCTTCAGGGGCGGCGAAGGTGGGAACTGAGGACCTCTGGGCCCTGGAACCTGCACAGCATCACATCCCACACTCATCTGTCAAAGCAGGGTCCAGGAAGTGCCCGGCTCCAGGGAGCGCCTATGTTCGGGGGCACCCAGGTCCAGGAGGAAGAGGCTCTTGACAGGCGGAGAAGCAGCATTGCATTGTAAAGGTACGCCTGGGTGAGACAGTCTGCCATAGCACAGACTAGACCAATATGGGGAGTCTTCCCTGACCGAGAGATGCACCCGCTTGGGCCTGAGACAAATCACAGAGATTCACAGCATCCCCAGCCACTGCGACAGTAACAGAACTGGACTAAAGTGGTGGGTCCAGACAGAAGCCTCCCATTGCCCTGGCAGCAGGGACTCGGGCCTGAGTACACACCACGCGTGCCCATCAGAGGAGACTGTGTTAGACTTGGAACCTGTTGCTGAAACAGTCCCGGGGGAAGGGCTGGCAGAGGGGAGAACCTTGAAGGGAAGGTTAGAGCCGGAATGAGCGAGGCCAGGCAGAGCCAGGCTGTGACATCTGCTGGTGGAGAAGCCAGGACTGTGCCCCCGGCTGCATCCCTAACCCAGGCCGTGGGAGGGAGGCTCCCAGACCACTGCCCATATCCTGTCCCGCTGACCGCCGCATGCTCCAGCCCATCTCTACGAGCTCACCCAGTCTGTAAAATTGGGAGTGATGAGCAGATAACAAGTATGTCTTAACACATCAGGCATTAAAACAAAAGCCTTCTAGATTTATTTTATTTTTTTCAGTTATCTTTGGGTCTTTGACCATTTCCTGGGCAAAGAGAAACATTTTTTAAAATATTTATTTATTTATTTATTTTTGGCCGCGTTGGGTCTTCATTACTGCGCACGGGCTTTCTCTAGTTGCGGCGAGCGGAGGCTACTCTTTATTGAGGTGCGTGGGTTTCTCATTGCGGTGGCCTCTCTTGTTGTGGAGCACAGGCTCTAGGTGCGTGGGCTTCACTAGTTGTGGCACGCGAGCTCAGTAGTTGTGGCTCGCCAGCTTAGTTGCTCCGCGGCATGTGGGATCTTCCCGGACCAGGGCTCAAACCCGTGTCCCCTGCGTTAGCAGGCTGATTCTTAACCACTGTGCCACCAGGGAAGCCCAGCCTTCTAGATTTTAGAAGTCCCAGGAAGCCTGCGGCTCATAGCCCACCATTGCGTGGTTTTGGTGGTTGTGGAGTCAGGAGACTTCCTGGCTGCGGGGTGTTTGTGTTTCTTGTGTGTGAGTCAGGCTGGCTTCCTCTGAGACACTGATGACGTTATGTTGCTGGACCGGGAGGCGGGGGACGGAGGCTGTGAGCTGCTCCCCTCTGGCTGGAGCGGGACCCATGGGGAAAGACTAGGATGTCCCATAGAAAGGCTGTGGGATTCGAAGACCAGTTCTTCATTTTACATGGTGACATCAATGTGGTGCCCACAGACTGGTAGAAATACGAACTTGGACTTGGAGAGTCAGCTGTTTACGTCAACAAACACGCAGCAGGTTCATCCTGGGAATCCCAGGCCCACTTGAAATCCCAGCAAACCCAAGACTTGACAAGGGGCCAGGGGAGCCTCATTTTCCTAACATGGAGGCAGCAGCAGGAAGGTCCCCCACTGGCCCTGTCCTCCCCACCAGGGCTCCAACCACCCTGTCACTACCAGTGGCCCCACGGGACTGTCTTCAAGGGGGCCCTGGGCCCGTGCATTGGCCTGGGGGACAGTTTCGCCCCTGCTCACCTGTCATAGCCCACCTAGACCACAGCCCACTCGTCAACAGCATCCTGGTGCTGAGACAACGGCCCCTTGACAGGCCTTGGGTTTGCCAGGATCAACAGGGCAGAACGTCGTTTGGTGATCTCACCACTTTATTTGGGAAATTAGCCACTGAGCAGGGTTGATACAGAGGCATTGATTACAGTTAGAGCTTCAGCCACATGATGTATTAATAATACACATAAGAGATTAAGAATAAGATCACTTTATACCATAGCCTATGTGACTCAACTTATAAGAAGATACCACTAGCTATCTGATTCATTCGCTGAGGGGATCTTAATTCTTTGAGTTTTAGTAATGCTCTGTTAAAACTCTGATTTAAACGGACACCATAAACAAGACACGTGAATGACTGATACACACGTGAAAAAAATGTTCATTATTCATTAGGGAAACACAAATTACAGGCACAAGATACCACCACCACACACACCAGAATGGCTGAAATTTTTAAATGGACCGACAATGCTGAATGTTGGCTAGAATTTGGAAGAACTGGGACTCAGACATTTTGGAAAACAGTTTGGAGGTTTCTTTCTTTCTTTTTTTTTTAAAACGTAATGTGTATTTGAACCATCTGGAGATCTTTTTTATTATTTATTTATTTATTTATTTATTTATTTATTTATTTATTTTTGGCTGTGTTGGGTCTTCGTTTCTGTGCGAGGGCTTTCTCCATTTGCAGCGAGCGGGGGCCACTCTTCATCGCGGTGCGTGGGCCTCTCACTGTCGCGGCCTCTCCTGTTGCAAAGCACAGGCTCCAGACGCGCAGGCTCAGTAGTTGTGGCTCACGGGCTTAGTTGCTCCGCGGCACGTGGGATCCTCCCAGACCAGGGCTCGAACCCGTGTCCCCTGCATTGGCAGGCAGATTCTTAACCACTGCGCCAGCAGGGAAGCCCCTGGAGGTTTCTTATAAAATGAAACATACACTTACCACCAGAGTATGAACACAGGCCCACACAGAAAGTTGTCTACTAACGTTCATAGCAACTTTATTCGTGAGAGCCAAGAGCTGGGGGAAAACCAAGTATCTACTGTCAATAGAAATGGGTGACTGTTGTTACACGTACAGCATGGATGGATCCCAAGAACATGATGCTGAGCAAAATAAGCCAGACGCAAAAGCATACATACTGCGTGATTCCACTCGTACGGAACTCCAGGAAAGGCAAATCTAAACTACTGTGACAGCCTGGGTCTGGGCTTTGGGAGGTATTGATCACAAAGGAGCAAGAGGGGATTTGGGGTGATGGAAATATTGGACACTTGACTACAACTGTGATTACACAGTACATACATTTGTCAAAACCCATCAAACACTGTACTTAAAACAGATGCACTCTATAGTGTGTACCTTTTGCCTCAATGAAGTTTGTTTTTTAGAGCCTCCCTAAAATGTACTCGATAGTCATATTATTTGTGAAGCAAACATATTAAGACCTGAGCCCCTGCCTGCCAGGCTCTGCTCAGCCGGGGCGAGTGAGGGCTGCTCATGCTGGCCTTGTCGGACACAAGGTCCCTGTTTGCATGTCAGCTCTGCTTCCTGTTCCTCTCGGGGCAGAAAGCACTTTGATAATGGGATTAGGGCTTCTCGGCTAGATGCCAACAATGATCAAATAATTCTCCAGAGGTTGAATCAAACTCAGTCTCCTTCCGAGTTGAAATATTGATCATTGCCAAGTTCATTTCTGCTCAGTCCCCAGAAGATCTTGTTCCTGACAAGGAAATGCCATTAGCATTTTTCTCTTTTTCAACTCAAAGACAGGGATGGTTTTTTCCCAAAGTCGATAGAAATGATGTCTGTTGAACTGTGTTTTCCAGAGATGAGCCACAGAGAGTGTTATTCTGTGTTGTCATGTTTTGCCAAATGGCAGAAAGAACTTTAATAGGACAGAACGTGGTATCTGCATCACCACAGCAATGATCTCCGAAAATACCCATTCAATGATCATAAGATACTCTCTGAAATCTGTTACTTAAACACTAGATAAAACTATCTTCTCTTTAGGACTTCCCTGGTGGCTCAGTGGTTAAGAATCTGCCTGCCAGTGCAGGGGACACCGGTTCGATCCCTGGTCCGGGAAGATCTCACATGCCACGGAGCAACTAAGCCCGTGTGCCACAACTACTGAGCCTGTGCTCTAGAGCCTGAGAGCCACAACTACTGAGCCTGCGTGCCACAACTACTGAAGCCCACATGCCTAGAGCCTGTGCTCCGCAATGAGAAGCCACCGCCATGAGAAGCCCGCACTCTGCAACGAAGAGTAGCCCCCACTCTCCGCAACTGGAGAAAGCCCCTGTGCAGCAACAAAGACCAAACACAGCCAAAAATAAATTAATAAAAATAAATTTAAAAAACAACACAACTATCTCCTCTTTAATGCATCTTCTGATGACATGTAGGAAGGAAACTCTGGCTGAAATGAACATTCTTTGGGCCATGATGAAATGACATCACAAAATATAGATTTGCCCAGGGAGAAAAATGACCTCTCAGAGAATATGTTATGTTCTTCACCAGAACTGGAGGCCAGAGGTGCCTCCCGTGATGATGTCATTTCAGACTAGAAATAGCATCTTATTTAATGTTGTCCAAGGCCAGCCCATCCTAACGAACGCAGCAGGGAAACACACATCCCTGGAATAAAGATTCAGCCCCTTCCTCTAACATAGTTTCTTGCAAGATGGCGCACATTTCAAGATAAAAAGGTCAGGCTGATATCACGGTGGGGAACTTTTCAAAGCAGATAGTGTCCTTTTATCCTTTGGATTCTGATGGCAGGTGGCACCGTGATGTCAATTTCCAGGTGCAAAGATTGAGTTGCCCCAGCGGGTGTCATGTGAGAAAGCACAGTCTACAGAAGGGGAGGAAGCCCCGCTATCTCGGAGTTGGGACCTTAGCCTTGCATCTGCACCTGCATCCCTACAGGCCTGCGTTATCCCCAGGGCAGGATCCGAGAATGAGGAGGGGACCGCAGCCTCTGGAATCCCAAGGTTCCAGCTCTGCCATGCTCCCCTCTAGCACTAAAACATCGGTGTAGTCAGAAGAGGAGCCCAAACAGCCCAGACCCTGCTCCCTGTCTCTACTCCACAAGTGTAGAGCACCTCAGCCATTCTCCTCTGACACAGCACAGGATTTGAGTAACAAGGACATCATCTCCCTACCAGCAGGGGTGGGGTCCCTCTGGCATTGCAAAGGCCCCCGGTTCTGATAGCTGAGCTTCCTGGAGTAGGTGCCAGGGAGCTGACAACAGAGGTTTGTGTTCAATCGTCCTCATCCAAGGTGACAGATCCCAACCGGATCACGGCGCCCCTGGAAGCCTGTGACAGACTGAGAGGTGGGAACAGGATTCACACTTTGTGACTTGGGATCCTGTCATCCCAGGCACCGCAGGCAGGATCAGGACCTAGCCTCACCCAGCGGTCAATGAAACAAGACTCACCTATAAATCAATGATACCGCCAGGGCTGACAGCCTCCAGCACAACCAGAAATAAGCATTTAAAAAATGTATAAGTAACACACGAAGCAAAGAATAAGCGAAAATGGAAACTCAAGAATGGCTACAACTCAAATACATAAATAAAATCCTGATCCTGAGACAGACAGCGAGGGTAGTGTACGTTTTACGTGACTGTATCAGAAGAGAAGAAACGCTGAAAATGGGAACCACAGAACTTGAGGTGCTAGAAAAGAATCCACAATCTAAGCCCAATGAAAACAGCGGGAAGGAGAAATAAAGACAAATGAAGCAATTAATGAAATAGAGAAAATCAACATATTCAAAAGCTTGTTGCTGAAAAGACCAGGAAAATTGAAAAATTGATGGAGGAAGGCAGAGAAACGACATAAACAAGATTCAGAATGAAAAGTCGTGTATAATTACAGATGTAGCAGAGAATTAACACTTTCAAGAACGGAAATTATGAATTTGAAAATGAGGTAAAATTGACACGTTCTTAGAGAACTGTAAGTGATCAAACTGAATGGAGAGGAAAGGGCACTGGACCAAGCCCGATCCCCTTGTGATTAAACACACCAAGTGAGCATTGGAAAGTCGCCCACAGGTGAGTCTGCACTCAGCTCCCGGGCAGCGCTTTCTGGACTTGCTGAAAGCATGTCGGTCACGTGCCAGGCGTTACTCTCAGGGACTTGTGTGTATTAACACTGTCCCAATGACCCCCTTGAGGGGTGTGTGCTGTTCAGACCTGAGAGTCAGTTAACTGGGGCCTGGGGAGGTGTTGAGACCTGCCCGGGGTCACAGGGAGCAGAGCCAGGATTTGAACCCAGACCATCGGTGTGTACAGAAAACACAAGCCACATGCCCTGGACGTACGGATGCTCCCTCAGGAGCATACAGTCCCCGCCCTACACAAACCCTCCCGGAGAAGGAGACCCCTTCACTGAGCTGGCCGAATGCCGATGCCAAAACCAGACATAGGAAAGGAAAATCAGACCAACCTCCAGCGGGATCATAGATGCAAAATGTTTAAACAAAATTGTGCATTAGATTAAAAAGACAATGCTCATGAGTACGTTGAAATTATTACAGAAGGCAATATTTTCTCAACATTAGAAAATCAAATAATATAATTCACCACTGTAATAATTAAAAGAAAACGACAATATAGTTAGCTCAATGAAAGCAGAAAAAAGTCTTTTGATAAATTTGATATAAAAATCCATGGTAAAAACTCTTAGCAAACTAGAAATCAATAAGAAAATTTCTTAGTTTGATAAAAGATATCTGCCTGATAGGTATGAAAAAAATCCTACCTAAGTGTGAAATGTCAGAAGCTTTCCGCTTCAAAACAGGAGCAAGGAAAAAAACTAGGAACAAGAAAAAAAAAAACTAGGAACAAGACAGGATGACTACCACCTGCACTTGTGTGCATCCTGGCAGGACTCTCCAGTCAGAGCAGTGAGACCAACAGCGGACGCACCTGGGAAGAAGGAAACGGCCATTATTCAGATGTTACCACACAGAAAACGAAAGATCCTACAGGCAAATTATGAGAAATAATAACAGAACCTAGTGCTGTTGTTTAAAATGTGGACTGTATACTAAAGTTTATGTTATTTTGTTCTCAAACAACTGTTAGAAAGTCCAATTGAAAGATTTTGTGGAGAATGGCACAAATATAAGGAACCTAAAAATAAATGTTTAAAATGTAAGACCTTAACGTGAAAATGTTTGATGCTTTATTAAAAGCCGTTACAAAAGTCATAAATAAGTGGAGAGACATATGTTTATGGGTAGGAATTCTCAATGTTCTAGAGCTGTCAAGTGTCCCCAGATTGATCTCTCAATATAATACAATTCCAACAAAAGCCTCACCAGGGTTCTTCACGGGTCCCACAAGCTGATTTACCAGGTGTGTGGAAGGGTAAGAGACCCCCAAGAGCCATTCACAGGTGTCCCAACAGAAACCACAGAGCGAGCCTGCTGGCACTGCCCACGGTGCCGGGGACCCCAACCTCCATCCGGGGGTCCTGTCCACACTCACCCTCTGCAGGGGGCACGTGTGGGAGATGCCCACAAGCATCCTTCCGACCCCTCTCCATGTTGGGTGTTACCCCCGGGGAGGGGGAGGAGGGGCTGGCCTCCCTGCGCTCTGCTGAGGAGTCCACCAGAGCCAGGATGCTCTCCGAGCCCAGGGGCCAAGGGACC
Source organism: Balaenoptera acutorostrata (assembly GCF_949987535.1). Taxonomy (NCBI): domain Eukaryota; kingdom Metazoa; phylum Chordata; class Mammalia; order Artiodactyla; family Balaenopteridae; genus Balaenoptera; species Balaenoptera acutorostrata. The sequence goes on from NC_080078.1 coordinate 45,197,329, forward strand.
TCGTCCTCCCCTCGTCCACCTGTGCAGAGAGGTGAGGCCCAGCCTGCCCCTCCACTGATATCCTGAGCACAGGACTAACCTCCTGCTTCAGAGCCTTGGCTCCCAAGACCTCGATGGCCCAGCTCTGCAGGAGTGATGGGAGGGTCAAAGGCCAGCGCTCAGGTCTTCATGGCTGTGAACCAATGGTGGCCTTGGTCCCTTTTCCAGAGGAGAGCGAGGGGACTGAGGCTGCATGCAGACCCCGTCTGACCCTCTCCTTCCCCTCTCCTTCCTTCCCCTCCCCCAGGGGTCTCCTCACCCTCAGGAGGAGCTCGACAGGGCCGGAGCCAGCAAGTCAGCAGGTCACCAGCCTCCTTGCACAGATGGGGAAACTGAGGCTCAGCGGGGCCCCGGGCAAGTGCAGGCCTGAGTGACACACCCCTGAGAATGTGCCCTCAAGGCCTCCCTGTCCCCAGGAGCCCAGGCTCTAGGGCAGGAGCCACCTGGGGGGCTGAGCGGAGACCATCTAGGAAGGCGTGATCCAGTGAGCGTGCGCGAGGCCAGTGTCCGCTAGCAGTGCCTCCAGGGAGCACCGGCGGCTCCGTCCGTTTGCTCTTTCAGGGCAAGGCAGAGCTGACATCCTCCTCACCCTCCCCGCCGTGTCCTGTCCTGGGCCCGCGTCACCTCCAGGGTGTTCTGTGCGTGCCTGAAATCTCTTCCCAAAGGTCTGGGTCTATGCCTCTCTCTTGCCTTCTAATCAAACTAGTGGTTTTCCGTCCGAGAGGCCATTAGTAGCAGAATAATCACCGGCAAATTGTCCAGAGAGCCCAAGATGAGACATCTCAGGTTGGCGTAATTTAAACGTGGGTGAAGATGATCGGAGTGGAGATGGAGAGACCCGCTCAGGGACACCTGGGCAGGGAAGGGGGAGTTAGGCGGATTCAAGACAGACAGTGTCACAGACGTCTGACTGCAAGTCCCTCACCTCCAGGACCCTGTGAAGGAAGAGAGTACCAGCAGGCGCGGGTGGGCCAGGGCACCTGAGCCTCCGACTCCTAGAATCGCCCTCGTGGTCCAGGGGCTCACACGTCCCCTCCTCTGAGGGTCGGGAGGTATATCCATCCCCAAGGATGTCGATGGCCCCTGGGATGGCAGAGCCCTTGGCACAGTCTGCTGGCATGCCCAGGTGCTGTCGCTACTGAGGTTCCAACCAGGAGGGTCTCAGTCCCCTAGAGAACTGGACACCAGGAGGGCTGGACTCTAGTCCAGGCTGGGCCATAGGTAACCCGCTATCTGCTTGTCATCTGGTCACTTTATTTCTTGGAGCCTCTAGTGACTTATCTGTTAAACAAGGTAACTCAAAAAAACTGTCCTTTTGAGCAGGACTATTCTACAACCTGAAATATTCATGAATCTTCGGAATTAATCAAAGGCTTGACATTCTCTCTTTAACATGGAGTGAAACATGGGGCTCTGGCTGGATGCCGCCCATCCTGAGCAAACAGCACATCTAAGTTTGTGCAGGGAGAGCACCCCCCAATCCCAGGACGGGCCCCAGTCCCCCAGACCCTGCACTAGCACCTGACTTGCCCTTTCCAGGTGTTCCTCACAATACAGCGTGGTCCCTGTCTAGCAGTGTCAGCGTCACCTGGAACCTGTCAGAAGGGTAGATTCCCACCCCACCGCCGGCCCACCCTGCTGGAGAGTCTGGGGTCGGCACTCTGCCCCGGAGACTGGTGACATGGCTGGCCGGCCTCGACCTTTGCTGCCTTGCCAGCTTACCTGTGCAGGGATTCCGGCCCCACCCGTCCTGCTTCTCCTGTCAGGGAGGCCTGAGGTTCTTGGGTGTGAGATGCCACAGCTGATTCTGTTACACCTCAAAACTGGGGACCCCAGAACTGCGGACCTCAAAACTGGGGACCCCAGAACTGGTTTCTTCAGACCCAGGTTCTCAGGTGTGAGTTTGGAGCTCCGAGAAGGTCCTGACACATTTCTGAGAGCCTTACATCAAGGAGGAGTTGACCCTGAGGAATCAGGATTTGATCTCAGGTCTGCCCCACTCTTTCCACGATGCCAGTGAGTTTGGCATCAAGCCTGCCTGGGTCCACATGGCAAGATGGCCTCTCTCCAGCCTCAGTCTGTCTCATCGCACAGGTAAGAGGATGATCTGGTCCTGTGTGTAGGGCTGCTGTACAGAAGAGAGGTGGCCCTTCAAAATTAAGTACCTGGCAAGGAATAGGCACCCAATAGAAACTTACTTTCATCGACAATAATACAGGACCACCCCCGAGATACGTCACCCATGCTGAGTTCAAGCTGAGTCAAGAAATGTTCATTCCTGGAGACATTTAAATTTTTTTTCTGGAACACACCACAGGAGGTTTAGAGTGAGTGCTCCAAGGGGCCTGATGGTGTGTGTGATGTTTGAGAGGGAAGAGTCAGATGGAGGCTGGGACAGCTAGTATCACCCTCTCCCTTAAATTCACTCGGGACCCAGGGTCACCTCCAGTGTGAGTACAGGAAGGGAGAAAGACACACACCCCTATGCACACTGCAGGACCCCTGACGCCACCACTACCACCACACACCCACCTCTTTGCACTTCTTGCAGCCCTTACTCACCTTCAGATTATTTTCTCCCTCAGGAAGCAAAGTCACATTCTGATACAGGGTTGGAACTGAATTTAACACATTTTCCCTGATAAACATGATTTCTGCGTCCGGCCGGGCAGATCCTTTCCTAATGCGAGGTATTTCCCCCTTGCGTCCACATCAGGGACACCTAATGGGCAGTATCCTCGAGCTCTGTCAGAGTCTGGGGGTGTCAGGACCTCGCTGGGGTAACTGGGACGAAATGGCCATTTTACTCTCTGAGGGCTTCTCCTAGTCACCTGCCCTCGTGCTTCCTCGGACCATCAGGGTTTTCTCATCTATGAAATAACAGGAATCAAATCAGATGCTGCCAGCCTCCAGATTCTGTGATTATGCCACGGAGAGGGGAGGGCACCACGGGGCTGCTTGGGGATGCTGTGCACGGCTGTTGGCAACGGGCAAAGAGGTGACTCACAAATCCTTTGAACCTGAATCCTCCTCTCTCCCTCCAGAAATAACCCTGTGCTCGGTTTCTCACAACAAGATGGAAAGAGGAGGGATTAGGTCAGGAATGTAGGTCCATCTTTCGATTTCATCCGTAACTGGGAGTGTGACCTTGGGGACAGTACTTCATCTCCCTGAGGATTTGCTTTCTCATTTGAAGAAAAAACTGTTGTTTCACGATCCTTTCCATTTCTAACCTTATTAGGTTCCAGGCAGCTTAAGTGCTGATTGCTGCTCTGTTTCCTGGGACTCAGCTCTGTCTCCTCCAAGTCGCCCCGTGGACACACTCCTGGTGATTTCAGGTGACATGTCCCACCCAGAGCCCCACATCTTCCTGGGGGTTCCAGCCACCAGGGCACTGCTTGTCTGCCCCATGGTCTGAGGCGGTGATGGGTGGGAACCACCCTGGGACAGACACGTGCCCTCACTTACTGAACAGTAACTGCCATCGAGTTGGTCTCAGATGGGTCCATTCCGTGCGCCCTTCTCATCGCTGATGTCTCTATGCAGGGTTTTCACCTAGAAATGTCAGTATAACATGCTAATCGTACAGAGATTCTTTTCTGAGAGCAAGGTGAGACCGCCTGGCCACCAGCCAGCATGGGCTTCGGCCACCAGCACACCTGTCACTTGCCTTGTGCCCCGAGCCCGTCCCCCATGTGCCCATCACCTTGTCCTCCGATCACGGTTCACACTGAGAGAAGCAAACTCTTATGGGTTATCAGCTCTTCTAATTTGTGATGGGGAGTCTTGGGAAAAGCAAGGTGAAGTCCCAGGACTGGAGAATGAGCTCCAGGGCACCAATGCATTTAAATAAAATCTAAGCTCAGCTGAGAGCCGCCAGCTCCTCCTTCATCTGTGTCCTGCTCCTCTCACACCCCTGTAGGTTCTTCCTGGGTCTTCCCTCGTAAATTATGGCCCATGAGCCCCCATCGCAGGCTCTGCTGCTGGGAACCTATCCCAGGTTATTGGGGGCCATCCCTTTGTGCGATCAGGAAAGAGGCCGTTGGTTTAGGTCCATGACCCGCCTGGTCGGACAGGCAGAGAGGGAACAGGGTTCAGACTCAAGTCCTCTCATGAGTCGAGTTCTGTTTTCAATCCTCCACTATGTCCACATTGACTCCTGGGCTGGGCTGCTCCGTGGCTCGGTCCCTGGGAGCTGGGTCCCCATGCCGCCAGACCCCGCCGTGGGCAGCGCCCACCAAGAGCACAAACGAGGCTCACGGGCCATGTGGCCGAATATTTAAAATGATAAACCAAACCAACAGCTTCCTAATAAAATACGTTCTATCGTCTCATCTGTACAGAGAACTGCAAGTCAGGTTTTAGTTGGAATTCTCGACCCCTTGGACTTCCATGGCAGGGGGTGGTGTGGGAAAGCTGACTCTGGCCTCTGGGCCCTGACTCAAGCCCCCGCCCCTTTCCCACGCTGGCTGGAGCCTGGTCCCACAATTGAGGGGACGTGTACACACACAGACACTGCGGACATTCACACCTGCTGCAAACAGCCATACCTGGGCCACACCTTGACCTAGAGGTGCAGACAAGCATGGGATACAGGCTGTCGAGCGGGGCTCCTGGGCTCCGGTTCCTGGAAGGTGGGCACAGGCTCCAGGTGGGCAGGTCCCTCAGGGGCATGGACTCTGGGAACCTCGGAGTCCAGGGAAGAGCCCCTTTGCCTGGCCAAGGCGGTGCTGCTTCCTCCAGCTTGTCACCTTGGTCAGGTTGCTTCCCCTGTAGCCAGCGTCTCCATCTGTAAGGACAGGATTACACCATCTCGGGGCCCTTCTTGCCACACATGCTTGTGGTCTGTCATCCATCCAGGCACGAGGCTGACAGTGGAGGAAGAGACAGATCTTGAAACAAACTTGTGTTCACAAAGCAGTGTGGGCAGGTCTGGTGCTCAGTAGGGAAAGGACATAGGAACGGGTCATTGGCCGCAGATCCACGCACCTGGCATCTCAGGACGAGAAACGCTTCCACATGTGTCTCCCATCATGCACCTAAGACCCAGCTGACGCCCCTGAGGAGCCTGGGAGCATCTGGCTGCTGTCCCCCTACCGTGTCCCAGAGGTAAGAGTGCGCACAAGTTTCAGGCTTCTCTGGTAGTGCAGTGGTTAAGAATCCGCCTGCCAATGCAGGGGACACGGGTTCAAACCCTGGTCTGGGAAGATCCCTCATGCTGCAGAGCAACTAAGCCCGTGCACCATAACTACCGAGCCTGCACTCTAGAGCCCGCGAGCCACAACTACTGAAGTCTGCGTGCCACAACTACTGAAGCCCGCGTGCCACAACTCCTGAAGCCCGTGCGCCTAGAGCCGGTGCTCCACAACGAGAGAAGCCACTGCAATGAGAAGCCCACGCACCACAACGAAGAGTAGCCCCCTCTCGCTGCAACTAGAGAAAGCCCGTGCACAGCAACGAAGACCCAATGCAACCAAAAATAAATAAATAAAATTAAAAAAAAAAGAGTGGGCACGAGTTTTGAAAGGGGGTGCTGGTTCAGAATAGAACAAAAGCGCAGTGTTCCCAGAAAGTGCTGCCCTTTGATATTGGAAGGCAGGCCCATCAATATTTCATGGTCACACACTAATTAATATTTAAGCCTGTAAATTCATCCTTAACCAAAACATTTCTATTGTCACAGGGGTTCTCCAAAGCTGACGTGTTTACTTTACGGAAGCCCATCACGCAGTTCAGCGTCAACCCAGCCAGGGTTCCCAGGAAGTGACGTCAGCAGGACCACTGCCAGGGAATGCTTGGTGAGGCCCCGAGTGCCACGGCCGTGACATGGTCAAGGAGCAAGGACGTGGGGGGCCATGGTGGCGGGAGGAAAGACTCCAGCCTGGCAGGCAAAGCCGCAAGCTGTGGTCACTCATCAGAAAAACGGCGTGCAGGTGGCCTGGGGGAGGTAGGGGCCTCGCAGGACACGGGGGTCACTGACACTGCTCTGGTCCCCGTGTGCTGTCCCAGCTCTGCCCCACAGCTCCACTGACCGGAAGACAGTGGAAGGGCATTTGGTACGATCCGGGCCAGTGGGGTTCAAACCCCTTTCCATGGAGCTGCCTTCCGGGGGCCAGGGATGTTGTCCAGCAAGTCCGTTCCGCTGCCATCCACATTAAATATTGCGCATCCCGATTGGGGACCTCGTACTGAAGAAAGTTTCCGCTGCTCGAAATGAAAGTTTGGAAGTTCTCTAACTTTATTTCAATTTTCTCTCAAGTTGCAATTGGATCCCAGAGAAGGGAGATAAATTGCTGGTGATGTAGCAAGTCATGGATTAGCATGTCTGATCATAATAAATGCAAGAACAGGCCTGATGCTAATGAAGAGATTCTGTGCCTCCCCCTGTGTTTCCAGGTGTGTGTGGACAAAGGGATCTCGGCAGTGATCTCGGCCAGCTCCTCAGCCCCCCACCAGTGGGGAGGTGCCGTTAAAGCCACCAGCAGAGTTTCCATCATGGCCTGTGTTGAAGGAAGTGGCTTCATGGACTCTGCAACCTGGACGGGGCGTGAGGAGGCCGCCTGGTCCACCCACGTCGGAGAGCCTGGCCCTGATCCGCAAGAGACGGGCGGGCGGCCCTCCCCTTACACACCCCCTGGTTGATGGGCCTCGGGATGAAGCACCGCTGCTCTGGTGCCCCTGCCATGGGGATGCGGAGGGCCTTTCCTTCTTGATGGCACGGTTAGGACTTCACACTCTCTTCATGATGCTGGAGGCCGCAGGAAAAGGAAAGGAATGCACTCCTGAGAGGCTGCATGCCTCCAGAATGTGCTTCCCCCGGGAGGGAGGCAGGGATTATGATTGTCTTTTAATTTTTGTTTTTCAGTGTTTCACAAATAAATACAAGACAATATGAAGACAGAAAACAAAAGTATTTTCAGTGAGAAATGTGTGTACTCAGTGGGTCAGCAGGAGTTTGCACAAAGCAGCACAGGGAGACCAGCTGGAAACTACTCTTAAAAGGGGCCCCGCCTGGACCCCCAGCAGCAACCCCAGTTTGGATCTGGACTCGAGATTCATTTGCTCCAATCAGAAGACTGCAGACCATGCAGTTCATATGAGCATATTGGTTTCTGATGTTTTCATTCTCCTTGAGTTTCAGGAAAATTAATGTATAAAGATACATGATTATTTGCAGAGTCAGGGAGGTTCAACTCTGCACAAAGCTTGCTACACATGTCAACACTCACAGCTTCAGACGAACACTTGGATCCTACAAGTGGAGAGGCAGCTGTCAGGATGGAAGGAAATAAGACACCGGGCTTTCCTGCTTCATCTCCTGGCTCCTGGGGACAGAGGCCTGAGGGGTGGCATGGATGGGGGTCCGAGAGCTTTCTTAGGCACCAGGGGAAGAGCACAGTCACTCATCTCTGCCCAAAGCAGACCTGGGGGACAGTTGATAAATCTCCTACAGGAGACGCCACGGATGAGAAGCTGGACTTGGGCACTCGGGCAGGAAGTTGGAGGTGGAAAAAGGAGGGAGGTTTCAGAATAAGGGAGCTTATTTTGCTGAAACATAAAAGCTTGAGAGGAGAGCATTTTTCATGTTGACATATCCTTAGGATATTTCCCTGGTCTGGTACTGTTTTATTTCAGAGCTTGCCAGAGTGAAAAACAAACAAAAGAAATGAACCAAAAAAAGAAGAAGAAAGGAAGAAAGGCAATTAATCAGTTCAGGCTCCAGAGATAAGATCCCCACTATATCTGCAGCAAGACCTGTTTCTGGCACCCGGATGCCTCCCCCAACCCACCCCCACACTGCCTACGAGGCAGAGCCTGGAGGTCCAGCTGGCTGGGTGCTTAGAATAGGGTCTCAAGGTCGTATACCCAAACTGACCCTCTGGGTGCACAAAAATAATAGAACCTCTGTTGATATTTTTATCCCAAGCTTTTAAATATTCTATTGTAACGTGCTTTATAAGTGCCCCAGTACGAAGTATGCTGTGTACAGGAGTTCATGGCCATTATTTATAAAGAGGTAAGTGCCCACACACTGGGTGTTTCCTCGTAGAAGTGCTGATCAAATGGATCTGGGGCCTTGGTTTGGAAGATCATTGGAAAGCTAAGCGTGGTCTTGGGTGTTTCTCCAGTAGCTCGGAGCTGTTTGGAATCAGCAGAGTATGGAGCTGCCTCTACCTGGGCCCGGCCCCGAGACTCAAATGCAAGAAAGGGAAGGGGTTAAAAGGGAGGGAAGCTGCAGGAGGTGGGGTTCTGTCTGTCCTCTTGGACCACTGCGGGTAATAATGCATGCAAATGTGTATCACTTAACTCACTGATAGGATAACCAGGATTCCGCACCACCCGACCTCCACACCAAAATTTACAAAACGAAAGAACAAGAGTTCATTAGGAAACTCTTGGCTGTGGTTTCTGGCTGCAAGAATCATAAGCTGTTTGTGCCTGGACTGAGCAGAAATGCAAAGTCTGTCTTTGGAAGCTTCCCAACTGTGTTCCACACCCGCGCAGGACTGCCCCCCCATCAAGCCTGCCTGGAGCCCACTGTCCTTGCCCTGGGCCCCGGGTCCTCTGGGGACTGTGCCTCTTTCCTCCAACCCTTGCTCCAAGGCTGGTGGCCTTAAGGATCTGTCCTCCTGGGAGGCAGAGCCGGGGGGAGCCCGCAGCTTTGCTCTGCATCGAACGGTCGCCCAGGTGCCCCCTGATCCTGCCCCAGTCACTCTTCCTTTCCCATCGCAGGACACCCTGTCAGGCAGCTTCCGTCCCTTCTCAGAAGTGAAGGAAAATAAACGGGCCGCGTCCAGGAGCACCAGAACGAAGGAGCCTTTGTCTGTAGAAAGTGGGGCAAGAGGCAGAGGTCAAGCCTTCATCCGCTGTCATGAACCTGCTGCTCTGAGGTCTCTGGCCCCTCCGCCTTTCCCAGTCAAGCTGCCGAGCTATGTTTCCCTCGCCTGTCTGTTCAGTTCAGTAATGTTAAGTATGTTCACATGGTCACATTGCTGTGCAACCAATCTCCAAACCTTTTTCATCTTGCAAAACTGAAGCTCTATATCCATTGAACAACAATTTTCATCCCCCTCCCCCCTGCGCCCTACTTTCTGTCTCTATGGGTTTGATTACTCCAGGTACCTCACATAAGTAGAATCACACAGTCTTTGTCTTTTTGTACCCGGCTTATATCACTCAGCACAATGCCCTCCAGATTCATCCGTGTTGTTGGACGTGTTAGAATTTCTTTCCCTTTAAGGCTCAATAATATTCCATTGTACGTATTTACCACATTTTTGATTTTTTATCCTTCACCTGTCAATGGACAGAGGGCAGTCTTTTGTTGGAGTTTTTCTCATCTGCACTGATTGGCATTTCTGGGTTTCTAATCTCTTCAGCTCCAAGTCTGGAATATATGAGGCGGAAAGAAAACCCAGAGAAATTAGCATCACGTCATTCCTCAGGGCCCAGGCCCTCAGTCTGTCTTCTTTCCGCCTTTGTAAGTCTTCTCATGTTCGTTTCATATATAATGTCAGGGTGTTAGTCATGCTGATTGGGAGGAATAAGGCCAAATTCATCCGCTCCATATCCCTGGAAGAAGAGGTCCTGCAATCGAGTTTTATGTTGGTTTATAATGAGTATTCTACTCTTTCTGAAAATGTTAATGTTCAAAAATACCCTAAAAATCGGATTTTTTCATTGAATCAGACAAGGTTTTCCTCCCTTTTTGTTTAAAGTACATGTAGTTTTACTTTTTGAGACTTTCATTTTAATAGTTCTGTGGTTCTTCACTTGAAGACATGAAATTAGTTTGCAAAGAAATTGTAACTCAAAGGGTCTCTCCTTGTACTATTTGCAAACTCAGTTTCCTTTGTCAATGCCAACCATCTGGTCAGGGTCCTGTAGTCCTTCCTGGGACTTGAAGCCACTGACACAAATCTGTTATTGGACCACGGCTTTCAGAATGGCCAGAGGATAAATTCTTTCAAGATTCTCCTAGGCTACTTACAGCCATAAATTTTATTGACTTTGAACACTTCATAAAATTTAAACCTGCTGAGAAAATGGTTCGTTACTTAGCTTTTAAGAAAGTGCTGGCTTGAACTCTGCTTAATATTATGTAACAACTTAAATGGGAAAAGAATTTGAAAAAGAATAGATACATGTATGTGTATAACTGAATCACTTTGCGGTACACCTGAAACTAATACAACATTGTTAATCACCTATACTATACTCCAATATAAAATAAAAAAGTTAAAAAAAAAGTGCTAGGTTTCCCTACAGCACAGAGATGGGACCTCATATTTCTCCACTAACCTGAGAAACCTCTGTATGAAAGATGGGAAATGCGGCATTTAGCTGAATTAAGAACTGCTCTGACCTAGCAGAGACCTTTTGAGAGCCCCAAAATTTACTTCTAATGAAAAATCTTCCATTTGAAGGACTGTAAGTATAAATAAATCCTGAATCTACAGATTCTATTTCCATAACATTCACATAAATTCAAAAAGAAAGAAAACCTCCTAGACTGAAATATATCATTGCTAATGAGACTGTAAGACAGTTGGAGACATTCCTGAACCACAAAGCTCCTCCCATTTTCTTGGAGAGTATTTTATGATAAAACTACAAGGGAACAGTCATTGCAATGGCTCAATTGAACAAGTACCTGACTCCAAGAGAAATACCAAAATGAAACGAAATCATAAAAGTTGTTCTTGTTTTATTTCTCCTTCAAAGATAAAAACAATATCAAAGCATACATAAGCCAGTGTGGCTTCACTTGTATTCCTGTAGCGCTGATGTGTAAAGTCTTCATGTCTGTAAGGACATCCTTAACTAAGGCAAAAGCACCTGATTTGAGTGGAGGGTCACTGCTAGACCCAGAAATCAGGAACCTCCAGTCTGCTCACTCCTCTTGAACAGCAAGCTGATAACATAGCATAACGATAGGTGTAAACCCCAAAGCTTTAGTGCGTGGAGTTAATGACAGGACCTTCTGAGCTTGTGCATCCTTTCCAGGTGCATTCGTAAATCCCAGCCAAACGGCTGAGACTCTAAGACCTCAACCTAAATGAATCGGAGCCATGTTCTGCTCAGCAACTTATGGCTCATAACAAACATTTTATTGTATCTCACAGCTTTGTGGGTAGGCATTCGGGCAGGGCTCAGCTGAAATCCTTTTGCTCCGAGTGAAGTGGCCCGGGTACTCGGGTGCTCAGCTGGTGGACTGGCTCGTCTGAGGGCCCAAGATGGTTTGTTTACTTGCCTGCTGCCTCGGCACTCATGTCTGGAAGGCCAAGCCCAGCTCACCCCCTCGGGGGTCACCCCATGGCCTCTTCCACTCTCTCCAGTGGAGAGGGTGGACTTCTACCACAGAAACTCAGCATGCCAGCAGACCCGCGAGCTGCCAGGCTTCTCACGACCTAGCCATCGGCCTCCCAGTACAGCTCTTCCATCACCTGCAAGGATCCAGGGGTCAAGCAAGTCACTGAAGCAGCGGTCACCAAATTGGGGGAGGGGGCAGGGGCTCCAACTACAATGGGAGAAGCATCAGAGAATCTATGGTCATCAGTAATTCATAGTCTCATTTTTCGCCAACACAAGTAGCATGGTAGTCCTGAATTCTTACAAAATCATCTTTAGAGGAGATCCCAGCATGACTCAGCCATAAACATAGTCTATATTCTGGATGAAATCCAAAAATGCAGATAGTCATCTGGACCCAACGCAGGCCTTCACTGGAGACAGCAGACAGAGGCGGACTGGTGGAGGGGGCCTTCCTCAAAGGTCTCAGGTGCAAAACATCTAAAGATGCTTCTGCTAAGACTCATTCTTCCAGGAAGGAGGGCAGCCTGCGAATGGTACTGTTACAACACAGCCCAACACAGCCCCTGCTGGCTGATATTCGTAGAATAGTTACTGCGAAGATGGGCTGCAGTGAGAAGAGAGACCAAGAAGCTGCTCACTGCCCTGCGCTTTACTTCCACCATCTGTCTCAAGGCACTTGAATTAGCATCTATCAAAGTAATTGGTGTTATACACATATAGACATTCTTTCTTATACATTCTTTTCCGTTATGGTTTATCACAGGATATTGAACATAGTTCCCTGTATAGCAGAGACTGGCACAACGTTGTAAATCAATTATACTTCAATGAAAAAAATTGAAAAGAAAAGTAATCCAATTTCATTAGGAACAAAAAGTTTGGTTTCAGTAGTTATCCACTTCTAAAATGTCAATGCTATTCTAAAGTAAACGGGGGCAGGGTTCATCTTCCCTGAGATTGAATTCTTGTTCAGTAGATAAACCTTTACAGATGCTGCAGCCCCTGCAGAAACGCAGGCTTTATGGAGCCCGGATGGTGATGAAGAGCTCAGAGACGGGAGTGACGAACCGACGAGGCCGGATCTGCTCTCGTGCAATTAACATGGAGCCTGAGTGAGACAGACGAGCCGGCGTGAGGCTCCAGCCCAGGCACTCCTGCCAAGGGCTGCAGCTGTGAGTCAGCACGGATCAGACCTGGGGACACTGTCTCCTGGAACCTGGTGCCTGGAGCATGTGCGCCTTCTGTGGTTGACCAACCCTCTGTACTTTTAGCAGAGAGTCAGGGGCAGGAGAGGAACTTCCCATCTGAAGGGGTCAGGCCCCCAGAGAGGCACCAGTTATCTGGTACATGCATGTCTGCCTGACGCTCTTCTCCCCAACTCCCAGTTGGTGTTTATGGGCAACTTCTGGACATTCAGGTCCCCCTGGGCCAGTCAGACTCTCCCCACTCAAGTCAGGCCCGATCACACTGACTGGAAGATGCAAACATATGTACATTGACCAGACCCTCCCCTGAATCCTGTCATCAATCCTGGGCTGCGGTCTCTTCCACCTTGAGGCACATCCTCCTTCCTCTTGGACACGATCAGTAGCGCCTGGCACACAGGAAGTGCTCAGTAAATGCGAGCTGGGTGCGTCAACAGATGGGGGTGGGGTCCACGTCCATTATAAACTTAGGTCAAGAATAACAATAAATTAAATGATAACTGTAACCACCACACAGTTCAGAAGTAGGGAACGCTGGGGAGGGGGTCTTCTGAGCTTCATTAAAAAGTTGAAGATAAATGAACATGCTAGACTGTCCCAGCTTCCTGACACCCGGACACGACCTTACAGTGATAATCTTATACTCAAAATAATCTTGTATAAAACACCAGTGAACATGATTCGTGTGTGTGTGTGTGTGTGTGTGTGTGTGTGTGTGTGTGTATGTATACACATGCACCCTTAGGATTTCAAATTGGGAGATGGCAAAGCAGAATCTGGTTCATAACACTTCCTCTGACTTTTCCTGACTGCAGTAACGGGCCCCTCCAACCTGGAATCCTCTTCATTAGCACGGAATGTTATGACTTTTGCGCTGTGTAGACTGTGGATGGACCGTTCATGTAGGTGAGTCAGTATCAAGTTGCTTAGAAAATTGTTGATTTGCCCCTTGGATTCAAGGTGTGTCATGTTGATTGCATCTTTTTATTCCTTCAATATTTTTGGTCTTCAATAAAACTCTATAGTTTTCTCAATAAAGTCTTGTTTTTAAAGAGATGTATCCCTAATTTTGTCTCCCCTTCTTTATTTATTCTCTCTCCAACCTATTCCAGCCACGTTTCTTCAGGACTTTGTCAGGGTCACCAAAGACCCCTCCCCTGCCCACTGCATTTCCTACTCCTGGAATTCCTTGTCATAGTTCTATCAACAAGTGCCAAACTGCCCACATGGAAATCTGAGTCCCCACACCACCCCTAAATCAGCTCCTCATCCAGGCTTCTCCATTTCAATAAAGGATGCACCCTCCACCCATTTGCTCCAGCCCAGATGCTTGAAGAGTCTTTCATTCTCTCTCAAATCCCACAACCAATCCAACAGTGAGTCTTATTGGCTCAAACTTTGAAACATTTCCCAAATTTGAAATTTCTTGTCGCATCCACAGGCTGATTCACCATCTTTTCTTTCCTGGACACTGTCTGTAACCTCTTATTTTTCTGCTCTACAATTTTTCACACGTCATCTGAAGTAAACTTTTTTTTTTAATATTTATTTATTTGGCTACGCTGGGTCTTAGTTGCGGCACGCAGGATCTTTAGTTGTGGCATGCGAACCCTTAGTTGCAGCGTGTGGGATCTAGTTCCCTGACCAGGGATCGAACCCGGACTCCCTGCATTGGGAGCGTGGAGCCTTAGCCACTGGAGCACCAGGGAAGTCCCTGAAGTAAACTTCTAAAACTGTAAATCTGACCATGTCACCTTCCCATCCAAACCTTCAAGGGTTCTTGTTTCTCTTGCACTAAAATCCTGACCCCTCACTGTGGCCCAGAGGCCTTATGTTATCTAGCTACCTGGAGCAGGTTGTATTTTCCAAAGATGGTCAGACCCCCATGTTTGTCCCCTTCTTGACTCTCCTCCCGTTCCTTGAATCTGGGCTCTGACCAACAGAGTGGAATAGAACTGACGTTGCAGGAGAGCTCCGAGGCTGTCCTGTGAAGGACCTATCTCTGTCTCTCTCTCTGTCTCTGTCTCTCTCTCCTTTCTCACCTTTAGAACTCACCCACCATGTTATGAGGACGGAGGCCCCAGCCAATAGTCAGGACAATCTTGCCACCCCTGCGAGTAGCCGCCTTGGCAGTGGACGTTCCAGCCCCGTCGACCTTCAGGTGATGGAGGCCCTGCTTGACCTCTGACTGCAGCCTTGTGGGAGACTCCGAGCCAGAGCCATGCAGCCAGGCCTCACCTGCACTCTTGACCGACAGAATTCATGAGCGATAATAAATTATTGTTATTGTTTCAAGCCACTGAGTTTTGGGCTGATTTGTTAGGTGGCATTTAGTAACTGAGAGTTGCCTAATTTTCTGACGCTGTTTCAACCACTCCGTGCTGCTCAGTGAAAGCTTCTTTCTGCCTCAGGAACTTTGTGCTTCTTGTTTCCAAACCAAAGAAAATGTTTTCTTCTGGCACTGCCATATCATTAACTCCCTCACTTTGTTAATGTACCTGTTCTAGTGTCAAATCCCAGGAGAGCCCCCTTCACCATCTACACATAAATGCCTCCTCCTGCCCCCCACAATCATTTCCTGCCCATGACCTTGTTATTTTTCTTCACTGTACTTTACTGTACCTGAAATTACATGTCTATGTATTTATTTACTTGTTATCTGTCTCTCATTAGAATGTAAGCTCTATGAAGGCAGCAATTTGAAAAATCTTATTCAACAGTAGAGCTCCAGAAATTAGGACAATGCTTGGCACATAAAAAAAAGATTCACCCAGTATATATTAGACAAATATTGAGATAACCCAACAACCTGTCATTGTTCCCTCTCAAGATAAACTGGGTAGAACTTTTCTCCAGAACATATGATGCATTATCTCAAATAAGGGGACAGTCATTCAGTTTTGCTTAAATTTAAACATAGATCCAGGCAATATATTTGTATCATAGACCTTGATATATAGGGTCTAATCAATTTTTTTTAATTAAGGATTTTAAAGAGCGTCCCTGGAACAAACAAGAGCAAATATCAAACCTTCACTCTAACACTTCTTGTTTTCTACAAGCCCCATGCAAATGTGGATTAACTCGACCTGGCCATCCTCTGGAAAGGACCAGGATTTTTGATGTGTCGGCTGAGAGACAGTAAGAGTGGGCCACCCATTTATAGGAGAAATGCTGCTATGGGAGAACATGTTGGATTAAAGACACCCACATACTCTTTGACAACTCCTTCAATCAAGAGGTGGAGCCTGTGCCCCTCTCTGAATCGGTGGATGCTTGGTTAAGAGACAATGCAGCCATGACCCTGAACCAGGTTCTGAGACCAGACCTTAAGAAACTGTCAGCCTCCACTTCCCAACGCTCTGAACACTTGCTCTTGGAGCCCTGAGCTCTTGTAAGAAGCCCATCTCTACTCCTGCAGAGACACCTGGACATGACATGCAGATGGCGGGGGACGGTTAAGCCCAGCCTTCCAGCCATCTGCACCAAAGTACCAGAGACTGGAAAGCCGCCTTGGCCCTCCAGACCAGACCAGCTGCCAGCTGAGCACCACCAAGTAACCCTGGTCAACACCATACGGTGCTGAAGAATCACCCAGCTGAGCCCAGCCAGCGGTCCTGACCCACTGATTGTGAGCAAAACAAAGCAATTGTCTTGTCTCTATGTTTTGGGTTCACTTGTTGTAAAACAATGGCTAACAGGGAAAAAGGGCTTCCACCCTTCCTTTCTGAGATTAGTACCAGGTCCTCTTACCTGAAATATCCTTGCCCATTCATGCCAGGAGCCTGATGCCAAGGACATTCCTGGGAAACCCTGACAGAAGCTATTGCTCACTGGGCCTGCCTGGCAAAAAGCAGATTCATCAAGAAATAATTAAAGTCACACTTTCAATTCTTAACTTCTTTTAATTGAGATCATCAAAGAGAAACAGATTTCATTACAAGCACAGCATGAGGGCTGCATTCTCTGGAGTTCATGTTTATTCATTCAAATGGTTACATTTCACTTGTTTTGTTGCAAATAAGTGACGTAAATTGGGGAAGGAGAAGAGAGAATAATTTAAACTGAAAAGTAAAATTTAATACTTTGGTATTAGATGGGTCTGTCAAGAGTGAGACTCTACAACTAAATCTTTAATGACTAATGTAAAAATTGAATATACTGCATGTATTTCTGGTGAGAACATATATTCAATTACTGTTGGGCAACCAGGCAACAATATTCACAGTACAGATACATATCTTTCCCAAAGGAAATATGCCTTTGCAACATGTTTCCTCCTCTTCTTATTTTTTAAGGATTGTTTTATTTTTATCTGCATATCTTTTGAGGGGATATTTCACTGTATCTCTGGCATTTTAATTGTTAAAAATGTTGGATATTATTGAGCGGTCGTGAACATGAGATCCATCTATAATTCTTGAACCTAGTGATAACCACAGTTAACATTTTGGTTTTTTCTTCCTGCTGTATTTCTATGTCTGTTCATGTCTGTCCCTCTCCCCTTTCTAAGAATGGAAGGGTTTATGTGTGTCGTCTTAATTCGTAAACAGACAACATCACTGGCTTTTGCTGTGATTTTGCCATTGATGAAATGCATATTTATTCTATTTACACCAAAATAATAAATGCACTAATAGACATATGTCGCAAGTGACAAAGGGCTGAAACAGGGGTTCATTTGCTGCCCTTGAACATCCTGGCTAAATTATATGCCCTTTAGAACATCCTGGCTAAATTATATTAATGGTTTATAATTAGAAGAAATAATTATTCCAGAAAGGGTTGAGGCCGGAAAACAAATGACGGGAAAAGGAGACCGAGATAAAAACGTCAGACAGAGCCCAAGATGCTGTTAATACACAGAGGACACGTCCCGAACACCTGCCTCCTGCTTGTCACCACGCCACGTGTTGTGACCTGGGAGGCTACCAGTTCTCACGTGAGGTGAGCAAGTGGCCCCAGAGAAACGCAGGTTTTTTTCTGGCTGCTGAGTAGGGACCCCCTACTCTAATCTACCGCCATCCCCCATTCAACCCTCACCAAAAATGTCTACTCGTGTCAGAATTTGGGCTGTCTTTCTACCTTTGCTACCAGAAATTGCCTCAGAATTGAAACGCCTGTTGATATTTGAAGCTCGTTTTTGTTTTTTTAAGTTTAAACTGTCTCTTCAGGGATTAACTTTGTCCATAACAAGTGCCTTAGATCTTCAAGGTGCTCTTTGGCCGAAGTGAAAGGCTGTACGCTTTGGAATCGTATGGGCTGCCCTGGAATCCTGCCCCCAACACCCTGCTGGAGGTACGGTTTCGCTCCGTCACAGCTTTCTCCCTTCACAGGGGTTCTGCTCACCTCACCAGTTTACAGTCCCTGCCCCTCCCCACCCCAGGGGTGTTTCTCTGCCAATGACTGGAGCAGAAGCACGCAATCCCAACCCTGGCAAACGAGACAGATAAATGCTGAGTGTAATTCACGCTGCAGGCTGAGGCTGGATCTCCAATGGAAACTGCACCCCTTCCCTTTCCTGCCTTATTACTCACCAGTTTCTCCTGGGAGCTTAATGCATCCTCACAGCTGGACCCTCAGCTGGGAGAATCCTTCTCCCGACTCTCCCCAGGACCCATAATCCTAGGACTGCTGCCCCAACAGGGCCCATTTCTCAGGCTCTTCTAAGACCTGCATCTCTCCTCCTTTCCCTCATCCAGTCCCTCTGCCTTTGCCTCGTGGAGAGACAAGCGTTTCTCTCCAGAGCCTCATCTGGCCCAGCAGAGGACGGACAGGCCTCAGCAAGTGAAGATGACGTTCTCTTCATTGTTAATTTTCATCTGAATGTTATCAATGCGTCACATCATTTCAGAGCTGGAAGCGAGATAAATAATAATAAAACAATAAAATATCTACTGTTTTTTCAGAAAACTAAAAATAGAATTACCATATGACCCAGCAATCCCACTCCTGGGCATATATCCAGACAAAACTATAATTCAGAGACCAGGGACTTCCCTGGTGGCGCAGTGGTTAAGAATCCGCCTGCCAATGCAGGGGAAAACGGGTTCGAGCCCTGGTCTGGGAAGATCCCACAAGCCGTGGAGCAACTAAGCCCGTGCACCACAGCTACTGAGCCCGTATGCCACAGCTACTGAAGCTTGCATGCCTAGAGCCTGTGCTCCGCAACAAGAGAAGCCACTGCAATGAGAAGTCTGCGCACCACAGCAAAGAGTAACCCCCGCTCACTGCAACTAGAGAAAGCCCGCACGCAGCAATGAAGACCCAATGCAGCCAAAAATAAATAAATAATAAAAGTAAATTTAAAAAAAGATGCATGCACCCCTATGTCCATAGCAGCACTATTCATAATAGCCAAGACATGGAAACAACCTAAATGCCCATTGACAGATGAATTGATAAAGATGTGGTACATATATATATACAATGGAATACTACTCAGCTGTAAAAAAGGATGAAATAATGCCATTTACAGCAACACGGATGCAACTAGAGATTATCATACTAAGTGAAGTAAGTCAAAAAGAGAAAGACAAATACCATATGATATCACTTATATGTGGAATCTAAAATATGACACAAATGAAACATGAATATGATCTATGAAACAGAAACAGAATCGTGGACATAGAGAACAGACTGGTGGTTGCCAAGGAGGAGTGGGGTGGGAGAGGGGAAAAAATGGTCGCTATTTTTAAGTGTCTACTATGTGCCAGACACTTTGCGAGTTTAGTAAATTCAAGCCCTGTTTACCAAATTCCCATCTTCCTGAGACCCCACCCCGAGGTGCTGAGTACACAGTGATTAGAAAAAGGAAATAGAGCCACTGCCTTTAGGGAACGTGCCATGTGGCCAGTTGCTGACCTGTGCTACATCTAAGCTTTACGGCAACCTCGGAAAGCAGCTAGTATTTCTCCCACTTTGCAGTCGGGGAAACAGCCTTCCCGAGATTCATTTACCAGGGCTGATGGGTCTTGGAGTTGACAGCCCTCCACATTGCCCTTCTGCTTCTCCTTGAAGCTACTGACAGCCCCTCCAAGACGTCCTCCCTGCCCCCACCCGTCCATCCCCTGGCCACTGCTCTCATCCAGGTAAACGGATCTCAAACAGGATAAAGAAGAAGAGCTTCTGTCCCCAGCTCAACCTTCTTCCCGCTGGAGCACAAAGCTTTGCTTCTGTAAATAACTGTTTTGTTTCACGCCTTCTCAATGAGATTGCAAATTCTTGAGGATGAGGAAAAAGTCTCATTTCTTTTGTTTCTCCCACATTCCTAGAAATGTAATAAGCACTTAAAATGCAAGTTGAATATAGTGGTGAGCAGATGAGCAGATGCATGCATTAGTGGCTCAAATGGTCCTTGATAGAAATAAACGTCAGTCAAAGACAGAGTTTACTGAGACATCAGGCCAGTATCAAAGAACTGTCATCAGAAAACACAAGGCCCACCCCAGGCTTCCTTTCCTGAATTATCCAAATGTCAAGTGGAGGAAAGTGAAGCAGATGTCCTCGTCCCTTGAGAGGGTGGACAGTGCATCCTCGAACTGATCTCAGCGGGAGGGACTCTAATGGGATGGAGGACAGACAGCCAGACACTTCCTGGGCCTGCAGTTTTGTAAATGTTCCCTTTAACGGCCTCTCCTCAAGCAATCCTAATTTGAGTATGACTTCACATCGTTCGCTGCTAGGATTCTGATCTCCTGATGTTGGAGTGTTTGCATGTGGTGCATTTGGTGTTCTCATCCTACTTAATTACTATTTAATCAGTTATTTCACTGATGCATTTGATTGTTCTCACACTTGACGTGTGATCGTGAGGAACCTAACGGGGGCCAGCATCCCGCCTTCCTCTCTGCCCTCCCGCCTTCCAGCATCTGACACCTGGCCTGTTTCCCCGCTGGGCACTTTCCCCTGCTCTCCCATGAGAGTGGCCACCCTGCTACTGGCATTAGGTAGCAGTAGTGACTCTCACATACCTTCACCTCTGTTCTAAGGATTTTCCAAGTAAAAGAACTTAATCTTCCCAAGACAAATTTATGGGGTGGGCACAATTATTATCCCCATTTTACAGGTGGGGAAACTGAGTCGTAAGCCATGCAATTTGCCCAAGATATGTGGGTAGTTTGTAGCAGAGGCAGGTTTTGAAGGTAAGTTGTCCCAGCAGTGAGGGCATGTGTGATCACATTTGGTGAATCCACACAGATGCCCTCATCAGAGCCTCCGTATGCATGAGGTACCTCCTATGTATCCAAGACCCGATGATGGATTTGAAACTCTAAGTCATTGTCCTTGCCCTGCCCTGTTATCAGGGAACCTACAGTCTTATTAGGAATTAAGAATATGCATAGATTAGTGGATTCCACAGATGTATTTAAATCTGATGGTATGAGGATATATTGGTTATAAAAAGGAGAACTTATTGTGAGATGAACAGCACAGCAAACATATGGATGATATGGTTGACAGTGAGGGGAGCTTTCCTCAACAGAAAAAAAGTTCTTAACACCCAGTTACAGTCTATTGGACAGCCTGACAGTCAATTTTGATGTGAAAAAATCTTATATCTTGAACCACAAATCTTAAAATCTTACTCAGCAAGTAATGAGAATTTGGGGTCCTGAGCAAATCCCAAGATTGCATTTTGGGGTTTGTTACAAGATCCTTTGGCTTAGAACCTCTTTAGAAAATCACTGTGATGAATGAAGTGATGGTCAATTACTGTGTTAATTCTCCCCAAATCACACATCTTCCTGAGATGCCTATGTCTCAAACATGAGACAGTCCTACACATCCCCACATCTGTATCCTAGTTTTCATTACCAATTGAGTTAAATAAATCATCGCCACTGTGTCCCCGAAGCCGTGCGTCACGCACACCAAGGACGAGTGACCTGGACCAGAGCCCACTGCCTGGACCAGAGCCCACTGCCTTGACCAGAGCTCACTGCCCAAATACATCAAAGGCCAGGGCAGATGGCCCCAAAGAAGGAGGCACTTTGTCATCTTAAAAACTAATCCTCTCCACTGCAGTAGTGCTGTTGGCAAACGTTCCTTTCCACAATCCCATATTTAAGAATATGACTTTGGAAATTATAAATCATCAGTTATTATTTGATGGTCTCAGCTTGGAGCTTGCTACATAATGACTTCCCCAGTAGGACGCTGAGCTGCTAATTCGCAAACTCCTTCTGAAAAAGCTTTTCAGGGAATTTGTGCTACATTGAGAAGTAACTGAACCATAGGGGCCAATCCAAATGCCGTTCTTTTTATTTATTTTCTCCAACCCAAAGAACATTCCATTTACTTCTCTTCAGTGAGAGGGGCGGGCCCTATCCCTTCATGGTTAGGGTCCTTATGATAGGTGCGGAGGGAAATCACATCTCTTCGTGGGATGCATTTGGAACTGTCCTATTTAATTAGGTATCTGTCAAGTTTCCATCTAACTTTGTAGACCGTGAGTTGGAAATGCTTCAAAAGTGTAGATATATTTCTGAGTTGGGGTTATCACTCTAAAGGGCCACCATTTGCAACCCTGGCTGCACTTTAGAACTACCCAGGGAGATTTTTAAAATCCAGATGCCCAGGCCACGCTCCAGACCAATTAAATCAGAACATCTAGCGGGGGACCCAGGCATCCGTGCTTTCTTTAAAGCTCTTTGGTGCTTCCCCTGTGCTGCCCCTGGCAGTGGTTTTAAGCCCTGAGTGTGTGCACCAGCATCACCAGGACCTCTGCCCTCCCTCCCAGCCCCAGGTTCTGACCGAGCAGGGCTGGGCTGGGGCTGAGAATTCCCTGTTGGTCTGGGAATCACACTCTCCAGAGGCACGACTGCAGGCTTGTTCAGAAAACCCAAGTTCAAACCCCAGTAGCTCAGGACATCTGAGCCTCATTTCCAACATCTGCAAAATGGGCACACTAATGAATCCTGCCAACATTTTCTGAGAGAATCCAGTGGAACATTTGTGAACCTCCTTGATAAAACTTAAGCTTTGCAATATCTGAGTTCTAGCTGGTGATGAGTAGAAACTCTTAAAGGGTAATATTCAAAAAGGTAAAATCGTGACTTTAACACAAATGTAAAAATGTGTTAATCATTTTATTTAATTCATTAATTAATGATGTAAGGTACAAAAACTGGTTCAAAGTAGCATCTAAAGAACAGAAATGTGATAGGTTGCTGAGATGAATTCACTCAGAGATGCAAAACTGTGTCATATTTCAGGCACTAAAATATAAAGTTTGAAAAAAAAATGTAGAATGTTTAGATCATCCTTTATTCAGGCTGGAAATCAATTCCATTTCCACCAAGGAAAAACATTTGCATTGCTCTGAAAAGGAACCATTTGCATCACAATGGACGGAAAACACCTGCCCCACCATCTGCCTTCCACAAGCCCACTTCTATTTGCAGAATTGCAAAACAGCAGGAGAAGCACCACTGCAGAGCCAGACGTGCCTGGGGTGGCAGGTCCTCCACCCGTCAGGATTCCACTGCAAACCCTTGGTCTCCTCTGCCCCTTTCAAAAGACAGCCTTCAGGACAGAATCAGGACATTTATAGACTTGCGGATGGTGGCTCCTACTTGACTTCTGAGAGGGAAGATGACCTTGGCTCTGACAGAGCAGAGAACATGTGTGTGTACACACGTTCTAGGAACATTGTATATATGACCATCTGTGTGCATACTAAGATAATCATGAGTTCACACTGATGTCTGCCTCTGAATCCATCACCCCGTGGACCACTCTTGTCTCCTCCTCTGGCTTCTCTGTAAGCTCCCCGCCAACAGGGAGAAACTGGCTCCCACCACCCAGTGTCTGTTCACCTAATTGTTCAGTTCCAGGGCACGTGTATGGCAGCATCAGAACGCCAACTCTGCTCCCATGGGAAATACCTTTACCCACTAGAGTAGTCCCTTCACCTGTGCTCTTAGAGACCACTCACTTCCAAAGGGACTTAGTGTCTGTTCCCACCACCCCCTTCATACATTTGTCACACTTAGATTTTTTGTCACATCTGCATTCCATCCTAGGATTCTCCCAACCGCCTAAATACTTTTTTTTTTTTTAATTTTCACACATTGTTTCACTCTTTGTGTTGTAAAACTCTGTGGATTTTGACGGATGCACAGGGTGATGTATCCACCATTACTGTATCAAACAAAATAGTTTCACTGTCCTAAAAGTTCACCTGTGCTTTATCTATTCAACCCATGAGGAGCCCGCGGGCAGGATCTCTGCCTTACAGGTAAGTGGTCCAGTGTCCAGAGAGGCCCCCACCGCATTCTCAGCAGGGAGAGGGCAACACATGTGTGACTCAGCTCCCACCAGGGAGGAGCCTGCCATCCTGCTGGGAGGTGGAGTGAGGCAGCTGAGCCCAACACAGCCTCAGTCCCAGCAATGACCTTGAGACTTGGATGGGCACCGGCAAGGTCTCCTGGAAGGACTCAAACCGAAGTCCCCTTGATTGCAGGCTTTCCAACTTATTTACAAAATAACCAGGCTTCTCATGCTGGAGACAACTGGCCAACGTTACTTCTTACTTACAAGACCCTCACTTTATAGTAAAGTTAAAAATGCTACATAATTACGTGTTTCAGCAGATTTCTTGGTGATTTTATTGGAAAGGCTAGAAAGGAAAGTACTTGCATGCTGCTGAGAGTAGGTGTAATTTCTGTAGAAAGAATGTGCCCAGGCAGCTGTGTTCCTGCGATGTTTCCCCTCAATTAGGTTACAAATAAATCCTCTTTTAAATGTTCTAGAGGAGCACATATGTAAAAGAAGGTCATGGCAAATTTCTTCATACAGCTAACACTTCCTTTTCAATGTGATTATTGTAAAACATACTGAGAATGGAATTTAAAATTTTTGTCCTGTTCCCGAATCTGTTTCTAATTAGCTGTAAACTAGGACCAGAGACTTAGTGTCTTTGAGCCACCGTGTCCTCCTCTGTGAAATGGAGGCATTGGCCGGGTCACATCTCAGACACCTTCCAAAATTACCACCCTAGTGACGCTCAAAAAAGTCACACTTTTTGACCACAACCCGTAAATACTCTCCTATGGTCCCACAGAACACAAACTTTGATCCGTTGATGGCTCTGCTGTGATTTCTTAAATAAAGTGTATTATTGAGCCCTTGGGTGTTTGTTATATTTTCTCACATAAATAATGTTCTAATCAACATCCTTAAAGACACATTGATGTCATCATTTGGAATTTCTTTTGGTGACTTGCAAGGGCAGTTATAATGTTTTCCAAAGTTAAGCAGTTGTCCTAGAGATTGCTGTTGAACAGTATGATCATTTGAAACGCTACCTTTATCACATATAAATGCTAGATTCTGGGACTTCCCTGGTGGTCCAGTGGTTAAGACTCCTTGCTTCCAATGCAGGGGGCAAAGTTTCGATCGCTGCTCAGGGAACTGGGATCCTGCATGCCTCACAGCACAGCCAAAAAATAAAAAAAAAAAAATAAACACTAGATTCTTTTTCTGAGATTTTATTTGTTCCACTGATTTGTATGTCTTGTTGTGCAAATATTTTAATCATTGTATCTTTATAATATGTTTTAATACCAGCTGGAACACACACACTATTTTATTTTCATATGATATTCTTGGTTATTTTTAATTTTTTTAAATTGTCATTACTTCAGAAAATTCTTGTGTGTACCTTTGCAGCTTGTCCCCGAGCACCCGGCCCCAGGCACCCCACTCTGTGTCGGGACTCCGTTTAGATGGAGTTACACTCTACAGCATGTAGCCTTTCGGGCCAAGCTTCTTTGACTCAACATAATGATACTGAAATTCATCTTTGTTGTTGTGTGTATCATTAGTTCACTCTGTTTTATTGATAACTAGAATTACATTGTGTGGACTTACCACAATTTTGATGGACGTTTGGGTTTTTTCCAGTTTTTGACTATTATGAGTCGAACTTCTTTCAACATTCTTATACAAAGTTTATTATAAATATATATTTTTTTAATCTTGGAGAATAACCAGGAGACCCAGTAGACTTGCTGGGTCATAAGATAGGTGTATATTTAACTTTTATTTTTAACAGCTTTATTGAGATATAACTCATATACCGTACAATTCACAGACACAAATGTACACCTCAGTAAATTTTGATATATTTGTAGAATTATTCAACCACAACAGTCAGCTTGAAGACATTTCCATCACTCCAAGGAGAAACTAAGTAATGTTTGGGATTCATTCTCTACTTCCTCCTCACCCCACAGTCCTAGGCAGTCGTAACCTACTTTACATCTCTCTAGATCTGCCTATTCTAGAGCTTTCCTACCAAAGAATTCACACAGTATGTTTGGGGACTGCCTCCTTTTTCTAACCACAATGTTTCCAAAGTTCATTCATATTGAAGAATGTATCAACACTTCATATTGAAGAATGTATCAACACTTTATTCCTTTTTATGCCAAATAACTTTCCCACGTATGGATAGACCACATGTACTTTTCCATTCATCAGCTGAAGAACATTTGGTTTGTTTCTACTTTTTGGCTCCTGTGAATAATGCTGCTGTGAGCACGTGTATGTGTGTGTGTGTACACCTCTTTGCATTTCTCTTGGGCATATGCATGGGAGTGGAATCGTGGTCCTACGGTAGCTCTATGTTTAACATTTCAGGGACCTGCCTGGCTGATTCCCTCCACGACCTCACATCCTACATCCCCACCAACAAGGCGTGAGGGTCTCCCTCCTTCACAGTCTTGCCAACACTTGCTATTGTTTATCTTTCTAATTTTAGCTTTTCTAGTGTGTATAAAATAATAGCTCATCATTCTGGTTTGCATTCCTCTAAGAGAGAACAATGTGGAACATGCTTCCAAGGGCTCCTTGTCCATTTGTGTATCTTCTTGAGAGAAATGTCTATGTAGATCCTTTGCCCACTTTAGTTGGTTATATGTCCTTTTATTATTAAGTTGTAAGAGTTTTTTATATATTCTGGATATTCGACCTGTATCTGATGCAGTCAATCCTTATTTTTCACGGATTCTGTAATTGCAAGTTCACCTACTTGCTAACAAGTATTTGTAACTCCAAGATCAATACTTGGCAGTGATTCACAGACACGCACAGGGAGGCAAAAAAAATTGAGTCGCCTGATACATGTGTTCCCAGCTGAGGCCAAATAAGACCACGTCCTGCCTTCTCGTTCCAGCCCTCACACAAAAACCTGTGTCCTGTTTGCGTCTGCCGTTGTGGCTTTTTTATCTTGTGCCTTTTGTGGGTGATTTCTCTGTTTTAAGAGGCCCCTATCCTGGTGCTGACATGCTGCCTGGTGTCCTGAATGCCTCAATTTCCAGCAGTAGAGAGATCACTGCTAGTCACAGGGTGATCTGCCAATAGAGGCACACAAAGTAAGTGTCACCAGCGGATACTCCTAATCAAACACTTGTAAGAAGCAAGGATCTGAATGACTGTGTGTGATATTTTTGAACATTTTCGTCAAACTAACAAGTGTAGTGAGATTGGCTGGTTGCTCCTAATATCACTGGACAAAGTGGGGAAAGAAATGAAGAGATCGGGGATTTGAAATTCCCAGCTCGAGAACCACGTCAAAGATCTGAGAGC
Source organism: Balaenoptera acutorostrata (assembly GCF_949987535.1). NCBI lineage: Eukaryota > Metazoa > Chordata > Mammalia > Artiodactyla > Balaenopteridae > Balaenoptera > Balaenoptera acutorostrata. The sequence continues at coordinate 45,224,487 of NC_080078.1, forward strand.
TTCTATGTTTGCCCTGAAAGGGACCTTGTCTCCTGTAGCTGAAGGACTGAGATGGTGGAAAAGCAAGCCCAGAATCCTATCCTGTGAGTGGCTGACTTAACAACCCAAGTTGAATTTCTAGCCCCACAGAACGTCTACCGTTCAAGTGGGGGCATTGATGGGGAAGGAATGGGATCCTGAGAGTCAGGACGAGGATGTGTGGGAAGGTCTGGATGAAGCTGGGGACCCTGAGCCCCTCAATTCCAACAGAAGCAGGCTCTCCACCCCCAGTGAAGCAGAGCCTTCACCACCACCTGAGGATATCAGCCCCCGAGAGGCAGAGGCTTTGCCAGACCCTGCTGACTCCCCTCAGGACCCTCCCCCATGGCCCTTCCCCCTCCCCTTTGATTCTAGACCCATAACTGAACTCAAGTCCCAGCAGCCCCCAAAGGTGAGGTACTACGGGTGGCCCACGAGCTGCACTGCACCCCGAAAGCACTGCTTGTTTCCTCACGTGTGCAGACAGAATCCAGGGAATGTGTATGGCTGGATGTACAGGGTGAGGTGGAGGGGCAAGTTTGGATCAGCTCACAGCTGGGTGTGGAGTCCTTTATATTATTTGCTGGTTCAATGGTTGACCAGCAAATGGTTGAACTTTTCTCCGCTGAACAACTGACCACCCGCCCACAAACAAACAAACAAAAAGCAAAAGGATTTTTCAGTCTTGCTGGCTCAGGGCTTTCAGAGGGTCTGTAATACTTTCCAGTTTAACTAAACATGACCCCAAAGGGGCATTTTGACTGATTTCTCTCTCTTTCTCTCTCTCTCTCTCTGACACACTGTTTTGGTAGGCAGGTGTATATCTATCAGAGTATTTTCTAAAGTAATTAAAAACCCCTTAGAATCCTAGGAAATGGGGAGACCTCTGGCCCACGTGTCTCTGCAAACTCCTTCGAGTGCTGTCCGGCCTCGGTGCCCCGCTAACTGTGATTTAAACACGATCTATGATTCCAGTCAAGAGTCTGATTGCATTTAGTTTGCTGGTGACAGGATCAATTCATTTTCTCCAGGAGAAATGATGCATTGGCCGTCAGGCTTCTGGTCCAGGGATGTCAGGTTCTCCCAGAGCCACCACCCTGCATCCGAGGTGCCCGCCTCTGGCTCCTGCCCTTTCATAACGAGCAGCATTAGGCACCAGCTCACCTGCCCCACGGTCAGGGGCAGCCACTGTGATATGTCTTCCAGAGAGAGCGGCAGGACCACTCCAGCAACAGCAGAGCAGATGCCTTAGGAGGGAAACGGGGCAAAGACGGAGAGGGTTTTGGTTTACGGCACGGCGGGTCTGGTCAGGTTGGTGCACGGCCAGCCCGGATGATGGCACAGACCTCCAGGGCACGGACTGCAGGAGGCAGGCAGTGCTGAAGCCAGGGGGCCCCGCAGACGGCCTGCCCTCGACTCTCCTTAGATCTGGTCCTAGTGGGAGACCCCCATCCACCTCTCCTGTAACGTGTCAGTCCCACACATGACGAGTTTGAAAACCAGCCCCTCTGGATAGGAAATGAAATAGAGGAATTACGATGTTTGTGAGCTGTTGGCCCAGTTGTCTGTGGGCTGCTGGTTCCTGGGGCTGGTGGTCAATTTCGTTGGAGGGCTTGTATCAGATGGAAGTTGGGGTCTGGGATTCATGTTTTCTGGAGACAGAGAAAAAGAAAGCGCATGAGTAGAATACGCCCAGCCAATCACAAACTTGGGGGCTGAGCCCTACCCTCTCCAAGAGCAGTAGGCGAAGGGGAGCCCGTGGACTCTCAGACAAGGGCTGACTTGGGAAGCTACAGGAGACATTTCAGTGTCTGGGAGAACAGCTCACCCTCCTCGGTGTGCTCTGTGAGTGTGACTAGGCAGGGAGCCCGAGTGCCCTGGGCCGGGCCGCCCACCAGGGATGCTGGCGCTGTCCTGGGAGAGGCGGCCTTCTGCAGGGAAATGATGCTCATGTCACTTCTTGAGCACCCATAGGCCACCAGGCCACGATGCCCTGCTTTTCAAGAACCTCTCGGGGCTTCCCTGGTGGCGCAGTGGTTGAGAATCTGCCTGCCAATACAGGGGACACAGGTTTGAGCCCTGGTCTGGGAGGATCCCACATGCCGCGGAGAGGCTGGGCCCGTGAGCCACAATTGCTGAGCCTGCGCGTCTGGAGCCTGTGCTCCACAACAAGAGAGGCCGCGACAGTGAGAGGCCTGCGCACCGTGATGAAGAGTGGCCCCCACTTGCTGCAACTGGAGAAAGCCCTCGCACAGAAAAACAAAGACCCAACACAGCCATAAATAGAAAGAAAGAAAGAAAGAAAGAAAGAAAGAAAGAAAGAAAGAAAGAAAGAAAGAAAGGAAGGAAGGAAGGAAGGAAGGAAGGAAGGAAGGAAGAGAGAGAGAGAAAGAAAGAAAGAAAGAAAGAAAGAAAGAAAGAAAGAAAGGAAGAAGGGAAGGAAGGAAGGAAGGAAGGAAGGAAGGAAGGAAGAAAGAAAGGAAGGAAGGAAGGAAGGAAGGAAGGAAGGAAGAGAGAGAGAGAAAGAAAGAAAGAAAGAAAGGAAGAAGGGAAGGAAGGAAGGAAGGAAGGAAGGAAGGAAGGAAGGAAGAGAGAGAGAGAGAAAGAAAGAAAGAAAGAAAGAAAGAAAGAAAGGAAGGAAGAAGGGAAGGAAGGAAGGAAGGAAGGAAGGAAGAGAGAGAGAGAGAAAGAAAGAAAGAAAGAAAGAAAGAAAGAAAGGAAGGAAGAAGGGAAGGAAGGAAGGAAGGAAGGAAGAAAGTAAGAAAGAAAGGAAGGAAGGAAGGAAGGAAGGAAGGAAGGAAGAGAGAGAGAGAGAAAGAAAGAAAGAAAGAAAGAAAGAAAGAAAGAAAGGAAGAAGGGAAGGAAGGAAGGAAGGAAGGAAGGAAGGAAGGAAGAGAGAGAGAGAGAAAGAAAGAAAGAAAGAAAGAAAGAAAGAAAGAAAGAAAGGAAGAAGGGAAGGAAGGAAGGAAGGAAGGAAGGAAGGAAGAGAGAGAGAGAGAAAGAAAGAAAGAAAGAAAGAAAGAAAGGAAGAAGGGAAGGAAGGAAGGAAGGAAGGAAGGAAGGAAGGAAGAGAGAGAGAGAGAAAGAAAGAAAGAAAGAAAGAAAGAAAGAAGGGAAGGAAGGAAGAAGGGAAGGAAGGAAGGAAGGAAGGAAGAGAGAGAGAGAAAGAAAGAAAGAAAGAAAGAAAGAAAGGAAGAAGGGAAGGAAGGAAGGAAGGAAGGAAGGAAGGAAGAGAGAGAGAGAGAAAGAAAGAAAGAAAGAAAGGAAGAAGGGAAGGAAGGAAGGAAGGAAGGAAGGAAGGAAGGAAGGAAGGAAGGAAGGACCACTCGGAGCACATTTAAGAACATGGTGCCCTCAGAACATGGGGACGTCACCTCACTGCTGGCCACAGAGCAGGGGTGCCTTCACTTATGAACGTGGCAAAACTCACTGCTGTGGGATTTATTTAAAGCAGAAACGAGTCCCTGAGAATCTGTGTTTCCGTCTGTCCCAGGGAACCTCATTACCTGAGCACCCAGAGCATGTCATTATACATGTCTGCAGCTGATTTCCATGGATTCATTAAAAGCGCAGGTAACGGATTTCTAAGGATTTTGTACATTCAGAGGCAGAAGAAGAAATCTGGTGGGCAAAGCCAGAAATCAGCTTAGTCAACCTGTTCGCTGCCTGATTTTGCCACCATGAGGCCTAGTAGATCAATTCCTTCTTTCTCGAAGACAAGTCTTACTCTAACGTCACTTCTGCTCCACTTTCTTTCCCCGTGGCAAGAACTTGGAGGGGCTCCCTGATCATAAAATGACATGCAAAATTATAAGCTTTGGAAAAAGACACGCCAGAGGGCCAGCCCACCTTCTCATGAGATCCTTGCTGTGGAGTCTGGCCACGGGTTCCGGGCAGTTTGCTTCCCGTGGGACAGGACCGGGAGCAGGACCTCAGCTAATGGTTGCCACTGGGTTTCCAGGGCTGGGACTACCGAGGTCCCACTCATGGAGGAGAGAACGGGGACGGGGCGGGGAAGGCCGGGGGCTGCGTCTTGGACGCCAAGCATCCTATTCTCTTTTTCCCCAGAGGCATCTCCAGGCCAAGGTCAAGGAGTGATGGATGTGCACAGAGAAACAGGCCAGCAAAATGCACATTTTATTTTTCTTCGTCTTGAGGAGTCTAATAACGAAGTGTTTCTGCTGGTCCAGTGGCAGAGCTGGGGTGTAGGACCAACAGACCTGCCAGCCTCTTTGTCCCTTCCACCCCAGCCCACATCTGACCCACAGCCCTGCACACCCTTCCGTTACCACGTCCGAGAGGGCCCAGCCCTCCTGGAACCCCTCTTGCATTGCCTCTCGGGTCCCCCTCTTGTACACACCAACAGCAGGGGTCGGGGGGAGTGGGGAGGGATGGGCCCCCTGACCTGCCCTCATGTCGCTGTCCTTCAGTCTTCACACTTTCTCTGTGTTCTCTGGGCAGCTCTTTGGGGTCTTTGGACTGGGGACACTGCTGTAAACCAAGGCGGGACTCAGAGCTGCCACCCTCTGTGACAGTGACAGACCCCACGCAGCCCCATGGCCACTGGGCTCCATCTTCACACCCCTCCTCAACCCTGTGCTTGCTCGGCGACATGCCCCATGTCTCCCCTCAGTCCTGGATCCCAGAAGCCCCCTGCCTTCTCCGTGCAGACGTGCCCACTTGCAGGACTTCTCGAAGGAGCACAGAGCAGACTCCGGCCGCATCCCGTGATCACAGGCTCTGCAGTCTGGAAGGTGCCGGATCAACACGGAATCTCCCTGGAGTCACTCGTGATGCGACAGCCTGGGAGCCAGCGGGCGTAGTAAAGGCGGCCCCCAAATATGAGCAGGTCTGATGCATGAGCCCCGTTTGTAATAAACAATAAGCTCCGTCCCATTCTTTCGCAGAGAGGTCCTCCTGACGGGTGACCAGGAGTTCCTGTGCAGCTGCTTTCTCCTCCTGTACAGACTGGAGATCCGCCCTGGGAGGCGGGTGTTAACGCGTCCCTCAGCGGGTGGGAAGGACCGTCCTGGGGGAGCAGGGCAGCTGCTATTCAGGCTCTGTCTATTTTCTCTGCCTAACGGGGCTCGTGCGCTTCCCACCCGGAGGCCCGGCTGTTAGTTGATGGCTGGGCAGTGAAACACTCTACAAATGGGAAGTGCTAAATACAATGAGGAAAATCAATATTTGTTCCCGGTACATTCTGCGGGCTCTGCATAATGTAAGCAACTTTAATTTTAAAAACCCATGGCCTTCAGTCAGCATGGACCTGCCTAGAAAGCGGACACGCATGGAACTTTCAAGCTGGGGGTTTTTTAGACCATCTCATTAACTTGGCTCCCACTTGACCATCTTGGCCGTATTGCCAGGGACCCACTAGTCCATCTGCATCTAACGTCATCTACACCTGGATCATTCACATATCTCATCACACCTGTACATTTTTAAGAAAAAATTTTGCAAATGTGCATAGATATTATTGCAGTAAATAAAACAAAAATCATATAAAAGCTTTCCTGAAAACAAAACAAAACAAAAAAAATCCCCATGGCTTTAACAGGGCACTAACAAAGGCTGCACATGCACTGATTTTGGCATGAAGACAGAGGGAGGACAAACAGCTTCTGAATCTCAAATTATTGGAATACAAGCCAGTCCTTTTTCTCTGACTTGTCTAGCATCAACGCCACAGGACAGACAAATGGGGACCCGCAGGCCCCCGGTACAAAACAACAACAAACTCTGAAACCAGAAAAGGTATAAGATGCACAGCTGAAATGGATTTCAAGGACCCTCCAGTTCTATTCTTTTCTCCAAGCGCAGCCCAGGAAGTGTGGTGAGTTTGCCAGTTGCGGTGACACAGCTGTGAGGCCAAGTGCCCAACTCACTGGGACCAGCAGGAAAGTGGGAGAAAGCACGGACCAGGAATAGAGGCACTACAGAGGAGACCAGAGAATGTTGGTGGCCAGACACCATAAACCCGAAGGAGCAGATAAGGAAGGGAGTGATGAAATCTAGAAACATCCTAGATTTTATGGCATCAGGGAGCCCCTACTTCCCCCTGGATAATCACACTCCACTTCCTTCTCTCTGTTCTTGGACGGGACCCCGCTGCCTGAAGACAGACCCTGTCCCCTGGACACCGCGGGCACAAGAGCTCTGGGCACCTTTGCTGCCACTTCTTATCATCTGGATGGACTCACAGCCTGGAGGAGCCTTGAACTTTCTGCTGGGCTCTGGTTCCAATGAAAATAAATCACAATAAAGACGAGACCATTAGATCAGCAAAGAATGGATTTTATAGGACTGTGAAAGCTTGTTGACAGCCGTGAGCTCAAGGGTTTAGTTAAGTCAGAATATATTAGTCTCCAAGTTCTGGCAAAATCTCTCTTCTAAGTCCTTGGGCACCCAGCTCAGGTCTGGCCAAGAGGCCCTGGTGAGTCCAAGGGGAGAGGGTGCCTTGGGCACCTCGACGGGGCTTCTTTACAGGAAATCACCTGGGTCTCCGGCTCCCCAACTGCTGGTCATGGGACTTCTCAGCCTCTATAATTATTGGAGCCAAATTCATTATAATAAGTATACACATAAATATTTCACACACATAGTTCTTATACATACATCTTAGGAGATCTATGTGTATATATATATGTATATGTGTATGTGTGTATGTATATGATGTAGGGAGGCTGAGGCAGTCAGATTCAATGAGGCCACGCGGTCATGTCTGCTTAGAGCCAGAGTTGACACGGGGCAGACTAGAGCCAGTGCTGGCTATCCTCACAGGAGGTAGAAATGTTGGCCCTTAACGAGGAAAAGCGGCAGGAGAGATGTGAGCACCGCAGAAACTGAGACCACGTGGCCCCTCCAGGACAGCAAGAAGGTGCAAGAAGCCTGGTGTTTCCAGTTTCTGTAAGACACACTAGCATTCCTGTAATTTCCTCATAGATCTTCCCAATAAGCTCCCTGGTGGATGGATGGCACAGTGACTGCAACTGTCCACCCCTCCCTGTACCCCTGCCCTCTGCAGCCCCTCTCATCTCCCCACCCCTCCAATTTCAGCTCTCCTGTGATCTTCTCTGGCCACCAGAATGCGGCAGGAGCAACGCTGTTCCTCTGCACGATACCCCGGGGGCCCCTGCTCTGCCAGGACTGGCCGGGTGGATGAGAGACAAGGTGGACCAGAGACAGCCCAGTTGTCCCAGCCAAGGCCCCACATAGGTGAGGGGCCCAGCCAGGTTCACCCAGAGGCCCAGCAAGACCAGCCTGGACCAGCAGAGCTGCCCGTGGACCCAGAGACTGACCGCCGTTGGACTCCTGTTTCAAGCCCCCGAGTTCCAGTGTGGTGGGTGACATCACTGTGATACTTGAGCCAGCTTCAGTAGCTTTCTGGGTTTTGAATCTAAGTGGTCCTTGATTACTATCTGGGCTCCCTCCTGTATCTTTGTGCACGGGAGCTGCATGACTGGGTGAGGGCGGATGGGCTTTCTGATTTTGCGGTCCCTGTGTGGTAACATCTACTGTTAATGTGTACCTGAAAGACCTTAAATTGAGCCTATCACCCCCCGGGAAGCAACGGCAAGATCAATCCCACCCCTGGAAGCCGCTAGTACTCCAAAGCCCACTGTTGGCTTGCTTCAGCTTCACCACAAGCAACGACCCCGGTGTGTCTGAGTCATCACTTCTTCTCTCTCCAATGGTGTGCAGTTCTGTTCTGCTTCTATTTCTGTGGACAGAACAAGGTGACCCTAACCAGCCAGATTTCCCAGACAAGTCTTTCCAGTCGTTGAGAAGAACTGGTTGGTCGGTCCCAGGTTTCCCATTACTGGCAATTCCTCCCTGCGGGGCTCGGGGGTCTCACCCGACCTCCAGCTCTGGCCCAGCTCTCCTGCAGGGCCAGGAACTCCTCTTCCCACAGACCCTCCTCTGAAGGCCTGAAGAGCCCACAGGACCAGGTAACAAGACTGATGCATGGCCAGAAACGTAACCTCTCTACACCTCATTTGCCTGTCATGTAACGTGGCTTGGACTATTCTCTGCTACGGTTACAGTGAGAAATAAATGAAAAAACACAGGTGGGAATACCTACGGCAATACCTGGCATAAAGCAAAAGCACGTAAATCCCTTCCCCAAGCAAGAAAAGAATGGGCAGACTGAAGGGAGGAGTTAGAGTGAACCTCAGATTCTGAGAGAGAGCGGAGGTGGAGGGGGGCGGGGAGAGAGAAGAACTCTTCTAAGAAGAGACTATTTCAGTGGCCTCCGAGGCTATTCCAAGTCTGGTTACGGGCCTTGTGCTCCAGCAGCCTGTCTGTTGATCACCATCGGTGACCTCGGCAGCTAGGAGGAGTGAAGAATCCGGGCACAGTGGGAACTTCTGGCCAAGGGGCATTTCTTGTCCAATAAGAAGCTGTTTAGACAATGTGAATCTCCCAGGTTGAAAGGCCTGGGCCAGAGCTTCCTGCATGTCTTTGTAGGTGAGCCCTCAGGACAGGGTTCCTCTTCCACTGCCTTGTAGCCCTAAGGCCCTGAAGGAAGTGGACGGTGGCCGCTAGACCGCTGTCTGGGGAGGGCCAGGGAAAGAGGTCACAGGTGTGAGTGCCGGGCTGGCCCCTCCGCCAGCCCCTGATGTTCCTGAGAGCTGTGTGTGGACAGGGAGGGCTTTGGACTGTGGGAAGCGTGCTTCGGAGGGTAAACAACCGGCATGTGTGTAGGAAAGACTAGGACATAGAGATCTGGCACCAAAGGGGAGGGTGATTTCTCTGAGCTGCCTGTGGGCCTGTGGACCCTCAGCTGCTAGAACAGCCTTCCTCATGGGGGACCCACAAGCCAGTCAGTCCTGCAGAAGACGATTTGCGTGAATATTGTCTTAATTATCCTGAGGATGATGCAGGGCCAGTGGTGACCTAGATGCAGAGAGATAAACTAGTCCTGCCTCAGTTGCAGCAGACCCTTGTGAAATCCAGCTGAAAGGGCAGGAATGCATGCAGCCACATTGGGCTGTAGAGAACAAAGTCGCTTTCCTTATTGGCTGCCTTGCTGCTGGTTCATCCAACCCAGGGAGCACAGGCTACAACCACAAGTAAAACAGTGCCTAGGAAGCCCTGTGTTGCTGTTCACATTGCTGACTCAGAAGCAAGTTCAGCCTCTTCCTTGCACCTCTCCAAACTCAGACCTGCCTGGCACCTGTCAGGATGTATCATGATTTATGGTGTATCATGATTCCGTGAAGAATTTTTTATCCCAATTTGCAAAGTTAATCCTGAAATATTTATGAATTTGGTGGAACCAGTGATAAAATACTGGTGTTAATTATAACGATCAGAGAAAGTCAATCACTGGATGCTGATGTTTTATTATTGTCAAAGGTGTAGCTGTTTGATCCCAGCCCTCTCTCTCATACACAGTTGAGTGATCATGTGTACTTTAAATCTGGAATTTTTAATTCTACAAGATAACTATAGAGCAATCCGAATGCCTGTCTCAGCAGAACCTTTGGAATTACAAGGAGCTTGTGAACACTGATTGCTTTGGGTTTTTTGGTTTGTTTGTTTTTTTAACCCAGGAAACACCCTGTTTTATTTTTTCAAATCGGGATATAGTTGACATATAACATTACATTAGTTTCAGTTGTACAACATAATGATTTGATATTTGTATTACTGCAAAACAATCACCACAATCAGTCTAGTTAACATCTATCACCACACAGTTAAAAATTTTTTTCTTGTGATGAGAACTTTTAAGAACTACTCTCTTAGCAACTTTCAAATATGCAAGATAGTATTATTAGCCATAGTCACCATGCTGGAACACTGATTGCTTTGAATCACTCCATACACTATTTCTGCACTCTCCTTTGCGGGTCTCAGAATTCAGCCAGCGCTCTCAAGCCTGAGAACAGCACTCTTGGGGCAGCCAAGCCCCAGGCTAACCCACAAGGACCTTGTAGACCCGACTTCAAGCCAATGTTTTGGTTTTTTCTTTTTCTTCATCTGCTTCCTCTTTCACCTCCTCCCTCTGTCTTGCCTGGGACTTTGTCTAAAGCCTTTGTTTTTTTTCAGGTGGAGCAATGTCTCACTGTCCCATGTCCAGACCCCTTTCCTGTTTCTTTTTTTTTTTTTTTTAACATCTTTACTGGAGTATAATTGCTTTACAATGGTGTGTTAGTTTCTGCTTTATAACAAAGTGAATCAGTTATACATATACATATGTTCCCATATCTCTTCCCTCTTGCATCTCCCTCCCTCCCACCCTCCCTGTCCCACCCCTCTAGGTGGTCACAAAGCACAGAGCTGATCTCCCTGTGCTATGAGGCTGCTTCCCACTAGCTATCTATTTTACGTTTGGTAGTGTATATATGTCCATGCCATGCTCTCACTTTGTCACAGCTTACCCTTCCCCCTCCCCATATCCTCAAGTCCATTCTCTAGTAGGTCTGTGTCTTTATTCCCATCTTACCACTAGGTTCTTCATGATCTTTTTTTTTTCCCCTTAGATTCCATATATATGTGTTAGCATACTGTATTTGTTTTTCTCTTTCTGACTTACTTCACTCTGTATGATAGACTCTGACTCCATCCACCTCACCACAAATAACTCCATTTCGTTTCTTTTTATGGCTGAGTAATATTCCATTGTATATATGTGCCACATCTTCTTTATCCATTCATCCAATGATGGACACTTAGGTTGCTTCCATGTCCTGGCTATTGTAAATAGAGCTGCAATGAACATTTTGGTACATGACTCTTTTTGAATTATGGTTTTCTCAGGGTATATGCCCAGTAGTGGGATTGCTGGGTAAGGCCAGACACTATCAAACTCTTAGAGGAAAAATAGGCAGAACACTCTATGACATAAATCACAGCAAGATCCTTTTTGACCCAGCTCCTAGAGAAATGGAAATAAAAACAAAAATAAACAAATGGGACCTAATGAAACTTAAAAGCCTTTGCACAGCAAAGGAAACCATAAACAAGATGAAAAGACAACCCTCAGAATGAGAGAAAATATTTGCAAATGAAGCAACTGACAAAGGATTAATCTCCAAAATTTACAAGCAGCTCATGCAGCTCAACATCAAAAAAACAAACAACCCAATCCAAAAATAGGCAGAAGACCTAAAGAGACATTTCTCCAAAGAAGATATACAGATTGCCAACAAACACATGAAAGGATGCTCAACATCACTAATCATTAGAGAAATGCAAATCAAAACTACCATGAGGTATCACCTCACACCAGTCAGAATGGCCATCATCAAAAAATCTACAAACAATAAATGCTGGAGAGGGTGTGGAGAAAAGGGAACCCTCTTGCACTGTTGGTGGGAATGTACATTGATACAGCCACTATGGAGAACAGTATGGAGGTTCCTTAAAAAACTAAAAATAGAACTACCTTTCCTGCTTCTTAACCTGTGTCTCCAAGGCCGCTCACCTGAGCACCTGCCTGCCGCTGGGGCGCCTGCCCAGCCTGAGCCTGGCTCTCTGCCCTCACCCGACCCAACAGCCCTCCCATCTGAGCTCCCTCCCCCACCAGAGGGGAGGAGACAGCTGGGGCTCTGGGAGGCCTTCTACTCTGTGAGAAGCTGCTAACATTCTGGGCCAAGGCCCAGGGCCTGGGGGGCCAGGCTGGGCTTTTCCTTCTCAACGGAATTAGTCACGCTCTCCTGGTCTTAAGCTTAAATTTTAGAATCTGTTTCTATTCGAAGCTATGATCTTGCACATAGTTAATGTTTGCTCCTAAAAATTAGTTTTTGTTTAATTTTTTAAAAATGATGTATAGGGCCCCCCCCCCAATTCTTGGAAAGTTAGCTTTATGCCACTTTACTTTTATGAAAGACCCACATCAGTGCCTGTTTTCACTAACGGAAAGCAATCTGAAGAAGACTGCTACTTTTATGAAAAAGGCAAAAAGTGAAGACTGCTTTCGGCGTCTGTTTTTAGTGGCCATTATAGGGACAGCACGCATCCCAGGAGCAGGAGTGGCCCTGACAGCTCCTTCCCCAGAACCACACTCAGCATTGGTCGCCAGAGCTGTGAGCTGTGTCTGTGAGCACCTGGGCTTTATCTCCATTTATTTTGTGCGTCTGTCAGCAAGATGTGTCCTAAGGTAGCTGCTTCTTCACTCTAGGCCATTTCGTCTATGAAAGGTTTCCTAGGAACGCTCTCCCTTTGGATCGCGGGGGAAGCCTGTTTGTGTGCAAGGTTTTTTCAAGTATCTCCTGGAGTCCGTGTGCATCTGGTGGAAGGCGGTCAGCCTCCACTGGGGGACACGGTGTCCAGTTTCCTCCTCAAAGACGGGAATCCTGGCAGGCTCGCTTTTCTTTTTATTTCATTTTGCTTTGCTTGCTTACCTTTTGAGGAATAATCTACACAAACACTTTTTCCCTTTTACACAATGAAAATGTGTATACTCTGTATTCTGCAGTTTCTTAGGCTTTAAATTACATTCTGGAGATAATTCCATAGTGTCAAAAACGGACAATTATTTTTCTAAAAGATGAATGGTATATCTTTGTAAGAACAAACTGTAGTTATTTAGCTGGTCCCCTATTAATGAATGTTTGCTCAGGTCCAGGCTTCCTCCTACAAAGTCCTTGCACCTTTTTTTTTTAATATAAATTTATTTATTTATTTTTGGCTGTGTTGGGTCTTCGTTGCTGCGTGCGGGCTTTCTCTAGTTGCGGCGAGCGGGGGCTCCTCTTCGTTGCGGTGAGAGGGCTTCTCACTGTGGTGGCTTCTCTTGTTGCGGAGCATGGGCTCTAGGCATGCAGGCTTCAGTAGTTGTGGGCTCAGTAGTTGTGGCTCGCGGGCTCTAGAACGCAGGCTCCGTAGTTGTGGCGCAGCACAAGCTTAGTTGCTCCGCAGCATGTGGGATCTTCCCAGACCAGGGCTCAAACCCGTGTCCCCCGCATTGGCAGGCGGATTCTTAACCACTGCACCAACGGGGAAGCCCCAAAGTCCTTGTATTTTTGCATACGAGGGACCATTTCTACAGGTTTCATTTCCAGACTGGAAATGTCTGGGACAGAGTGTGATTCATTCTAAATTTGGACAGATATCTTCACTATATGTATATTTTTATTGAGATATAATTTACATATAACATTATATTAGTTTCAGGTATACAACGTAATGATTCAATATGTGTATATACTGTGAAATGATCACCACAATAAGTCTAGTTAACATCCATCACCACATATAGTTACATTTTTTTCTTGTGATGAGAACATTTAAGATCTAGTCTCTCAACAACTTTCAAATATACAATACAGTATTATTAACTATAGTCACCATGCTGCACTTACAGCACCAGGACTTATTTATTTTATAACCGGAAGTTTGCACCTTTTTTTTAAACTTTTTATTTTATGCTGGAGTAGAGCCAGTTAACAATGTTGTGATAGTTTCAGGTGCACAGCAAAGTGACTCAGCCATACATATACTTGTATCCATTCTCCCCCAGACTCCCCTCCCACCTGGGCTGCCACGTAACATTGAGCAGAGTTCCCTGTGCTATACAGTAGGTCCTTGCTGGTTATCATTTTTAAATATAGCAGTGTATACCTGTCAATCCCAAACTCCCTAACTATCCCTTCTCTCCACCCTTCCCCCCGCCCCATAACCATAAGTTCATTCTCTAAGTCTGTGAGTCTGTTTCTGTTTGGTAAATACGTTCATTTGTATCATTTCTTTTTAGATTCCGCGTATACGTGATATCATACACTATCTCTCTTTCTCTGTCTGACTTACTTCACTCAGTATGACAATCTCTAGTGGACAGATACCTCAGATTAGCCTTTTGAGAGGTTGTATAAAATTGGTATGCCACTAGCTACCTTATTTTTTTTTATTTTTTATCTTATTTTTATTTATTTATTTATTTTTATTGTTGGCCATGCCACTTGGCTTTCGGGATCTTAGTTCCCTGCCCAGGGATCAAACCCATGCCACTTGCAGTGGAAGCGTGGAGCTCTAACCACTGGACTGCCAGGGACGTCCCAAGCTACCCTCTATGTATGTATATTTTTTAAACTCCAGATTCCTTATCTCTAATCCTTTTTGTTTTTTTATTTTTTTTATTTTTGGCTGTGTTGGGTCTTCTTTCTGCGCGAGGGCTTTCTCTAGTTGTGGCAAGTGGGGGCCACTCTTCATCGCGGTGCGCAGGCCTCTCACTGTCGCAGCCTCTCTTGTTGTGGAGCACAGGCTCCAGATGCGCAGTCTCAGTAGTTGTGGCTCACGGGCCCAGTCGCTCCGCGGCATGTGGGATCCTCCCAGACCAGGGCTCGAACCCGTGTCCCCTGAATTAGCAGGCAGATTCTCAACCACTGTGCCACCAGGGAAGCCCTACCCTCTATATTTTAAAGCAATTGTTTTCTGGAAAGTTTTCAGCTAATCCTGAAAAATCACATTTTCTCAATATTTTTAGTTAATTCTTTTGACATTTTCAAATCTGTAATTCTGCCTTTTCCATTCCACGTGTTAGACATTTTTTCTTGTCTGATGTAAGTGACTAGTGTTTCCAGAGCAATAAAAATAAGAGGAAAGCCCATGGATGTTCTTGGCTCATTCTTGACTTAAGTAGAGGGGCTGAGGGTGTTCGCAGGCAGCGTGGGGTCGATTTGTCTTCATAAGCATGTGTGTATCTATGGAGACACAACTACAGATCAGGATGACATCACCAGTCATCCCTATGGCCCTATGGCCCTTCCTCCAATGCCCTTTGCTGCTGGGGCAGCATGTTTGCAGTTATAGTCTTTTTCTTTTGACCTACACGACCAGACACTTATAGATATACAAATACTGAACCTTCCTAAAAGTCCTGGGATGAATTGTGCCAATGGGCAGTGGGGCCTATGGCTAATAACTACTCTGGACTCACCCCGGGAGTGTCTGATATTTGAAGGTCCTGGACATGGGGAGGCCAGGCCTCCCTCCCCCTCATCACGCCCCACGCCGAGGTGGTCCCCCTGCCCCAGGCTTCCCAGTCCCAGGTCCACAGCCAGGCCCTCCTTTCTCATTTTCCAGGAGGTTAAATTGGAAGCGGACAAACCCAGGCATAACCAGAGGGTCTTCCCCTGACTGAAAAGCACCGTGAGGTTGTGGATGGACTGCTGAAATCCCTTCTGTTCAGGCCCCTTTGCTGTGACACAATCGTTGAAGGTTTACCAGCCCCTCTACCAACGAGTAGACTCACGTCTGTCCCTGCCACCTTTGCAGCCACCCATTCTTGATCAATGGTCCCCGCTTTTCAGACAGGGACCTGAGGTTTGGGGAGGGAAGTCCTGCCTACAGTCACCACTGGGGATCTCATGGGCTGTGAGCACCCTGGAGTTGTCTGTCTGGATCTAAACCTGGCCTTTGCCCACGATAGCATTCTTTGATTTCCCTCCAGATATTTTCTTTCTCCAGCCTTTCAATTCTCCTTCCCCTCTAGCCACATACATTCCTAAATTAGTCTTCTCCTCCGGCACCTTTTTGTTTAAGTTTCTAGGGGGAGGAAGCCCCATGTACAGGCATCACCCAAGGAGGAATCTCAGTGCAGAGAGGGGAGCCCTTTGGACTGAAACTGCACAGAAAGTAATTCCTCCCCGCATTCCCCCTCTCGATTCTGTGCCACCTTCTCCTCTTCCCAGGGTTTCAAGATCCATCCTTCCGCTCCCTCAGAACCCACTTCTTACCAGAGGGGGTATTGTTTCCCCCGTCTGTAGGAGTCTTTTTTTTTTTTTTAACATCTTTATTGGAGTATAATTGCTTTACAATGGTGGGTTCGTTTCTGCTTTATAACAAAGTGAATCAGTTATACATATACATATGTTCCCATATCTCTTCCCTCTTGCATCTCCCTCCCTCCCACACTCCCTATCCCACCCCTCTAGGTGGTCACAAGGCACAGAGCTGATCTCCCTGTGCTATGCGAATGGACTTGAGGATATGGGGAGGGGGAAGGGTAAGCTGTGACAAAGTGAGAGAGTGGCATGGACATATATACACTACCAAATGTAGGAGTCTTTTATCTTCTCGACAATCAAGAGTATTCCCTCTGCAAAGCCTTTCCTCCGTTATCTGGGGTCATCAGCGACTCAGAGGTGCAGCTTTAATCCTTACAGGGATGGATGCTTTAAAAATACCTAGGCTTGCTTTATCTTCTGACATTTAAGGCTTTTGGTAAAATGTCATAAAAACTCCAAAATGAAAGTATGTTGTTATGTTGCAAAGTGTATTGACTAAACAGCTGAGGTGGCTTAGGATGGTATTTGAGGTTATCTTCCCACTCATTCACACAGCAATTAGATCATGGGACGTTCAATGTGATCTTTAGGAATTCAAAGTTATTTGGGACAACTAGTTTCCATTGCTTTTTGTCTGTTCCCTGAAAGGACGACAAACACACCACAAGTCAAAGAACAATCATGGAGGCCAGGCAGTCAAGGGGAACATCTTGCCCTATTTGGGGGAATCGTTATCAATTATATTTTCTAAAACATTTTAATATGTATGATCTAATCTAAATAAACCCCAATGAATATTGAGGCACTGTTTCCTTGTTTCGGTTCTGTCTTCATTTGATAAATGTCGAGCTTTTTTGTTGCAACCAGTGCCTGAATAAGTGTTAATGAATGTCTCAACTAACACAATTGCAGTTTCTATCTCTGAACCATTTTATTTGTTCCTGTGTCACTTTTAATTTTTGAATTAGAACAGAGCACACCTAAATATTTGACCATCCATTTTACCATTAGAACCTCAACCTGCTTAGAAAATTGCTCTTTCCTCAGTGTTACATCGTGGCACTTTTCCAAAGTGATTTTTTTATGTTGTTGTCACCAGTTCCTTGCGTCTTTTTGATTCTTTTCACATTCTTTTTCTCTTAAACATCCTCTGGCTCTCGTAGTTGCACCACATTTCTTTCCATCTCGTTTTGTTCCGTCTTTAATCTCCTTCTGAAAACACCTCCATCCACGCACTGAAATATATATGAAGATGTTTTCAGATTCATTTTGTCCTTCTCATCTCTTTACATTTTTAAGCTAGGGTCTTCCTGTTTTGATTTGTTTGTCTTTCTTCTTTCAGGCAACTTCTTCCTCTTTATCCACTTTTCAGGCAACTTCTTCCTCTTTATCCACTTTTCTTTGGCTTTAATTTATTGGTTTTAAAATTGCTTGTTTCCAATTTTTTTTTTTTGTAGTTTAATGACACTCTACATGAGAAGTCACACTATAATCTTCCAGAAGTCCTTTTTCCTAGGTTTTGATGAATGAATGCACTTATTTTTGGTGTGTGGGTAGGGCCGTGTGTGTGTGTCTGTGTGTGTGTGCCCCTGTGAGCCCTACCATGTCTCCAAGTCTGAGAGTCACCAGTTGGATGAATCGGTGCCTCCCCTCGGCAGCCCCTCGGCTACCTTCTGTAGTCCCACTGCCTGTGCTTTCCTGGGAGGCAGCATCATTGTCCTCATGGAGCTTCCACATCACGACTCCAGGGGACACCGGCATTCTAGGCGGCATCAGCACCTCCCCTTGGGGCCCTGCAGGGAAGATGGGCGTGAGATGCAGGATGAGGCCCTTCTCTCCACACCGAGGGGCTGGGCCAGAATGCACATGACTTTGTGCCTAAGTCTGGAAATGGGAACTGAGTAGAAAAAACCCACGACAGCATGAATGAGATGCCCACGAAGGACACGGTCAAATCCTGCTCGACGCACTGTGGACACGTCATATCTGAAAAGGAGAAAGGAGGAAACTACAGTTTGTTGGGCTTTCATTCTAAGAGGCAGAGGCTCAGTTCTCAGACCTACATCTTCTGCAGGTCGCTCTCCTGGCAGAGCAACAACTGGGGCTGAGCAGACCTTTGGCCTCTGCCTGCTCCCCACTGGCTTCATTTAGCCCAGAAGGGAAAGCAGGGGAACCCTCTTAGAGATCACGGGAGGGGAGATGTCTTGTAAGTGCAGATGGACAACTCAGCAGGTTGGGTCTTTGGAGAAGCCAGTTTGCATGCTGGTTGGGTGGGGCCCACATCTCTGCTCATCTGCGCAGCACATGAGATCAAACATGTGTTGCACATGAAACAACAAACAAGAAAAACCACCGCCGCCACCACCACCACCAGAAGAGTTTGTGTGCCTTTGGATACAGGACAGGGTGCAGCACGGGGAGAGGAGGGAGGGAAGCAGACCATCTCTTGGAAACGATGTCGAAGCCCTCTCATTACCCTCCGCCTGCCCCAGCTCCCTCCTCTAAAGTTTCCCGCCACCATTTCATCCCTTCGGGGTTTTCACAAGAATCCCTCCTTGGAGGGACTACAATCCAGGGCGAGGGGATGGCTGCGAGACTGAAATATTGAGCCCCTGCCCAGGCTCGCTCATGACTTTTGAACCAGAAACAACAAACCACAAACACCTCCCTCCCTTCCCTCTGAGGCTGGTGGCAGCTGAGTCTTAGCGGGGACAGATGTCCCAGATCGCCCGGGTTGCCCCAGCCTTCTTAGTAATAGCGTCTCTTTCACTATGAAAGTGTCCTGACTTGAATGATAATTATAAAATAACCCTACAAACTGAGGACCCTTGCTCCTGACGCCTGTCTGAACTTCGGAAGCTGAGAGTCCTACCTACCTCCCTAAGCCCAGCAGGTTGGGAAAAAACACAAGCATAAAGAACTTGGATTTGGGGCTTCCCTGGTGGTGCAGTGGTTGAGAATCTGCCTGCCAATGCAGGGGACACGGGTTCGAGCCCTGGTCTGGGAAGATTCCACATGCCGCGGAGCAGCTAGGCCCGTGAGCCACAACTACTGAGCCTGCGCGTCTGGAGCCTGTGCTCCGCAACAAGAGAGGCCGCGATAGTGAGATGCCCGTGCACCGCGATGAAGAGTGGCCCCCACTTGCCGCAACTAGAGAAAGCCCTCGCACAGAAACGAAGACCCAACACAGCCAAAAATAAATTAATTAATTAATTATTTTTTTTAAAAAAAGAACTTGGATTTCTCCAGTGAGTCCTCCAACGCCAGTCCTGTCTCTGGAGATGCACCATCTGTCCCCAAGGTGAAGAGCATGAAGAGGTGGGGAAGGCTACCTGCTGTAACACGGAAACGCTCTCGCTCATGAAGAACTATGTCAAAAATAACAAATGAGAACACCTGGCTTGGAAAATCACAGCCCAATTCTCCAAAGTCATTTTGTCTAATCCTCACAATAACCCGGTGGGTGGAAACAAGGCCCCACGGGGCTCAAGGTCACCCAGCTGGAAGTGGCTGGATGCCAGCCTTAGTCAGAGGTCACTGGGTCCATGTCCTGGTCCTTCCTCTGCCCTCAGCTGCTGGGCTGGACTCGGAAGGTGAGGGAGCTGCAGTGAGATGCCCATCGGCCCCTCTCCTTTCTCCCCGCTGATGTCAGACATCCAATTAATCTTCTAAGTGTCTTGTCGGGGAGAGGAATGCATATACAGAAGCCAAGGATAACTGTACTGAAGCATTAATAAGAGCCTAATTCCTCAAACGCACAGCTCCCACCTTTGTTTCAGGTAGGGCCATCCATCCTTGTGGTGTTTCTAGGTGTGCACACAGGAGATTCTAGGAGGCAAAGTGGGCTCCGAATGCAAATAACCGGAGTGGGATTCTGTGGGCTTAATTAGTGGGCCTCACTGCAGGGAAACAGGACTTATCTGCCTTTCTCAGCTCTGCAGGATTTATTGGTTATGAAAAGACATCTGGAACAAATTAACTTCCTGTTATTGGAAAAATAGAGCATGGAGACAAATCTCTTTCACACACTTGAGAGTCGGCGTAATAGAGGCGCCAGTGGTTGCAGGGTGGCATTAATCTCTTTGGGCAGGTGTTATTGCAAGCAAATGGTTTTCAGGGGGAAAGGGGTCCCTGCAGGCTGGGGGGTAATTTGAAAGTAAAACGAATAATTCAAATAATCCCCAAAGCTGGCAGAGCCCAAAGTACCATTCTGGGAAGATGCCAACAAATGAAGTCAGCTGCTCCCGGGCTTTGTACGGGTTTTCCTCCAGGCTGGTGAAAATAGGCTAAAGTTACAGGTTACCCATCAGTCAGGCCATTAGGGTGCACACGTGACATGCCAGCTGGCTGTCCCGCACTGCACTGGGCACCATGCGAGAAAAACACGAAGGCTCCCAGGGCTTAAATCTGGTGGCAGGAAAGTCAGGTGCAACCGTCTGAGGTCCCCAAGAAATCCCTGCTAATGGATGGTGTGGTTGAGCCTCCGAGGGCTACGGGAGGGCCAGGGTCTGGGAGGAAGTCATAGAAGAGGAAAAAGCCTCAGTGGGAGCTCAAGACCTGGGGATACCGAACAATGTCAGATAAAGACATTCAGCTGCCCCTTAAGTCTGATAACTTGAGAAATAAAATCAACACCCTGACCTAAGGTGTGGCCTGTCTTCCACACTGCGTTCAGGATAAACCTCCCCTGAGAGTGGGATAGGGTTCAGATTCAGACTGAAGGGGCTGGACCAGGCTGTGAGGGTCCTTCCTCAGGTCTGGCCCTTCCTTGGGCAGGCTGCTTATCTGCTCTGTGCCCTGGTTTCCTCATCTGTAAATGGAGAGTATTAGTATCTACCGCACCGGGTTGTCACCTGGTTAAGCGAGAAAATACATACAAAATTCTTAAAGCAAGTCTGTACGGGAAGATCACAGAGACAAAGAGATGCTTGAGAGACCTAACACATCAGCAAGTCTACAAGGCAGGGGCAGGAGATGCATGCTGGGTTTACAGTAGTGAGCTCCCTTGGGACCAATGTCTCAGTGAAATGGAAGGGAAAACCAGATTTTCCTGGTCTGAGAAATAAAGGGGTCAGTGAGGGTGGTCCTAATTGTCCACCACATGAAATATCCAAGGATAGTGTTCATGTAAAGAAATGACTGAATAAATCCAGCAGCAGGCTAAACCAACACGAGAAATACAGTGAGAGCTTTGTGTATGAATAGTGGAAATAAAGGTCTGTGTTTTTTTTAATGTGAGAGACTTTGCTAAGTGTCTAAATTGATGAGAAAGTCCTAGTAGAGAAGAGATGGTTAAAGATTCAGGATACAGGACATGAGGGCACAGACTCACAAATTTGAAGTGCTTTGTTCACAAAACCCCTAGCTGCTACGTGTCTCTCCCTCCCAAATTCCCATCATTCTTTTACTATCAGATGAGGGGCAATTGGCTTCCAAATAATCATTTGCAGAGTTTTGGCAATTATTTGCTCCCTGCCAGGATCTCTCCAAATTAGAGGGTTGTCACAGGAAGGCAGAGATCTCTGAATGGAGGCCAGAAGCTGGAGGGTCCACACCCAGCATCTTCCAAAGAGAGCCCTGTGTGGGGCACAAGTAGGGAGGCCTGGAAACTGACCAGAGGAAGAGGCCATCGTGACCTATTTCTGGGGCTGCGTGGGTTCTTGGAGGTGTGGCGGGTGATCCCCATGGTGGGTGGGCACAGGCTTTGTGAGAGTGATCTCTCTAGCAGCTGAGACCCAGGGTCTCGTGGTTCGTGAGCATCCAGAGGAGAGGAAGGAGTCACTCCTGGAGCAGGTGGGGATGGGAGAGTTTTCCAGAGTTCAGGCAGCAGGGAAAGCAAAAAGCATGGGGAGCAGGAAGAAAAGGGTGAGTGCAGCGCAGGTGTGGCTGCAGGTGGGAGGGAGGTTATGAGATGATGGTCAGAGGGCAGCAGCAGAGGAGGGTGGAGAAATGGTTAGATTCTGGATGTACCTTGAAGGTAGAGCCAACATCACTTGCTGATGGATTGAAGGTGGGCTACAATTTTTATTTTTTTTTTGTTCTGTTTTTTTAACTTTTATTGATCATTTTATTTATTTATTTATTTATTTTAATTGGGATATGGTTGTTTTACAACGTTGTGTTAGTTTCTTCTGTACAGCAAAGTGGAGTTCCCTGTGCTATATAGCAGGTTCTCATACACTAATATGTATAAAATAGATAACGAATGGGCTACGCATTTTATAAAGAATCAAGGATGACTCCATAGTTTTCTACCTGACCAACTGGAAGAAAAGAGACCCTGTTAATAGATACAAGAAGAAATGCATGGGCAGCCGGCGTGCAGGGAGTTTGGGGCATAGTCAGTGTTATAATGATGTGATTTATCCCCGCAGAGGAATGGGAAGCTTTGCATAATGCTGAAATCTTTCACATCGTTCCCAAAACAGTCCCAGCGTCTTGTCTTAGTTTCTTTACATAGCTCACATTATTCAGCTTTCTAACAATAACTCCAGGAGGTGCATTCATTTCCTGATGCGATTCAGAGTTCTATTTTTCTCCTCTAAATTGATGGCCATGAGATTCGGAAGCCTTTGTGCTCCTTGCAGTGAGGAGTAGAAGGAGGCATCTGAGATCAAACACGTGCCGGTGGGGAGGGAGCTTTGTCACAGGAATATGTGTCCTGGGTGGAGGGGTGTGGCCCTTCGGCTCCTGGCTTCTAACTTGACTCTGTGAGGAAACTGTCATTGTCTGGGTAAAAGTTTAGCTGGGAAGCTCTGTGGGAAGGCTCAGCACGTGAGGGAGGGGTGGCGGATGTGGGTTATGCACACCTACCTACTGCCCTCACCCCCACCCCTCCCCCAGGAGCCCTCTCCAAGATGGGAGCCTCACCCATCCTTCCTTCGTCTGGTTTTCCACGTGGGGGTCAGGCGGGGTCTCCTGGATGGACCCTTCAGAAACACATCGGCCAGCTTCCCCTTGAGAGCCCCATGGTGTTCTCCACCTCCTGCCACTGTTTCCATGCAAGGCGCTGGGAATCAGACCCCTCAGAGGCCCTAAAAGGAGCCCAGGAGA
The DNA here is from genome assembly GCF_949987535.1 of Balaenoptera acutorostrata. Taxonomy (NCBI): domain Eukaryota; kingdom Metazoa; phylum Chordata; class Mammalia; order Artiodactyla; family Balaenopteridae; genus Balaenoptera; species Balaenoptera acutorostrata. Next base: position 45,247,295 of record NC_080078.1, read on the forward strand.
AGAACTCAGAGATGCCCTGAGTTCACATGAGAAAACATGTAACTTTATTTTCACTTACATCTGACTGAAAATTAGAATTTCCTTCTAAATGTTGGCCCAAAGGAAAAAGCAACCCTGAAATATTAGCCGTACCCATGTCTTTGTCACCAATAAAAACCACAGATATTTTCATATCTCATCACAATTGTCATTTCATACACTGATTTTAAATTACATCTATTACTACATTGCAGCTTTTAAAATAGTTTAGTAACAGTATCTCTACTATCATAATTCATTTTACTTTTTAATCTTATATATTTTATATTATGTATCTAAAAATACTCGTCTGAGAAAGACTGCATGGGCTTCGAAGCTCCTAGAAAACAGGGATGGTGTTTTGTTACTCTCATCACTCAGCCCCAAGGATGGGGACCAACACAATAGGTGCTAAGCTAATATTTGTCAAATGAATAAATGGCTGAATGGGTCTGTTATCTTAATTTTTCAAGGCTGAAAATTAATCTAAAAGTTGAAAATTGTTGGTAACATGGAATAACTAAAGTAGGTTTTAAAAAGACAGATATGAGCATATTTTACCATTTTATTCATTATGACTTGTCAGCTACTTTCTGGCTTTAGCTATAATTTCTATTTCAAGGGATATTCCTTCCCTGCCCACCCCTCAGCTGGGAATTGTCCTCTACACAGAACTACATGGATTTGTTTCCTCACCATTCTCTGGCTGGGAGTAGGGGGTGGAAGAAAGAGAGGATTAATTCTCTCATTTTTTCTCAGCCATATGGGTCCCAGTGGTGAATATCAGGTCAACTCTCCTGCACCCCTGACTATATCTGCTTCCTTAAATGCCCTCAGTAAAGATGAAATTTTCCATTAATTGGTTGATGTTCGAAAAGATTATGCATTTATGAAAGTAATCTTAAATATCAATTCTCCTAGAAGAATATTTATGAAAAAGGCTATTGTTTTTCTTCCATCTTGGGGGGAAAACAAAGGTAAAAACAAGCCAGCCAGGGTTGATTCTGTTTGCAGTGTTAGTACCCAAGCTTTCTTCATTAGGTAGCACACTTTCCCTGCAGGTGACTTTCAAGGCATGAAATCACTCTGGGAGCTGCTCACACCGGGAGATGCAGTGACATGTGGATAATTAATGCTCTTCAGTTTACGGGATGTAATTGAGGGCGGCTGCTCAAATGGTACCCAGAGCAGCAACAACACAAAGAGACGATGGCAAGTTCTGGGGGCAACGGCACTGAAAGATGAGGGCAAGGCCACCGCTCCAGCTGTATCTCAGATGCCCAAGTGCCCGTGAGTGTGCATGGATCCACACCTTACACGCCAGGAGGTAGCCCCAGCCTGGTCAGAGGCACGGGCAGCAGAACCGGGGAGCTTGCCAACGATTCCCATTGGACTGTGGTGGACTGTGGCTTTTGTGAAGCGGTCGTCATCTTTGGATAAAGGGAGTCACAGGTTTGTAGTGAAGATTAACGCTGATTGGGGCCCCACCTTCCTCTAACTGGATCACCCCAGTATTCTCCCAGCTGGTTTCCCAGCCCTCAGTTCCACTCCTGATCCCATTCTTCACCTTCATCCAGAGCTATTTTCCCAAAAGAAAGCCTACTCATTTTTCTTCCCCGACTACATGCAGTCAGCACTACCCCAAAGTCATCACAGGGAAAGGCAAATACTTAGTGGTTCACAGAGACTTTCTCCTCATGGCCTCGTGTCCCAGGCTCTTCTCTTGCTAAGCTCTGGCCTCACTGAGTGTTTTCCATCCCTCACATTCCCCAGACTTTTACTGGCCTCATGGTCTCTGCACGTGCTGTTCCCTTCACCTGAAACACTTCCCCTCCATCTTGCATTTTCTTTGCAGCCCAAATTCAGCATCTCTCCTTGGGGGCTGGAGTAGAGAGGTCCCCACCTTCAACAGAAGAGTGGGTTCTGTTCTTCGGTCTCATAACTCCTGGTAACACATCTCCATGACAGCTTCATACTTCAGGGTCCTCACCTGCTTAACGTCTGTCCTGTTCGCTGGAGCACAAGACCCCTGAAGGTAGGGACCGAACCCATTTCATTTATTATTGTAGCCCAGCTCCTTGGACAGTTCTGGTACTTAGTACGAGTTCAACTGAGATTTGGTGAATGCAGAGATCGACAAATAGCACACTCAGGAGACCTCCACCGTCCCTGACAAGGCATCTCACAAGCAAACCCATTTTTGCAATATTTCCCCCGTTCTCTCTCTGACTTCATTCCTACCAAAAAAGAAGAGAGTGAACTGATTTTTTTGTGGATCCTTGGATGAGACCCTATTCAGCTAACACCAGTGCCTCTCATAATCCAGCTTCAGCCAGTTTAGAGCAGCAGCTCTGGGCTCAAGAGACTGTGCCCTGGAGGGTGTGAGGACACACAGGTGGCAGGGCCCCACCCCTACTGAACCCTCTGACTCCACCGTGGAGCCTGAGCTTTTTCATTCCTAACAGGTTCCCTGGTGATGCTGCTGCCGCTAGTCTTGGGACCACACGCTGGGAACCACTGATTCCGGCACCAGATTGAGAAGTCATTTCATCCCTACAGCCTCACTGCCCCATCTCATCTTATGATGAGGACCGCCCCCCAGTCTGATTAATCTATGAGATTTTTTTTTCAGTCAAATCCCCTGTGAGGGGAAAACACCCTCAGTGCAATCTGCTCATGTTCGACTTTCCTTGTTGCTTAAGCAGGACACTTGTATGCTCAGTAAGGCCCACCAACAAGCCAAGAACATGTTCCACGTGACTACAAAAGAAAAGCTGCAAGGTCACTGCTCCGTCATGACTGTTTCACAGAACTGGGGAGAGCTGTCGCTAGTTCAGATGGGAATTGAATCCTTTCTGGATTAGTGAGAGTAGGTGAGAGTCTCGTCCTGTTGTTCCATAGTTATGTTTTGCTCTTTTTCCAAAATACCTGAGAAACAAATAGCATGTGTATTTTTGAGTATTTTCCGTATCTCTTACGGTATGTGCTTTTTAAATTTTCCTCATAGGGACAATTCAATACACTCAGCATACAAAGTCAGTCATCATATTTGCTTTGGGTTTTCACTGTCATTTTGGCCGGTATCTGTCTTTTAAATCTTGCATGTCGTTTATGGAATAACTACAGAGCAAGCAACATTTACCCCAAAGAAAAAATGTTGGGTCCAGAAAAATTCTAGGAGATTTTGGTCACTTCCTCCCTCTCTCATGCCCAATCCACAAGATTCCAAGGGATTTCAGTGTTGCTCTTAACAGGTGTTGAGAGGCTGCAAAAGACTAAGACCCCACGTGTTGACTTATCCATTTGGTATTGATCAGAATTGGTTCACCAGGGACTTCCCTGGTGGTCCAGTGGTTAAGACTCTGTGCTCCCAAGGCAGGAGGCCCGGGTTCAATCCCTGGTCAGGGAACTAGATCCCGCATGCAGCAACTAGGATCCTGTGTGCCTCAACTAAGACGCAGAACAGCCAAATAAATAAACAACAAAGAATAGATTCACCACCCACCCATCCACCTATACATCCATCCATCCACCCACCCACCCATCCATCCATCCATCCATCATCTACCCATTCATCCTTCCATCCATCCATCCATCATCTCTACCCATTACCTATCCAGTCACTCAATGAGGCACAACAACATAAAGCTCAGTGTACCATGTGTGGTATGGACCAAAGCTTATGAACCAGGGTTGTCTTAACCTCAGGGATCTTACAATTTGATAGGAAAAATATGACACAAACAATTAGTGTCATGAAGAGATACAGTTAGAAAGTTAAAAATGTCCAGGAGAGGAAACGTGGTGGAAGAGCTTAGCCTTCGAAAGCGGGAGAATTCTGCATCTGCAGTGCAGCCGTTGTCAGACAGGCGGGAGCTCACCCCGAACTTCTGCTTCCTCATCTGCGAAAAGGAAGTGACAATATTCAGGCTTGTGTGTTTAAGGGTTTAGGATGCTGCACGATGCTGCTTAGTGAGGGCTATACTCTCAACACAGCGAGGTGCTGTCATCACCGTCAGGCGTGGCGTCTGAACTAAAACACGTGGGTTTCTCTGGCGATTTTTCTTTGTCTCCCAGGATCAGCCACCTCTCTCTGCAAAGCTCCCTCACACCCTCTACCTGTGCTCATGTCTCCACCTGCACAACCTCCGCTGCTGGCGAACCTCAGGAGGCCCATTTCTTCCCAGATGAAGAGGAACAAGATTACAAGGCCAAGTGTCACTGGGGTTCACCTTGGACTCCCAATGCTTCCTCTTTTCTGAATGCAGAGACCAGGATCAAAGCGTGTACAGGTGGACCAAGCCAGCACATGCACTGCACACACACACTTGTCCTTTGAAGGACTGAGTCGAGTGGGCCTTGGCAGCTCTCTCTGCTGGGAGCCTCTCTGGGTTTGATGGATGCTGAGCGGAGCGCTGTCTGTTTCGGGCTGACATAGAGACGGGGAAGCCCTGCCAGGCTCAACCCGTAGAGCCGATGGATCACCTAATGACACGCCCAAGCTGCATCTTCTAACTCCATCTAAGAGGGACACAGCACGTCTGGAAATACATGCAGCACGGGGGGAGGAACTAGCAGGGCAGGGAGCGCTCTGACACCATCGCCATCCTAAAAGATGTGAGCGCTCAGGAAACAGCAGTCAGCTAGTAAGGGAAAAGCATGTTTTCGTGGATTTGGGATAGAGGAGAAGATATGAAAATGAATAACAACACACATGCAGGTTGTATTTCTGTAACTGTGTGAATCCACAGAGAAGCCATATTCCTATCTGATTACGAGGTGACAGGTGTGTTTCACTTATAGGGTAGAAGGAGTCTATCCCACTTGTGTCAGCCACAACGGGTGAAGTGGTTGCTGCACTCTGGGGTGGCGCTAGCCTGTTAGGCATCGGAAAAGGTAATCAATTAACCCACCAAGAAGTACAAGCGTGTATGGTCATGTGTACCTTCTACAGGCAGTGCCTTCTGTCGCATGTTAGGGAGGGGCATGCACTGGGGTGACCTCGCTGTTCTCAGCCAACAGACAGAGCAAGCCCGTGCACAGCGGTGCTCAGGGGATGGAGGAATCACCAGGCCTGTTTTTGAGACAGTCGTGCACAGGGAACGGCATCCCTGAATGCAGCCTTTTCACCTGCCACATCAGCAAGGGCCATACCCACACGGCCGTGCTTGTCTCTCTTCTCTGTAGCTACCACGTGGACCTTGTTTTGACCAGCACTTATTTTAAAGGTATATTCATTTCACTGATTCATTTGAAAAACTTAAATGCATTAATTTCAAATTTAAAGATTTACGAGAAGATCCTGGAAAACCCATACCCATGCCACGTTATAAAGACATTCTCAGGTCAAGAGTTTCCCGTTCCTCTTTCATCATTACCAAGAAGTCGGGCATCCTGACTGGCCCTCTATTCTTAGAGTAAATTCCCTGGAGCAGATCACTCTATAGGTGAGATTCACCACTTGGGTTTACAGGGTGTGGGATTTACAGTCCTGTTGTCCAACCATCCTGCTCCTTAAGTTGGAACGTCTCTGGTTGGAGAATCATAGATGAAGTAAATGCTCCCAGGGGCTTTGAAAACAGTGGTGCTCGTAATCGGCGATGAGCGCTTTTTCTTCCCCTGCCCTGGAAATCAGGTTCAGCGTGGGGCTCCCCTTTAGGAAAATAACTGCCTTCAGTGTGCCCACTGGGAGCAGGTACAAAAGGGTGATTCTTGGGACGCGAACTCTGTGTTCCTGAGACACAACTCCTGATCGGCCTGCAGGGAAAGAAATGCTCATCCTCCACTACACTCAGAGTGCACGGGAGAAGTTGACATTAATGGAGGAGAAAACCACTCCCGGGTGGCTTCTGGGGACCAAGTTGTGGGTAGATTTGCAGGTGTGGAAGAGATTGCTCTAGCTTCCCCAAGAAGAGCTCGACCACTCACAGCAACGTGACTGCCTTTCAGAGAAGTGCCTCCTCAGAGAAACCTGGGTCTTGAGTGAGTTCACTGCATCATGTCAGCATGTTTCTGAATCATTTGTACGTCAACAGATGGAGTAACAGAACACAAAAGCTAATACAAGCTAAGAAATTTAAAAACTGCCCAAGCCTGCCTGTGAAAGCACAGGGTCCTCTGGTTGATGACTTCCTTTGTCCCCAGAGGAAAACCATGGCTATTTATTAGGGGAGGGTCACCGTGCACATCAGGATGGATTGGGAGGGGTGTGGAAGGATGAGCACTAGTGGGAAGGGAGCTAGTCTGGGTTCATATCTGTTAGCTGCGGGTAGAGGGGCTTTGGGGGAGTCATTTAACAATCTAAGATAGCCAAGACATTTGCTATAGAATTGCTGAATGTACATCTTTGTTGATATGGATTCATTAATGAAGTGGACGTCCATGGAGCAACCGAGTGTCACATTCTCCCATATACAGTATTTCATCTAATCGTCACTACATCTTGGGACTCAAATATTAGTAGCCCCGTGTTTGTAGTCCTTGCAAGATATTAAATCTATTCAATGATTTCACCCCAAAATAACTTAATAGAATTACTATGTTCATGTATTTTATATTCTACAGACTTATTATACTGAAGATACATGTGTGTATTTTTCAAAATAGGCAATGCCACCTGCCAAATGGCTAATGCTAGGAAAGAAAGAGTGGATGGGGACTTGAGGGGCCTCTAATTTAAGAAAAAAATCAGGATCTTGGAAAATATTATAATTCTAAGACCAGCACTATAGTTACCTTAGAAAATGGGATTCATAACTTTGGCAATAGAGGGTTTACTAATTAAAAGCATTAAAGTATAAACACATCAATTAATAGTTTATTCTTTTCTAAAAAGAGTTGGAGAACATGGTACTTGACAAGTGCATGTTTCTGGTGTAATCGCGTGAAAGACGAGTCATAAACCTGAGCTTAGGGCATAAAACAGAGGCTGACACCTTCCTGGGATCTCACTTGAGGCACGAATCTTCACCATAAATCTTGAAAATAGTTCCTATGACTGTTCTTTTTGGAAAATGACTGTTCTTTTTCTTCAAGGCAATGAAAATACAAACTGCACTGAATAGTCAAGGATCAACATCATTTTCTATTTCAAGTCAGACATATATCTGTGCTCATAGATGGATCCATGACATATAGTCACACTTGTCAATTTCCAAAGGAATGTCATATATATGCAAAGAAGATTTTATTATAAATGGGAAACGTTCCAGGAATTATACAGTCTTCCTGCTTTCTCCACCCTGCTGCAACTTCTTGGTTCTACTCTTTAGCAAATCTACACCCCCATCAGAAGGTACACAGCATGAGTAAAAGAAATGTAAACTCAAAACCACCAGTGTCTGGGACTTCCCTGGTGGTGCAGAGCTTAAGAATCCGCCTGCCAATGCAGGGGACACGGGTTTGAGCACTGGTCCAAGAAGATCGCACATGCCGCGGAGCAACTAAGCCCGTGCGCCACAACTACTGAGCCCGCGCACCACGACTACTGAAACCCGAGTGCCTAGAACGTGTGCTCTGCAACAAGAGAAGCCACCGTAATGAGAAGCGCCTGTGCACCACAATGAAGAGTAGCCCCCTCTCACAGCAACTAGAGAAAGCCCGCGCTCAGCAACGAAGACCCAATGCAGCCTAAATAAATAAATACATACATACATACATTTATTAAAAAACAAAACAAAACAAAACCATCAGTGTCTTGCTGGGAACTTAGAAAATGGACCTGAGAAGGGGACCCACATCCCAGGACCTGAAATGCAGGTTCTGAGTACACATGGGGTTCAGTTGTCTTTGCTTTCCTGGTCCCGCCTGTAACTATGGATAATCGTGACATGACTTGACTGTGTATGTGACTACAGGTATTCACTGAATAAACACATATCATGTTTACAAATCCAGAAAAAGCTGGTGTAACTGAGAAAGTAACTGGGGATACCGTTTGAGTAGACAGGTCACACCTTCATTTGGAGTTGATGGTCCCTTGGAAAAGGGTCTGGAGTCAGTGGGGCCATGACCAGCCCCAAGCACCGAGCATCGGCAAGCAGCTGTGCTGGACCAGTCATGAGGGGTCAGAGACATGAGTGGGCTCAGGCGTCACCAGAGCACAGAGATTCTCCTCCTCAACACCTTGAACCTGCTGATTCGCTCTAGCAAACTCTCAGGCCTGTTGCCCAGCTGCTCTTTGATTTGCTGCTCACCATCTTCCATGGCAGCCCCCGTTCTCACACAGTCCAGGCCTGCGAGACTGTCAGTGTTTTTCTGTTACTCCATCCATTCACCTAAATTCCCTCTGGATTAACCTCTATGGCTAGGGTTGCAAACTGTTAAAGAAAAATACATTTGACAGTTTTTGATGACACGGCACCTTCAGTAGACGCTCTTCTCCAGATCTTTATTGAGGCTGAACACTTTCCTTCTCCATATTGTCATTTTGAAAATTGCCTTTTTATTGGATCTCCTGCACTCACATAAACTATCACTCATTTCGGCAATCCCAAACAACCTTTATCATCAAAAATTGACAAAAATCCAAATCAACCTCAGGAAAAATGTCAGGCAGCTGAGCAATGAATAGAATATGGTAATTATGCACTTCCTTGGTCTTATTTTAAGATCATTTTATTGAGTCTTTTTAAAATAGATTACAAAATCTATCAGCACCTGTAAGACAGGGTCCTGATTCTGTGCACAAACTGAAACATCCATGCCTCCAGGAGGAGGGGCCAGGTGGGCCCCACCCCTGGTGATGGTGATGCAGGTCCAGTATGTGTAGGAGGCACAAACCATGACCCTCTTCACAGCCAACCAGTGAATGTGTTCATAGGGCCAAGAGCAGCCCCACCCTAACTCCTTTCATGTTAAATATGCAAAAGAAAACCCATAAACGTATCAATTCCAAGACTTTGATATGAATCCATCTCATCTCATCCTGGGAATACTCATCTAAACACTTCCAAGCCTACATTTCCCAAATGTAGTGAGTGTGACACTATACTGCTTTATAAAAGATCAATGATCAAGAAGGTTATAGGCAAAGGTTGCCATGAGTGCAAATTTGTCAATAATCTCTGTAGGGAAGCAAAATTTGCCACCCCAAAATGTCTCCTTGGCACATGGGTTATCTTGAGCTGAAAACTATCAAGGCCCAGAAGATTCAGGAAGAACCTTTGACCTTTCCCTAACTGCCTAAAGAATGTGGATAAAGAACCTGTTGCAGGAAGGGAGCATCACCACGGACCACTATAGTATGAACCAGGCGTGTGGACAGGAAGGAGCCCTGCACAGTCTGTTAAAAGTCCTCTCTGTGTCCCATTGTCTCTGCTGGCCCAGCGAACACTTGTTTACCAACCCTTTGCTTTTCCATCTCTATGTAAGTCGCCTTCTTCCCCTTTGAAGTCCCAAACCACTACCCCAACTTCTTCCTTTCTCTTTAGCTGAAGATGGTATTTAAAGTGAAGGCTTCAGCCATTTTGGCTAACGACTCAGTGTCCCTGGGTCTCTCCCACGTGCACACGTTATTAAACTTTTGTCTGATTTTCTCCTGTGAATCCATCTCACGTCAACCTAATTATTAGACCATGTAGAAGAACCTAGAAGGGTCAAGGAAAATTTCTTCCTCCCCAACATCTTCCTCCCTGACATCTCCATGGGGAGACTTTCCTGAAACAGCAATTGCCTCATTGTTCTATAAGGATCTAAACCCATATGTCCAGGCTGAGATGCCCCCCTTGGTCTCCAGCACGATGCTATCTACCTGGCACGGTGCCAGGTCTCTGGAACTGGAAGGGTCAGTGCAGCTACGGCACGCAACAAACTTAGTAAATCACACCTGAGGACCAGCAATAATACTGGCCAAGAAAAACTCGACACACTGAGAGGAACGCATGCATCCCCTCCACCCAGAAAGACGGAGGAGCGGCAGCTCTAGATCCCGTTAAGATTTTGTCATCCTGCCAGCGGGCTCCTCTCCTTGACTGATTCCTGCAGGAGGCTTCAAGAGCTCCCAGGAAGACGTGGTGTGAAAATCACGCTGCTGTAGATCTAGTCACAAGGATGAGGCTGAGCTCCTGACACTCAGGAGTATCACTGTCCTCAGAGGGTCAGTTCAGTACTTGAAACATCAGCACAGAGCAGGCCAAGCTGCCATTTCATAGACAGGTTGACAGTGTTACAATCACCAAGACTTCGAGTTTCCCGTGAGTACTATTAGCCGAAAAGAACATGTTCACTTTCACAAACTCATCATAACCTCAGACCTCTCGTTACTACCCTGGGGCCAGCACCTGAAGGCCCCTTTGCGTGAGCTGTGTGCATGGCATGGGGTCTCACGGAGGAGAGCATGGTGGACAGACGAAGAAGCATCACGACAGGCAGGCGACCCCCGACCCCAGGCCTGGACTGAGAGCTCAGCCTGGATGCATGGGGGGGACGGGGGCTCGTTTGTTGACTATCCACACTGCCCCTGTTCCTGCCTGCTGGGCCGCCAGTGGGCCCGCGTGAAAGGTCTTGAGAGAGTCCTTTGCACACGCTCCGATGGAGTAGAAGTCTCATTGCTCCCGGATGTTCGCCTGAGACCAGCAAGAGAGGCTGCTGTGGCTTCTGCCACGAAGACAAGGCAGCCACAGCACCAAAAGGCAGCCAGCCCTTATATCCGAGGAAACAAACTCCCCTCCCAGCCACAGGGTTCCCTTTCCTTAAATGGGACGTAGGTTTACTTGATCGCGTGAACTCGGCTTCAGCGCTTCCACCCCGCCTCCCACTGCCCAGTGTTTCTAGAAGACCTGGTCCACGACATGATTATCCCGGCTCTTTGCTCCTTCCCAACAGATGCTGGTTGCCATGGAAACATGGATGGCGCCACCTTGGATGAGACTCACTGGCGCTCTTTGCAAAATGGAATTAAGGTTTCTCTTGGCTTTGGGCAGCAGCGCTGACACAGGTCCCGCTGCTGAGCGACTGAGCTGACAATTAGCCTAAGAGCCTCTGCGCTAACGCGGTAGAAACACGAGGGGCTGCCCCTCGGCTCTTGGACGGCCTCCCCTGCCTCTTCCTGTCTGCCCCGTGGGGAAGCCACCCTGGGCAGAGCACGTTGGGGGCTTATTGAGACTCAGCTCCTTTGGGAGACCGGCGAGTTCAGGGGAGTCTTGCATTCAGGGTCCCAGAGGCCTGGGTCAGCCCCGAAAGGGCAGGCCCAGAGGCTTCCTGTGGCCCACGATCGTCCAAGACCGGAGCAGCATTGTGAGGTTGGGATGGGTGCTTGAAGGCCAAGGTGGGGGCTTCCGGCCTGAGCTCTGCTCCCGGCCAGCTTCCTAGCATTAGTTATGAAGTCTCCTTGTGTCCGTCAGCTTTAGTTCTGCACCCACAAAATGAAAGATTTGTATTAAATGAGTGCCAAGCCCGTTTTCAGACCTGAAATGCCAATTTGGGGCCTACACTGAGACTCTTAATTGGGCAGGTTGGTTCAAATCATGTTCTGTGGGTGTGCTAATTGCACCAGGGCTGATGTGGTTAACAGGGAGGGTGTCTGGGGACTCTAATTGAGTTCAGTAACCTGCCAAGTGCTGCTCTGTCGGCACCCATCCATCAGCCTCGTTTGGGGGAATAAACGGCAGCGCATGCAACAACCAAGTGATACATAATTGCTAAGCTCCATGGCGCTGACTGCAAAGACTGCTGCCGCGGCTGGACTGGATAAATTATCATGACAAATGGAAGTGGCCACGTTTTCTCTTTCTTTCAAATTTAGATGCTCTCACTGAGAAATGGAAGCAGATGCCCCAGGACAGCTCAGAAGCTTATCTTAGGACCCCTCTGTGTCTGATAAGTAGCTGTGATGGTGACTGATACTCCCTACAGCCATGAAAGGCTGTTATAATTGGGCTTCTTGATAAAGCAAGTATGTATTGAACCTAAGACAGTAAAGCTATGGTTTTTCTGTTATTATCTCATCTCTTCTTTCAACAACTCTATTGAAATATAATCCATATCCCATATATTTCACCTGTTTAAAGTATATGATTCAATGTTTTTTTAAACTTATATTCACAGGGTTGTGCAACCATCACCTGAATTAAGGTTTGAACATTTTTATCACCCCAGCAAGAAACCCCATACTCTAGAGCATCATTCCCAACCAAGGTCAAGCCCCCAAAGCCCTGGGCAACACTGCTCTTCCTCCTGTTTCTATAGATTAGCTTATTCTGCACATTTCATATACATGGAATCATACAATGTGTTGTCTTTTGTGACCGGCTTGTTTCATCTTGCATAATGTTTTTAAAGTTCATGTATCAGTACTTCTTTTTATTGTTGAATAATATTCCATTGTATGGATGTACCACATTTTATTTATCCATTCATCAGTTGACAAACATTTGGAAATTTTTCACTTTTTGATTATGAATAAAGTTGGTATGAACTTTCATGTACAAGATTTTGTGTGGATACACATTTTCATTTCTCTTGGGCGTATACCTAAAAGTGGAACTGATGACTTATGGTAACTCTGTTTAACCTTTTGAAGGATGGCCAGACGGCTTCCCAAAGAGGCTGCACCATGTATATTTCCACCAGCAGCGTGTGAGTGTTCCAATGTATCCACAAAAGAGGCAGGGATTCCAGCTGGGAGAAAATGCAATAATCAAGGTCGCAGACAAGGATCCTGCTAAAGCCATCAGTGAGGGCAGAGGGCAGGGGAAACGGCCATGGAGAGGAGGTGGGCAGTGAGAAACACAGAGTGACAGTGACTCTCCTGCATCTTCATGGGTGTCTTATGGGATGATGGTCCTCTCTTTTACAAGAGGGGTTACAATGAGTTTGATTATGACGCTCTGGAGACAGAGAGAGACAATGAGAGGGACGGAGAGGGAAGCTGGGATTCATTGATTCATAGGGCCTGGATTCTCAGGTCTACGTATGTAGGATGAAACTGGCATAATAGTCAAAATTACCCTAAATCCCATAAAACTCTTAACTCACCAGAAAACTGAAAAGACAACATAAATGTCTGCTACTCTCTGTATTTTGGCTGAGGACTCCCTTTTCTGGGTCACGTAATGGAATCCAGGAGTATTTTAAATATGAAAAGCACAAAAGAATAAATATTCCTCTTTTTCCTTCAAGATTACTATAGTTGACTTCAAGTTAGACATGATGTCATTCTTTTGCACGCGTTCTGCAGGACACCTCGGGTGAAGGCTGGAGGGTGCACATGAAACCCCTTGGTCATCGTGGAGCCAACACAGTGCAGTGACTGGGTGGGGCAGGGCCCAAGGGCAGCATCTTCTGCTTTTAGCTTCTTGGACATTTGTTTTTTGCCCCACCTCCCCCTGCCGACCAGGCATCTCTGGGGTCCTCTAGAACTCTTGATGTTTGGAGAGGCAGAAAAATTTGAAACCCGCCTTCGATAAACTTTCAGAAAAATAAAAGCACAACAAGCTCCAATACCACCTCCAACCATCAGGTTCCAGAAATCATGCTGGCCTTAGTGCAGTCGCCTCTCATCCGGCACGGTGGCATCTGGGAATAAATTCAGTTCGGAAAACTTGCCTTTGCTCTTCGCCACTAAATGGAAGAGGTTTCCTCCCCACATGCCGTGTGGCCTCACACACTTCCTGCCAAGAGTGTAGGAATCCCCAGTTTCCTCTGAGCTTAATGCACCCTGATCGGTAGAAGGACGGATCATCAGAAGTCAAACCCATAAAACTGAAGCCACTTAATCAGCACCCGATACAGCGTGCACACTTAATTACGATGATTACCAAGCCTGAGAGTCATCGTAGTGCATTTTAATGACTCGCCTTGATAGCTAATTGATGTCTCTGGATGGTTCTAGGGCCGCGTGCAGTTCCACCCACACTGGCTCCCCAGCAGGAAGGCTCTCTCAAGCGGCCCCTCCCCAGAGGGTCCTCAGCGGGGTCACAGACAGAGATGCTCAGGCAGCCAGGCTGAGGAAGAGCCAGCATGACATCTCCGTTTTCAGAGGCACAGATGAGCCTCTCGAGCCCTGAGAGCCACCAGGATAGACCTCCTGCTCCAGGGTCACAGCGTCCTTCTCTTCAGGATGGCTCTGCAAGCCTTTTCTTGTATTGTGTGGGGTTTTTTTTCTCACAGGCTGGACCAAAGCCTTCAAAAGCCAGGAATGTGAGCTCCGAGCAAAGACATGAAGCATCTGCCGACCACTTTGCTCACAGTGGCAGCAAGAGGCACCCAGGGCTTCAGGCCCAGGAGAGGTTTCCAAAGCCTCAAGCTAGAGGCTCCGTTTGGCTTCCCCTGAGACTCAGATGTTGAATTTTGATGAATGGAAAATTACAAAGTCTCACTCAAGCCTCACCCTCCTCATCAACTCCTCCCCAAGCACAATACCTTTCCTCGTAGTCCTTTCTTATGGTTTATTGGCTCAAACGTCAGCACCTCGAAAAGGGAAGGCTCTATGTCTCAGATATCAGAGAACCTGTATCTTTACACAAAGTCAGGGACACGTTTGTTGATTTGATGTTTTACTTTTCAATATGCCCCCAGGTGCAAATTCTATTCCCCGAAGTAGTCACAGGGTTGCCCCAATTCAGGAGAAGGAGAATCGGACCTCACCTCCTGATGGTGGCGGGAAGGTCCATTCTATAGGAGAACACGAGATGGGAGAGATTATTGAAAATATAACTTGCTACAGACACTTAGCCTCTGTACATCCAATGTGCCACTTTCTTAAAATGTTGGCCACAATGCACTAATTTCACAACTCACTCATGGATTATGCTCATCTGTTTAAAAAAATGAATGAGGCAACATGCTAAGCCTTTTCCATACAATATCTCTTTTAATTCTTGTAAAAAGTTTAGGAAGCAAATACTTAAATGTTTCCTATTACACAGCAAATCCTGTGTGACTTAAAGAGCTCACCCAATGTGGCAGATCAGCTCAGGCTGATTCCAAAGCAGACCTTCTCCATCTCCACTGGCTGGAGGCCTGTGTGCAGTGAGCAGACGGTGCCAGGAAGCCTTCATGGGGGATTGCAGGAGGGGCTTGATCAAACCGCTTGTGAACTCACGTGGGCTGTTCATGTGAGGCTCGGATCCTCCAATGTGGACCCTGAGCCCTGACCGACGGCCTGAGCAGAAGTGGCGGTGTGGCCAGTCGGCCGTCAGTGTTTCCTGAGGAGGGAGGTACCACAGTCCTGAACCCCTCGTGTCCATGAACAGCTTGCTCGTGGATCCTGGATGAGACCAAGGTGACTGTGGAGGGCAGAGTTTCAGATGGAAAATGTCGTGACTGATGCTCGTCCATCTGGGCGTCCACCAGCGTTTCAGTGAATATTGGGGGACCCACCATGCACAGAAATCATATCAGAGGCAAAGTGATGTTTCCTAATTGCTGGGTTTAGGCAAATGTCAGTTGGACGACACAGATGTATGATTAGATTGGAAAAACCATGGTGATGACGGCCGATGATCCAGGAACAAAGTGTCTGCTGGTCAGTAAACCCCGGATCCCAACTGACCATCCTGGTGTCTGGTCCTCACTCCCCTGAGGAAAGTCACTAAATGTCACTCGGAGAGACTGAAAACCACACTGATCATTATGGAGAAGAAACATTACCATCAGCCTGTGGGCTTTTCCTCTTCATGTAGATTAAGGGTCTGGATCACTCCCAGGTTCTTCGGGGGTTTGTTTTCCGGTCGTGCAGTTGCTGGGTTTGAGTGGAGGGTCACTCTCGCCGTGTGTCAAGCAGGCTGATGCCCGCCAAAGCCCCCCTCACAACAGCACAAACTCCTGGTGGCTTCCCGGCCCCCTGGGCCCTCCAACTGCAGTTTCCCTTGGTTTGCTGTCGCCCTGTGTGCACGACGGCGTCTGATAATCTCTCTCTTCCTCCTTCCCTGACTCCCCCTCTTTGGAACGCCTCCAATGGGGGTGCCTCCTTGGTGTGGATCCCCACCCGAGGGGCTGGCGTGCTGCTCCGGGGAAGGACCCTCAAAACCAGCCCTGGACCCCCTCGCAGCCCTCAGCCTCCTCCCTGCAACACCGGAGAGCAAACCCTCAGCTGCTGCTCTCAGAGGCTCCAGCCACGTCCACAGCAACAGGCCCTGCAGCCTCACCTCCACCCCGTCCCGTCTGGACGCCATGGAGCTGGAGTCCTTCCTGCTGCCCAGTGCCCATTTACCCCATCGTCCCCTTGCTGCGTCTCCCACAGGCCCCTCGAGGGCCCTGGCAGAGGGGACACTGCAGACGGGCTTCCCCATCCCCTTCCCCATCTCCTGCTGGGTCTTGGAACCCCACGCTCAACCCCAGCCCACGGGACAGGGCTGCCGCCAGCCTGGCCCACCAAGGGCTTGGCCAGCAGAGAAGGGTGTGTTATCAGGGCGCTTCCCACTGTGGGATTCTTCAGGGAAACCTGTGTTCCCAGTTCCCCACCTGAGGGAGGGGTCTGGACATTTGTTCCCTCATCACCATCAGTTGCTGGTTGAGGGCTACTTGGTCCTAGCCCTTCCAGCTGCCAGCCCCAGAGACCCTCAGGCAGAGAGGGGCAGGGGCTGGCATTTGGGGGAGACTGCAGTGGAAGGGGTGAAAGCAGGGCACCGCCAGTGTCCGCAGGGTGGGTCCTGGGACGACCAGTGCTAGGTCAGCCTGGGATCCCCACTCTCTGAGTTAGGCTGGTCCTTCCCCTCCTGCCCTTATTCTAACCCCTTGAGTAAGGAGCTGCCCTCCTGTCAGCTCTATCCCTCCCTCCTTCCCCGTGTTCCCGGCAGGCTGGGAGTCCACTCACCTCACAGTCAAGTCCTTTGGAAAACTGGTGAAAATGGTACATTTGTGGAAAGCTGTTCTAAAGGCCAGGCTTTCTCTTGTTTAACTACATCAAGTCCTCCAGGGCAGACAATATTAACCTGAGGATTTATGGAGTCCGTGGATAGATTTCAAGGTTTAAAAATCTTTAAGTTACACTGTCTGCAAATATTTTAAAGTCTGTGAAGTTTTCTGGGGAGAACTTTTCCAAAATCCTGAAAGGAAAGCCTGAGTCAGGAAAAAAATCAAGAAAAATGTCAGACACGCTATTTTAGACTAAAGTGTACAGGGAGCTCACGGTGCAGGCACTCTAACTGCACATTGAAGGAACACGTGAAAACACATGAACTCACGCGGACAGAGGGTGGTTCTGTGACCCCAATGAGGGGTACAGTGCTTGGCACCGAGTGGCCTCCTTAACCCGCTGGTCTGAGCTGCCTCTCTTATCAAGATGATTTTCATCTTCTCTATCCCCTATCTACAAACTTCTGGTGCCAGAAAGGCAACAAAAAAAGTAATATGTGCTGGGTCAGAGAAGTTGTTAGCACTACAGGAGATTCGATAATCAAGGCTACAGCCTCCAGAGAGTTAAGAGCTAAAATTGTCCATCTGTTGGACCTAGAGACTGTCATACAGAGTGAAGTAAGTCAGAAAGAGAAAAACAAATATTGTATATTAATGCATATATGTGGAATCTGAAAAAATTGGTATAGACAATTTTATTTACAAAACAGAAATAGAGACACAGACGTAGAGAGCAAAAGTATTGATACCAAGGGGGTAGGGGGGTGGGATGAATTGGGAGATTGAGATTGACATATATACACTATTGATACTATGTATAAAATAGATGACTAATGAGAACCTACTGTATATCACAGGGAATTCTACTCGATGCTCTGTGGTGACCTAAATGAGAAAGAAATCCAAAAAGGAGGGGATATATGTATATGTATAGCAGATTCATTTTGCTGTACAGTATAAACTAACACAACATTGTAAAGAACTATACTCCAATAAAAATTTTTCAGAAAAGAAAAGAAAATACAAAATCTTATTGATAAATAAAAAAATTGTCCATCTGTATTGGTCAGCTTTGCTGCATAACAAGCCGCCCTAAATGTCGTGGCTCAAACAATGGCCATCTATTTAACTGGTTATTCTGCAAGTTGGCAATGTGGGCAGCAGGGGTGTTCTGGGCCGGATTGGGCTCAGTGGACTTCAGCGAGGCTTGTATATGCATCTGTGGTCAGCTGGTCAGGTGGTGGGGGCTCATGATGTAGGATGACCTGGCTGGAATGGCAGGAATTATCCCGGCCTTTCTCCCTGCAGGTCTCTCATCCTCCTGCAGGCTGGCTCAGCACGTTCATGCAGTAGGACGTTTCAAAGGGCAAAAAGTAGGAGCTGCAAGGCCACTTAGTCCTTAGCTTAAAACTGTCCCATGCTGTTGTCCAAAGTACAAAAGGAGCCCAGACTCAAAGGGTAGGAAAATAGATTCCACCTATTAATGGGAAGAGATACAAAGTATCCTGGCCATTTTGCAGTCTCCCAGACCAGAAGAACCTTCCAGCTGAGCCCAGCACAAATCACCAAGCTGAAGAATCATGACTTCAGTAAATGGCAGCTGTTCTGAGCCACTAACTACAGGATCATTTGTTATGCAGCAGAAATTAAATGATACTTTGTCATAGATTGGATTTCCTGGAGGCAGACACTGAGATGAGGGTTCACATGAATGTATCTGGTTAGGAAGTGTTGCCGGGAAGGCCAGTGGTGGGGCGGAGGTTGGGGACCAGGAGGAGACGGAAGTCCAGCACAGGTGGGCGAGGTAACCAGCAGAGCTCGTAGCTGGTCCAGGTGATGTCTCTGTACCCGGCGATCATTGATTGAGACTCAGGAGTGTGAAGCCCTCCAGTCAAGAGGCCATCCTGTCGGGAGTGACCTGAGTCTGCTCTGCACCAGGTAGCTTCGGGGACGTGTCAGGAGCTGGACGTTGTCAACCCCGGTGTCCAGAATGGGTCATTCTCTCTCCAAGGTCTGGAGCCTTTTCCTTGGAGCCTGCAGAATGATTAAAACGCTTTCATCATCTAGAAATTCTTTTTTATCTTTCTAATGGAACATTTTCATTGCTGCTGTTACAATGCCAGTGCATTTCTCACTGTTGGTACCTCTGGGGAGAAAGCAAACGGCTGTGAAGAGCCCTCATCATGACACTTAATGGCCTTCACTAATCTACCTCCCGGACACGTTCTGCTGGAGAAGTGACCTCAACTCCATTAACCTCTGCCTGTAATTGCCAGACTCTCCTTTTAATCACTTGGTCAGTTCATCTCTTAATCCTCTCTCTGATGCCCACCTCTTCCCCACACCATGTTCTTTCTTAAAGGCAAAGACTCAAGCTAGGCACTGAGCTCTTGTAACTGTTCAGTCGGCGACAGGTGGTTGGAACAAGTCTGTGCAACCCTGCCTAGCATCCCTCACTCCAAACAAGACCTTGGGCATTCGAAGGTTTGCTTTGATTTTCAAAGATGCAGTTATTTCTTCAACATGCAATAGCCATTAGTACTATTGTGCTTTATGAGAAACAAACATTTCAAGGGAAAAAAGTCAAAACTCAGAAGACATATTGGGCTCAGTGGACCCTTTGTCAGGCAGAGACTTCACTTGCCTAGTGACCCTCCCTCATCATCACATCCAAGAGGTTAGAGATTTGCTGGGTATGGAGGCAACATGTGCACCTTCCCATGTGTCTTTTGTGTCATTTCTAAACTTTGACTCCAAACACCCAGTGTGTGGGAATAAATTATAGGTTCCCCTGGGAAAGGATGTACCTCCTTCTAAAATATGGCTGAGATATTTTTCTTTATTATAAGAAATATATATTTGGTCTTCATCCTCATTTCTGGCTCCACAAACACTTGGAATTTCCTAAGTGTTGAGAGGTTTAAAGGTGTCTTTTGTTATGTTAATGAGGTGTCTTCTGGACCCCACTTAAGCATGGGGGCTGCTGGAACTTTAGCCTCACCCCCTGATTTCCGGGGAGGGGAGAGGGGCTAGAGGTTGAATCAATCACCAATGGCCAATGATTTAATCGATCATGCCTCTGCAAGGAAGCCTCCATAACAACCCAAAACGATCGGGTTTGGGGAGCTTCCAGTTTGGGGAACCAGAATGCTTCCACGTGCCACCATGCTGGGCCCCAAACTCCAGGGGGACAGAAGCTCCTCTGTTCAGGACCTCAGCCTATGTATCTCTTCATCTGACTGTTGATTTGTACCATTTAATATCTTTGTAATAAGTTGGTAACCTAGGGAATAAACTGGTTTCCTGAGCTCTGTGAGCAGCTCTAGCAAATTAATCGAACCCAAAGAGGGGGTTGTGGGAACCCAGTAGTGAGAACCCAGGAAAGGCCCTCAAGTACGTGACTACCTTCTGTATGTGCTATACGGAAGGGGGACTAGACGTGTCCCCTTTGATCTAGGGTTCGTCCCAGGATTAGCTGAGGAGGCTCTTTAGAGAGACAGGCAGTGGCTGGATGGAGTTCTTCATTCGGAAGTGCTGGAGGTTAGAGGAAAATGCATCCTCAGAAGGGCCAGTGAATTCAGTCAGGAAGCCCTTGGTGTCCTGAGGTATTTATTACAAACACAGGTCCTGGAAAAACCTCTGATGTGCTGTACATGTGGCGTCTTTTAGATGAGAGGTTCCCGAACTGGCCTGCATTGGAGTCCCCAGGAAGGCGGGTTTAAGCACACACACTTGCTCTGCCTCCTGCGTGTGTGAACCTGTGGGTCTGGGGTGGAGCTTGGAAACTCAGGTCTAATGCTTTCCTGGGTGACGTTCACGCTGCTAGCCCAGGAACCGGAGACTGAGGACAGTGCTGTAGATCACGAAGTGAATTTCCTGGTGGCAAGGACTATGTGTCTTATGCCTTTTATTACCCCATATTTCTCAGCACCGTGCCGTTTTGCTGGTTAGGGTATTCTAACTCATGCTGCAGGAGGCAGCAAGGCTTGCACCGCAATAGCTTAGTGGGGCCACAGGTTTTTTCTCCTTCACTCAAAGTCTGAGTCAGGCAAGTGAGATTGTCCTCCATCCTATGACTCAGGGATCCAAGGTCCCTCCACATAGACGGGTGGCATCCAGGGTCACCGGACAGGAGAGCGCAGAAGGCTAACCAGCAGCCCCTGCACATTTTGGTCCAGAAGTCTCGGACATCACTTCTGTCCACAGCAGTTATGTATCTACACATCACATCTTGGGGGCCCCTGCGGTCCTCTGGAAGTTCAAGTTCTTTATGTCTTCACCTTCCAACATGCTACCTTTCACCAATCCTAGCCTGAGCGGAGGAAGTGTTCTAATTTTCCTTCGGATCAGTCATGGAAAATCTCCCATTGGGCATCTCTGACCCAGCAGACTTAATCACCTTTCCCTGCAGTCAAAGCCGACCTGAATTGAAAGTTGCAGGAACAGAGCGTGAGAGCACTGATCCGGGAGGAGGACGGCCCGAGCTGCCCTTTCCTCCGGTGTCCACAGTGAGTGCCATCTTTGAGGGACAGCCGTGTATTGACTCATGTATCTGGGGAGAAAGAGGGTGTAAATGGGTGTAACAAAGTCTTCACTGCTCTCTTGTGGGTGTAGATATGGATCCTGCCATGCGTCTGCTTTAACAACATTCCCAAAACATGTCACTCGGACTGTGGACTCAGTTACGGAGGCCCTGCAAAGACAACAAAAATACTCACCACACTGCATTGTCATGTGGGTTCAGTGTAGCAAAACCCAGAAGGTATAACCTCACAGAGATGGCACTGCTGTCACTGTGGTGTTGTCACGATCAGGAGGAACAGCAGTGTATCCCGTCTCTGGTGGACACAGGATGCCTCGTCCCATCACCTCCCTCTCCACAGCCTGCCTGCCTTCATGCAGGTGCCCTGGAAGCAAACCCGAGACAGGACCCCAGTGCTGACTGTTTATTTGGGAGCCAAGGAAACATCGGTAACAGAAACATAAGGTGGGAAAGGGAGTCGGGGAAGAGCAGGATGAAAAGAAGGGGTGGGTGTCCAGCCAGTTACTGCTGTGGATAACAGGTGCTCATCCCAACGTAGAGCATGCACCACAGGGGCTGGGGACGGCACTACCAGCCGAAGTTGTGGCTGGTGCAGAGCCTGGGCTGACCGTCACCATGCCCCCCAGCTCCTCCACTTCCCTGGGTGGCGTTTCTGTGCCATTGGACCAGAGGGGACATTAGGGATCGGCGACAAGGTGGGGTGAGAACAGAGGAGCCCCCGCCTATGCCCCCGGAGCCTGCAGGGGGTCAGCACTTCCCAGATCAGTAGCTGTGCATTAGTTACCGGGAAGTGTTGATTTGCTCCAGCAGCGAACCCACATCCACAGCAGCTGCCACTGGGGTCACCACCTGGTTAAGATTCAAGTAATCCACTGTTGTTCTCCAAGGTCCGTCTCTCTCCTACACAGACTGAGCAGGTGAGTTGAAGGGTGGCGTGGTGGGAAACACTGCTCTGCACCTGTCAAGTTCTTGATGGTGGCGCGAATCCCTGGGGTCCCTCCAGGAATGCAGTATGGCTTTTATTTTTATCATTTTCTGGGTAGAGAAAGTTCTAGCAGATTCCACTTGGCCTTTTCCACCATAATAGCCCTCACTCCACATGTCAGGGCAAAAATACGGGGATTCTGCCAGCCGCCGAGAATATTTACTCAGTGAACACAAAGATTAACTCTCCAGCACTAGAGGTCTGTTGAGTCAGACTGTCCTCATGGTGTCTTCATGGTGACCACACCTGGCCTCTGGTGGTTGGTCCCCCCCCACCCAGGCCCTGCCACCCGGGATCCAGTTAATCCCGTTGCATGTAGGTATCACAGGCCAGTGCCTGCCTTTCGCACTGTGAGTTCTGACCTGCAGAGAAGAGTGATCACAGAACTCTTCAAGGATGCGGGGCCCACACAAGTTTATTTCTCATGGTCATGGTGAGAGGTGTGTCCCTGGGCCCTCCCAGCATATGTGAGTAGGTCTTAAATGACAAGTCCTCCAACACTCCTTTTGCTGGAACCTGCGAATTAGTGCTCTGCTGGTTCAGGCAGAATCCCTCACCAGCTACAAAAATGGGCTTTGGCACATGCTCTAACTCCTGAGTTTGCATCCCTGTGTGGACTGCAGCCAGAGCGGCCTGTTGAGTGGAGCTGCAGTAATCCAATTTTACAGAGCTCAGTCAGAAAAACACACACAGCAGACTCATGCTTAGGAGAAAATGTCCAGAACGAAAATCTAATCTAAGACTCCTCTCAGTGGAGACTTAGGTGAATGGCGTAAGTCATCTTTTTGTGTCTTAACCCTGTTTTTCTGAAGCTCAAGCAATACTTCGTGAAATAAGCACCTTCATGCCTCCCCCGCCCCACCCCTTAGACCACCTGAATTAGTGTGGCTGCTCTGGGCAGCTCTGTGCACATGCTGGGTCCCACCTCAAGGGGCTCAGGGCTCTCTGCTCTCCAGCCTCAGGGTCCTCTCCAAAGCCGAGAAGCCCCTCAGCCCACCCACAGGTGCAGCTGGGAGTGCAGCGGGAGTGCATGTGGAGTGGTGCTGGGATAGCAGTGGTTAATGTCCCCAGGGATAAGCATGCCCATGAGGGCTACAAGTCAGTGGATAAATCCCCTTACGGTGACGGCTCCCAGGTGAATTCCACGACGTTCCTCGGAGGTCTCCAGTGAGACCGAGATGCCATCGCCTGCAGCATCACCCGCTCAGTGATGCACCTTCATTGGCTTCCTGTCTGTTCTTCCCTCCTCTTCCTCACTGTGCTTCCTGGGATCACCTCTCACATAGAGTACCTGCACCAAGAAATATATAGCAGGTCTGCTGTTGGGAGAGCCCAGAGGAGACCCCGGCTTACTTAATACCTCTGAAGGTGTGAGCATACACGTGTTTGGTTTTCTCTGCTGTGGAGTGATGAATAGCGGTAAGTCTCTCTCATGTTGGGGGAGACCACAGGTGTGTGCCCTTCATACAAGGAGACTCTTACCCTGGATGATGAATTAATCTCAGGAGGTCACTTTCAATTCTTAATCTTCTTGAATCCACTGACCACTTACTGCATGTAAGGTGTCATGATTAGCACAAGAAGGAGGATAAATGGATCCCATCTCTGGTAGTTACTGTATGTTTGAGGAGGTAAGCACATGGAAATGTGACCAGCACGATGAAATATATTAAAATGATCCAAGTATCAGCCCAGACAGCCAGACGATGGTGTAAGAATCAAGAGATGGGAAATATGAATGGAAACTAGCATATGAGGAAACATCACAAAACCCATGAAACTTGAACTTTGCTCTGAAAAATGAATAGGTTTCTAGCCAACAGGAAAGCGATACCATAATTCTGTTTATGGGAAGAGAAGAATGTTTCCCCACCTTGACCCAAAATAAATGGCTAGAAACTGGCCATTTCCTCTGGAAGTCACCTCTTCCAGGATGCACAGGTGGATGGACCAGCCACCTGTACTAGGTAAGGACCAGGACTAACCCCACAAATGGTAAAGTGGGAGGAGGGGGGACTTGGTGGACCTACAGAGGGAACAGCAGGCATTCTTTCTTTGATTCATTATTTTTCAGCATCTTTTTCTTGGGCATGAATTTTTTCCAAGACCTGCAGAGCTATATACATCTACAAGAAAGACGATGACCTCCAGTTGTGCTTGGGAGAACAGGACACACAGGCATGTGAAGAGTTCTGTTAAGATCTATAAGACAAACAAGCTTGAAGCACTAAGGAAACACATGGGATTCATTTATGAGACCAGCAGTGTGGATACCTATTTATCATAGATTTAAAAATAGAGCAGTCTCACTGCTGGAACGCCATGACTTTGTTCAGCCTGGAAAGGAAAAGAAGACTAAGGCATTTAGGGAAATACACAGTTTCACAGGGGGCTTTGAAGGATGGCTAGGAGTGCGCTGAGCTATAAAGATGACACTGGGCACTCTTGGCGGGAGAATTTCTGGGCAGTTGGATTATTTTCACTAATACCCTGTCCCCTATGCTCATGGACGCTTGTACTCTCCTTCTTCATCCTACCCTCCTATTTAAATCCTTTATATTCAAAGGGGCTGGAATCCCAGAATGGAATTCTGACAATGACCAAACAAACAAACAAAAATCTTTGTTGCAAATATATGAAATAACCTTACTGAAAGGAGTGGGGGATCAAAGTGTTGACCTAAGTAATTTTAGAAGTGAATGTAACCTGTAGGACTAAAGGCAAAAGGACATGCACATGAGCATCATACTCTAACTGATCAAACTGTTTCCAGCAGGGGCACAGGTAAGCAGGTCTGAACCCATCATCCACCTACACCAGAAACGAACAATTAGGCAAAATGAGAGCAGAGGGTGGGAGCCGGGTATCTCACTATTGGAGGGGAAGGTTACAGACAATCTAGGTCTAGAAGGATCCATGTGAAACTGGATTGGAGTTGGAAACATCAATAGGAACTTACGTTTAACTTAGTGTAGTTACAGATGGATATACATATATTTATGTATATAACTTTATAGATATATGTCCATGTGCAGGTTGATATATACACATGTATATTTCCTTGCTCTTTCTGCTGAGATGGCCTGAGATACTCCGATAGTAATGAGCACACATAGCACCCAGATTTGGGGGTTTGTGGTAGGCAGATAAATGGTCCCCCAAAGATGTCCACGTCCTAATCCCAGGAAGCTGTGAGTGTTATTGTATGCCTGGGCGAGTTAAGGCTGCAGGTGGAATTAAATTTGCTAATCGGATGACCTTGAGATGCGGTGATTATCGTGGATTATCCAGGTGGGCCCAAGGCAATGACAAGTCCTTATAAATAGAAGCTGGAGGCAGAAGGGGGAAGAGTCAGTGTCAGAGAGACTCAGTGTGAGAAAGACTCAACCAGCCATCGGGGGCTTTGAAGACAGAAGGGGCCACAGCCAAGGGTGCAGTCATCCTCTAAAAGCTGGAAAAGGCAAGACGAATGGATTCTCCACGATGGCATGTACCCTTGATATGATGCAACATGGTCCTCCTGCCCAAAACCCGGAACCCTCATTCAACCATGAGAGACACAGGTAAGTCGCAATAGAGACATTCCAGAAAATAGTCAGCCAGTGGGCCTCAAAACTGTCAAGGTCATCAAAAGCAAGTAAATTCTGAGAAACTGTCATGGACAAGAGGAGCATAAGGAGACATGAGGACCACACGCAACGCTGTCCTTGATGGGATCCTGAAACACAAAAGGCGTCTGAAGGAAGGATGGACTTTAGTGACTAATATTGACATATCAATATTGGTCCATTAATGAACAAATATAACATGCTAATATAAGTTGCTCATAACAGGAGAAACTAGATGAGAGGTTTAGGGACCCCTCTGTACTACCTTTGCAATTTTTTGGTAAATCTAAAACTAGTTCAAAATTAAGAGTTTATTAATTAAAAAGGGGGATTCCATATATACGTGTTAGCATATGGTATTTGTTTTTCTCTTTCTGACTTACTTCACTCTGTATGACAGACTCTAGGTCCATCCACCTCTCTACGAGTAACTCAATTTCGCTTCTTTTTATGGCTGAGTATATATGTGCCACATCTTCTTTATCCATTCATCTGTCGATGGACACTTAAGTTGCTTCCATGTCCTGGCTATTGTAAAATAGATAGCTAGTGGGAAGCAGCTGCATCGCACAGAGGGATCAGCTCCGAGATCAGCTTTGTGACGACCTAGAGGGGTGGGATAGGGAGGGTGTGAGGGAGATGCAAGAGGGAGAGGATATGGGGATATATGTATACATATAGCTGATTCACTTTGTTATACAGCAGAAACCAATGCAACATTGTAAACAATTATACTCCAATAAAGATGTTAAAAAAGGGGGGGATTAATATTGAAGGGCTACATAAAGTGAGGACCAATGGAACTTTCAAGACATAAGGAAGACATAAGGTACTGTGTGTGGGGGGGAACTTTTTTCCTCTACCCTTCTAGGCTTTTCTGGCTGCTCTAATAACTAAATTGACCTGAGACAGATAAGCAGGAGAGGATCAAATTTTAATTTTGTATGTATGGGAATTCATAAAAATATGAGACTCAAAGACATGACCAAAGCAGACAGTTTTAATACCTTTTAGACCAAGAAACAATACATTTGTGAGGGATTGACAAGACAAAGAAGTTTGGGCTGGGGCAGTAAATGAGTGAAGAAGTAACTGGTTTGTTTACGCACCCTTTTCAGCCCTGCGTTCCCCATCTCTGGTGACAAAGATATTTCTCTGGTACAGGGAGACCACCTTTCACCTGGGAGATTTATTTCCCACTTTCAGGGGGGAGGTCAGAGGAGGGTCAGTGTGCCCTTCTTGTACCGGCTGCTTCTAAAGTAACTTTAATTCAAAAAAATCAACATGCCAATGTGGCATATGTGAGGGTGGCCTGCCCTGAACCCATGGCTACCAAAAGCTATCTTGAAAGGAAAAAAGGTCCCTGAACCTTAGAAGAGTTTTACAAGGTTAACTTAAAAGCTCTGTAAATCATTATTTAAGTGAAAGTTCTAAGTAGTCTTGGAACTGGTGTACTTTTTCCCATTAAAGCAGTTTAGAAAATGTGCTTTCCAAGTGGGCCCCTGGGAGCGTTCTGGGTTAGTTTTGTGCACATGCTAAGTAGCTTCAGCGTTGCGCCCTGGGTGTTAAAGAGTTGATGAGATCGTTTCCGACCAGCTCTTTCTCTCTCAGTTGAAAGCAAACCATCCTTCTGCGCAGATCCCATGTCTCCCAGGGAGCCCCGGGGAGAGGCAGGCTCCTGGGGGTGGCGGGGTTCTGAGCAGACCTCCCAGCAGTACTGCCCGGGGCCAGTCGGGTCCCAGGTCCTTGGACTCAGAAGGGGGCAGGATGCGGTTCAGGAGGGGGGCATGGGCCAGGCTGCAGGATGCCCGCACCATGAGCTGCAGAGCCTTCATACAGCGAAAAGCCACAAATCATAGAAGAAGATTAATGGGGAAAAAAATGACCCCCAAAGAGAAAGTTTTAATGCGCAGGGGATACATTTTAAAAATAAAGCAACTGGGGGTTTCCCTGGTGGCGCAGTGGTTGAGAATCTGCCTGCGAATGCAGGAGACACGGGTTTGAGCCCTGGTCTGGGAAGATCCCACATGCCGTGGAGCAACTAGGCCCGTGAGCCACAACTACTGAGCCTGCGCGTCTGGAGCCTGTGCCCCACAACAAGAGAGGCCGCGATAGTGAGAGGCCGGCGCACCGCGATGAAGAGTGGCCCCCGCTTGCCGCAACTAAAGAAAGCCCTCGCACAGAAACGAAGACCCAACACAGCCAAAAATAAATAATAAATAAATAAATAAAATTTTAAATAAATAAAATAAAGCAACTGTTTCTTCCGGGGAAAATTGAAAGGAGATGAAAAGCAGGGCCTTTTCTTTCTGCCTGGGAGAGAAACTCCCCTCTTCTTGGGCTGTGACCTCTGCCCTGAGATGTCACCCACCCCTTCATTACTCCAAGACGGCATGTGTGGTGTCAGCAGTGCAGGCTTCCTTCAACAGATGGGCCACGATGCCTGCCGATGGTGCCGATGACGCTGGGCGACCACCGCTGCCTGCAACCCAAACAGCCTCAGCCTCTCAGGGAGGTGACCGGGTGGGACTGAGGGGTCCCAGCGCCCGGGGCTCAGTCCATGGCCCTCGCCCACTGCAGGTCTGGGCCTCAGATCCCCACGCAGTGAAATGGGCCCGTTGATGCTGGTGGGGCCCTGGGCAAGTCACCCCCAAGTATGCCTCGACGGCATATTGAATATTTTAAATTAAATTATTTATGAAACGGCCAATGCAAGAGGGACACATTGAACTCTTCTCTGTCCCCTTGAAGCAGGAAATGGATCTCTCGTGTGAAAGATGTCCTCCCTCTACCAGGAGGTAGAAGGACACCCTTATCCCCAGAGACAGGGACCCCAGGCAGAGAAGCTATATAAACAACCTTGTTCATTCACTGCCCCAAACCCATGTTTCAATTCTTCACTATTTGGACACCGAAACCTGTGTCTTTGTCCTGTCAATTCCTCACAAATGTATTGTTTCTTTGCCTAAAAAGTATAAAAGCTGCCTGCTTTGGCCACTTCTTAGGTCCCATTTCTATGAGAGCTTCCTGCACATGAATGGTACATATATAGAATGGAATATTACTCAGACATAAAAAGGAACGAAATTGGGTCACTTGTAGAGATGTGGATGGACCTAGAGTCTGTCATACAGAGTGAAGTAAGCCAGAAAGAGAAAAACAAACATTGTATATTAATGCATATATGTGGAATCTAGAAAAATGATACAGATAAACCTATTTGCAGGGCAGGAATAGAGACGTAGACGTAGAGAACGGACATGTGGACTCGGGCAGGGGGAAGGGGGGATGGCACGAATTAGGAGATTAGGTTTGACATAAATACACTACCATGCGTAAAATAGACACCTAGTGGGAAGCAGCTGTATAGCACAGGGAGCTCAGCTCGGGGCTCTGTGACCACCTAGAGGAGTGGGAGGGAGGTCCAAGAGGGAAGTATAGGTATACAGAGAGCTGATTCACTTCATTGTACAGCAGAAACTAACACAACGTTGTAAAGCAACTATACTCCAATAAAAAAGTTTTGCTTCTTTTTTTCCTCATACTAATGGGACACATTAGTCTTGTGTCAATTTTTTTATTAGTCCAGCCACAAGAACTCAAGAAGGGTGAAGGGTTTAAGAATTGTGGAAACTGGAGAAGGAATGGTACTGGAAAGCTAGGACACAGAAGGAGAACAATGAATAAAGAGAAAAAATACTCGCGTTGAGAAGAAAAGCAGCAGGGCACAGGCAGAACTAATTCAACACAAAGACAAGATGGTCCACCAACAGGGTGTCAGTGTGGAAAAGTGTCAAAGCCAACAGGCCAGCACTGTGAGTTCCGTGGTGAGTGGATTTGGATACAGGCTGTTTTATGTTTATTTTTTCAATGAACCATTTGTTACTTACTCTAAGTAACATAATAAATCCTGGGAACCTACTGCTGGACATGAGTGCTAGAACACTGATAATATCCTGTACCAACTCCATCATGTTCTATTTCCTTGACTCTCCCGTATTCAAAATAAGACAACCTTCTATGTACATCTTGTCTTTTCTTCTTTTTGGACAGAATCTGCTCATGCTTTCTGAAAGATGCATTTCTTTTCAGACAACACGGCATCGCACGCGGCCCTTCCAGCGCCTTTGCAGACAGATAGCAGGAGGGCAGAGGGCAGCCCTGGGAGCCTCCAAAGGCCTGAGCTTAAAATTGAGATCTGGAGCCATTGATTCAGCACCTGGGCTATGTCAGCGTTTCTACTCACAGAATACACAGCCCAGCCTTCAGGACACTCACTGCGCGGGGTGGGGGTGGGGGGAAACCCTGAAGACAAATTAATATAAAAGGAGTGCCGAGCACACAAACAGAACGCTGAATTAACTGTGTCTGGAGGAGGCCGGGGTGTGAAGCTCTTCCCAGGGCTGCTGACACTTGATTAGGACTTGGGGGAAGAAGAGGGGCTTGTCAGGGGACTGGGGGTGCGAGGGGAAGGCAGAATGCTCCAGAAGGGGCAGCAGAGATGCAGGGGCTGGAGAGGCTGAGGGCACAGCACCCCTAGAAGTCACTGGGGAGGGGCTGAGACCCCCCTCACTTTCCTCCTATGAATCTGCTCTGCCCACCACACGGCCACGAGCCACACGTGATTATTGAGCTCCCAGAACGTGGAGAGTCCACGATTAGAGGGTCTGCCGTGTAGACACATACTGAACTTCAAAGACTTATTATGAAAAAAGGATGCACAATAGCTTGTTAACATTTGTACATCTGTTACAGGTTGAAATAAAAAGGTTTGGGATATGTTGCGTTAATATTATTAAAATTAATTTCACTTTTTTTTTTTTTACTTCTTTTAATGTAGCTGCTGGAAAATTTAAAGTTACGTATGTAGCTTGTTTTAGATTTCTACTGTACAGCACTGCTCTAATACGCTGGCCCTACAGCGTATCCTCCAAGATTGATTTGAAAAAATCTCCATTTTGGTTGCATCTTTAATGCATGGGACTTTGTGTTCTTTAAAGAACATCACCTCATTCATCTGCAAACATCCACTCAGAGAAGCAGCAGAGTTTAGGTCAAGTGTGATGAGGCTGATGTGGTGTGTGTCTTCTAATTTGTTTTGCAGGAGTCAAGGGGGTTACCTTATTCTAAAAAAAATCCTCATGAATCATGCTTGAGGAAGAGATAAAATTACAGTCCCTTGTTTCCAAATCTTTGTTACCAATGTGTGAACGCTTGATTCTAATAGTTAAACAACTCTTTGGAGACTGAACATAATTTGGTTCAACAGCCTGATTTTCCTGGGTAGCTATGACTTGCGCAAGGTGATCATGGCTCAGGTCACACGGCTCAAATGTGGGTCAAGTTTAGCCTGTGGTGTCTCTGGGTAGATTTCCAGCTAAAGTGCTTAGGATCGAACAGAGGGAGGTATGCAATGGCACAGGGCATTTCCCTGTGACTCAAGACCTCGGATGCCCACCAATCACACCTCCTCGTGGTATGTCCAAGGCTGCAGTCTTGACGCCAAGGGGGACAGGAGCCCACATTGTCCCCAGGACATCACTGCCTCTTCCACAGAAACAACCATAGTTCCTGCGGCCTCCGTGGGTATCAATCACAGCATCTCCCAGTGCCAGAAGCCCCCACCACAGAAGAGAAACTCGCTTCATCCTAGGGATGGGGGAGTCAGGAGCTCTGAAAGGTCCTGATTTTGATTAAACCCTCCTGAACACTATCTTTCTCTCTTCCTGACAAAAAGTAGCTGACATTTCCAATATCGTGGTCACCTCTGTCCCCGCGGATAAAAGCTCGGTGGGTGGACCCTCACCGCCATAAGCTGAGTCATAATGTGTAGACAGAAATGGAAGCTACGGTGGTATTGGTCATGATGCAGAATAATTGGTGCGATCTCAATCTGTGCGAGGCACCTCATCCCATTAGCTCACGTAACCCTGAAAACACAGGTACTGTCACGTCCCTCATCTCACCGATGACAAAGCACAGATGCAGAGGGTCCAGTCGCTTCTCGCCCCACACCCCGCATCCCACAAACAGCCATGAAGTCAATCCCAGCAGTGGGGTGTCTCCATCCAGTAAGCAAGTCAACATTATGAAATACTGTCTCCAAGCAACTGTACACTGGGTCTAGATTTGATCCAAGGAGAGAGAAATTAAAGGCAGCAAGAAGAAAATGCGAAAGTCTATATGTCAATGAAAACCAAGGCCAGCGACTGTCAGAGGCTCCAGGCCCCACTGAGAGGGAAGGTCGTAGGGACGATCCTCCGACCACCAGCGGCAACTACCGCCCCGCCGACCCCGTGAGCACTGCGTCTGCAAGCGTCACGGGAACGGCCCATGAGGAGGATGCAAATTCTGGAAGCATAAACATAGCTTCATAGAGAGAGCCAGGCAGATCAGGGAGGATTATTTGGTGTAGTTGAGGGAAAAGTTTAATTTTGACGCTTTCCATGCTTATATACCAAAAACTATATGCAAGGAACTCTTCTGTGTGTCTTTGTTGAAACAGCATCTAGGTTTTAGTTAGACAGACGTCTAGCCCACCACACCCACTATGAGCCTGCACTGGCCTCTCCGGGCTAGCAGCGTGTGGCCCGAGAGAGGCAGGGGGTAAGGAAACAGGGCTTCACCCTGCCCTTCCCTGGGCCTCCTTTCAGGGTGGTGGGGGGCAGTCGTGAAGGGCCAGACGCACTTAGCAGAGAAAATCTGAGGACAGTGGCCCACAACCTGCCAGGCACAGTCTGTTCCCATTCAGAGCTGAGGCAGAACCCGGGGTGAGTTAGCTGAGAGCCGGAGGGACAGTGCCGGGAAAGGACAGACCTGACAGGGGTTCTTGGCACCAAGAACAAGCTGGGAAGAGTACAAACCACAGTGACGTGTGTGATGAAGGACGTGGGCATATGCTCTGCCTCTAGGTTTTGCCAGTGTTTCCCTTACCTGGGTCTGTACCACCATCTACTACAGAATTCAGTGGCTCAACACGGCAAAAGCTGGTTATTTCTCCCAATTCTGTGGGTCAGGGATTCGAGCGGGGCGGGGTGGTGCCCCCTCCTTGCGGCACAGGCTGGGACCACTCCCTTGGCTGCATTCAGTTGGCTGAAGGCCCGAGAAGACTCCATGCCTCCCCCTTCCCTGTCCTTCCTGGGTCTGTTTCTCCAAAGGCCCCATGGTCCAGTCGTCCAGTCAAGGCTTCCTGACTGCATGGGGATTGGGTTCCCCACAGAGTGTGGATGTGATTGCTGCCAGGCCTAAGGCTGATGCCCAGAGACCCTGCTGGTCAAAGCAAATCGCAAGGCCGGCCTCGATTCTGGGGTGAAAGGGTTCCCCCTGCAGATGGAGAGGACCGAGGGGATTCGTAGCAGCCGGATCCAGGATATGAACTGAGTCGTGGGGATTCGCAGGTGGGATCCTCTCATTTTACCTGATTCACAGCGTACTCCCGGGGCGTGAGTGGTCCTGTTCTAGGAGGACAGAGCCGTGAGGTCTTTGGGGCTGGGTCCCCAGGCCGTGCCCTCCCCGCCAGCAGCTTTTTCTTGGTTTTCGTGGAACGGCAGCAGGTGCCGGGTTGGGGTGGGGAGTGGAAAGTCGTGACCTTGCTACAGAAACACTTGCTTTCTTTGCTTTATTCTTACTCCTTTTTTTTCTTGCTAAATATATGTATTCAACAAATCAATGAAGGACCAAGATCCTCTCCACACTCTTCCCTCTTAAAGTGATTCTGACTTCCATCCCCATAGACTGGTGTCTATGAACCTAATATAAATTGAGTCATTTACTGTCCCTTTTTTTCACTCAAACATTCTGTCTCTCACATTAATCCCATTGGCACGTGGACGGTAGTTTGTTGTTGTCATCATGTAGGGTTCTGCTGGAGGCGTGCACCCAGGGGAGGCCCTGGATCTCTCGGGTTTTACCTGTGATCACCCAGCTGAGACCACAGAAGCCCACCCGGGGAGTCTGTCTGGAGGCTGCTCTGAGGGGTCCTTTGTCTCATGAGATCTGACAAAAGTTACAGCCCAGCAGAAATCTCTCTGAAAAGCACAGTACCCGTGATCCTCTCTTGGTGGGGAAGTTTCTGACCTGCCCCTGTCTGTCCACCACCGAGGAGCTCCAGGGGATGGACAGTCCTCCCACAGAGCCTTTCCTCTAGTAGACGCTCAGAAGCCACCATCCCCACCAAGGATGCCAGCATCGGAGGACGTTCCCTGGCATCAGAGTCAGCGCTGTCCCAGGAAGCAGAAAGTGCGGGAGGATCACACCTCCCCCACAGCCCTCCCTCGCAGGCCGACTGCCCTGGTGGGTGGATGCCCCGGCCCCCACGTCCCTTGGAGCAGATGACCCCGAGATGCATGTTCCACACCGATTCCCAGATCCCTGGGGAAGCAGCTCCAGTGGCCCATCCGACTTTCTGGATAAGGCAGCCTCTTATCAGCTGGGTCCCCTCTCCCATCTCTCATCCACTCACCCCTTCAGGAACTTCTTGGGATCCTCGACCAAGTGACCTGTTTGCAAACAAATCCTTGCCTCAGGGTCCACATGAGGACGAAGCCAACTTGGACGCCTTTAGACACAATGTGGGTGTGGCTGTGGACAGAAATCGTGGGAATCAGTGCCAGCTTCTTTGTCTGGTCCACCTCCCTCTTCTGTATAACAAGGGCAAAAAAATCTTAGTAGAAACTTTGATAATAGACCAAAGTCTGTGTGTGTGTATGTATACATAAATATATATATATATCTATATATATCTATATATACATATATACATATGTTTTGAAAAGCATTTTTTCCCACAAGTGCAGGCGCACTTGTCAGGGCTCTGTTCAATTTCAATAAGCAAAGCCCTCAGCTTTTCTAAAGTAAGGCAAGCTTTAAGTTGACAAGATTTTGGTTGCCTAGAGATTATCTTGGTGATACGCTGACTGGTTTTTCTATTTCTAAAGGAACTTATTCCACTGCTCTTTTTGTAAAATACTGAGAGCTCTCTACTTCTTCACATATTTCCACTTTGCTTTTTAAATGTGCCTGAACCTTAGCTTATGCAGTAGCTTCGACCCCACTCTGATCTTCACCGTCGGTGTCCAGTGTGTGTAGAGCACAGACATTTCTTTTCGTTCTTCTGCCTTCTGTGTTTCAAGATGTGCATACGTATTTACAGAAAGGGAAAAAAGTAACATTCCCTCTCCTTAAAAATGTAACCTTGAAAGACAGCAAGCTTCTGGAAAATAATGTAGGAGAGTATTTTGATCACTTTCAAGTGAGGGAAGGATTTCTTGAACATGAACAAAAGCACATCTAGCAATAAAGGAAAACATTGCTGAGTCAGACTGTGCCTTTAGCAGTTCGTTCATCAGAAAACATCATTGAATGAGTAAAAGGTAGACAATAGGGACAGAGAATAAGGCCAGTGGAGTGGACTCTTAACGCCTACAAATCAATAAAAGAGAGGCAACCGAAAGGAAAGTGAGTGGAAGGCTGAACAGGCACTGGCGGAAAGGGATCAGCCAGAGGGCTCATCACGCATGAAAGGGGCTTGATAGCTTAGTCCTCAGGGAGGTGCAGGCGATCACAGAGGAGAGGGGCCATTAGACACGTGTCAGAATGGCCAAAACAGAACAGAGCAAGTCCTGTAAGACCAGTGTTTGTGAGCAGGTGGAGACTCAAACTCACACTGCCATCTCTGTACGTTGGTGAACCGCGTTTATTAATCTAAACATGCATATACCTCATGATATAGCAGCTTATTTTCCAGGCATTTATGGCATGTACAAGAATGTTCATAATAACCCTGTTATAATGGCAAGAAAATGGGAAAAACCCACATGTACATCATCGACACTAGAATGGATGAAAAGTATGGTTTATTCATACAGTGGGAAGCTGGCCCAGCACGTAGAAAAAATACACCACTGCTCTACGTGACAACGAGATCAACTTCACAGACACAGTGAAGCTGGATTCAAAAGAACACACTTCAAATGACTGCATTTACAGGAAGCTTACAAACAGCGGTCTACAGTGAAGGAAGTCGGAAAATTGATTACCTCTGTGGAAGAAGGGGGTGTAGAGAGTGGCTGGGGAGTGGCTTCCTTGTCCGTTTTCATCTAGAGCATTAGCGAACCGAGAAGGCACTTGGAAGGAAGGAGCAGAGAATAATCCATAGACAAATGCTCTGTATCAGCTCCTCCAGGCTGTGGTGAAGAGAGCATCAAATAAGAACCACCTGGGAAGGTTCTGAGTCAGTATCAACATGCAGAGTGAGCCCAAGTCCCAGACTGAGTCCAGCAGGAAAGACAACCTGGGAGGTAAGAGTGCATTTACCCATTCTGCTATTGACTTTACTATTACAAAAGTGCCACTATAAACATTCTCATACATGTCTTCGGTGTAAATATGGCATAATTCTGGAATGGATTTCTGATGTGTATGTTCTGTCCTGGTGAAGACTCCCAAACACCTTTCCAAGTGGTTTCACAATTTAAAATTCACATTAGGAATGTGTCAGAATTCGATTTCCTTCACATCCTTTCAACAACTGGCTGAGATACCACCACATTGGTCCTAAAGGAAATGCAAATATATGTGAAATGTAATGTATATACAGAAATGTAATATAATATATAGAAATGTGTATATATAGAAATGTGATATATATATATAGAGAAATGTTATATATATATATATATATATATATATATATATATTTCCTTGATGACTAAAGTGGCAGTTTATCTTTTCATATGTTTATTAGCCACTAAAATATTCTCCTTTTTGAGGTAATTTTTCAAGGTTTCTATATTTTTTATTCAGTTGTCTGTCTTTATCATTTTTTTAAAAACATTTTTTATTTGAAATAACTATAGATTTACAGGAAGTTGCAAAGCTGGTACAGAGAGGTCCCATGTACCATTTACCCAGCTATCCCCAAGGGTTACATCTTATATAATTATAATACAAAATCAAAATCAGAAGAAGAACACTCTTCTTATTCAGTATAATTCTCTACAGATTGATTCAAGACGCCCCGTGTACCATACTCATTCCTTTTTATTGCTGAGTTTTATTCCTCGGTATGGATGTACCATCATTTATTTAACCACCATCTATTAGGGATAGTTTTGGTATTTTCAGCTTTTAGCTACTACAAATAAGACTGCTGTGAACAATCGTGTACAGAATTTATGTTGACCTAAGTTTTCATGTCGCTGGGATAAACGCCCAGGAATGAAATTAACGGGTTACGTGATGTGTATGTTTAGTTTAGTTAGTTAGCTTGTTTGTTTGTTTTTAAGAAACTGCCAAACTATTTCCCAGAGTGTTTGGACCACTTTACATTTCCACAAACAATACATGGACGACTCAGTTTCTCTACATCTGCAATAGCATTTAGTATTGTCAGGTTTTTTTTTAACTCGTTCTAATGGGTGTGTAGTGATGGCTCACCGTGGTCCTAATTTGTCTCTCTCTAATAGCTAGTGATGCTGAACATCTTTTCATGTGCTTACTTCACACCTATATGCCATCTTCGGTGAAATGTCTCTTTGTGTCTTTTGCCCATTTTCCAAATAAATTAATGTTGAGTTTTGAAAGAGCATCATATATTCTAGATATGAGACCTTTGTCAGATATGTGGTTTTCAAATATTTTCTCCCAGTCTTTAGCTTGTCTTTTAATCCTCTTAACAAGTTCTTTTGTAGAGCAAAAGGTTTTAATTCTGATGAAACCTGTGTTTATCTTAATAATTTTTAGTCCGTAATTTGGACATAAGATATATATCAAGTGTGTGTGTGAGTGCGCGCGCGTGTGCGTGTTTGAGTTGGCAACTCTCTGGCCCAGTAACAAGGCAATCTATCTTATCTACCTTTCTGGGCATCGGAAGACCACCCCCCCTCACCCACACTCAGTCGTGTATGGACCAATCTCCCCTGAGCTGGGCTCCTCCTCAGGCGAGTGCCCTGAGCTCCAAACCCCAGGTGCCGTCAGCTGCTTCAGGACGACAGATAAACACATGAGACTGAAGTCGTGTCCCAACTGTGGCGTCATCTGATGCCGCATCATGATTCTAATTCTGAGTCAATTTTGGTGACCTTTCTAAAATTTGTATTATTGTCCTAATTATTTCCCGGAGAGTCCAACTCTTTACTGCTCGAGTCCTATAAAGAAATTATATTCATCCACAAACTGTAACATTTGGAAATGAATGAATTTTAACTTAATCTATGTGAGTTACAACAGGATACACATCCCCAAGGAGCCGAGGCCAAATATCTGCTCTACAGAAAAGTTGAATCACGAATACTTCTCCCCGTTTTAACCATTTCCACCCATCTTCTAGCGTTCTTCCCATACTCTTCCTCCTGTGATCTCACTTTCAGCTTTGTACCCGTTTCCTCTCTCATGAACCTCTCTGGGCTGTGTGGCCACCTCCCTTCCCTCTGCCCACAGCTCCCTCAGGACCTCTGCACTGTCCACCAACCTTCCCCCAAACTTACCAGCTTCCCTTCCATCTCTTTCCAAACTCTCTGCTTTCTTTCTTTCACCAACAGATTCTTAGTCTATTTTCTGCCCCCAAATCATTCTCTCTCATTCTCTCTGGTCATCCTGACCTGAGTTTAAGGTCTCAAATCACAAGCATTGGGACCTTGGGGAAGAGACTTTTATTTTCCCTGAGCCTCAGCTTCTTTATGCATAAAAAGAGGAGAAATCGCCTCCATTTCTATTGTGTGGGTTAGAGATGATTCATGTGGATAATAATGGCTACTAACATCGATTGAGCAGCCATGATATTCCAGCAATGCGAAAGTACTTAGACTTTATCTCATTTATCTCATACCTCACAATGTTCCTATGAAGCCAACACCATTATGTACATTTTACAGCTGAGAAAGCTGTGGCACAGAGCGATGAAGGCAGTGGAGCCAGGGTGGAGCCTAGCGCCTGTCCCAGGACTACACCCCCAACCCCCTCAAAGGACCATCCTGGGACCCCGTGAGTCAGAGCCGCAAACATCCAGCAGTTCAGCCGAGAAGCCTGTCAGCAACCCCTTGCAGGATGTAGAACCCTCACTCTCAGTTTACCCATGATGAAACCGTCTCATGAGGGTTGTACCCCACATTCTAGAACTCTGCAATGGTGGCTTGCCACCAAGCTGGTCCAAGCCATCCACCCCCCACCCCCCGCCAATGCCTGCAGGTCTTTCTCCTTTCGAGAGATGCATCTCCTCCCTTCTCCTTGAATCCGGGCAACCCTAGCAGCTTATTCGACCAACAGAAAGTGGTGGAAATGACATTCTGGGACTTTGGGGCAGGGTCCTAAGAAGCCCTGCAGATTCCACCTCAGCCCTTGCACCTGGGAACACTTAGTCCCGGAGTAAGAAGGCCAAGGACCCTGCTGGAGAGACACAGGGAGAGGCCCCGAGACCACATGGAGATGGAGGGGGCCAGCCAGGCCACAACTTCCAGGCATGGCCACCCAACACCAGGCTTGTGGACGGAGCCCTCTAGGACCATCCAGCCCTGCCATCAGCTGAGTGCCACCCATGAGCCCCCGACTCCACGGGGAACAGAAGACTCGCCTGCCCAAGCCCTGCCTGGATTCCTGACCCAAAACATCCAGAGGTAACAAAGGCATTGGTTTGTTAAGCCGCTAAGTGTGAGTCGTTTGTTACAGCACAGCAGGCAGGAGAACATGGTCGTATTGGTCTAGGATCTGCGCCTGGATTTCTGCTGCCTTGATGACCTCCCTGACGCAAAGCCCTTGGGAGCAAAATAGGCAAATGAGAACTGTCGTGCACCGGCCACCAAGTCCTGAGAGGTCAAGGGAAGAGACCCAGGTGAGACAGCATGGCCATGGGGTCCGTGAACGCTTGCTCCTGGAAGGACCCCAGCTCCTTCTCAGTTCTCCTCTGGCAGGTGGTCCACGCCGAGTCAGCACGTCATCACCCCCAGGTGAGGACACTGGGTGCTCTTACCTGCAGATGGCTCCAGGCCTCAGGTCTCTGGGGCTCAGGCTCCATCACACGAGGATATAGGATCCAACCAACCCAAACCCATCCAGCTGCTTGGTTCTTTGGGGCCTTTGATGCACTGACAGAGTAGCCAAGCCCCCTTCTGCTTATCCTCAGAAGTGGGCCAGGGTCAGGGTTAGTGCCAAAACGGGCCTGAGAATTAGGATGATGGCCGCCCCGAGACCGCTCCGAGGACGCTGGGGAGGGAGCTGCTTTCCCTGGCAGTGTCTGAACAACTCCTGGGACAAGGATGCTGAGCCACAAAGCCCCTCCCACATCCCTGTGCACACTGGCCACCAGCCAGCTCCCGGGCTAGACCATCCTGAACCTCTTGACCTGAGCACACCCCTGGCCAAGGCCCTCGGTCTGCCGGTGACCCCAGATCCAGCCACAGTTTGGGTGCTTTATGCAAGAAACTGTCCTGCATGTTCTCACTTTTCCACCTGACATGAAAACTTAGGAAACATACAGTGTGGAAAGGATCACGAGGCAGGGACCCAGGTGGCCGTGCCCTCTGCCACATCCCGCAGTCAGAGCAGTGTCTGGTGTGACTCAGGCCCTCAACAGTTGTCCATGTGGTCACTCCCGTTGCTGTAAGGTAGCCTCACTCCCATTTTACAGATGTCGACCTTCGAGTCTCAGCGAGGCTGTGACATGACCTGGGTCAGAAGGATGAAGCCAGAATCAAGCCCTGGGTTCCTGATGCCCAGCCGCAGGCCTTGCCTTCTTCTGGCCTCTCTGCCTGCATCTTCAACTCTGTCCCTTGCCTCCTGAGCATGGGAAGTGACATGCTGTTGACTCAGACCCAGAGGAGCCAGTCCAGTCCTCTCCAGCTGCTCAGAACCATCAGATTCTTGTGGACCATGTTCGGGTCAAAGCCTCCTCTTCTGGGGCAAGAAAAGAGCTGCTGGGTGAGAGCTGACTGCTGATGAAACTGAGCAGACCTGAGGGGAGCTGCTGTGGGAGATGCGCAAGTGGCTTCCCCAGGCCCTTGTGGGGGTGAGGGAGCAAGGCCGTGTGGTACCTGAGGAAGACAAGCCACGCTCACACCCTGCTGAATTCTGCCTCCTGCAGACACTGGGCTCACTGCCAACCAACTCCTGACATCCTAATGGGAACACTTATCTCCATCCCAGCATAGTTTTCCTGCTTGTTCCCTTCAAATTTCAACTCTCTGTAAGAGAAACACACACACACGCACACACACACACACACACCCCTTCCTGGTTGCTCTTCCCACACCCACTTTCTTTCTTAGACCAGTACCCTGGCTTCCTGGGAGGAGGCTGGTGTTTGAAACCACACTTTGCCAGGATGCCCACAGACCCCTTCTCCAGGGTCCTGCACCACCACGGCTCTGGCTGCTCGTCCAAGGCGAGTGATGAGGTGGAACAGCAGTGGCGGGAGAGCGGGTCTGGTTAACCCTCCGTTCATCTCCTCTGCGGACCCACAGCTCGTACTGACGGGCCCTCTGTCACCCGCAGATGCCTGCACTGCTGCAGAAGCCAGCTCTGGGCCACTGGGCAAGCTACCCTGTCCCAGGAACTGGGCGTGTATTTTGAGGTGGGAGGGCACTCCTGACGGCCACGTCTCCTCGGCCACCCAGCTGCCAGCCGCAGGGGAGGGACCCTGTTGAGGCTGGATGCCCACGTTTTAGGATTTTACTGCTCTCATTCTGTTCTTCTCTCTTGTGCTAACCCTCTCATTCTGTTTATTCTTCCCATAAAGTTTGATGCTTATGGGTAACAAAGGTCAGAATTGAACTTCTTTGCTTTTGACTGAAGTACTTTGAGGTTAGTAATTCTTTTGGCTAGAACAACTTTTGGTCGAGACACTAATTGCTTTATAAAGACTTTCTGGGGACTGTGCTCATCTTTTCTACTTAACAGAAGTGAAAGCTCAGGGCTGAGAGAGTAGATCTTAAAAGTCTTCAGCCAAAGGAAAAAAATGTAACCACGGTGATGGATGTTAATTACACTTACCGTGGTGATCACTTCACAGTGTGTACACATACATCAGATCATTACGTTGAACACCTTAAACTAACATAATCTTACATGTCATGTGTACCTCAATTAAAAATATAATTTGGAAAATATTTTTTAAAAAAAGGAAGCTGAGCCATGGAGTGCAGGAGACAGACCCCAGCTCAGCCATCAGCTGAGGACAAGTCTTTGGCTCTGGGTCACGCATGTGGCTCATCCAACAGACTTAAATACAGCTGCTGCGGACGTGGCTGGTAGGAGAGCCATAAGCTCAGCTTCCCTGCAAATGCCGGGGGGACTGTGACAGCCGCAAGCCCAGCCCAGGACCACAGCCCACTCCTTGCCGTTGGCTCTCCCGCTCCACGGAGGAGCGCTGGGTCCCTGGCCCAGCTCCCCTTCCTGAACGACCCTCGGGACTGCAGACCTTCCTTCCTCAGCACCTGCCCTCATTCCTTGTTTCTCCCCAGATGCTCCCCAGCCTCTCTGCCTGTTCTCTGTCCCCAGAAGCTGATCCCCATGGACCAGTAGGCTGTCACCAGGCTGCTGTGTTTCTGGCTGAGAATGAGCGGCGGAGATGGGAGGTTAGGAGTAGAGAGAAACTGGGTGTTTCCTCCCTGACACCCCGAGTTCCAGCACCTTGTTCTGGCAGTAACTGTGCCGCCTGCAATGACAACATCACCCAATGACCTTTCTCCACAGCCGACGTCTGACATTCTTCACCCTCCTGTCGGCTTGGCCTTAGGGACAATAATGTGCATCCCTGCTGCAGTCTCCAGGGCCTTCCCCACCCCTGGTCTGGTCCATGGTCCGGCTCCTCACCTCTCATGGACCTTCCATTGAAGCCTCTTCATCTGAACCTTCCAGGGTGAACTCAGATATGGCATCACTCCCAAACCTCTCTAGGCCCCCAGCTACACACCCCCTTGCTCTCTGAAGGTGGACCCCAGCCCAGACGCCATCTGGCTGTAGCCCCTGGGATCCACTCCAGTCTGTCCCCCTTTGCATTCACCCCAATCCCTACCCCACGTCAGAGAAAGGAGCCAGAAAGAGCTGTTCTCTTCTTGACCCCCAAAATTCAAACTCTTGGTAGCGTTAGGTAAGGGGGCTATGGGTCTGTGACCTCCAAATTAATTGGACTGTGGATGTCATTTCACTGGTTTGGCAGGAAACACACCTCATTTAATCTCAGGGTGCCTCCCACAAGAAAGTGCTGTGTTTCTATGGTCTGGAGTCTGACCTGCCTGGAAGGGTCCGGGTGTGGGGAGAGGTGCTTCGGCATCAATTATCTACCTGCTCCTCGTCCACTTCCAGTCCCGGGCCCATTGCCACTAGAGGGAGAGGAGCCCCCCACCCACCTGGACGTACCTTCCTGAGGTCAGGCCCTCCTGCTCTGCTTGGCCACTGCCTCCTAGACCCTCACCCACCCCGTCAGTCCAGGAAAACCTCTCCCCTACTTCAGGAGAGCGTCTGTCTCCTCCTGGTTGCTTCCAGCATCACATTTCCCTCTTCTAAGTCCTCCAGCAGCCCTGAGAAATCCCCTGGGTCTCAGTGCTGTGGACACAGAAGCCAGGAACCCTAACCACCACTCCCCGTCCCCGCAGAGATGCAGAACCAAAGCCCAGTGGTGCTGGCGGGGCCGGAAGGGAAACGATACCTTCAAGAGGGGACAATCTTTGGAGTGAACACCTCAGGAGATCCCAGAGCCCCCTGAAACAGAAACCATGATTGCTGGGCGGTCCTTGATCTTGGAAAAGGACCAAGAGAGACCCACTTTAGCTGTCCCACGTCCGCCTCCACTGGGCCGTTTGTCTGCTTTCCCTAAACCTGGATCTTCTGAGTGAACATCTGGCCAAGAAAGCACCTGGGAGAAGAATTACACAATAGTCTCAGGCACCTTCTTTTGAAAACATTTTCAGACACCTACATAAGTATTTTTTTCTTAAAGATGAGGGGCCCATCTTTACCGTGGATCTCTCCATTCCCCACACCAGCCACCTCCTCCACCTCCTCCGTGGGCAGAACCCACCGACTCCCTCCTAATGGAGGGACAAGACTCGGGCTCCTGCCACCCATTGGCCGGGGCTCAGAAGGCTGCTCCCCACACTGAAAAGCCCCAGCCCCAGCCGGCTGCTGGCTTGGGCTCCGCAATGATGTAGTGCCATGTATATATGACAGCACAGGATGCTGGCCAGCAGTAATAGAAACACTCTACCTCCAAGAGGGTGATTTGTGTTCTCATTTCTGGTTGGGGTGTGCTTGGCCCTGCCAGATTTCCAAGTGATTTATAGACCGAGAGCTTTTAATTTATTCTTAAGGAAGATTACTTTGCTGTTTTCTTGCAGATGATGTGCTCCTTGGGTGGGGCTGGGGTGAGACAGGATGTGTAAGATAGTCTGGTTCATACACTGAGTGAAGACTGTTCCCTGTGTGACGAAGCAGAGAGAGTCATTTATTGTAGGTTTTTGATAAGGGTCCCAGGACATGGTTTGAGTGTTTGTGAGGAACCTCTATCTTGACCTGTAATTTGAATGAAATTGGGGTCAATTTTGCCTTCCCCAGCCCACAGGCTGTCTGTCAAATGGCATTTCACTGTGCCTGGCATTCAACAGCTTTGTGGGATCAGAAACCTGATCCATCAGCTCTTGAAATGTAAACCTGCCCATCAGGGTAGACCCACACTGGCACAGCTCACAAGGTACAGATGTATAACAAGGATGCTATTGAGGAAACTGTAATGGAAAATGTACTCCTCAGGTTGACCAGATGGCTCACTTTGGTGTCTCTGGCACATTCTGTTTCTACAGACAAGAGGAAACAAAATCACCATATGATGGCTACTGTGAGGCTATGAAGTCAGAAGAAAGTGTTGTTTGGATCATTCAAGGAGAGTCAAAAGCTGGAGTCCTCGTCCAGTCTTCAGGCAGTCCATAGACAGACACTTTCAAAATTTACTTCTGTAACTCTTCATTCAATGTTCACATATTTTCTGCTGACTACCCTTCCCTCTCTTTACCAATTAACACATTTTTCTAAAAATCTGTATTAATATCTAACA
This sequence comes from Balaenoptera acutorostrata, assembly GCF_949987535.1. Classification (NCBI taxonomy): domain Eukaryota; kingdom Metazoa; phylum Chordata; class Mammalia; order Artiodactyla; family Balaenopteridae; genus Balaenoptera; species Balaenoptera acutorostrata. The sequence goes on from NC_080078.1 coordinate 45,292,285, forward strand.
TGTAGCCAATCTGTCTTGCCATCTCTCTAGAGATGTTGCATAAGTCTTTCCAATGTCATCATTTTGAGCTGGTTTGATCCATTGACTCTCAGACGAAAATCTTACTTCTCTTACGGAAAACATGTAGAAAGTTTCCTCACTGTCCCCCCAGGAGACACGCATGCCCACAACAGTGTTTGAGGTTGGCATTTCTCTCTTCTCCACCCCAACCCTTCCCCAGGTATTCCATCTCCCCAGGTGCCTCCACCAGGACATAAATGAATAAATAAACTTTAAAGTTTTAAGATGAGTTTAAAAAATAAAGTGTATTAGCTTATAATCAAGAAAAGCAATAATTGCACGAACAGGATGATACTGCTTGTATTATTTAACCAAGGCATAAATATCCAGTTTTAACGATGGATAATTTGAGTCAAAGGTCAAGTCCCAAATCAAATTGTTACTCTTTCTTTTTATTAAATTAGAAGACATTTCTAGGTCTTTCAGTAAAAATATGGACCAGAAATTTGGAAAGATTCTGTACTGTCTCCTTTGACTCAGCTAGACTTGAAGATAAAAATACATTTCACCTTTAAAGCCGGACACAAGAGTGTTTCACTTTGGAAGAAGAGAAGCAGATGTTTCTAATCTACTCTTTGATCATATTTAGTGTGTGGAAGCATCCCTTTATGTTCTTTTTCAATGTCTTTACACATCAGTTGATTTCTTCACTAAATGAAGAAATTTTCTGATGTTGGGAAACAGTTAAAAAGTCTTGGTGATTAAGCCATGCACGCTTAAGAAATTCTTATCCTTAATACTAAAATTCTGCATCATTCAACCCTAAAGCATTGTTTTCCAGCTACTCAAGAAACAGAATATATAGCCAGAGTGACACCACTCAAGCAAGGCACTTGAAATAATAAGATCACCTTCATGGGCATTGTGTGCTGTGAAGAAATGGCTTTGGCTTTCATTGTCTCAAAAACCCGTGTGAGTACCTTACCCTCGAGAGACCAGCGGCTGCAAAGTAGAAACCAGAGACATATCCCCATTGCCTGTCGGTGGGGGCAGCCATGGAAAGGGGGCTCCGTCGGTGCTGCAGGGTGGGGTGTGTTTGCATGAACGTGGTCGAGCTGGGAAGCCAAGCGGTGCGGAGCCCCAGAGACTGGCCACATGAGGACACCCTTGGGGCCCTGGGTCCCGGAGACCCAGAGAGGTGGTGATGTTGCCGGGATGCATCTGAGGGTCCCCAGTCAGAGCACAGCTGCCTTCTGGTGGAGGGAGCACCCAGAGGGGTAGAGAGGTTCTTAGGGTGTAGGGTCACTGCCAGGGGTCCCACAGGAAGCAAAGAGAGATGAGAAATCCCTGCTCCTCCCTCCTTCCTGCCCTCCCCTCACCCACCAGAACTTCCACTGCCCAGACCAGCCAGGACAAGCTGGCAAAGGGCTGTGGGAAGTGCAGACCCTGCAGGACCTGTGCGGGGAGGAGCCAGAATGGAACTGGGCAAGTGGGATCTGGCAGGCTGCCCGTCTCCTCACGGCTCTTAAAGATGTGTCTCACAGTTGAGGGGTGACAAGTACATCGATGTCACTGTTCCCTTAACCCAGAATCAAGACTGAGTCTCACCCTGGACAGCCAACCTTCTCTGAACAGGGCAACCATTGGGGGTCTGCCCCAGGGACTCTCCTTTGTTCTCTGGGCCTTGCTTGTGGCTGAAGCAGCTGATATGAGCTGTGGGGCTTCCAATCAACATCAGCGCTCAGATACCCCGCCTCTAACTTCTGTTTCACTGTGTGTTTTGAGGAAAGGAACAAGAAGTGCAGAGCATTTCCACCCAGACAAGCACCTCCTATTAGCAGAAGGGTGCCTGTGCCCTGCCCAGAAGTGCAGAGCATCTGCCAGGATCCTCGAGCATCTCTGCTTCCTCCTCCTTCTCCACGGGGACCGGGGGACGAGGGGATGTGCAGCAGGGCCATTGCTGATGGAATTTTGCCCTTAGCTGCTTTCTCATTAGTCATCGATTTGGTGGCTGGTTTTAATGCTCTTTTCTGATCAATGTCGTCTCTCTCGCTGACCTACCAAGTGTGGAGGAAACACGAGGACGAGGACCTGTCCTAAAGCTATGGCTTTATGGCCCTTCTCAGTGGGCTTTGCGAGTCTCGGCTGGTCCTGGCCCGCGAGGGTCTCTTAGCCATGGCTCACACCCGGGTTTCTTCCCAGGAAGGTCCCTCCAGGCCAGATGCCAGCGTGGTGGGTGTGACAGGGACCCAAGTGTGTCCAGCGTCCCTGCCGAGGGACAGAGACCTGGAAGAACCAAACCCTCCACCGCGTGCAATAAGCTCAGGGCTGGTCACCCCTGGATCCCAGGAAACCCCCCCAGTGCCCACGGCATCCCAGATCCCGGGGAAAACAGGAGCCCTTCTAGCCGCCTGGACCCACCACATTAGAGACGCCCCTGCACTGGGGCTCAGGGGATATCACGGAGCAATTTGCAGCTCTGCCCCCATTTCCTCCTGAGACCCCACGTTGGAGACCGTCCAGCTCTGATGGGAGAGAGGCATCCCTGAGGCTGCATTCTGTCCTGAGCACAGCCCCAGGCCACACCTGCAGTAAGGTCCGGGGGACGGATGTGCAGGGCCAACGACATTTGGAGACAGAGTGTCCCTCTCTTGTCAGGCCGAGCTCGTGCCCCAGACCTCAAGCCCAGTCTCAGGCACAGCCGGCACTCAGGTTGTGCCTGAGGCCAAACCCCAGTCACTCAAGATCTTCTTGTCCTCGGCTAGCAGCTCGAGGCTGAAAACCAGAGCTCCCCAGACACCCCCATGGGCATGAGGGGAAGGCCAGGGGAGAGGGAGGAGGAGAGAAGTAGGGACCACAGGAGGGGGAGGAGAGAGGGAGGCAGGAAGCTAAGCAGCTCCTGGCTTTGGCCCCTGGCTTCCCTGCACCCTGGACAGGACCCTGCAGCCATGGGACCTGGGCTGTCCCCTGGAGAAGGACCCGACTATGGGATGACAACGATCTTTATGATGATGCCTCAGGAGGTCAAACCCACCCACCACCCCCCACCAACAATCTGTGAAAAAGAAATCACAGCCTAGGCACCGATTTCCACGAACTGCTTTTGGGCACAGGTATGGATGTGGCTTAGACATTTAACCACAGAAATTGAAACAAAAATGTCAAGATCTGACCCTCTCCCATTCTCTTGTGCAGCCAGCCCACAAGAGGGGGAATAGGTGGATTTATCATTAATTTTTGTTTTTATTGTTGCCGTCATTTAACTTGACTTCACCCACTGCTTAGAAACACACGATTCAAGGGGAGTTGCTGTAACTAAAAGTCATTCGAGGGACTTCCCTGGTGGTACAGTGGTTAAGAATCTGCCTGCCGATGCAGGGGATATGGGTTCAAGCCCTGGTCTGGGAAGATACCACATGCCGCGGAGCAACTAAGCCCATGCGCCACAATTACTGAGCCTGCGCTCTAGATCCCGCGAACCACAACTACTGAAGCCCGTGCGCCTAGAGCCCGTGCTCCACAACAAGAGAAGCCACCGCAATGAGAAGCCCGTGCACTGCAATGAAGAGTAGCCCCTGCTCGCCGCAACTAGAGAAAGCCCGCACACAGCAACAAAGACCCAACGCAGCCAAAACTAAATAATAAATAAATTTTAAAAAATAAAAATAAAAGTCATTCGACAAACATCCACTCTACTCCGGGCCCTTGGAGAACACACATGAACAAGATAAAAGCATGTGCATCATATTGTTTTAGTTTTTCCGAAGCAGAGCTGGAGACAGGATTTGGGTGCTGATACTTTATTTGGAAAATGATCACAGGCAGCAGGAGTGAGACAGAGAAAGGATAAAAGCCAAACGAAGGATGCTTCAAAGGGCAGCCACTGTGATGGGCCATGGGGTTCGCTTCCCCCGGGACCCTCTGAGGAGCACGTAGAGACCCCCGACCCCCGCAGGACTGTGCATGAGGGGGGGCGGTGAGGCTTTTATTCTCTGACCCTGAACCCTCATTAGCTGGAGGTTGCCTGGGGCGCTGATCCCTGCAGGATGCTGCACTAACTTCTTTGGTGCCAGAGAAAGCAAAGAACCTGGTGCCTGGATGGAATCTGTTGGGTACCAGGGATGCCCATGTCTTTTCAGGGGTACAGAGAGGTGGCGGAGGGGACGTGGATGGGGAGTTGCAGCCCCTGCCCTGCCAGGTCTCAGCCCCTCGACTTCATACTGCCTGGGAGCCCGGGAAGTCATGCGTGTGGCCCGGGAAGGCACAGGGCAGGTGTGACCAGGCTGATGGCTTCTCTTCTTCCTGCCATCACCCGAAAGGGGTGAGTGAACAACAGTTCAAGTGCAACAGGAGGGCCCTGCAAGGGAATGACGCCACAGACCGGGGTTTAGGCTCCTGATTTGGCGCTTCCAAGTTTTGTGATTGGGCAAATCGCCAAAGGTTTGTAAATTGTAGCTTCTTCCTCTAGAGCTTTCCACCTCTCGGGAACGTGTTCAGGTCCGAAGGCGAGGTGCATGGCACACGTGCTAGTGAATTCTTCAGGGCTTTACAAAGGGAGGTGAGTTTGTGCCCTGAGCCCAAGCCTGTTTCTACTGCTTTGTTTTAGTTGATGGAAGGTAACTGAAAAGAAAAAGCAGATTTTCCACCTTCATAAAGCAAATGCCTTACTAAAATCTGGAAGAATGTCTTCATTCAATTTGGGCCAAAGTGCACGGTTATCTTTTGTTGGTTGGTGTGGCCAGGAGCCTGGTGATGGCTTTATTCCTGACATCTGAGGAGGTGCTTTATTTGCTGTGAGTCAGGGGGTTAAACTGTGTTGTCGTTTATGTTCTCGTGGGTCCAGGAATAGTGGAAAGAATGACTCTTTCTCAGGGGAACCTGTTCTCTGCACGTCCAGCCAATTCCTGCTGGCAACACACCCAGCTGCCTGTGAGGAGAACGTGCTGTGAACCTCCTTGTATTTTTGACAACCGAGACGAGCTGGAAATGGGAACAAAGAGGCTGTGGGGCTGATAAGATGGTGAGCATCGCAGCAAAGCTGCTCCACCCGGGGAAGGTGGGTGGCACTTTGGTTTCTCATTCCTGACAGGTGAACAAAGCGCTCGCGGACTCTGCGTCTGCTGCTGCGATGATCACGGGAACTGCCTCCCCAGCAACGTTTCTTCCCGACCACTTCCTGATGAGGACCAAGTGTGGTCCCTCCTAGAACAGGTGGGAAAACGGGCGGGTGGTTGACCGCCGGCAGCCGCTCATCACACTCAGGAGCCCAAAACAGCAGTGTTTTTGAGTTTGTAAAATTACAGAAGGAAACACTGGGAATTCATTATTGTATTTGTTGAGCGTCCTGCTAGACTTTTTTATGCGTTTACACAGATTCTTTGGGGGAATCAGAGGGTGTGTTCATCTGGGGGTTTTGTTTATTGGGTTTTGGTAATTGGTATCATAACCAACTCACTATTTTCCACTGTGTCTTTTTCATTTAACTGTTTATTTAGCTATTTATCATAGAGGTACTGTCCACATCGTTATGTAAAGATCTACCGCATTCTTTTAAAGTATTGCCTATTCCTTCCTAGAATAACTATACGTCAATTTACAGGGACACAAGAGATTGATTTGTTTCCCATTTTCTTTACCCTGATTTGCCTGTTAGTATCTTTCTCTATTGAATTATTTTTATATGAATCTAATTAGAATTTTACTGTACATTCTGGACATTAACACTCTGTTATATACGCCACAAGTATTTTCTCTCTCTCATCTTTTAGGATATTTTTATGTTGATTTTAGGTATGGAGAAAACATTAATTTTGATCTTGTCAAATGTATTAGTTTTCTTTTATAACAATTATGTTAAATGCACTTTAAAAGAAAGCTTTCTCTATCCCCATTGATATATATGTTCTCTTACTTTGTACTTACTAATTTTTTTAATTTAGAGATAGTGCTGGATTTGTTAGTTTTCATATTTAATACACCTTGAATTTGTTTTTATGAGTGGTGTTAAGTAGGATTCTAACGAAACAGAACCCAAATATCCCAACATGGTTTTCATGATAGATGGTAGGTCAAGCCCACAATCATTATATAATTTATTAGGTCAAGTCCACAACCATTATGTAGTTTAGTAGGTCAAGTCCACATTCATTATATATGATTTGAAATCTATTCTGATTATTCTAGAACTCCATATGAATTCTAGAATTAGCTTGTCTAGGTCATGATAATTACTGTTGTGGTTTTAATTAGGATGGCAGTGAATCTATAAACTAATCTTGGGAGAAATGACCTTGTGAAAATATTGTGTCTTTTTATTCAAGTACATGGTAAATAACTTCATTTTTTTCAGGCCTTCTTGGAGATTGTCCAAAAGTTTAGTAGCTCCAGAGATATAATAATTGCATATGGCTTCTCGCTTTAGTACTAGCATTTTATAATTTTGCTATTCTTATGAATGCAATCTTTTTATTATATTGTCTTATTTTTTTTTTCTATTAGATTGTTTTTAACAATAAAGTAATTCACAGTGGTGAAGGGGAAAAAATGTGCAGTTCCTATAATAAATAGAACAATACAAATACAACAAATACATTTGCCCTGGGGCCCTTAGACAAACTCCCTCCCGAGGGAGTGGGGTGGGCAGTGCACTTCCTGCATGAGTATCTTTACTCGTATATAGGATTCTCTAATAATCAGAATTCAGTGAGCCAATTAACCAGCAGTTTTCTATTCCTGTCTGTCGACTTGGCCCCTCAGTCAGCTCTGGTGCAGGAAGAGCCCTGTTTCAACATCTGTTACAAAAGTATAAACCTGATTGTGCTGACAACCTGCATGCTTGGGCTCCACACACAGTCCCAGCAGGTTTGCTTCAAGCTCAGAGCCGAGGCATGGGGGCGCTGCAGATGCTCAGGGTCACACTCTGTGGGAACACAGTGACAGGGACGGGACACCTGGGGCAGGGGGTTTCCTCCCATCTGTCTTCTGGTGCCTGCTTCCCTCTGAAATGCCCCCTCTTATATCAGGTGTGTGTGTGTGTGTGTGTGTGTGTGTGTAAACATAAGCACAGTCCCACTGGCAGTGAATAAGGGCACCTAATTCTCAGAACCAATTGCCAACATAAATCCTCATTACTCTGTCTTTTTTCTTTTTTTTTTTTACCAATCTCGTGACACCTCGTGGCTGCCATCATTTTCTGGTGACTGTGAATTTGAGAATGTTACCACCTGTTTCTCAGCCTCTTAGTGTTTATCCTTCTTTGTTTCTCCTGTTGACACTCTTTGCACATGTTTCATTGTGTTGATTTTTTTCTCTTACCAATTTTTAGATACTTATATTTTATGAATATTATTGCCTACTGTAGGTACTGCAAACACTTTTTTCACATGGTATTTTGTCTCTATTTTTAACAGATTTCTGGAGGTATAATTTACACACCATAAAATTTTCCCTTGGTAAAACTAAAAGTCAATGATTTTTAATACATTTACAGGGATGTGCAACCCTTACCACCATCCAGTCAAGAACATGTCCATCACCGTGAGAAGAACCCACACGACTGTTTCTATCCATCCCACCCCAGTCCCTGCCCCAGCAAAGCGCTAACCTGCCTCTTCTGGACATTTCATATGATGGAGTCATTCAACATGCAGTCTTTGAAGTCTGACTCCTTTCACGCAGCAAAATGTGTCCAGGTTTATCTGTGTTGTAGCACGTGTCAGTATTTCACCCTTTTTCATTGTCAAAGAATATTCCAGTGTATGGATAGCCAACATTTTTATCTAGTCACCGGTTAATGGGCATTTGGGTCATCTCTATTTTGTCTATCACAAACAGTGCTGCTATAAACAGTTGCACACTTGGCTTTGTGTGGACATATCTTTTCATTTTTCTTGAATAGATGCCTAGTAATAGAATTGCTGGGTCATATGTAAAATTGATGTGTGACTTCATAAGAAACTGCCAAACCGTTTTCCAAAGTGGCTATGTCGTTTTATACTCCCACCAGCAATTAATTAGGTTTCCAGTCGCCCCCCCACCGCCACCATCCTTGTAACACTTGTTACTGTCAGTCTTACACTAGAGACATCTAATTGTGGTTTAGGGTGTGTTTCCCCCATAACTGATGATCATTTCATGTGCCCATTGGCCATCTACCCATCTTTAGTGGAGTGTCTATTCAAATGTTTTGCCCGCTTTTATTATGCTATTTGTCCTCTTAGAAGTGAGTTGTAAAGAATTCTTTATATATACTGATACAAATCCTTTACAAGATATATGATTTGCCAGAAAAATGATCTGATCTTGTTTTTTTTTATTTTCTTAATAACGTCTTTTGAAGTGAAACAGTTTTTAATTTTGTAGAAGTTCAATTCATCAAAGTTTTCTTTATGGATCAGTCTTTTTGTGTCATAGCTAAGAATTTATTGCCAAATAAAATATCCTAAGGACTTTTTCTATATTTTCTTCTAAGAGCTCTATAGTTTTAACTCATTTTTTGTCTATGATCTGTCTTAAGTTTTTTGTATGGAAAAATAAAAGGATCCAAATTGATCTTTTTAAGATATTTCCAACATGATTTGTTGAAGACTATCCTTTTCCCCATTGAATTGCCTTGATATGTTAGTTATAATCAGTTGATCGTGAATGTAGAATGAATTTGTAGACTTTCAGTCTGTTCCATCGATTTATATATCTATCTGTATGCCAGCTTCTACTGTCTTAAAGACTTCAGCTTTACAGGAAGTTTTGAAATTGAGAAACTTAAGTCCTCCAATTTTATTCATTTTTTTAAAAATCGTTTGGCTATTCCAGATGCTTTACATTTCCATATACATTTTAGGATCAGTTTGTCAACTGCTACAAAAGTCTGCTGGTATTTTGATAGCAATTATATTGAATCTATGGATCAATTGGATGAGATTTCCCATTGTAACAATATTGAGTCATCCTATCCATGAACATGAATTGTATCTCCATTTATTTAGCGATTCTTAATTTTTTCTTAAAATTTTTATATATATTTTATAGTTTCCAGTATACAAGTCTTGTGCTTTGTGCTAAATTTATTCCTAAGTATTTTATTCTTTTTGATGCTATTGTCAATGGAATTGTTCACTTAACTTCATTGTGGATTGTCCATGGAAATACAATCTAGTTTTGTATATTGATCTTGTATCCTACAAATTTGCTAAACTCACTTATCAGTTCTAGTAGATTTTTAAATGTGTGTGAATTCCTGAAGACTTGCTATACAGAGGATCATGTGATGATCCTGTCTGTGAATGAAGATGGTTTTCCTTCTTTTCTATTCTGTGGGTCTTCTATGTCTTTTTCTTCTCTGATTGCACTACCTAAACTCCCCAGTATAATGTTGAAAAAAGTAGTAAGAGTGGACCTCTTTGCCTCATTCCTGTTCTTAGGGGTGATACAATAAGAAATATATGTGTGGCCTTTGTCCCTGTTTCCTGACACAGAGCTCCTAAACCCCTTGGAACTTCCGGAGTGATTAGAGTAATAGGAATGGCTCTCATTCTAGGTGACCCTTGGCAGTCCCCTTGACAGCTTCAGGATAGGGTCACCAAAAAGACAAGGCACGACGAGAAGGCTGGAACTTTCAGCCCCACTCAACTCCAGGGGAGGGAGCCTAGAGATTGAGTTCAATCACCAATCGCTAATGATTTAATCAATCATCAAATGTCATCTCCGTAAAAACGCTTAAACAACTGGGTTTCAGAAAAGTTCCAGGTTAGTGAAGGCATTCATGTGTCACGAGGGTGTACCCCTCCTTCTGGCTTCCAAGTTCTGTGATCTGTTCTAGCAAATTACAGAACCTGACCTGAAGCTGTGGTCTGAAGTGGGTCTGAGCCCTGGCCCTTTGGGGTCTACACAGACTCTGGGTAGCTGCTGTCAGAATTGAATTGGATGGTAGGACACCTAATTGATGTCCAGAGAGTTGGTGAATTGGTCTTTGTGGGGAAAAATTCACACATTTGGTGTCAGAAGTATTGGGAGTAGAAACAGCTCAGAGGAGAAAGTTTTCAGTCTCACCATTAAACACGATGCCAACTGTAGGTTTTTATTGGTTTCCTCTATCAAACTGAGAAAATTCCCTCTATGTTTTGCCTGTTGATTTTAATCATAGATTTATTGTTTGCTTTCCTTTATTTTTTTATTAAAAAATTAACTTTAATTGTACCAAAAAAATTGAGGTTTCTATGTTTCTTATTTGCCTCTTATATCCCTTTTAAAAGTGTTGAGTTTAATTTTCCTCTTTCTGGAATACTCCCTGTAATCATTTTAAAGAACGAATCTTTTTTAAAAGAGCTCTTTTAAAGAGGTGGTAAATTTTCTGAATTTTTTTTATTTTAGACAACCTTTATTAACCCTTCCACTGGAATAAGACCACATTGAGCTATAGAATTTCAGGTTCGTGGTCTTCTTTTTTTTTCCCACCTCAGAGATCGTTTGGGTGTATTTCTCCATTGTTGCTTGTCAATGAGAAGAATCCTGACTGGCAATCAGATTCCCACTTGTCTCTCTATCTTACCATGACAACCACCACCACCCAGAGCACTTAGGATATCTCTCTATTCTTAGTTTTCTAAAAGCCTCTCCACTGTATCTTATTTCATGTCCCATACACAGCACTCAGTGGGCCATTTTGATCTAAGTCCTCCCTTGTCTGGCTCTGAAAATGTTTATTTTCAAACATTCTCTCCCCTCCATTCTTTCTGTCCTCTTCCTGTGGATCTCCTATGAGATAATTTAATCTCAATTAACTGCAAGGTGACAGCATGGCAAAACATTTAAAAACCCTGTGCCGTAAGAAAGGACAACAGGACAAGATACCTGGAATCTCTTATCAATTCAAAGCAATAAGCTTCAACCAAATGTCCAGGGAAGGGTGTCAAAAAGTAATTAAATTCCCAGTCATAAATTGACTTTTGGAAGGTTACACTTTCAGGGACAGCATGAGATTGATGTTATGGTTCATGGGAAACATGATAATTTTTTCCTTTCAAACTTTTATCAAACCAACCACTGCTTCCTTGGGCTCTTGTGCGGATAGATGAGCTCACCACAGGGTGTGTGTGTAAGAATTCTCCAGATTATTGCAAAATTTCTTTGATTAATGCCTCTTTCTTAGTATCGGTACCTCTTTCTGTTTGTGGCAGTTTTGCTTTCTTTTCCTTTGTGAAATATGTCCACTGACATATGGAAATATATCACGAACATAATTCTATAACCAAGCTTCGGTGGAAAAATCATTCATTTTATGACACATTTGAAGTTTCAACAACAGGCAGCTGGATGTTTATTAAGCACATCCATTGTTCATTTATCACACTTGAGGGTCTGATTTGCTTTTTTTTTTTTTTGGCCACGCTATGCAACTTGCAGGATCTTAGTTCCCTGACCAGGGATCAGATCCAGGCCATGGCAGTGAAAGCGCAGGGTCCTAATCACTGAACCGCCAAGGAATTCCCTGCTTATTTTCCATATTACTTCTGTCTGGTGGTTGAACTGAGTTGCTTTTCATCACATCGGTTCTCACTGTGATAAAATGTAGTGACGGTGGTGAGGCCTCCCACTGCTCACGGGTGAGCCAGGCTCTGTGGTGGGACAAGAGGGCATCTCGGGGGCCACTCACCAGGCCCCCCACTAGGCCTGTGACCCCGCACACCTGCCTCTCGTGCTCCTCCTTCAGCCCCTGCCTGCGACTCCGGCTTGATCCCCTACCTTCTGATCTGACGCCTCCCGGAAGACACACCTCAAGCGCCTCTTGCCCAGGAAGTCTTCTCCGCGGCTTCTCTGGAATTTCGAGCTCAATTTGTATAACATTTACAGGCTAAAAAAGCAAAAGAAAACAACAACGACATGATTCCACAATATCCTCTCCCCACGCACAGACAGTGGATCCAAAGATCCTCATGCCAATGTCATCCACTGTGTCCTCTACATAAAACGTTTTGGACAGTTTCCTCTTTCCTCTCAAAGCTCTCATTTCATTAATAGTTCACTTTTACAGGGAAGAAGGCTGAACTTTTTCTTGAAAGACCTGTGTCTCAAGCCCACCTCCACCCTTACTGGCTGGCAGCTTTTCTGGGCTTCAGTTTTCTCATCCGTTGGATTAGAAAACTATAAAAACTTCATAGGATTATTGTTAAGATCAGAGAAGATGATGCCTATAAAAGATCTGTAGGAGCTACAGTATGGAACACAAATGTGGGCATTGTTAGGTCTCCTGTTACATTGTAGACAAAGGGCACTGGAGGCCTGTGCTTCGTCACAGTCTGTATCAAGTCTTCTCATCTCATCTGTAGAAGCTAGTTCTGCAAGGAACACGTGTCTCTCTCCAAGCAGCAATGAGCACATGCACCACGACAAAGGGCTTAGGTTCCGGGGTCATAAGATGGTTCATATCCTAAATCTGCCACTTCTGGGTGTGTGATATTGCAAAGTTGTTTGACTTACCTGATCCTCAATTTATTCATCTATAAAATGGGTGTGGTGGTGACAAGGCTGTAATTCAGCAAACCTAGACTCAAGACAAAGCTGCATTCCCAGCCTCCCTTGCCATGATGCTGGGGCCTCGGAACTGGGTCCTGGGAAGCTGTGTATGTTGCTCCCTGGCCATAGACCCCCCTCCAAGATCTCGGGAGTCTCCCCCAACCCCCATAACAACTGCATCAGTCAGCTTTCACTGAATAACAAATCACCCCAAACTCAGTGGCCAAAGTACGTCCCAAGGCCAACCTGGATTCGAGGGGTGGGGAGTAGTGTCCAGCTGCTAATGGGCAAGTTGGGAAGAACCACGTCCATTTCTGCAATCGACCACAGCTCTGCGGAGCAAGCGTTGAAGAGGGCAGCATCACAGGCCTTCCTGCTGACTGCATTCGAGTATAACGCATGCCCCGAGGGTGGGGCTGTTTGTCACAGCAGCCCATGTGGCCTGACTCCTGCAACGTGGATGAGAACCCTTTGCTCACAGAGCTCTTATCAAGACTGAATAAGGCAAACTCTGGCAAGTTCTTAGCACAGCGTCCTGCATGTGCTCAGGGCATGGCGGTTATTTGATGATTTATTTTATTATTGTTATTTTTATTAATAGCATTGCTGTTAAAGATTTATGACAAACAGGTCCTTAGTAGAGCCATAATTATGAGTCTTGATGGTCACGTAGTTCTGGGGTCCCACACCCAGCAGGGTTTATGGGAAGTGCTTGATAAATGCTCCCAGACCAGCTTGGGCTCTGCCATTGGAGGCCCAGAGGGTATCTGCACAGCGACTCTCCTCCAAAGCTGCAGGGGCTTTGCTCCTTCCCTCGTTACAAGCTCAAGACTCTCCCCAGGCCCCCTCAACATTGCTGCTGACCCAGAGAAGACCCCAGTGGCAGGTTACAGAGGGCAGAAATCAGACCAAACTTGGTGAGAAGCAGCAACATGTAGGGGCAGTAAACACACTTTATAAACCAAAAAATAATACCTGTTAAGCAAAAGTTAAATGAACACGAGTACACAGGGTAAGATTCCAGAGGATGTACTGTATGATTCCATTTATATAAAAACTAATCTACATTATGCAGTCAGGACAGTGGCCCCCTCCAGGAAGCAGGGAATTAGCTACGGGAGGAAGGGCACAAAGGGCTCCTGGGTGCTGCTGACGTTCTCTTTCTTGATTTGGGTGCTGGTCACACATCTGTGTCCTGCTTGTGACGATTCATCAAGCCTTACATTTACAATCTGTGCACTTTCTATATATACATTACATATCAATAAAACGTTGAAAAAGGATGTGTGCTTTGATCATTTGTAATTAGTAGGGATATTTGTATATTAGTATTAGTAATGCATTAAATATGTGTATTAGTAAAATATTTGTGAAATTATATCAATTAAATCCTATTTAACCATGAGTTTTTGTTTCTTTGTTTTTTTGTTTTATTATTATTATTTTTTAATTTATTTTTGGCTGTGTTGGGTCTCCATTGCTGTGCGCAGGCTTTCTCTTGTTGCAGTGAGCAGGGGCTACTCTTCGTTGCGGTGCCCGAGCTTCTCACTGCGGTGGATTCTCTTGTTGCGAACACAGGCTCTAGGCGCGAGGGCTTCAGTAGTTGTGGCACACGGGCTCAGTAGTTGTGGCTCACGGGCTCTAGAGCACAGACTCAGTAGTTGTGGCGCACAGGCTTAGGTGCTCCACGGCATGTGGGATCTTCCTGGACCAGGGATCGAATCTGTGTCCCCTGCATTGGCAGGTGGATTCTTAACCACTGCGCCACCAGGGAAGCCCTTAACCATGAGTTTAAAAATCTTTTTTTTTTTAAGGTAAACTAACTGTCCTAGAAAGCCCAGAGGGTGTGATGTTTGCTGCAGTTCACGAAGCAGGCAGCTCACCGCCCCCCCTGCCCATCCTGGTCCTCACACATGCATGGGCAAAGACAGGCACAACAGCCAATTATTTGGAACTTTATAAATTACAATGATTTTATCTGTCTATCTATTTATTTATTTATTTTTCACCTAGCCACACGGCTTGCAGGATCTTAGTTCCCAGACCAGGGATTGAACCCAGGCCCCATCAGTGAAAGCGCCGAGTCCTAACCACTGGACCACCAGGGAATTCCCAAATTACGGTGATTTTAAAGATCACAATTGCTCCCAAATCGCAGCTTCTGCTTTCATTTTTATTTCTTGATTTTTGTCCTATTTCTCTTTGCCTGAATTTGATTGATTTTGTTGTTTTGTTTGGCCTTAGAAGCATAACCCTTTCTTTCCTCCGTCCACTTCATGATGTGGGAAAAGTCATCAAAAGGGCCATATTATGGTGAATTTCTGAGTCCCCCTAACAGTGTCTGCAATGTAACAACAATGACCGATGGAGACGATCAGGCAAACTCCTGGTGGGAGGTTCTTCAGGGACAAATGGCACAAACACCCCAGCACCTTGGGACCAGCAGCCTGGAACACACAGCAGGTTTGGGAATAAAGCACCATGTTAATCCTATAAGCATCCTCCAGCTCTTTTTCCATCATATCATGTGGGAGACTGAACTCAATGGAAGAAGGATGTTCTTACACTGAACTGTGAGATCTCTTGCCTTTGGCCTGCATCCTCCGGGACAGCTGCTATGAAACCCTCGGAATTTTCTTTCTGGGGAACAGGGAACCTGGGTATCTATCCAATGACTCCTTTGCCTCATTGGCCAAGGGTTGTCCCTGGTTGGCCCTTCCAGGATGCCCTGCAAGTGCCCAGCCAGCTGTCCTAAAGCTGCAGGGAGCCACAGGCAGGGACGCAGACCCCCGCAGGTGTGCAAGGAGAGGTGCTCAGGACACGTGGAACCGACCACCACAGCTCCAGGTGAACTCGGGGTACAGGTGGGCCCTGGACACATCGGCCACAGCTCCTCAACTGAGCGCAGCCCATGTGACATCCACGTACACGTCCACACCCACTCGCGTGCACGGCCTGGAGTAGAAAGCACCGTTGGGGCTGCAGAAGGCATATGGCAGCCGCCTCACACATCCCACTGAACGAGCCAATTACGCGGGAACAAATAACGCCAGCGAGCGGACCCGTCCCCAAGCTTTACGCATCGTGTGCGCATTTGCTCAGAAAACTTCTGGGCCCCCGACCCACCGAGTCTACCCAGGTATCAGCATTAAACATCACACCCAGAAGAACGAGAGCCTTCAGCTCTGCGCTAGGAAGCCAGCCCCTTCCCTCGGTTTACAGGCGACAGGGGACAGGAAGAATTCCGCCCTGAGCCATGCTCTCTGGAGCTGAAAAGTGATGTTTATGCCAAAATGGTCCATCTGAGTCCCTTTCTGTGCAGAGTGGGATTTTCCCACTAGTCTTAGAACCAGATTATTCACGATTTGGGGCAGCTCTCCTTGGCTGCCTTTCTAATTTTTAAAACCGAGACGTTAGCTGTCTGTTTTGGGGAATAAATGTGTGCACAAGGAGCCCAAGCCCTTTCCGCTAAATCTACTTCAGTCTCAATTGGCCGACAGGGACCTTGAAGTCGGAAGGAAGTGATAGGAGAAACTAGACCTGTGTTCATTGACAGAGGATGAAGGGCAGCGGAGATGCCCAGGCCCTGGCCGAGCTCCTGCCCCACTGCCATGCCACCTGGGGAGCTCAGGTCATTGCCCTCAAGGCCCACCCACCCCCCAGCCCAGAGAACACCCCTCCCTGTTGACTCCCAGACGTCATGAAGGGGGCTGGATTCTGAGGCTCTTTCATTGTCTGTTTCCAGCCAGTGCGGGTCTGGAACTCCTCCAGCTCTGTGCCATCACAGCCCAAGGATGGAGGGTCTACCCTTAAACCGCCTATTTAAACAGACAGATCTTTGGCTGTAACTACACCTGAAACAGCTCATATGGAAGATGGCTCTGGGGTCGGCCCTAAGTGCGAAGGCTGACCCGGCACCGGCCAGCTGCACGACCCCGGGCAGGTGACCAGTCCTCTCCAAGCCGCAGTGTCCTCATTGGCAAATGGAGGGAACAATAGGATTTACGTCTATGAGCTGTTGTGAGGATTCGATGGAAGGCAGCCTGGAAGGCTGGTGACAGAGGCCCAGGCACATCTGCAGCGTCATCATATTTGTCCCAAGCATCCACCAGGCTTGGGATCTGCTCCTGCCGCCTTCACAGCACAGGGCTGCCTGCTGGGACCCTGGCCATCAAGGAGAGGGCCAGGTGGCCCGGCCATGTCGTTTATCTGCCATCCAGCCCCTCCTGGGCTAGGCTGACCTCAGGAGGACGAGGTCCACTTCTGTTCTCTGTCGGGTTGATGACCAGCTCTGGAGAAGAGGACTCTGCCCCCTCTAACCCTGGGTCTCGCCTGCCGGGCTGTGGCCTGTACAGCAGGCGCTCCAGGGATTCCAGGGAAAGAAAACCAAGTCCTCCTGGAACCCAAAACATCCTGCTGAGCAGGCATGGGGCCTCAAGGGAGGCAGGGTCATGTTCTTCCACGCAGAAGAAAGTGGTTCTCACCCAAATGTGTTAATTAATAAATAAAACGGAAGCGCTCTTACACAGGGCAGTGCTTCTGAGATAATGTGCATGTGACTCACAGGGGAAGGGAGTCTTGTTAAAGTGTAGGTTCTGCTTCAGACGCAGGTCCAGGGTGGAGCTGAGGGTCTGCTTTCCCGATAAACCCCCAGATGTTGCCCCCAAGGCAGGTCTGGAGACCACACTGTGACTAGCAATGTTCCAGGACCCCAAGATCCAACACAGGTGAGGCCCTATTTATGGTGAGGACTTAACTGGGAAGTCCCTGGACGCAAGATCCCTGGAAGACCCTACAAACCTGAGTGGTAATAGTATTTTTAAAACCTTAGCTGAATTTGGAGGTCAGCTCAGAAATAAAGACCAATTGGAGTGGCATCTGGCCCTCAGAGTGACCCAGACCCTCAGGATTTACTGCAGACCCTGCCAGCCCGGGGCACTGGGAATCTCTCGTAGCAGAGACCCGGGTCGGACTTGGGAGGGGAGCGTCCGTCTAGAGGGAGCCGTGGATTTCTCCACTGTGTCTCTGGATGGTGCTCGTCTGCTTAGCCAGGGAAGCAGGACCAGGAAAGGCCTCTCCACTAAGAAAATGCATCAATAGTTGCATTGGCAGGACAGTGTCAGAGGTCAGAGGTCAAGTGGAGTTCTGCACGAGGCTCCTTGGAGGCTCAGGCATGAGGTGGCTAAACCCACCAAGACCAGGATGTGGGGAGGACTTCACAAGTGAGGGGGTGAAGGATGGGGGGATTCTGCCAGAGAAGAGGATACAGCACATTACCCCCCATCTGTCTTTCAGGTCTGAGTTCTGTCCTCCAGCCTTCCAGGGTTCATATTTCTCAGAAAAAAAGTGATGACTCGTTGTGCTTTGCTTTTATAATAAATGAGGTGTGAAAGTACTTCGAAAACTTGAAAATATGATGCAAATGCAAAGTGGAGCTATTTTTATTTACCTGCATGTAACCCAGACTATTTGTATTCATCAGCAGGTAACTCAGATTGAAACACGTTCGGAAAAATTTGCACATGCTCTTGCTGATACAGTTAATTTAGGACCTGGGATTATCTCAGCATCCTAGGGTGAATAATTCTTCTGTTGCTGTTGTTTTCATTCTCAAGCTAACGGTCACTAAACACCGTTAGCAGATGCTGCTGGTGACCTTCAGCTGGGCTGGGGTATCCAGGCTCCAGCTGCGTGAGCTGCTCCGTGGGGCTGCCCTGGGCACCCCACTGCCCTGCTTCCCTCACTCCCCTGCAGGTTTCTCTTTAGAGCCCGCCCTCCATAAATCACGTGCTCATGCTCCACTTCTAGGGAACTGACCTCAGATGATTCTAAAACACTTTACTGGAAGACCTCCCTTCATCATGACAGTGAAATGCATGCAAGTACATAAGGGGCACATTATTACTGCAGATGAGGTAATTTTTCCAAACTCCTGCAACTAGCACGTGTCAGAGCTGGAACTTGAATTCAGCTCACCACGTGACTTACAGCCTCCGTTTTCACCATTAGGTCTTTAGGGGGAAAGCTGGTTATGCATCAAAATGGGTCCTATTTTCAAGTATCCATTGCTCACGACGCCTTCTTATATTAACAGGAAAATTAAAATGATGCTGCTGCGTGTAAACCTGAGAACAGTCCAGCCCTCAAATAATTCAAGTGTGCTGAGCGCAGAGGGCGAAGTTGAGACTTTCATCTGCCCCTGGAGGTCAGGTCCACAAAGCAGGTGCTCATTCATTAACACACATGCAGATGGGACCACGAAGGCCTCCGTACGGCTGGGGGGGTTTCACCCATAAAACACCAATGTCTTTGGCCAACTCAGAATGATCGGAAACCAGAGTACTAAGGGCTTCGGTCTTTTATTTTCCTCTCAGGTGTTGGAGCCCAAGCACATTTATTAACCTTCAGACCCAGCGCGGCTGTGCCAAGTGTTTCCAGAGCAGCAGTCTGCGCTGGTCCATGCCCCAGAGATGGCAGTGCAGCTCTGTTCCTCACAAACACTCATCTGCAAGTGGGCCTTCCCTCAGCCGATGTTGGGATGGGGCCAAGGATGCTGCATCCCTACCCGCTCTCCTGGTGATACTGGAGTGGCTTAAGTGGAAGCATCACTGATCTGGAGGAGAGCTTTGATATTTAAAATAGGCTTGACCTGATGCCTGTTACAGAGCTAAGAGTCTTGAATTTTAGTTTACTTTAGTTTATTAGCATTTAATGAATTTTATTTCATTTGATCAGATAAAATCATAGGCTGTCAGAGCTGGAAGGCATCCTAGAAAACATCCTGTCAAGTCCATATACATATTTTTTTTTTAACATGGAATCTTTAATTTTAGATTGAAAAAGCATCCTGCCTCTTCCCTGCAGTGTACAGCGTGGAGATTGGCTGGAAATGGTCCCGCAGAAGCAGAGAGTGTGCAGGAGGCTGGGCCCTGGGCTCCCACCAGCCCCTTTTCTGACTCTGCTCTTGTGGGAACCCGTGAACCTTCTCAGTCTTCCCGCGGCTGTTGGTACCACGACGCCCGCTGCCTGCCTGGGGGGACCAGACCAGACAGAACACCTCCTCTCAAATACCTGAAGCCTGCACTTTAGGCTTTGCAAGTGACAGAAATGGACTTCTGAGCTCTCCATTTAAGCGAATGGTAACAGAGTCACTGTTTGCTTTTCCTTGGGCTCCTAAACTAGGCACCCATACTAGGATTCAGAGAAGAGTCTCTTCCCTTTCTCCGGAATTCCCAGGCGAAGTCTGCAAGTTTTGCCCCCAATTCTCCTGACTTCAGTAATCACAGATTGTCCCCAGATCTTCCGGAAGTGATGCCAGTAGCTGGATGGAGCCCACGCCTGGTCAGAGTGACCACAGGGACAGTGATTGCTCTGGGTGACCCCAAGGCTGCAGCCCCAGTGTCCTTGGGGAACACCCTGGCATAAGTGACCAGTCCTCAATCCTGATGGTCCTTTTGAGAGTTTAAGGCACAGCCGGATAATGCTGCCAGCAACCAGACCACCGACCCCAGCATCCTGGGCTTTCTGGTTTGGGGATGGCAGACAGCGCTTCACTGGCCCAGTAAAGCCCACCTCCTCGAGGGAGAAGCAAGAACGCTCTCCAGGGGCAGTCAGAGGAAGGCACTTTCAGGAGCTTCATGCCAAGTGGAGGGTGAGGACGGACATTGACAGAGGGGGGAAGCAGCAGGCAGATCCGGGCCGTTTCTGACCCTGGAGCCGCACTCTGACTCTTCTTCCTTGGAAGAGCTCCTTATAGACAACAAACAGCACCTGAGCACGAGCAGTGGGGACGTCACGGGAGGGACTGGAGGGCTGCCAACCCCCCAAGGGAGGCCTGGCTTCCCCCTCCAGCAGCTGAGAGAGCTGAAGACAATGGCCTAGCACACAATGTAAAATTACTAGACACACAAAAAAGCAGGAAACCATGATCTGTAATCTAGAAAAACAAAAGCAATCAGTAGAAACACACCTAAAGCTAACACAGCTGTAAAAATTAGCAATAAAAGCATTGAAGCAATGCTTATAAATGATTGAAAGATTTAAAGGAAAAGTTGAATAGTAGTGATTGAACAGAGAATCTCAGTAGAAATAGAAATGGTAAAAAAAGAACCAAATGGAAATTCTAGAACTGATCATTACAACATATAAATTATAAATTCCCATGGGTTATAGAAGCAGATTATAGATTATAGATTGAAAAAGAAAGGGGTCATAGACCTCAAGCACAGATCAATAGAAATTGTGCAGTCTGAAGAATAGAGAGAAGAAAAAGTTTGAAAGAATATAAACAGATCAAAATACATTGTGATCTTTGCCATAATATCATTTGGGTAATTGGAATTCCAGAAGGAGAGAATAACGAGAATGAGGTAGAAAAATATTTGAAAAAATAATGACCAAAAATTTCCCCCAAAATGGAGAAAAACCTCAATTTACAGATGAATGAATCTCGGCAAATCCCAATCAGAATGAATACAAGGAAAACCATCAGACCTTAGGTACATCTTAAAAGTATCCAGAGGAAAAAGATGAATTATTTATGCAGCACTGGTGATACAAATAATCATGACTTCTTATTATAGCCATGGATCAAGACAGAGCAATGACAACTTTAGGGGGCTGGAAAAAAATACATCAATCTATAGGCTATATATAGCAAAAATATCCTGAAATATGACAGTGAAATAAACACGTATGCACACAATTAAAATCTGAGGAAAGTTGTTACCAACAGACTTTCACAATAATAAATAGTAAAGGAATTATTCAGGTTGAAGGGAGATAATACCAGGTGGATAAATGAATCCAGAGGAAGGAATGAAAGCATTGGAAATATTAAATTAAAGGATTAATATAAAGATTATATACTTTTTCTTCTTATAATTTTCTTAAAAGATACTTGAAGGTGAGGGGTACAAAATAGATGAAGAAGAAGTGCAAACTTCCAATTTTAAAATAAATAAATCCATGGGAATGTAATACACAGCCTAAGGAATAAGGTCAAGAAAATGATAATAACTTTGTATGAGAACAGATGGTTACTAAACTTACAGTGGTGATCATTTCATAAGGTATGCAAATGTCACATCACTGTAGTGCCCCTGAAACTAACATAATACTGCACATCAACTGTATTTCAACTAAAAAAAGATACATGAATGTTTAAAGAAAATATAATAACATGATGCTAGGGGCTACAACATATTTACAAGGAAATATATGATAAAAAGTATGAATTATGTGGAGTAAGTGGAATTATTCTGCTGCTGTAATATTTGAATATTTTATATGAAATGATGCAACGTTAATTATATGTAGACTGTGCCAAATGAAAGTGCATACTGAAGTTCCTAGAACAACCACTAAAAAATAAAATAAAATTATAGTAGACAGGAAAATTAAATACTAATAATTTGGTTAGCTCAAAGGAAGCTGCCTAGGAAAGAAGAGAGAAATAAAGATTGAGGAACCAATAGTAAAATGGACCAATTAGTAAAATTGTTTATGGTGGATAAG
This sequence comes from Balaenoptera acutorostrata, assembly GCF_949987535.1. Classification (NCBI taxonomy): domain Eukaryota; kingdom Metazoa; phylum Chordata; class Mammalia; order Artiodactyla; family Balaenopteridae; genus Balaenoptera; species Balaenoptera acutorostrata. Next base: position 45,314,311 of record NC_080078.1, read on the forward strand.
TATAATATATATTTATAGTTATAAATATGTATTTATATGAATATAATAGCATATACCATATAGTCATATATACATATATACTTATATATAAATATAATGTGTGTTATACATAAGAGAATTTATGAAATATAGGACTTTGTCAGTCAAAGAGAGGAATCAAGCTTCATCAAATTGATCCACTGAAACTATGTTAAATGTAGGAACAAAGCAACATAAAAACACTTCTCATTGGTGATCAGTAGTGAGAACCATAAAAGCATTGCATTCATAAAACAAGAACAGGCTGCTATAAAAAAGATGCATTCGGAAAACAAGATAGAGGGCAGGAAAATTTAAACCACTATTGCTAATAATTTATGTATATGTACCGTGTGTGTATGTATGAAAAGCAGAACGGACAGTAATAAGCAGAGTCACACAAACACAACCAGGAAGCATTCTTCTAGAAAGAAGAGCATAAAGGTGAAATTGTACCTTTTCCAAAAACACTGAGGTACTCAGAACACGTGGGTTCTTGATAGTCTATTATGATCTACAGCAGAACAAGGCACCCCATGCTTTTTCTAATCACATCTAGGACACATGGGGAGAGCCCAGACCCAGGGGAGGTCAGAACCATTCCCCAGGAGCCCTGAGCTCCTAACAGGAGCATTAGGAACTGGAGGGGTGACAGCCATGAGCAATTCCCCTAGGAGGCAGCGGGGTGGGGGCGTGGCAAAGGGTGCTGGGATCCCTGAGCAGAGGGAGGAGTGTCCCCTCAGTCCACTCCCCTCTGTGCTCACTCACCAAACTCACCTCCCCATTGGGAGGCCCCGGCCTTCCAGCCAAAACACTCCTTCCCCTTCCTGGCTTTCATTCTGTTTTTCTCCTGAATAAATTGAGAGTGGTGTAAATGCACATTCTCTTAAAGAAATTATTTAACTCTGCCTTTTTTCTTGACTGTGGAAAAGCCTTAGGGCAAAACAATGGAAAGGAAATGATTAACAAACTTAATTTGTGTTTCTGAAATTCTAACTCCAAATATTTGTCTACTTAAGAACTCCAGTAGAATCAACCGACCGAGTAGTGGAACCAGTAAGGGTACCAAAGGTGGCTTGGTAACAACTCTGTAGGAAAGTCAGCCGAGCTGCTCACCGGCAATGGTCAGGAGAAGAGGAGATGGCATTCAAAACAGTGAAAACATAATAAAATACCCAGGAATAAGCCAATTAAGAAATGCATACACAGCGAGTTAAAAAAATCCATACCCACATGACTTGGTCTACGTTTACGGGAGGATGTAAACATGAGAAAGAGATGCCAATATGTCCTGTGCTGTAAAAATGGAAATACGCTTAAATCTACCAGTAAACTTAAAAATCGTTATCAAAATCCTGTGGTAATTTTTAATGAACCTGGGCAAGGTGTCTATAAAATTCATATGGAAAAGAGAATATAAAAGAATAGTAAGAATTTTTTAAAATATCAATATTAATGAGATACTTGCCCTACCAGATATGAAAACAGCCTAGGCAGTCAGGGTAGTGAAATCTGTGTGGTGTTGACACAGGGCTAAGCAAACAGATGAGCCGGAGAGAACAGATAATCCAGGAAGAGATCCGTATGTGATACATGCAGGATGTGCAACAGTGGGGAAAAGATGGATCATTCAATACATTGAATTTTGGCAAATCCACTCCATTTTGTGGTAAACAGAATAATAACCCCCAAAGCGCCCAACCTACACCCTAGACTCCATGACTTACCATGGCAGAAGGAAGTTCACAGACTTAAGTTCATGGACCTTGAAATGGGGAGCTGACCCCGGACCACCTGGGGGGCCCAAACCAATCCTGAGAGCCTTCGAAAGCTGAGCTGCCCTGGCTGGTGTCGAGGGTCGAGGATGAGGCAGTGCTGCTTTGAAGACGGAGGGAAGGTCCTGAGATGGAGGAACATGGGCGTCTCCAGGGGCTGAAAAGGCGAGAGCCTATCCTGCCGAGCCTCCCGGAAGGAAAGGGCCAACCCACAGCCTGGTCTTTGCCCATGAGCCTCATTGGACTTCTGGTCTACAGAGTTGGAACACAGTAACTCTGGTGATGTAAGCCACAAAGTCTTTGGTAACTTATCACAGCAGCAACAGTAAACTAATACAACTTTGAAAAAGTAAGATTTCTACCATTCTACACATAAAAATAAATTTTGGATTGATTAATGAGCCAAATACAACAAAACATCTGGTTCGAGAATTACAAACACACACGTCAGTGAGATGTGCATGGCGGGGCCGGGAGAGAATGAAAGCAGCTTCAGTAGAATGTGCGTATACCCTTGAGGTGCAGGAAAACCCTCTCAGCAACATAGAAAAGTCCAGAAGCAAGAATAAAAAAGATGGATAAATTTGACTTCAAAAAAATTAAAATGTGCTCATGGACAAAATAAAACAAAATTAACAAAAGCAGCCTGGCATATATAATTGGCAAAGTGATTTCTAGCACAGGTAATTGGCAAAGGGATAGTTTCTTTATTGTAGGGAAAAAAAGACACTACAATATTCAAGAAAAATAACAGTAACTGGATAGGGAAAATTTTATATAATATGAGACTAGGTAATTCCCAGAATAAGCAATTCATATGGCTAGTAAATATATAGAAAAGGAGGAAATCGTAATGAAACTAATGATGATAATCCATCAGATTGACAAAACTTTCAAATATTGATAGCAGTTATTGATTGAACATTACGTAAAGATTTTTCTTTTTTCTTTCATGGTGTGTAAATATTTGAAATATATGAAAATGAAATAAAATAAAGTAAAACATTTTTGCATCTAGCTTACGCTATGGTTGAGTCAACCCAAACACACGTGTGCACACACATGCATGTCCACGCACACACACACACACACACACACACACACACACACACATGCACTGGCACACATGCACAGGCACACACACCAGGGTCAGGGCAACTGAGCTGAGTCTGAAAGAGCTAAAATCTCAGAGGTGATAAATAGTCAGACGCCGGTGGCTTAATTCTGCCATTTCTGTAAAGCTGTGTAAACCACCCCCCTGGACAGACCCCGGACCACATCGGAGGGGAGACCTGCTTTGATTCTTGCTGCCCCTCCTGCCCTTGCCTTGTGGCTGGTGGGTTCTCCCAGCCGCTGGTGGTAACATTTTGCTTTTGCCCTTTTCCCTTCTTGAGGAAGCTTTGAAGGGACTTCAGAGGTGGGAGAAAATACAACTTGAAGTTTATTAATTAGAGACACTTCTTGTAAGATTCTCTGCCCAGGGCACCGTGTCTGAGTCTAATAAAAGGACTCAAAGTAAAACATGAGAGCCCGGGCTCTACCCTCCCCACACCCAAAAGAGGAAGAAATCGGACTCCTCTTGGCAGTGTGAATTTGGTGCAGCATTTGGGAGAGTGACGGGGCCCTAGCTGTTCCTGAAGGAGAAGAAAGATGTCACTGCAGCTTGGTTTATACTAAGAAGGAGGGAATTGGAAATAAGCCAGACATTCACGGATGCCGTTATGGCTGAATAAATGATGCTTCACTATTAGATACTATGTTGTGTGCATGCACCTTGGCTTCCTTCCACGGGCCGCCCGTCCGCTGTGTGGGGACTGAGGGAGGCGGCCTAGGGATCCCTCACCTGCCTGCAGGTGCTCCTTCCTCCTCAGGCAAAGCGATTTGTCAGCAGGTGTGTGGGAAGGGCAGACAGCAGAGTCCCTCTTACAATAAATCATGAAGGTGTCTGCGGCATTCTGTCACTTCCAAGGGTGGGGAACAGGAATTCTCCAAAATGAGCATAAAACGCGGTGTGAATCTACAAGCTTTGGGTTTGAACCGTGGCTCTGTCGTTCGCTAAGCTGGCAGCATTGGACGATATATTTGATTCTCTTAACTGGCTGTCTATTTTACAGAAGTGCTGCAAGGACTAAAGTAGGTAAATATGTGTGAAACATCGATGGTGCAGAATACTAGACAAATGCCCTTTTCTATCCTGGAGTCTATCTCTGGAGTCAGCCGTGAGCCAAACCCCACCTGCCACCTGTTTCTGTAAATATTTCATTGGAACACAGCAAATCCCCTTGTTAGGTGTTGTCTGTGGCTATTTTTGAAATACAAGGGCAGAGCTGAGAGCTCACATCAGAGAACGTCTGGCCCACCACTTCTTTTTTTAATTAATTTTTATTGGAGTATAGTTGATTTACAATGCTGTGTTAGTTTCTGCAGTACAGCAAAGTGACTCAGTTATACATATACATATATCCACTCTTTTTTAGATTCTATTCCCATATGTGTCATTACAGAGTATTGAGTAGAGTTCCCTGTGCTATACAGTAGGTTCTTATTATCTGTTTTATATAGTGGTGTGTATATGTCAATCCCAATCTCCCAGTTTATCCCCACCTTTCCCCCTTGGTAACCATAAGTTTGTTTTCTACATCTGTGACTCCATTTCTGTTAAATAGGCTCATTTGTACCGTATTTTTAGACTCCACATATAAGCGATATCATATGATATTTGTCTTTCTCTGGCTTACTTCACTCAATATGACAATATTCAGGTCCATCCATGTCACTGCAAATGGCATTATTTCATTCTTTTTATGGCTGAGTAATATTCCATTGTATAGATATATCACATCTTCTTTATCCATTCTTCCATCGATGGGCTGGCCCACCACTTCTTAAAATCTGCCCCCTGTCTCTGGAAAGATCTAAGAGAAATTAGTGATGCTGTTTGCTTCCAGGGAGGAGAATTGGCTGGTTGAGGGCCATGGAAAGAGATTTTTACCTGAATATCCCTTTGCATTTTTTGATTGTGAGTCATATATTACCTACTCATAAAAGAAAATAAATTTAAAGTTTCAAAAAAATGTTTGGCCCACAAACACAAGCCAAAAATATGCACTTCTGGCTCTAAGCAAAAGTCCCTGGACTATCAGATGTTTTCGCCATCTCCCTGTCTTTCTTAACATGAGTATCACAAAATGATGGCATGTGTGTGAAAATATTTTTACTCATGAGAAGTGTCCACTTATGAATAAGGGCCTTCTTCATAACTTTATTGGTAATTATACTTTTAACTTTGTCTAAGTCATTTTCTTAGAGCTTGTCTATATATGATAACAAGCTGAATTTCCTTATGTGTTAAATTTCCTGCATTCTTTATTGAAAGAAGACTGTAAATTCTTTCAATATAGTCTCAAAAAGGCAGCTTTAGTTAAAGCACATCTTGTCAAGTAGCATATGCTTGGCTGCAAGGAGCAGAGCACAGAACTCAAAGTGCTTTAAAGATATAGAGCCGATTCACCTCACAACCTAGGACGCCCAGGGGTCAGGACTGTCCGTGTCCAGGGGTTCCATGGTCTCACCGTTATCAAACCCAAGTTCATGTGCCCGACGCACAGTGAGGCCAAACAAACCAAAATGTCGGAGTCTGAAGCAGAGAAAGGGTTATTGTAGGTCCATACAAGGAGAACGGGCAGCTCGTGCTCAAAAAGTACAAACTCCCCAATGGTTTTGGGGCAAAAGTTTTTCTAGGCAAAATTTGGGGGGAGGGCTGCAGGGTGTGTGACCATCCTCTGATCGGCTCCTGTAGATGAACTCAGAGAGATGTATCAAACTGTTATGTATGTACCTGGAGGAGGAAACAGGACCAGGCCCCATGCTGCACTACTCTTTCTTTCTGTATTCTCTCACTCCCCTAACTAGTCACTGTTTGAATCTGCCCTTTGGAACTCAGGGAAGGTCGAGGAGGCTGAGAGCTTTCTCCTACAAACAAGAAACTGGGGACCTGGAGGGGCTTTGGGGCCTGGGAGGGCCCCAGGGTCCTGCTCAGTTTCATCATCAGTGGTCCCAGTTCTTTTCATCCTTCTGCTCTGCCATCCTCAGGGCTTTGGATTGTCACCCAAATACCTTTGTGCCTCATGGTCAGCTCTGCACACCCATGTCCAAAGGCAGGAAATAGGGTTGGGGTGGGATGAGGGGAGTGGCAGCAAGAAGTCTCCTTCCCCAGAAATTCTGCAGCAGCCCTTCACCTTACCTCTCATTGGTCAGAACTGGGTCACCTGATCCCTCCTGGCTGTCAAGGATGCTGGAAATGGGTGTCTGGGTTGAGACAGGTACTTGCCTATTTAGACAAGGATTTACCTATTTAGACAGGTATTTGAATTTGGATGACCATCTGGGTTTAGGGAGGTACAGATGCCCCTCTGAGCAAATGAGAAGCTGTTGGTCCATGTCTGCTGGGAGGCTGGCCTGTGACTCGACATCGCTGTGCAAGTAGATACACATCCTGGTCTACAAGCCCACTAACCCTCCTCTGGGTGGGTCCTTGCCCTCCACCCCCCTGGGTCGTCCACGTGCAATTATTGGCAAGGAGCACTTTCAATGGTGGTTTTCCAGAAGTGCAGACAACTGTGATGGTCCGTCCACGTGCTCAGGGACGGGAGCTCTTGGTTGTGCTTTGTGCCCCAGCCCCAGCTTTTCCTCTCTGTCCTCTGGGATGACGGGACTCCTCTCCCAATGATTCTCCCTTGCCCCAGCAGGAAGTCGCAGTGCTCTGTCCCCTCCTCACCAAGCCCAGCATCTCCTCGTAATTGCAGTGGACAAATGTTTCCCCTTCCCTCTGAGCATCGGTCTCTTCTGTAAGTGAGGCTTTATTACTTTTGGCCAAAATCCTGCTGCAAGATTTATCAAGTAGCAACAAGCTTGTGCAGTCTTCAGAGCTGGAGGGAATTTCAGAGCCAGGAAGTCCTGTATTGCAGAGGTGACATCGGCTCATAAAAGGAAACCTTGAGGCTCAGGGCCCCACTTCCCCTCAGCAGGCAGTTCCTCATATCACGCTCACCTGCCTGACATGTGCAAGACGGAGTTTTGCTTCCGCAGCTCTTGTGATACAGTTTCCCCTGGAAAAGCAGAGGCTTCTGCTCTCAGGCAGATGTAGTTTCTTTTGGATCATGGAATACAGCAAGACTCTAGTTTTTACCTTAATTTCATTCCAAATGTGGTCGGGCTCAGAATTTTTTTCTCCAGGAATTGGCTTCCCAAACAGTGTTTCTTCCTGTATGTGGGCAACACTTCCTGATTAGTTCTGTCCTGCCTGCTTCCTGTCCGAACTGGGATGGCTAAAGAGCATCTGTATTACTGTATTCTGCTGGCATCACTTCACCAACAAATCATTAAATACTGATTATTCAAAATAAAGGAGAGTGTTGAAGATAAAAAATAAACAGAAAAATGGCTAATTGAATAATCTAGGACAGTGATTTTTCAAGGTGTGGCTTTACATCCCATCTCAGAAGATTGGAAGCCTCGACTGACAAAAGAGGGGAGATGTGCATCCACATGGAAGGTCTAAGCCTCCCCTTAAGATTGTTCCAAATCAGTGGCCTCAACCCCAAACAGAGAAGAGATTTGGAATCAGCACCTCATGGTGTGCTAAACCAAACAAACTCTGTAGTAATTTCAGGCAAATTATTCTTTAATAATAAGAATTATTATTCTTACTATACATCATGAAAAAATGCTTTGGTTCAAACATTGAATAAAAAAGTAGTGGGATAAAATACATATGCACACAACGCCCTTAGAAAACACTCGGCAAGGAGGTAAAAGAGTGGGATGGATCAATATTTAATAACGGTGGTTTTGGCGTCTGGAGGCTCCATGGTAGACGTCCCTCGATCTTATAACATGACTTGTTCAACCATCGGCATGATTCTAAAGAACAAGGACAAGATCATGGAACATGTGAAGTCTGCTGTGCCGATGATGTAGGCAATAATATCGAAGAAGCGTGGAAAAGTGATGGAGGAGATGGAGAAACTTCTCAGTGTGCGGATGCAGGATCACATCAGTGTTGAGTCCCGCTCAGCTTAATGCTGATTCAAGAGAAAGCCAAAAGCCTTTATGAAGACTTGAAGGAGAAACATGGCGAAGAGTCAGAGGGCACATCTTTTAATGCCAGCCATGGCTGGTTTCATCGGTTCAAGGGTAGAGCCAACCTTCACAACCTAAAAGTAAGTGGTGAGGCAGCGAGTGCAGACCAGTAGCTGCCTGGGAATTTCCTGAAATGTTTCGAGAAATTATTGACGAAGGCATGTATTTACCCGAGCAGGTTTTTAATGTGGATGAGACAGGACTGTACTGGAAGAGGATGCCAGACCGAAGTAACATCAGTAAGGAGGAAAAGTTGATGCCAGGCTATAAAGCAGCAAAGGATAGGCTAACTCTGTTGTTTGATGGCAATGCTTCTGGTGATATGAAGCTGAAGCCTGTCTTAGTTTATCACTCAGAGAACCCAAGAGCCCTTAAAAACATAGCCAAGGGCTCTCTTCCTGTTGTGTGGAAGAGTAACCCCAAAGCCTGGGTTACACGGGCCATTTTCCAGGACTGGTTTTTCCACCACTTTATCCCAGAGAGAGAGAAATACTTCTTGGAGAAGGACATCCCATTCAACATGCTTTTGCTGCTCAACAATGCTCCGGGCCACCTCTCATTCGTGGACGACTTTCATCCCAACGTCAAAGTAGTACATCTGCCACTGAATATTACATCACTCATCCAACCTAGGGACCAGGGAGTTACAGCGATTTTCAAGAAATATTATTTACATCACACTTTTTGCCAGGCAGTAAAGGTGAGTGACGAATCAGGAACAACCTTGAGACAATTTTGGAAGGACTATAACATCTACAAGGCCATAAAAAACATTGACTTCACTTGGTGTGAGGGTGTGGCCGTCACCATGAATGGGGTTTGGAAGAAACTTTGCCTGCAGTTTGTTCATGATTTTCATGGATTTGAGAAGGTGGATGAGGAGTCCAAAGAGGTCGTCAGCAACGTAGTGACCCTCAGCGAGAAGCTGGATCTAGATCTGCAAGAGGACGACTTCATTGAACTCCTGCTGTGCAACACAAGGAGCTTACTAATGAAGACCTGATGGAATTGCAGTCCCAGAGAAAGGACAAAGAGAGACAAGAGGAAGAAGAAGTAACTGAAGAACCAAAGAGATTCACGGCGCAGGAAATGGCAAGGAGATTTTCTTTATCTGAGGAGGCACTGTTAGTTTTTGAGGCACAGGACCCAAACATAGAATGGTACACGAAGTTTCAACAGCCATTCAGAATTCAATCCAGTGCTATCATGTCATCTGTGATGAGGTAAAAAGAGCTACTACCCAGACATCACTGGATCTTTTTTTCAAGACGGTAGGTAGAATTGAATCCAGCAAGGAAGCAGAACCTGTGGCACTAATGTCAGGCGTGGGTGAAATTGCAGCTTGCCCTCGTCTCCTATTGCTGACGATCCTTCAGCTCTACCGTCTCCCACCTCCTCTCCCTCCTCCAGTCAGTAACTCTTCTTGCCTGTTCACTCGATGCCAGCCCCTGTGTGCCAGCTGTTGTACTGCACTACTGTACTTTTCAAGGTACTGTACTGTAAGATTAAAAATGTTTTCTTTATTTCTTGTTTGCTTTTTATGTATTTTTTGTGTGAAAAGTATTATAAACCTATTACAGTACAGTACTATATAGCCGATTGTGTTAGTTGGGTATCTAGACTAACTTTGTTGGATTTACTTACGAACAAATTGGACTTAACGAATGCGATCTCAGAATGGAACTCGTTCATATGTAGGGGACTTAACTGTATTGGAATTTTAAGTGAATTTTATTTTCTTATCATTTTCCATGTTCCTAGAGAAAATTTGAATGGATAGGCATAGTTTTTACATTAGAAACAGAAAATGTTTGTTATAAGAACACAGCCCGTGCCTCCCTTCCTCCTCCTCCTCCCCCTCCCCCTCCCCTGCAGGCTATGACTCTGCATAGGACCTCCTGACCTTGGCAGCCGCCCCGTAAGGGGGAGACGGAGGACCCTTCAGCAGCCCTAGAAGCAGGTGCTGCCACGTTGGCAGAGACACAGGAAATGCAGGGATCTCACCTGATTTCACCAAGGAGTAGTTTTAAAAAACATTTTATATAATTGCCATAAGATGTGTGTGTGTGTGTGTGTGTGTGTGTGTACACATGCACTCAACCACAGCAAGAAAATCTCGGTTGTGAGAATAAGATACTAAATATATTTATTTCTTTGGGGGCCAGTTATCTCCTCAGGGGTCTATCAGAAAGGTTACCTACATTTTCTTTTTCATCACCTGTCAAAGGATATGGCATCCAAGTTCCCTTTAACTACTGGAGGCTGAATAAATGCCCAGACGTGTGGGGTTTTCAGACGAGAAATCCATGCCCTTGGCCCATGTCACTCTCGCGCCCATCATGGGTCTCAACAACCATGACGAGGGGACTTCCACTGACCCTGCACGTGTGCACCGACCAGCACGTCCACGGGGCCACACAGCCTCACTTCCTCCATGCTGGACGCCTGTGTCCTCCCAGCCTGTGGTCCCCACCTCAGGGAAGGTGAGCCCCTTATCCTCCCAGGAAATGCAAACAGTTCTGGCCTCATTACTTTTCTCAGAGGCTGGTTTTCATTCCGGAGCCTATCACCTCTCGGGTCTTTATTTCCCTACAGTGTGTTCAGGCCCAAGAATTTACGTATTGAAATATGCATGTGATCATCATAACTTAACACCTGTTACCTCTCCTTCATACTATGATTAGGGCATTAAATTGATTTGAAATTTGAATTATTTGAAACAATGTATGCATGTGAGTTATACCATCTATAAGCTTCATTTCGGAAGGGAAGAAGGGGGTTAGTTATTTCTCCTAAAAGGGAGCTGAGGACCAGGGCTATTACCAGCTCTCTCTAACTGGCCGGATCAGTTCCCTTCACTGGGCAAAAATATGAGTCTTCAACTCAGCCACGTTCTCTGGGTCAGCTTTTACCCACAAAACACTGAGATGCTATCCACCTGCCCTTTGGGGGTATTTGTCAAAATGGTCCAGAAACCAGAAGACTGGGTCTTCCAACCAACCAGCAGTGTGAATCAGGGTCGTCAGACAGGCTGCAAGCCCAGCAAGGAAGCCTTACCTGCCGAGAGGAGAAAGTCTGACTACCCCCTTTCGCTTGTTTACTATTGTGCCAGGCGGGGAGCGGAGACCCCATCTGGACTCTTCACAGGCTTGCTGTCACTGAGGTTTTCCTTCTCTCAGTCACCAAATGTGTCTGCCGACCGACCGGCTGATCTTCCCCTGCAGAAGTACTGGAAATCAGAGCCACATCCTAGGATGAAGAAATGGAGGCACAGAGAGGTTAAGTGACTTGTCCAGAGTCACACAGCTTGGATTTGAACCAAAGTCCCCTACTGCCTGTGGCTGAGGGTGCTTTCACAGGTTCCCTTTCCAGAATTCTGGCTTTCTCCCTGTGTTCGGGCGAAGTAAAGCCTCTGCCTGGAAGGGAAGCGGCAGACAGGGCCCTCTCTCTGCCTTGCCCAGGGCACTTCCAGACCAGAGGTGCTGGGACAGCCCTTCCCTCAGGAGCAGTTCTCCCCTCACTCGGGGCACTTCTGACCCTGCTGAAGACACACAGACGTGTCGTGTGGACCTGCTGTCCTGCTCTCTGTCAGCTCCCATTTGGGCTGACCACCCCCGGTCACACTCCTTCCCCAGAGCGCACATGTACGCATCCTGCCCATCTTGACAACCCTCGCCTGCCCGGTCTCACTTCTCAGTGTCCCTTTCAAACTGTGGCAGCCAGGGCCATCCTGCTAAATGTATTCTTCTCAATCTGGGGCCAACTTCTGGCTTTTCAAGGCCATTTTGAATCCTGCAAGTTTGTACAGAAAATCAGCCATGCATTTCTGTCCTTCCACACCCAGAATGCGTGTTTGTGTCTAAATATACATTTGCCTCGGGCCAGGTGTCAGTGGAGACAGTGGACTCAGCAGAGCGAGGAACGAACCTGCGGCACAAGGACTAAGACCCTCCCGCCACCCCAGCCGTTCCCCCCGCTGCTTGCACACTCACACTCACACATATTCACACCACTCGTGGCGCTGTCCCCCCACCCGCTGCCCCTCCTCGACACCCCTGCTCCTCAACCCTCTCGGCCACCTCTGCTCTGTCTGCCGTTCCAGATCCTCTTCCAGCTTCACTCAGATTTATCTTGAAAAATGTCCAACACATAACCCACTTTCCAAGGGCAGGTCTAGGAGGGAATAATTGCTGTTATATAGGGCGAGCCCCAGCGGCTCTCAGCAGATGCCCTGGTTTCCATAGAGCCCGTGCTCTGTTCACCCCCTGCCCCACCCCCACCCGGAACCCACGGTTAAGAACGTAGACAGAGACCCACTGTGGGAAGGGGCACCTACCCGGCTGGTGTCGGTGCTCAGAGGGCAAAGTCAGCGGACAGTGTTCATTGGTGATGGGGCCTGAGTGCAGAGATTCTTGTCAAGTCTTGAAAAGTGAAGAATTGTTGGAATTGGGTAGAGTGTATGATGAAGTAGCCTTGGATTGGTGGGTGCAGCAAAGGAAGGGTCTCAAAGGAGTCCCGAAAGCAGAGTCTCTGCTGCGGCTCATCTTCCGGGACCAGGGCCCCAGGAGCAGGCAACCTGGCCGTCATTTTGTCTGCTGGTTTGTGTGCTTGGTCCCAGCACCATGTAACACGGGGACAGGACATCTTGTTGGTTTCGGTGCTCAGTATTAATCAGAAGGAAGGCAAGCTTGAATCCATGCAAAAGGAAGTCTGTCTGCTTAGGCAGGGGTAGATGACAATGCGTATGCTCACGATGAAAGAAGGGACCAGGCAGGAGCAGCGTCCTTGCCCCTCTGAGTTAGCTACTAATTTTTATTTTAATGTTGAACCATTGCATGATTTATAATATAACTCAATCTATTAAGCACAGTTTAATGAATCAATCGGATATTTTTGCAACAAGTGAGACATATTAAGAATATGAATGTATTAGTGAATCAAATGATTTGTTCTAAATAATGCAACATGTTGGTGGTGCATCTAATTAGAAATTAAAATCAGGAACCTGATTAGAGACAATCGTAAAAGTATGTTGGTTTTGTTAAATATGTAGAAGGTGGTGGGCTAGGAGAATACATACTGACTGTTTAGAACAGTGCTTCGCCAAGGGAGCAGAAAAAGCAGAGGTGAACCTGAGGCGGTGGTGGGCATCACCTCTGGGCATCCCATGTGGGCATCACCTCTGGGCATCCCATGTGGGCATCACCTCTGGGCATCCCATGTGGGCATCACCTGTAGGCATCGCCTGTGCCGCCACCAGAAAGCTCAGCTGTGATGCCACAGCTCCAAGGCTGACTGGGAAGATTTTAGTAAATGCTTTCTCCAAATCCAGCCACAACGACAGCTTACTAACCACCTCACTGAGTCTGGGCACCAAATCAAGTCTTGATTCAGTCCCTTACTCTGCATATTTGTGATGTAATAAGATAGAATCTTCTTTCTGGGAAAAACTTTTATATCATGAAAATATTTACATTGATCACAAAGCTACATGGGAATAAAATACAACATAATGTCTGCAGGTATGCTTAGCTTTCAATTATTTTAGACCAAATGTTTAATAAAGTAGTTCTTGTGGGGAGACCATCGTCTGACCCCAGGGGCCTGAAAGGGCTGGCTGGGCCTGGGGCCACCCCACCAGTGGGACAAGCATCAGACAGCATCCCTGTCTCGGCCCCCAGTCCTCTTGCTTGGCCTTTCCTTCATAGCACGCCTTTCTTTGCTCTGCACATTCTTGGTTCTGTCTCCCCATCCCCAGCCTCCTAGGTTATGAGCCCTCGCCAGGCAAAGGCTGTGCTGGAACCATCTCTGTATCCTCTGCGGCATCTAAGGAGACACCCTGAACCACTATGTGTGTGAGGGAACTGTGTCACCCTCTGCCCGTTGACCTGGAGGAGGGACAGTTCTGTGGATTCAGACCCACCTCCTCCAGTCACAGCTCCGTGGCCGCTCAGGAGTTCCTGCTGGTCAAGGCTGAGGACTCAGCTAGCCCTTCAGGAGGATGGCCTGGCTGGGGATGAAGAAAGAGACAGGAAAATGGAGTAGAAAAGAGCAGTTGTCCCGGCCAATTGAAATTCAACAGATCCCCTGGGGATTCATCTTCTAAATGGCTTCTAATTTCCCTAAGTGTTTTGTCCTTTTCTCTCTTATAGTCGGGCATCCAGTGAGAAGGCACTGGTCATAAATTTCTGACAGCCCCTCCCTGGCAAAATCCGGACCACCGAGAGCCAAAAAGAAGAGTAAATGACATCACTTTTGTTTTACCACTGACTCCAGGGATGACTATCTTCTCATTCCCGCAGAGCAGAATCCTGCCTCCCCCACGCTTTGCAGGCCGGTGCCTGGTGCCCACAGCCCCTGAGGTGGGGCCTGGAAGGGGCCCTGCACCCCCCCGCTCCCGGCGACCCTTTGCAAAACATCAGACAGTGTCCCCTGACGGGTGGGTCTCTCCATCTGCTCCCGGCCCCAGGCAGCGCGAGGGCACTCCTCCCAGACACGGGTGCCCGCAGGGCTATGACCTAGGCAGGACAGGTATGAAGGACAGAGGGTTAAAGTGCATTGAATGCCACTGGGAGGCCCCATGCCAAACATGTTACGTGATATGGCATTTAATCCTCCCAACACAGTGAAGAGACCCTGTCACCACCCCCATTTTACAGATTAGACCTGAGGCCTGGAGAGATTAAGTGCTTGCCCAGGGTTTGTCTTTCTTTCTCTTTCACAGACACACGTGTGCACACAGACATGCAGACACACACACACACACAGGCACATACACATACACATACACACACACATACACAGGCACACACATGCACATATATACGCATACATGCACATGCACACACAGGTGCATACACATACATACACACACACACATGCACACACAGGCACACACATGCACATATATACGCACACATGCACATGCACACACAGGTGCATACACATACATACACACATACACACATGCACACATACAGCCCTCATAGCATACACATACACCCCCTCATAGCAGCCTCCTTTCATGATCTTGGTTGCAGAGTCTCGGAAAGTTAAAACTGGTAGAAACTCTAGTTCAAGTGAGAAATCCAAGCCCAGGAGCTGGTGGACAGCGCACTGGAGGTCACTCAGGGAAGGTTTGACAGAGAAACTATCGGGAACGTGAGCAAGTCCTGAAACCCAGCGTCTCAGGCAGGGTCTCCCTGAATCGGCCCCGAGATGGGGACCCACAGGCAAGTGGCTGATTACAGAACAAGTCCTAGTTGGGGGTCAGGAAGGACGCAGGAGAAGGGACGGGAAGGGAGGCAGGATCTCAGGGGGGTCCTACAGAGAGGAGCCTCAGCCGGACCCCCAAGGCTCTGGAGGGCGGGCGACACCTCTGACTTTGTCCTGCATGGAAGCAGGGGAGCTGGACTTTCAGGCCTCGTTCTGTCCTCACCGGCCTCCAGGCAGGACACCACCCAGCTCTCTGAGTTTGCAGGGCAATCAGCCCCTGTGGCCTGAGTCCTCTGAAGAAATTACAGTTGCTGGCTTTAGAAACTTGTTATGGCCATCTCAGTGGAGGGCCCTCAGTGCATCACTAAGCCCCCCTCCCCTCCGTGGGAACAGTGGCAGCGGCGCCAGGCCCTGCCGTGTGCGATCAGCGGCACAGACAGTCAGAGCCAGGAGCAAGCAACGGAGGATCCACCAGGATGACTTTAAATGAGAAGCACAGACCTGTGCCCAGGGAAGGCGGCACTCGCTGCTGCTCAGAGGAATTTCAACACTCGTCCACTTGAGCAGAATTCATGTTGAGTCAACACAGCGCCATTAGGGGACTCCCGAAGCATCCTGGGTATCAGCTCAACTGTTTCTGTTTCTTCCAGCCATTCACGCGGCACCTTGCATCGCATCAGGGCTGTGTGGGACTCAGGCCCATCCGGCTTCCAGTGCCCCGGGGTGTGAGGCACAATCTGGGGACAAGCAGCCCCACTTTACAGACACAAACACTGAGAAAGGATGGAGTCACTGCTTCTTGAATCTGGAGCACGAGCAGGTTTTGTGCCTGCCCCTCGCCTCCCATCTCGCATTTCCACTCTATGAGCAAAGCCTTCAAGGTACTTCATTCCTCTCCCTGCTCAGATTTTTTCCCCTCAGACGGAGTCCTCCAGGGTCAGCGAGCCCAGGTGCTGGCCGTGGTCTGGAGGAAACCCAGACTCGGGAGACCCGGATGCAATCATCAATTCTGCCACTTGGCAAATGTGACCTTGGGATCCTCAAGGCCATGGGGAGCTCCAAGGGCTGCCCGTCCCCACTTCTAGGAATAGGGCCGTGCTCCCAGCTGAGAGGGCTTTGCGGGCAGGCCGGTCAGGGTCTGGCCCCAGACCTGCAGGTGGGAAAGGCTGAAGTCTGAAACTGCAACATGGCTGAAGGCCAAAGACCAAGGCAAAGGGAGGTAAGTAGTGGATGAGTTGCCAGGAAGGTGAAAAGCCAAATGAATTGAGGGCAAAACCGGGCCTGGGGGTGTGGTTCAGAGCCACGCCCCCTCATCTTCCCTCACACACAACAGCCCAGGAACCGCGTCTCTGCACGCGGGTTGTGATGCCTGTGAAGGACCCGGCCTAAGTGCGCAGTCCCGGAGTCCAGAGACCTGCCCAGTATCCAGTGCAGCCCAGCGCCTTCTCCCACCGTGGACAGTAGACCCACTCCTCCACGTGCCCAGTGCCGGGGCTCACCTGCGCCCCACAACAATGCAGAGCCCGGGGAGGGAAGAGAAGGAGCTGTAGCCCGGCCGGCACTGCTCCCACCACCAGGCCGCCCACCTCAGCCAAGGTCCACCTGCCCCTGCGACGGGGATGTGATTGCAGCCTCCAGATGATGGCAGGAACTGTCGTGAGCATCTGTGTGGGAAGACGGGGTAATTCTCAGGTCACTATTTTGGTTTGGCGAATAGGTTATTTACAGGACAGTGAGGGCTCATGGATCCGTAGCCCAGGATGGGCTGAAACTGAGGAAAGGCTGGGAAGCATCGCTGGTCTGGCTCTTAAACTCCCCGTGCGCTCGGCCGGGAGGTGAGGGCCAGCCTCTGCCACCGTGGACCCTGGAGGCACTGGACAGACCTGGCTTCTCCTGCTCCTTTCCCCTTGAGCTCCTCGGAAGGGAAGCGAGCTGAGCCGAGGTGACCTGGAGCGGCTGGGGCGGGAGGCACCAGAGCAAAAATAACCAGAGAGGAGATTCCGGAGGGAGACGGACAGGAACACACTGTCTCAGCACAAACGGCTGCTCGTTTTGGAAGGACGGGCAGGCCTGCCCCCTGAAACGTGGGGAGCCCTCCTTGGCCTGATGCCACCCCCCACCTCTGGCCACCAAGATTGTGCTGGGGCTTCTGTCCCTGGGACCAGCGTAGGCACCAACCTGCCACCTCCGCCCTGCACATCCCCTCCACCCACACGCTGTCCCAGGAGGACAGGCCCAAAGAATGGGGTGGCCCAGGGGAGGTGCTCACAGGGCCTCTCATCCTGGCTGCTTCTGCAGAACTTGCCTTTGTCTTGCAAATTAGGGGACAGGTGACATGCAAGAAAAAGGCACGTTTCTATTGCAAATTGTGTTCTCAGTGTCTTCAGTGAAGCAATAAATTGTATTTTTCTACCTGTAGACTTTTGGGGGGGGGGCATAAAGGGAGCTTCCCGACAAGACAAAACACGTTATTGTTGGGTGCAGCCGGTTTGCATGTGTCAGTAGGAGGCGGCGGGCAGACTCCAGCGTCCCTGCTGAGGGTTCAGAGGCGTCTCCAGCCGTGAGCAGGGCTAGTACCCGGTCAGTGGAAACCACACGACCCAGGAGCCACTGCCAAAAGCCCACAGGGATGAAAACCTCCACAGAATGTTTTACAATTATTTTAATGGGTAATTTAAGTTTTTAATTATCAAATACTTTTGTGTAGGAAGGAAAAAGCCATATAATATACATAAATTCTAGGAAATAAGTAATTTTGCAACAAGAATGTCCCATAGTATTCAAAGTGTGTACATTGCTGCTCTCTGATGCTTCTCCGCTCTTACCATGGACAGCGCAGGGGCAGCTGCTGCTGGGACCCTGAGGACGCGGCACAGAAGGTCGGAAGGAAGTGGAACACGTGAGGTGGATAAAGGACAGAACGGTGCTCCGGGCAGGAAGCGGTGGGGCCAACAGAGACAGAGGAAGGCGACGCCCTCCCTGAAGGGAGGATGGGCCCCCAAGGTGCTGTCCCGGGAGTGGGGATGTCGGAGACGGGCCTGCCTGTGAGCAGACGCAGTGCAGCGCGTGTGGGCCAGGCCAGGGGCAGGTGGAGACGCACGCCTGACCCAGAGCACAGGAAAAGCCACGGGAACTTGAGATGCTGCCCTGAAACAGGGGGTCACGGCACCTGGTCCAGAGAGGACTCTTTCCTTGTGCTGCCAGCCCCAAAGTGGGTTATCGCCGTGGCCACGCTTGGCCCCTGCTGTAGGAGGAGATCATCCTGTCCCCTGGTGTCCTGACATCCAGCAAACCATGTCTAAGTCACCCCGGGCAGGACCAGCTGCTGATGTGCATGACAGTCGCCCAGGGAGCACAGCCGGGCACAGAGGGCAGGTTCTGGCACTTGCCCGAGGGAATTCCTTTATTCAAAGGCATTCTTTTCTTGAAATGTGAGTGATAAACTGGGAATCATAAAAATGAAATTGCTTAATTTTGTGGGGTTTTCCCTCCAGTTCCACATCCTGCAAAATTACAGAAGTGGTTATTTTTGCCATAGAATTCTCTCTTTTTTTGCAGAAAAAAAGTGCGTGCAGCAAAAAATATATTTTCCTGAGCCAAAAATGAGTTTGTAGGCTTTTTGGGAAATGCCAGAAATCATGCTAATAGTTAATGATGGTGTTTGAATGCTTAGTGTTGCACCAGCAATGTTTTCATGGGCCCCAGCCTCTCAGTTTCTCATTATGTTAGAGCCACACCGGTACACACAGTTCTTTTGTTCAGCAAGAAAAACACGGTCTTCTTTCGTTTGAGTGAAGGAGGTGCACTGCCCACTTTGGCGCATGGATCAAAGTGGATTTATGAATCCATTTTTTGAGGCTAGTGTTTCTGAACACATGGTGCAAATTCTGGCCCCAGTGTCCATCCTGAAAGCAAGGTTTTGTAAAGCTAAGCTTTTCCTAATTATTTTTCCCTCCAACAGTCCTGGAAATAATCCTATTTTCCTGCTTCCAGCTAAAATACAATTTCTTAAAGACACTGATTATTCTGATACTGTCCTCTGTCATGATAATAGATATGGGTTATGGATCATTAACTGGATCATGGAAATTAGTCACCTGCCGAGGCAGGTCAGGGGGAGAACAGAGGACCAGCCCTGCTGGCAACAGAGGGGTCGGTGCTGGAGGCTCTGGTGTGACAGTCTGTGTGGTCACCTGACATCACATATCCAGGAGAACGTGAGGCCAAATCTGTGTTCAGGTCCAGGAAGAAGAAATAAATTGTCAAAATCAGGAGAGGGAATGGGTGAGGGTGGGAGACCCCCAGGGGAAAGGGTTCACGATAGCATGGAGAACAGGGGGGCCCTTGCACTTGATCTCTTTCCTGGTTGGTCCCAGACTGCCTGGCATGTGTGGGCTGTTTCCTGGGAAAGCTGTAGCGTCGATCCCAGCTGGACAGCATCACCACACCTGCCCGCTTCACTGTCGCAAGTGTGTCCTGTGTGTCCTGTATATGTCCCACGTGTGTCCCGTGGTCCTACACTCGCCGAGCCGTCTCTCCAGACTCTGACTTTAAAGTCTGGAGCAGGGTGGAGCAGGAGCCCACGTGTTCACGCTCTGATAAGAGAAATGAAGGCTGTCCCAGGATAAGAAACCAAGAAATGTGCAGGGGTGGGTCCTAAGCAGCAAGACCCATGGGAGCTGGGGCAGAGGGGACCAGACAGAAGGACCTGGAGGATCTGACAACTGACTTGGCCTCACTCAGCGTTGGCCCCCTTGAAACAAGAAGCACTTGGATGAACGAAAACATCAATCTCCCCTCTCGTGTGGGATCTGAAGGCCTTTCAGTACCAGCATGTTTTGTGCCAAGAATCTAGATTTTGCCATTCCCCTCAACTTCCCTGCCAAAGGTCCCCAGCAGTCCCGCAGTCTTGCCAACTGTCTTTAAAACAATAACCCGCCGTCCCTGCCCAGGAAACACACTGCGCGCGTGGAGCACATCTTCGTCTGTACACAGCCAGGCAGCAGCTACTATAACCATGTTCATTAGACAGGAGGACACCGGGCTCCCTGCGTGAGGACAGGCCACAGGAGTGGCAGACACCTACCCCCAGGCTCGCTGAGCCCCTCACCGTGGTAAGCCTTCAGCCCGCCCCTGACGCACACCCTCAGTGAAGGTTGGCTGCTCGCCGAGCTGAAGACAAGCCGGATCGGAGCCCCTTCCTCACTCACTGGCGGTGAGACCACCGGGCCAAACACTCAACCTCCTCACCTCCTGGGGTCACTCCTGCCTCCCCACTGAGCTCAGATCCAGATTCAGTGAAGTCACGTGCATTAAGAACAAATCTTACTCTCAGCAGCAGCTGATTGCAAAAACAGCTCCAAATGCCTCCCACACCCATGCATCCTGTCTCCAGCGGGACCTCATGACCCCACCCATCAAAAGCCGGAGGCTGTCTCCCACCTCCTGAACCTGGGCCACGCAACAGCTTTGGTAAAGGAGACCGCAGCCATGTGATGTGGGCTTGGAAAGCCGTGTGCACTGGGCCCGCAGCGCTGGGCACCACCAGCTCTGTGAGGAGCCCTGGGCCAGCCCTGGGGGAGCAGCGGCCCATTCCCCCAGTCCACAGCCAACCACCCCGGACACATGAGGAAGGCTTAGGTGGGCAGCTGACCACGGATGCCCAAGGGAGCCCAGGTGACACCACCCAGCGGCTCAGCCCTCATCGCCACCCTCAGAGCCGTGAGCCAATAGAGGGCTGCTGTTTTCAGCCACAACGTCTGGGCTGGCTTGTTTGCAGCAGCGGGTAACTGGTCCACTGCACCACAGGGATGGCTTACAATTTGTTAACTTCCTGCCCTCCTTGATTCATTCCAAAGTAATGTGACAGATGCAGAGCCAGACTGCAAAGTCGGTAGCCCAGACCTGGGCTTCACTCCTCACTCAAGCCACCTGAGAATCAGAGGGCCATACCAGGAGAGCACCAAGAACTCCTCCATTTCTGATGTCTGGCGTGCTGGTGCGTCTTTTCGTGTTCTAAACTCTCACTTCAACATTGCCTCAAAATTTTGTCTAGGTTTTGAATCTCTCTCCTTTTGTTTCTGATACCAATTCACATTTTTCTTAGCGCCTCACCTATCATGTCTACACTGAACATCTGAGTGGTCATCTTTCTGTCCTAAGTCCACAGGATTCTCCTGTGATAAGACATTGCAGCTTTTCAATTCCTGGATGTCATCAATCAAGACAATTTAATAACAGATCTGGGGAGGAGACAAGAAAAAACTGGATGAATGACATTGCCTTAAAATTGGGTACACCCTCTCCATTGTTAGTATTACAATCAAGGCGTAACAAGGCTGAGCATTTCACACATTTGATCTAAAGGTGGTTTAGAAGGAGCCCCGCTGAGCTGCCGACACCACGCAGGGCACGGCAGAGCACTTCATAAGCTCTGCCTGGTGTCTGGAACCTTTCAGTTCACAACGTGTTAAGGAACATCTCCTACCTGAAGACCTCCAGTCCGTGCTTCCTCTCATCGGGTCACCTGCCTCTGGGAACTAACAGCTTCTCCTGAAAGTTGTCCAGAAGCCTGACAGCTGGCTGGTAACTGAGTGACAGTTCACAGCACAGGAATTGGCCCCAGAGACCTCTCTTAGCTCTGTCAGTTCTGTAATCTCTCCTAAGAGATAAGCCTTGTCGAGAAGGTTACCCGATACCCAGGAGATTTGGTGACTTCTGCTGTCTCCCTCTGCTCAGTATGTGACAGCCCCTTGTTTGCTTTCCTATTTCAGTGCGGCATCACAGCACAACAGTGATGACGAAATTCCAAGCAACAACCAGGGATCCAGACTCAAGAGAAACCACCCTATACGTGCAGCTACCTACCATCCCAGACCAGCCAGGTGCCCACCAGGAGCCGTGGGTGCCTTCCCTGAACTGCCACATCTGCCACGAGCAGGAGACACCCTTCTCTTCATCTGAGATTCCTGGCCCTGGCGAGCTTCTTATGCAACGATCGGTAACACCCACTGGGATTGCGGAAACACTAAAAGTTGTGTGTGCATGTTCAGGGTCAGGGTCTAGAAAAGACAACATACTTCTGGAGACCTTGAAGCTATGTGAGTGGCATGGGAGAAATTCATAATAATAATAATAAACAACCTCCCACATCATGAACTCTTCCCTTTTCTTCCAAATTACCCTCTTTCCTCAAAGACATTTAATTGTACCCCTTCCCCCCATCTAATGCAGTCAGTCACTATTTGTTCAGTACCTGGGATGTGCCCAAGAGCTGTATGAGGATAAAACACAGTGACTTAAGGGGCCCGCCATATTCATTCCACAATAGAAGGCCATGGGAATGTTTAAAGGCTAGATTGAGTGAGGCGTGTTATGAAAACAAAGCCTTAGAAAATGTCAGGAAACGTACCCTCCCCCACCCCCCGCATGTACCCACGCCCCACACTTCACCGGGAAGAGCCGGGGTACTAAGTTCCAAAGCAGCAGCCTGGAACGTTCCAAAGTACCAAGGACGCGACACAGAGGCAGGCCCCAGAACGCCACACAGGAGGCCACCGGGAAGGCACCCCCTTCCTTTCACTCTGCAGCCCTCACTTTTGGGGGGAGCAGTGCACGGGTAGCCAGTGACAGCCAGGGGTCACGTGTTATGCTGCTCTCATGAGGGCCCACCTGGCATATCATGAAAAGTCCAACTGAAACTGCAAACCATGCCCTGGAGGCACAGGCAGGTCCAGCTGCGCCCCAGGCTGGTGTTCTCTCACGAAGAAAACAAAACTGGCCCCGAAGCGAACCCAAAGCCTAGATACACAAGTGCTCTGAGAGGTGAGAACCCAGGTCAGGCTGCTCCCGAACTCTGGTGGCTGCGAAAACCCCAGGTGATATTTTTCAAAAAGCATCATCTTCTTCATCTGATAAACAGGAGTAAGAATTCTCCACCTCAAATGAGTCCAATGATATCTGCTCTGCTCAGTGGTTCAGATGAGAGAATGTTCTGATCCGGAAAGGATCCAGGGACAGTGGCAAGTTTACTAGGATAAGATGGTATCTTCCTGCCATCTGAGAAGTTCTTCAAGCCGGGAGGAGTGGACCGTGGCCTTTCCTGAGTGTTCCAGACCACAGCCTTGCAGCTCTGGGATCTGGAGCCAGAAGCCTGGCTGCGCTTTGCCACGCTACAGAGATGGAGGGGGGATGGCATTCAGGTGGCTAAAGACAGAGCACAGATGGTGCTGGTTCCACTGACCTGCACCTCCACCCACCTGCCCCCTTACAGGTGCACTGGGACTTGAGCTTTCTCTCTGGGCTGCTGAGGACCCACAGGAGCCAGTCCCACAAAGGGAACACGGGGAGGGACCTGCTGTTCTGGTCCCACCTCTGACCCCAGCCCGCTGGAAACTCCACCCCAGGAGCCCTGGCAGAGGAAGAGGTGCCTTCTCAGGGCCAAGGGGTTGGTGCCCAGGCAGGGAGAGGCCTCTGCACCAAGGAGGGTTTCCTGGGGCATAACAGACAATGAACACCAGGGTTCAGCCAGTGCCAGCCTGGCTGGGGTACCGGGCACTTCTGTGCCTGTGACAGAAGTGGGCTCACAGATTCTTTTCCTAAATCACTTTTGACTCCCTTCTGGTACTTCTTTCTTCCTCACTTCTTTCTCTATGAAATCCCTACTGAAAACACCACTTCCCCCGCCTCCCTCAACGTTGGAAATGCAGACTATCTTGGGAGGTGCCCTCCCTCGCTCCCTCCCCACTGCCCACTCTCCTCACCAGGCTTATGCCCACCCCCCTTCTCCCGACAACCCAGTTTTCCTCTCAATTCCCACTGCCCAGGGCCAGCCCTGCACGCACATCAGACCGGTGTGACACTGGGTCGAGGTCCCGGAGTCTGGGCCCCGCGCCTGGTTTCACGGGGTTGATTGGCTGGTCAGGACCCTAGGAGATTCAAGCCTATAAAGTGGGTCCTTGGGAACCTCAGAAAGAACGAACCAGAGCCTGGGGAGGCCTTTAGGACCGAGGGGAGCCATTTCTTCTCCGAACCAGGCGGCAAATCCGCCCTCCTAGTCCCCAGTGGATGCCCCCTTCCCCCAGCCTCTGTCACCCACATTCCCAGACACCGGGCCCGGGCCACCTGCCAGACGCGATCCCCCGCGGGGCCCGGCGGCCTGGGGCAAAGTTGGCGGCGCCTTCGCGCGGAGCCATTCCCTCCTCCTCCTCCTCCTCCTCCTCCTCCTTCCTGCCATCCCCAGAGCCCGTGGCCGCCGCCTCCGGCACGCGTGTCTCCAGGCTCGGGAGCCGAGACGAGCGGCGAGCCCCGGGCGCCCCTCGCCCACCCGCCGGCCGGGTGCGCGCCGCGGGAGTCTCCTCTCACCCTCCTCTCCTGGTGGCCGGAGGGCCGGGCTCCGCCCCGCCGCCGCCGCTAGCTCGCTCCAGCCGCCGGGCCGCCGCCGCTGCCCCGCGCCCGGCGCTCCAGTACGCGCGGGGCAGCCGGGGGCGCGGGCGGCGAGCGCAGGGCCGAGCGGCAGGGAGTGGGCGGAAGGGAGAAAGCCGGGCGGCGTGGGAGGGAGCCGGGAGCAGAGGCGGGCGCAGCACACCCCGCGCCCCGCGCGCTCGCTGCCTCCGGAGACGCGCGGGCCGCCACCGGGCGCACTAGCGGGTCACCTTGTCCGGGAGGTGAGTCCCGACCGCCACGGCAGCGCGGGCAGCGGAGGGGCCGGCGGGAGCGGGGCGGGGGCCGCGGGTGGGCGGCGGGAGGGCGGGCGGCAGGGAGGCGGCCCCCGCGCGGGAGGGCGTCCTGGCTCCGCCTCGGAGCGCGCAAACCGGCGGCGTCGCGGCTCCGGGGTGAGTTCGGGTGGTCCGGGCGGCGGGACCGGGGAGGCGCGGGGTCGCCAGGCGCCAGGGAGAGCGGAGCGGACGAGGAAGATGTGGAGGAAGGGGCCGGGCGCCGGCAGCCCGGGCTGCAGCTTGGCGCCTCGCCACCCCAGGCGCCCCGGCGGCGCGGAGGCTCCGCTGTGCAAAGTCGGAGGGAGCTGCTGAGACCAAAACCCGGGAGCCCGGCGGAGCGGGGCTGCCCGGGTCGGTGGAGGCGCGCGGCGGGCATTGGCTCTGAGGGTCCGGGAGACCCCCTACAGCGACCCAAAGGAGACCGACTGGGGCTGGTGAGCGGGGCCGCCGCGGAGCTGGGGTCCGAGGTCCATCCGGGACAGGGAAGGGAAGCGGGCTTCGATTCGCCGAGCGGAGGGAAAAAGGAAGGCGAGGGTGCGAGCGCGCTGGGGATGGGGACTCCTGACCGACGACCGGGACGGAGACCGGGACGGAGACCGGGACGGAGACCGGGACTCTGGGAGCCCCTCGGTTCCGCGCGCTGTCTGGTCCCTGGCAGCCGCGACAGCCCGCAGCCCTGGGAGCCGCCAGCCACAGCGCGGAGAGGGGAATGAGTGGATGCGTTTGGGGTTCAAGTTCTGGTCACAATTTCCCTGGGTATGATTTCTGCCTCTTCGTGCGCGCTCTCCAGGTGCGGGGAGAGGGAATTGGATTACAGGCAGAATGGGGCATTTTTCCGGGGAAAGGGGCTTTGATCGCGATGCGTTTTCTGCGAGCCTCCAGTGGAGTGGGCGCTTACAGCCCTGCTTTGGGGAGGCTGCCAGCGGGGTCGCTTGGCTTTCCTGAAGGACTAGAGAAAGCGGTCTTCCCGTCGCCTTCGTCTGCTTGGGTGCCCCTTGCACGCAGGGGAGTGTGCACCTATCACCCAGACTTCAGGTGCGCGCAGCCCATCTGCGGCATCAGATGCGCTGGCGCCGCCAGGCTCCTGGCCGGACTCCTGTCTGCGCCTTCCCGGGCCACCTCCCGGGTTCGGGTTTGGTGCAGCGGACACTGGCTGAGGGCTTGGCAGATTTAGGGGCTGGGGGTAGGTGGCTCCGATTTGCAGTTAGAATCAGGCTCAGGCAGTGGGGCGAGCACCTTGGTCAGTGTATCTGTGGGTCCCCCTCCTGCTGGCCAGTGTGTTTGGTCAGAGCCCAAAGGGAGCGGCTTCTGCCCTGCGCAGAACTGCAGCCTGTGGGGCGAGCGGCCTTTAACAAACCCCAGAGCCAGCCAACTTTTCCTTGCTGAGGAGAGATTGCTGGGCAGTCGGCGCTGGTGCTGGGATGTGGTCTCCTGAGGGGGTCTGGCTCCCTAAATGCTCACAGCAGCCAGAGTGGAGAGCCAGCCCGGCGATGGGGGCTAATGTCCGTTCTGGCTAAGACAGGAAGTGGCTGGAGCAGATTTTCGGATGAATTATCGCATGCTGTGTGCCTGGTGGTTGCGTGGAGTGTCTTTCTGGAGATCAGACCACAGGTGTGGGCCTGTGAGACATTTGAGGGTGAGCCCTCCACCTCCCTCCCACCCTGTCTCCAATACCCCAGGGCCCCTTTGCCTAGAGCAAACGGTGGTTTGTCACTGATCTGGTGCCCTCTCCCACCCTGCCCCCACCTACCGCATGAAAATGGAATCGTCATAATCAAGAGGGCCTTGTTAAATAAAGGAAAAACTGGGGAAATCTATGTCTAAAGTATTTTACAGTGGAAAATGTCAGTGGTTGACAGAGGTGGGAAGAACAACGCACTGACCCTGCAGTGTGCCCCTCATCCACCCTGCTGCCCTTCCCTCCTGTTTACCACCCTCCTGCGAGTTTGGGAGGCCCGTGTCTGAGGAAGGATTTGGAAACTTATTCCCAGCTCACTTCACTGCTAAATGCGGCCCATGAATCTCCAGCTGATAACATTTCATTTCGTTTTCACATAACCATCAGCAGAAACAACTTCTTTGAATGATGCCATTAGAAATAGGTGATGTTAAAATAGAAACGAAGGTGCCCCCCTGTCCATCTGGGGGTAGAAAAGAAACCTGCTAACGTTCCTGGAGGCACAAAGAGGGGGTTGAAGGAGGAGAGGGAAATTCAGACCTTGAGAAAAGAGACATCTGAAACAATTGCATTTGACTCGTGCCAGCGGACGTGCAGGGGAGAAACAGATTCCAGCTGAACCGATACAAGCAAAAGAACATTTCTTTTTTGGTAGAAAAAAAACAAAAAAACTTTAAAACTCAATTCCTAAATCATAAGCAGTTCATTTCTTCCACATTTCGCACTGGCAGAAATTTAAAGTGCTGCACTGACTTGCCTCCCTCTCTCATTAGCTCTAACGCGTATTTTCTCAGGAGTTATTACTATTATAAGAGAATAAAAAGATATTTTCTTATGTAAGTTTTCTATGGGAGACACTAGTTGGTGCTATTCTGAGGCTCGTGAGAGTGCTGACATTTCAACTCTCAATGAGAGAACGTTTGATCATCACCTGGTCACATCTGGAGACTCTGCTCCCTCAGATGGGTTCCGAGTGTGGAGTCTCTTGGCTGGAGAAGGGAGCCTGGGACCGGCCTCCAGAGACTGTGGGAGCGGACCCCCATCCCTACGTGCCCCCCCCCTCACTCTGCACACCTCCGCACATTCTTTTACAGAAAAGCTGCTCCTAAAAATTGTCAACAACGTGCTTGGAGGATTTGGCAAACTTTTGAATACCTTGATAAGGTGCACTCTTTAATGGCATCCTTGGCCAGCCTCTTGTGATATGAATAACCATCCTGTAGGCCAGCACCTTTATGTTCTCCTTCCCCCAGATAAAATCAGCGTGACCCCTAGCTCCTCCTTTTGGCCTTTGTGGGGCCCGTGCACACTGGGGATCCTCACGGCCAAACGGGCCGATCGCAGGGCTGTGACCTATAGTCTCACCAGACTCACATCAGCAGCAGCACCCTCGGACTGAGGGGGCAAAGGTGCAAAGACTGAAGCATGGGGTGTTGGGTTGTCAGCATAAGCACAGCCTGGGGCTAATGAGAAGCAGAAAGGCCTGGTCCTTCGGTGGGAAGTCACATGAGGCCGTTTGGGGGGAAAGGTGCTCATAGGGAGCGACGCTAGAACCACAGCTTTGGCCCAGCATCCCTGCACTGGAGGCGTTGTGCCAACATGTCAAAAAACAAAACGTGAAAGGTGTTCAAATATTAAATATTCTGAGCATTGACCGTAGGCTGACCCAGATCCTGCCCATGTCAGCAGAATTGGAGTAACGTAGGTAGTAGTCGGTAGTTTAAACAAATGTGATTTTTCTACATTCTCTGTGCAATTTCAGATTTTTCCTGAGAGCTTATAACCATGTTTTAAACAGGAAGAGCTGTAACTCTTTTAGGCACTGGGCTACAGTTCAGTGCCCTCAACATGGCTTAGTTTAGATCAGGCAGCCTGAGGACCAAGGCTGGGAGGGAGGAGGGAGGGGGCAGGGGGGAGAGAGTAGGGAGGAGGAGGGAGGAGGAGGGAGGAGGAGGGAGGAGGAGGAGTCTGGAGACACAAGTGGCTGCCACGCCCCAGGACATCGTCTGGCATTCCCGTGCCAAGACAGGCCTCCATCTCCGGGCTCTTGCTGCTTACCTGTTGAATGATCTGAGACCACTTAACTTTTCTGAGATTCTCTTTCCTTCCATCCATGTTCCTTCCAGGATTTTGAAAACAAAATGTTTATGGTTGCCCCAGTTTTTAAAACGGGGATGACTCTGGTTTAGGAGCACTTTAGTTAGAGTCTTTGGATGTCTCCCTGGGTGAAGTTTGTGTCCCCATGGTTCTCAGGACACAGTGTGGGCCCCGGCCCATGCTTGCCCCTGCATCCCCCAACTTCTTGTTGGCAAGAGTCAGGGTAACGTCAGGGGCACCTGTCCACGTGGTTGTGTCCTCACATAGGAGCCGCCTGAGTGGTGTCAGCATTCCCCTCAGGTGGGTTCAGAGGGCATGTGTGGGAAAAGCTTATGAAAGATATCTCTAACACGACTTGATTTAGACTCACATCACATTATTAAAGTTACGTGATGCATGTTGTTTAGGATAAAACGTTTTAGAGCAGGTTCTCAACAAACCACAAAGCACCACTTATAATGCATGACGTTTTAAGTTACAAACGTTGTTTCGATCAAAAGTCTGAGTCATCTTAAACCGTGTTATGATAAATAACCTACTAAATTGCACAAAATGAAATAAAATAAAATACTTAAGGAAAACAAAAACAAATAAGAGAACCGTTAGAACTAAGAATAACACAACCAGGAAACAGTATACATGTGTAGAAAATAATAAAAATAAAAGCTGCTTCCTAAAGATCAACCCAGGGGAGAACTCTGCATATTGGCTTGCATAAAAGAATTTACCGAGGAGTTCAATTAACATTATTCCAGAGAGGTGGAGGTTTTGCTCTTGCGGGTCAAATCAACGTTCAGTGTAAAACATTTTGAGTTTTTAGTTCCCAGTTGGATCTTATGGATCTCATCACAGTCATTTTTAAACATAGTTCCTGATAATGCTGCAGTGACATTTAGGGGCTGTGACTCTGAAGGAGGGAACATGAGTGTTTATTGATTGCAAGTTGAGTCTTTCATGGAGGGCCTGCTTAGTTTAAATTCATAGTTTTAAAACGTATTACTTCTCAAACATTGGACCTCATGGAGTAACCACTTTTCAAACGTGCCTCCCATCTGTTCCTTTCTTAATCTTTTCTGTTGGGAAATGTCAGTGTCCAAAACAAAAGCAAAAAGCAAACAAACATTTCAGGCAATTAGAAACATAAAAGTTTTATTCCATTGCCTCAACTTTAAACCAAAGATACTTCTGAAGGGGACAAAGAATCTTACCTCAAATATGTCGAGGCTTCACCCCTGCTCAGGGAAGCAGAAAAATGAGCATGTGACATAAACTTCCCATTCTGCCTCAGGTACAATATGCAGTTTTTAACCGATTCTCCTGACCCTGGTCCTCCCACCTCGGTGCCACGGGCTCTCAGCTGTGCAGTGTCTGAAATAAGAGGGTTTGCTTTTGAGGATTCCAACGTGATTAAGTCCTAGGTCAGGGCTGGGAAATACAGCCCTGAGGGCTGGGCTTAGGCTCTGTTTAGCATCAGAGGGACTCCACGGATGCCCAGGTCAGGCCACCAAAGATTGCTACCGATACTTCTGTTTCTGCAGGGTCTCAGATTGCCTTTAAATAAAGTATGTGCATTTCTGCAGCCAACCTTAGTATCTGAAATCTCTGCCTCGGCCCTTTCCCAAGTGTTTCCCTTAGAGGGAACATACCCGTTCCAGTTGGGGTAAGGGACTACCCCTTAGATAGTCCTGTGGGGTAGCAGGAAAGGAGAAATGAGGCAGGTCAGCCGTGTACTCTGGGTCTGAGACACTGTCTGAGCACAGGGTCTGGCCCGTGCCTGTGGCTCAGGCATTGGTAGATGTGTTTTAAGAGCCAGGCGTCTGCTCTAGACTGTGCCCCGTGTGCACGCTGATGGTGGAGAGGGCCCCGTGCTGGGCAAGCCCACCCCTCCCAGCCCAGCCCCGAAATGCCTTCCAGGGCCTCTCGCCTGCACACGACCCCATCCCCACTTCTCTCTCCTACTCTCTTCCTCTCCCCTCGTGTCCTCCATACAAGCAGCTTCAAAACACGGGCCCTGAGCGGATGAACTAACATGCTCACTGCCTCACGGCTTTGCTTTTCTACACTAAACCCAGAGACACAGAACACCCGGCTCCGTTCTCCGTGCAGGGTCGTAGCCCCACTCCATCACCAAGATGGATTTCTGTTAAAAGCCAATTTTAAGTAAAGGGAAGTCATCTCTTCTGTTATTTCTAAGTTCATTCTCTGCCTTTCACTCTTGATATTTCTAAAGCTGTGGATGGAATGTGCCACCTGACACGTGGGCACCCACTTCCTTGTTCCCTTTGCTCAGAATGAGATCTCAAGACTCTTGCCGGCATCTCTCCTAACATCCTTTGGACTCAGCATGTACCTCCCGAGCGACCCAGAACAGGAGGGCTCCTGATGTGACCGCATCCCAGACCTTCTGTCGTCCCCTTTAACCCCACTTGTCGAGTCCGCTGCACAATATTCTTGGCAGGATTGCTGATCTGAATGTTCTGGTTACAGGTGCATTACCTGTGAATAGGGACATTTGGGTATATTTGGGGACATCACATTCTGTTCTAAAACCATGGAGGAAAATGTATTGTGGACTCAAAGTGTGCAGAATAATGCCCTTTCCTTCCCTGTTGCTGGACTTGAGCAGTGATTTGCCAAGTCCCTTTCCAGGAAGAACACATACTTCAGGCTCTTGGGTCACAGACATGAGTTTCTTCCCGGATTCTAGCCGTCTCTGTGTGTGTGCAGGACAGGCCCGCCCGCTGGGCGAGAGGCTGCAGTGCAGCTGTGAACGCGGGGCTGTGCCCTCCGCCCGCAGGTGTTTGATCGTGGTCCAGAGCAGGGAGGTTTTCACGTGTTCACGTACCCAGCACCAGCGCTCCATCAGGAGAGTGGACGCTTTGGAGGCACCTCCGCCCCCGCTTCTTGTTCACCTCTTTGCCCCCGGACTCAGAAGCTCCTCGGTGGGCGCAGGCTGCATCCCGCTGGCTCTGAGCTCATCCCCACTCGGAGCCGCTCTGCCTTCTCCGGCTGCTCTGTGTACCCAGGACTGCGGCAGCCAAGCTTCCAGACGTGCGAGCAAAAGGGCTTCCCGGTGACCTTGAAGAGGGTGGGCTCCTGAGCTGTGGCCCATATAGTGCTGCCCACGTCTTGAGCTCCAGCTGCTCCAGGGCTCTGGGCTCCCACACAGGTGTCTGGTGGCCTTCAGATAGTCCATTACCTCGTCCAATTTAGAAGTGCAGCCACGTCCCACTATGGGCTGGAGAAACGCTGCCTGGTGGGAGGGACCCTGGTCTGTCTGTCATCAGCTCTTCTGTTCTGCTCGGGCGCTGGGACATGGGGTGGGGGAGGAGGAGGAGGAGGAGGAGGAGGAGGAGGAGGAAAGGGGCCAACAGCTTTTCCTCATTGGAGCTATGGTTGTTCCCCTCTCTGCTGTCAGAGAGGCACCGGCAGATCCTTCCCCAGGGCCTTCCCAGGGCACAGCTCCCGCCTCCAGCCCAGGTCTCCCCACCAGCCTTGAGTGTCCCAGCTCTGTCTGCAGAATGGGAGTGTGGCCTCTGCTCCTGCAGCCCCCCTGACCTCAGGATCCGTGCTCCTGACTTATCCGCTCAACTTCCGGGAGAAATCGTATGACCTCTCGGAAACGTGTCCCCAGACCTGTGGGCGTCTCCCCATCCTCGGGGCGAGGGCCTATGGGCATGTGGGTGCATGCATGCCAGAGGCTGGGGGCAGCATGGGGGTGACATGGGCCTGCTTCAGGAGTGGGTGAGCACAAGAGGAGAGGGGCACTTGGGGTGACCAGGAGTTTCTGGACCATGGACATGGCGGCGGCAGAGCCCTGACCGGCCAGGAGGTCAGGGACGGTGAGTCCCATGGGCTCCTGCCCTCCTGGCCGCAGTGGGTCCTGGATGCCGGGGGAGCTGGCAGCTCTTCAATGGAAACGGGGCCTGTGGGATCAGAGGTGAGCGAGGCCAGGCCCAGGGAGGCCGAGAGCTGGCAGGAAGGACCCCTCCTGCATCACGGGTGGCAGGGGCTCCAGGCCCCTGGGGTCTGGACCCACCTGCAGGGACGCGGTCCTCAGCTTCCCTTCCCCGGGCAGTGGCCCAGCTCTCCATCCTCTCTCAGGTGGAGCTGCTGTGCCCATCTGAGCCGGTGCCTCACCCCAGGACTGGCCTGGCTGCACCAAGGGGACCCCACTGTCCAGTTTCCAGGTGAAACGAGGCGAATTCATGAACTTGGAGGAGTCGAGTCTGAAGGGCCGGGCTGAAGCTTTCACAGGTCATCTGCAGCTTCTCCAGGGCTTATTCCGGGAAACCCACAGGAGCTTCTCCTGTTTGCCCCATACTGCATCTCCCTCCCAGGCAGGAAGGGAGGATAATGGTGGGAAATGTGTATATCATTCCGTTTGATTGCGAGTCCCGATCAAACTTGATGGGGTGAACCCCGGGGGTTCCCAGCCTGATCTGCAGCCTCATGTCGCCAGAGGAAGGGCCCTGCGCATGGACCCTTCAGGGATCTGTTCGTTTAGTGTTTGTCTCAAGGTCACGTTTGCCCACCCCCAACCTGGCACTGTGCTTGGTGTAAAACTCAAGACAGCTGCCCGTCCTGTGTCATCACTGGACAGACACGCAGATGCAGACGTTCCATTCTGCAATAGAGGCCAAGTGGGACAAACGTAGCTGGGTCATCTGTCCTTCTGTATTTTGTGGTGGTTTCCTGGGAGGAGAGCGTCCATGCAGGTCACCAAACAGTGACCCAGGGTGAGCAGAAAGCCAGCTGTGGCCCAGCTGGGATGATGTGTGCCTGCAGCTGTCCAGGAGAATAGAAATCTCCTGCATGACACACCGCGGTCAGAGGGGAAACTGTTTCCTCTAATGCCACAGGCCCCGGATGGCACAGAGAACATCCAGATATATTAAACAGGATGGCAAGCTGCCCAGCGAGACCTCCTTCCCGCTCTGGGCACAAGGCTTTTCCCAGAAGATAGAAATGTCCTTAGATACTGCCCAGAAATGCTGGTCTTCCTGGAATTTGTATTCAGAGCTTCAGATATTTCAAAAATATATTTCAGTGAGTTAGACTCTGCCCATTGCTTCCCTTTCTCCTTAAGACTACACTGGTGCCTTTCTTGGAGAGTAAAGCCAAGATGAACCCAAGTTGTTTCTTGGGGGCACAAATCAGAGGTACCCTGTCTCTACTGAAGTTCAGCTCAGCCCTAGAAAACATCTTGGGAGCACAGTCCTGACCTACACCTCTCTCTCCTCTGAATTCTTCTTCCCCACCCTGACCTCCTTGTATTCCCCACCCTCTTGGCCAGGACGGGTGAGCCTGGCAGGAGCCCACTGTTTTCACCCTCCTCGTACTCTGACCAGCTGAACTGTCCTGGAAGCATCACGGTTCTTGACTTCAAACTACATTACAAAGCTATAGTAATCAAAACAGTATGATACCGGCATAAAAACAGACACATAGATCGATGAGACAGAATAAAAAGCCCAGAAATAAACCCATATATATATGGTCAATTAACATATGACAAAATAGTCAAGAAAATGCAAGGGAGAAAGGACAGTCTTTTCAATCAGTGGTGTTGGGAAAACTAAATGGTCACATGCAAAAGAATGAAACTGGACCGCTATATTACACCACACACAAAAGTTAACTCAAAATGAATCAAAGATTTGAATGTAAGACCCAAAACCACAAAACTCCTGGAAGAAAACATAGGTGGTAAGCTCCATGACATTGGTCTTGGCAATGATTTTTTGGATTTGACACCAAAAGCAAAGGCAACAAAAGGAAAAAAAAACAAATGAGAGTCCATCAAACTAAAAAACTTCTGCACAGCAAAGCAAACCATTAACAAAATGAAAGGGAACCAACCTACTGACTGGGAAAAAATATTTGCAAATTATATGTCTGATAAGGGGTTAATACCCCAAAATATATAAATGACTCATACTACTCAATAACAAAAAAAATCTTATTAAAAATGGGCAGAGGTTCTTGGGGGCTTCCCTGGTGGTACAGTGGTTAAGAATCCGCCTGCCAATGCAGGGGACATGGGTTCAAGCCCTGGTCCGGGAAGATCCCACATGCCACGGAGCAACTAAGCCCATGTGCCACAACTACTGAGCCTGTGCTCTAGAGCCTGCGAGCCACAACTACTGAGCCCACGTGCCACAATTACTGAAGCCTGCACACTCTAGGGCCCATGCTCCACAATGAGAAGCCACCACAATGAGAAGCCCGCGCACCATGACGAAGAGTAGCCCCTGCTCACCACAACTAGAGAAAGCCTGCACGCAGCAACAAAGACCCAATGCAGCCAAAAATAAATAAATAAATAGTTTTTTTTTAAATGGGCAGAGGATCTGAATAAAGATTTTTCCAAAGAAGACATACAGATGGCCAGCAAGTACCTGAAAAAGTTCTCAACTCACCAATCATCAGGGAAATGCAAATCAAAACCACAATGAGACATCACCTCACACCTGTCAGAATGGCTATTATCAAAAAGACAATAAATCAGGTGCTGTTGAAGATGTGGAGAAAAGGGAACTCTCGTGCACTGTTGGTGGGGATGTAAATTGGTGCAGTCGCTATGGAAAACAGTATGGAGAGTCCTAAAAACATGAAAAATAGAACTACCATACGATCCAGCAATTTCACTTTTGGGTTTATCCAAAAAAAATGAAAACGCTAACTCAAAAAGATATATGTACCCCGAATTCACTGCGGCATTATTTACAATAGCCAAGATATGGAAGCACTGATAAATGGACAAAGAAGATGTGATATATATAGCTGTAGAAATATACACATATATACACAATGGAATACTATTCAGCCATAGAAAAGAAGGAAATCCTGCCATTTGCAACAACATGGATGGAACTTGAGGGCATTATGGTAAGTGAAATAAGACAGAGAAAGATAAATACCATAGGATCCCACTTGTATGTGGAATCTGAAAAAAACACAAACTCTGAACTCACAGATACAGAGAAGAGATTGGTGGTTGCCACAGACAGGTGGGGCTGGGGTGGGGAAAATGAGTGAAGGGGGTCAAGAGGTACAAATTCCAGTTACAAAATGAATGTCATGGGTTGTAATATACAACATAGTGACTATAGTTAACAATACCATATTGTATATTTGAAAGAGCCTAGATCTTAAAAGTTCTTGTCACAGGAAAAAAGTTGTAACTGCACCTGGTGATAGATGTTAGTTAGACCTACTGTGATCATTTCACAACATATACAAATATCGAATCATATGTTGCTCACCTGAAAGTAACATAATGTTATATGTCAATTATACCTCAATAAAACAAAAACACAACTGTGGAAGGGATTGCTTTGCTGCTTCTGGTGCTCAGGAGAACCCCATCTCTGGGCACGAGCTGTGGGGTGGGTACCAGACGACCCAGAAGCCTGCCATTCAAGAGCCCAGGGGACGCGGGTGAGGCCACCCGACTCTGGTGCTTTCCCATCTGTAAAATGGAGAAGATACCTACCCACCTCTTGGAATTACTATGAAAATGCAAATAAAGGATGAAGTAGAGAGAGAACTTATGTAGGGGAAGCGGGGAGGTTCAGTCCTAAAAAAGAAATGAAGTTCTGGAGATCTGTTTCACAACAATGTGAATCTACTTAACAATACTGAACCGTACACTTGAAAATAGTCCATGTGGTAAATTTTATGTCGTGTAGTTTTACCACAATAAAAAAAAAAAGTATATTAATTGGAGCACTAAGGTTCTAATTACTAGCAAATAATTGACGTGGACTTTTTTTTTTCTTTTTTCTTTTTAGTTTATTTATTTAATTTACTTTTGGCTGCGTTGGGTGTTCGTTGCTGCACGCAGGCTTTCTCTAGTTGAGGTGAGCGGGGGCTACTCTTCGTTGTGGTGCGCAGGCTTCTCCTCGCGGTGGCTTCTCTTGTTGCAGAGCACGGGCTCTAGGCACGCGGGCTTCAGTAGTTTGGCACGTGGGCTCAGTAGTTGTGGCTTGCAGACTCTAGAGCGCAAGCTCAGTAGTTGTGGCGCACGGGCTTAGTTGCTCTGCGGCATGTGGGATCTTCCCCGACCAGGGCTCGAACCGGTGTCCCCTGCATTGGCAGGCGGATTCTTAAGCGCTGCGCCACCAGGGAAGCCCAACATGGACTCTTCTGATGTAGCCTCAGGAGTAACTCCTGCCACATCCCATCAACTATGTGTGAGTCACAAGTCACATTGTTTCTCAAAAGTATATTCTAGAATGTGATGCTATCTTAGGGCCATAGTCAGAAACTGGGGCATAGGTTAATAGCGCCAATTTTGCACAACACGTGTGTACATTAGTTATTACGTGAGTGAATTCTAGGTCTTGGGAATTTTGTTCAATTCCATCATTCTCCAGTGTTTTCGCTGAAGAGATAAAAGGGACAACTGAGAAAAAATGGAGAAGTTTCATGTCCTCGCAGGTCTATTAACTTCTCCAGATTTACATAGAAATCAGTGGCAAAGCTGATTTGGATCTAACTTTTCTGCTTTTTCACTTCTTATTTTCTTCTTTTCCTTATTTGTGTGCAAAATAAAAAGGCCTGTTTAAGTCTACGTTAGAACACAGGTTCTAACCTATGAACCTAGAAGTGAAACAGCAACAATGACAAAACCAGGAGCATGGGAGCTGAACTATGGGGGTTATTTTTCTGACACGATACGAGCCTGGAGGTGGGAGGTGCTGAGTCGGCACCTCAGTGGGGTCAGGGCTGCATCTCTACCACCTCCTGGTTCCCAGATGGCTGCTGCAGCCCTGGACATCACATCTGAGATCAAGGCAAGAGGTGGGAGAGGTGGACAGAGCCCTTCAGAAGACATTTGCCCACAGCAGTCTTTGGCCAGAGCTGTGTGTGTGACCACTCTTGGTTACAAGAAAGCCTGGGGTGAGGAGGAGGATTTAACTTTTCCAGCCTCCAGGTGAAGGTGGGCAAAGATGATATCCTGTGGTGGGTTCTCCACTCAGCCAGTGACTGTTGCCCACCTGTCAACGAGAGGAGTTGACAGGGATAGGGGTGGGATAGGAAGACCAGATCATGTGTACTTGTGAACACAAGAGAACACGGTGGTTTGGTGGTGATAAGTTGTGTGTAGTGTGTGTGGGATGGATGGCAGGCAGGTGGGTACAAGGGAGGTGGCAAACCTTGGACTTGAGCCAGGCAGCCAGGACTGAGGCCAAGCAGAGCCACTCAGCTTGAGTGACCACGCGCATCTCCTGGGGGCTGGTAAATGCAGGTTCTGGGACAGCGGATCACGGCAGGAGACCCTGCGTCCCCGCCAGGCACCAAGCTGTTGATGTTGCCTCACTTTGAGCGGCCCAGGTCCAGGTGCTTCTCAAAGTTGGCTGCACAGTAGATTCACCAGGGGATGTTGAAAATTGGTTTATACACAAATAACGTAAAGAATACAAATTGAGCTTAATAATGTTAAAGGAGCAGCTGAGTTGGCTTTTCTTGCTGAAACACCTGTTAAAGCCATGCTTGCCAAACTGTAATGCACACAAAACACCTGGGGGTTTGCAGATGTTCAGACCCGGGCTCAGCAGGTCTGGGTCGGAGCCTGAGCTCTGCATTTCTAACAAGTGTCCAGTGATGAGGATGCCGCTGGTCCCAGGGCGCACTTTGGGCGGGCAGGTAATGAAGGGCTGAGGTGGTGGGAGAGGGTGGGGGCGTGGAAGAGGAGGACGGTACCCTTTGTCCCTGGTCTGAGCCGAGGGAGGGTCCCCGCTGCTTAGTGGGAGATGCCAGCCTGCCGACGACAATTACCTGTCGGCTTAAGCACCTTAACGTAAACTTGCATAGCCTGCATTTGGGGTCAAGAAATAGAACGTGCTTAAAGTTTGTCTTATGTAATATTTGTTAAAAACCAAGTTCTTAGTGTCCCTTTAATTTACACACTTAGAGGTAGAAAACAAATGCTAGAGTTGGCGACTGCTGTGCCTCTGGGTTTCCTGGGGTGAGTGTTGCAGGGGTCGTAGCTATGACCTGGGCTCAGAGGGGCCGTCGAGGCCATCCTGCCATCTCTTACATTTGTGCTCTGCTCTCTCCACTTCCAAATTCAGACCAGTGCTGTTTTCTCAAAGAAAGTGATAGAATGTCTCACAAAGGGTCCAGCGCACCTCTTAGCAGGCAGCGGGCATAATAAACACATGAATACATGTCCACATGTATAGACACACATAGTGTGCCTGTATCCATGTATGCATGTGTGCACACGCAGCAATCATGCATGTCTCCTTCCTTCCATAATATTTTGCCCAGTGGGAGGTACAGTAGCTTGTTTGCAAACATGGGCGACAAGGTTCCTCTCATCTCCCCACACCCCCCATTTGCACAGTGACACCCCACCCTCCCATCAAGAGGGGGAGTCTATTTCTCCACCCTTGGATGTGGCCTGGCCGCCTGCCTGACTTTGACCAACACAGTGAAGTGGGAGGGTGATGTGCTGGTTCTGAGAAGCCCAGGCTTCTTCTGGACTCGTTCTTCTGGACCTTGCCAGGCTTGTGAAGGAGCCCAGGTCAGCACATGGTCCAGCCAACAGCTACCAGGAGCCACCAGCCATGCCGGTGAGGCTGTCCTGGGCTCCCCAGCCCCAGTGGAGCCCCAGTGACTGTAGCCTCATGAGTAACCCCCAGGAAAGGCCAGCCAAGAACCAAGTGGCCAAGCTCAGCCCACCTGCTGACCCAGAGGACTGTGAGCAAATAAAACAGCTGCCATTTTAACTTGCTAACTTCTGGGGTGTTTGTTACATAGCAAGTAATAACTGACACGTGTGGCTAGAAAAGACGGGCTGAAAATATCTCCACATAAAAATATGTTTGTACTGAATTCAACACTGCAGCCCTTGAGCAAACGTCGGATGGGAGTTCAGCAGGCCGTTTGCTCCCCTGCAGAGAGGAAAGGTGGGAAGTGACTCAGCCGGGAACCCTGAGCCCCTGCGGGGGACCCTGCCCCACGTGAGCTGCTGCCTTCTCGGCACCAGACCTGGCAGCCGGGCAGACGTCGCTCCTTCTTCACTCACACAAAGTGCTCAAAACAGTGCCTTGCCGAGCGACCTCCCCGTCGTCAGCTCTCCGTGTCCCTTGGTGACCTAATTGTGGCCTCACTGCCTGGAGCGGGTTGAGAACAGGTAGACCAGATGGATTAGCACTAGAGCGCGGTGGCAATAATCATCCAGGCTCCAGACCATCCCGCGGGCTCTGGGACCAGCTGAGGGGGGGGCCTGGCATCCTCTGTGCTGCAACCTGTGGACGTGGGTGCAGAGAGCCCACCCCGTGCGCACACTGGCTCTGCTTAGAGAGATGGATCCCCGCTGAGTCGGCCGTCGCTGAGGGCTTTGTATTCTGGGCCCAGGTGCCTTATCGACCAGCTGAGTGGGAGCAGATGTGAGGGTTTGCAGAACAGGAGTTAAATATGGAGGAAGACCCTCCACCAGGATTCTCAGCTAGAAGCACGGCTCCCGCGTTGGCCAGGGATGCGCCAGGGTGCTGCCGGCTCTGGGACGAAAGGGCCAGCGTTTGATCCCCGGGTAACATGTAAAAAGCCTTTCCCTGTTAGTCATCGTTTCTCCTGCAGTGACTCAGCCCTGTTCATGGTTTTGGCAAGTCTGAGCTGCCTGTGGAGGCCGAGACCCCTGCAGGTGCCCTGACCTAGAACTGGAGATCCAGCTCCTCTTAGAAGACAATATTGTCGGCAGACGAATGTCACGTTCCTTCCCCATTCCTTCACACACACGCACGCACACACAGACGTATTCACATGGACAACACTCACATACATACCAACACACACACACAGACATGCATGTGCACACACAGACATAGACACACTCACATACATACCAACACACACACGGGTATATCCACTTATAGAAACACACACACTCACACCCTGAACAGTAAACTCTGCCGCCATGAACGTCACTTCTGGAAGGAGCTGCTCCTGGGGGCACCCGGGGGGACAGCAAGCCAGAGGACATTTCTGGGGACACAGACAGCCACGTGCCTGGACCGTGTGAAGACACCTCGTGGAATGCTTTATTCTTCGCTAGGCGGCCCTCCCTCTAGTGCACCGGAGGCCCCGATTCGTCCAGCTGGCAGATCTGAACGTGGTCCCCAGGGGTGGGTCCGCTGCCCCTGTGCCCACAGATAACAGCAGAGGGGCGGCAGGGTGGGAGGTGGGCAGCCAGGAGCCTGAGAGCACATGTCGGGCGAGGACGTGGGCAAATCTGGGGCCCAGGCTTTTAGGTAAGCAGATTCTTTCCGTTCTGCTCCCGTGATGACCAGTGGCAGGCGGAAGCAATGGGGTTTCTTCTGCTGTGCTTGGTCCTTCTGTGGGTTGGTCTGTTTCCACATGGGGGGAAGAGAACAGTTCCTGGAAGAGTTTATATAAGGCTTGTCTTTGCAGCTTCTTGATTTTTATTTATAGAGTTATTTTACCTAAAATAGCAGTTATGCTTTGCCTATGAGCCCTCGGGATGGGGTTTACTTGTGGCATTTGGGGAATGGAGAGAGGCTGGGCCGGAGGGACGGTGGCAGGGAGGTGGTGGTGCAAAGGGGCTGTGCTGCGGACTCCGTTGTCCGCCTGCCCGGGTCTGAGCCCTGGCCTACACCTGGCCCTTGGCAAAGTTATTCAACCTCTCTGTGCCTCGGTTTCCCTATGAATGAAGAGGAGGCACCAGTTGCCCCCAGTGTTGTCTTGACGATTACCTGAGCTGAGACGGGGCAGCGCTCAGCGGTGTTAGCCGAAGTCGGGCCAGCTCCCGGGGGCTGGCGCTGCCTCTTATGGGGCCTTAACTGAGAGTGGGCTATGCAAGGGGCAGCCAGGTGATGCTGGGAACCTGGGCAGCCGGGGTTCAGGTGGGCACAGAGGAGGGGCAGGCAGATGCCAAGTCAGCAGCCCCACCAGACACTCTGTAAACTTGGACCCTCTGTGTGGGGCAGAGCCAGGGAGGAGACAAATCCCAGGGGATCCCGGACCGCTTCCCTGGCCCAGCAGAGGGGGCCCAGTTCAGGCGGTCCTGGACTTCCTCAGGGCCTGACTGCCGTGCAGACGAGGGTGGCCGTCAAGGACAGGTGCCAGGAGAGGGCAGGTGGAGCCCTTTGTAACACAAGGCTATGGAAGCACAGAGGTGTCCTCACAAAAGTTAGGGAAACCCTGACTATTTTGCAAAAATCACCCTCTTTCCAGTTGCTGTGAAATCAGTTTTGTTGGAAGAATTAATTATACCAGTAAACCTGACCACGCAATCATCCCTGCTCTGAGAATTCGCACATTCATAATTATCTGTAAACCTTGTTAAAGGTTAAATGAACTCACTTCCTACGACGAGTTCCCTTTGGGGCATGAAACCCACGTGTGTACACACTGCCGTGAAAGTTGGTTCCTGGTTTAAGTGGATTTATTTTAACTGGATTTTCCCCCAAATCAAATATCCTTTGGAAACAGTAATCTCTTATATTAAAATAAGTTCTGGAGGTTTTCAGACGGCCTTTCCCTAGAGTGTCCGTGCAGGGCTGAGGTTGGTCTGACCTCCTTGGTCACTTCTGTTGAGCTGGCACTCTGTCCTGGTCCCCTCTGAGTCCGAGGTCATGGACAAGTTGAAGCCAGGGCCCCATAGCAGAGGCAAGATGCCCACTCACAACCAGTCCAGGATGAGCAGTGACCAGTGCCTCCTTTCAGGCCCAGCAGTGGCTGGTGTGGTGGTGAATCGTGAACGAGCAGATTTAGGCAAGTGCTCAGGTGTGAAGTGATTGTGGATGTGAATCAGTCACCTGGGACAGTGTGGGCTGGAGCCTTCCAGAAAGACTGCTTTTTCATCCTGCCAAGAGCTGAGCGTTTTTATGAGCCAGGCTCTGATGTGAGTGACCTCACGTGGCCTCAGCTGTCAGGACGTGCATTCCTGGGTGGCGTGGGGACAGGCAGGCAGTCTAGACCGTGGAGGAAGCAGGCTCACGTGACAGGCAGACGGGCCATTGGAACGATCTATGTGGTGGACACAGTTGGCATCTGTAAGAAAACGACTTCAGGGCTGAGATCCTAAGGACAGGAAGGATCCAGCCGAGCCAAGACGTGCGCAGAGGGTGTGGGCACAGCAGCCGAGTTCCGATGGACCCACGCAGAGAGCCGGCCATGCTGAGGGAAAGGCGGGGCCGCAGGGCATCTCCAGGCGGAAGGGCCAGGGCCAGGCTGTGTTCTGAGTCCATCGGGACCCTCGCAGGTGGTTGGAGCAGGGGCAAGAGGCTCTGGTTCCTGAGGGGTCCGACTCTGCTGTGTCTGTGAAGGGGAAGCAGGCGGGCAGGACATGGCCAGGGACTCCTGGGAGGGACTGGACTGCTGGGGTCGCGACAGGAAGAGGCGAATGGAGGACGGCTCAGGTCTAGGACCACGTGGCTGAGGGGCTTGGATGCCCGCGAGGCAGGGCTCCTATTCGCTCACTGCTTGGTGTCCAGGGCCCAGAAGTCACCTGAATCCCAGCGGGCACTCCGAGCTGTGCAGAGCTGGGTGAGGGGTGGAGGGAGGGCGGGCTCTGCCTCGAGGCTCCGGGAGTCGGGGGCTTGGCCCCCCTGGGAGTGCCAGGCCAGCCGCCCGCTCAGAGGGGGCATGGTGGGTGCCACTGTGGACACCACCAGCATGTGGCGGGTACTGAGCCTGAGGACTGGCTGAGTCCACCCAGGGGAGAGGCAAGAGAGGGAAGATGAAGGTAGGCTCAGGAGTCATCCTGGCTTGTGGAGTCTGGAAAGGAGACTCGGGATCAGCCCAGGAAACGGGAATAAAGAGCAACACACACCGTCGGCTCGGCCCTGTGAGCTCTCAGGCCATGGAGGCCAAGGCTGGGGGGTCTCAACCACCTTCTTCACTTACCAGGTGGGGGGTCAGGGAGGCTGGAGGCGGGCAGGGGCTTCGCCAAGAAAGCACAAGGGCAAGGGAATTGTGTGTGTGAGTGTGGGATTGTAACAATGGATCAGAGATCACACTGTGGGATTGGGGTGTGAGGTGATCAGACAGTGAGAGATGTCAAGGTCCGTGGGTTGGAGCTCAGTGCTGGGGGCAATGGTGGAGGCTTGATGCTCCGGCAGGTGAGTGAGGAGGGGAGGGAAGCCCTTGAGAAGCCGGGGAGCTGGGTGGACCCTGAAACCACAGAACAGTGACATAAGAGGTGGCCGGTGGAGAGACGGTGGCAGGTGTGACATCGCCCATTTGTGAACGGTTCCTGCAGGTGGCAGGAGTGAGTGGGCAGGGCAGGGGCTGCCAGGACTGGCCACGGGGAGGACCAGGGGCCCCAGTCTGGTCGCTGGCCCCTCTGCTGTACAGAAGGCCAGAGTGGCTGTGCAGGGGAGCCCCCGCGTGCTGGAGAGGGGACCCCAGCGTGGTACCACGTGGTTCTGGCTCTCTTGACGCCCCTGGTTGGGGGCACATGGCAGCCCTCCTCCCCCTCCGAGGTGGACCCACAGATGCCCTTTATCCCACGGGCAGGTGGGAGGTCCCTCCCAGCGTGCTAAGTTTCTGTGTCTGTCTAGGTGCCCCTGTTA
Source organism: Balaenoptera acutorostrata (assembly GCF_949987535.1). Classification (NCBI taxonomy): domain Eukaryota; kingdom Metazoa; phylum Chordata; class Mammalia; order Artiodactyla; family Balaenopteridae; genus Balaenoptera; species Balaenoptera acutorostrata. Next base: position 45,358,502 of record NC_080078.1, read on the forward strand.
GGAATGGTGTACACTGCTCAAATCAAGGTCCCAGAAATGCCAGTTCTCATTTGCTACATAACACCGATCGGTTAGAAAGAGTTTCTATTTATTGGAACAGTCACTCATGCACCTACTATGATTGTGGTCATTGACATTGTACTGACTACACTTACACTGGATAAATTTAAACTAAGACAAGGATTTGACCTGGCAAAGGACCCATGTATCCGGGTCCTAGCAACTCCCCTGCTAGGATGGGATTTGCCAACTCAACTCTTTAACCTGTGGAGAGGGAGGGGGGATCCCTCTGAGACGCTGCAGATGACAGGCCTGCGTCTGTGGGCAGGAAACGTCCTTCAGACCCCCCTGACTGCTGCCCAACTTGCTGGAGTTCAGCTACTTGACCGCCTTTTGGGGTCCCCTCCCCATCACCTCCTTTTGGGGAGATACAAAGCACTCATCCTTTGTTTCCCCCACCTCCATTTATGTTCCGGGCATAACCCAGTTTATAATCTGAGCCCACATCTTTCCATTCCCCTCGGCTAACTGGTTCACTGAGGACAGCAAGCCTGGGTGTCACCTGGGGTGGGACCAGGAGGCAGCTTGGATGAGACTCACCCCATTGACAATCTCAGCCTCAGACAGTGTCGGTCAGGTTGGAAGAAACACGGTAGAGAACTTTCCTTTCTGACAATCTAGTGGGGATTTACTCAGGCAGAACTAGGGCCAAATCCTAAAACCTGACCCTCACTTTCTTCAGGCGTAAAATAGGAGCAATTCTGTGTAATCCTAAACTTTTGGGGGGATTGATCAAGATCACCTTGGTGAGGTATATGAACCCCTAGGCTAACAGTAACTGCCCGATAAATGGGATTGTTACTATTTTATATTCAGTAACCTTTAGGTGGACCTATGCTGCAGAAGCAGCAGGAGAGGAACCCTGTCTCTTGCATTTCTGTGTGCATTTTAGGGTAAGCTTGTCACTTTCTGCCAAAAACCCAGCTTTGTGTTGATGGGGTTGCATGGAAACTGCAGGCTGACCTGAGGAGTGTGGCCATCGCGACAGCGCTGTTTCCAATCTGTGAACGTGAAATGCCTCTGCCTTTACTTCGTTCTGTAATTTCTTTAATGGAGTCTGATAGTTTTTGGTGTACACATTTCAGCTTCTTCTGTTAAATGTATTTTATTCTTCTTGATTCTAAGAGTGTGGTATTTTATGTGATGGAATGAGGGTGGGCTTCCAACAGACCTGGGTGTAAACTCTGCCTCTGTTCCTGACCAGGTGTGTAACCAGCTTCTCTGGCCATCTGCTTCCTCCTCCATAAAGTGGGCATCATGTCCCATGCTGGGGTCGGCGAGGTGATCACCTGTTAATGAACGTGAGAGAACTCAGCACAGTGCAAGTAAATACTAGTTTTACTCCTTCCCTTACTGAACCTGCAGTGAAAATGATGATTTTTTTCCACCTATGACATCTTGTCCCCATACACTAAGTTAAAATACCCCCAACAGAGTCAAGGAAAAAATGATCTGTCTGCTTTTGTACTTAAGATATTTAAAAATATTTTTCACTCTTTTTTCTTTTTGTTGATTAAAATTATTAATGAGGTGGTTTACATTTTTTTAATTTTTCTTTTTTTTTTTTTTTTTGGCTGCGTTGGGTCTTTGTTGTGGTGCGTGGGATTCTCATTGCGGTGGCTTCTCTTGTTGCGGAGCACGGGCTCTAGGCGCGCAGGCTTCAGTAGTTGTGGCACGTGGTCTCAGTAGTTGTGGCTCGCGGGCTCTAGAGCACAGGCCCAGTAGTTGTGGCGCACAGGCTTAGTTGCTCCCCAGCTTGTGGGATCTTCCCGGACCAGGGCCCGAACCCATGTCCCCTGCATTGGCAGGTGGATTCTTAACAACTGCGCCACCAGGGAAGCCCTCACTCTTTTTTTCTTTTGAGTGATATAATTTTTATCTATTTCTAATTTTCAATTTCTCCTTATCCCCTACCCCTGAAAAATCCCTTTGAGTTTTTTTTGCCCTAGATCCAGCTTTTATGGGCTTACTAAAGAATCTTCTCTCTTCCAAGTAGCACTAATATAACTTTCGTCATTTACTATCTCATTGCTGGCTCATATTTTCTTAGAAGCATGGAATTTTTATAGGATGTAAGATCCAAGGCGGCATCCGTGTCCAGGCCCCGTGGGGCGTCATGCTTCAGACACGGCTTCACCGTCTGGCTCCGTGAGATGCTTGGGTAAGCACCGCTTTAAAGATGCTGACTCGTAACAGTGTGTCTATCTGAACATCAGTGCTGCTCCAGGAGGAGCACAGGACAGAGGACGTGGGATTTCTATTTAGAAGCCGCTGCTGAGGGAGATGCATTTCCCACAAAGCGGAATAAATTACACTCGTGATCTGCCGCTGCCAGTCGGGACATGTGCTCAGGACCCCCAGGTGGGACCCACAGGAGCATTTTCTAATTAGTGAAGAAAATGGAAAGCAGAAACAGATGGCTTACCAACTCTACCACACAAACAGTAAAAAACTGAAAAAGAATGAGATTTCCTCAAGCTAGCAAACATCTGGAACGATTTGGAGCTTTTAGGAAGAGAAGTATATGTATCTACTGATCTAGGTACATAGTATATTTGCAGATTTCATATATTTAAGTATATTATACATTCTATTTTATACTTTATGGAGTACTACCTATGCTTTGCTTTGAATATGCTTTTATAGATAATATACTAAAACTCTTCAAAATTATTATTTAATCGTGTTACGGGCTGAGTGTTTGTGTCCCCCAAAATTCATATGTCAAAATCCCAACCTCGATTGTGATGGTATTTGGAGGTGGGGCCTTTGGGAGGTGATTAGGGTGAGATGAACCCTCATGATGGAATTAGTAGCCTTGAAAGAGGAGGAGAGAGGTCTCCCTTCTGCAGTGCAGGCACCCAGGAAAGGCCGTGTGAGGAGGACACGAGGAGGAAGAGGCCGTTGCAGACTAGGCAGAGACCCCTGCCGGAAATACTGGCCCCTTGGTCTCGGATTCCAGCCTCCAGAACTGCAAGAGGATAAATGTCTGTTGTTTAAGCCGCCCTGTCTGTGGTACTTTGATGGCAGATCAGCTGACTTTGCGTCATCCTCGGCACCGGCCCTGGGTGACAGCTAAGATGTCGTCTGTGTGATGCAGATTCCAGCCTTCAAGTTTGTTCCAGGCCCTGAGCCATGCTGTAAACAGCCCAGCCGTGTCCATTTCTGTGCCTGGCTGCCTTCCTAATGGGGAGCTGCACAGAGCAGAGGTTGGAGACGGGGCTCTGAGGCCAGATGGGCTGGGTTCAAAGTCCACTTCGCACTTATCAGCTGTCTGACCATCAGACTTTCTGCCTGTGCCCCTCAGTTCCCTCTCCTGAAGGGGGTGGTGGCAATAACAGCGCCCACTTTACAGGATGGTGGGGACAGACCAAATGTGAGGAGCTTGCCCACCTTGCCCCCCTGTTATCACCCATCACACTTCGAGTGTACCCACGGAGGTAAACAAGACGGCCTCGCGGTCTCGTCCAGGAGTCTCGTGTGCAGGTGCCTCTGCACCCTCACCTCTGGGAGCCCAAGCTCCTTACAGCAAACACCTGCCACTTTCTACCCACCGCTCCTGTCCAGCAGTGGAAGCCCCCTCAGCCTGCACCAGGGCCGGGGAGTGAGGGCTGGGAGCGACCCTTGACCAGTGGTGGATGCGGGTTGGTGTACAGAGGCCCCTCGGGTGGGATAACTCTGCCTGCGGGTTCCGCACGGTCCCAGGGCTCCCCGGCAGGATGGGGCCAGGCCGCCAGCAGCAGAAGCGGCTTAATAGCACACACCTTCCTGGCTCCTCTCTTCCCCCTGCCTTGCTACCCACTACCTGCCCGGTGTTTCTGGAACCACCTCCCAAATAAACTGCTTACACTCCGGTCCTTGTTTCCAGCCTGCCCGGCAACCTTGGGCATCGCCATAGATGTGGAGTCGCAGCCCCACTGAGATGGTGGCACTGCTGGGATTATGTGCTTGTCTCCTGCTCACGAGGTGAGCTCTGTCCCAGGCCGGCGAGGGCAGGGGCTGGGGTGTCACTGGGAGGCAGTGTCCCCTTGGGAAACGGCCTTGCTTGTGCATAATGTCGCCGCTGATTCACAGAGCATCACAGCCTCTCAGGAAGAATCATCTCCCAGGCACAGACGGCAGTGAATCTGGAGGAGACAGAACCTCTCCGGATGCTCACAAAGGAATCTTCTCCTGCAGAGCCAGCTGGGAAAGAATGTGACTTTGAAACAACTATTCACTGGCCTCGGCAGGTATTTTAGTGACTTTTAAGAGAAAGCGTCAATCCATGGACATCCCATCCAGAATCTCTTAAGAACATGTAACTTGCATTTCCAGATCAAATGTACATCCCCACGTACAGCACCACTTGGTCAGGAAGGCATGAAGACCTGCCGGGCTGTCCTTGGCCATTAAAGGTGACAAAAATCAAAGGTCATAGAAGTAAGAAGAGCGTGCCAGCAACCGTATTACAAAGAAACATGCTTCTGGGGTGTCTGGAAAGCACCTCCAAGAGTTTTATCAGTATTTATATTTATTCTGCTTTAAACTCTGACTAGTTAGGGTCTTCTCTGGATATTAAATTAACTCTGATAAAGCTTGTTCCATGCTTCTTCAGAAGTCAGGGCATTAAGCATGTCACACTTGTGCTCCAAGTTTCAAGGACCCTTTATACCGGATGCATGAACCATCCTTTGCCCCAGATTCATGGTCAGGGTCTCAGAAACTCTGTGGCCTTGAAGCAAAGCTGGTGAGCAAACCACACTGTCCCCTCCTCTGAGCTGCTCCTTCCTGCGGGCCGTGGAGCGGGGCTGGCTTCCCTGAAGGAGGAAGGGCTGCTGATGGCTGGGAATCTACAGGATGGGTTATGCGTAGCCTCAATCACCCAGGGCATGACAAGGATGCATGGCAGTTAACAAGACTGATTTGCCAACTATCCAGCCCATCCATAGGTGATACTAATGAGGTGAAGAGAAAAAATTAGGGAAAAAATGAGACAGGACCAGGAGAGAGGTCAGTGCCCCAAATCCTATCATGGTGTCCAGAGCTGGCCGAGAGCTCACAGCAGCAGTGCAAAGAGGGAGACACCGTCAGCAGCATGACTCACGGTGTCCAAGCGGTAAAAATAGCCCAGGCTCATGCGCAGCTTGTCTATTTCTGCTCCTGAGATGAGATGCAAAGTTTTCCTGGAAGCAACAATGCACTGCCACGTGCAGTGTCCACCACACACCCCTGGGTGCCTCCCCACCCCGCTCCAAGGCCCCCTGCCCTGCTCCAGCCTGTCTACGGCTCCCACCCACGTCACTCACATCTGCCTCCCATCCTCAGGTAGAGCGTGGGCTTCACGAGGACGTGGCTTCCTCACGTGGCCACGACATGTGTCCAGCACCAAGGACAGCGTCCAGCCACCTGTGTTCCTGGCTGAGTGGATTGAAGAACTCTTCCTTTCAGCAGGTCTGATCCTTGCAAAGAAGAGACCGGCCTCCAGCCCAAGCAGCTCCTGCTACAGACATGCTTGGCCTGTGGGTCTCTGGTGGCCTGTTTAGTGCAATGCAGGCTGTGGCATTTCTAGTCCAAGGGTCAGATAAAGATGCCATATATAAAGGGACCACATAAAAAAAATGTTCAAGGAAGCCCATGGAAGGAAGCTAGGGAATAGAGGGAACTGAGACAAACTGAGGAAACCCATGCAGACCGCCTGTGGGCTGACCAGTCTCCACCTGGCCCCTAGGTCCCCACCTATGGCTGTGAGGCTATTAGGGGGCTGGTCCTCGGGGGGTTATTTTTCCCATTGTGAAGCATGGAAATTCTTAAGTTTGCAGTTTTCTTCAGAGTGGATCAAGACCCAAACTTGAAATCTGTAGTTCATGAAGAGTAACTTTTACTCCAAGGAAGTGAAAAAAGGCCAGTGGGGCTGGAGCACGGAAAGCTGGGTTTGGTTGGAGTTGAGGTGGAGAATTAGGGGTTGGCATGTGCTGGGCCTCTCAGGCCTTGGTCTGCATCCGGGAGTGGTGTCACTGGCGGGACTTACACAGGGCATCACCAGCAGCTGCCCTGGCCAGGAATGGGTATGGGAGGAGTTGGGAGGTGGCGGGGGTGGCCTGGGTCAGAGATGTAATCGCAGGACGGCTCAATGACTTGATTTTGACTCAGTGAGGAGCAGATGGCGGTAAAATAGACTCCCAGGTTTGGGGCTCGTACAGGTGGACAGATGGTGGCTGTTCACGGACGCAGGTGGGACGAGAGCCAGCAGAGGGCTTGGTGTGCATTGAGTCTGATGCTCTTGAGCGGTCCTGCTGGGGATTCTAGGGGGTCTGGTGGGCAGTGGCACGTGGGTGAAGTTGACACCAGGGGCGACAGGGAGATTACAAAGGAGGAAGGACTTAAACCCAGCATTTAAGGGCTGGAAGGAGGAGGTTGGCCTGGCAATGGGGGTGGGGAGACCTGGGGGTGGGGACAGAGCAGGAGAGGGGGCCGTCAGGGATATCTCGGGGAGATGGTCTGGAGGAGAAGAGGCTGTCGGGGGCTGTTTCTGGAGGTGGAGGTGATGAGGCATGAAAGCCTCTTCTTGGTCCATGGTGGGGGGGGGGCAGGACCAGCTTGGTCCCTGCACATCCATGCCCCAGATCTGCCCCCTCGCTCAGTCTCCCAGCTGGATTCGGGTGGAGTTCAGGCGGCCAGATGTCACACCTTGGGCTTTGTTTTTTGGCTGTGCTGCAGCATCATTAACAAAAGCTGAGTTCAGCGGGATCCCAGGCGGCCCCCACCCATTTTGTTGTGTCGCCCTTTGCCTCACTGAGCTGGCTGGGGTGGTGTGCTGACTTGCAGGACTCTGCGTTCTCCTAAGGGGAGCAGGTCTGGACATGAGAGCAAAGTGGGCTGGGGCTTCTGAGGAGGTCCGAAGGCCCAACATGGGAGGTAAGGGCAAGCCTTACCCGCAGCACCTGAAGCAAGGTTTTAGGCGTCTGTGGATGGTGACGTGTCATTCGAAGTTTCCCTCCTGCTAAATGCTGTGGCACAGGGGGAGCCAGAGGCTGGGTCTAAAACAACATGGCTAAAGGAGAGGCTTCCTTTATCGGTCCAGAATATGTGTCCCAGGATGGCAGAAATAAAAGAGGGGCTGTGACATAGTCTCAATGCTGATTCTGAGGGGGTGTGATTAGTCCCACCTGTCGAGCCCTGGCCCCAATCTACCTGCATTGTTCAGCGTGACACACCAGGCTCCGCTGATGGGTCACCTCCGGGGGGAAATCTTTCTAGGTGATGCAGCCGCGCTGGGGGCAGGGGGTGGGGTCTGTCAATCCAGGCAACTTGTAAGACCAAGGGCACGTGGGATGAGGTAAAGTTACACTTTTATCCTGAACGTGCCCAGTGTCCGAGGAGCAGTACTTCCACGGCGCAGGAAAGAAAAACACAAGCAGGGTCACAAGTCAAGTTATCTGGAAACCAAGCCAGGTTTAGGAGAAACAAAGTCCCCGGAGACATGAGAGCATGACAGCAGCTCTCCCTGATGCCACCAGGGTTAAGGGGGCCAACGTCCTGGTGTAACATCACTTTTTCTCCTAAAAGCTGGAGAAATAAAATCTCAAACTTAAAACTTCCCAAAATTCGGCCCTTGCCTCGTGGCTCAGTGGTTGAGAATGTGCCTGCCAATGCAGGGAACACAGGTTCAAGCCCTGGTCTGGGAAGATCCCACATGCCGCGGAGCAACTAGGCCCGTGAGCCACAACTACTGAGCCTGCGCGTCTGGAGCCTGTGCTCCGCAACAAGAGAGGCCGCGACAGTGAGAGGCCCGCGCACCGCAATGAAGAGTGGCCCCTGCTTGCCACAACTGGAGAAAGCCCTTGCACAGAAACGAAGACCCAACGCAGCCAAAAATAAATAAATAAATAAAGGCGGTCCTTTAAAAAAAAAAAAAAACTTCCCAAAATTCAAGTTTCTTGAAGTCGTGTAACATTAAGGGCTGGCAGGAAACGTCCTGATCCAGAAGCCCCAACGGGTCATAGCTGGAGAAGAGAGCAGTCCAGGCGTGGCCCTGCCTGCAGCAAAGGTGCCTGGTGACCTCACTTCCAGGGAGCGGCTCTCCCCGGACCCACCCAGCTCATTCTCAAGAGTCAGCCCACTGGCAACCAGGTCCAGTGTGCGGGGAGGTCACGGCACCTCGGTCCACGGAGCTGAGGCCACTCCTGGGCCACTGACTCCTTCCGCAGCCCACCAGACACCTGGACCAGAGGGTACCTTCTGCTGCTTGCCGTGATGAGCGCCTCGGGCATACGGGCAGGGGCCGTCCGCATCTGCAAATCCAGGAACGCAAGAACTTTTCCTGATTCTTCATCTTTATTTTCCGGTGGCTCCTGAGGGAGAAGCAAATAGAGGCAGGGTCAGTTTATCCCTGGCCGCTGAGAGCCTGGGCCTTTCTGAAAGATGCTGTTCAGAGCTCAGGCCTTAGGCCCCCGCTTTGTATGAAGGCTGCTCCTAGCCTGGCCCTCTGCACCAACAGGAACCCAAACTTGCCACGATCGGAGGGCTGTGAGCATGGGAGCCCCAGGGGAGGGGGCCACGGGGCCCAGAGGAAGCCCCTCGCTGCACCTGCTCAGCACACAGGGCAGGTGTCAGCGAGGTGGCAGGTCCCTCCTGTGGCTTCTGGGGACCCCTCTGCCGGAGAAAAGAAAGTGAGCCCCCGGCGGGTGTGAGCAGGGTGCCCACAGCCAGGCCAGCCCTCTCCACCAGGAGGGAAGCAGCCTGCGCTGGCCTCCTGCAGGCCGTCTGTCTCCTCCTGGTCTAGGACGCACTGGGGATGGTTTGCCCAAAACTCGTGGATCCCAAGCAAGGAGCTCAGCGCCAAGAAGGGCAGGGGTTAGGCAGGAGGTACGCTGTTCCGGCAAATCCAGGAAGCCCTAATCAGGAAGGTCAGCCAGCCGTGATCCCTCATAAGAGCCGCGGCCCAAAGGGGCCGCTCGGGCATAACTAGAGAGAAGGGTCTGGGTCTCCCTGGGGCACATGTGGGCCTAAAAGCAAAGGCCAGTAAAGAAGGAAAGAAAACTGCCTGAGAAGAGGAGGGGATAAAACAGACTAGGGAGGTGAGAAGGAGGTTAAGAGGTGACCCAATGGTTAACAGTGGGGAAGTGGAAAGTTAGAATTAGGAATGATATTTAACTGTCAGATAACTTAACTCTCCAAGGAAGAAAAAAGTCAACAAGATGAAAAAGGTTGAAAATAAATGTTAAAACAAATATAAAACATAGAGGCAACAAAATTAAGAGGAAAGCCTAGAAGTTAAAGATTGAAATTTAAAATAAAAACAAAAACCAAATGAGCACACAAAGGTTAAAACAAGACTAGGAATCGGAAGCTAAATAGATACAGTTCTTCAAAATGATTAAAAAAAAAAAAAAAGACATGATTGTTCCAGCTCCCAACCCCACCTACCCACAGGCATGCTCTGGAATACTTGTGAGAATTGAAGGAAAAAGGAAATAAATAGAGGTAGAAGTAAGGAGCCTAAAGATTAATTTAAAGAGTATTGCCACCAGGCCAATAAGAAATAAAAACACAATTGCCGGGATGCCAAGTCCCAAAACAGAATGCATTCATTGTGACTTAAGAAAGTAACACGACGTAAAAAGACCATAAATAAAATGTATGAAGGATTCCAAAAGCTTGCGGTGTAAATCTCTCTCCGGAGTATCACTTTACTGTGTGATGTCCCTGGGTCCCTGTAATTTTTGCAGAAACCCCTGGCACAGATGCCAGTCGCTCAGAATTTATGACCAGCTGGGCTGCAGACATGTTTTATTCAGCCCCAGAGGGGTTCAGCGATTCAGTGCACACGTGCACACACACACACACACACACAACTTCAATTACTTGTCATTTTAAAATAAATCTGGGTCTCTGGTTTCTTGTGAACTGTTTATTCTTTTTTTCTCCCTCAACTTATTTAAAGGTATACTTTTTATTCATATTGCTAGATATGACTCTTAAGATTTTAATGTGCATTCCTTAATGTACAAACTAGAGTTAGTGCTGTCATCGTCCTTCTCCTCAATGATATAAAGATCTTAGACTCCTCCTCGTGCCTTGCATGATTGTTCAGGATTTCTGTTCCCTCTCACTTTGTGACACCAGAATTCATCATTATTGCTGCATGGTTGCTGTCATCTTCTGTAGTCAATGCTTGTTAATGATTGATCACATTTCTCCCTTCCTTATGTCTTCATCTCATTTCTGCATTCTGCAATCAATTTCCTTTGGTCTGGAGAACATGCTTCGGTAGCCTTTTCAGTGAAGGTCTGTTGGTGGTTTATTCTCAGTCTTTGGCCAAATGCAGTTTGTTCTCATTTGTGAAGAATAGTTTAGTTACTGAATTCTAGGTCCAGAGTGTTTTCGCACTTTCTCTGAGGTCTTTTTTGATTTTTTTACGGTTTCTATAGCTGTTGTTGAGAAATCTACTCTTGGTTTGCCTTTTTCCCAGAAACAATCTATATATTTTCCTCTTGTCAGGATCATATTTTTTGTATAGTTTTACTCTAAGATGTATAGGTGTGGAATCACCTGCATTATGTGCTTCTGAATCTGCAAATTTACATCTTTCACTAGTTCTGATAAAATCTCAAATCTCTTTAGATGTTGCCTCTTTCCTTCTCAACGTTCTCTGGAATCCCCAGTCTCTTCCTGCAGTATTTCTATCAGGTGATTAAGGGACCTTCTCCTTTTATCTTCCTGCCTTCTCATCTGTGTTTCATGTTTCTCACCGTATGCTGAGTACAGGCAGTAACAGCACTGCCATATTACTGTTCCTTAATTCCCTCATCAGATACGTCCAGTGTGCTCATTAACTCCTCCGTCGTGTTTTAAATTCAATACATATTTTTACTTTAGGAAATTCCAATTTGCCTCGACTCTTTTGATAGCGTGCTTTTGTCTGTGTGGGTTTAGTGCCTCCTTGTACGCCTTGAACATCTTGAAAGCGACTTACTGTATCACCTCTTTCTTACTGTCCTTTATCCAAAGTTCGTGGGAGGCAGCTCCATCCGCTGACGCAGGCACATGGTGGGTTGTTTCTTGGTAAATTTTAAATGTTTATACTGTGATCCATCTCACTGGAACTCTGAAAATTCTGGCTAAGGATTTACTGAGGGGAAGGTGCGTCTGGCAGGTGCCCCGGGGATCCCTGACTCGAGACCATTTTTAAATGTGAGTTTCTCAGCTTGAGGGTTTTCCTGACCATGTGCATGATAACATTTCAGACCTCAGTTCTGCATGATGTGGAGTTTCCAGCAGAGAACGTGCCACAGTCTCAGGCCCTCACTGTACTGATGGGCAGTGATTCTAGGCAGTGCTTTCACTGCACGTGTCATCCTTCAAGGATCCCATCTTTATGTGGGGCCTCAGTCCCTACTCCTCCCGGAGGGACCACTACGACCCAAGCCTTGTTTACCGCGACTGGCCTCTCCCGAGAGAGGCAGCAGTGTCAGCTTGGGTTTCAGACTCTGTATTTCATGTCTGTCTTTAACATTTCTGCCCCTGAATATTTCCCTCGCTCTCTTGTGAGCTCAGCTCTGCCTTTTGAAGCATCTGCTGCTATGCAATGTGGTCAGATGCTTTGTTGCAGGAGGTTACACATTGTGTGCATAGTCTGCCTCAATGGAGAAAGCAGATTGCTCCCGAGAACTGAGATGATCTGGTGACACCAGGACTGAAATAGGCTAGAAATATGATCCAGCAATTCCACCTGTGGGTATTTACCCAAAAGAGAAATGGAGAAAGCAGATTTCTCAATGGAGAAAGCAGATTGCTCCCGAGAAATGAGATGATCTGGTGACACCAGGACTGAAATAGGCTAGAAACATGGGTGGGGCAAGTGCTCTGGGTTCAGCCTCTAATCTGTCACTTGGAATATTATCCTGGTCCCTGTGCTGGTTTGTGATCCAGCCTCATCCGGTGCCTATTTTTTCTAACTTTAAGGCTCACTGCATCGAAGCCTGCCAGCTAAGACCAGCAGGAGCACAGCCTGGAATCAAATGAAATCGGCCGTATTCAGCCGCTGCCACAAGTCAAGGGGGGCTGCGTAGGCTCTCGAGAGCATCCTCAGAGGACGAGGGTCCTGAGGATCGGGGCTGGTGCTCCGTGATTCTCAGGAGCAACTGGGGAGGGGGCAGCGATGGGGGTGACACTGCGGAGAAGCCCAGACAGGAACCTGTGTCCAAGCAGCGGGGCTGGGACGGCCGTTGGTGAGAGAGGGCATCACTCAGAAGCAAAGGCGGAGGCAGGTTTGTGGCTGCAGTGGGTTTCTTGTGAAGAAACAAGAATTTTTAACAGGAATTCTCCATGTCCTGGTGGAAACACTGTATCACCAGCAGGGCTGATTTTTCCCTTATCTCACGTCTTGGGGCTTAGCTAACCTTTCAGGGAAATGCTTTCGTCAAAGAGAAACCCCTTGTTCTGAAGGAAAGCTCGGCTCTTCTGAAGCTCCTGTCGGAGGAGCAGCTGCCCCCCTGGCCCTGCCTGCGTCCCAGCCTCTGGTTCCTGCCGTGTCCCGTGTGTGACCCACCACATACACGACCTGAGCATCCCCGAACTCTGCGTCTTCACCCGTAAAGCCCCGTCCACTGAACACTGAGGAATTCACCTGAGAAGTAGCTGGTTCCCGTCTGCTGCGAGGTAACAAAATTGATGAAGCAGCCGGTGACCTGCGATGAGGTCCCCACCCCGGCCTCCTAAGGCCTTTGCCCTCTGTTGTTGGTCCAGGCCGGCCCAGCGGGCTTCCTTACTCCAGTTGTGTTTGCTAGGTGTGTGGAAGCCGCCAGACTGACAGAGGGACTGAAAATACGCAGCGGGGAATAAGTCTGAGATGTCGCCCACGCCTGGGCTGAAAGGTGACTTGCTCTCTCTAAGGCAGACCCTGGTGGATGCATTTCGGCTACTGATGTCACACGTTTCTCAGGCCGAGCTGGCCCTGTGCTTCTCACATGAAGGTCCGGAAAGCAGCTTGAGCGTTTATTGTGTTAATTAATTAGAAGGTGGGCCATGGACCCAGTGTGAGATTGTGCTTCCGTTTCTGAATCCTTGTAATAAAGAAAGTGTGTTTCTGGGTTAAAGAAGCCCTTCGTTATGGGGAAAATGTGAGGGAATGTCATTTTTCGCTTTTATGCTTTTAGTGTATTTTAGCAAATCTGAGGTTTAGTAATACCCCATTGCATGGGAAAAAGCAAACCCCTCTCCCAGTCTGTTCTTGTGGGTCCCTGAGATCTCGTGCTGCCCCCTAAGCGTCTTTTTGTAGACGGTTTACGATGTGAGTGGGGACCTGGCCGTGTTCTCTTTCTGGATTCATTTCTGTGAATTTGGGACGGTAAGAAGCATGTCATTCTTACAGCTTTCTTTTTACCCTTTTCCATGAAATGGATCCTAGCAACAGCCAATCCACAGCCCACTTCTGTTTGTGTCTTCTCTGTGGAAATGGAGGGGCTGCGGTGTGCCTCCTTTGATCCTTTGGTAACTTTATTCCTCATGAAACTCTGGTCTGCTGGGTGCACAGTCAAGTTCTCTCTCCCTCTGTCTCTCCCCTGCGCAGCCACGTGTGTGTGTGTGCATGCACGCACACACACACATCCTTACCACCCCACAAAGCACAGGATATAACTACTGCAGGTGAAGCCCATCTAGTAACCAGCCCGCCCACAAAGATCTTCTGGGTAGATGTTGCAGTCTGAGGTTCTCTTTAATATTGTATTTCTCCAGTTCTAACAGGCACGGTCTTCACACTTTAATGTTTCTGAAATTTTGAAATAGGGATGCATCTTACTATCAATGGCTACTGAGACGTGTTGAAACATGACAAAGGTTTTCCCTGAGCATATCTTTATGTATGTGAGCAAATTTAAGTGAATATTGACTGCACAAAACAATAACAAAGTATTATGGCGTTTAAATATATATACTTAATATAATTATATATTTTTAAAATAATATTTTGTATATATTATATATATATGATTTTAAATAAGGGCAATAATAGTACCAAATTGGGAGACTGTAATCTGAATTAACATGTTCTAAGGTTCTTGTATTTTCCAGAAAGTGGTAAAAGAACTAATTTATATTAAACTCAAATAGCTTCAAATTTACTGTACCTTATTGGCTTGGACGCCAAAGTCACTGCTTCCTTTTTTGAAGAAAGTCATTTTTTTAATGTGGTTAAATGCACGTTACATAAGATTTACCATTTTGACCATTTTTAGATATGCAGTTCAGTAATACTAAGTATATTCACATTGTTGTGCAATCATCACCCCCATCCATCTCCAGAACTTTTTCGTCATCCCAAATTGAACCTTATATCCATTAAATAATAATTCCCCTTCCCCAACCCCCAGCCCCTGGTAACCACCATCCTGCTTTCTATCTCTATGAATTTGACCAGGAGGTACCTCCTAGAAGTGGAATCATACAATATTTGTCCTTTTGTATCTGGCTTATTTCACTTAACATCCTGTTTTCAAGTTTCCTCCCTGTTGTAGCACATGTCAGAATTTCCTTCCTTTGTAAGGCTGAATAGTATTCCATTGTATGAATGTATCACATTTTGCTTATCCTTCATCTATTGATGAGCACGTGGGTTGCTTCCACCCTGTGCCTGTCGTGATTAATGCTCTTACGAACATAGTGTACAAATATCTCCTGGAGACCCTGCTCTCAGTTCTTTTGGGTAAATACCCACAGGTGGAATTGCTGGATCATATGCTAGTTCTGTGTTTAATTTTTGAGGAACCACCAAACTGTTTTCCACGGTGGCTGTACCATTTTACACTCCCACCAGCAATGCACAAGGGTTCCAATTTATCCACAATAAGTGATTTAAAAACTATTTTTGTGGTTATTTTGGCTAGGATAACAAAGGCACAGTAAAATATGAAGTAGTAGACAAAAATAGCAATGAAAATTCCAGACCTCTTACCTTGAGTCCTAACACATCAGTCATACCCCCATCTTGCTCCCCAGATAGCCATCACCACACCTGTACTGCTGGGTGCATCTGGTTTTTTCTTGCTTTGTTAGCTTTAGATTCTGTCCAGTGGACTCCCTGCTTTGACAGGGGAGAATTTCGCTTACTGAAGGCTAGAATGAAGATCACTAATATTACTGCCCATCTCCTTCCACCTCCCCCAACCTTTCTGGTGTGTAATTTTGAGTTCTTCTGTCTGTTACTATTGTATCTGTAAATGGATGTGATTAAACCCCCATCTCCCATCTTCCTACCAGGCAGGAGGAGGCCGTGGGCGGCACACTTGCCCACTCTCCTTCCCTCGTACCATGTGCCTTCCTGTGAGCTCGGCTGTGTCCTGAATTTACACTGGGATGAGTGCATCTCGCTTAGTGGCTGTGAGTCAGATCGTGAAATCAGGCTTCCCGGCTGTGACTCTGGCTCTGCTTGCAGGTGAGGGCAGGGTACTCAGCCTCTGGGTGCTTAGTTTCCACGTTGATGGAATGAGGATAACGGTAATACCTACCTCAAGGGGTTATTTTGAAAATTAAACAGGATAATCCTTATAAAGATTTTAGCGCAGTGCCTGGCATTTAGGAAATGCCCAGCACTTCTTGGCCAAAATGATGATGATGACAGCTTGGTCGGGACTGGTAACCTTTAAAATCTGTTTTTTAATTATGTAGATTCCAAATGTTAAATTATTAAAGCTATCATCATGATTCTATACATATTACTGACTGTAAACTCAAGTTGTAGTGATAAAATACTATTTCCTCTGTACTAGTTGCCAGTATCAGACCTCCTGTACCAGAAGAAGAAATAGTCTTTAGTGTCCAGGTCAAAGGGGTTCTGCCCTTTTATGTTCCATAGCTGCCCAAAATAGTGAGAAATTTTATTTTCTTCGTATTTAGACACATGGAACTCTTGCACAGTTTTTCTGGTTGTGTGTTTCTCCTGCAGTTTCTAAATAACCTTCTTTTAACATTGAGGGAAGAACCCTGTGCCTTCTTCCAGCATCACGGGTGTCTTCTAGCACCGTGTTTGTTCTGTCTTTCCTGTTGTTGAGGAAACAACACAACAAACATAACTTGCCTTTGTGAAGCCCACAGATGTTTGTTATAAATTAAACAGATTGCTGCAAGAAAGCTGCTATACAGGGATTTCTTTTTATTCATTTCTGGATATTCACTGTTTCTTTTATCCCTGATTACCCACTTCTTTGGTTTTCACGATCACTTTTTTTTCTGGACTAAATGTGTGAGCAACTTATTTAGAGAGGGCATGTGCGAGGTAAATATTCTGAGTGCTGAAAATATTTACCGTTGTTGTTTGGTTTCCTTTTTGTTTTTGCTCACACTTGAATGATTGGCTTGCTGGGGTGCATAACTTAAAGTTTTTCTCCCGACTTTGAGGGCACGACCCCACTGTCTTTCCAAGCTGTGTTGTTCTAATGGAAAGTCAGGTGTCAGCCTGTGTGCCCATCCCCTCAGCCACCACCCATGTCCCCTCGGATTCCAGGCTTCGGCCACCCCGTCCCTTCATTCTTTCAGCTCTACTGTAGCTTTTCAAAATTCTTTAAGTATTTGTTACTACTTTCTTTTCTAGTAAGACCTTTCTTATTCTTTTTTCTTTAATAGATCTTTATTGGAGTATAATTGCTTCACAATACTGTGTTAGTTTCTGTTGCACAACAAAGCAAATCAGCCACATGCATACACATGTCCCCATATCCCCTCCCTCTTGAGCCTCCCTCCCATACTCCCTATCCCACCCCTCTAGGTCATTGCAAAGCACCGAGCCGATCTCCCTGTGCTATGCTGCTGCTTCCCACCAGCCAACTATTTTACATTCGGTAGTGTATATATGTCGATGCTACTCTCACTTCGCCCCAGCTTTGCCTTCTCACTCAATGTCCTCAAGTCCATTCTCTATGTCTACCTCTTTATTCCTACCCTACAATTAGGTTCATCAGTACCATTTTTTTTTTTTAGATTCCATATATATGCATTAGCATATATTTGTGGTATTTGTTTTTCTCCTTCTGACTTACTTCACTCGGTATGACAGACTCTAGGTCCATCCACCTCACTACAAATAACTCAATTTCGTTTCTTTTTATGGCTGAGTAATATTCCATTGTATATATGTGCCACATCTTCTTTATCCATTCATCTGTCGATGGACATTTAGGTTGCTTCCATGTCCTGGCTATTGTAAGTAGTGCTGCAATGAACATTGTGGTACATGACTCCTTTTGAATTATGGTTTTCTCAGGGTATATGCCCAGTAGTGGGATTGCTAAGTCATATGGTAGTTCTATTTTTAGTTTTTTAAGGAACCGCCATACTGTTTTCCATAGTGGTTGTATCCATTTACATTCCCACCAACAGTGCAGGAGGGTTCCCTTTTCACCACACCCTTTCCAGCATTTATTGTTTCTAGATTTTTTGATAATGGCCATTCTGACCAGCGTGAGGTGATACCTCATTGTAGTTTTGATTTGCATTTCTCTAGTAATTAGTGATGTTGAGCATCTTTTCATGTGCCTCTTGGCCATCTGTATGTCTTCCTTGGTGAAATGTCTGTTTAGGTCTTCTGCCCATTTTTTAACTGGATTGTTTGTTTTTTTGATATTGAGCTCCACGAGCTGTTTGTATATTT
Organism: Balaenoptera acutorostrata; assembly: GCF_949987535.1. Lineage (NCBI taxonomy): Eukaryota > Metazoa > Chordata > Mammalia > Artiodactyla > Balaenopteridae > Balaenoptera > Balaenoptera acutorostrata. The sequence goes on from NC_080078.1 coordinate 45,376,188, forward strand.
TGGAGATTAATCCTTTGTCTGTTGTTTCATTTGCAAATATTTTCGCCCATTCTGAGGGTTGTCTTTTCATCTTGTTTATGGTTTCCTTTGCTGTGCAAAAGCTTTTAAGTTTAATTAAGTCCCATTTTTTTATTTTTGGTTTTATTTCCATTACTCTAGGAGGTGGGTCAAAAAAGATCTTGCTGTGGTTTATGTCAAAGAGTGTTTTTCCTATGTTTTCCTCTAAGAGTTTTATAATGTCTGGTCTTACATTTAAGTCTTTAACCCATTTGGAGTTTATTTTTGTGTATGGTGTTAGGTACTGTTCTAATTTCATTCTTTTACATGTAGCTGTCCAGTTTTCCCAGCACCACTTATTGAAGAGGCTATCTTTTCTCCATTGTATGTTCTTGCCTCCTTTGTCATAAATTAGGTGCCCATATGTGTGTGGGCTTATCTCTAGGCATTCTATCCTGTACCACTGATCTGTATTTCTGTTTTTGTGCCAGTAATACTGTCTTACTTACTGTAGCTTTGTGGTATACTGCGAAGTCGGGGAGCCTGATTCCTCCAGCTCCGTTTTTCTTTCTCAAGATTGCTTTGGCTATTCGGGGTCTTTTGTGTTTCCATACGAATTGTAAGATTTTTTGTTCTAATTCTGTGAAGAATGCCATTGGTAGTTTGATAGGGATTGCATTGAATCTGTAGATTGCTTTGGGTAGTATAGTCATTTTCACAATATTGATTCTTCCAATCCAAGAACATGGTATATTTCTCCATCTGTTTATGTCATCTTTGAGTTCTTTCATCAGTGTTTTAGAGTTTTCTGAGTACAACTCTTTTGCCTCCTTAGGCAGCTTTATTCCTAGGTATTTTATTCTTTTTGTTGCAATGGTAAATGGGAGTGTTTCCTTAATTTCTCTTTCTGACTTTTCGTTGTTGGTGTATAGGAATGCCAGAGATTTCTGTGCATTAATTTTGTATCCTGCAAACTTAGCAGATTCATTGATTAGTTCTAGTAGTTTTCTGGTGGCATCTTTAGGATTTTCTATGTATAGTATCATGTCATCGGCAAACAGTGACAGTTTTACTTCTTTTCCAACTTGTATTGATTTTATTTCTTTTTCTTCTCTGATTTTGTGGCTAGGACTTCCAGAACTGTGTTGAATAAGAGTGGCAAGAGTGGACATCCTTGTCTTGTTCCTGATCTTAGTGGAAATGCTTTCAGTTTTTCACCATTGAGTATGATGCTTGCTGTGGGTTTGCCATATATGGCCTTTATTATGTTTAGGTAGGTTCCCTCTATGCCCATTTGCTGGGGAGTTTTTATCATAAATGGGTGTTGAATTTCGTCCAAAGCTTTTTCTGCATCTATTGAGATGATCATATGGTTTTTATTCCTTAATATGTTAATGTGGTGTATCACATTGATGGTTTGCATATATTGAAGAATTCTTGCGTCCCTGGGATAAATCCCACTTGATCATGGTGTATGATCCTTTTAATGTGCTGTTGGATTCTGTTTGCTAGTATTTTGTTCAGGATTTTTGCATCTATGTTCATCAGTGATATTGGTCTATAATTTTCTTTTTTGTTATATCTTTTTCTGGTTTTGGTATGAGGGTGATGGTGGCTTCATAGAATGAATTTGGGAGTGTTTCTCTCTCTGCAACTTTTTGGAAGAGTTTGAGAAGGATCAGTGTTAGCTCTTCTCTAAATGTTTGATAGAATTTGCCTGTGAAGCCATCTGGTCCTGGACTTTTGTTTGTTGGTAGATTTTTAACTACACTTTCAATTTCATTACTTGTGATAGCTCTGTTTATTGTTTCTAATTTTTCCTGGTTCATTCATTCTTGGAAAATTGTACCTTTCCAAGAATTTGTCCATTTCTTTGTGGTTGTCCATTTCTTTGTGGTTGTCAATTTTATTGGCATATAATTGTGTGTAGTAGTCTCTTATAATCCTTTGTATTTCTGCAGTGTCAGTTGTGATTTCTCCTTTTTCATTTCTAATTATATTGATTTGCATGTTCTCCCTTTTTTTCTTGATGAGTCTGGCTAAGGGTTTATCAATTTTGTTTATCTTCTCAAAGAACCAGCTTTTAGTTTTATTGATCTTTGCTATTGTTTTCTTCATTTCTATTTCATTTATTTCTGCTCTGATCTTTATGATTTCTTTGCTTCTGGTGCTTTGGGTTTTCTTTGTTCTTCTTTCTCTAGTTGCTTTAAGTGTAGGGTTAGATTGTTTGAGGTTTTTCTTGTTTCTTGAGGTGAGATTGAATTGCTACAAACGTCCCTCTTAGAACTGCTTTTGCTGCATCTCATAGGTTTTGGGTTGTCGTGTTTTCATTGTCATTTGTTTCTATGTATTTTTTTATTTCTTCAGTGATCTCTTTGTTACTTAATAGCGCACTCTTTAGCCTCCATGTATTTGTGCTTTTTACAGTTTTTTTTTTCCTGTAATTGATCTCCAATCTCATAATGCTGTGGTCAGAAAAGATGCTTGATACGATTTCAATTTTCTTAAACTTTCTGAGGCTTGATTTGTAACCCAGGATGTGATCTATCCTGGAGAATGTTCCGTGTGCACTTGAGAAGAAAGTGTATTCTGCCACTTTTGGGTAGAATGTTCTATAAATATCAATTAGATCTATCTGGTCTATTGTGTCATTTAAAGCTTGTGTTTCCTTATTTATTTTCTGTTTGGATTATCTGTCCACTGGTGTAAGTGGGATGTTAAAGTCCCCTATTATTATTGTGTTACTGTCAATTTCTCCTTTCATGGTTGTTAGCATTTGCCTTATGTATTGTGGTGCTCCTTTTTTGGGTGCATAAACATTTATAATTGTTATATCTTCTTCTTGGATTGACCCTTTGATCATTATGTAGTCCCTCCTTATCTCTTGTAACAGTCTTTATTTTAAAGTCTCTTTTATCTGATATGAGTATTGCTACTCCAGCTTTCTTTTGATTTCCATTTGCATGGAATATCTTTTTCCATCCCCTCACTTTCAGTCTGTATGTGCCCCTAGGTCTGAAGTGGGTCTCTTGCAGACAGCATATATATGGATCTTGTTTTTGTATCCATTCAGCCAGTCTGTGTCTTTTGGTTGGAGCATTTAATCCCTTTACATTCAAGGTTATTATCAATATGTATGTTCCTATTACCATTTTCTTAATTGTTTTGGGTTTGTTTTTGTGGGTCCTTTTCTTCTCTTGTGTTTCCCACTTAGAGAAGTTTCTTTAGCATTTGTTATAAAGCTGGTTTGGTGGTGCTGAATTCTCTTAGCTTTTGCTTGTCTGAAAAGCTGTTGACATCTCCATCGAATCTGAATGAGATCCTTGCTGGGTAGAGTAATCTTGGTTGTAGGTTTTTCTCTTTCATCACTTTAAGTATATCCTGCCACTCCCTTCTGGCCTTCAGAATTTCCACTGATAAATCAGCTGATAAGCTTATGGGGATTCCTTTGTATGTTATTTTTTGTTTTTCCCTTGCTGCTTTTAATTTTTTTCTTTGAATTTAATTTTTGTTAGTTTGATTAATATGTGTCTTGGTGTGTTTTTCCTAGGGTTTATCCTGTATGGGGCTCTCTGTGCTTCCTGGACTTGAATGACTATTTCCTTTCCCAGGTTAGGGAAGTTTTCAACTATAACCTCTTCAAATATTTTCTCAGACCGTTTCTTTTTCTCTTCTTCTGGGACCCCTATAATTCGAATGTTGGTGTGTTTAGTGTTGTCCCAGAGGTCTCTGAGATTATCTTCAATCCTTTTCATTCTTTTTGCTTTATTCTGCTCCTCGGCAGTTATTTCCACCATTTTGTCTTCCAGCTCATTTATTCATTCTTCTGCCTCAGTTATTCTGTTATTGATTCCTTCTAGTGTATTTTTCATTTCAGTTATTGTGTTGTTCATCTCTGTTTGTTTGTTCTTTAGTTCTTCTAGATATTTGTTAAACATTTCTTGTATTTTCTCAAAACGTGCTTCCATTCTATTTCCAAGATTCTGAATCATCTTTACTATCATTACTCTGAATTCTTTTTCAGGTAGATTGCCTATTTCCTCTTCATTTATTTAGTCTTGTACGTTTTTACCTTGCTCCTCCATCTGTGACATATTTTTTTGCCGTCTCTTTTTTATTATTTTTTTAAATCGGTGGGATTGTGTTCCTGTTTTACTGGTTGTTTGGTCTGAGGCTTCCAACATTGGAGTTTGTAGGCTATTGGGTAGAACTGGGCCTTGGTGCTGAGATGAGGAACTCTATGAGACCTCACTCCAACGGATATTCCCTTGGGTCTGAGGTTCTCTGTTAGTCCAGTGGTTCCGACTCAGAGCTCCCACCACAGGAACTTTGGCCCAACCCCAGGCTCAAGAACCAAGATCCCACAAGCTGTGTGGGGCAGCAAAAAAAAAAAAAAGAACAATAACAAAGTAAAAAATAAAATTAGACTAGGAGACTATAAGATATGTTAAAAGAATGTAAAAATAAAAATATAGATGAATAAACTGGAAGGTACATCAGTACCACAATAGTAAAAAAGAGGAGGAGGGAAAAGAAAAAAAAAGGAGGGGGAAAGGCCGTGACCGTGGATGGCAGGGCCTAAGCAACGGCAAGATTTGGGCAGTGGGCAGGGCCAATTCTCAGGACCCATAGCGCTGGAAAAGCCCCTGGGGGCTGTAGGGGGTTGGGCTTGGGCTCAAGGAACAGACGGGGCCCAGGTGTGTCCCCCACCCCTGGTCTCAGAGGGCAGGGGACCTCACCTGGGAGCGCAGCAGGCTTCCTCGGCTCGAGTGGGTGGGGCAATCACCCTTGGGTCCTCTCCCGCTCCTCCCAGAGGGCCCCCTCCTGCCTCTCCTGATCTCCCCAGCCTCTCTCCTATGCCCCCAAGACCGACACGACCTGGATGGGGCTTTGGAGGTGGGGTACCAGCTTGGGAGCTCAGCAGGCTCCCCGACCCCAGTGGGCCAGGCGATCGCCCTCTGCTCCTCTCCCGCTTTTCCCATAGAGTCCCTCCTGCCTGCCTCTCCTGATCCTGTCTGGCCTCCACTTCTCCTCCCCCCTCAGTCCCGCTACATCCTACCAGTTCACTTTGGGGTTCCTCCTGTCTCCTTGGGCGTCAGAGTCCCCCACCAGTGGCCAGCAGGCACCCTAGTTGTGGGGAGAGGCTAACTCCATGTCTTCCCACACCGCCATCTTGACTCTGCCTCTCTTATTCTTTCAGTAGTATTTTAATGAGATCTCCATCCAGGGTCAGAAGCCTGGCTTGGTCACAGGCACCCAGCCTCTCATCAGGGCCACCAGAGGGTTTTCCAAAGAACAGACTTTGGCTTTGCTGGTTCCCTGTGTTGTGCCTCTGCTTTCTATTTCACTATTTCTGCTCTTATCTTTATTACTACCTGTCACATGTATTCTTTCCCTTTATTATTATTTTGGCTAATTTATTATTTGGATGTTGACTCATTATGTTTCAGCCTTTATTTTCCCAATATATGCATTTAAGGCTATCTCTTTTCCTCTAAGTATCTCTTCACCTGCATCACTAGGTTTTGATATGTAGTTTGTTTTATTTTTTATTTTTTTTATTATTATTATTTTTTTTTTGGCTGTGTTGGGTCTTCGTTGCTGCGCATGGGCTTTCTCTAATTGCAGTGAGCGGGGGCTACTCTTCGTTGAGGTGCACAGGCTTCTCACTGTCATGGCTTCTCTTGTTGCAGAGCACAGGCTCTAGGCTGCGCAGGCTTCAGTAGTTGTGGCACACAGGCTCAGTAGTTATGGCATGCAGGCTCTAGAGCACAGGCTCAGTAGTTGTGGCGCACGGGCTTAGTTGCTCTGCGGCATGTGGGATATCCCACTTCTGGGGCCAGGGATCGAACCCGTGTCCCCTGCATTTGCAAGCAGATTCTTAACCACTGCACCACCAGGGAAGCCCCCATGTTTGTTTTAATATGTAGTTTTTTCACTGTGATTCAGTTCTAAATAAATTTATATTTTGTTATGATTCTTCTTTGGTCCAATGGTTCTTAAGAAAGTGTTTCTTTTTTCTTCACTACCAAATGAGAGTGGTTTTTACTAAATGTATTGACTGCTATATCAACGGTGCTGTGGTTAGAGAACATCGTCTATAAGATACTAATTATGTGAAATGTGTTGGTACTTCATGGCTTAGTACTTGATCTACTTTTGAAAGGGAGGGAGGAATGGACGGAGGGAGGGAAGGAAGGAAAACTAAGGAGAAACAGAGAAAAAAAAATACATGTGCCTAGAAGAATCTATTCTTTAATTGCTGGATGCAGAGTTTTATATATGCTCATTGCTTAAAATTGCTACTGTTGCTTTTTGAATATTCCATGTCTTTTTTATTTTTGGTCTATTTCTTAACATAATTTAGAGAGTGTTTTGAAGTCTCTTGTTCTGGTGGTGAAGATATCCCATTATCTCTGTAATTCTACCAATTTCGCTTTGTAGATTATGATATGAATTGATTGTGTGCACAGAAGTTGATCATTGAGCCTGGTGAGTTGAACCTCTTACTATGTATTATCTATGTTGCTATGTAGTGGCATTTCCTACTCCTTGGTGTCTACTTTGTTTTAGATTCACTAAACTGTGCCAGGTTTATTTTCTGCTTAGGATTTTTCTCGTATACATGTTTTTCATCCTTTTGCTTTCAATACTTCCATGTCCTTATGCTTTAGGTGTGTCTCTTATAAATAACATATGTCTGGATACTGTTTTGTATATTTATTTATTTTTAGAGAGACAAGTTTACTTCTTTCTTTCCATTCTTTTTTTTTTTTTTTTTTTGGTTGCATTGGGTCTTCATTGCTGCGCATGGGCTTTCTCTAGCAGCGGTGAGCAGGGGCTACTCTTAGTTGCAGTGTGTGGGCTTCTCATTGCAGTGGCTTCTCTTGCTGTGGAACACAGGCTCTAGGCACGTGAGCTTCAGTAGTTGTGGCACATGGGCTCCGTATTTGTGGCACACAGACTTAATTGCTCCATGGCATGTGGGATCTTCCCGGACCAGGGCTCAAACCCATGTCCCCTGCATTGGCAAGGCGGACTCCTAACCACTGTGCCACCAGGGAAGCCCTGGATACTGTTTTAAACCCTGAGTAAAAATCCATTTTAACTGGCATTTTCAACTAATTAATGCCTATTGTGAATGCTGATATATTTTCACTAGTTACCTCAATTTTTTATTTTTATTTTTGTCCTGCTCTATTTTTTTCAGTCTTACTCACTTTTTCTCTCTCCTGATTTGAAATGTGTATACTATTTTTATTCATTTCGTAGTTATCCTTGAAATTTACCCAGGCATATTTAACCTAAGTCTAAAACTGAATAATTTAAGACATTTCTGCAACATTGAAAGGATCTTAGTATCACCCACCTCCTGATTTACATACTATGGTTTTCCAGTGTTTAAATTTTTTAGATGAACCTCACAGTTTAGAGGCGGGGGTCGTATATCCTCATTATTTGTTTGGATTCACGAATGTGGTGTTGGTTTCTCTGTTCACCAGTCCTTGCCTCCCAAGCTACCTGCCAGCATCGTTTCTCTTCCTCCTGAAGTGCATCCTTTAGAATTCTTTTTGGCTTAAGTCTCTTCTTTTCTTGATCTGTCTTATCTCACTTTGTTCTTGAAAGACGATTTTATTGCATACAGTTAAAGTTGGCAGCTACTTTTGATACACTGAAGCTCTCAGCCCATCTCTGTTACCTGATATCGGTTGTCATTCTGATGTTTGTTGCTGAGTAAATTATCTGCCTTTTTCCTGCGACTGCTTTTAAGGTCTCCTTGAAGTTCACGTTTATCAGTTTGACTACAGCATGTCCGTGTGGCATTTCCTGTGTTTATCTGCCCTTTCTTCTCTCTTTCTGGAACTCCTACTAGAAGTGGTTGAACCTTCTTATTCTGTACTCCACACTCTTAACCAACATTTTCTATTTTCTATCATCTCTTTTTCTTTTAATGATGCATTCTGGGTATTTTCTCAGATGCATCTTCTAGTTGTTGTTTTTTTTCAGCTGCGTCTATTTTGCTATTTTAATTCTTCTGTTGTGTTTTTCTAACACAGTAAATATTTTCACTTTTTAAAATTCAAACTATTTTTATTTTTTCTGTTTATTTCTGACAGTCTCTTGTGACTTGCTCATCTTTAAATATTTCTATTTCTTTCATAAATATTTCACAAATTATTTCAATAATTTTATAACTCTACATGTCTACAAATATTTCTGTAAATATTTTATAAACAGTTATTCTATCTTCCTACTATTCCCATATCTGAAGTCCTTGATTGTCCAAAGTGTTTTTTTTTTTTTCTATTCATTCTCACTCACAGGGACATGCAGTCTTTGTGTATGGGGAACTTTAATTGTCAGCTCATTGCTTGATCTTATTATGTGCTTAAATTTGGGGGGCTTTCCACCCTAGAGTTTTGATTCTATTTCTGCCTGTGGCCAGGGGTCATCACTTACTTGATGCTATGTCAGAATCTACAGAACAGTGGGTCTCAAAGTGTGGTCCATGGATCTGCATCCCCATCCCACTGAATAAGAAACTCTGCTGGGGGCCTGGGAATCTATGCTTGGACAAGGCCTCCGGGTGACTGTAGTGTGTGCTTGCACTGAGACCACTTCCATCAAGAGTCTTAGCCGAGAATAGGGGTCCAGTATCAACTTCATCATCTTGTTTCTCTACCAAGGCTGCATAACTCACTGTCATTGTTGCATTTGTCATCCTAAATCAGTGCAACTCTGCCCATCCCAGTAGTTCTTTACGGAATGGCAGTGATCTTTGGTGATTTTGCTTCACAACCAGCACGTCTCTGAGAGTGTTCTACTGGGTTTTATTTTGTAGTAAGAGAATCCCTTGGAGCAGCTTGTCAACTTTAATGCCAGAGCGGACAGTCTGTCCATTGAGGTTTTAATTTCAAAAAATGTAAATTTTTTTACTTTTAAAGTTCTAAGTCCTGCATTTTCAAGCACAGTAAGCATTTTTATTCTATACCTTGTATCTGATGTCAATACCTGCAGCCAGTGTGATCCTGGTCGTGCAGCGTTTGCTTGCCCCTGCTGACTGGGGCTTATTTCCTCAAGTGCTTCATCCCAGACTCAGGTTCCAGAGCATGATCTGTGAACATTTTCTGAGACCTGTCTTTAGCACATTCTTCCAGAAGGGATTTTCATTTGCTTCTGCCAAGAATCGGGGCAGGCTGGGGAGGAAGTTCCCAGCCCGAGACACTCCAAGCTGAGTGTTCAAGGCACACGGAGGGTGAGGACTCGGGGTGTGAGTGCAGGCTTGTGGCTGCAGGTTCACCCACAAGATCTCAGGGACAAGAATACTTACTTGCAAGGCTTCTGTCTCTCTCACTCACTGGTGGGGAAGAATATTCTTGCTTGATTCTGTGTCCTCATTCACAGCCTTTTCACGGGATTCTTTGACCACGTGGGTGGTCTCCACACCTTCGAACCATAAAGTGGTATGGTTGGCGGGGGTGGGGTGTCATTGCTCTTGATGGTGATGGTAGTGACAGCATCACTTGTGCTGATGGTGGTGGTGTTAGTGGTGGTGGTGGCATGGGAGGGGTTGTGGTCAGGAATCAGTCAGCTTTTCCTGTGAAGAGCCAGATAGTAAATACTTTAGGCTTTGCAGACCATATGGCCTCTTATTAAAGGTGCTCAACTCTTCTCTTTTAGTGCAGAACAGCCAGAGGCATATGTGAATGAATGGACGTGGATGGGGTTCAATAAAACTGTATTTATGGACACTGACTTTTGAATTTCTTAGTTTTCATGTATCATGGAATATAATTCTTACCTTCAATCATTTAAAATGTAAAAATTTTTCTTAGCTTGCGGGCTGGATTAGTCCTGTGGGCTATAGTTTGCCATTTCCTGGTGGTGGTAGTGATGTGATGATGAAGAATGTGATGATGAGGGTAGAGATGTTGATGATGAGAATGTTGATGATGAGGGTGCTGGTGGTGATGGTGGAGACTATGGAGATGGTGGAGATGGTGGTGATGGTGGAGATGGTGGTGATGGTGGAGATGGTGGTGATGGTGATGGTGGTGATGGTAGAGATGGTGGAGATGGTGGAGATGGTGGTGATGGTGGTGATGGTGGTGGTGATGAAAACCTGGAGGTTGTGAAGGTGGACATGGAGGTGCTATTGGAGTGGAAGGCTCTTCTCAGGACATCTTTAAGACTGAGATGGAGACCCATAAAGCTAAAGGAAGTTGACACAACTTTCACAGGCAGCAGAGGCCCTGATACGCAGGTTTTCTCACTTCCGATATCACAGCATTTCCTCTTCACATTCATGAATCAGACTCAGATTCCTGTGCTCTTCCCAGAGGTGCTGTGACAGAGACTGGCTCCTGGCAGGAGTCTGGATCTGCTGTGTGAGCAGGAAGTTCCAGGCCACCAGAAGTGATGAGTTGGGGTGATACAGCATTTTGCAATTGTTACATGCCATTTAAACGTTAAATAACAATAACTGATCTGGTTCTGAATGCTTCATTAACTATCTCCAGTGCCAAATCACAGGCTTTTCTGTGTGTTTGTGTTAAAGGCAAATTTTAATTGTTTTAATAAGGATTCGCAAGCAGATCTCTTCTCTCGACACTTGGGCATTGGTGGGAACGCATCTATTATTTGCTTAGCAGGAGGGAAGTATTGCTGTTGACACAAAAGGCGTCTGACAGTGTTGGGGTTTAGGGAAGACCCCGCATCTGGTGCCCTCCTGACGTTTGCTGATTGAGCTGCATGAGGGCGGATTGCGTGAGGAACAATCCAGGCCTGTCACGTGTCCCAAGTGTCGCGCTAAACGAATCTACTAATTAGTTTCATTTTCCCCATCAGCTGCCTAGCTACTTTGCTCTATTCTCTTTTGCCTCAGAGATGCTGCTCTAAAGGTGATTTTATGTGTTAAATGTGACTGTTGCTGCACAAGATCTTTGGCACATAAGGGTCTTAATTAGCCACGGAAGCACGACATCAGGTACTACTTTGTGAAATTCCTCCCCCTCAACACACACACACATAAACAAGCCCAGCAGTGCAGGGCCTCATGTCTTCCTGTGGAGGTGGGGGTGGGATGAGTGAGGGGGTGGGGCAGGAGACACAGATTTTTTTCAAAATCTAGCATTGTTCACAGGCTCAGAGAAAAGGACAACTCATAGGAAGAAGGTTTAGTTCTTCATTTGTCTTTACTTCATTGCTCATACCTGTGTTTGGAAATTATTACACTTACAACGCTGCTTCCCAAAACTTTCTTTTGATTATTTCCTAGTTACTTCCTCAGAGCAGAGCATCTATGAAACATTAGAAACAAGGTTGAGAAAAATACAACCTGGAATGTATAATCCCAGTTTCTACACAGAGAGGTCCATGTATAATTCTGCCGTGTTCATAATAGAGGATGCTGGTGGAGCATGTGTGTAGCGGGGCGAGATGCAGATGGAGCTCAGTATCGCTCAGACCCTGTTTCTGGTGAGGGAGACGGGGCTGAGGCTGCAGCCTGGGCTGTCTTGTTCTGAAGCACCTGCTGCATTTCTGCATCTCCGACAGAAAGTCGGAGCTTTCTGTCCAGTGAGGAGACAGGCCCAGACCATGGTGTTCCCTCCATCAGCAGGTTGCATGGCCTGCCTGCCTGTGGGCTTTCTCTGGTCCAGCTGATGCAGGGGAGGCCCCGCCTCTGCTCGCCGCACACCTGTGGCATCTGTCACTCTGTGTTCTGGGCTGTATGTGAAATGCCTTTCCCATACTCCAGAGGCACAGACTGAGGGTTTGTTTTGCTTTCTTCTGTTTTGAAGACAGTTTTATTCTATGTATTTGCCAGAAAAAGAAAGCTGAATTTTATCAACCACTCAACAAGAGAGATGCAGTCATAATTAGTCCAGTATTACACAGTATCTCAGTGAGAACACCGCCCCATCCCCGAACAAAATGCCATACAGCCACACAACAGATGACCACTCGGCCATGGAAGGAAGGAAGCACTGACACGTATACACATGATACACCTTGAACACATGCCACTCAGTGAGAGAAACCCGTCAAGGAGCCCACATGTGTGATTCTGTTTATGTGAAACGTCCACAGTCATCAAATCGTAGACACAGGACTTCCCTGGTGGCGCAGTGGTTAAGAATCCGCCTGCCAATGCAGGCGACACGGGTTCGAGCCCTGGTCTGGGAAGATCCCACATACCATGGAGCAACTAAGCCCGTGCACCACAACTACTGAGCCTGCGCTCTAGAGCCCTCGAGCCACAACTACTGAGCCCATGTGCTACAACTACTGAAGCCCGTGTGCCTAGAGCCCATGCTCTACAACAAAAGAAGCCACCGCAATGAGAAGCTCGAGCACCGCAACGAAGAATAGCCCCGCTCGCCGCAACTAGAGAAAGCCCGCATGCAGCAACGAAGACCCAACACAGCCAAAAGTAAATTAAAAAGAAAAAAAAATCCGTAGACACAGCAGGCAGACTGGTGGTTGCCAGGGGCCGGGAAAGGGGGCAGTGGCTGCTTGCTGTGTAGGAAGTGATGAAAATATTCTGGAATTAGATAGGCGTGAAGGTTGCACAACTCTGCGGATATGCTGCAGCCCTTAGAATTGTACACCTTAAAAGTCAGGTGAATTTTATGGTGTGTGAATTATATCTCAATAATGCTGTTATTTTTTTTAAATGAACAAAATTACTAATTAAAACAAGAGAGAGCAACAGAACCTCTTCAAACACTACACGCCCCTCAGATGTGAGGGCTGACGATGGAGTCCACAGTCTCACGAGCTTCCCCAACTTTCTGGGTGACACGTGGGTGTCACTCCAGCTGAGCAAGGAGACAGTACACCTTGGAGTCAGACGTACCTGGTTCAAATCTCACCTATTCCTCTTCCTGGCTGGAGCATCTTTTCCGTTTGTATTTAGATCAGCAGCTGTGATGACTTTGGACCTTGTAGAATTTGAAAGCCACCACCTGAGACATGGCCCCAGGCTGAATCTCTGAGGCCGCTGGGGGCGTTCATTTTCTTGGCGAAGAGTCGGTGAGTCCGGGTCTCGCTCTGGGCCTCAGAGGTCAGGAAGCCTAATCGTTTCCCAGCTCATTGTGAGAGAATCTTTTAGGGTCAACTTAAATGATCCCGCCTTCTGAGACTGTCCTACGGAACCGACCACCAGTTTATCAGTTGGCAATGAGCACGCCTCCTCCCCGCACACCCTGGCCCCATAACAAGGCAGCTTATGCATTTACAGAGAGAATTAACTGACTCCCAGGCAGCTTTTACTTTTTGCTTTAAAATGTGCTCATCTGAGCCAACGTGTTATCCTTCAACCTTGCTGGCTCTTTGGGGTGGCCTCTGTTTGGGACGGGAGGGAAACATGTCCCCTCTTCTCCAGGTCCTGACAAGGGGAGCAAGCTGGGGTCATTAGGTGACACGGAGATGAGGTCTGGGGACACACGAGGTATCTCGCTTGGTTTCTTGTCTGTGCAATAGCAGGGGAGGTACCTCACGGGCCTGGAGGACACGAGCCTGCTGCATTGGGTTCCTTCCCCAAGAAGCAAGCCCAGGACAGGGATTTGGGGGGCACAGCAGTAGCGGAATAGGGAAGTGAGACAGGGCGCGACAGGCAGCAAAGCAGGCTCTGGGCACCAGGGTGCCGGCCTGTGGGATGGTGTGCAGGACCCTCCCACCCAGGGACAGAGATGCGGGGCATTTGTCCATCTGTCATTGGCTGGAGCTACACCAGGGCCTTAACCCCTCTGACCTGGCCTGTGTGAGCCAAGACAGCGCCATAGGGATGGTGGAAGCCAGGGTCTGGGGCGGGGCACCTGTGAGTCAGCCCACCAGGGAAATGTGAGTTCATCACCGTCCCCAACTTTCCCAGATGCATCCCCCACCCACTGTTTCCCACCTTGGCAAATAGCACCTCAGTCCACCAGGGCTTGGGGCAGGAGCGGGGAGCGGGGGGTGCTTCACCCTCACGTTCTCCATGCCCCCTTTTATGCATGTTCAAGGAGCCCCAGGCCTGCCGACCCTGCCCCCTGACACCTCCTGGGGTGCACTTTGTCCATCCGCGCCCCATCCTGAGGTCCAGCTGCCCGGACCGCGGCCGGGATCCCTGCCTCCAGCTTCTCAGATGCCCACCTGGGCCCCTCCTCTCCAGCCTGCCCCTCGCTGCACCCCAGGGCTGTCAGGACGCACTTCCCACACTCTCGTCTCCCCAGCCCTCTCTCCATCCAGCAGCTTGTTCCCTGCCTCCTTGTTCTCCCAGCCTGTCCCCTCAGCCTGGAACACGTCCCCTCAGCCTTGGCTCCCAACTCCGGCCCCAGCTTCACGTCTCCCCTAAGTGACATCTGCATAGGAGGCTCTTTCTGAATCCCCAGACCCAGCTACTGTGTTCATTCCCTCCAGGCTGGCTTCTCCTGGTCTGGAGCCCCGGGCTTACTTCCATACTTGCTCAAAGACCATCTTCCCCTGCACTGTGTGCAGCGCCCAGACCAGATGGCCTTCTGGCCCCCCCGCTCCACCCCCCCGCCCAGCACACTGCCCGCTCACCATCGGTGCCCACCAAGAGCCTCTAGGTGGATGCACAGAAGTGCCCCTGCGTGCTCCCCTCGCCAGGTACTAGGTGCTAGATTCCTGCTGACTTGCTTCCTCCCCTGGTTTGGGGGGCAGGAGTTCAAATTCCCTATTTTGAAACTTTTATAGGTGACGTTGCATTGGGGATTAACGCCACCTCTGCTCAGGCCGCCGTCCACTCTGGACAACTGGCTTTAGTCCCCTGGAAGCCTGACTCCCCACCCCCGGGGTGGTTTCCACTTGTACTGAGAGGGGATCGTCACTGGTGTTGGGGGGCGTTTGCTGGTGCAGGTTTAGAAAGCCTTCGACGGGCAGAGTCATAGGAAAACAGTGCTTCTATTATCTTTAGGCATTATTATCTTTAATTAAAATAGGAATGAGGTGGGAGTCATTGCCTGGATTAAGCTGGATCATAGACATTTGCTGCTCTTTCCCACTGGCGTCTGTGCAGACACCTGGGTGGGAACAGAATGATAGGTCTTTATGCCAAAGGAAGTTCCAGGAAGTTGCTTGATGAACGTCCAACCCTCACGCCAAAAGTGTAGGACTATGCTTTCCCCTTATGACACAGAATTTCCAGCTGGAATGGCTTCTTCCTAAGTGAAAAGTTTATTTATAAATCAAGAAAAGCCACTAGCATTCAGTAACTTGGTCTAAGGTCGGAGAGCTTTTAGGTCACCTGTCTTTCCAAGTTAGTGACCAAGCAAATAATTTCTCCTGATTGAGGAAGAAGGATGATTTTTGTCTTCATCAGTGAGGTTCTTGTCACCGTATTTGAGGGTCCGGTTGTGGCCTATGTTGGCAAACAGCCTTGGTTACTCATCAAGCGTTTGTGGGGACCATGAGTGACCCAGGCCTCGCCATCAGAATTGCAAGTGGGTGGAGCTGGTCTCTGACCCAGAGGAGCTCCAGGCCTTGGAGGCAGAGTCCTGTCCGAAGTGCATCTCAGGGCAGCGTGGCTGGTGGTGTCAGAGGCCTGGCCAGACTCTGCTCCACAGGGGAGGTGACGTCCAAGCCAAGGCCGGTTGTGGAGTCAGGGCAGCTTTTGGGGGGTGCAGGGAGGGGTGGCGGTGGTGGGAGAGGTGGGCCCAGCATCTGCAGAGGCCAGTTCAGAGCAGACAGCTGGGCATCTTGAGTCTCGGTGTGTGGGGTTAGGGGGTGGGAGGTGAGCTTGGACGGGGCGGTCGCAGCCGGGGGCCCAACCCGAGGCCTGGAATGTGGGAGCGGGCACAGGAGAGCCTCTCGGGGTGGGGACGGGCTCAGAAACCCCAGCATAATCCGGACCGTCCTGCCAGCAGCCCTGGGGAGGGATTTGCCAAGCAAATCTCATGGACTCAAGGAGCACCGTTCATAATTTTTGTACAAAAATGAGTGAACAGGAGTAAATTTGGGAGATTTTTCATAAAATCTCCATTTTCAGCATCTTTTAAAAAATGAGACATGGCAACATGGAAACTGGGTGAGGCATAGGCAAAGCAGGGGTAGGCTAGCGGCCGTGTACCCAGTCACTACGCGGGGCCCAGGCCTGGCCTTGAGACCCCCCTGCCCGACCACCCGCCGAGGGGGCTTTCTGGTCACAGGATCCAAGGGGCATATCTGAGGAAAATCAACAGAATCGGTGACTGGACAGAATGGAGGGGGAGAAATAAAGGGCTTTTGAACTTGGGGGACCAAAGGGATGAGCCGTGTGGAGAGCGATTTTGAAACCAAGTTTAACACAACAGAAGCACCAAGAGTCAAACACCAAACAAAGCAAAAAACCAATCAGAAATGGATGGGGGTACTAGCTCCACGCCCAGCTCCTCCCAGCCCCCCACCCCATCTTTCTCCTTCCTGTTCGACTGATTCCTCTTCCTGGGCGGCTCCTCAGCCTTGCAGGCTGCTCACAACTATTTTCTGTGAATTGTTCAGAAATGCTCTCAGGTGGGTCGTCCTGTCTGGCCTGAGCAGCCATAGGAGTCCGGCCACTCTGTCGCCTTTACCTCCTCCTGCGTGAGCCCCGCTCAACCCGCCAGTGACCCTGGGCTCCCAGGAAGACGCTGCACTGAGCAGACAGCGCCATGCGATGCTCGGAGGCCCGGACTTGGCCGCGCCTCCCCTCGGGGGGACGTGGCCCCCGCGTCCAGTTCAGGGCTGTGCAGGGAGCACGTACACCCGCCCAGGACCCTCCCCGGGCCTGTGTCCACGGCTTCGGGCCACACGGCCACTCAGCTCTAGAAACACACAGAGATCCTCGCCAGGTGACCCTCTTGGAGTACAGCCTTGTGGACACTGGGGACCACCCACAGCCTGGAAGGGTGAGTGAGTGAGAGGACGGACGCATCAGTTACCCGGGAAGGACCGTGTGTCTCCCGGGTGTCCCCGCAGGCTCTCCAGGCGCCTGTGTCCCCCAGGAAGCCCTCTTGTCCGGTGGCAGCAGCACAGGGGCTGCCGGTTGTGGAATCCCCCGGCCACTGCCCGGGCTAGTCAAATAGCCTCTTTACAACTCGTTTGTCAGAGACAAAATCACAACAACGCTCTCCTGGTTCGTGCCACCCTGAGGTCCCTGCAGTCATCGGCCTCTGGCTGCCCTGGAGCAGCTGAGCTGAGAGGGGCCCCCACTGCATCACAGCCACGTCCCCGTTGTCCCCTGGGCCCACTCCCCATGCTGCCCACAGACCCCGCTGCCCTAGCAACCTCCATGATACCACATCCACTCAGGAGCTGATCTTCAGCAACGCCCAGAGTTTATCACAGTAAATGCTTTATGTGCAGATGACATTCAAGACCCTCCAATCAAGGCCCCTGCCCTCCTCCCACTTGACCCCTGGCCCCTCTGCTAGGTGTCCCTGCCTCTTGGCTTTTGTTTCATTCTGTTCCCTCTGCCTGGAACATCTTTCTTACACATCTTCATCTGTTGATTTTTTTTAAACTCTTTGTTATAGAAAATTTCAAACGTACATGAAAGTAGAGAGACTCGGATAATGGACCCCATGTACCCAACACCCAACTTCACTGATTATCAACCCAGAGCCGACCTTGTGTTCTCTGTACCCTACCCAGCTCTTCCCTTTCCAGATGATGTTTAAACAAATCCCAGACATTGAATCATTTATTTCATCTGTGAATACTTTAGTATGAATCTCTAAAAGTAGGTAGCTCTTTTTTAATCTTCATCATACACCTTCCAAAAATTAACAATACCTAAAAAAATTACAAGAACTCCAGCCAGTGTACTCATTTCTCCAATGTCTCAATACATAAACATATATAAATGTGTGTATAAACGTAGAGAGTCATTTAGTATGAATATGTATGTGTAAGTATATGCATGTGTTTGTGTGTACATACATGGGCACGTGTGTATATATACATGTACATATATATATATACATACAAAAAATTGAATCAGATCCAAATTAAATTAATACATGCAATTAATTCTTATAAGTCTCTTTAATCCATAGACTCTTTCTCTCTCTCTCTGTTTGACAATCCTTACAATTCCTGGGTTATTTTTCCTGTAGAGTTGTCCACATTCCAGATTTTGCTGGTTTCATACACCCATGATGTCATTTGACATGTTCCTCTGTTGTCTGAATTTCCTAATTGGTAGTTAGATGTAGAGATTTGATGAAAATAAAGCTGTGTTGTGTTGTGCTGTGTTTGTTTGGCAAGAAGGTTTCATGGGTGATGGCACATGTTCCCACGAGAGGCGTGTAAAGCCCATCGTCTTTGTCTTTGTCCTGCTTGTAGCCCCTGACCCCTGCCAGCCCTCACGCCCGCCCCTCTGGTCGTCCATTGTAGCTCGTAGCATCTGGATTCCACAGGAAGGCCTCGTGAGACCCACACTCCTCCTGTCCGCTCACCCACTGGCTTTAAGCTCGGGGTCAATTTGAGTTGATGTAAAACCTTTGACTCAAGTCTCCCTGCCTCTGCATCTTCAGTGTGTTACTCCATTGGCTTCTGTTCTAAAGCATTTTGTGGACCAGCCTGATGACAATCTGATTTTCTTATCCTTTTGAGTGACCCAGGTTTTTTTTTTCCTGGATAACCAAAGGTGTTATGTTTGTTTGTTTTTCTTTAACATTTAGTAAAGTGACTGTAACTTACATTGGGCTTAGTCATTCTTGGTCTGTTTCTCTGGGTGCTGACTGAACCCGTTCAACATTCACTTCGGGAACATTTTCTTAAATCATAGTTTTAGTGTTTGCTGTTTTCCATTGTTTATTTTCTTCTCCGAAGTTTCCTTTTATATGCATGTTGTACTTTCTTTGTCTTTATTCTGCATTTATTGCTGTCTTTCACAATAGTTACAGCACTTTAAATGCACACAGTGAAATGCACGTCTTTGGCGTTACAGTTTGATTAGCTTTGGCAAATGCAAACCTCCGCCATAACCCCTGCCCTACCAGGATACTGAGTCATTGTATCGACTTAGATACTGCCCTGTGCCCTTTGCACGAAATTGTCCTTCCAACCCTGATTCAAACAATGTTCTGATTGCTTCCACAACACAACACTCTGCTAGAATTTCATATAAATTGAAGTATTCATGTTTTTTTAATTTAAAACATTTTTCTGTTTTCCATGTTCTGTTTCTTTTAAGGGACGATCCATTGTGTTTATTAGCTCCTGTGTCCCTTCTGGCTTAGCCTTGATTTCTGAAATTATTTTCTCTTTTATTTCTAATTCTTTCCTGGGTTCTTTTCACATCTCTTTCTAGTCTCAAATTCTGTTGCTTCTGATTATTTTCCCAATCCTGATTTATGTTGTTCTTCACGATGTCTACCATTCTCTCCGTTCCTTGTAGCTCATTCTGAAACATTAGATTTCAGTTTCATTGTTGATGTGACTTTCCGACACGTTCGTTGTGTAACTACTGTTACACTGGTTTATGTAATTGTTGTTCACTGGTTCGGCTTTTAATATTGGGAAGTCATCCTTCTGTCTTCAGCGATCACCTAACACAGTGCCTCGCAACAGTAAGCAGTTGACAAATATACACCTTATTGAACTGAAGCCTAGCCTGTTATGGTCAGTGTGAGGTTTTTCACCACCTTGTGGAAAAGCTCCATCTGACCCCATAAAACCCCAAGACTCATGGGCCATGAGGTACAAATAAATCATAGAGCGGAAGGGACCTTAAAGCTTTTCTCGCTCAACTGCGTTATCAGTAATTCCTCTTCCACGAGCAGCTTGCTAAAGATCATAGACAGGAAGTAGCAAAACTGAGGGCAAATCCCTGGTTTCCTGACTCTTAGTTTCGTCCTCTTATATCCTGACAGCCTCAAAGTAAAGAAAAGTGTGTTTCTGTACAACGCAGAATTTGTACAGCTGTTGCCTGTCTGCTTGCTGTCTGTTTTCTTTCACAGCCCCCATCAGTTTCCTTACCTGCCTGGTGTTCACCCAAACCTGTGGGGGGGAGGGCTCTCTGGGCTGTGGTTCTGAGAGAGAGAACGAGGGAAGGAGGAGAAAGGGGATGAAGCTCAGGCACCAGGAGACCCCTGTTCATCCTCTCCCCTCCCCCGACCACCAGCATCAGTAATGCAGCAGCTGTAGCACGAGTGACCGGCTTCCTCTGCCAGACTCGTAAAAGCAGACTGCAGGGCCTCACCCGGAGGACAAAATTGGGAGCACTTGATGCAGCCCAGGAAGATCTTTGTTCACAGAAGGCAGGCAGCATCCTCGACAGAGCGGAGGCTGTTCAAGCAGAAATAAAGATCGAGTCAAAGGGTTTCCTCTTCGCAGCTGCTGGTTCTGAATATCATGGACTGAGAAAAAAATGAAGTATCATTTGTTATATAATATAACCGATTATATTACATAATTTTATGTCTGTTATAAAGAGCCTTGGAGGAATGGCACTATCATGGGTAAGACCCCAGTAAGCGTCGTGAGGATGCTGGAGGAGACCCCAGGCTCTGGCCCGGGACGTTTTATCTCAGAGCCGCTAAACTCGGGCTCGGGAACGGCTGTCGTCGGGGAGGAGTGGGTGGAAGTAAACATAGAGGAAATGAACAAATAGGAATTAGGGGTTAGAGACGATGACAAGCCAGTCTGTGTTAGAAGAAATAGTATTGAAGGATGCTGAAGTGATAAAAATAAAATTCCACTCATTTCAGCCCCTTTACCTCAGGTGTAATCATAATTTATCATACTCAATGTTGGAAAAATTCACTCCCAGAAGAAAAAAAAGTTCTTTAAGAATGTAAATTGCTGGGGAATTCCCTGGCGGTCGAGTGGTTAGGACTCCGCGGTTTCATTGCCGAGGGCACAAGTCCAATCCCTGGTCGGGGAACTAAGATCCCACAAGCTATGCAGTGCGGCCAAAAAAAACAAAAGGTGAAGAATGTAAATTGTTGGATATATTTGTTTTAATACTAAAAGAAAGGATAGTAAATAGCTGTAAAATCGAGCCAACAGCCAGAACTCACACTATTCACTACAGAGCAGGGCCCCTCCCTTCAAGGTGCAAAATAACCCTTGTGGTCGTGTTAATGTGGATTCTGACTCAGTAGCTCCAGGTGGTCAAGACCGTGCCTTCCTGACAGAATCCCAGGTGGTGCTAATGCTGCAAGTTCTAAGCCGACTCTAGATGGAGACTTAAGCTTTGCCTGCCTCAACATGCCACGATTTCGACCCACTTTGAGGCTGGTGCAGCTCAAGGAGATCCCTACGTAGCGTTATTCCAATCCCATAACTCTTGAGACTGTTCATTGAGCACCTGCTGCATACCAGGACCAGAGGGGCGAAGGAACCGTGGTTCTTTGGTCTCAGGCTCTGGGCAGGGCAGGGGCTGAGGAGGAGGTGACGTGAGTAGCTGTCACGCTGGCAGAGAAGGACGCACAAGGAGGTATAGGAGAAACCGGAGCCCAGCTGCCGGGAACACACCAGAGAAGGGAAGGTCACTCTGGCTGAGCTGCAACAGGAGGCTCTGTCCAGGAGGAGGAATTTGAATAAATGTAACCAAATGTCTTTTGTAAGATACTCACTTCGAATCCAGGCAGGAGATGAGTCGGAGAAGCCTAACTGAGTTTCAAGAAGGTTATTCTGGTCTTGTTGGTACATCCAGCCCTGCATGAGGGGCCCAGAAGCTTCGCTGTGGAAGGGTGAAGATCAAAGAAGCTGGGTGTTTGCACCAGAAACGCCTGGATGAGCTTGGAAGGTGACTGGGTACCGAGGCGATGCGCACACATAGGACATGCTTCGCAGGTGCTCAGAATCAGTGGTTTTAGTTCTCGGATTGTGACTGGGCCCCAGGGCCGAGGGCTTCTTAGAACCACGGCAGCAGAGCCCGTACTGTGTCCTGCTCTCGGACATGTGACACAGTGTCATAGTGGTGACACCCAAACCTCCCAGTGCCTATACTGCCCTCGACCGGTCAATTGTCGACTCAATTAAACTGCTATTTTCCAGCTAGTCGCAAGGGTGTCTTCTCTCTCTCCTCCTCTGCTCAGTCTGAAATTTTGGATTCCTGTAGCTACCACCAAACCCAGCAGTTATAATGTAAGAAAATTCTTAAATCTCATAGAAAACCAGAGCACCCGAAAGCCCCAAGAGGGAATGTTTTCCTACATATTAGTTATTAATTTGCAAAGAGGAAAAGCTGTCTCCCAAAATCTTAAGCTTGGGTATCTTCTTTTCTTTTTTAACATTTGAAACCCTAGAAAGGAACATGATCTAGGGAGAAACAGTTTAGAAGACTTCTTAATTGTATCCCAGATACACTGATGTTTCTCTAAGCCGAGCACCACTGAAGCAAGGAAATTTCCAGTCTGCTTCCTGGGACCCTGCTGAAGGCCAGTGGCAAGTGTGAATGTTGAGATAATTCTAACACAAGGAAAGAACATACTAGAATGTGTGTGTGAGATTTCCTCAGCCAGGGAACTTAGTCCCTGTACAGCACTAACATGTAGGTCTTCCTATCACTTCTAAATCTGTGTGGGGCGTTTTTTTTGTTTTTTGTCTTCTGTTTTTATCACACAGAGGTATTTTATTGTAAGTTATATGCAAAAGCAACTTAGTTCTTTGGAAAAAAACTTTTAAATAAAATAGACCAATATTTAAGATACACTGAACCAAAAAAAAACTGAATGAAGATGATAAAGATAAAAATGTATTACTCAAAAAAAATCCTTGAATTTATTAGAATATAAAACTTTAATGTCCCTCTAGTCAAAATTTTATTCACAAGAGGTCGTAGGTTGGTTGTTTGTTGGAAATCTGTTTGAAAAGTTCAAAAATTAAAATAGTTGCTTTATTTCTTTGTTCCATTAGTACTAAGTCACAAGATCTTTGTAAGTCAACCCTCTCTTCTTTGGTGTGAGTTTTCTGCTGGGATGAGGAGCCGTGGGCCTGGGAGAGTTGGACGAACTGCCCCACTTCCCCTGTGGTCGAGGCTGGTGAGGGTAGGCTTGCCTGTGGGTTTCAGGAGGTCGGCTGAAATCATGAGTTTCTCTAGAGCGGCAGTGGTTCCAGTTCCTGCAGAGTCGCCTTCATTTGGAGCAGAGACTAGAGTGTAGAGATGCAAGCAGTCCATCTCTGGCTCCCTCTGGCCGCTGCCCCCATGGAGCCTGTCTAAATCGGCAGAGTAGGTGGGCTCGGAGCAGCGGCTGTGCACCCCGGCGACTGGGAAACGCTGAGACAACCAGGGTCTGGCTGATGAGCAGCTTTTCAGGCATGATTTTCTTGTCTCATCTCTGTTTCTTCCTCCCCCAGGAGAAATGGACCCCCTGAGGCAGGCGTGACCCTCAAGTCCAGCCCGCCAGCCCGACGCCCGGCCGGGAGGACAGCGCCATGGCTGGAGTCGTGGAGCAGAAGAGCGGGCTGGTGCGCAGCAAGCTCGGCGAGGCCGGCAAGAGGAATGGCCTGATCAACACCCGAAGCCTCGTGGCTGAGAGCAGGGATGGCCTGGTGTCCGTGTACCCGGCGCCCCAGTACCAGAGCTGCCGGGTGGTGGGCAACGCGGCACCGGCCGCCCCGGACGGCAGCAGGAACAAGCCGGTCCAGCAGCTGCTGGACCCCAACACCCTCCAGCAGTCAGTGGAGTCCCTGTACCGGCCCAACATCATCCTCTACTCGGAGGGCGTGCTGCACCCCTGGGGGGACAGCGTGGCGGCCGACTGCTGTGAGACCACCTTCATCGAGGACCGGTCGCCCGCCAAGGAGAGCCTGGAGTACCCCGACGGCAAGTTCCTCGACCTCTCGCCCGAAGACATCAAGATCCACACGCTCTCCTACGACGTGGAGGAGGAGGAGGAGGAGTTCCAGGAGCTGGAGGTCAGAGTGTGTGTTTGTCACGGGCCTTCGGGAGCAGGGTGTGGGGCTCTGGGGGGGATACGAGTGCCAGGCAGAAGTCGGGGCGTGAAGCCAATGTGCGAAAGTGCAGGGCAACCGAAGCCTTCTGGGTGCCCTTCACTCAGAACTTTTGTGGAAGATGCGGGGACGGAGAAAGAGGTGAGGACCAGGACCCGGGGGGCTTCAGCAGAGATGCTGGTCAGAGAGGGCACAAGGTCACAGCCGTCGGGACAGGGCTAAGATGGATTTAACAGTTGACAGTGCTGGCAGGGGGTGGGGCTCTGCTGACACCCCGCCCACAAGGGAGACCGATCACTGGCAAAAGCGAGCAGGGGAGGGGGGCTCATGGTTCTAGGGCCACACAAGGCTGGAAGTACACGTGTGGGGACAGTTTGGGATGTTTTTGCTGCAACGTGTGGTTTCCTTAATTTGACATTCCAGAGTGTCTACTAAGGATCATTGGAATAGCTGAAACCTGCTGGAAGAAACAGTTGAAATTGATAGCATAAGGGGCAGACGAGCTGAATTATTGCAGGGTCCCGTCTCCCGTAGGGCAGGCACAGGTGTCGGATCACACGCCCAGAAACGTGCGTGTTGGCCAGGGTGTGACGCACGGCCGCCCCCGTGGAGGGCGAGGGTGAGGCTGCAGGGGTCTGAGCCCAGGAGGCCAGCGCCCAAGCGGGGGGACAGTCATTTTGCTGCTGTGAGACTAGAGGGGGTTCCTCTAGGACATGCATGGCAGGGAGAGAAGGGCCAGTTTCTGTCAGTTGGGAGGGAAAGACCTTTAGGAGGAAGCGTGTGGTCAGAGGGAAAGGAAGTTTGTTTCCTACTTTGATAGGTGAGAACGTTTTGTGGGTGGAGGGAAACGTCCAGGGCAGAGGATGCCGGGGGGGGGGGGGGGCAGGAGTTGGCGTCCAGGCAGAAGTCTGGTCTTTCTCAAGCAGTCCGCACAAGGCTTGTCTGAGAAGGTTAACAAGTCCAAGTCCTCTGGGTGGAAGAGGATGGGATGAGGGCCCACGTGGGGGAGGGTCATGGAGCTGGGGGAGGGTGAGGACCCTCAGGGCAGTGACTAAGGGAAGTGACCATCCTAGAAGAGACAGCCAGCATGGGGGGGGGGGGGGGGGCGGGTCCGTGTGCAGGTGTGGTCAGGCCTGAGCGCTGTGACCTTCCCCGTGATGGGCGGCCGCCCTTCAGCAGGGGAGGCTCAGGGCAGAGCAAGCTCGGGACTTCTTGCCTGCAAGCTGGGAGAGGCAGGAGAGAGCAAGGGAGGGTGTCTGGAGTAGACTCCGCCCCACCGCGGGGGCCCAGACTGGGGAGAAGGTCAGTGAGGTCACAGGGAACTGATGGGCCCAGGAGACCAGGGGCGTCAGGACCGGAGGTAAAATGAGAACCAGAAGCAGCTGGAGAGATGGTTTTAGTCTAAACAGATATTCAGAAATGGAAAACAAAGCGTGCTTTTGTAGCAAACCCTGTGAACAGAGCCCCTGAAACCAGCTGATGGGGAGTGGAGTGGAGGGCAGCTGTCGGAGGCCGTCGGGAAGACCAGCACACCCCGGGGACCCCGTCAAGGGGCAGAGCAGGGGTGAGCTTGGGCCGTGCTGAAATTTGAGAAAGTTGGGCGAGTGCTTTAGCTGCCATTCAGGAGCTTCTGTTCAGTGTCCACTTTTACCAAGGTCTGGGGTTTTGCCTAAAGCCAAAGTGTAAATGCTGCGTGGAGTTTAGGAAGCAGACATACAAAGATGCAATTTCAGCGAAACGCGGGAGTTATGGTGATGGAAACCCGCTGCTCCGAGAGCCTCCGAAGGAGAGGCTGAGCCCCCGAGCTCAACGTGGGGCTCAGGGGTGGCTGCAGAGGAGGCGACCGGTTGCACCTGGCCGGGGAGAGAGAGACCCTCCGGCAAGAAGGTTCGTCGGGGAAGGGGGTGAGAATCAAAGGGACGTCGTGAACAGATGACACACAGAGGTGTCCAACCTATGTCTGTGGGGACAGCGAGGGGTTAGACCTGGTGGGGCCGGGAAGGCAGGACCAAGAGGATGCGGGATCCTGTCCCTGAGGACCTCACTGCCGTCTCGGGGAGACTGGATTTCAGGCGGGGACACAAACCCAGAGGCTTGGAGACAGGAGGGACAGTAATAGGGTCAAGAGGAGCCCCATGGAGGGACGGGGCCGAGACTGGGAGCCCAGCCTATCTGAAGCTCCAGGGGTGCCGCCGTGCAGGCTCGTGTGTAGGGGATCCCAGGGGGATGGGGGCGTTTCAGGTGGGGTTGCATCGTCAGAGCTGCTCTGGCTGCAGAGCAGGACGAGGGGCCTGTCATAGAAGAGGATGAGAGAATCAGGGCAGCATTACAAGTGAACAGATGCTCAGGAAGTGGTACCTGCCATTGTCTGGAGAAGATAGGAAGGAAGGGTTGGGGCCTCTCTGTGCCCAGAGGGTCCCAAGCCCCTCATTGGCCAGGCTGGCTGGCACAGGATTTTCAGCTTTGTCACAAGTTCTTAGAAATCAGCTCCAACACATAACATCCCCAGCAGTGAAAAGTGTGGGACACTTAGTAGACTGAAAATGTAGAGGTAGCTCCTGCGTCACTCATGTGGGCTTCAGGCCTCCCCTCTCTCTGGTCACATCCTACATGCAGGAAGTGTTCTGTTTTCCCATACCATGAAAAAACAATGGGCATGTACGCATTAGCATTTGCTGTGTAACAAATCTCCCCCAAATCAGTGGCTTCTAACAGCCCTGTGAGCTCGTGATTCTCGGGGTCAGCATTCTGCAGGGATCTCAGCTGGACGGAGGCTGCTCTGCTGGGCTTGCCGGGTTCCCCTACTGGCCTGAGCCTGAGAATGTGGGCTGGGCTCTTGGCCCAGGTGACAGAGGTGACAGGACCACATGCCTCTCATCATGTGGCGGCCGTGGTGGGGATTCCGGGAGCAGAGAGCGGGGTGAGCAGGGAGCCAGGGCTTTTCAAGTCCCTGCCGTGAAGCACACGTTATACATCTTATCTTCCAAAGCAAGTCACATGGCCAAGACCAAAGACAGTGTGGGAGGGGCTGCTCAGGGTGACAGGATAGGAACATGCCAACCACAGGGCCCGGACTGCAGCAGCTCCCACAGAGCAGGCATCACTTTTTAAGATCATCGAATTGAACAGAATGAGAACAGTCATGGTCGTATTGTAACTCAAATAAAAAAAACATGGTCCGTATTGATGTGGGGCTCTTCCCAGAAGGCAGCTCTACTTCCGATAAAAGGGAAAATGTGGTTTCGACTCCTTGGGGAGTTCCATGGCTTCACTCAGTCTACAGCAGATCGATTCTGTTTCCTGGAAATCAGTTTTCAGAGAGCTTTGCCCTGGTAGGAACAGGGCCTTGTCACCGGAGCCTTTCCTCTGCCCCCATCTCTGCCCGGACAGGCTTGCCCAGCAGTCGGAGTGGAGATGGCCTGGTCCAGACGGGTCCGCTCACCGGGCGCACATCTGTAGGAGGTCCTGCAGCTTCATTTGCTTCTGGGGCGGTGGTGCTGGCGTGAGCGGATCTGCAGCTAATGCAAAGCATCTTGTGGAGAGGCCTCGGCCACGGCATTTGCTGTGCGCTGCCCGGAGAGTGGGAGCCCGTCACAGCGGAGAGTTGGCCTGGGGAGTTCCAGGGGTGCGCGGGGATGGAGGGTGACCAGGCAGGCGCCTCGAGGGCCCTCGGGACGTTCTGGGTGCACGACCCGGGGCCTCCTCCTGGTTCCCGACCGCAGCTAAAACCACAGCTCACGGGGCCCCAACCGCAGGAAATCACACCTCCTTTTCACACAAACAAACTCAAGCAGAGAGATTTCAGTGACAAGTAATAAAGCAGTTCTGCAAAATATAAAATTTGAGCTTAAAGTTATGAAATTAAGTGGGTGCAGGTCAGGGCTGGAGGGGCCTCATTGCATGTTGAAAGGCTGATTGTCACCCTTTTGTGACAAAGCCAAGCCTCCAGCATCCGTTGGAAAGCACATGGGATGTCATCACTGGGAAATAGTGACACGGGAAGAAAGCAGAAGGTGACGCGTGTTTCTGGAGCATCTTCCTGTGCCATCCCCTCTGCGCACCCTGCCGTCTGATCCCGGCAGCCACGCTGGGCGACAGGCTCTGTCCCTAACGCTGCACATGAGAGGTGGAAGCTTGGAGGGGTCCCAGGTGGCTCTCCTGGCGTCAGACTCCTGTGTCCTGATGGTGATACTCTGTGGTCCCTGAACGGCTCTTTCAGACACAGCCACCTCCTCACGTCTGAGCCTTCACCTGGGCTGTCCAAGCCCTGAGTCTGCCCTCCCACGAAAAACCGGAAACCTATTGGGAGAGACAGGGTTTCACACTCAGGGTAGCACCTTGCAGAGGCCTCCTTCACACACAGGAACAAAGCAGGGAGGACTCGCAAACATTTGACGAAAACCCCGAAGCGTGAATGAGGCAGAAGAACAAAAATAGAAGAGTGGACCCAGAGGAAACTGAAATCACTCAGAAAATAATAGGCAGTGTTTTAAACACGATCTTAGTGTCCTATGAGGATGTGAGAGGCTGCTCTGGGGTGGGGCGGGGAGGCCAGGTTTGGTTTGGTTTGTTTGCCTTGCTACCTGGGCTGGACTCTCACGTGCGCTGGTGACAGAGGTGGGGAGTGGGGGTCCTCGCCTCGCTCCTGGTTCGGGGTCAGTGCTCAGACTCAGATTAAGGACCAAGTTCTTGAGGCTCTTAAGCAGGTGCAGGGAGCAGCCTTTGTCAAGACTTGGTCAAACAGGAGTATTTTTAATATAAAAACTGGGTGTTTAACTTTGCCAAATGCTGGGAATTTTTGTCCTTTATTGTATTTATATGACCTATTATATTAACTGATTTTCATATATTAAACCATCCTTACATTTGGGGATAAATCCCCCATGGTCATGGTGTTTGCTCCTCTTTAAATATTGCTGGATTTAATGTGCTAACAACTTGGTAAAGATGTTTATTGCTGTGTCCATGAGGGGTCTTGGTCCTTGACAACTACAGCTTTCTTTTCTTGTCTTTTTCTGGCTTTGGTGTCGGGGTGACCCTGGCCTCATAGGGTGAGTTGGGAAGTGTTCCCTCCTCTTCTCTCTGAAAGACTCTGCCCAGCATTGGTACTTTTTCTTCTCAGGTATTCGTTCATATTCACAGTGAAGCCATCTGGGCCTGGGCTCTTCTCTGTGGGAAGATTTTTGATTACTGATCAGACCTGATTTCTCTACAATTTTAAAGAAAATTTTTAGGTTTTCCTTTCTTCTTGACTCAGCTTTAGTAATTTGTGTCATTCTAGGGATTTGCCCATTTTATCCAAGTTACCTAATTTGTCAGCATGACATTGTCCATAATATTCCATTTAAATCTTCTCACTTTCTATACAGTTGGTAATGTCTCCTCTTTTCATGCCTAATTTTGGTGATTTTCCATTTCTTCCTTGCTCAGTCTAGCCAAAGGTTTATACATTTCCTTGATCTTTTCAAATATCTGTCATCTGTTTCCATTGGTTTGTCCTTGCTTCTCGGTTTTTCCATTTCAATGATTTTCACTCAGATATTTATGATCTTTTGCTCTTGTTTCCTATGGGCTAAATTTGCTCTTCTTTACCTAGTTTCTTAGCTATTGATTTGAGATTTTTCTTCCTTTGTAATATATGTATTTAAAGCTGTAACTTTCAAACACTGTTTTAACTGCCTCCTATAAATTTTGATATGTTGTGTTTTCATTTTCGATTTAGTTCAAAATATTATCTAATATGCACTGTGATTTATTTATTTTACTAATGGGTTACTTATAAAAGTGTTGTTTAATTCCCAAATTTCAGGGATTTCCCACACTTTTCCTATCATTTACTCCTAACTTAATTTCATGTGGTTGAAGAACATAGTTTGTATAATTTCTCTTCTAAGTTTACTGAGATGTGATGTGTGGCCTAACGTACAGTGTGTTTTGGGAAATGTGCCTTGTGCATTTGTGAAGGAACTTGTATTTGTCATTGTGTGAAGAACCCATGAATGTTTGTTGAGTTGAGTTGGCCATGCTGTTCACGTTTTTTCTCTTTGTTGCTTATCTTCCTGGTCGTTTCATCAGTTTTGTCAGTTTTTGCCTCATGTATTTTGGGCTCTATTGGTTGGTGCATGTACATTTATAATTGTTATATCTTGCTGGAATATTGACCATTTTTATCATTATAAAATGCCAGTCTTTGTGTCTAATAATATTTTTTGTCTTCAGGTCTATTTTGTGTGACATTAGTATAGCTGCTACAGCTTTCTTATTATTACAGTTTGCACGAGGTATCTTTTTCCATCATTTTGCTTTGAGTTTATTTTTGTCTCAGAATTTATAGTGTCTCTATAGAAAACACATAGGTCGGTCTTGTTTTTTTAATTGTCTTACAATCTCTGTCCTTTGATTGGAGTATTTAATCCATTTGCATTAACTGTAATTTTTTATATGGTTGGATTTACGTCTGCCATTTTGATTTTTGTTTTCTACATGTTTCTTGGTTTTGTTACTATTGTCTCTCTTTTTCTTCTTACTGCCTTTTGGTGGCAAATATGCATTTTCACAGTCTCACATCAGCCTGGGATGTGAGGAGAGCTCCCCAGGCCCCTGTGGTCCTCTCCTTTCCAGGAGCTCCTTGTTAAATTCTTGAGTTATCCTGCTGTCTGCCACTTGGCCCAACCAGGACTAGAGCCATAGTTTGGGAGAGCTGCAAGATTTCCAATTTGTACCTGGGACTGGAGTTTCCACCCTGTGCTCCCCAATCAATTCAGCTCCTTCTAGCAGTGAAGCTTCTGGTCTCCAAGGGTAGCCCCATCCTAGCAGAAATACTTCGTGGCCAAGCTGGTGGTGGATTTGGATCAGCCCAGAGCAGGAACACCCCAGACTCACACCATTCTGACTCAGAATTTAGCGGTGGTTGGTAAGCACACACCCCTCAGTTTATTGTTGGCCCTGGGTCAGTGCAGAGTGCCCTGACAAGGCTGTTTTGACAATTCTGTTCAGTCATTTCTCAGGGACAGGATTTGCCTGCCTCCTGGCTCTGTTATACCAGAAGTTTTGCAGGATATTATTTGAAGTGCTAGATGCATTTTCCAGCAGGCACTAGACATGGACAAGAATATGTTCAAATGCCCACAGATGGCTTGTGGTTAGGTTAAGAATTTTAATCGAATTAATTATCTTTAAATAATATGACATATATCCACTTACAGCATTAGGAAATTAAATTACTCATTTTCCTCCCTTGAGACAGTCTGTAAATAAAGAAATGTATTTAGATATTCCAGTTTCTTTTGGATCTATGCGTGGATCATTCACACAGGAAATCTGTTTTATTTCCTTATAGTCACATCTTATCTAGCACTGTTCAAACTGCAGCAAACACCTCGTCCTGTAAAGAGGCCTGTGGGAATAACTTCTCATCTGGAAATTAAATTTACCTTTCCGAAGTAAACATTTTGAGGGTGTCCTACATACTTATGATTTCCAAAGACAAATTCAAAAAGATTGTGTGAAATATAAACATGACTGGAACAGCAGTGTGCTATTTACCGGTTTAATTTTCTATGTCAAGGAAAACTCTCATATAAATGTGGGACTTGCGGCATGTTTCTTACAAAATAAAAATCAATAGCTTTATATTCTCATCTCACATGTGCCAGGAAAAGGCACTGGAGCATGTAATTATAGCCGTTTGATGAGGAGAGAATCTCTGAGGTAATAAATCCATCTGTCATAAGAACACAAGGGGATCATTCGTCACATTTCCCTGAAACACTTTCCGATAAGCAGAAGGTTGGGACATCAAACCAAATTTGTATGCCAAGGAAATAAAAGCCTTTTTACTTGTTCAAGCTCACACTGATCTCTCGGCTGCGGCTTTTGAGCCCCTGCTCAGAATTGCAAGTGGGAGAGAGCTGTCCTTGTATCTGTGGCCACCTGGAACTGGAATCTTTCATCGTTGTAAGACTGCAATTATTGTAATGAAATCAGCTTTTACATATTTACAGGTAGCTGTGAGCTGAACGCGCTAACACGGTAAATGCGGTTTGAATAACAGTGAAAGGCGGGCCCATGACTTTGGTGAATCTCTTCCATACTCAGTTTTGAACAAATACCAGTAAAATGTGGTTTTCTAAACCAAATTGTGGTTTAATAAATTTTCCCCAAGCTTAGCCAAAGGTCCACCTATTTCAAGCAATACTCATGTGAACAAAACCCAGTACCAAGAGGATCCTTTGGAGTCCTCGAGGGGCAAATTTGCTCAACGGTGCATGAAACGTGTCTCCTCACGGGCCTGCCGCTAACTCCTGCGTTCAGTGACCTCCACGCGTGCAGAAAACGCTCTTCATGGCCTGGAGCCCAGGGAATGCCATTTAACCTTGGCCCATGGTAACAAAAACCATCTCCCACCTACCACATCATAATGTCATCAGAAAGTGACCATCAGCATTCCAGTTTGTTAGAAGAAGCACATCCTTTGAATTCAAAGTATTGGTGATGACCACATCCTTTTTAAGGGACTCGTGGGAAGTGTCGCCCCATA
This sequence comes from Balaenoptera acutorostrata, assembly GCF_949987535.1. Lineage (NCBI taxonomy): Eukaryota > Metazoa > Chordata > Mammalia > Artiodactyla > Balaenopteridae > Balaenoptera > Balaenoptera acutorostrata. The sequence continues at coordinate 45,408,592 of NC_080078.1, forward strand.
TTATGGTCTGTTCAGCTTTCTGTCCGTCCTGCTGCTGGGGAACAGTGGCAGAATAACCACAGAAATCCAGGATGAGCCCAACTTCATGACTGCCAATATTTTCCATTTTTTCCCTAACAAACCATTTCACAGCGTTTCCTAAAAACAGAAGGAAAAGCTCACAGGACTGACACAGAGCTAGTTTGGGTGCATTGTGAATTCTGAGATGCAAAAAGAAACTAACACTGGGGAGGGGGTGCAGGTGGCTGGCACTCGTGGGCTGAGGTTAAGCTAGATTTTTGTAACAAGAGGCATTTGGCTGGTGTGAGGATCATCAGATTGCTCAGATCGTTAGCAGGTGAGGGAGACTCCATCATTCCGGATGGAGAGCCTGAACGTCTTCCTCGTGGCCCCGGGCAGTGGGTGCTTGGTGCTGATACTCACCTGGAGGAAACAGACACGGAGGAGGCCAGAAAGAGGTCTCACTGTGCAAAGTGCTGAGGATTCCTGTCAGGCTTGTCTCCAGGGAGGGTGCTGTCCCCGTTCACAGGTGGGAGGAAGCAGGATGGTCCCACCTGGCCTGGCCTGGGTGTCGGCAAGGGTCCCAGAAGGAAGGTTGTTTCCTCCTGGATAATGAAAACCACACTGTGCACCACAGCCCCGTCACCGGAGAAACACGAGGCCAAGTTAGGAAAACAGCCTTTGTCCAGTTAAAGAATAAATCCACACAGCAGGACATGCGTGCTGTTGACAGCAGTGATAGCTGGAAAATGTTCCCTTTGCACGGTTCATCTGAGGCACCTGTAAGTCTTCATGTCGTATGAAGCAAAATGTACGCCAGCCTGCAGTGGTGCCGTGTGGACAAGTCTGGAAAGGTGAGAACCGCCAAGGTGTCTGGGGGACGTCTGTGTAATCATCAAACAGGTAAAACTGAGAAGTCAGGGAACATTCCTCAGAGTGGAAAGAAGTATATTTAGAAACAGAACATGTTGCTTGGAGTCATACCCTTACATAAGACGTTACCCAGAGAGGTCTACACTGTAAAATGCAGATTCAGGAAGGATTTAGCGGAGAAAGCAGTGGTGTTTCAGGGAGGCTTGGTGGTGGAGGGTCAGGGATGCAGTGGGGGGGGACAGCTGTAACTTGAGGTCAGATCCCAGAGGATACCTGTCTCTACAGCAAACCATCCCGTACTCTGCTGGCCCAGGCTGCGTGAAATCTGGACGTGGTTCAATATGGTAGATTGTATGGGATTTTCCTCTCGTGTTTCTTCTAGAAAATAGGGAGATTTTCAAGCCTTTGGTAAGCTAGTCAGTTACTGTGTCTCCTCTTCTAGTACTTTTGCTTTGATCCCTTTGATACATCGCTAGGTAGCAGATCACCCAAACTGAGTTAAATAAAATGCAGACACGCGGGGGCCCTGTGAGCAGTCGCCCACCCCCGTCGCCTCGCCTCTCGCTCTGTCCCCACCACCTCCAGCCTCCTGGTCCCCCTCAATTTCCCAGCCCCCAGGCGGCTTTGCAGCCCCCCCGGACCCAGAGTGTTCTCTCCTCCCCTTCACTTGGCTGCCTTCTCGCCAGCATCCAGGTCGCAGTGCTGAGATGCCGTTGTTTATGTGTGTGTGTGTGTTTACTTGATGATTTTCTGTCGTGTCGGACACGGCCGAGCCATTTTAGGCTGAGTTTCCCAGAAGCAGACGCAATGCGAGGATTCATGAGCACGTGATTTACTAGGAAACGTCCCCTGGGAGACCAGCCGGTCAGCGGGGGGGCAAGGGGCAGGGTGTCGAGAAAGGAGGGGGTTTCAGACAAAGCACAGAGGGGGCCCAGCCTGGCCTGGGGACCTGAGGTATGGGCGGTGCCCCCATGGCCCCGGGGGCTGTGGGTGAGTGGATTTTAGCCTCCTGGGAAAGGAGCAGAGACAGAAGCTCCTGGATACACCCCCAAGCTCAGCACCGAGTGGGCACCTAATGATCCTTTGTGCTGATTGGTTTCTTAGTAAATAAATGACTGTCAGAGGAGCCCCCCTGGTCAGTGTCATGCTTTTCTCAATAGAAATGAAGCCAGACTCTACCTGTGTGAGCACCCAGGCTCCTTGAGGTCTTCCTGGTGAGCATTTATGTGACCTTGACTTTGTTTAAGGAGGTGCTTTAAAAAGTCTCCCACGTCAAGTGCACGGAGCAGACGCGGGACCCGGGCCTCTGGTACTTGGCGCCCCGTAGGCCCTGCGGCAGCCCCAGGGCCTCCGTGCGGGGCGTCCTGGCAGCAGCTGACTCTGTGCTGAAACACAAGAGCAGACCACGTTTCCCACAAACCACAAAAACAAAGACAGGCTCCAACTAAGGACTAAGGAGAAAGCACGACATGAAGACTGTTATGAACACAGGGCCATTGGCGTTTCATTAGAAAAGAGAGAAATCGTGAGGTCATTCTAGCCGGACAGAACTGCCCCATAACTGCAGGGGGAAGGGAGGAGAGGAGCCGGTGCCCTGACAGCCCTGCTCAGCCCCCGGCCGGTCCTCAGTGTGTCCGTGGGGTCGAGCGGGAGCGAAGCGCCCAGTGACAGCCGCGCCATCCCTCTGGGGAGGACCAGCATCGGGTCACAGGGACGTAGTCAGAGGTGCTTCTTACGGACGAGGACAGAGAACAGAGGGAGTGACAGTCAGTTTGTCATCGTTGTTGTTTACTTGCTGAAGTGGACGCTTGTCCAGAGGTAGGTAGCAGGGCAGATAACCGGGGACATTCCTGACACACGACGGTGGAGAGACACCGCCCCCCCGCCCCCAGCGATGGAGCATGCCCCGTGACTCCCCGTCCAAACACCCTCTCCTGAGCCTGGCAGCCTCCGTGTGGGCAGGTCCCGGCTGGCTGGGGTGGGGCCTGGGCATCTGCATTCCTGACGGCTCCCAGCAAGGCCGACACTGCAGCCCCTGGACCACACTGTGTGAGCAGTGAGAACAGAGAGCTCTGCTGACCAGTGGTCCAGGCGGCTTCTAACCCACTTCACAGACAGAGAAGGTACAAGACTCACCCTTTCTGGAAACGTTTCCCTCTCTAGAGATGGGCCGCCTCTTGTACCCCTTTGGATGCCCGAGGACCCATCTCTCCTTCTTCTAAGGATGGCCTTTAACACATGGAGACAATGCTCACCCCCAACCCTGCCCTCCCCGGGGTCCCGCCTCTTCCCGGTAGGGCATCGCTTTACTCTCCTCACCATCCTGGTCGCTCTGAATCCCTCTTGAAATGAGTCGAGAAATGGATAATCCAGAGGTGATCTGCCCCCTGTGAAGCAGACTGGAGCTCCCTGACCCCCTTTCTGGACCCTCCCTCCCCGAGGCCGGCCGGCGCTGCCAGGCGGCACCTGCACCACTGGCTGCCTCTCTCCGGCCCCCTCCCCCGGCCAGTCTCTTTCCATGAGTCCTCACTGCCTCACGCTTAGCCTCAGGGTGGCGGGGGGTAGATGAGAATGGCTTGAGATCCTCTACACCTATCTTCTAGAAATGCAGCAACCGGTGCAGCTTCACAGAGGAGGCAGGTGAGCTTCTAGCTGGGTAGCTGCTGGAGGCTTGGGCTATGTCCTGGCTTCGGGCCGTGTGCACAGGAGGTCAGTGTGCTCCTACGGGCTCACAGCTCTGTCCTTTGTTCCAGCTGGAACTGTGCCCCCATAACAGCCCCATCTGCTGTCCTCAGCACGGGCTGCGTGCCCACAGGAGGCCAACCACTGATCTGCCAGCTTTGAGTCCCTTCTCGTAACCCCTGGAGTCCACGTGGCAGGCAGAGCGTCTACATTTGGGAGGCGGAGCTAAGGTAAGGGCGACAGGGACTTGCGGGAGAGTTTGGATGGAGCCAGCTGCCACGTGATGGAGAGAACCGGCACTTCACCAAGTAGGAGATACAAATGGCAAATAAGCACACGGAGATGTTCAACATCACTACCTTCAGAGAAATGCAGACTAAAGCCAAGATGAAAGAGCACCGCACAGCCCTTAGGATGGCGGAAAGCCAAGACCTGACACCACCAAGTGCTGGTGAGGAGGCAGAAGCGGGAAGGCCTCTCTGGAAAGCAATTGGTCATTTTCCTGTAAAAAAGAACCAACACCGAACAACCCAGCAACCCCATTCCTGGGTATTTACTCTAAAGAAATGAAAACCTATGTTCACACAGAAACCTGCATGAATGCGTCACAGCCTTTATTAGTAAGAATCAAAAACTGGAATGAAACAACCTTCGGTGGACAAACGGACGAACACACAGCGGCCCCTCCCTATCGTGGAAAATCACTCAGGAACAAAACAGAGTGAACTGCTGACGCCCCCAGCAGCCTGGTGACCCTCGGGACCTCATGCTGAGGGGGCTGGTCAGGGGTCTTGCACTGGACAGAGTCGGTGTCCTGATTTAGGTGCTGGGTCATGCTTATGTAAGAGGTGGCGGTCAAGGATGTGGAACTCTGTTCTATCTTTGCAGCCCCTACAGGAACTCTGCTCTATTTTTGAAACTTTTATGTGAGTCTAAAATTGTTTCAAAGGGTGTGTGTGTGTGTGTGTGTGTGTGTGTGTGTGTGTATACACATATACATCTCTGTGTGACCTAGACTTAGTTGAAGAGTTTTTAGATGTGACATCACATCTCACACACACACACAGAGTGAAATAATCTATATGTATACATACATACACATATTGTGTAAGGCCATCTTTAATGAATTTTAATACTCTATAATCTTCAAACTAACTAATATATAATTTAAATATGTGCTTTCCTTTCAATAAAGCAGAATATTTCAAAACAGTAAAGAAAATTGGGAAATTAGTGATTTTTAAAAACACGGCTGGTATCTGATGACCTAGAACAGCCCAGCCAGTGCCTTGACATACAACCAGAGGTTTTCTGTAATGGGATCTTGCACAGAGGCAGCCCTTGGTTTAGAAGATATTCTCATTCTTACAAACTAGGGAGCCCACCTGGGCCATAGGCGCATGCAAATGTGCAGGGCAGTGGCCATGGTCAGTGGCGAGGGGCTGAAGGGGGGCGGGCTCTGGGGTCCCCGCTCCCAAGTTTCGGGCAGACGGCTTTCTCCTTGCTGCAGAGATGGGAGACGTAGCTCCAAGGGCCTCACACTGTACAGGGGCTGGTGCCTTTGGCCAGTACCTGACGCTATGAGAAGATGAAGAGACATCAGACAAGCCAGGCGGGGGATCCACAGTCTGCCCTCACCGGAGCAGCACAGACGTGACTCCCACTCAAGCCAGAGAGGCTTCTGGAGCCTAGGGTGGAGGGCAGGCGAGGGTCCGTGGAGGGAGGTGGCCGCCAGCCTCTCAGAGGAAGGCACGTGGTTCCCACCTGCCCCTCCCGTGGCACCAAGTAGCTCCTGCACTTCCTCGGGAATCAGGGCCTTTCTGGTGGGTGGACGGATGGGTGAGGACGGGTGGGTGGAAGTTGTATCCCCACAGCTTGTTCCTGGGAGGTGTGTGCTCCACTGAGCCCTCCACCGTCCTCGCCTCTCAGCCGAGGGCAGCATCCCTGTGGGCCCTAGTGAGCCACCCGCTGCCAGGTTCGCCCGGGAGCCCTTTGCCACCTGGGCCCCAGTGGTGGGCACGCGCAGCCTTCTGACTGCTCAATGCCCCAGCTTTGTTCCAGAAGTCGCCTTTGGCTCCGCAGGTCTCTGAGCTCCTGAGGGCAAGTGTGTGACATCCAACACTACTAAGTAGCTTCTCTGTGGAAACATAAAAAGGACGAACTTGATGAAATACCAGTGTAAAATGAATTATTCATGTGTCATGAAAAGAGTGAATTTGATATTTTTTTCATTTTTCCCTGCAACGCTCACAGTGTTTCCATTAAAGCATAATGAAAAAACAGGGAAAAGTATATGCAATTTTTAATCCCCAAAAGAAAAAAATTCAATTTAAAGTATAATTTTTTTCCTCCTAAAATAGCACATGTGTGAGGGGTTTTTTGACTTTTTATTTTCAAAATAATTTCAGACAGAAGAATTGCAAGAACGTTACAGAGAATCCCTATATGGTTGTCACCTGGTTTCCTTCAGTCTTGACAGTTTACCATGGATGCGTTACCATTCTCTCAACGTACATATGTTTGCCTGAGCTCTTCGCAAGAAAGTGTCAGACAAGATGTCCTTTTACCCCTAAATGAGCCAGTTGTATTTTCTAAAAACAAGTTCAATTATAAAAGTCGGGAAATTAAAATCGTTACAATACTGTCATCTCATCTATAAACTTTATGTACATTTTCCCAGTTCTTTCAATATTGTCCTTTATAGCAAAAGGAAAAAAAGTCAGGCCCAGAATCCAGTTCAGCAGCCCACCTTGCATTTTCTTGCTGTGCCTCTTTAGTCCTCTGTAATCTGGAAACTTCTCTGTCACCACCCTCATTCCCTTGACATGCTTGGACAGTACAGGTCGGTTATTTCACAGGGGAACCCTCCCTCTGGGTCGTCTGGTGATCCTGCTGCTTGGATTCAGGTGACGGCGCTCTGGGCAGGACCGCTGTGGAGGAGACGCTTGCATCCCCATGTCGTGTCGCTGGCGTGTCCCTGGTGCACGTGCCCGTGACCAGTGGTGACTCCATCCCATGTTGCAGGCGGTGCCTGCCAAGTGTCTCCTGGCTGAGCCACGTTTCTCTGGAATTGATCAGTGTTTTGCAGGAGGTGCTGTGTGAGGATGGGCCATCCTGCTTGTCACTGGTTGTTCACCTACTGGTCTTAACGTCCTTCACAAGCTCCTAACCCCACCGTTCCTTCTGTATTTATTAGCTGGCATTCAGCTGTGGGGAAGAGTTTTCCCTTCCCCCGTATTTATTTGTAGGCATTTATTACTTCATTTCAGGCTGGACCATTGATTCTTACTTTATGTGTTCCTGTCCATCCATTATGGTGTTTACTGTGTGTTTATTCTCACTTTGTTACAGATTTGACAGCAGACACCCCTTCTGGTTGGCTCTGTGTCCTTTTGACACAGCTTGTCATCCATTAGCCATTTTATCATTATTTCCTGTGCAGAGAGCTGTACCAGGTCTGTCTCGGATGTTGACAGCCCTGACCCTGAAATCAGCCGTTTCTCCAAAGCACCCTGGCTCCTTGTGTTGGAGAGCCGTGTCTAGAAACCAACGTCCGGGCGCTGGGTCTTCTCATCGCCTGGGGGGTGGGCGCGTTGTTCCCAGGCCCTCCGGCAGACCGAGCCAGGAGAAACATGTAGCACATAGGTACATAAACACATCTGTGTAACCATATGTGTGTACACAGACATACTTATTTTTTATCTACTTATAGATAGATAGAAACTAACATCCTCAATCCAACCCAAACAGCTCGCACCACGACCACACACTCTTTTTTCACCTGCGCTTTATCCCATGCGGTAGATGCCTCATAGTTTATGTAACCACTCTCCTTCGAATGGGCATTTAGGTCGTTTCCAATATTTTGCAATTACATACTAGGTTGCCATGAATAACCTTGAGCATATGTATTTTTCTATTATTGGAGGTGAATCTTCAGAATAATACCTAGAATTGAGATTACTGAACCAAAAACTCAGCACGTATTTAATTGTGTTGCATGTCGACAGATCTGCTTCCTAAGGTGTCACCAATTTGCATCCAGCCAGCCTGTGTGCCCACAGCCTAACTGACAGGATGGCTGGTTGTGCTTTTTCATTGTTGACAACTCGATAGGTGAAACATAGTATCTTAGTGTGGTTTTCATTCTCCTTTCTCAAGTGAGGATGAACATCATTCCACCTGGACCAGGTGAGGCCAGCAGAGCACCCAGGCCATGAAAGTTCAGATACTGACCCTGCACTCACGTGACTCTGAGAGTCAAGTCCTAGTTCAAACCAATCCAAACCCATGGTGCCAAAATTATCAATAACTTGGACTTTCCATCTGCAAACCGTAGGTTACCCTCTGGCAAACGTAACATAAAGGGGAAGCAAGAAGATCTAAAGAAGCGACCACCACCTTATAGAGTTGTACATGTAGCTCTTAGGTGCAGAATATCACACGTGGAAATAATGCAGGTTTGAGGCAGGGATTCACATTTAGAAACTGGATCCGCAGGTGATAAATCGACATGCCAGGGCTGGTCTCGGTTGTGACACCCACACCTGTGGTTGGTCCTAGAGGACTGTGTCTGTGTGTATTTCCTGGTTTCTTGTCTGATGTGGGATAAGCCCTGGTCGCAGCAGTGGAAAGCGGCCCGCAATCCACACGGTCTGCTGGGGGCCCCTCTCCCACACCAAGTCCGCTCACTCCCTATAGCTCTGCATGTGTACAGTGCTCATTCCCGGCCCAGGGCCTTTGCACATGCTGCCCCCACGTCCTTACTGAGCAAGGGGCCTTCAGAGGGGAATCACAATTTCTTGGACAAAATCTGAAGTCCAGTGAACAACCTGAATATATCCACACTGTGAAAACAAAAACATGAGAGTGAAAAAATAATATAATTTCCAACATAGGTTGATTGCTTGCTACATGCAGGTTGGTTTTACCTGATGCGTGTAGTGTTATTTTAAACGAGGTCTTCTGTCTTTGAAAACGCACGATGTGTATTTGTTCTTTGTGCCTGTTTATTTGGAGGTAGATGGGATTCATCATCCTGGATGTCCACGTTCCTGTGCGTCCCCATCTTCTCACCCTCCCAGACGTGCGCTGAGTGTGGTGGTCTTGCCCTGATTGAAGTTTTAGGGTGCCTTAACCCCCCAGTTCTTCCACAGCCTCTGCAGCGGATGCTCTCAGCCCACCCCCAGGTATCACCCCTGCAGGAGAAGCCCCCTGGCCTGGCCTCTGCCCACCTGAGGACCTTCTCTGGGCCCTGAAGCCTTCCCTGCAATGTGGGAGAACCTCTGCCCCCAGGCACTCTCCAAAACTGCCAGGAGGTGGTTCCCCGGGGGTTCCCCCCACCACATGGCCCCCGTGGTCCCAGAGGGACCAGGCTCCAGGCGCCCACAGAGGACCTGCCTTGGTAATACGCCCTTTACTGGCTCTGGTCTGGCCACGTCCCACCTCCCCTCTTCCCTGCCAGCATTTCCCGTGGTCCTCTACCAAGAAAACAAGTGCACACAGTCCTTGACTCAAGATCTGCTTCTGGGGGAACTAAACTAAGACGGGTCCTGAGAACGTTTTGTAGGATTGTCCTCAGGACCCCTGAGCACTTCCAGATCACAAGAAGGGCAAGTCTTAGAAGGAGCCTGTCATCGTAACCCAACCATCAGATTGAAGACCATAGCTGGTGAGAAAACGGTGTTTAAATTAATTCAGGAAAGTTGAATAACAGCCTCCTGGTAGAATTTAGGGCACAGCGTGTTTAGATACTAAAATATGTCCCCCAGGTTCCATGTTGTTGAGCCCCCAGACCCCTGCACATCTTTGCATCTGTGACCCTGTGTGAAATACACAGAGTGGGTCCCCTGCAGAGTCTGGTTTTGATTGATCTGATTCCGGGTAAAGGAGAGGCCAGTGGGCCTGAGGTGCCAGGGGAGCCTGGGTCAGAGGATTCTGCCGAGTGCTGAGGGATCTGGGCTTCCATAGCTCACCTGCCCATGGAAGACTCCCAAGTGGACACAAGTGTACCAGTGGGGTTACCTCGACAGTGCAGGTGAGGGAGTATGGCCCAGTGCCCTCCCTGCAAGGACTCAGGGCTCACAACCAAGACAGTGGTCAGGAGAGGCACTTCCGTCTGTGGCTGTGGAAGCTCCAGGTGTCAGCAAAACTCACCCACACTCCTCACTCCTCCTATGTGGACGGGATGTTGCACCCCCAGAACATCTGGAGGGTCTGTGACCGACACGAGGAGGATGGGGGGCTGTGTCCACCTGCCTTTGTCCTCGGTTCTGTTCATCAGCTGCCCTGGGTGAGACAGCCTTGAACCTGACCGAGTCACCATCCTCCCACTGTGGTCCCACCTGAATGGACGGTTAGGACCCTAGGGCTCACAGGAAGGAGAGGAGCCTGGGGCAGCGGGGCTGACTGCCCACGTGGAATGAGGGCCCGGTTCCTCCCATGCGCTCGGGGCAAACCCTGGAGGCTGGCTGCTTCTCAGGTGCTGTCCGTGTCGGCTAAGGGCACTTGGGAATTCTTCATGCATTCAACACGTGTGCTGTTGGTACCTGCTATGTGCAGTCTGTGTGCTGTCCCGTGTGATGGACACTGGCCACCTGTGCCACCTGAGCCCCTGGCAGGTGGTAGGGTGGCTGAGGAACTACGTCGGGCATCTTTGATTTGGGTAATTTAAGTAGCTCCGTGGGGTGGTGGTGCCTTGCTGGTCAACACAGACGTGGGCTCCGTGGGCTGAGGCCTCTGATCTTGACCCTCAGTGACCTGGTGGGTCTGACCTGCATCTCAGGGAGCTTGGGTGCTGTGCTGAGCTCCTATCCTGCTCCGCCAGCTGCTTCTTGGGCCCCCGACGCAATATCTCCAAGCAGGTCCTCAGGGAAGCCCTGAGGGATCCCACTCCACGGGAGGACGAAGGGCGGGGGGACCCCCCACCTGTCAGCATGTCTGCGTCTTGGTGAGTTTCATTGCCCAATAACCTTGCTTATTGTAGAAAAACTATACCCCAGAAATGCAAAAAGAAAAACAAAAACAAAAACACTGATGTGCCCGCCATCCAGAAGCATCTTAATTTCTGACTTTCTGGAGGAAATATGACTTCTTCCACTTTCTACCCTGGTTTTTCCCTCGGTTATTACACGCATCTTTCCAGGGCAATGAATAAACATTTACGTCGTCATTTTCCATGACCACGTAGAATTCCACGTAGAGTCCTCTGTGATGTTGCATTTTTGAAGCGGTGTTGTCGGGAGCACCGTGCAGGCTCCACAGGGAATCCCGTGGAGGTCATGGACAAGGGCAGACTGTGTGGGCAGTGGGGGGCTGGGGGAGGAGGACGGCAGCCCCTGTACTGCTCTGCCCCCTCGTAGCGTCTGTTCCTTCAACCACGTGAACTGTGAACATCTCTGGAAGCGTCCGCCCTGCCTTGCAGATATTCTAAGCTAATGCCCCACGAGGAGGATTTTCAGAAACAGCTGCTGTGCCTGGTGTGTTTTCTCTACTTGGTTCGATGGTGTCTCCGTCGCCACCCGCCCCCAGGGTCCTCCTCTCCTCTCCTCTATCTGGTGGTGCGATGCCCATGGCCACTTGCACCCACAGCACTGCCGTGGATGGGAGGGAGATGGTACAGAGAGCTGGGCTGCTTTTGTCTGCCCTGTCATTTGTCTGAATTTTTCAAAACCTATTTTAATGAAAATTGACTAGTTGTTTTGGTGCCAGGTAGCCACAACTTTGCAGTTTACAGATGTGGTTCCCTTATGCTCTAAAGAAAAATCTGTGAAGATTTTGTGGGGGGAACCTTTGCTTCACAGGCATGGTGGTGTCATATGAAGCTGTTTCCAAAGATGGGGGTCGACGCCCAGGCAGCCCTGTGTGGTTTGTGGCCTCAGCTCACACCACGCTGCTCTCTGATTGGGGAACTTTCCACTGACCACTCTGGCCACTGGCCACCAACAGACCAGTCGAGAAGTGGTTATCAAAATCCCGGGGCCAAGGGGTACAGAGAGGACACCCCAGCTTTAGGCAAGAAGGAACTAAGGCCAGTGGGGTTGATTGGTGGCCAGACGCTGGTGGCCAGACAGCTGACAGCACAGAAGTCTGGAGTAAGCGGCCACTGGCCAGACGGTTTTGCGGTTTGGGGACACTGTAACCGCCCAGATCCCAGCAGTGTCCTTTGTAAAATAGAAATAACACGAGAAACAGCCACAGCAGCTATTTCCAGATGTGGAGTCAGAATCCAGCCAGTCCAGGTATTTAAACCCTTAGGAAACTAAAACAAAACCAAAAAACCACAGAAGCCAAAAGCCTGAACAAGTACCCACAGACAGAGCTGTCGCTTGGGTGCAGCCAGACCCGTCGCATGACGCGCATCCGCTGGGGGGGTCTGTCCTTCGGCCCCGTCCTCCGTGTTTCTCGGGGGCCTCAGATCCTGCCCTGCAACTGTCACTTCAGGGTCCCCTCCCCAGACCCCGTGCAGAGGGCCATCAAGGGCAGGGTTCTGGCCTCCCTGCGGGCCGGCAGATGTGCGTCTGCCCCTCAGCCCTCAGTCCCCAGATCCCACCGAGCGAGATTCCTCCCTGAGGGCTGCTCGTTCCCTCTCTGCAGCAGTGAGGATGGGCCTTTCCCTCTCCCTTATTGTTTGGTAGGTGATGCTGCAGAGGAAAGACAGGAATTCCGCAGACCTGGCCCAGCGGAGGGGAGGCTGCAGGGTCCTGGAAAGATGACCCCAGGGACCGTGACCAACCAGGGCGAGAGCCTGCCCTGCAGGAAGGAGCTGGTCCTCACTGGGAAGGGATGCCTGGGAGCTTGGGACCCATGGGGTGCATGCATGTGTGTGTCTGTGTGTGTGTGTGTGTCTGTGTGTGTTTGTGTGTCTGTGTGTGTATTTGTGTCTGTGTGTGTTTGTGTCTGTGTGTGTTTGTGTGTGTTTCTGTGTGTGTATGTCTGTGCCTGTGTGTGTACGTGTGTGTGTGTGTGTATGTGTGTGAGTCTGTGTGTGTCTGTGTGTGTGTCTCTGTGTCCGTGTGTGTATCTGTGTGTGTGTGTCTGTGTGTGTCTGTGTGTCCATGTGTGTTTATCTGTGTGTGTGTGTGTGTGCACGCACATGAGGAAGGCAGCTGGGTACTGTGTGGACAGTGCATCACCCACTTCCATCCTGGGCCCCTGGAGAAAGTCGCTGTTTGTGATTGGGGTGAGCCCCTCCAAATTCACCTGTTTTCTCTCAGATGAGACACAAACAGTCCAGCAGGAAGCTTCCAGCACAGGCTGAGTAGAGGCTCTGATTGGCAGTTTTACACGTGTTTGATTAACCAAAACAGGAGGGACACCCTGGCTTGAGACCAGGCCCAGTGACGTCCTTACTCAGATCAGAGTCTAAGGCAAGAAGGGGGTTCAGGGCAGGTGCTGGCCCCGACACCTGCCCTGCCTCGCCCTGAAACCAGCTTGAAGTCTTGGAACAAAGAGTGAGCTCCAACTCTGCCTGTGTGCTTCCCACCCAGCCCCGTCCTCCGACGGTCAACCCTTCACCCAGCTGTCCACACCCCATCCCAGAGATCCGCGGGGTCTGTGAGGTTTAATCTCCCGTGGAACAACCCAGAGCCCGTCCTCGGGGTTTTTCTCTTCCTGTGGGGGACACACACTTGCCAGGAGGGCTTGCCAGGCCTGACCCCTGCTTCGGGGGATGATGGAGAGACCCCTGGTAACCCCGCTCTCCCTCCCCATCTCTCCGGCAGAGCGACTACTCCAGTGACACAGAGAGTGAGGACAACTTCCTCGTGATGCCCCCGCGGGACCACCTGGGCCTTAGCGTCTTCTCCATGCTCTGCTGCTTCTGGCCCCTGGGCATCGCCGCCTTCTACCTGTCCCACGAGGTAAGGCCTCCCCGTGGATCACGCGCACGCGGCTGGCGCACCCAGGCCATCGAGGAGAGCCCGCTCAGGGGCGGAGGGCCACCTGGGGGGACCGGGCAGGGGGGGCCCAGCCTCACCCCATCAGGCCTGGGACTCATCCTCTGACAGCGGCCACTGGGAAAGCAGCGGGTTGGGAGCCCGCCCTCCACGCCAGCGGGACTGACCCTGTGTTAGGCGCGGACTTGGTACATAATAGGAACGGAGGCAAAGTGGGTTTGGTTTTCTTTGTGAAAGGCTCACACGTAAAATAGAGTCCAGTCTTGCAGTGCCTGTGTGCTTATCCCAAACTAAGGTTCTGGAGGAAACGGCCTGTCTTGGTGGGTAACTGTGCCCTCCGTGCTTTAAGAGGGTCGATTCCCAGGCCTTTTTCACAGCAAACGTCCTCCATGTGCCTTCACGGAGCCCAGGTTTTGAAAGATTTCCTCTTGCAAATGGGGAGCCTTCATTCAGAAATCATCTACATTCCCGTTTTTATTAATCAAAGGAAGATGTGTACTTGCCAATTAAAGCATGAGTTTCAGCATCACCCGTCATCCCCACCAGACGGGAGAGAAAGGCAGCCCCTTCCGCTGGCCCCAGAGCCCACCGCGTCCTCAGGACACCGGGCTCCCTTTCCAGCGTCCAGGACTCTCGGGCCTACCGGCCAGGTCTCATGCTTGAAGCACTGATTCCTCTGGGCTTGAGAACAGACCCCTGGCCTCTCACTGCTTCTTGCCGCTGTCTGTACTGATTCGGTTTTTTGGGTGAGTGGAGAGTCCCTTTATGCGTGTTCCTGTGTCCCCTGCCCCCCCCTTTCCTGACCCCACGAGGAGCAGGGGGAGAAGAGGACCCACTGGTGGCCCCCTGAGGGCAGGCACCTCTTCACAGGGACACTGAGAGGCCCCAGAGGCCCTTCCAGGGGGACATGGCAGGGCCGCTGCTCTGAGGTCCCGTCTCTGGAGGATGGACGGGTACGGGGAGGGGTGATGGGGACCGTCCTGCACCGCTGGGGTTGGGTCAGGTGGCTGTTCCACGTCCAGCTTTGACCTGGAGGATCTGTCTGAGCTTCTCTTTTGTGACCTTGTCCCACACGTGCCAGAGGCCTCTGCTCTGGGGGCACAAGCTGCAGAGCAAGACTCCGGGCTGTCAGGGGCCTGAGCAGCTGTGGGTGGGGCGAGGCCGGGATCTCCCAGACCCAAGCAGTGGCCGTGGTCACCGCGTGCACCAAGGATTGGGACGCACAGCGGGACCCAGACTAAAGCACATGGGCAGATGCCCTCGATGTGCAGACGGTGTCCCCAGAAGACCCCAGGCCCAGAGCCCAGCGCCCCGTGTCAGCTGCGCCCTGAGCCTGGGTTAATGCGCTGCCAACAGGCAAGAGGGTTTCACCAGGAGAAGGAAGTTCAGGAGGACAGAGCCCAGAGAACCAGGGCCCAAGTGTAACATCAGCCTCCCCCTGCATCCCAGTCTTGACACATCAAGGGGTGAAGGGGGCGGCCCACCCCCAGCCTCCCAACCTGGCCTGCTAACAAACCCCATCACCCCCAGGGGATGCCCTCCAAGCCAGAGCTCCGTTCTGATTGCCAAGTTGTAGAATGGGACTAATATTTTTACCATGGATTCCACAGGGCAGATGCTCCCTGTTCAGAGAGATGCAAGTGGACATTGGTGTCACTTGTCACCTGCCGACAGAGGCCAGGTGAGCCCTGGATAAGTGGGGGCTGGCGGGGGGTGCCCAGGAAAGGTTGTCTACGTGCCGGGATGCAGAAGTCACCCCTGGTCTCGGCTGCTCCACGTACCCATGGGGAGGCCTGTCTCTGGAGCAGGGCAAGCCGTGCACAGCATCCTTGTCGAAAAGATGGTAAATATAATAAAACTCCAGCCACAGTCGAGGAGACTGGCATGAGATCCTCCTTCTCAGAAAGTAACGTTACCCTTCACACCTTAAGAACCTCCTAGACCCGGGCCTGCTGAGTCAGGATGTTTAATACCTTTGATGGGAAAGGATTCTGATCATCTGTTAACAGCAAATGAAACAGTCTCCGTGGAGGCCGCTGGTCACATTCTCAGGGGTGAAGAGCCAGCGTTTTGAGGCCTGCGGGGTTGCCTTTGCTGTTGGAATTAGAGAAGGGGCTCTGGGGTCCCCGGCTCTCAGTCCCTCTTTTTCTTGTGCTGTGAGCGTGGACTTCCCCTCGGTGGACACATCTCCACGGGAACTCGCGGCTGAGACCCTGGCACACGGGTCCCTGCAGGGTCAGCGTGGTTCTGGGCTGCACTGCAGGCCCAGGAGGCTGGCAGCCCCGGGCACATGGTGCTTCAGCCCAGCCTTGAGCCTGCCAGACCTTCTGTTCGTGCCTCTTCAGCCTGACTGTAGACGCAGGAAATCGGAATTGTCGGCACACACGTGGGTCCCCAGGTCAAGGGACGCCTGGAAGGAGACGTGGGATCTTTTCTCCAACAGATTTTATGATTCGAAAAAGGCCTCAAGTAGCAGTAACAGTGGTGGTAAAAGTGTCAGAAAGGTGGGCAGCACCTGCGCCTCTGGGCCCTGGCCTGCGTTGAACACCGCACACCTGCCTTCTTGGGTGGTCCTGGCCAGCAGTGTTGACACCCCCCAGCTCAGTTAGAAAGGCGTGTTGTCTGGCCCACCAACCCGCTACATCAGAGCCACTGGGGGGGAGGGGGGGCGTGGAAACGGCTTTTGAACAAGCCCTCCCCCCGCTCCTGATGCTGCCGTAGTCTGAGCAGTTGCACACGCGTGATCTCATGGGAAGTCCGTGACAGGGCACTGCCATCGCGTCACTTTGTGGCCATGGGATCAGGGGTCAGTGAAGGCGATGGCGTCCTAAGGCCAGACCTGCTGGCGGTGGGCCTGGCCCCAGGCCTCAGTGTGGAGGCCTGAGTGCAGCGTTTGTCCACAGCTTCATTTTACTCCAGTGCTAATCATTTGGTCCAGCTCCCAATGCAGGCAAGTTTTATACACTTTTTATAGAGGAAAGTGTTGTGTGTAGTTTTGGTGGGTCCACCCAGGAAACAATGCTCTGAATGATGTGGGGGACAGAAAGGAACCCAAATTTGCTGCGTGATGGCTGTGAGCTGGTTGATGTGCCCACTTTATCTTATTTAATCTTGGCAATGAGTCTGAAAGGTGGGAATTTATTATCCCCATTTTATGGATGAAAAGACTGACGTTTCAAGGGATTAAATAACATAGAAATCAGAGAGGTAGCAAGTATGGATACATGATGCAAATATCAGTGCTTCTAACACTTCAAATCAAATTTCCTGCAATATAACTTTGACTTTTATCTGCAAACAAAAATAGAAGCACAGTTCTCGCTTCTAAGTCTTCTGTCCTCACCTGCTTGGAGCATGTTACAGTGAGGAAGAGAAGCCTTCTAGACGGGATTGGGTGCTTACCTGGACACCTTCACCAGCGGGACAGGTGTGAGCTTGAGACTGGAGCTGGAAGACCCTCTCCGACTCCCCAGCCCACCCCCGCTGCCCCGAGGCCCTGGGTCTGGAGCTCGCGCTGGCGCAGGAGGCCTGAGGGCTCTGTGCACTGCGTCGGCCTCAGGCATCTTCTACATTTGAGCATCTATTATGTCTTGATTTCATTTCCTAAAATGTTTCTTTCCTTTCTTAACTGCACTTTTATAACTATAATTAAATGAGAAAAGGGAATTAAGAGTCAGATTATGAATTTTATGAATAGCATCAGCGTTTCAAAGTATTAATATTTCCTAAAGAATCTGTAGCTGTCTTCTGCAGAAGGGTCACTAGTGGTATCATCAGAAGCAGAAATCTATATTTCTTCTACAGAGACTGTGTTCCTCTTACAACAGAAATGTTTTTTTAATTAGAAAATTGAAGGCTGGGTTGAGGAACTTAGATTTTCTGTCACTTGAATTCCCGTTCCTTCCAGCGCTGAGAGGAACTTGCCCTGGCTCTTTGCATGAGTGGCCTAGTGCAATGGGACAAACAGAACAAAGCCCATGGGAGCCTTATTCAGACTCAGAACTGGCATCGCCGTGTGAATAAAGGATGGAAAGCCCCAGGCCTGGCCCTTCGAAGGGCTCGCCGAGTCCCGGCTGCATGTGTGTCTGATGCAGAGACCTGCACACCCGTGTTCTGTTCAGTCATTTCGTAAAGATGAACCATGTGGCTTATAAACGTGGCATCTCCTGAGGGTGTCCAGACCCAGCTGGGAGGAGTCACCATGACTCAAGATCAAGTCAAGCTGCTAAACGCTCTGGGCACGCGCCCTACGCAGGGCTGTGAGCGGCCAGCACGAACCCCTTCTCCTCTGTGCTCCCTGGAGACAGTGCCGAGCTCCCTCCTCTGAGCTGCCGACCAAGGCGGGGCTGCCACCAGTTGTAGGCTGAGGGCTCCCCCCAGGAGGAAGCAACAGAGACAGAGGTGACCTGGGGGGCCAGGGAAGACAGGGCAGGGCCAGAGAGTCTTGAACGCAAGCTGGAGTCGGTCTATTAACTGAGCGTTTTAAGCCAGAGAAGAAGGGTGGGAAATACAACAGCATAAAGGGTGGTCAGAAGACACGGCACGGAAGCAGCATGCTCTGCAATAGAGTCAACTGAGGGCAGAAAATCCTTTCACAAGGAAGCAAGCAGACACGTGTGTCAGGCACTGCGGGGCCTCTGTGGATTTCTGCTGCGCAGCCTCGGGGTCGCATGAGACAGATGGAGCAAGACGGGCCCGTTCACCTCCCTCCGCCCTCGCATCCGCCAGGAGCTTAGTTACAACAAAGCCTTGCCTGGCAGATGCCTCAGATGTTTTTAGGCTCTGTCACCTGTCCATCTCTAACCATTCATCTCACCAGCGAGACCGGCATTTCCACGTTCTCCTAGCTAAACCTCGTCACAAACAAAGACAGATTTTTGAAATGCTCATTTTTTTTTTCAAAGTTGTGTGCTTAGAACAGGTGCATTACATAAAACTGGACCCCGTGTCCTCCACACACTGAGTGGTGTGGTTTATAATCATCCATAGGCCTGGGGGAAATGTATGCATGTCACCATGTACCTCTTTCGTCCTCAAGTTCATTATTCTCGGACGCCCCGTGATTTATCGTAAGTTGAGTACCGCCCGGTGACTGCGTCTGTAAGCACTAGCAGATTCAGAATTAACACAAGACCCAACTTCACACATGAGAGTCACGGGTCCTCTAACAGGTGGAGTTATCGTCCGGTTTAGCAGAGTCACTAAGTACTAAAGCCATGAACTCTGCTGGAGTCACAGAGGAGGACCTGGCAAAGCCCGTTCCAGCCCCAGGGGGTGTGGAGAAGCAGGAGCGATGGGACCACCTGGGAAGAAAGATGCTACCAAGCGGGAGAGGGGGTGGGAAAGATTTGGACCAGGCCTACCTCTCCCCCACCCCAGGGTTATGGTGAGCGGACGGCTAGGCTGCAGGAGCCCCACCAGGCGCGGGAATGGCACTGACTTTGCAGAAATGGGGTATAAACATGACTAGAAGGATGGCCCAATATATCAGATGGATATATTTTAACCTGTATCAGGAACACATGCAACGCAGCTTAATGGTCATGGAGTGACCACCCTCCCCCTCCCCTCAGCCTTCTCCCTCCTCCCCCTTCTCTCTCCCTCCCTCCCTCCCTTCCTTCCTCCTCCCTCGCTCTCTCCTGCCCCATCTCTATCTCCCTCTCCATATGTGTATTTGATATGCTGATTGTAGCTTCTGAGAGCTGTTTTGCAACTTCTGGATCTAAACAATTCTGTATAAATATTAATGATCCGGTGCAGCCAAGACAAATCAGATTTCTGATCTATTTTTCTTCCTCTGGAATGCATGCTGGAGTTGAGTCACTGATCTCAGCTTGTTTTGGTGGATAGATGAACAAATGCATCATATCTGTTCTGTTCCCTGGAGGGTATTAGATGGATTTTTTGCAGTTATAGTTTATGCATTGTCTCAGTAATTAGTATCTTGATTTTGTGATTGTTTGTCTGGAGAAGAGAAACCCGTGCGTTGATCGTCCAAGGGCAGAGCCCACACGGTGCCCGGGAATCCAGAGTTAAAATCCCAGCACGTGTTACATTCTTCCCTCTGGCCTCATGCTCACCTCAGATTACGTTTGCAAATGCGTGATCTTTTTGCTTTTAGATGATGTATCTAAAGCTCTGAGGACATAGCCCCTAAAAGCATGGTTGGTCTTTTCTTTCACATCTCTTCTGAGATTGAGGCTCTGCACAGGTCCTATGACATCCCGAGGACCAAACAAAAGGTGCAGTCCCAGGAGCTCCTGCTTCTGCGCAGTGGCCCCGTGGCTTCCGTGGCTGTGCCTCTGAAGGCTGAGTCCAGCCTGCCCAGAGCCTAGACACACTTAGCTGAACATGCCCTGGTCCATGACAGACACCAGTCTCACCACAAGCGTCCCTGGATGCGGCCACAGGGAAGGCCAGGCCACTGATCCGTCTCACTGTCTGCAGCACGAAGCATCACCTCACAGGCAGGACAGCACCTCCTGTGTCTGGACTCACAAGTATAGTGATGCCAACAGAACATAGAAATTCAGGAATAGTTGTGATGAGTCACTGGTTGATGAGCACATCATAGATTCTCGTGGGAATTAGGGCCATTTGGGGTACATCTCTGATGTTTTGATGTTGACAATAATGGAATTATAGTCTTTCTCACTGAGAGACCCCTCACTGGACTACCTCACCCATGGGGCCAGCTAGCTGTATGTGGGAGTTAAAAGTACTGATGACGTTACACCTGCACCTTGGCTGTAAAAACTGGTGCAGCGAGAGGACGGGACCCTGGCTCAAGACTCTGGGCGGGCTGCTCTCAGCAGGGCCACTCTTTTCTTGCTTCCTTGATGAGCTTTGGCATTTTCTGGCACTTGAGGGTTGCATGAATCCCAGACATAGAGCCTAGAAGATGCTGAAATTAGAGCTGGAAAATTACCTTGAGCACAGCATGTACTGTGACCTGCAGAGCATGTGTGTAAAGCTCCTCATTCTTATTTTTCCTTCTCTCCTTTTAGACAGGGGATTCTTCATTTCTAACCTTTGATTTTATTTAAATGATTGATACATATAAATAGGAAGGAGTCCTTGAAACACAACTGCAGCACGTGTTTACTTTGGTCTGAGCTTTGCGTTTCGGTGATGTCCACACACACACAAGGGCAGGGTCGAAGGAGCCCCACGTGCTCAGCATGAGCTGGTTGGGGAGAGCTCCCTCAAAAGTAATTCAAAGATAAATGATGAAGCAGCGAGTTCTTAGATGACGTGACGCAGATTGCTTAGGGGATGCAGGAAACAGCAAGACGTGTAGGCGGAAAGTATCCTTTAGAACTGGCCCTGCGCTGGGAGACAGCAACATGCAGGTGGTGAATTTGGCCCTGGACCCTTCCCATCCCCCATCCCCCATCCCGGCACGTCCATGGTTCTCCAGGAAGTGCCACAGTTTGGGTCCACTTTGGCCCATCTCAGTCCCACGTGGACAGCATCACCCCTCAAGGCCCCAGCACTGCCTGCTTCATCCAAACTGCATGGGGGTTTCAAAGCCAGCCTGAACCCCAGAGCTTCCCCATTACCCCCATTCTGCCATCACCCCAGCCTCCTGCCACTCCTGCCTCCCCCCAAGACCACTGCCCCCATCCCAGGCCCACACTGCCCATCACCACCAGACTGGGTCTCTGGGGGTCCCTTCTTGGTCACTGAGAACCACAAGAGCTTCCAAGGTGTCCGGGATGGTTTACAGGCACAGAAAGTACCAGGAACAGACTGGCAGTACTTTGTGGTCCTCTCTGGAATCTAAACACAGTGGAGATGTGGTAAGTCCCTCTTGAGACCCTGCCCCTAGAGCTCGATTCTAAAATGATTCTCTGCATTCCTGAGATGATTTTGCATCATTTTGCCTGGTCCTCAGAGGTGTATAAGGTGCCTTGTGTTCCTCTGGAAATGACATGCAGGGTTTGAAAACCAAAATGGAGCTTGTAAGTGAACAAATCTTCATCCAGAGCCATCTGTGTCCACGTAAGGATTCCTGGGCCTTGCCCATCAGGGGTGCTGGGAGTGCATTTGTGCCTGTCCCATCGCACAGGGGGCAAGTGCTGATCAGACCTGGGAGCCTGAGTCCGCAGCAGGGAGCCTGAGTCACGCTCTGCCCACAGAGGGTACACCTGATCGCTCTGGCTCTCAGGCTGATTTTCAGGTAATTGGCAGGGTGTCTTGCAAGGACCGATCACAGTGAGGTTTGATTTATTATGCGTGACTGTTGCGGGGAGGTGATTTATTATGTGTGAATGTTGGATGGGGGGTGGGACACAGAGTTCGGCTGACGCTCTGGAGTCTGAAGGAGGCCGGAGCCCCAAGGGTTGCAGGTCCCCTCAGTACATGTGGCCACTCTTCCCGAAGCTGTCCTGTGGCATCCCCGGAGGCCGGAGCCCGGGGTGCAGGGAAGTACCCTCTGCAGCCTTGCCTCCCAGAAGTGTGTCTGTCCTGCGGCTGCAGCTGCAGCGGGGGCAGGAGCTGGCGGCTCAGCTCCGTGGTCAAAGGGCTGCTTCTGTCCTGGGCCGGCTCTCAGGCACGGTTCCTGGAGGAGTGTCTGGAATCTGCTCCCGGGCCTGGACCTGGAGATGCTCAGGGTGTTCTGGGCACCTCCATTCTTGGCCTGAGAGCCTGGCATGAGAAAGGCCAATTCTTTCTGAAAATTCTTTGGTACTCCTTGTCACCACCTGTGACCAGGGAGGCCCGGAGTAACCGGGTTCATTTCCCCAGAGGGCGGCCCTTCCCCAGCAGACAGGAGCCATCTGACTCCAGCTAAGGACTTGGGGGTGTGGGTGTGCTGTCTTTACTCAGGAGAGAGGACTTAGCCCTTTGGCACCAGGACAGAATCAGATGTACCCCCAAACACCCCGCCGTCTAACCGGGAAGACTGTGACTCTCTGCCGGGGCCCACCTGCTGCCCTGGTCTCCCCGCAGGAGCGGGAGGAGGTGGGACGCCCCGGGCTCCCGGCAAGCTGTAAAATCGAAGAACGGCCTGGGCAGCAGGACATAAAAGTGCTCTTGACGCAGCCTTCACTAACCTGCAAGATGATTAACTTTATTTCCCAGTAACTTAACAGAATTCAAAAGCCAGGGGAAAGGCTTAAAGCAGAATCAGCTTTAGCTATATTTCTAAATATATCTAAACTCAGAGCTCTTCCCCCTCAGCTCCCAGCATAGGATTGTAGTAATCGTTTGTCATGGTCAGAAAGCTTGGCTGAAGGGTTTCAGCTCATGGTGGTCTGTGGATGGAGCACGTTGGCCATGGGGGTGCTGCAGTCTGGCTGCATTTCCAGGATGTGGTGTTCGTGGTGTGTGGCCTGAACAGGAGTTTAGTAAACACACTCTGTCTGCTTGGTTGGCATAAAGACAGAGACAGGGGAGCAGGTCCAGGAACCAGAGGCCTGGCCAAGAGAGCTCTTCCCCAAACCGCCCGTTCTTGGCTGAAAAGAGGCGCTGTGAGAGGGGCTCATCCAAGTTCCTAGGCTGAGATTCTGTGGTGATCAGGGCAACGAGTCCACTGAGACCTCGGGAAGCAACGGGGAAATGGGATGAGGAAGGGCTGCTGGCCTTCGGGAAACAGTCAACCCTCCTCGGTCCTTCTTGGAGGTGGTCAGGGAATAAATACGACAGACCCACGGTTAAAGTCCTAACTGACAAGCTGCTGTCGAGGAGGAGTCCTGCTTCACCCATTTAAATGCTCAGAATAGAGTTCTTTATTACACTGAGATTAATGTAACCCAACGGGCATGTCGGGGAAAGCAATGAACAGAAGGTAACAATAGCTTAGAGTTTGAACCGTGGGGAAAAGTCCTAAAGAGCGTGGATCCTCAGATATTTACACTGCAGCAGTATTGCTCCCAAGGACTTCTGTCCCCTAGAAGTTAGTGGTTTATTTTCAAAGGAGTTCTTTCAGTGGCCTCCTTTAATAAACAAAAGCATATAGTCAAAATTAGCCAAAGAGCTGTACGCATTTATCAAATTCTTAACGACGTTAGTATCTTAAGTGGGTGAGACAACTTCCTCGCTGATGTTTTAGCATCTGTTTAATTGGCCACACCTCAACACCCTAACTCCAAGGGACAGAGCTGGGAGGACACCTCCGTGGGGACAGAGCACCTGGAACCCCGATGAGCCCGCACGTACTGCTTGTGGACCCGCCGAGCCGATTCCTCCCCTCCAGGGTCTCCCCTCCCGGCGGCTGTGCAGCAACACAGGACACAGTCACTCCCACACACCGTTCCCGAGATAGGCACCCACTTCCACCCACCTTCACCCCCGCCTCCTCCAGTCCCCAGAGTCCTGGACGTCCTTTCAGCCCAGGGAGCTCAGACACCTGGATCGTCTTCCCCTCCCTGCCCCCCTCCTCTGGGGGGAGTGCCTAGACCCCACGAGGGCAGGCAGGCCATCTGGGACATCCACGGGCTTGGTGGGAAACAGGTTCATCATGATTTTCACCAACTTCTCACTGAAATTTAGCATTTCTCCTGATTGTGAATGTGGCCACCAGCCCCAGGGGAAGACTGTTTATCTCAGGGGAACCAAAAGGGTGGTCCCAGGGGAGCCAGAGAGGTGGTCCCAGGGGAGCCGGAGGGGTGGTCCTGGAGTGGGGTTGGAAAGGTGGTCCTGCGTGTCTCTGCAGGTCAGAACACTGGGACTCTCTGGCACCAAGGATTCAGCCTGTCTCCTTCTCTTTCTGGGGTCATTTCTGACCCACAAATTATGCTCCTACCAGCCCGTTTCTCTGCCAACCCACAAAGCCCCAAGGAGAAAAAGACATCATCCCAACAGCAGTTTCATTACCTTTATATTTTACTCTCATCTTTGAAGCTGGAAAAAGATGCCCTGTATTAAAATGTTCCTTCCCGCTGTGCGTAATGCTAATGTCCTCCACATAATAAAGCTAAGGGAATATTTTACACGCTGAAAGTAGCCACAGTGACCTTTCTTCTTCGTGAAAGAGTCTCTTCTTTCCCTCTTGCTCCTTCCCCTCCTCCTTCGCTCTTTTTTTCCCCCTTTGCACGTCAGCTCTCAGTCCCCTGTAGCCAAGTGACTGGGGCGTCTTGCGGAAACAACAGCAAAGAAAATTATCAAATGACGCGGAGGAAAGAGACACACTTCTTTCCTCCAGTTATGGCCTCTGCAAAGTCCTAGATTCTTTCAGGAGGAGATTGAGACCTTGGGACGTAGCTGGGAGTGCAGGTCATACCCCAGCCCAGGGCCCTTGTCTGAAGCCCCCTGTTACTTAGAACTGCCAGAGGGTCTAGAGGGAGGCTGTGGTCTTGAGTTTATCATTTTTTCCAGGTTTATTGAGGTATAATTGGCAAATAAAACTACATATTACACTTCTAGGAGGTGATGAGAGAAATAAGACAGAGGTTGGCCTGCTTGTACCTGACCCGAAGGTGGGACCCATCAAAAGGAATTGTCTGGAAGGGGTGGGAAATACGGAAGAGCAAAGTTCAGACTAGTCTGTTGTTTCTGACTCCCCAGCTAGAAAGGCACTTTTCTCCTAGAGATTTTGCTTGTTTCTTACAGTGGAGAAGAAGGTGGTAAGAATATTGAGGCTTCCAAAAGGGACAGACACACACAAAAGGAAGACCAGAGAGAAAGTGTGTCGGCCCAAGACAGCTCTCCCCTTCCCTTCTCTGTCTGCCCTCCATGTGTTCCCATCCACAGACGATCTCATGGGAGCTGGTCTTTACACAGCATAAACGGGCCATGCGTGTGTGTGCACACACATGCACACACACACAATTTAAGGACCTTACCCATACCTTGTACTTATTTTCAGTGTTTGTAAGTCAGATAGATATCGTGTTGTCACTGTATAATAGTATAGCCCTTACTGGCTACAATACTTTCATTAGCTTATCAGACTACAAATCTGCAGGGATAGAAGGATCATCTCCTAGACAGTGACCAGAACACACCTTATCCCAAATCGCACGTGATGTGACCCAGCCTCGCTTTCTTGTCTAACTTCACAGAGGGTAGATTTTCCAGTTGAGCAACACCGAGGTAGAGAAGGAGTGAACCCTAGCCTTCTTCATTCAGACCCTGCAGGGGCCAAGGAACACCGTCAAGGTCTGCACATGAGGAAACTCAGGCCCCGTGTCTAAGTGGACTCGTTAAAAGTATACCAAGAAATAAGAGGTACAAACCCCAGCCTCCCCAGAGAAATGCCCTCAGACTTTTACGGAAGGGGTGAATCCTGCTGCCTTGGGGAGCAAACTCTCACAATCGCCCCGTACTTCCTCCTGCTTCTGCAGTGAAGGTGTTTTGCACACCACACCTGCTCCTGGTTTTCTGATAAACCTCTGCATTTTATTTTGGGTGCTGATCCAGTTATTCCTGCAAGGAAAACTGCCCTGCACCTAGTGGCATGAAATGACCTTTTCATTGTGCTCATGGTTTCTTGGGTTGGGATCCGGGAGGCGCCATGGGGAAGGCCTGTCTCTGCTCCTCGATGTCTGGGGTCACTCGAGCCTGGAACATCTGCAGTGTCTTCACACCCATGTCTGGTAATTGATGCTGGCTGTTAGCTTGGACTTTACCCAGAGTGAGCACAGGGGCACCCAGTACCTGGCCTTTCCACGTGGTCCCTCCACATGGGTTAATTTGCGCTTCCTCACAGCATGGCGGCTGGGCTCCCAAAGCAAGTGTCCCCAAAATACCAGGGCAGATCATGAGACCTTGTTATGACCCAACCTCTGAAGCCATGCAGCATCACCTCCGCCAGACCCTGCTGGCTGAGGCCTTGGTAAAGGTCTACCCAGACCCATGGGAGGAAACATAGAGGTCAAGGCTCTAGAAGAATATGAGGGATGGAAAACACTGCAGCAGCCATTTCAGGGAAAATATAATCTGCCACAGCTGCGTTTACAGGGATGAAAGGAAAGTATACACATAACATGTTTATATTATTAGGTTCATTGGAAAATGAATAATGAGAGAACAACTTTCTTTCCTAAATACTATATTCAGAAAGAATATATCAAATTAACAAAACCTCTGAGACCTAAAATGCCTTCTAATAGTTTATGAGGTCATGACATGATTATAGTAAAAAGTAAAGGGCATTTTTACTCCAAAGCTATTATACTTATCAAATACACACTGGCACACATGACAGTGATGATAAAGACATTGTCTAGTGAAGACAGAAGGGCTGAGAGTCTTGCGAATCTTCAGTTAACAAAGCAAACAGCATTGTGATGGTAAGGCTAAATGACAGCATTAAATATTCTAAATGATTTTTAAAATAAGCTAAGTTAACATATTTCTTCAAATATCTACAGCCTTACACTATGTGTGTGTACAGGAGAGGAACAGAAACTACCTCAACAAAAGAGACCCACCTTAAAGCATTTGTTAATCTTCAACATGCATCTCATTTGTTATCCTAAAAGCAAAGTGCTGCAGGGTGGTCTCTGGCAGGCTTTTGATGGGGGCGGGGGGAGCAACCCTACTCTGGAGGAGAGACAGAAAGACCGTGGAGTTCATCCCTCTTTGTGGAGTGCACCCCTGGCCCACTGTGCACTCCAGTTACAAGACTTAGAGGGTCACAGAGTTTCCCCTCCCCCATACCCTTCCACCATGTGAGTATAAGCTTCCAGTATGATAACAATGGATGTGAGCTGGGGGGCATGAGATGTATACTCTGTTTGAGGCACAGTACACAGGGAAGCCCCAAAGCCAAGAGGAAAGACAAAAATAAAGACATTCAAAGAGGTATCTAAAGCTACAACAAACTTCAAACATGCTCCACTTCTTGCCAGCTTAACATAAATTCTCACACTAAAGCCTATTTACTTTAATATCTACTGCCCTATAAAGATGTCTTTATTGCAAGGCAAGCCAGAAGTCAAGAAAAGTCTGAAGAGACAAAGCAATCATTAGAACCAAACTTGATTATGACTCAGATGTTGGAATTATCAAACAGAGGATTTAAAACAACTGTGTCCAATATGTCAAAAGCTCTAAAGGAAAAGGTAGACAACATGCATGAATATCTGGGTAATGTCAGCAGAGGGATAAAAACTGTAAAAGAAATGCTAGAAGTAAAAGACAGTAACAGAAATGAAGAATATTTTGTTGGTAGACTTGACACAGCTGAGAAAAGCATCAGTGAACTTGAAGATGGGCCAAAAGAAATTACCCAAACTGAAACAGAAATTGAAAAAAGTGAAAAAAAAAAAAAAACAAGAACACATCATCCAAGAACTGTGGACTGCAAGACCATAGGAAATGGTGTAACATGTGTAATTGGCATACCAAAAGAAGAAGAAATATTTTAAGAAATAATATCCAAGGGTTTTCCAGTATTAGTGACAGACACCAAATCACTGTTCCAAGAAGCAGAGAGACCGTCAAGCAGAATTAAACAAAAAAACAAAAACAACAAGACCTAGATGTATTATATTTAAACTGTAGGAAACAAAAAGAAAACTTTGAAGATTCCCCAAGGAGAATAAAACACCTTACCTACAGAGGAAGAAGGATAAAAATTGTGGCCAACTTCTCATCAGAAACCACACAACAAAGAATGCAGTTCAACTCAATATTGAAAGTGTTGAAAGAATAAAACAAATAAACAAAAACCTGCCAACCTGTGTGTATATCCAGGGACAATATCCTGAAAAAGTCAAGGATAAATAAAAACAATCTCAAACAAACAACTGGGGGAATTCACTGCCAGCACACCTGAGGTCTAGAAAAATATTAAAGTTCTTCAGGCAGCAGGAAAACGATATGGGTCAGAAAACTGGATCTACATTGATAAAAAAGAAGAGCAGCAAAAAATGAATAAATAAAAGTGAGATGTAGTCTTTTATTTTTCTTATTCTCTAAAAGATCGCTGTCTGTTTAAAGCACGAATAGTAACAGTGCATTGGGCGATTAAGGAATATGTAAAAGTGAAAAGTGACAACAGTGTTGAAGAGGTGAGAGGGAGGATTTGGGAATATTCCATCATAAAGTACCAGCACTACGCTTGAGACAATATGGTGCTATTTGAAAGTAGGCTTAGCAACTGAGATATATATTTTAAATGGAAGTATAAATGATAAGGCAATAGAGGAGATAAAATGGAATCACATAAAATGCTCGATTAAAACCAGAGAAGACAGGGACTTCCCTGGTGGTCCAGTGGTTAAGACTTTGCCTTCCAGTTCAGGGAGTGCGGGTTCCATCCCTGGTCAGGGATCTAAGATCCCACATGCCTCGTGGCCAAAAAACCAAAACATAAAACAGAAGAAATATTGTTACAAATTCAATAAAGACCCTAAAAATGGTCCACATTTAAAAAAAAAAAAAAACAGAGAAGGCTGAAAAGAAAGAAAATAGAAACAAATACAACAATATACAAAGATGGTAAATATTAATCTGATTATATTAATAATCATTTATATGTCAGTGGTCTGAACACACCAGCTAAAACACAGAGATTGTCAGACTGATTTTTAAAAAAAGGAGACCCCACTATATGTTGTCTACTTATAAACTGTATACTGTCTACATTTAAAGAAACCTGTATATAAAGCCCAGACAGATTAAAAGTAAATATTAAAAGTAAAGCTATGGAAAAAGATATACTATGCTAACACAAATCAAGGTAAAGCTGGGGTATCTTATGTTAATGTCATGCAAAGCCGACCTTAGAGTAAGGCATATTATGGGGGATAAAGAGGTGTGTTGCATAATGATAAAGGGGTTAATTCTCCGAGAACAAATAATCGTAAACATAAAGTGAATGCACTAACCACAGAGTTGAGATATGAGGCAAAACTACAGAATTGAGAGAAGAAATAGATAACAGTTACAGTTGGAGACTTCAGCCACCTCTGTCAGTACTTGATAGCTCAAGCAGACAGAAAATCAGTAAATATATAGATGACCTGAACAGCACTGTTAATCAGCCAACACTGCAGAATACACATTCTTCTGAAGAGCACAGGGGGCATTCACCAGGATAGGCTGTATTCTGGGCCAAAAAAACAATCCTTAAAAATTTTAAAGAAAAAATACAAAGTACATTCTAGACCACACAAGAATTAAAATAGAAGGCAGTAACAGAAAGATAGCTGGGGATTTCCCAAATATTTGGCACTTTAAAAATGTACTTCTCAGGCTTCCCTGGTGGCGCAGTGGTTGAGAATCTGCCTGCCAATGCAGGGGACACGGGTTCAAGCCCTGGTCTGGGAAGATCCCACATGCCGTGGAGCAACTGGGCCCGTGAGCCACAATTACTGAGCCTGCGCGTCTGGAGCCTTGCTCCGCAACAAGAGAGGCCGCAATAGTGAGAGGCCCGCGCACCGCGATGAAGAGTGGCCCCCGCTTGCCACAACTAGAGAAATCCCTCACACAGAAACGAAGACCCAACACAGCCATAAATAATAAATAAATAAATAAATAAATAAATAAATAAATAAATAAATAAATAAAAATGTACTTCTCAATAACCCATGGGTCAAAAATGTCTCACAGGAAATTTAAAAATACTCTGAACTAAATGAAAATGAAAATAAAACATCAAAATTTGTGGGATGTAGTTAAAGAGGTGCTTAGAGGGAAAATTGTAGCATCAAATGCATGTATTAGAAAAAGACCCTAATATATGCATTTGATGGAACCTAAGCAGCCACCTTAAGAAACTAGAGAAACAAGAATAAATTAAAGCAAAAAGAATGAAGGGAATAGTTAAAATTAGAGATGAAATTAACTAACACTGAAAACATGAAAACAGTAGAGAAAATCACCAAAATCAAAAGCCAGCTATTTGAAAAGATTTGAAAAGACAAAAAACCAATAAAACTTGAAAAATCAATAAAATTAATAAACCACTAGCCAGGCTAACCAATAGAGAGAGAATGAGATTACCTAAAACAGGAAAGAAAGGATCATCTCTACTGATGCCCTGGATGTTAAGAGAAGAATAAGAGAATTCAACAGTGTGAAGAGCTCTGTGCCCGTAAACTCAATAACCCAGATGAAATGGACCAATTCCTTGAAAGCAAGGAGCCTTGACTCCCCCGGAATTGCCATCTCTCTGTGCAATCAATGGTTCTCTCCTTGGCTGCATGTTGGAATCACCTGGAGACCTTGAACAGCTCTTGTTGCCTGGGCCCCCTCATAAGCATCTTTCTGTAATCGGGGTGGGGCCTGCACGGGGCCAGGACACTCAGGTGTCTCCATGTTCTGACATCCTTTGAGCAAAATGGTGTTCCCTGCTCTTATGAAGCCTTTCTCTTGGTGGATCTTCCAACAGCTAAAAGCATGACATCTCCCCAATCCCAGTGCCTGGAGCTGACACTGGTTTTCATCTCCAGGCTTAGAAATGGAAAACCTTAGATTCTCAACAGCAAGATGCTTTGCTCCCAAAGTGGAAGGGACCTTTGTGAGCCTGTGTTTGATGCCGAAGTGAAGGAATCCTAAGGAAGGGGCCCCTCAGGACTCCAGGCCCACCCCGGAAGCAGGACACCCCTGTAGACAGTATAAAGGCTCACAAAGGGTAAAGTGTTCACGTCACTGGGCACGGAGATCCTCGGGGCCTGAGAGCAGAGATAGTGATAAAAAATGGAAGAATGGTGCTCTCGGCTGTGGCGTATCTTTAGATCTTTTATTCATATCGTGGGTGTACAATGTGGACGTTAAACCATTTTTGATGGTTTGTACTTACACCCGCGAGTGAGAGGGGAGTGGTCCCCACTGGGAACCAGGGAACTGAGTGAGAACAGCTGAAACGGGCGAGTTGTGGGTACAGCTTGCCTGTTCCAGCTCCCAGGCCGTCCTTAGCTGCTCAGCCCCCATCCTACGTAAAAATCCCTTGGAAGGAAAGAGGAGAAGAATTAGCCCTGGCTTCCAGGGCACGTGGGAAGCTTTCCGGGGCAGCCAGGGCTCTTCTGAAGAGAACACGGGCCATGAACCCGGAGTCTGGGTGGAGTGGAGCGTCTTCCACTCGGAGCCCCATGTGGCTCTTCCTCCTGGCCTGTGTGTTGGTGGGGGGCCATCAGTGGGGGTCGCCCCCTCAAGGCCCATCGATTTATAGCAGAGGAAACAGAAGCCATCCACGTAAAGGTCGTAGTCAGTGCACAAAGGGCACGTGGAAGTGCATGGACCTGGTAGGGTGTCCGTGCCTTGCAACTGCACGATGCTTTCCTCTGGGCTCTGGCATCCGGAGCCTGGGGTTTCAGAGGTTTTAGGTGTTCTACCTCCAAGCAAAGGAGGACAATGGTGTGTGCACAGAGAGACCAGTAGAATCCGTCGGAAAGGGGATGACCGGCCGTGGCCAAGTTTGCTGTGCCCACGGGGAGACACCCAGCCCCTCACCCGCCCTTGTTCTGCCTGACGCACTCCTGTGCGGCCCTGGCCCTCATCTGAAGCTGATCCCCAGCCCAGCGCTCCGGGGACAGCTGCCCGAACGCCCCACGTCTCCACCCCCCATTTTATTCACCTGCTGGTGGGGACCCCTCTATAAAAACAGTGACATGGAGACCCTATAAAGAATGGCAACAAATCCATAATGAAACAGAGACCTTTGTCGTTCGTGCACAAAGGAAGGTGCACGAAGGACCAGGGAGCCCAGGAGACGGGCTTTTGATCATTCATCTTCAGGGGAGCACAAAGGAAAATCAATGGCACACGCAGCACCAAGTTCACGTTGGAATCACTGAGTCCACGGGCTGGGACCCTTCCCCGCTGTTGGGAGTGGAAAATGCTGTGATACTTTCTTATAAATGTCAACATCCATCTCCCTATTTTGCACCTAGACATCTGCCCAAGAGAAATGCACCCACGTGGCCACAGATGTTGTTCACGGCAGCATCCTTGGTCACAGCCCCAAACTGGAACAACCCAGGAAAGCCGGAAGCAGCCAGGGTTGATCTCAGGGCTCCTGTGGATGGAAGGTGGTTTACCAGGCGGGTCAGCTTGGTTGGGGCAGCCTGAGCCCCTCGGTTTCAAGGTCAGCAGAACCCCCTCTGTAGCTGCAGTGGCGCCCACGCCCCTGAGATGTCGGTTCCTGGAAGCCCCTGTGCTGACCCTTCAGAACCAGTTCCCTTCATACTCTTTGGGCCACCCACGTTGCAAGCACCACCTCTCTCCCATTGCTTCTAGAAGCCCTGAGTTGTGGAATCTCCTGGCCGGAAGGGTAAGTGGTTCTGAAGCAACCAGTTGCAGTGATATTAACACCAGACAAACAGAATTCAAGGGAAAAGCCATAAAGAGCGACAAAGAATAACTACAAAGATAAGAGGACAGCAAGAAAGAGCCGTGATTAAGGTACAGAAGAGTAACTAGCGTGGCTGCTGATATGAAGGGAGAAGGGTTTACCGGGGGACGTCACGGACCCGCGCCCCGTGTCATCCACAGGGTGATGCTGAGAATTAAATATGCCCCTAAAGGCCAGCCCGGGGAGCGTCTGTCTGTGAAGTCAAGGAAGGCTGGAAATCCAGGAAGAGATGTGCAGTAGGTGGCTTTAAATCAACATTTGGGGAAATCGGAGAACAGACTCAGAATTTCTGGGCAGTGGGCCCAGGTCAGGTTGCAACCATGACCTGGCGTCAGCCCACAGCTCAGCCATGAGGGGGAGAAGTTAAGCTACAGTGGGTCTGGAGCTGAAATCTCCCCGGGGGTGCGGGCCGTGAGGGCAGAGGTCCAGCAGGGGGTCACCGGGCCTCGCAGCTACCCGCGCCTGCAGACGTGGCCTCCTGGTCTCATCCAGAAAGCCACACCATCGTTCACCGGCCCCCAGGACTGTCAGCCTCAACTTCAACATTCCTTGGTCTCGAAAGAATTTACCAAAACAGTTATTTTCAAAGAAAGAAGGTGTTTTTGCCTCACAGACGAGGAGGAACACAGTGAGTTGGTTAGAATTATGCTGGACAGACCTCAGAGCACCAGTCACGGTGTAAGGTCTTCTGGGGTGTCTGGACGTTGGGGGGTCCCACCTGCAAAGGAGCAAGTTGCGAAACTGGCATGAAAAGCCCTCATGCTTCCTGGTGTCTCCGGCGCCTCCCCCGGTAGACAACACGCAGAACCCTGTCCGGAGAGGTCAGCGTTGCTTTCAGGGGCCCTTGGAAGAGTTGTAATGACACTAACCTGTACCCCACTGTCGCCTGTCTTTGATGGTGGCGTGCGGTGTTGACGGTTTCTGAAACCCAGGACCCAACGTTCTGATAAGAGCTTAGATTTCTAGAAGTTTCGCCAACCAGGACCCTGACCATCCAACACATCCCTGTGGTCTTATCCTGTGCGCTCAGACCAGACCAGAAGAGCCCTTCATTTTCCAAATGTGTGCTGGGGTGGCGCTGCCAGCCTGGGTGGGGAGGGGCGGGCAGTGAGGAGATCACTGGAAATCAGTTCGTTTTAAACCTTTCCAGTCAAGTGGAGCCCCTGCTGCCTGGACGAAGCACCTAAC
This sequence comes from Balaenoptera acutorostrata, assembly GCF_949987535.1. NCBI lineage: Eukaryota > Metazoa > Chordata > Mammalia > Artiodactyla > Balaenopteridae > Balaenoptera > Balaenoptera acutorostrata. The sequence goes on from NC_080078.1 coordinate 45,442,477, forward strand.
TTAATGACATTATCACACAGGGACAGTGTGCAGATCACTAACAGCGTCTTCTCAGTGAGATTTTATCAGAACCGTCCCAGGGACTCGGGTCCCCTCTCTTGTGCTTTGTAAGGAGTCCAGGCAACAAGAGGGTAGTTCGGCCGCTGGTGAGGTGAGCTGGGGAGAACAGCAGGACGCTGCCCTTTCTTTTGGATATTTTGTGAGTGTTTGGGGGAAAGAGGGCAGCAAACAGCTGTGCCTTCACAAGGAAGCAGGTCTCCTGTAGCCAAGAGGACGAGGGTGTGGGAGACACGCCCGGGCTTTGGGAGACAGGGCCTCACAACTGTCTCCTCACTTCTGGAATAAATGTGTCAGAAGCCATAGCATGTTAGAAGGCCCTGGAGCATACACCATGGCTCCTGTGAAGTTTCTTATTTTCTTCTTGGTCAATAAAGTTGCCATTGCCTTCCACAGCTCAGAATAATCTTCCCCATCATTTCTGGTGGTTCTTCGTGCTCTGCTCTGGTCCTCATCCCCTCCAGAAACTCGGGAGCAAAGGATGGATCGCGGTTAATGTGAACATGATGTGCTTGGTGGCCTGCAGCAAGCTCCTTGCCATTATAAAAATTCGGTGAATAGGCAGGCCTGGAAGTTGTCTCCCCCTGGTCGAGTTCACCTCCAGACCCAGCATACCTTTCCTCTCGGGTCTAGGCAGATGTCATCACAGCCCGACGTGCAAACGAGGGATCTTGGCTCTTCACCGTCTGTGGGTCCACCAGTGGTTGCCCCCCCACCGGGCTCTGCCACCCGACTGGCAGCCCCTACGCCACTGCCACCTGCCTTCCTCCTGACGCCACCCCTGGCATCCCCTTGTTCCCAACCCTAAGTACCTCCACCAGAGGCAGAACCTGCCCTCGCTTCCCCTCCCATGACTGAGAGGTGGGAGCCAATTGCCAAGGCTTGTCAAAGGGCTTGAGAGACACACCCTCCTGACCCGCCTTGGGAAGACAGGCCCTAAAAGGGAACAGAGATCACGGCGGAGCTGCAGAACTGCCCTGCCGCCCACGGCCAAGGACTCTGCCCTCAAGGCCTTGGGAGCCTGCTGGTGGCCCTCACCTGCTGTTGCAGGTGCGAAAGTGGATTTTTTAAAGGAATGACAATAACTGACAAACGTGCAAATACGTTAAGAGCAGCGATATGGTGGAAGGTAAAAACAGAAGTGTATGTTTTTTAAATTCTCCACTGCATGAATATCTGCAGGTGCGCTTGCTGCCGAAACAAACCAACCAACAGACTAGCCGAGGGAACTGCGGGACGGGGGCAGCTGTCAAGATAAACGGTGGATTAAGTGTGAAGCCAGAACTCCCGCTCTGATGAGAAAGGCTCCCCTGGGGTGTATGACCCTTCCTTTCCCAAGTCCACTGAGCGAACACACTGGGTTATTTATGAGAGACGCTCAGGGCAGCCCAGAAATGTCGAAGGTCGAAGGCCACATTCTCAGGCTTGGCACTGAGAAGCTCTGAACCCAGCCGGAGGGCCACCTGCCCTCGTTCTAGGCCTACTCCCTCCAGGGGCTCCAGGGCCCAAGAAGCAGAGGTGGAACAGGCGGGGTCCCCACACCAGGCCGACCCAGGCCACGTGGGAAGGTCAGCACAGCGTCCCACGTCTGAACCTGGAGCAGCACAAACGGCGTCTCTGTGCGGGCGCCGTGGCCGCGAGGCTGGGACAGGTTCAGGAGGGGCTGGTAAGCAGCCAGCGAGAGCCTCATCTCCAACGGGGCCCGGACCAGGCCCCAGCCGGTGGCCTCCAGCCCCAAACTCAGCGACCGTGTGGGTTTATGAGCCATCAGGGGCTGCGGATCAGGCCTGAGAGCAAGTCTGGGGCAGAGAGATTCCCCCCAGACCCAGGCACCAGGCATCAGGCTCAGGGGGTCCCAGCACCTGCTGTGCTGAGGGGAGCTTGGGTGTCACTGCCCTGGGGGGCTTCCTCCCCACGACCAACACTGACTCCCCAGGCTACACACACTGGGAAGGGTAAACCGAGGCATCGGCCCGATGGGAAATGACACCTGTGGGATCAACAGGTTTTTCCTGTTTACCGGCACTGAAATTCTGGACAGCGAATTAAACTATGAAGAAACAGGGGGAAACTCAGCATTTACATTTAAGACTTTGGTCTGTTCCATCCAATCCTTTTTGTGTGCATTATTCTCTGTATAGGCAAGATTAGGGTTTAAAATATGCCTTTTTGTAACCAATATCATGAGTACTTGTCATGTGATTAGTGATATTTGTGGTGACCTCATGTCTCACCATAGGGATATAACACGGTTATTTAATTATTCATCTTTTAAAGCATTCAGATTTTCTCCCAAATTTCCAGTCTACTAGGTGACACTGAATTTTTTTCATTCTTTACTTAAATCTTTGCTTCTTAAGAAACAAGCTTTTCTTAATTTCATTGGAGCAATATAATTCGTGATTATCTAGTGGCCCTGTCATGGGAAGACTTTTTAAAACAAGGGTGTTTTGTTTGCTGTGTGATTGGTTTTCTGTGACATGAACTGGCAGGAAAATAAAAGGACCATCACATCACCCGTCATGTAACAATTTGAGGAAGCTTGTTGTGCACAAGACAAAGCCCAGTCATGGGGGCTCTTCTGCAGGGAACATGGGGCGCCCACAGATTCTGCAGAGGCACCGACCCAGCACCTGACAGGTTTCCGCTGGCACAGACCAGCCACCACACATGTGCCCAGGGGTGTCACACACATGGTGAAAGCGGCCACACACATGGGGCAGACATCGGCCAGCCTGCGTCCACTGTTGGGTCCAAAGGGCCCAAACCTTCATTCTTGTTCCTAAAAATTTTTCTCATCCCCAAGGGATATTTAAAGAGAAAGGTCTGATTTTTTCCTCTCCTGGGTTTTAAAATCTTTAATCTCCTCCTTATTTGTTTCCAGAAAGGAAGCAGGACTTTTGCGTAAAGAATGAAATGATGGCGTAGTTTCCGTTCGTGGGCACCTGTTAGGATCCAGGAGGCAGGTGCTCTGTCACTCGACACCGAACCTGAATTCCCCATCTCTCATTCTCCGTCAATGGAGTCATATGCAGATGTGCTTAGCAGGGAGTGCCTGCAACTTATCCTGACATGCATCCAAAAGAAAAAAGATGGGTTGATGGATGGATAGAGAGCTGGATAGATGAACCTAAACTGAAGGGGTTGATATGTTCACTGCAGGTTCTTTTACCTTTTCTGTGCGTTTGAACATCTTCCTAACACATTGTTATATTAAGGGTACGTGTATGGAAACCAGTATTAACAACAGTCATTCTCTGTGGTGTCAGGAAGGAGGAAGTAAGGCCAGGCAAGTAAATTGTCGGCATGGAGCTCAACATGGAGCAGTAAGTCAGGGTGTCCTGTGCTGACATTGTCACAACACCCACTAGACACTAACTCTGCTTTAGGGAGGAAAGTAAAATCGGACACTCAGCAATAGCGAGTAAGTAGTTCAAGGGCCGAGCGAGTTCCCGTCAGTGCTGGGTTTGAGCAGGTGTGCCGGCCCCTCCCCCCGCCTCCCCCCAGGTTCTCAGGGACGGAGCCCGGGAACGTGCCCCTGCACCAGACAGGCCTCTCACCTGCCCCATCCACACCCTGCCTTTTAAATAAACGGCTTATCTCAGACCAGTTTAGCTCTGCAGAAAATGGGCAAAGGGGTGCAGAGCTGGTGGCTTCCCTGAGTCCAGTCACCCACCAACCCCCATCAACATCTCACGTTGGGCTCGTCTGTCCCAGGTAAAGGCCAGTGTCGCTGCACCATTGTATTCTAAGTGCTCTGTCCCGATCACCTTAGCGGTTGCCTGATGCCCTCTTTCTGCCCCTGGGTCCCATCCAGGATCCACGCAGCACCTGGCGGTCAGGCCTCCTCGGGATCCTCTGGGCTGTGACAACGTCTTAGGCTTCCCTTGTCTCTGATGACTTTGACAGCTGTGAGGAGACCTGGTGGGGTACAGTGTGGGATGTCCCTCTATCGGGACTTGTCTGATGCTTTCCTCCTGCTTAGACTGGGGTTACGGGTTTGCGGAGGAAGAGCATGGAGGTGAAGGTCAGTGCTGCATCCCATCAACATGACCTGTCACTGCGGATGCTGACCCTGGTCACCTGGCTGTGGTCGTGTTTGTCGGGTTTCTTCACGGCAAGGTCACTCTTCCTCCTGCCCTCCATTCCGTCCTCTGTCCTAGGAAGTCACTGTGCAGCCCACTCTCAAAGGGTGGGACTTGTGCTTTACTTCCCTGAGGGCGGAGGACCTACATAGATTATTTGGAATTTGTCTATATGGGAGATTTGTCTATTCTCCACAGTGAACTGATTCATCCAATCATTTATTTACATCAGTATGGACCCTTGGATGTTTATTTTACACTTTGGCTTATAATCCAATACTACATTATTTATTTTGTCACTTTGGCCATAGGGAGCATTTCCTGTGTCCCCCTGACATGTCCCCATCCTTTTGATCTTAGAGTATTTTCCCTTTTTTGTACTATAAAATGCCGCCCCAGGCTCATCTTGTATATTACCTGCCTGAGTCCTAAAATCAGCCACTTCCCCATGGAGTTCTGGCCCCTTTTATTGGAAAATGGTTTTAGAAACCACTATCTGGGCACTGGGTGTGCTTGTTGCTACTGTGGTATCATTGATTCTGGGTTTGCTCAGTAACAGAGCTAGGAAATAGGAAATACACGTGTGTGTACTCGCATGTTATTAGTTCTATATGTAGAAATACATGGGTCTACATCTTTATATATAGAAATATTTCCATACGTATAATTATTTTTGTATTATCCACCTGTGCCTGTATGAAGCTAAACGTGAGTTCATACTGATTAGTCACAGGAGAAAACCAAGGCAGGCTTCTCTCCAACAGAGCCCCATGGCCAGCATAGGGGGGAGCCCTGAGCTGTGGGAAGAGGAGCCCTGGGCGGGGCCTCTCAGGAACCGCGAGGCCTGGGGCTCCTCTAACCTCAGTTGGAGGATGGAGTCAAGGTCACTCAGGCTTCTGCGCAGGATGGCACAGGGGCCGTTGCTCCTGTTGATGTTTTTGTTGTGTTCCCTACAAAATGACCTTGATGACAGGGGCCCTCAGACACCATCATGGGTAACTCCCCCCCCTGCAGTGACTCAGGCCAAGGCCAGGTGAAGGGGCTTGGTGCTAGCACCCAGGGGAGCCTGTGCTCCCATCGGGTTTTACCCAAGCACAGGGGGTACGTTTGTTTCATAGCTGATCTGTCTGCCATTCAGACCTAACTCACAAGGTTTATTTTTTTTTCATGGCTTAAAATAGAAGGGTTGCTTTAAAAGGGGGAGGGGAGGTCATAAAAATGCTCCTGGAGCTAAACCACGTAAGGAAAGAAGCGTGCATGTGGGTCTGAGTGAGCCCTGGCCGGAGAGGCTTTCCCTCCTCCCCATGAAGCCTGCTAAACCACCACACGGCCCCTCCTCCAGCGCAGCCCCGCATACCCGTCAGCACACAGCAAGACGTAGACAGTCATAAATAAGGGAAATAAGCTTTGCAATGATGCAAAGAAATGTAATCCAGCCCGGCAGATATTGGTGCAGGAGGAAAAATGAGCCATAAAATACCCAGAGTGCTATAAATTTCCAGAGAGATAGTTGTGGAGGTAGAGAGGGTGTCTGTCACACTCCTCAGAGGCGGGGGTCTGGCTCCAGCCTTTGTGTTCTGCCGAGGCCATCCCGGCTGTGCCGGGACCCAGCTCCTCGACCAGAGCGGGACCACGTGTCTGTGGAAGACGTGGATGTGGACTCCTCCGACCTTAGCGATTCCTGCACCTAAAATAAGCGACCGTAAGAAAAACAAAGCAAGGGGAATTCCCTGGCCGTCCAGTAGTTAGGATTCAGCACTTTCACTGCCGGGGCCCAGGTTCGATTTCTAGTCGGGGAGTTAAGATCCCGCAAGCCACACGGCAAAAAAAAAAAAAAAGAAAAACAAAGGAGGGATATATTGCAGAGAAAGTCATGTTTTTCCTGAAACTCAAACAACAGTGGGTATTTTACAGCCAAAGGAAATGAGGACTTGGGCAAAAGCTTGTGGTAAACTCAGTCCAGGACCAGACCCTGGGAGCATCGTCTCCCAGGGGCCGGGGGAGGTGTCCCCCAGCAGGGGTGGAGCACAGGACCTTGCCACATGTCATGGAGGCCTGGGGCCCAGCATCAGCCCCTGATAGGTTCCATCTGCGAGGGATGCCAGTAGACCCCAGACCAGGACGCCCACTCCACACCCCGGGTCCAAAGGCCCCCCTTCATCTGCAGATTTCATGGGCCTTGCCTTTTCACAGGGTCACCCCAACCTCCTTCATCTCCACCTGACACTGAGCTACCAAAATAAATTCACAGGTAAATGCACAGAGGCAGGTGTGTGTGGAGCAGTTTCCCGGGCGCAGGGAAACCCCCGGCCCCCCAGCACTGATGCCTGAACCACCCTGCAGGGTTTCCACCTCCTTTGGGTTCATCCCACCCACCGCACCCCAGGCTTCTTCTCCTCCCTGCTCCCCGTGGGACTCTCTGCCCGTTTCTCCTGGGTCTGTGCTGCCCACCATGGTGGCCCCTAACGTTTGGCTACTTATGTTTAAATTAATTAAAATTAAATGATATTAAAACTCACAGTCACACTCGCCACATCCCAAGTGCTGAGTAGCCATAGGTGGCTCGGGGCCACCACGCGGCACGGCACAGGTTAACTGCCTCCATCGTGGAAGCACTCCCCTGCCCGGCAGACACCGGCCACCCTCCTGGCTGCTCTCTCTCCTCCTTCCTGGACTCCCGAGGACTGCGGACCCCTCCCCTCCATCATGCAGGCACCACGTCCTGCCCAAACTGGCCTCCAGGTCCTTGAGGGTGCCTGGCAGAGCCACCCCAGCAAGGAGCTGTGGTTGTAAACGCTTCCTTCTCGGCTACGCCTGACGCATATCCTCCTAATCAGCTCGTAGACTCTGCGTAAGACCCGCGATTATCAGCCGAGGGCTTCCTGGACATGCGGATGTTTCTGACCGAAGCGTGTTGCCCTCGAGAGCTGGAAGGAAAGGCCGCTGGGCCTCGGTCATTAGTTCACTGAGTGGTCCTGCGCGGAGCCCGCGAACCTGCAGTTGCAATGCTCCATGGTGAGCCTGGGATGGAGACTTGGGGGCCCCCGGGGGCCTCCCCACCTCAGGGGGCAGGGACAGCCCCATGGACATATAATAGATGAGTTAGGGGTGAAAATGGTGTGAAGGACGATCAAAAAGGCCCAGCAAATGCAGAGGCAGAGAGCAGTGTGGAGAGGAAGCCGGCTCTCGCTCACTGAATCTCACCTGCATCCGTGTCTGTAGGAAATCAGCATCTTCCTTTCCTTTTCTCTTACTTTCCTTCTCTGGTTCTGATATCAAGATTTTACTAGTTTCACGAAATGGGTTTCTCTATTCTTTATAGATGGTTCCTATTTGTTCATTTAACTCTTGGTAGAATCATTTCTAAAATCATCTTAGGGTGTAAAAGTAGATTTTTTTAACTGTGTTTTCTTCCAGTTGCTGACCCTCCCCAAGGACACCACCAATCTGGCTCCTTTGCCAACAGTGTAGATGACTTTGGCCTGTTTTGTACTCTATGCAATAGACTCCTGTGTCTGGCTTCTTCTGTTCAACATCATGTTCCTGAGATTTATTTCATTACCGTATTGGGTACCATTGTCATTTATCCTTTTACTGTGGTTAGATGTTGGGATGACTTCCAGGTCAGGGCTCTGATGGTCGGTATGGCTACGGACATGCTTGTAGGTGTCCTTGGTGCACAAATGCATCGTTTCTGTTGAGTATTTGCCGGGAGTGGAACACTTGTATCGTGTGTGTCTATATGTCCAGCTGTAAGCAGTGTTGCATTTCCCAAGTAGTGACAGGATTTCACACTCTCAGCAGGACCAGATGAGAGTGTGGATTTCCACTGTGTCTCTCTTCCCTTTGAGCCATTCTTGGGTGGCATGTAGCACTGTTCTTTTACAATGTACTGAGTGGGGTATGCCTGAGCCGTTCCTGGGAATGAGGGGTGTGGTCTCTCCCCACCCCCAGGCTGCCACCACGGGATCTGCCACTTTGGGGTGAGGCATGGCGAGTGGAGACAGATGGGGGTAGAAAACTCTCACCCACTCACATCATCATGGGGGCCCCATGCCTGCAAAGCGTGTGCAGCTCTCTTCCTCATCCAGGCATTTGGCGGGTTCTCTGCAGACCCCACACACACACTCGCACACTCTGCATCCTCGACTAGAGTTTGGAATTTTCCTTGGGGGTCTGCTTGCCCCTCCGTTGGGCTCCGTCGGACACAGTCTACGACAGCTTGGGCAGCCTGCGTCTGCCCCAGGAAGTACCCACTCCTCCTCCCCTGACTGACGGGAGGGCCAGCCCGTCCCCCCCCCCGAGAGCGCTGACCCCGGCTCCCACCCTGACGCTGCTGCCCAGCCCACCCCCGCCTTCTGGATTGTCCAGGCGGGAATGGTCTCCTGCCCTCCATGCAGGGGGCACACGTCAAGACAGATGCCCAGTGTCCCGTCGGAGCTGCTCTCAGTGGGACTGAAGGGGGAGGCGGCGCCTACGCCCCTCATGGAGAGAACCCGGACTCGCATTCTGGTCCCTCAGATCCCCTCCCTGCCTTCACACACCCGGACCTTTGTCCCCTCGGGGGGCAGACGGATGGAGGGCTTCAGAACCTCTAATTCGGTTCCGCTCTCGTTTTGGAAATTGGCAAACGCGGCTGTGCGGCCCTGTCGCCATCCTGGGCCGTTGTCTGTCGTGATGTCAAACCTCTAGCTGTTGCAGGTGAGCAAAGGAAGGAAGGAAGGAAAGGGCTGAGGGAGGAGTAAGGACCTGGGCCCCCCGAGCCGAGGGCCAGACAAACCTCTCAGGTGAGCCGGGCCTCAGGTGGGAGGGAGGCAGCACGCACTGGGAAGGGGGCGAGGATGGGCGCAGGTCGGGGCCAGACTGGACGCACCAAAAGCACCAGAAGAAAGGGGGCCTGGCATCTGTCAGACCAGGAGACAAGCCTGCTATGAAACCAGCCCCTAAATGCTCTCAATCGCCACAGAGGGAGGAAGTGTCAGAGGATAAGGGCAGCCGAGGATGTGAATTTGACTCATTCCCCTGCAAACTGGTCATTTCTCACCCTAGAAACCTGCCCAAAATGAGCTTGAAATGTGTCTGAGGACCTTCCCGACTTCTGATGGCCGGCTCCTCTGCGTGGGTGCTTGACCTAGTGGCCGTCCCAGCCTCAGAGGCTGACGGGGGCAGCACCTGGGACGGACCTCACGCTATATCTGGATCACGGCTCTGATGGTCAGTTCTGGCCTAAGCACATTGGTCCCAGCTGTGCGTTCTCTGTTTATATGATTTTTATTTCCTCCATTTAAATAACACTTCATTCAAGGGAGGGAGTCAGTGTTTCCATGAGTTTTAGCACCAATATTTTACTTTTGCTCTTGAGTTTAAAGTTGGGTTTTCTACATAGCTTTAAAACCAGGTGAGTGAGGGTAGTTATTTACCTAAAGAACCAGAGTGCATGTTTGAACGTGGAATATCCCAGTGGGCTATGTGTGAGCTCAGCGCGTCCTGGGTGGGTTGGAGGACGTTTCCCCAGGTCAGGGCAGTGGCAGCACCCAGTGCCCAGCGAGCGGTGTCTCGGGGAGCCAGGCACTCCCTGACTCTGACCTCCAGCTCTTCGACCTGAGTTAAGACTCTCTCCCTCGCCTGTGACTTATACTCCAAGCAGCATCCATGAGGGTGGACGGCACACTCTCTGGGTCCCTCTGAGTCCCTGGCGCACAGAAGATGCTACTCAGAACCAGGCCAGTCACCTGCACTTGGTTTTCTGAGCAAAAGACCTCAAAAAAGAAAGGAACGAACTTCACTTGGTGATCTCTGGCCAAAAGGGCAGGGAAGGAAAACCAGCCGCAGGGACGTTCCCAGCCTGGGGGGAGTGGGACGGCCGTTTGCAGACAGGGCCCGAGGGGCTGTCCAGTGACACATGCCGTGCCCCTCCCTCTGCCCAATGCGGCAGCCCTGGGGTCGGTCTCTGGGGTCACAGAGGCCACACGGACAGAAAACTGCCCATGGGGACCCCCTCAGGATGAGCTTCAGCGGGACCCCCATCTGTCACTGCCCCAAGGCTGCACCCCCCGGGATTCTGCTCCTCCTGGAAGGAGGGGCCACCCACTGTGTCGTCCTGTGTGTGCGTCCTTCTTCACAAGAGTTTCCTTTCAGCTGTGCAAACGTCAGCCAACCCCCAGCCGCAGCCCCGCTTCTGTGCAGGGGCCCCAGGAGCTGGTCCCCAGAGACCGTGAGACCAGGCCGCCGTCTGGGAGGGGACCCTAGGTGGACCTGAGGGCTGCGGGGCCGCAAGGAAGGAGCGGGCGGGTCCCGGTAGGGGGACGCTGTGAGCTCCTGCCTCAGCCCACAATGCAGCCAGGACATCAAGAGACTGCAGCCCAGGCCCCTCCAGGCCCAGGTAGAGTCACCCACCGAGGGGCTCCCAAACCCCTAACGCCAGAACCTGGGAGAGGTTAGCGGCTTGTTCTTGATTTAAGCTGCCCGGCTGGGGATGATGTAGGTCAGCAGAGGACAGTGAGCCCACCCGTCAGGAGAGAGGATGGAGCGCCCGGATTCGGTCCCACGCCCACGGGTCAGGCCGTCCAGGGCGGCCCTCGGGGAGCCCAGCCGACGCAGGCATTATAAGCAGCTCACCGGGGCTTCCAGCCACTGAGGGTCCCGAGTGCGTGCATGGACCCGGATGAGACGGGCAGCCCTCGGAGTCGGGAGCTCCCTGCGGAGTCCGAGTGCCCGGCCCGGCCTCCTGGTCTGTCTGTCTGTCTGTCTGTCTGTCTGTGCGTGGCTCCTGCAGCAGAGCCCCGGCCGGGCTGGGGTTGGGGGGCCCAACCTGACAGAGGCCAGGGGCCGGCAGGGAGGGGCCTGGAGAGTTTGGGGTGAACTCAGCTGAGACGTAGCTACTGTTGTCCTGGGAGCTTCCTGCTCACGTTCTCTTCACTCTGCTTCATCAAAGATCGTCCACAGGGAACCCCCAGGCTCACTTCCAAGCCCAAAAATTGGGGAGGAGGACATAAAACTGGCCCTCAAGAACCAGAAGTTAGAGGAAAAAATAAAAGGACACGAGCGGACCGGAGACCCTTCTCCACCCGACGTCTCATCAGGTCAGGGGCAGAGCTGCGGAGGACGGAAAGTCATCTCCTGGTGACCTCTGAGTCTGGGACCTCGGTGTCTGAGTAAACAGGATGCCACCTCCCATCCTGCCCACAAAAAGTAGAAATACGCTCAACACGCATGGAAATGGGATCCAGTGAGAGTCCGGTTTCTGGAGATGTGTCCTGAGGGGGTCAGGACGTCCCACACGGGGAGTGAGCTCTGCCTTTGCCCTGACGAGGAGCACCCCGCCCTGCCGGGGGTCAGCCCTCCTCAGCGCCCCATGACGCTCCGGGGGCACCTGCCCTGCTGGCCTCCACCCTCATCTGCCATCACTCGGGGGGCATCAGCCGTGATGTCACAGCTGGATCACATGATGGTCCCCACAGCCCGGGGCCTCCCTTGTCGAGGGGACACGGAGGAGGGGGCTGGCCGTGGTGGAGGTGGGCTCCATCACAAAACGCCAAATCAGACACAACACCCGAAACCTCCACGTTCCCATCTGCTTCATGACCCCGAGGTCATGACCCCGAATCTCACTAAACTAACACCTCGCTATGCAATCGGGTGACCAGAAATAGAGGCGCTGGTCTCACCTCGAGTTATTTCACTGGTGGATGAATTTTCCGGCCCCGCCATGGCAGGGAGGGGGCATCGGGCACGCAGATTCCCGCGCCGCCGGCTGGGGAGTGGAGTCTCAGTATCCGCAGTCCACTGAAGGAGTTTACACCTCGGGCTCCTCTCCGGGTAACGAGAACTCCCGTTTCCTTCCCCACACCGCCGTACGCTGTAAGGATCAGAGGAGGTAAGTGTGAACACACTTTAGAAAACTGTTCACGTATCTTTACCGGGCAGAGGGGGGCCACTGAGCTGTGACGTCCCCGCCCTCGCGTCCTGGTGCCCAAGACCCGGGACTCCCGTGGCTGGTGCCCAGTTGACAACTGCCAGCCTGGGTATCCCTGGGGCTTCGCTTTCTTTCATTTAAGCTTTGACTGCCTTGCAGGGCAAGGGGGAGCAGTGGTGAGCGACAGCCCCCCGCCTTCCCTGCACAGCTCCCCCTCGGTGAGTCCCCTCTCGGTTCGCCTTGCTCATCTTGACCCCCTTTTTCCTCTCCCTCCTCCCGCTGCAGACGAACAAAGCCGTGGCCAAGGGGGACTTTCACCAGGCCAGCACCAGTTCCCGGCGGGCCCTCTTCCTGGCCGTGCTCTCCATCACCATCGGGACCGGCATCTACGTGGGCGTGGCCGTGGCCCTCATCGCCTACCTCTCCAAGAGCAACCACCTATGAGCCTCCCCGGGCACATCGCATGAAGAGCCTGGGCCAGTTGTGTGCGGGTGCAGAGGAGCGGGGCTGGCAAGGGTGGACACACAGGTAGACACACCTGTGCGATGCTGTACAGTGTAAGTCATCGCCAATGACGCCATAAAGCCCTGGGATCTTCTGCCCATGGATTCCTTTTGTTTTCACCCTTTCATATCGTTTTCACAGCACTGTGCAGAGCATGGGACAGATGGGCACTGCTAACCCTTCCAAACGGACACTCCAAAGATCCCGACCCTCGCGGCTGTCTCTGGATGGATCCTGGTGGATTAACGCTGGTGCCAGTGCCTGGAATGCCATAGCATTAGCAATAGACAAACAGAAACATGTGTTTACTTTTATGGAATATGGTGCAACAGGCAGAGGGCAGGGGACACGTGCTCTTCTGTCTGTGGCCCCACCTGACTCCTCTGGCACTGCTCCCCAGTCCACGTGCCTTCCCCCGCAGGAAGGCAATGGGCTGGGCAGCAAGAGAGACAGAGCAGCTGCTGGCAGGACCCCCAGGTGTTACAGCTCTCCAGAGGGGTCCAGCCCTGAGAATGCAGAGCCAGAGTTGTTCCCAGGCCCAGAGTGTCACTCCCTCCACGCTGCCCCCAGCCTAGGAACATCAGGCCTCCTCTGGAATGTGTCCATGCTCCACAGCCACCATGCGGCAATATGCAATCCTGGGGCCTCGTTGACCTGGGGCCCGGGGCAGGCCGGCCCCTCCCCAGACTCCTCCCAGAAGGACCAAGGTTTTCTCCAGGAACTCCAGGCCAAGGAGCCAAGACGCCCCCTCAGTGTAAGGACGAGCACAGGAGGATGCTTCTACCCGCCTGCGCTGACATTCACCTTGGTGATGACAGTGACACTAGTGATCTTACAGAGGACACGAACCTTCTCTGTCAACTAAATGAATAGCTATTTTCTTGTCATTTTTTTTTAAGTGCAACTATTGCTTCATGCTGTTTCAGTTATCAGATGAATGCTGAGAAATACGTAATCACAGACATTTTACTACCATTTCATTGCTGTTTCACGAGTGTTCATTATTTAACAAAAGTTATCTTTTAGCTTTTTTGCTTAAGACTTTTCTTTCTGATTAATATCAACCCTTGGGTTTCACTAATACCTTTTCCTTGTTGTTAAAGTAGCTGCAGAGCTGCCAGGGCTCAGCTGCTGAAGCAGTAGCAGGGTGTCCTGAAATGAGAATCACAACATCCCCAGCTTCTGACTTTCCCACTTGAACACATTAGTAAATATTATTATCCCGATACCCTCAGTAGACACAGAGGCCGTCTCTCTAGGGCAGTGGTTCCACCCACAGCACTTATAACATCCCTGCTACCTGGGTCCCAGCCCCAGAAATCTTATGTGATTGATCAGGGGTGCAGCCTGGTGATTACAAAGTGCAGCAGAAATTAAGAACCACTGTCCTGGAATAAGGACTCAGGTTTGATCCCCTCACTTGCCTCTCTTCTCCTTGACCTTAAACATCTAATATTCTGAAAATTATTAGCACTGCTTTCCTGGGTCAAACCCGAGATCCATCAGGCACTTGCACCTATGGATGCCCCAAAAACACGCTCTAAGCAGGACACAGGGAAGACGCCCAGACATCCCGGGATGAGTCAGAGGAACCTGGTGAGAGAGGGTGGATTTGGAACCAAACCAATCTGGGTTTTAGCTGTGTGATCCTGGGCAGGTGGGCGCACTTCTCTGGACCTCGTCTCTAGGGGAGGGTGACTAGTTAGGCCGCCTCCTTGGACAGCCGGTGAGCACAGCGGGGAGGCCAGGCCCGGCCGCGGGCATGCAGAGATGGGTGGTCACGGTCACTCAGGCCCTGAGGGTACGTCCACTGGCTGGTTTGTGCCCTCCCGTCTATTCAGCCCAATCTCTTGGGTTTATTCATCGTGAGCCATTGTCTGAAATGGTCTTTGTATGTGTCCTAAATTGTCCATTTTTAGTTCAAGAGGTGCCCAACGTTGCCTATCTTTGGATTTGATTATGTCCTCTCCCCCATCTCCTCCGCCACCAGCAGGGGGCTCTACGCCAGCCCCTCTGGGCTCCTGCTGGACCCCCTTCCTGTCTCCCCCCAGCCTCCGTTTAAAAGGTTTAGCCCTCCCCATATCCTCTCAGCTCCTCCAGGCCTCCCCAGGACCCGCACCACGACCACACGTGGTGCCTTGTGGCCATGAGTGTGCAGGGGGCGGGGTCCAGCCTGTCCGAGGACAACTGACCGGCCACGTGCAGCCCCGCAGCTCACTTGACAGGTGGACACGGCACGGCCCAGCGCCGCCACCAGCTCGGCCTCGTCGGGGCAGTGGCTCTGTGGGTGGCCGCTGCCCACACGGCATCTTCTAAGTGTTTTGGGGCCACCGTGCGCCTCCCTAGGGCCACGTTTTCCCACTGTCACTGCAGCCACCGCAGACGAGGCACCACCTAGGCAGGCCCTGCCCCAGGCCCTGGGCCCAGTTTTCCCACAAAGTCCCGAGAGCCCCGGCAGGTGGGAGTCAGAGCTGAGGGTGAGAGCAGGTAACTCGCCCTGCACCACCTAAGTGTCGTCTGGGGAGTGAGGACAGGCCCCGCCCGGCACCCACCCCCCAGGCCACAAGGGGCCTGGCGGAACCGCAGGCACAGCGTCCGCGCTGCGCCCGTTGCATTCTCGTCAAAACACTTTCTGCAGCGGAGACCCAGCGCCTGTAATTTCCCCAAAGTCGTGCTCCCCGGGAACAGCAAAGTCAGCTGCCACCCAGATGGTCAGACCCTAACCCGTCACCCCCTCTTACGGCACGTGGCCTCAGCCGTGGTTTACCAAAAAAGTGAGGAATCGCATCTGCGCCCAGACGTTAGTGGGTCAGGACTCTTAGGGACCCGAGAGGACTTTGGTTTATGTTCGCAGCCCGTCTTTGCCAGTGGGTGGTGGGGCGAGTGGGGAGGGGGCCTGAGGCAACCTCCATCATGGAAGTGTCGTCTTGGCAAAGGTGGGTGTCTGATTCCTCTGCATAGCAGAGGTCCGCCCACATCCTTGCAGACGCCACTGGCTGCCGGGCTCCTGCTGCCCCGAGGCCCCTCTCTGCCCCTGCTTCCCTGGACATCCTGCTCCACCGGGTGTCGCCCCCCACCAGGTGTCCCCACCTCACCAAGTGTCCCCCCACCAGGTGTCCCCGCTTGCCCAGCTATTCCAACTCTCCCCAGGGAACTACCCCGGATCCCGAGGGGAACCCTGTCAGGGAGGTCACATCCCTCAGTCACTGTGCCATCAGCGGCTGCCAGAGATGCCACAGACAGTGGGGCCACACAGCTGCCTGGGAACGGGGTCCCACTGACACCAAAAGCCAGGGCAGGGTGTCTCTCACCCCTGCCAGTCACCCTGTGCCCCTCCGGATGCTGGAGGCCACCTCTCATTCAGGGCAGCTTCTGGGTTTAAAATCATCCATGAGCTGCCTTCCCGTAGGCCAACAGCTGCTACCACTTCCGGACACGAATGCCCAGTGGTCATGGCACTGAGCTGCCTTTCCAGGGCCCCTGAGGCTTTATAGGGCCTCCCAGGGGCCCCTGTGGATTGGCTTCAGCTCCAGCCCTGAGGACAATCTTGTGTCATCCCCTCAAAGTCCACCTGCCTTTGTTGCCACGGGTGTTGACATCTGTTGACCCAATTTGCCAATAAAGAGTTAAGTGTAGATTCAGACCCTGAGCTGACACTGACCTCTCGGAAACACACCTGTCCCGTCTCTAACCAACTAGAGGCCAGGCTCACGTCTGTGCTCTGCTGTCAATGACCTTGGGAGCGTCGGGTGGAGCCGAAAGTGGTGTGAGGCTGTGGCTGTGATGTCGCCCCCTTGACCTCTTGAAAGCCCCTCCCTGGTCTTCAGGATGAGCTGAGCTGCCCGGAGGGGGACAGAGGGAGGGGCCTCACCCCCTGGGAATCTCACCTGAAGATTCTGTGCCTGGTAGCAAACCAAGGGTGGACGCCAAACCCGCAGACAGCCGGGGCCTGCGGACGGCTGGCTCCCCACCAGAGAAGCATGACTTTGTCATCTCCCTGACCCACGGGAAGGGGTCAGAGCTCCATGTGGGTGAGGATGGACAGGGCATTTAAGGAGCTGCAGGAGTGACAGGTGGGGCCCACTGCAGCCTTGGAACAGGCTCCAGGGTCAATGACAAGCGCACGTACAGCTGTCCCACATGGCAGGGCATGGTGACCCCTGGGAGCGGGGCTCCCTGTGGGTCTTCGTAGCAGAGAGGGTGTCTTGAGTGAGTCACAGGGCAGGGAAATCACAGGGGTCTAAAGATTTTCCCACTTCTGCTGGATGGAAAAGACACACGGCAGGATCAGGAAGGGTGGTTGGGGTGACGGGTGCAGAATGTGGGGTCCTCCAGGGAGAAGCCCCAGGTGGACACACCCCAAGGGTGAGGGGGCCCGGGCTCTCCAGGGGGGAGCCGTGCATGGCCTGAAACGGCTCAGCCTTCCTGCTTCCACCGAGCCCAGCAGCAGCGTCGGGATGGCTCTGGCCTTTGACCGAGGTTCCTGTTCGCCGCTGCCCCAGGCCCTGCCATGCAGGGACACCAAGATGACTGTCCCTTTAGCTGAGCACTGCCCAGTGTCCTTGCCACCCAGAGGTGCACTCCCCTCCAGCAACCAGTGAGCTGGGGACACACTTACCTGCCAGAGAGACAGGTTCACACGTCTGAATGCAGCCTCCATTGGGCACTCGACTGACCAGCAGAGATTGATTGAATTCACGGTGCTCTGTAGGGGCCAGTTAAGTGCCAGGGAGGGTATCCATTGCCCTTATGGCCTCTAGGGGACTGGGCTTGTGTTTTCACTGGAATCAGGTCATTTGAGGTCAGTTTGAAGATGATAGGTAGGTAGGTTGGTAGATAGATAGATAGATGATAGATAGATAGATAGATAGATAGATAGATAGATAGATAGGGATGAACGATAGATAAAATACCTGCACATCTTGGGTGGGAGGCGGGGGTGTCTCACAAAATCCAAGCACGACACTCAGCTGTCCATTCCCTCGGGCCTTCGGTTGTAACACCTCAGGTCACCAAAGTCCAACTCGTGATTCAGCTGAAGAATAAACAGTGACTTGGGCTGCTGTCTGTCTACACCAGAGAATCCATATGTGGACTCAAACTATTTGTAGATGGGACAAGCTGGGGAAGAGTGGGCATCTTCTCAGTCACCTACTGTAATGTCTTCATTCCCTGGATGTGGTCCCAGCAAGTTTTGTAAGACACGCATATTCTGTTGGCCTTGGGGATGGAGCTCTTGCCACGGGACTGAATTGGGTGAAGGGCTGTGAAATTTTTGTGTCTGGTGGACGTTCGTCCTGGGAAAGGTCATGGACAGGAAAAGGCTGAGGGGATGGACAGGACATGGCCAAGGCAGAGAGCAGGAAGAGTCCCTGGACTTTGTGGATGACCACTTTCAGGGCCCCACCTAGGAATGCCGAGATCCGGTGACTCAAGAGCTCACCAGGGGGCCTGAGTGTGGGCAGCTCAGTCCCCCCTCTGGGCAGGGGCCTCCTCTGATGGTGGAGGTGGTGGGGGCAGCAGTGTCTGCAGGGAATGAAGTCCTGCTTCCGCCCCAGGAGTCCCGAACCCCCTCCCTGCCCTTGCTGATGCCCTGGCATTGTGCCCTGTCTGGCTGGAGTTCCTGGCTGCCTCCTGACCTATGCAGGCACCCAGCAGAGTCAGGCCCATCCTCAAAGGTCCAGGGGGTACAGCTGTCACCAAGCCTGGCTTTCAGGCTCCTGCAAGCCCAGGACTCCCCCCTCCTCCTCTGCCGGGCACGCGGGGTCTTTACCCCCACACCCGCTGCCTTCACTCAGCAGCATTCATGGACCCACTGCCATCAGCCCTGCCCTGAAGGGAACGTCAACTGTCTGAATCTCAAGACAGCAGCAAGCAGAAAACACACGTCTTAGAAGATGCCTGTCGTGGTCCATTTTGATCTGGTTCAAAGGAGGAGAATCCAAACTGTAGTGATGTTTCCTTAGGTGATGAAAGATGATGGGAAGAAAATAGAGAGGGGGTGCAGTCAGCAGAGGGGAGCTCGGGCTGGGGGGCCATGGTTCTCAAACTGTTATACACATCACTGTGTGTATGGTATGTTACATGGTTAAGAAAACTCAGAGACTGACCTTGTGCCAGGCACTCTGCTGGGCTTGAGGCACAAGGAGGTCCAGAAGACACAGCCCCTGCTCCCAAGGGTCACCATCTCCAGTCCCAGCAGGACAGGCTGGGTCCTGCTGCCCCCTTGCAGGCATGTGATGGACCCTCGTCATTAAAGTGGGGGCAAGGCGGGTAGCAGGCCTGACATGGAGGCGGGGTCCCGGGACTGTGATTGCCTCGTGATCACTAGTTCAGCCCTACATCCTGGTTGTTGACATAACTGTACCTTCCTCTGAATTTTACGATTTTTTCGAGGACGGACATCTTATTTTATGAGTTTGTTTATTCCCTCAGCATCAGTCATTTGGGAAGCAGTAAGTGTTGTACATAGATTGTTGAATCTGATTAAATCTGATCCTCTCAAGAAAGGCCCTGTGATGCAGGATGGTGGGAATTAGTTCTCTGATTCACAAACAGGGAAACTGAGGTTCAGAGGCCAAACGGAACTCCTCTCAGCAGACAGGGCGCTTCTTCTTCCTACAAAGGAAAATGCAACACAGGACAGGTTCCAAACCAAGAGTGTGGATTTTCTCTGCATCTGAGAATCCACCTGCCCACCTAAAAAGGAACAATCAAAGTGTTCTGTGACAGAGGCCCTGGCCATCCTCCCCACTTGAGGCTGGACCTGCCAGCATCCTCCAAGAGCCCAGAGCTGCAGACACCTGCTCTGCTTGGGAAAAAATGCACTTAAAATTAGAGAGAGAGGGGTGCCTTCAAGATGGCAGAGGCGTAAGACGTGGAGATCACCTTCTTCCCCACAAATACATCAAAACTACATCTACATGTGAAATAACTCCTACAGAACACCTACTGAACACTGGCAGAGGACCTCAGACTTCCCAAAAGATGGCCTCAGGCGACCTACACGCAGAGGCAGGGCCAAATCCAAAGCTGAACCCCAGGAGCTGTGTGAACAAAGAAGAGAAAGGGAAATTTCTCCCAGCAGCCTCAGGAGCAGTGGAGTGAATCTCCACAATCAACTTGATGTACCCTGCATCTGTGGAATACCTGAATAGACAACGAATCATCCCAAAATTGAGGCGGTGGACTTTGGGAGCAACTGTAGACTTGGGGTTTGCTTTCTGCATCTAATTTGTTTCTGGTTTTATGTTTATCTTAGTTTGGTATTTAGAGCTTATTATCATTGGTAGATTTGTTTATTGATTTGGTTGCTCTCTTCCTTTTTTAATTTTTTTTATATATACATATTTTTCTTTTTTCTCCTTTTGTGAGTGTGTATGTGTATGCTTCTTTGTGTGATTTTTGTCTGTATAGCTTTGCTTTTGCCATTTGTCCTAGAGTTCTGACTGCCCATTTTTTGTTTTGTTCTGTTTTGTATTTTTAGTATAGTTTTTTGCACTTGTTATCATTGGTGGATTTGTTTTCTGGCATGGTTGCTTTCTTCCTTCTTTCTCTCTTTCTTTTTTTTTTAATTTTTAATAATTTTTTTCTATTTTAATAACTTTATTTTACTTTATTTTATTTTATTTTATTTATTTTCTTTCTTTCTTTTTCTCCCTTTTCTTCTGAGCTGTGTGGCTGACCGGGTCTTGGTGCTCTCACCAGGCCTGAGCACTCTGAGGTGGCAAAGCCGAGTTCAGGACATTGGTCCACAAGAGACCTCCCAGCCCCATGTAATATCAAACAGCAAAAGCTCTCCATCTCAACGCTAAGACCCAGCTCCACTCAACGACCAGCAAGCTACAGTGCTGGACACCCTATGCCAAATAACTAGCAAGACAGGAACACAAACCCACCCATTAGCAGAGAGGCTGCCTAAAATCATAATAAGTTCACAGACACCCCAAAACACACCACTGGACGTGGTTCTGCCCACCAGAAAGACAAGATCCAGCCTCATCCATGAGAACACAGGCACCAGTTCCCTCCACCAGGAAGCCTATACAACCCACTGAACCAACTTTACCCACTGGGAGCAGACACAAAAAACAACAGGAACTACAAACCTGCAGCCTGAGAAACGGAGACCCCAAACACAGTAAGTTAAGCAAAATGAGAAGACAGAGAAATACACAGCAGATGAAGGAGCAAGGTAAAAACCCACCAGACCAAACAAATTAAGAGGAAATAGGCAGTCTACCTGAAAAAGAATTCAGAGCAATGATAGTAAAGATGATCCAAAATCTTGGAAATAGGATGGATAAAATACAAGAAACATTTAACAAGGACGTAGAAGAACTAAAGAGCAAACAAACAATGATGAACAACACAATAAATGAAATTTAAAATTCTCTAGAAGGAATCAATAGCAGAATAACTGAGGCAGAAGAACGGATAAGTGACCTGGAAGATAAAATAATGGAAATAACTACCGCAGAGCAGAATAAAGAAAAAAGAATGAAAAGAATTGAGGACAATCTCAGAGACATCTGGGACAACATTAAACACACCAACATTCGAATTATAGGGGTCCCAGAAGAAGAAGAGAAAAAAAAAAAAGGGACTGAGAAAATATTTGAAGAGATTATAGTTGAAAACTTCCCTAATATGGGTAAGGAAATAGTCAGTCAAGTCCAGGAAGCACAGAGAGTCCCATGTAGGAAAATCCAAGGAGAAACATGCCAAGACACATATTAATCAAACTATCAAAAATTAAGTACAAAGAAAAAATATTAAAAGCAGCAAGGGAAAAGCAACAATTAACATACAAGGGAATCCCCGTAAGATTAACAACTGATCTTTCAGCAGAAACTCTGCAAGCCAGAAGGGAGTGGCAGGACATATTTAAAATGATGAAAGGGAAAAACCTACAACCAAGATTACTCTACCCAGCAAGGATCTCATTCAGATTCAACAGAGAAATTAAAACCTTCACAGATAAGCAAAACCTAAGAGAATTCAGCACCACCAAACCAGCTCTACAACAAATGCTAAAGGAACTTCTCAAGGCAGAAAACACAAGAGAAGGAAAAGACTTACAATAACAATTTATTTCTTAATAAAACCATTAAGAAAATGGTAATAGGAACATACATATCAATAACTACCTTAAATGTAAATGGATTAAATGCTCCAACGAAAAGACACAGGCTGGCTGAATGGATACAAAAACAAGACCCATACATATGCTGTCTACAAGAGACCCACTTCAGACCTAGGGACACATACAGACTGAAAGTGAGGGGATGGAAAAAGATATTCCATGCAAATGGAAATCAAAAGAAAGCTGGAGTAGCAGTTCTCATATAAGACAAAATAGACTTTAAAATAAAGACTATAACAAGAGACAAAGAAGGACACTACATAATGATCAAGGGATCAATCCAAGAAGAAGATATAACAACTGTAAATATTTATGCACCCAACATAGGAGCACCTCAATACATAAGGCAAATACTAACAGCCATAAAAGGGGAAATCAACAATAACACAATCATAGTAGGGGACTTTAACACCCCACTTTCACCAATGGACGGATCATCCAAAATGAAAATAAATAAGGAAACACAAGCTTTAAATAATACATTAAACAAGATGGACTTAACTGATATTATTAGGACATTCCATCCAAAAACAACAGAATACACTTTCTTCTCAAGTGCTCATGGAACATTCTCCAGGATAGATCATATCTTGGGTCACAAATCAAGCTTTGGTAAATTTAAGAAAATCGAAATTGTATCAAGTATATTTTCCGACCACAATGCTATGAGACTAGACATCAATTACAGGAAAAAATCTGTAAAAAATACAAACACATGAAAGCTAAACAATACACTACTAAATAACCAAGAGATCACTGAAGAAATCAAAGAGGAAATCAAAAAATACCTAGAAACAAATGGCAATGAAAACGACAACCCAAAACCTATGGGATGCCGCAAAAGCAGTTCTAAGAGGGAAGTTTATAGCAATACAATGCTACCTCAAGAAACAAGAAACATCTCAAATAAACAACCTAACCTTACACCTAAAGCAATTAGAGAAAGAAGAACAAAATACCCCAAAGTTAGCATAAGGAAAGAAATCATAAAGATCAGATCAGAAATAAATGAAAAAGAAATGAAGGAAATGATAGCAAAGATCAATAAAACTAAAAGCTGGTTCTTTGAAAAAATAAACAAAATTGATAAATCATTAGCCAGACTCATCAAGAAAAAAAGGGAGAAGACTCAAATCAATAGAATTAGAAATGAAAAAGAAGTAACAACTGACACTGCAGAAATACAAAGGATCATGAGAGATTACTACAAGCAACTATATGCCAATAAAATGGACAACCTGGAAGAAATGGACAAATTCTTAGAAAAGCAAAACTTTCCAAGACTGAACCAGGAAGAAATAGAAAATATAAACAGACCAATCACAAGCACTGAAATTGAAACGGTGATTAAAAATCTTTCAACAAACAAAAGCCCAGGACCAGATGGCTTCACATTCACATTCACCAGGCGAATTCTATCAAACATTTAGAGAAGAGCTAACACCTATCTTTCTCAAACTCTTCCAAAATATAGCAGAGGGAGGAACACTCCCAAACTCATTGTATGAGGCCACCATCACCCTGATACCAAAACCAGACAAAGATGCCACAAAAAAAGAAAACTACAGGCCAATATCACTGATGAACATAGATGCAAAAATCCTCAACAAAATACTAGCAAACAGAATCCAACAGCACATTAAAAGGATCATACACCATGATCAAGTGGGGTTTATCCCAGGAATTCAAGGATTCTTCAATATATGCAAATCAATCCATGTGACAAACCATATTAACAAACTGAAGGAGAAAAACCATATGATCATCTCAATAGATGCAAAAAAAGCTTTTGACAAAATTCAACATCCATTTATGATAAAAACCCTCCAGAAAGTAGGCATAGAGGGAACTTACCTCAACATAATAAAGGCTATATATGACAAACCCACAGCCAACATCATTCTCAATGGTGAAACACTGAAACCATTTCCACTAAGATCAGGAACAAGACAATGTTGCCCACTCTCACCACTATTATTCAACATAGTTTTGGAAGTTTTAGACACAGCAGTCAGAGAAGAAAAAGAAATTAAAGGACTCCAAATCGAAAAAGAAGAAGTAAAACTGTCACTGTTTGCAGATGACATGATACTATACATAGAGAATCCTCAAGATGCTACCAGAAAACTACTAGAGCTAATCAATGAATTTGGTAAAGTAGCAAGATACAAAATTAATGCACAGAAATCTCTTGCATTCCTATATACTAATGATGAAAAATCTGAAAGAGAAATTAAGGAAACACTCCCATTTACCATTGCAACAAAAAGAATAAAATACCTAGAAATAAACCTACCTAAGGAGACAAAAGATCTGTTTGCAGAAAACTATAAAACACTGATGAAAGAAATTAAAGATGATACAAACCGATGGAGAGATATATCATGTTCTTGGATTGGAAGAATCAACATTTTGAAAATGACTATACTACCCAAAGCAATCTACAGATTCAATGCAATCCCTATCAAACTACCAATGGCATTTTTCACAGAACTAGAACATAAAATTTCACAATTTGTATGGAAACACAAAAGACCCCGAATAGCCAAAGCAATCTTGAGAACGAAAAATGGAGCTGGAGGAATCAGGCTCCCTGACTTCAGACTATACTACAAAGCTACAGTAATCAAGACAGTATGGTACTGGCACAAAAACAGAAATATAGATCAATGGAAGAGGATAGAAAGCCCAGAGATAAATCCACGCACCTCTGGTCACCTTATCTTTGATACAGGAGGCAAGAATATACAGTGGAGAAAAGACAGCCTCTTCAATAAGTGGTGCTGGGAAAACTGGACAGCTACATGTAAAAGAATGAAATTAGAACACTCCCTAACATCATACACAAAAATAAACTCAAAATGGATTAAAGACCTAAATGTAAGGCCAGACACTATAAAACTCTTAGAGGAAAACATAGGCAGAACACTCCATGACATAAATCACAGCAAGATCCTTTTTGACCCACCTCCTAGAGAAATGAAAATAAAAACAAAAATAAACAAATGGGACTTAATGAAACTTAAAAGCCTTTGCACAACAAAGGAAACCATAAACAAGATGAAAAGACAACCCTCAGAATGGTTGAATATATTTGCAAACAAAGCAACTGACAAAGGATTAATCTCCAAAATATATAAGCAGCTCATGCAGCTCAATACCAAAAAAACAAACAACCCAATCCAAAAATGGGAAAAAGACCTAAATAGACATTTCTCCAAAGAAGATATACAGATTGCCAACAAACACATGAAAGGATGTTCAACATCACTAATCATTAGAAAAATGCAAATCAAAATTACAATGAGGTATCGCCTCACACCAGTCAGAATGGCCATCGTCAAAAAATCTACAAACAATAAATGCTGGAGAGGGTGTAGAGAAAAGGGAACCCTCTTGCACTGTTGGTGGGAATGTAAATTGATACAGTCACTATGGAGAACAGTATGGCGGTTTCTCAAAAAACTAAAAATAGAACTACCATATGACCCAGCAATCCCACTACTGGGCATATACCCTGAGGAAACCATAATTCAAAAAGAGTCACATACCACAATGTTCATTGCAGCTCTATTTACAATAGCCAGGACATGGAAGCAACCTAAGTGTCCATCAACAGATGAATGGATAAAGACGATATATATACACACACACATATATATACAATGGAATATATATACAGTGGAATGGCACATATATACAATGGAATATTACTTAGCTGTAAAAAGAAACAAAATTTAGTTATTTGTAGTGATGTGGATTGACCTAGAGACTGTCATACAGAGTGAAGTAAGTCAGAAAGAGAAAAACAAATACCATATGCTAACACATATATATGGAATCTTAAAAAAAATGGTTCTAATGAACCTAGGGGTAGGACAGGAGTAAAAATGCAGACATAGAGAATGGAATTGAGCTCACAGGGAGGGGGGAAGGGTAAGATGGGATGAAGTGAGAGAGTGGCATGGACATATATACACTACCAAATGTAAAATTGATAGCTAGTGGGAAGCAGCCACATAGCATAGGGAGATCAGCTCTGTGCTTTGTGACCACCTAGAGGTGTGGGATAGGGAGGGTGGGAGGGAGGGAGGAGATATAGGGATATATGTATACGTATAGCTGATTCACTTTGTTATACAGCAGAAACTAACACAGCATTGTAAAGCAATTATATTCCAAAAAAGTTGTTAATAAATAAATAAATAGATCGATAGATAGATAAATAAAATAAAATAAAATTAGAGAGAGAAACCTCGTGGAGGTGCTTGGCTTTGTGACGCTGAGATAACAGATTCCTCCTTGAATCTTGGAGAGGAAGAAAGTGTGCTCCTGGCACCACAGCAGGAAGGAGTGACTGTCTCTGCAGAGCCTGTTCCCAGGGCAGTGTCATGGGCGGGGCTATCTGTGCAGCGAGGACACTTGGGCAGCCGGACCGGGTCCTCAGCTGCGGGTCTGACTGGCTCTGTGCCAGGAGACCTGGACGCCAGAGGGTGGTCACCACAGGGGCGGCGGGAGGGGCAGTGGCGCCGTCTGCTCTCTCCTCTGCAGGGATGTTGGTGACACGAATCTCCCCACAGGGACATCGTCGGTACCTGCATACATCTCCGGGCTCATATCTCCCCAAGACGGGCGCATCCTCCCCACCCTGCCCAGGGGCCCTCGGAGCCCCCGCAGGACCAGGAGAAGGAACCCATTGTTGCTGCAGCTGGGCCGGGAGTAGATGCCCTGTCCTTCCCCTGAGACGCGGCACTGCCTCTGTGTGGGCGGTGGACGCCTCTCCTTGGACCTGGGGCAGAACCAGCTCCCAAGCATTGGGGCTGGGACAGCCAGACCTGCAGGACTTGTTACAGATGCAGGTGCACAGGTCCCACCTTGGGCCTGTGAATCAGCCTCTGTGGGGCTGCGCCCCAGGTGTCTGTGTTTCCAGAAAACTGTGGTGATTCTGACGCACAACCAGGTTGGAGACGGCCAGACATCGGGGAAGACCACCAAGTCCGGGACGAACTCCTACCTGGCAGGTCATGAAGAAGGAGGACATGCAAGGAAGGTGCTGAGAGCAGGTCTGTCCCTCACCCCGTGAGCCCGCCCTCTTCACACACACCTGCGCCCCAGGCCTGCTCACTGCGGTGTCCCCTCCTCCCTCCCGGGCACCCAGCACACTGCATGGTACCTCCTTACAGGCAGCGGTAACTGCTGAGTTCCCACCAACAGGACGTGGGCCAGCGAGGCCAGCAGTGTCTGGTCCAGGACTGGGGAAGTGCCTTCCCCACGCACCTCCCCTTCTGCATCTGGATCCAGGGACGGACCATGAGGCCTGGGATGGAAGACACGGAGGACGCACTCCTGGGAGGAGCCTTCAGATGGAGGGAGCCACCTGCCAACCTGCTCAGTGAATGAGTTTGAACTTCTGTACTCAAGACTCTGGACACTTGGGGTCCTTCTCCTGCAGCAGCCAGCAGCCCCCGACTGCAATGGACCTGGGTAACCTGCAGAACTTCTCACAAGGAGAGGGTCTTCGGGAGACCTGTCCCTGTGAACAAAGGGACATCCTCTCAGTAGAGGAGAGAGGGCTGCACGCCTACAACCCAGTCAAGCCCAGGACAAGCACACGCCTTGAGCAGGAGAAGCAGTCCGGCTCTTAGCCCAGGGCTCCCGGGCTTCCTGAAGTCTCACGGGTTTGGCCTAGAACATGGAAGAGGGGGTGAGGCGACAGTTCCACACTCTGAAGACCTAAACTCTCAGAAGAAACGTCTGACCACGTGTGAGCCGTAATCATCTAACGGGTGAAAAACAATCTGGAAAAGCTGCAGCGGATACAGATGACCACGCCTCGCTCTAATTAGGAGGCCGGGAACAGCAGGGCAGGCGACATTCATGACGTTCATTATGGAGACCAGGGCCCAGCTGTCGGCGCCACTCTTGACGGCATCAGGCACTCGCCGCCCCCCCGTGTGCCCTCGGTACGTCCGCAGCTGCTGTGGGACACGTCACATATCTGGCCTGGTCCCGAACAGTCGTGTGCAATGGCAGGAGCCTGGAAGACTCAGCCCCCGTTGGAAGGAGACTCTGCAGGAGCCGCTGGGCTGAGGCTTCGGACAGTCCCAACGGGGGCGTCCAACCGTGAAACACGCTCCGGGTTGTGCGTGAGGCCCGGGTGCACCCGTGCGTGGAGTACACACCCGCCTTCCCTGCCCCCTGCTGCAGTGTCACGGCCGTCAGGGCCACACCACAGGGCGGGTGGGCGGTGGCGTGGAAGGGGGAACATCCCGGCTCCAGGAAGACACAGGAACCACAGCAAACCACAGCTCCCAAGCGTGGGCACCGGCCACCCAGGAAGCCCACCTCAGCCCCTCACTTGCTCCATGAACTGAGGCAAGTTCCTCACCCTCTCTGAGCCTCTCACTCACCTGAAAAGCCGGGATGATTACCTGCACTTATTTCAATGCTGCTGGGATACTGCACACGAGCCCAGCACCTGACACTACAGAACTGCCCAGTATCACCACATCCTCACCCGGCACGAGGCCTGGACAGTCATAACTAGGTTTGTGCATGTCACTGGTCCTCTGTGAACCTCTGTTTCCTCTTCTGCCATCCCTGGTGATGCTGCTGTGAGGGTACAGAGGAAACACTGAATGATGGCCTGTCGTGACTGGTTCCTACCAGGGAGCACCAGGGATCCTTGGGCATCGCCGAAGGAAGAGGTGCCGGTAACTGCTGGAGGCGCCTGGAGCTGGGAGCAGAGCTGCCTGAGCTTCACGTGGGCCAAGTGACTGACGTGAAAGTGCAGAGGGCCCTTCACTCGCCAGAGCCCTGTGGCCATGGCAACCCTCATCAGGGTTGATGATCTGAGGATGATTAAGGAACATTTAAATTAACTAAGAGTCCAAACATCCCACGTCCAGGTAGGGCCATGGCTCACACATGCCCCCTTTCCAGCCTCTTGGGCTCAGCGTGGGGCGGCTGCTGGGCTGGAGGCGGGCCCTGCTGGCCGAGTCCTGGCTCTGGTCCCAGCCCCCCAGCGCTGGGGCCGTGGAGCACACTCAGAAACCCTTTTGTATTAACATGCTCCCCCCACCCCGTCTCCCTCCCTCCTCCCACCAGCATCCTCGCACCCACCCCAGCCTCTGCCTTACTCTCAAAACTGTCAACACGAGGGCATGCTGGTGCCCGCCCCCCTTTCTCCATCACGAACAGTAGTCATATTCTGTTTGAACCAAAATTGCGCAAAGAGAGTACCTTTTAGTCACACGAGGACGTGTGACAAGTGGAAACAGAAGCCAAGCCCCAAAACCTCCCTCAGATGATGGCAGTGAGCCTGGATGTGCAGGGCCCCAGGTGGAGCCCAGGGACCATGGGGCTACACTGAGGAAGCAGGCAGGGGCTCCCCAGGCTGGTGCATCTGCAGTGGGGTCACCCGGGGAAGCTGCCCCCATGGCTCTGGCCGGGCAGCTCTTTGTGGAGACGGGGTGTGAGGGCAGGAGCCAGGCAACTCGGCACCGCTGCGAGTAGCAGCGCCCAGCCCAGGCGATGAGGCTCCCCAGGAGGGCACTGCCCAGCCCCTCCTCCAAGCCCAGGCTGCAGTTTCTCCCCACAAGTGTCCGTCCTGCTCGGGGTGCAAGCCACATAAGCCTCCTTCCCACACACTAGGGTAACAGAGCTGCCAAGCCTACAGCCCCGCTGTCCTGCGGTGAACGTGGGTGAGCATATTTCTGCCGACCTGACCAGAGCCAGGGGCTGAGGGCTCAGTTTCCCATTCCCTTGGGGAGTGCAGGGCACAACACCCTTCACGCCCAGTCCCCATCCCCATCAGAACCACGGTCCTGTGCCCTCCGCCCAGCAAGGCCTGCGACGTGGTCTGGCCTCCGCTGTGGACCAGACGGCACTTTGTGCCTGGAGGACTTGGCCTTATGCTCACCTTGGAACAGTGGGTGCTCAGGGCAGATGCTGGAACCCTGTTTGCAGGAAGTCACGGAGGGCTTCCCGGAGGAAGGGGAAATCGGAGGAAGACTCTTGGGGCGTTGTACAGCCTGGCTCAGGGCATACCACTGAACCCCGGCTCTGGGAGCCACGTCTGAGCGAGGCATTGGGGAGTTGCAGTCACAGAAGCCCCTCCTCCACCCCCGAGTTTCATCTGAGACATGACCGGCTCCTTGGACGCAGGAAGAAGAGGCGGTCCTCAGCCTTCCCCACCCAGCAGGGCTGCTAGAGGCCCCGGCCTGTCCTCCCCAGCAGAAACGCCTCAGGCTCGCTGTTGGAAGGCCCTTGGTACAGCGAGGCCCCCTTGGCTAAGGGACGGGGTTGAAGGGAGCCTTGCCCCTTGCCCGGTTCCAGCTGCACGATGGAGCCTGACACCACAGCCCTGGCTGCAATCCTGGCTGCGTGGCTCCCCCCGTACCCCACCCCCCCTTTCTTCATCCTCTGCCACCGGCTGGGCTCCTGGTCAGAAGGAACTGATGACCCACCAGCAACAGGGGGCCCTTCGTTGCCAAATCTACTTCCTCCCCTGCCTGGAGCCCCCAGCTATCCCCCTCCACCCGGGGTATCGCCAGGGCCCGTGTGGGCCAAGGATCATCCAGGACACCCCGAGTCCTCCCTGGGACAGTCCCCAGCCCCAGCCTGTTCAGTCCTGGCCCAGCAGCATTGTCCCTGAGTGTCCAGCTTGTACAACCGCTGAGGTCACCTCTGTAAAACAGTGGGCTGGACGATGAATTTCTAAATGTGGCAGCACTGAGATGCGTCTGTCCCACGCGCCCTTCACAGGATGCGAGGCCGCCTCTCTCTCCTGGGGCGTGGCCTCCACAGGGGGCCGGCCGCCTGCCACTAAGGAGCTGGAGACCACGTGGAGAGGGCTGTGCTCATCCAAATTCCTGACCCACACAGGTACACACACGGTCAATAAACACCGTTGTTTAAAGCTGCTAAGGTCTGAGCTGGTTTGTTGTGAAGCCATGGTAACTGAAACAACAGGTGTGTCTCCAAGGACAGCTCTGCTTGGGCTTGGGGCCTCTGGGGATGCACTGGATGAGGATGTGATTACAGGCGGGGGGCGCGGGGGTGCAGCTCACCCCAGGCTCTGCTGGTCCCCCTGACATCACATCTCTTGGTCCAAACATAACTGAGGCTTTTCTTGGGTGGCGTTAGAGTCCCCGATGGTCAACAACAGCAAAACAGCAAATGTGCAACACTGAACAAAGGGCAGGACAGAGCGTCCCTGTGGTGGCAGGTGATGGGGCACAGAGCACTGTCCCCTGATCTCCTCCAGGCGGGTGTGCCCCCCAGGGAACCCCTGGAGCCAGCCTGTGGCCCGGCACCTCCCGCCGACCCACCATAAGGCCCTCTGGATTTGGGGGTGAGCTCGGCAAGTAGCAAGGCGCGTGTGAGTGAGAAATGAGATGCAGAAGGTCTCCCAGCAGGGATTCATCAGACAACCGTAAACACATTGCAGAGTATCCATCCGACAAGGCCACCAGCCCTCCAAAGCCTGGAGGTGTCCGAGCCCAAACACCTCTGGGAAGCGGTCTGAGACTCGTGGCCAAGGGCACCCGAGGCTGCAAGAGTCCTGCCACTTTATAGGACACGGGCACACGTGAGTCATTAAGGAGAGAACAGCTGTAGAGAAGTAGGTACCAAACCGCTAATGTGATCCTTTCTGGGCAAAATTACAGAGAACATTCTTCTTATAACTTAGGAAATTTCTCCCTAAGCAGGGGAGTCTGCCTTTCTAAAAGCCTTTAAAATATTCTCAAAATCCCAGCTTCCGAAATATATATAAATAATAATATATGCAATATATTAATATATCGAATAATATAACATAATATACTATATTTTATTATTTATATATTTGGAAAGCTGGGACTGTATATTACTTATTACTTTATATAGTATATGAATATATTATATATTAATGTTATAATATTGTGTATTATATATTTATTTGGAAAACTGGGGTTTTGAGAAGGTATTAAAAGGCTTTTAGAAAGAAAGACTCCCCTGTTTTGGTCCCTTTTCCAACCCCGGGATCTCAGGAGGAGCGGGGCCGTTATTGTCCGGCTCCTGGAGTTCATCCTGCCCAAGGTAGGTCAGGCTGCTAGACAGGGCACTCAGGCCCTCCAGCCCGGACGCCCGGCCAGGGCAGGAACACTTGACCCTGTGACGTCCCACATCACCACCAGAGAGAGAGGAAGGCAGCACAGTGGCACAAGCGGGAACTGGGACTGTTCTCAATTCTGGTCCCTATAATGCACAGCCTGGGAGAACAGCACCGCTCTGACACAAAGGCACCTCAAGGACGCAGCCGTGAGGCAGGGGAGCCGGAGACCAGGCCAGGGGCCGGCGGCTGGGCACAGGACACAGGCCTCCTGGGACTTCTTCGGGACCATGTGGCTTCCATCTCCTGTGGATCAAAGCTCACCCACCACGTGCCCCGGTCGCACCATCTGGATCCCAGAAGCAACTGCGCCCTCGCCTGCACCCACACACGGGGACCCTGCCGCCAGGTGGCGACGGAGCTCCAGGGAGAGACCCAGGCTCTTCGTTCGCTCTGTGAAAAGATGCTGGCTCCAGGGATCTTCCCAAGGCCAGCTGCCCCACAGAGACCCTGGGCGCCATCCGTGACATAGGCCCCGTCCTGGCCCTGGGCGGGAGTTTAGCCCTGAATGCCTTCATCCCACCTGCCCGGGGGGCTGTCATCAGGAGGGGAGGGGGGTGTGCCAGCCGCCCCGTGAGCAGGCACCTGCCTGGAGGAGCGGCAGCATCCCCTTCCGCGGAGGCACCGCACAGAACCCTGCTCCCCGACCGGGCTTCTAGGGCTCGGACAGGCTCAATTTAGGGAGCTGGGTATTAAACTGTTGGTGGCTTGGAGTCTGCGGTGGTCAGAGTGTCTACACTGCAG
Source organism: Balaenoptera acutorostrata (assembly GCF_949987535.1). Lineage (NCBI taxonomy): Eukaryota > Metazoa > Chordata > Mammalia > Artiodactyla > Balaenopteridae > Balaenoptera > Balaenoptera acutorostrata. The sequence goes on from NC_080078.1 coordinate 45,475,083, forward strand.
AAATGAGGAGACGCTGCAAATCAGGGGGTTTTGTGGGTTGTTTCTGTTCCACGTTGCTGGTTCACAGCTCACCGCTGCTTGGTACCATCAAATGTCTTTACTTCTCAGATTAAAGTAGGAAGGGTGGTCCTGGAACCACTTGCCAAGACTGCAGACCCTGTGGTGTCCTGAGATGTGCAGATTCTCCGGTACATCCCGGTCCCTGGCGCCAGGTCTGAAGGGCAGAGCCTGGACTTTGTGTTCTGACCCACGATGGGGGTCAGTTCCGTGCAGTCTTCAAGAAGGCACTGGGCCAGACTTCCAGTTGCTTGATCCAGCGGCTCAGAGGCATTGCGCCCTTGCCATTGTCCCCCCTCCCCAAGGCTCCTCTCAAGCAGTCACTTTCCTGGTGAATACAGTGCCTCTGCGTTGACAGTGAACAAAGACTTTTTTCTTTTTACTGACTTTTTTCTGATGACTGCCACATGGCCTGGAAACGTACGCTGGTAGCTGGGAACACGAGGGCTGATTATTCCGTGCGTGGGGGCAGTGAGACCTTCAGTGGATGAATCACTCCCTTGCAAAAGCCTCCAGGGAGACCGACATCTCGAAATACATTTGCGTGCAGATGGTCACGACCTGCTCGCAGCCCAGGGCATGGCATCCCCGGGGCTCACGACCCAGAACCCGAGACGTGAACGTGCCCGTGGAGCACCTGGAAATCGCGTGGAGAGGCAGGTTCTGATTCAGCAGGGCTGGGGCAGGGCCCGAGGTTTGGGGTTTTTAAGAACTGAACAAGCCGCCCCGGCATGTCAGTGCTGCTGGCATGGGGACCACACTTGAATCATAAGAATCTTTGCTACACTGTACCCCAGAGTCCTTGTGAAGCAGTCGGAGCTCTGACTGCATTAACAACGACAGCATAATCACTCTCGGTGTATTTATTTCCTGCATCTTCTCCCTTTCCTCAAGGTGCGTCTCAGCTTGGACCTCTGGCCCTTGTCTAAGCTGCACAAGACACTTCAAAACTTAGCGGCTTACACAACAATAAAGGATTTGAGCCGGGGCTCAGCTGGACACTTCTTCCTTCCAATTAGTGCACACTTGGGCCGCGGGGCTTCAGCCAGGACAGCTGACACGGCTGGGAACGGATGGCACAGAGCTCTCTCCATCTGACCTTCTACTGGGCAGCTTGGGCTTCCGGATGACAGGTGGCCTCGAGCCACTGGCCCTCGTACATGGCAGCTGGCTTCCAGGACACAGAGTCCCAGGAAGACAAACCCCAACATGCAAGCACTTACCAAGCTCACACTTGCTAATGCCCAACCCTAAACAACCGTGTGGCCAAGCCCCAGGTTAATGGGGCATGAGGTCACCATAGGGGCCACAGAGACAACAGTCTGCTATGGCCTCTGACTCTGACACCCTTGTTCATTAGTCTCAAGATCAGTTCCCTTGGAGAGTGTTTCACCAAAAGGCTCCTTTAGGGGAGTCTCGGATCTTTGCAATTATCATCAGAGAATTGAATTCAACTACACTCAAACACTTTAAACAGTTCATCAGAAGTTCAGACACCCTCATTGTTATGCAAGAGTTGCTTGCTTCAGTCATTACATTGAAAATTAATTAATTCTTTTAGTCGTATTTTTTAATGGAGGATGAATTTAATTCTTTGTATAATATGACAAATTTCTGCTAAAGGCTGACAGCTGTGGGCATGCATCACTGTTCTCATTTCAGAAGCCATTCTGCCAAGACAAATTTATTATTTCGTGGTAAAAGAATGGGTTAGGACCGCCACTGGCAAAAAGAGACTTTGGGCCACAAGCCCGGGGTATTATCATTGCCAACAGAGTACTTGGCCAGTGGGACACGCGGGGTCATTACAGGAGACCAACATCTACACACCAGTCAGGACACTCAGCACCCTCGGATGACATCCCAAGTTTTCCTCAGGCTTGTATCTGGGGGTGTTTTTAATAATAGGCACAGGGAGACCTCTTTGGCATTTGTGAAACTATTTTTCCCCATTTTTTTTATTAGAAAATGACAAGAGCATGGTAAAAATCAGCCAGATGGGTCAAAAGGATGTGCAGTGGAAACTCAGCTTCTTCCCACCTGCATGCCCAAGTGCCCAGAAAACAATGGTGCCTTGTGTGCACATGTATGCAGCTTACGGCAGCAGCTGCACACACTAAATGCAGGCGTGCACCAGTGTGTCATTGCTCCTCTCACAGCCAATGCTTCTTGAGGGTCATTTGAACAACTGCTCAGCTTCGGACATGGCCACCGACCTGTTAGTTTCCTGGGTCTTCTGGAATCAATCATCCAGTCCCCATGAGTTTTCAAGTTTATTTACATAGAGCTAAGCAAAGTATCCTTTTCAATTTGAATCTGAATGTTTTTTCTGCATCTGTGGTTTCTCCACTTTCTCATTTTGAATTGTCCTCCTGTGAGGCTGAGTTTATTGCACATCTGTGCATGTACATACGTGTGTGTGTGGCAACGCACACATGGGAGCTTGTGAGTATCCACACACGTGTGTCTTCAAGTCAACTTGAGATTACTTTTCACTTCTCATTTTCTGTTTTCAAAGTCACCAGGTCCTGCTTTTATTGTCCTTAATTTCCTGTCTTGCCTTTTCTAAGGACAATTTTGTTGTTTTTTCCTCTTTGCCCAAACTGAATGCTCACTTTATTTTTCTTCATACTTGTCAACAATTCACCAGGAAAGCCATCTCATTCCGGGTTTTTCTTTGTGGGAAGCTTTTGTATTACCAATTCAATCTCTTGTTATATAAATTTATTGATTTTCTATTTCTTCTTGAGTCAGTTTGGGCAGTTGGTGTCTTTCTAGGAATGTGTCCATTTCATATAGATCATCTAACGTGGCTTTGGCTGTAGTCTGCACCAGCCCCACGCTCCGTTGCCTACATCTCTGGATGCAGACCCTCCCAGCACTTCTCCAGACCGAGAAGGTTTCATGTGGGAAGGGTCCCCGTGCTCACCTGCCGTCCTCCGGCAGCCCTGCTTTCCAGAATAGGAGAGATGAGGGGTCAGTGGGCACCATTAGGGGGGAAAGGGACATGGGTCCTGCGTGTCCCCTGATTGACTAAGAAGGCCAGCATGTGGACACTGAAGGTCTGGAAATCTCTCCCCTTGGTCTGTGTACCCCAGGGTGCAAGCGCCCAGGTGAGAATTCACATCTGCTGCTTATCTCCGAATTAACACTGAGTCCACATTTCCCTCCGGCCCATGACTTTCTCAGTATCTTACTCAAGGCCTAGGCAGCATCCAGGAACTCCTGAGTCACTGTGTATTAAGCCCCCACCTGCTAAGAAGCCAGGACAGCCCCGCCCACCATGGGCAGGTCTGGGCTTGGGGCCCGGGGCCCCCCAGCTCTGGGAAAGAGAGGTGGGCTCACCCCCACCTGGCAGGGCAAGCTCTGAGCCCACAAACAGCCTGGATCTCCAGGCCTCGAGTTTCTGTCTCCGGGGAGGCCAGGTGAGTACCCTCCCCCTCTGTGAAGGCCACTCAGTGCCCCAGAAATCCTCTTGCCGCTAAGCAGCTCCAAGCCTGTCAAACTGGAGTCTTCTCGTTAATCACTCACAGACTTTCATCTCCGCTGGTATTTGCTATCCGTTCACTGAATAATTAGATATAATTAATAACCTCATGCATTAGCATCATCACAACATTATGGGTGTCAGGAGCATATAAGTTAATTAGAGGTTAATGTTTTTTGGCTCCAAATCAGATGCTTAAGTTGTGTGTTGGGGAAGCATGAACTGTGTCCCTTTAATTAATTTTGCAGTGTTTCTGGGGTCTGGAAAAGCAGATTAAAAAATCTACTGACGTCTTGGGATTTGGTGGTTTAAGAGAAGTTCCCAGAAAAACCACACCAACGTTGTGTATCAACATTTACTGAAAAACCTGCCTTTTATGGGACTACATGTAAGCCACCTTTGGGGACACAAAAATGAGTCAGATGCAGACCCCGACTTTATGCCTGCAGCCAGGGAGGTAAAATTGGCCAGCACATGGGTCTCTGCAGTAGGAAGTAGAGAGACAATGGCCGTGGCCAGGGGGCTGAGTTGCTCCAGATTCACGGTGCATGTAATCAGGGGATAGTGGCTCTTTTACCAAGGTGACCCTTTAATAAACCACTAAATTCCTGTAATGAAATGTTCAGGTCAGGAAAAGAAACTCTTTGTCAAGGCATTAATCATGATTTCGGACTTAGAAAATACGGCTCTTAAGGGGATAAATGATAGACACAGGCTGTGGGAATTGCAGGGAAGATGAGGATGTCTCTACTTGAACATGTTAGAACTCTTTTGATTGCAAGCGAGGGCTCCCCAATTCGAGTTGGCTTAAACAGAAAGAAAGCAAAGGTGCTATTGGCACATAGCACTGAAAACTCCAGGAGTGGATATCAGGCATGGCTGCCTCCAGGAACCCAGTGTCACTGGGAAGCTCTTCTTGTGTTCTCCCCTTTTTGGATGCGGGAGGGTTATGATTCCCTCTGTGTTGGCATTTTCACAGCCAGGCTCTCCCCACGTATGGCCAAATGACCAGGTTTAACTCTCTGCCCCCTTAGCTACTCCAGGGACAACAATGGTGGCAGGGATGCTGAAAGAGCTGACATCTATTCAGTGGTCAGGGTATGCTAGGCAGCAACCTAGCTGCTGTGTGTATTGACTCCTTTAATCTTCAACTCTTGGAAGGGAAGGGGGGCATGTAATGGGGTGATTAAGAATCTGGGTTTAGAGCCAGACACTTGGGTTATATTCCGGATCTTCCTCTCATATATGTTTGAATTTGAATCGTGACTTAACATCCAAGCCTCAGCTTCATCATCTACACAGTTAACGCCTTGTTTAGAGAGCTGTCTGGTGGGGCCAGATGAGGCCACCTCGGCCAGTTCTGTGACCCAGGCTGGCCCATGTGTACTTAACAAATATTGGCTATTTGCTATTGGCTATACCAGTTATTTGTAGCAATGATGACAGGGATCATGTGTCCATAGCAGCAATCAGCTCAGACTTTTAAAAACAGGCCCCGTGTCAAATCTTCCCTTTAGCTGTCCCAGAAATTTTAACCCAATATTTTGAAATCCAAACAGCATCCTTCAGACAGCACTTTGAACTGGGGAACCACACAAAAACCTTTATAAGACGTGTTGCAGGGCTGGGGTCAGGACCCCAGCAATAAAGTCACGTTCCTTGCGGCAGCCACCACAGCTGACCACCTGCTGTTACAGCAGATATTCGGGAAGTCGCTTGGGGAGGGCAACAGCCTCTCTGAGCAGGTGAGGAAGGAGCCCAGCCCCGGGTCCCTGACTGCGAGGGCGCTGAGCCCAAATCCTAATGCTGCAAGGCCAGCGGATGAGACACAGCCCGAAAGCTCCCGTTCTCAGTGAACACAAAGCAACCGCGCTGGTTCCCCAGTCGTGGCCCCGCTGTGCCACCCCATCCTCATCTCGCGAGTATAGGGAGGGTGATGCTGCCTATTTTCTCCGCTAATTTTCCTGGGAGAGCGCTTCCTCGCCACAAAATGGCAATTTAATGGCTGTGTCTAAGGGAGAGAAGCAGCGTCACAGCCAGATGCAGGCAGGTCACAGGGCTTTGTACAGATTCCGCCATTCACGTTGCAATGCGCAGGCTGGGGCACTGGGGTGAGACAAGTACAGGAATATTCGAGTCCCAGGAAAGAGAGATACTGATAAAATGTGTCTGGCTGCACGTGGAAGCAAGCGTGCTTTATTCACATTAATGCACTGAAATGTACACCGGCCAGGACACTAAGCCCGGCTACCCCTCGGCTGCCATCCCCAGACAGTCACTGCCCAGACAGGCAGCTGGCTGCTCCAAAAGGCTGCAGATCAGCAGGCAGACGGCACTTGGGCACCATCTCGAAAGATAATTGGACATTTGCTTAGTGGCCTCAATTTCTATTTCTAGCTCATGGATGCTTTTTCTGGTTTTTTCCTCTGCTGAGAGACAACAAGAGCTCCCCTGAGCGACAGCAGGGCAGCTCGTGACGGCCACACCAACACCAGCCACCTGGAGTGCTGCAGGGAAGGGTTCTGAGGCCGCCCGAGCGGCAAGAAAATAGAGTGAAAAATTAGCAAACCCCCCCGGGCTGGGGCCTGGCGGGCATGGGGGTGTCCATCCACCAGCCGGGGCCCGGGGTCCGAAGGGCAGCATCATTAGGCTCTGGCCTGGCATCAGAGCCCCTGGCTCAGCCCCAGGCTTCTTCTCCCAGTGCGGCCTCCGCTGGCCTTTTCAGCTGCCACCCCTGGACTCTCTGAGGACCCCTCGGGGTTCCTGCAGCCGCCCCCACCCACGTGCGGGCCGGGTGGGTGGGGGGTGCTGGTCTACATGGAGCACCTCACGCCTCCCACCCCTCGGCCCCCACGCTCCTGGGGAAATGTCGTGCCCTTGGCTGATCAAATAAGAAATCTGACCTGACTCTGCCTTGCGTGGGTGCGGGTGTGAGAGCGCGGTGGGCAGAGGGCGCTCCCGCCCCCGGGACTCGCCCTCGGCTCGAATGCAGCGAAAGCGCCCCTTGCTTCCCCGAGATGAAGGGACCACCAGGACCCTGGCCTTCCCCCCACCCCCGCACTCCACGAGCAGGGACGCCAGGGTCACGGTACGCGTGTCAACTCCATCCGTGAGCGGCGCCCTCGAGCTGCTGATTCTCAAGGGTTCCTTCCGTCCTGCGGGTTGACTGCTTCCCAACCAGTCCCCGTCGGCGTCCTTCTAGAGCCACGTGTAAGCAGCAACGCGCCAGATACCCCCCGACTGGGGGCTCCCGACCGTGGAGCTGGGTCTCAGCTGCCGCGGGGGCCTCTGTCCCTCGCTGCCCTGCCCTCCCCAGGTTCCCTACAGCTGCCGGGCTAGAAGGCACGGCCGTGCGGGGGGACAGGGGGTTAGGGTTAGGGGCGTCTGATGCCCAGACTCACAGCTCTTTGAAGACGCAGAGGCAGGACGGTAACTGGAGCCACGGGCAATGGGACGTGGGGCACCTGCCCCTCCACCGTGGGTCCTAAGGCCTCTCTGAGGGGCCGACACACCCAGTGCTCAGGCCCTCACCTTTGCTCCCCTTTCCCTCCCCACCCCCACTGCCTCGTATCCCTGGGATCACACCCCCAACCCCCATAAAAGGTGAGAGCAGGCTCTGTATGTCTCAGGCACTGCCTTCTGGGGAGACTCGGCCAGGATGGATGAACCAGGAGGCTGACTTCACACTGGTCATCCCGCGCCCGTCAGGAGCAGGGGCCGTGACTGCCTGGTAGCCCTGTCCCTGGCCTGCTCTCTGCACTGGAAACAAAGGACAGGGCTGTACAAAGGCAAACCTCTCCTGTTAGGATAACATACGGCCTGCCCCCTCCATTTCTCCAGAACCCATTGTTCCCCCACCCCAGGAATTCTGGCCCACACCAGTTCAGGGTCCAGCAAAGAAGCTGCCCAAAACCCCAGGAAAGGGGAGACAGGTTTGAAAAGGAGTTGATGAAATGGAATTTAGATCATTCATTTGAATGTTAAATCACGAAATTGCAAAGAACTCTGGTTATTTTTATGACATACCTTGGGAGCTGAATATTTTGACATATTAATCAGTTCTCCAAAATGGCATTTACATCAAAATTTTGGCTACTTTTGTTGAGTTTCTGCCTTAGCTGTTACAGTTTATCTCCTCCAGGCTGGGTGAGGGGAGGATGCCATGGATGACTTGGGGCCCATCTCCTGGCTTCCTGCGGCAGCTCCACCCCATGAATGGGAGAAATTGTCCATACCCTGGAGGAGCTCCTTGGAAAAGTTTGCAAAATTTCTGGTTGTTCACACCTTGGGGCTGACAGTAACGCCCAGCACCCCCTGCAGCTGTGGAACAGGAGCGACACTTTCCGAGGCTGATGGAGGGGACCGCCTGGTCACCGGGAGGTGGCCCGGCCTCGGCAGGGCCGGCAGGACCTGCTGCCATGTTCCCACCACAGCGCACATTGCCGGGGGAAATGAAGGTCGCCCACCAGTGTTCTCCTGTCACAAGAAGCCAGCCAGGCTGCCACCGTGTGCAGCAGCCACAAGAAAAGCTCACGCGGTCACGTTCAGAGGGGTCCGTGGATCGTGTGCCTCTGTTTCCCACTCAAGTTCAGAACCAACAGAGTCACACTAATGACCAATTTCAAAACCAACTGAGACACATCAACTGCCAATCTAGTCTTCAGAAACCAGCACCACCCATCCTGGAGATGCAGCCAAGATGCAAGGTGCGCGGACAAGCTTCCGCGTCCTGAGCCTTGGAAGAGGCCCTTCACCACCAGTGACAGGAGCGCTGAGCGCACAGCCCTCGGCCTGGGCAGGGTGCCCTGTGCTTACCAGCCGCTCCCTGCAGGGAAGCACAGCCCTAAAACCAAGGCAAGAAGGGGCCGGATTCCTTCTCCCTACACTGTCCAACCCCATAAAGCGCCCCTCATCACCGGGGGAGGAAGGAGCAAGGGGGAAATGAGAGGCCAGAGGTGTTCCTTTCCTGGACGGAAACATCCCAAGTGAGGGGCGAGGGTCCCACCAAAGAGTACGCTTCGCAAGGTTCTAGTTCTAAACAATCCTCTGCTCACGCCACTCAAACCGGATCGCTCTCTGTGGCCTAAAGCAAAATTCCCTAAGGTACTTCCCTCGGGAGAACCTGTGTGCACAGTGAGGTGACCGAGTGTGTGTACTTAACCAAGTCCCCGTGCCTGGGGACAGCACGTGAGAGCCACCACCCGCCCCCAGCAGACCGCAGCTCGGCGCAGAGACGGGGGTGCTGAGGGCTCACAGTTCACACTGGCCCAGTTCACACTCCCAAGTGTGAGGCCGGCAAGGAGCACAAAGGGCTCCTCACTCTGTGAGGACGGGCTGTGTTCCCAGCGCACACTTGCGTGGCGGAGGGGCCCTCAACCCAAGGCCACAGTCACGGCCTTGTGCGCGTGCACGGAGCCATGAGGGTGATGCTCTGGGTGCCCGGCTTTGCTGTCAGACCCTGAAGAACACACCACCCGGGCTGGGTCTCCCCAGAACCAGACCCTGAGGCAGGACGTGAGTGCAAGAGGCTTGTTTGGGAAGACACACCAGAGACGCAGCCGGAGCAGATGGGAGGCGGGACGGGGAGGACACCAGCCCACCAGGCTGTGGCACTGAGTGGTCGGGTAGGGGACGTGGGTGGCCTCATGCTTCCTGGCCCTGTTCTGCAGGGGAGGTTGGACAACATAGCAGTCACTCTCCTGGGCAAAGCAGCCATTCCCACCACGCTCACCACGGCCAGGGCAGGACCCCGTCCAGACCCGCCGCCCAGAGCACCACCGTCCACTGCCCTGAACTCTCAGCCACTGTTTCCCCCCACACGTCTGCCCGTACCAGGACCATGGAACACGGAGCCGGGGAGCCGTCTGCATTTGCTGTTGCTCTGCCTGGATGCCGCCCTTGTCCCTCCCCCATCCTCCCTCCCCCATCCTCCCTCCCTCCATCATCAATTCTTATCTCCTTCCTTAGTCTTCTTCCTAGAACTCACCAGTTCCCAACAACCTATACCCTGTTCTTATTTGTCTTGTCCACAGTCTTCCTCCTTTCTCACTGGGATGAAACTCTTCATAGACAAGGATTTTTGTCCATTTATCTCACCACTTTCTCCCCCAGCACCCAGAAAATTTCCTAGCACACAGGAGCTACCCAACATACATTTGAATGCATGGATGAACTAGATCCAAACAAAAGAAGACAGCTGAATTTGCACATTGTCAAAGGCCAACTCTTCAACCCAAAGGAGGAAACCACAGGGATGCGTTTCAACACCAGCCGCAGCCCAGCGAAGGCGCGTCGCATCCCAGCCTCTGAGGGTCTCTCCATGCGCAGTGCGGGATGAACAAGCCCTTGCCTCAGAAACACCCACAGCCTCGGTCCCCAGCCCAGCGGTGGGGACAGTCCCTCACCTCTGGGCTCCAGCCACCACCCTCGTCCACAAGGGAGTCAGGCAAAGCCTTCTTCTCCAAACTGCTTCCAGGAGCCCCGGGGTCTATGGAGCTCCTCTGCAGGGAGTGTCCAGACATCCTGCCCTCAAGCCCGTCATCACTGAAGGAGCAGGAACGGAACCACTAGTGAGGACGGCTGCACCCATCACACGCTGTGCACCTGAGGGCACGTCACAGGTCCCCTGGAAGCCCCACAACAACCCTGTGGTTTGGGGACAATTATCACCCCACTTGCTCATGAGAATAAGGTCTCAAGAGTCTTACTCAACATCCCAAATGCAAGGAGAGCTGGCCCTGCATCCACTCCTGTTGGACCCCAGGGCCGACGCCTGTGACCGTCAGGACCCTCCATGCCCCGCTGGGCCCCTGACTGGCCCATGGGGCCTGGAGTCCAGCATGGCACTGGCCCTACCAGGGACTCTGCTCTGGGGTCTGTTCCCGCCCTGCCTCGGACGGGCCACAGCGTCTGCGATCCCTGCCGGGGGCATGGACGCCCCCCCACCTCTCCCCGCGTGAGAGCTGGTGCGCCCACCCAGAGCTGAGCATGACACCTGAAGGGCAGCCAGGCACATGCCCTCAGATCATGGTTTCTCCAGGTGGACAATTCCCCCCTTTGAGATGTGACAGAGCCCAGGGCAGCTGTGCAGCTCCCATCCCAATGAAGGGACAGATGTGGGGAGTAACATGTGCGTCTCTGTGGATTTGAACTTCAGGAATTCAGTTGCTCCAGGGTTTACACCAAACATAGGCTCCTTGGGTGCAGTTGTTTACGTTGGCACTTTTGTAACAAACCATGGAGCTCCGCCACAGGCTGGCTTCCAGCTGCCACCCCCCTCCCCGCTGCAGAAAAGACAGAAACGTCCAGAGGCCCTAGGGTGGCTTCTGAGCCCCAGCCCAGCCTGGCCACTTCCCACCCAGGGGCCTCTGCTCTGTCCCATGTACCCTTGGCCTTGCTCGTCCTGGGATGAACCGGGGGTGCCCTCCCTGCTCCCAGCTCTCACCCCACCCCACCCCGTTCCAGTTGCCAATGCAGTACAGCAGCCATCCAGGAATTAATGGTGGGAAGCACTGCTTCATCATGCTTCACACCATTAATTTCAGTATGGCTGCCGTGCTGCATTAGGAACTGGACTTCAGACAGGGCACAGCAGGGACCGTTGTCTCTGCCCTACAACGTCTGGGGCTCCTGAGCCCAGGGGGCCGAGAGACATAGGTGCTGGCAGTGGAGTCTGGCTGGCATGAGCTCCAGAGGTAAGGGAAGGCCCCTGGCAACATCTGCTATGATGTGAGTCCTCAAACCTAAATCACAGACTGCGTGCATCGCATCGACGAGACGTGAGAAGGATGGAAGGAGGGTCACAGCTGCGAGTTATAGAGCAGCTGGTGGTGGGGAAGTATATCAGCCAGAATTCAGTGCTCGTAAGAATTGCTCCGACCCAGAGAATTCACTGGAAGGTATCAGAAGCCCATAGGTCCAGGGGCGAGGCTGGGGACAGGCCCCCCGGGGACGAGGAGAGAAATGAATACTCACTGCAGTGGGTGATCTCTCCCGGCTGCCATCACTGGGGTGGATATAGCAGCCACTGTTGACTCGAGATGCAAACACTGCGGAGGGAATACCTGGCGGCTTGGCGTGAACTGGCTCCTACGCTGGCCCCTTGGAGAAAATGTAATTCCTGAAAAGGAAACCAGGTTGTGAGAGGACAGGAAAAGGGATGCAAGTGCACACAGTGAGATGAGACAGAAAGAATTCCCGCTGGATTCCAGCTCCATTCTTCCCGCCCCACACCCCCCAGACACACCACCACCTCCCACGCGCTGGGCCCAGACCACCTCTCAGTGGAAAGATCTCGGGTTCTCTTCCCCCACGAAGCACCTAAACACTTGCGGGCAAATATCCGAATAGCAAACAGTGCTTGGTGTCTCTCCTCTGAAACGAACAAAGCAGTTCCTGCAATGTTTGTGCTTACAAAGTGTAATACAGTCTTTGTTTACTGAGGTATTTAAAGATTGCTAATTTCCTCCAAGCTCCTAATAGTGTGAATTCTTTTACTGCTTTAAATAGTTTATAATGTATTATTTTAGATTTTCAGTAACCATAATTATTCAGCAGTTGAGGCCGTTATTGCTGCCAAGTGATTTTGAAAAATGAGTGCGGATGGCTAGAACAATGCAGTGCTTGTGCTTGTTCTATTAAACGGGAATCCAGATCACGTGGCTTTATCCCAATCCTCTAGTCCCTGAGTCCCCCAATTAACTCGAAGCACAGACAATATACTTTTTTCCCATCTAAACAGACTCTGCTCCACACTAATTCCCAAAGGTTTTACACCGGTCACCATGTTCCCAAATTGTCCCATAAGAACGATGGCACCTTTTTGAGGATTAACCAAGATGGCGGAGTAGAAGGACGTGTTCTCACTCCCTCTTGCGAGAGCACCAGAATCACAACTGGCTGCTGGACAATCATTGACAGGAAGACCCTGGACTTCACCAAGGAGGACACCCCACGTCCAAGGACAGAGGAGAAGCCACAGTGAGACGGTAGGAGGGGCGCAATCAGAGTAAAATCAAATCCCATAACTGCTGGGTGGGTGACTCACAGACTGGCGAACACTTATACCACAGAAGTCCACCCACTGGAGTGAAGGTTCTGAGCCCCACCTCAGGCTTCCCAACCTGGGGGTCCGGCAAAGGGAGGAGGAATTCCTAGAGAATCAGACTTTGAAGTCTAGTGGGAATTGATTGCAGGACTGTGACAGGACTGGGGGAAACAGAGACCCCACTCTTGGAGGGCACACACAAAGTAATGTGTGCATCGGGACCCAGGGGAAGGAGCAGTGACCCTGGGGGAGACTGAACCAGACGTACCTGCTGGTGTTGGGGGGTCTCCTGCAGAGGCGAGTGGTGGCTCTGTTTCACCATGGGGATAAGGACACTGGCAGCAGAGGTCCTGGGAAGTTCTCCTTGGCGTGAGCCCTCCCAGAGTCTGCCATTAACCCCACCAAAGAGCACGGGTAGGCTCCAGTGTTGGGTTGCCTCAGGCAAAACAACCAACAGGGAGGGAACCCAGCCCCACCCATCAACAGTCAAGTGGATTAAGGTTTTACTGGGCTCTGATCGCCACAGCAACAGGGAGGGAACCCAGCCCCACCCATCAACAGTCAAGTGGATTAAGGTTTTACTGAGCTCTGACCGCCACAGCAACAGTCAGCTCTACCCACCACCAGAGCCTCCCATCAAGCCTCTTAGATAGCCTCAACCACCAGAGGGCAGACAACAGAAGCAAGAAAAACTACAATCCTGCAGCCTGTGGACCAAAAACCACAGTTACAGAAAGACAGAGAAGATGAAAAGGCAGAGGGCTATGTACCAGATGAAGGAACAAGAAAAAACCCCAGAAAAACAACTAAATGAAGTGGAGATAGGCAACCTTCCAGAAAAAGAATTCAGAATAATGATAGTGAAGATGATCCAGGACCTCGGAATAAGAATGGAGGCAAAGATTGAGAAGATGCAAGAAATGATTAACAAAGACCTAGAAGAATTAAAGAACAAACAAACAGAGATGACCAATACAATAACTGAAATGAAAACTACACTAGAAGGAATCAATAGCAGAATAACTGAGGCAGAAGAACGGATAAGTGACCTGGAAGACAGAATGGTGGAATTCACTGCTGCGGAACAGACTAAAGAAAAAAGAATAAAAAGAAATGAAGACAGCCTAAGAGACCTCTGGGACAACATTAAACGCAACAACATTCGCATTATAGGGGTCCCAGAAGGAGAAGAGAGAGAGAAAGGACCAGAGAAAATATTTGAAGAGATTATAATCGAAAACTTCCCTAACATGGGAAAGGAAATAGCCACCCAAGTCCAGGAAGCGCAGAGAGTCCCATACAGAATAAACCCAAGGAGAAACACGCCGAGACACATAGTAATCAAAGTGGCAAAAATTAAAGACAAAGAAAAATTATTGAAAGCAGCAAGGGAAAAACGACAAATAACATACAAGGGAACCCCCATAAGGTTAACAGCTGATTTCTCAGCAGAAACGCTGCAAGCCAGAAGGGAGTGGCATGAAATACTTAAAGTGATGAAAGGGAAGAACCTACAACCAAGATTACTCTACCCAGCAAGGATCTCATTTAGATTTGATGGAGAAATCAAAAGCTTTACAGACAAGCAAAAGCTAAGAGAATTCAGCACCACCAAACCAGCTCTACAACAAATGCTAAAGGAACTTCTCTAAGTGGGAAACACAAGAGAAGAAAAGGACCTACAAAAACAAACCCAAAACAATTAAGAAAATGGTCATAGGAACATACATATCGATAATTACCTTAAACGTGAATGGATTAAATGCCCCAACCAAAAGACATAGACTGGCTGAATGGATACAAAAACAAGACCCATATATATGCTGTCTACAAGAGACCCACTTCAGACCTAGGGACACATACAGACTGAAAGTGAGGGGATGGAAAAAGATATTCCATGCAAATGGAAATCAAAAGAAAGCTGGAGTAGCTATACTCATATCAGATAAAATAGACTTTAAAATAAAGAATGTTACAAGAGACAAGGAAGGACACTACATAATGATCCAGGGATCAATCCAAGAAGAAGATATAACAATTATAAATATATATGCACCCAACATAGGAGCACCTCAATACATAAGGCAACTGCTAACAGCTATAAAAGAGGAAATCGACAGTAACACAATAATAGTGGGGGACTTTAACACCTCACTTACACCAATGGACAGATCATCCAAAATGAAAATAAATAAGGAAACAGAAGCTTTAAATGACACAATAGACCAGATAGATTTAATTGATATATATAGGACATTCCATCCAAAAACGGCAGATTACACGTTCTTCTCAAGTGCACACGGAACATTCTCTAGGATAGATCACATCTTGGGTCACAAATCAAGCCTCAGTAAATTTAAGAAAATTGAAATCATATCAAGCATCTTTTCTGACCACAACGCTATGAGATTAGAAATGAATTACAGGGAAAAAAACGTAAAAAAGACAAACACATGGAGGCTAAACAATACGTTACTAAATAACCAAGAGATCACTGAAGAAATCAAACAGGAAATAAAAAAATACCTAGAGACAAATGACAATGAAAACACGACGACCCAAAACCTATGGGATGCAGCAAAAGCGGTTCTAAGAGGGAAGTTTATAGCTATACAAGCCTACCTAAAGAAACAAGAAAAATCTCAAGTAAACAATCTAACTTTACACCTAAAGAAACTAGAGAAAGAAGAACAAACAAAACCCAAAGTTAGCAGAAGGAAAGAAATCATAAAGATCAGAGCAGAAATAAATGAAATAGAAACAAAGAAAACAATAGCAAAGATCAATAAAACTAAAAGTTGGTTCTTTGAGAAGATAAACAAAATTGATAAGCCATTAGCCAGACTCATCAAGAAAAAGAGGGAGAGGACTCAAATCAATAAAATCAGAAATGAAAAAGGAGAAGTTACAACAGACACCGCAGAAATACAAAACATCCTAAGAGACTACTACAAGCAACTCTATGCCAATAAAATGGACAACCTGGAAGAAATGGACAAATTCTTAGAAAGGTATAACCTTCCAAGACTGAACCAGGAAGAAACAGAAAATATCAACAGACCAATCACAAGTAATGAAATTGAAACTGTGATTAAAAATCTTCCAACAAACAAAAGTCCAGGACCAGATGGCTTCACAGGTGAATTCTATCAAACATTTAGAGAAGAGCTAACACCCATCCTTCTCAAACTCTTCCAAAAAATTGCAGAGGAAGGAACTCTCCCAAACTCATTCTATGAGGCCACCATCACCCTGATACCAAAACCAGACAAAGACACTACAAAAAAAGAAAATTACAGACCAATATCACTGATGAATATAGATGCAAAAATCCTCAACAAAATACTAGCAAACAGAATCCAACAACACATTAAAAGGATCATACACCACGATCAAGTGGGATTTATCCCAGGGATGCAAGGATTCTTCAATATACGCAAATCAATCAATGTGATACACCATATTAACAAATTGAAGAATAAAAACCATATGATCATCTCAATAGATGCAGAAAAAGCTTTTGACAAAATTCAACACCCATTTATGATAAAAACTCTCCAGAAAGTGGGCATAGAGGGAACCTACCTCAACATAATAAAGGCCATATATGACAAACCCACAGCAAACATCATTCTCAATGGTGAAAAACTGAAAGCATTTCCTCTAAGATCAGGAACGAGACAAGGATGTCCACTCTCACCACTATTATTCAACATAGTTCTGGAAGTCCTAGCCACGGCAATCAGAGAAGAAAAAGAAATAAAAGGAATACAAATTGGAAAAGAAGAAGTAAAACTGTCACTGTTTGCGGATGACATGATACTATACATAGAGAATCCTAAAACTGCCACCAGAAAACTGCTAGAGCTAATTAATGAATATGGTAAAGTTGCAGGTTACAAAATTAATGCACAGAAATCTCTTGCATTCCTATACACTAATGATGAAAAATCTGAAAGAGAAATTATGGAAACACTCCCATTTACCATTGCAACAAAAAGAATAAAATACCTAGGAATAAACCTACCTAGGGAGACAAAAGACCTGTATGCAGAAAACTATAAGACACTGATGAAAGAAATTAAAGATGATACCAACAGATGGAGAGATATACCATGTTCTTGGATTGGAAGAATCAACATTGTGAAAATGAGTATACTACCCAAAGCAATCTACAGATTCAATGCAATCCCTATCAAATTACCAATGGCATTTTTTACGGAGCTAGAACAAATCATCTTAAAATTTGTATGGAGACACAAAAGACCCCGAATAGCCAAAGCAGTCTTGAGGCAAAAAAATGGAGCTGGAGGAATCAGACTCCCTGACTTCAGACTATACTACAAAGCTACAGTAATCAAGACAATATGGTACTGGCACAAAAACAGAAACATAGATCAATGGAACAAGATAGAAAGCCCAGAGATTAACCCACGCACCTATGGTCAACTAATCTATGACAAAGGAGGCAAAGATATACAATGGAGAAAAGACAGTCTCTTCAATAAGTGGTGCTGGGAAAACTGGACAGCCACATGTAAAAGAATGAAATTAGAATACTCCCTAACACCATACACAAAAATAAACTCAAAATGGATTAGAGACCTAAATATAAGACTGGACACTATAAAACTCTTAGAGGAAAACATAGGAAGAACACTCTTTGACATAAATCACAGCAAGATCTTTTTCGATCCACCTCCTAGAGTAATGGAAATAAAAACAAAAATAAACAAGTGGGACCTAATGAAACTTCAAAGCTTTTGCACAGCAAAGGAAACCATAAACAAGACGAAAAGACAACCCTCAGAATGGGAGAAAATATTTGCAAATGAATCAACGGACAAAGGATTAATCTCCAAAATATATAAACAGCTCATTCAGCTCAATATCAAAGAAACAAACACCCCAATCCAAAAATGGGCAGAAGACCTAAATAGACATTTCTCCAAAGAAGACATACAGACGGCCACGAAGCACATGAAAAGATGCTCAACATCACTAATTATTAGAGAAATGCAAATCAAAACTACAATGAGGTATCACCTCACTCCTGTTAGAATGGGCATCATCAGAAAATCTACAAACAACAAATGCTGGAGAGGGTGTGGAGAAAAGGGAACCCTCTTGCACTGTTGGTGGGAATGTAAATTGATACAGCCACTATGGAGAACAATATGGAGGTTCCTTAAAAAACTAAAAATAGAATTACCATATGACCCAGCAATCCCACTACTGGGCATATACCCAGAGAAAACCGTAATTCAAAAAGACACGTGCACCCGAATGTTCATTGCAGCACTATTTACAATAGCCAGGTCATGGAAGCAACCTAAATGCCCATCAACAGACGAATTGATAAAGAAGTTGTGGTACATATATACGATGGAATATTATTCAGCCATAAAAAGGAACGAAATTGAGTCATTTGTTGAGAAGTGGATGGATCTAGAGACTGTCATACAGAGTGAAGTAAGTCAGAAAGAGAAAAACAAATATCGTATGTTAATGCATGTATGTGGAACGTAGAAAAATGGTACAGATGAGCCAGTTTGCAGGGCAGAAGTTGAGACACAGATGTAGAGAATGGACATATGGACACCAAGGGGGGAAAACTGCGATGAGGTGGGGATGGTGATATGCTGAATTGGGCGATTGGGATTGACATGTATACACTGATGTGTATAAAACTGATGCCTAATAAGAACCTGCAGTATAAAAAAAACAAACAAAACAACTAATACTAAACTTTCATTGGGTTATTTGTATGGAAATATGTTAATATAAATGTTTCAGACATTACATGAAATTTCTAAAAATCTTATATTTGTATTTGTATGGAAATATGTATGGAAATATGTTAATATAAATGTTTCAGACAGTACATGAAATTTCTAAAAATCTTATATTTGTATTTGTATGGAAATATGTACGGAAATATGTTAATATAAATGTTTCAGACATTACATGAAATTTCTAAAAATCTTATATTTGTATTTGTATGGAAATATGTATGGAAATATGTTAATATAAATGTTTCAGACATTACATGAAATTTCTAAAAATCTTATATTTGTATTTGTATGGAAATATGTATGGAAATATGTTAATATAAATGTTTCAGACATTACATGAAATTTCTAAAAATCTTATATTTGTATTTGTATGGAAATATGTATGGAAATATGTTAATATAAATGTTTCAGACATTACAGGAAACGTCTAAAAATCTTATATGTTCTGGTATAATGGTATAAGTAATAATCCTAGTTATTACTTTAAAATGTATATCTCAGAAATAACTAATTTTCTTGTCAACTGCATTATTATGAACTTTCATCAAATCTTTAACCATGGTCATTTTTAAGTCTTTTGTCATTTACAGACAGTTCTGGGTGTACTCTGATGATTTTGCAAATATGTTCCTATAAAAGAGTTTCATCTTCAAGAAATTCATGGAAAAGACTCTGACAAGTACAGGTTTCTGGTAACTGACTGTACTGCTGAACTGAATGAATAAGCATTTTCAGAACTCTAATGAAAAACTGATGAACTCACAAAAGTGCTAACAAAAGATCAAGATGAAAAAAAAGAAATTAATTACATGGGACTGAGTGAACTGATGAGGATGAGTATAATTTTTGTGACTTTCTGTCTGAATTAAAAAAAAAAAAAAATCCCACAAGGACTTAGAGGAAAAGAATATACAAATCAATTTTCACTGCAAAGTAAAGGAGCTGTTACAGTGGAGGATTACTGGACTGAATGTCAATGTTATGACATAGTATAAGTGTGTTTCATGTTTGGTAATTGCAATCATTGTTGCTTTTGTTGTGGTCATCCATGTACAATGCTTGGTGTCAGTCTATCTATCTCTTGTAAAAATAAAATACAGTGTGTGTGTGTGGAAAAAAAAAAAAAAAAGAACGATGGCACCTAGGGTGCCCTGGCCACAAACCCCAGCTCTCCTGGCTCCTGACACATCCACAGCTTCCCCTGCGGGCCCTGGAGACTCTGCCTGAGGGCTTTCCTATCGTGGGGTCCGGCGGGAAGGGACAGCGGGTGGATCCCCAGAAGGAGCCCTTAGCCGACTAGAAATGGGGATTGGAGGGAGATAGCCCAGCTTCTGGGCCCCTCAGTCCCTGGGCTGGGACAGCTCTGGCAGAAGGGAAAGTCAGCTCAGGAAGCCAGTGGCTCTAGCGGGTATCCACAAAAATCTTCAACCTGCGTTTTAGGTATTTCACAAGGAGATCTTAGATCAAAGGGTACAGGAAAGTGCTGCCAGGTCCCGTCACAAGTCCCTCCAGGGGCAGGAGTGAGGAGTACACTGAGGAGCCGATGCCTTGCTGTCCCCTCCCTCACTTTCCATCCCTCCATCCCAGCCGGCGGGTCCTGGTGTCAGGACCCACCACCCACCCGTGGCCTTTGTTCTTGAGGCTCCTGGAAGGAAAAAAAAAGAAAATTCCGTTCAATCCCCACTATAACCTGTCCTTGCAGGAGCATAAAAATAACTGATTGCTTATTTTAAACACCTGACCAATCTACTGCGGCAGCAACTCAGAAAATCTGATAAGGTGATAATGGAAAATGTGTCACGCATGAATACCCATTTTAAAAACACACTTATGTCACACTTCCCATAAAGGTCAAAATTAATGTTATGTTGAAAACATTTTTCAAAGTACAATTATCTTGACTCGTGAAGCAAACCAAATTCCTATTTGGTTTACAGTCTCGGTTTTAAGCCACACACATTTCACCAAGAGGGCCTCACCCATCAGACTGAAGGCTGAGTTAACGCAATATTACAGGACCTTGTATCCCCCAGCCGCTGTCCTGGTCTCTGCTCAGCTGCCTCACCCTCCAGGGAGAAACTGGTGCCCCTCCTCCACCCGGCCCCACGTGTCCCCTCCACGCTGGACTCCAGAGCCCCTGGCCTGGGAGCCGCTGGCCACACGTCCTGCAGCAGCGAGGGGTCCCCACGGCACCGCAGGCCCACAGATGGGGGCTCGGCCACTGACAGGGGTCCAGCCGGGGGACTGTCTTCCAGAGATGGACAGGACATACTTCCCTCTGAAATGGTGCTCGGGGTCTGCAATGGGGGAGCTGGTGAAGAAAGTAAGGACTGTTTTACCCTCTCTCGTTTCTAAAATTCAAGTAAAACAAACGAGCAATGAGCCCAAAGGCATAAGAAATTGTGGATTCCCTTCTTGAGAGAAGAGCCGGCAGAGATAAACCAGGAAGGCGGGGAGTGAAGGATGGTCTGGACATCTGGCCCTAGGGACCTTCCTGTGCCAGGTAAGTGGAGGAGCCTAGAACTCGGTGGTTAAACACAGGTGGGTATCAACGCAGGCAGCCCAGGGATTCTGAAGACCAGCACCCCCGGCGTCCAGACCCTTGGGTTCAGGGACTCTGTCCTCTGCTGTCCCCCAGTGTCTGGAACAGTGCCTGCAACAGAGCAGACATGCCAGAGGTATTTGCTGAATAAGGAGCCAACAGAAGCAGCCGACCCTACAGGAGCGAGCCTTCTGCCTGCCGTGGAATGAGTAGGAGACAATTCTGGGGCGCACGCCCCCTGCCACCGGCACCTACGGGTGGAGAAAAGTTAGACAAGTCACCTCGGATCCATTAGGGACGTAACAACCTGCTTCATGGCACTACTGTTAACCTCAGTGTGGATCGTCCCTGGAAAAGCTGTCGTAAACCCTAACATGTTGTGCAAATGAGCTGGTGACGATGATGGAAAAGGCACAGCAGGTGTTTCAAGCCGATTTCAAACAAATAAAGGCTAAAGTCCAAAAAGACAGAGACAGGACAGATTTTGACGTGGGGAAGATTCAGGGGAAAGACCAGACCCTGTATTCAGGAAGAGCCAGGCTCCACGCCAGGCCATGGCTGCCCCCTCAGGACAGTATGTCTCTGGAGGTCCAATGTCCCATTTCAAGTGAACCTGCCAAGTAATCAGATAATCGTTCGGTGGAGTAAAAGCCAGACTGGCATTGATAAGGCTGGTGTCTGTCACCGTCTCGCAGGGCAACCAGTGAGGTGCTTTGCTGAGCCTCTTGTGCCTCTGGTTCGTCGGTGCAAAGGGAGAGGAGGAAATGAGCTCGGTGCTTTTCTAACGTTTTCGTAGCAGAACTATGTTTTCAGGCAAAGCCCTGCATGCACTGAAGTCAAAACGGCTTGTCCACGGCAGGCACACCTGTAGAAATTGTAAATGGGCACCTCTGATAAAGTGAAAGCTCTCCCCCACCCACCCTAGCCCGGCCCCTTCAGTGTCGCCCTCCGAGGACCCAGGAACACATCTGAAATGCCCGAGCGAGATGACCCTCGGGGGTGCTTTCCTGCTGCAGAAAATCTGGGCATGTGTGACCCCAACCAGCAGTTTTCCCATCTGCCAGTCTGTCCTCTCCCCCCAGACACAGTCCTCAATTTCTTTGGAAATACGTCTTTTACTGCCCTTGTTTGAACGAGACGGCCTGAATGTACGTGCAAAATCAAAGGTTAATGATAAAACCTCTCCGGAAAACATGCTGCTTGAACGGCCACGAGCCCCGGCTCCAGTGACTGCATAGATCCTTGCTGGGTTTTCCTTTTGAAATCACACATGGTGCAGCCACAGGAGCCCAGGGCTGGCCGCCTCCCAACTCAGAAACGATTCCAACCATCTGCTAAGGCCACCTGGCTATGGGGGCTTCCAGAAACACGTGCTCTGGGTCGTGACCAACATGCAATAAGGTCCTTCTACTGGACAAACACCCACTGGTGGTTTGTTTGTAAAGAGCGGGTAAGTGTGTCAGTTAGGGGCGCCTTACAGGGGGATGAAGCATCCCTGCCCTTTATTGTTATTACTAAGACATCATCCACCTAAATCTTTGTACCTGCTATTGGTTTATCTCCCCCAAGAATCAAGTATGAGCATCAATCAACTCAGCCTTGGGGACCATCCTCACAGTTGTCCACTAGCCTGTGTCACTGTGGCAGGTGAGGTGGATGGGCAATAATTAGATAAGAGATGACCAGCGTCTCCCTAGAGAAGACCAGGGTCACCTCTTTACTGTGCTCCCGTGGCCAAAGACAGGTGGCACCCAGGCAAGACAGAGATCTCCCCGTGGGGTCAGCCCACCTTGGCAGCCTCTCCTCTCCCACCCGCCTGCCCCCACTCCCTGCAAGCCTCACCTGGGGGCACTTCCTTAGAAATCACCTGCCCATGAACCATCTCAGGGTCTGGTTCCAGGGCCTCCCCTCTCCTCAGCCACTGAGGGTCAGCCTGGGCTGACGAAGCTTATGGAGACTTCCAGAGACTGTATCTACGTTAGGGGCGTTGCACCCATGGACAGACACAGGTATAAATCCTCTCCCTTACGTTTGGCCCTGCTGGTTATGGGGAAAAGCTTCTCTGTCCAAAGAGTAGCAGCAGCTGTCTCGTCATCTTTATCAGCCCCGGGAAATTCCAGTGCGTTCCCTCCAGCGAGGGTCACATGGCAGACATAGGACAGAGGCAGAGGGTGGACAGAGTATCCAGGTCAGCCTGAGAGATGTGACTAGTCAATGGCGATCCCAAGAGTAAGGGTGGAAATCAGGATGGGCGCAGGGCAGGAACACTTGGTTTACTGGGGAAGCAAGCCTCATCTCATCTTATCTGGGTCCTTAGGGCAGGATGCTGCATTGTCCTGCCCCCCAGGTGTTTTCTAGGTCACCAGAACACCCAGAGGGCTGGTTAAAACACAGATTGCGAGACCTCAGCCCAGAGCCAGCAAGTCTGGGATGGGCTCCAAGAATCTGCATTTCTAACAGATATCCAGGTGATGCTGAAGCTGTTCTGGGGACCCTACTTTGAGAACCTCTGGGCTACACCAGACACTCTTGTAGACCCCACCTGGAGTACTGTTCATCGCAGCCCATGACTCTTATCATCTGCTCAATCCTCAGGCTTCCTGAGCAGAGCAGAAATTCCTGGGTGTTTAACACAGCTCTCCATCCTTAGGAGGACATACTCTACTGAGTGAGTGAATGGCCTCAACACCCAGGCCCTGGGTGGACCCACTCAGAAAACACACTCAGCACATACAAAGAGCACTGACTGACCAGTCACCAAGTGCCAGGCACCGCACACCAGCCATCCCTTAAACCCCGTAGCAATCCTACACCGTAGATGTGAGCAACACCCTGTTTTCACAGATGAAGGAACTGTGGCTCAGAGAGGTAAGTAATTTGACCAAGGTAAGTAATTTGACACAGCTAGGAGGGGGCAGAATTGGACCTGAAATCCACAGTCTGACTTCCAAGCTTGTACTCATAACCCCTACACACTACCCTTATACTCTGACCCCTACTCCGTGACCTCTAGACCCTACCCCTCTACATGACCTCTACATCTTAACCCCTACACCATGACCTCTACACCATGACTCCTACACCATGACCCCCACACCATGACTCCTACACCATGACC
This sequence comes from Balaenoptera acutorostrata, assembly GCF_949987535.1. NCBI lineage: Eukaryota > Metazoa > Chordata > Mammalia > Artiodactyla > Balaenopteridae > Balaenoptera > Balaenoptera acutorostrata. Next base: position 45,499,128 of record NC_080078.1, read on the forward strand.
CCTACACTGTGACTTCTACACTATAACCCCTACACTATGACCCCTACACTATAACCCCTACGCTATGACCCCTATAGCGTGACCCCTACACCGTGACCTCTACACTATAACCCCTACACCTTAACCCCTAAAACATGACCCCTACACCCTAACTGCTACACTATGACCCCTATACCATGACCTCTATACTATAACCCCTACAACTCCACAGACACAAATCAAGAGGCTGCTCAAGCATCCTTCTCCTGGGAAGACTTCCCTGAGCTCCCTGCCACCCGCAGCCCAAGCGGAATTCACTGCGCTTCCCTTTTGAGGGGAGTTTGGGTTCTGTTGGAGAAGCAGGGGTGATGGAGGGAGGCAGGGGCTGGCCCCGGGGGAGCCCAGCAGCCGCACTGCAACACGGCATCTTGTTCTAAAGGTCAGCCACTGCAGGGCTTTCCACATGGAAGCAGGATCAGGCACCACATTCTGGACTCCCTTAGCCTGCAGCCTCCAAAAGCAGAGTCTGAGTCAAGGGCGTGTGGGGCTGTAATCCCAGGAGCAGGGGTGAGGGACGGGGGTGAGAGAGGGAAGGGAAAGTCCACCTCGCTGCCTGGCCACAGCTCAGGCCCCCAGACACTCAATCGGGGGGGGCACCGGGTGAGAAGTCTCACGACCCCCCTTGTCTACCCCTCGGCTCCCTGGAAGGCTGACCTGCCCCAGATGTCCAGGTGGGATGTGTGGGGGCCACATGGGTCCAGGATGTCCCTCACTGAGGCATCAGAGAAGGACCAAGCAGGACAGCGGTCCCCAACCTTTTTGGCACTAGGGACCAGTTTCGTGGAAGACAATTTTTCCATGGACAGGGTGTGGGGATGGTTCAGGCGGTAATGTGAGCGATGGGGAGCGATGGGGGGGCGTCAGATGAAGCTTCACTCACTCGCCCACCACTCACCTCCTGCTGTGCAGCCCGGTTCCTAACAGGCCGCGGACCAGTACCAGTCCATGGCTCGGGGGTTGGAGACCCCCGGAGCGAGAGGACAGAGCCAGGCCGTGTCGGGCTATATGAGGCTGGTCGCAGCCTGCAGTAGGGCAGGGGCCGGGAGGACCAAAGGGGTGCCCAGGAGGGTCCCATTCCAAGACCAGCAGGGACAGGGAGAGAGCCCAGGCACTGCGTCTCCCCGAGCAGGCCACCAAGTGGACAGATGTGTGGGTGGACAGACAGAGGTCCCACAGGTGTATTGTAGAAGCATGAAGAGGACAGAATAACTCCCAACTGAGAGAGGCCTCGAAAAATTAGAAACGGCTAAAGAGAAGGTAAAGACAGCATTGGACTAGAACTTCCCCAGCTTCTGGAATTAACATATTTCTCCAAATTTTTCTTGCCGTCAGTACCAATTCACCACTGATTTCTGCGTCCACCTACCTCATCCAGTGAAGAGCAGAACGAGGGGTTGAACGGGGACGTTAAGAAAGAGAGAGCAGGGCTTCCCTGGTGGCGCAGTGGTTGGGAGTCTGCCTGATAATGCAGGGGACACGGGTTCGAGCCCTGGTCTGGGAGGATCCCACATGCTGCGGAGCAACTAGGCCCATGAGCCACAACGACTGAGCCTGCGCTCTGCAACAAGAGAGACCGCGACAGTGAGAGGCCCGCGCTCCGTGATGAAGAGTGGCCCCCGCTTGCCGCAACTAGAGAAAGCCCTCGCACAGAAACAGAGACCCAACACAGCCAAATAATAAATAAATAAATAAATAAATAATTTAAAAAAAAAAAAAAAGAATGATAAATGTGGGCCCCAGCCCGACAGTGTTGGCTCCATCCCACGGGTACAGACATGCCAGGCCCCTGGGCTGGGTCCTGCCGACGAGGCAGGGAGGTCTGCGTGGTGTTTGCCCATCTGTCTCAGGTCCCAGAGCAGCAGCTTCAGTTACTGTGCGAATAAACAAAGTCAGGGTCACCGCATTCCCTGGATTCAGTCCCACCCTGCTTTATAAATGCCCCCACCCATTTCATACTGAACTTTCCAAGTCGTTAAGTATCGACCCCAGGTCTGATGGCAGGATCGTCCATCCCACTGTACGGGCAGCAGCCTGTGCTGGGGGAGATGGTCTGGATCTGGGTCTAGAGGCCACACTGCCCACATCCAGAGGCGGCTCTGCTGCTCCCTGGCTGAGGCCCCTTCACTGCTCTGTGCCTTGGTGACCTCATCTGTAAGGTGGGGACAATGTGGGTACCTACCGCACGAGGCTGTGGTGGGGGCCAAAGGGGACCATTTCTGCCGAGTGCTTAGTGGGTCTTGCTAACCATCAGCCAGTAACATTTAAGTGTTTCCTCCCTGCTGGGCACTTCGCATCTTTCCAAGTTTCTATAAACAGGACTGCAGTGAACAACTGTGATTTTACTTGTTCTAAAATATTCTCTAAAGACACATTCCTGGAAGTGGAAACCCTCTCCCACAAGGTGCAAAGCCACCTTCCAGAAGAAGTCTTCCAAGTTCTGCTACGAACAGGAAGATGAGACAGGTCCCGTTCCCCATACCCGTGCAAGACTCTGTGTGTTTATTTTTTATTTATTTATTTTTTTTGGCTGTGTCATGCGGCATGCAGGATCTTAGTTCCCCGACCAGGGATTGAACCCGTGCCCCCTGCATTGGGACCACAGAGTCTTAACCACTGGACCACCAGGGAAGTCCCGACTCTGTGTGTTTATACTTGTTTGCAAAGCTTTCCAATTGTTGGCAAAAAATACTTCCTCATGCTGCCTTCCTTTTCATTAACGGTATTTTCCATCATGAACTGACTGTTTTAATCTGCACATACACAGTACCTTTTGTGGCTTTACTCCACATTCCTACCTGGGTGTTCACCCATTTAACACAGAAGGACTCTTCATGTACGACACATATTACCCATCTGGAGGATACCGTGTGACTTATTGTCCAAATCAGGGCACTGAGTAAGTAAAAGGGTTGCAACGGATAATGACACAGGACAACAGGCATAAACCAGACTCTCTGGAGTGGATCGGGGCTGTGGCCATCTAACCACCTGCCTCTCACTGCAAATGTTCCTGCTCTTCTGCAGACCAGGGCTCACAGGGAGCTCCGACAGCCCGGGGATGGAAACCGTGGCCGCCACCACATGGGCCCCTGGCTCCAGCCAGCTGGGCTTGCAGCTGTGCCCTCGCCAACCATGCTGAGCTCCCCACACACGAAGCTCTGGGTCAACGAAAACGCTCAAGGAGAAATGAACGGCCTTCCTCTGAGATGTCACACAAGCCCAGTGGACCCGCAACCCAGACGGATCTCCCTCCTCACTAAGTCACCCAAGCTAATTACAGGGGGGGTTTGCAGAATGAGCTACTGATGTACTGTCTCCCGTCTCAAGACAGTGCCTTGGAGACAGCAACCAGCGTCTGAGAGCAGGGAGGGCGCACTCCACGGACAGGGGCGGGACAAGCCCCGCCTGGCAGCTCATCGAGACCCTGCTCCTCCATCGATTTCGTGGTAGGGAGTGTCACGTGGAGTGTCTCTTGCAGCGCACCCCGCCTTGGCAGAAACTCCAGCCTGGTCTCTCTCTACCACCGCCCCCAGATCCCGAGGGTCGTCCTTGGCACCAAGCTCCAGCAGACTTGGCTCCTGGCCGAGCCTCCTGCTGTGTGGGGACTACAGTCCTCCTCCCCAGGCTGGGGGACCCCTGGTTCTTGCTCAGGGAACCACAGGGAGGAATCAGGCTCAGATCTCCCGCTCAGAAGCCTCTCACTGTCTTCCTAGCCATCTTCTTGTCAGGGGTGTCTTTAGCGTCTCCAGAGCAGAACATGTTTTAAAATGCACTTCATCTTTACAATACAGTTATTTTCAATGATAAGCATTACTATAGAGCTACAGAAATAAAGACAGTGTGGACTGGCGTGGGACCTCGCCCAGCACCCCTCCAGCGCCGAAACCCAGACGGCTTCCTGTTCCCAGGGAAAGTCTGAGCTGTCGAAGAGCCAAGGCCATCTTTCTGTTTCACAAAGCTGGAGACCAAGAAAGGTGAAAATGCCCCGAGCACATTGACTTAGTGTTTATTGTTTTGAGCCGACCCCTCAGGAAGGACCTGCACGGAGTGATGGGGTGGAGGCCGCACAGAACCAACCCAGCTGGCACGACGGAGGAGACGCTGGTCCATCGGGGCCCACACCACATGCCTCCCCTCTGACCACAGAAGCACCTCCTGGAACCTTCCCCACCCACCCACCCCACTCCCAGGCAGCACCTCTCTCCAGAGTCCTCTCGCCAAGGCCCTCCCGAAGCCCCTCCCTGCCTGCGCTGGGCCGGAGTGTCCATCGGGAGCTCAGGTCCCTTCAAAAAGGCAGCCCGAGGCTGAGCGGCCCTCTGACCACAGGGGACCACGGCCCGGCGGGCGGCATCGACAGCTTTGTTGGGGGAGGGGGCCATCATGACCACCCTCACCTGCAGGAGGAGGAGGAGGGGCGTGGCCCCCCCAAAGGGCCAGGGCACTGACACTGCACCGCTGCCCGGGTCCCAGTGGACAGGGCAAGACAAGGTGAGTGGACCGGCAGCCAGAGGCGATGGGATGGGATGGGGTTGGGGGGGGGGGGGCAGGGCCAGGGGGGAGGGGGGTGGGAAGGACACCCTGAGGATTCACACAGGGGCAGCTGCTCCTCACTTCTAATCGATTTTGGCCTCGTCTGCCCATCTCATGGTCTGCGTGACACGCAAACTGAAGGAGAAATTGTTTATGCCGGACTCACAGCTTTTTAACCTGCTAACCAACCACAGGAGATATTCCTTGTCAACAAAATGTTTCCTTGTTGGGTCATTTGTAGAGACATGGATGGACCTAGAGACTGTCATACAGAGTGAAGTAAGTCAGAAAGAGAAAAACAAATACCGTATGCTAACGCATATATGTGGAATCTAGAAAAACGGTACAGATGAACTGGTTTGCAAGGCAGAAATAGAGACACAGATGTAGAGAACAAACGTATGGACACCAAAGGGGGGGAAGCGGGGAGGGGGGGGTGGGAGGTGGGATGAACTGGGAGACTGAGATTGACATGTGTACACTAGTATGTATAAAATGGATAAGTAATAAGGACCTGCTGTATAGCACAGGGAACTCCACTTCGCTGTACAGTAGAAACTAATGCAACATTGTAAAACAACTATACCCCAATTTTTTAAAAAAACAAACTTTTCCTTGCCCCTGGCTAATGTAAAAGAAGTTAGCCACTAAGTGCAGAGGCGGTTGGATTTCCACAGCTCTCTTGGTTCCAGGCCATCCTGGCCGCACACCCTGCCCCCGACAACCAGGTCAGGACTGGCGAGGTCGAACGCCCCAAACTGGGGCGAATCTTGGGGAGCATCTAAACCTGGAACCCGTGTGCTGCTGGGGAACAGACATCACAGCTTCAAACTGGGCTCCCACACGCCACCCACACGCCTGCTCTTCCCTTCTAATTTGCCTGCCAGTCTTTGAAAATCTGATGTTTAAGAAAGACGAAGTAAAAGATTTTAACCACTTATACCATTTCTCTAAATTCCTCACCATCTTTCCACAAATAACAAAGAAATTGTCTTGTGATTTGGGTTGAGACAGTCCCGGCAGAGAGCGGGGGTTTTTCTGACTTCTGTTTTCCCCTCAACACAGCGGGCCGTCTAAGCTTCCTTCCAGTTTAAAACTCTTCCAGGGACAGGAAAGGGGGCCCGAAACCACAGTCAGGTGGGTGCATCCAGGACGGCCAAGGCACATGACCTGTGACTTCTGCTGACACACTCATTCAGGGACCTCATGACAACGAGCACTGCCCCTCAAGCAGGTGGCGTCTTTGTGCCCCACGCACAGAACTGGGAGGTGCTGAGCTGCAGGCAGGAGCTCCCAGGGGTCAGGGCCACACCCAGAGGAGCCGCAGGGCCCTGCTTGGTCAACAGCCCCGCCAGTGGGACTGCACCATGGCGGTAGGGGCCACAGGACTCAGAGGGCAGCACAACAGCCAGGCCCCGTAGGCCAGAGTCAGACTAGAGATAACCAGACGTAAGGTCGTGCATTTGAACTCAAAGGGTCAGTCGTCCAGGAATGAGATGGCAGAGACTTGAATTGTCGGCAGTTCTGATGGAAAAGTCCTACGTTTTGAGCTCACCACAAGCTTAATATGAACGAACACTGTGATGTGCTATAGAGATGCTAATTAATAAGCTAGGACCTCGTCAGAGGGCTTCCAGAGAATTTCTGTGGCTACTGCCCATCACCCCCATGTCTGTGCTGCACATCACCCCCGTGTCTCTCACTCCTCCCTCCTGAGCTCAGACATGTTTACAACTGTCTGTGAGACCTCCCCACCTGAATGTGCACAGACCCCTAAACCTGGACAATACTCACCAACATCCATTACCCACCCAGCACACCCGTCACACCTGCGGCCTGTTTTCCGGATCTCCTGGTGGCCCCAGCATCAGCCCCTGAGCCTTGTCTCACCTCCGTCCACGTCTCTCCCTCACCTCCTGCCAAAGCCTCTTCCCGGGGAGCAGCTGCCACCGACCCCCACACTGCTCCCCTCGGCTCAGCATCGGCACCTCCTGCCTGGACAGTCGCTTCCCACCTGGCCTCTTTTCCTCGTCCACCAAGGAGCCTTGCAGAACGATTTTACAAAATGCACTTCTGATTGTTATCACATCCCTCTGTAAGGCCCCAGCTCCTGTAGAATAAAGTGCAAATCCCGTAGCCAGGTCCCCGGGGCCCCGGGTGATCGGCACCTGCACCTGTCATCTCGTCCACCTGGAGGACGTCCTGCCACGGGCCACACTTTCGTCCATGCCGGACTCTCATGGGGACGGTAACTCGGCCCTTTCAGCCCCCTAGTCCAAGACCTGGCCTGAAAGTGAACTCTGGAGCGTCCCCTGGTCACCCAGCCCCGCTCCCAAATCTCTGCCCTCCTTTCCACCCGCATGCACTTCACCTTGGTGATTTTCACACTGCGTAATGAATCTCTGTTTTCATGTCACTCTTGGCCGCGAGAGAGCAGGACACGAGAGTGTCCTGTGTTTGTAACTCCAGCACCAGGCTTAGAGCCTTCAAACGCCTGCTGAAGAAAAGAAAAGAAATTAATAAATCCACACCTAAGTGCATGGATGGATGGACGGATGGATAGATGGGTCCCACCCCCCCATCCCTTTGCATATTGCGTCGCCCCCTCCTGCCTACACCAGTGAAATCTTCCCCAGGCATCTTCTCGGGTGCCATTTACAGCAGCAGGACTGTCCTTCCAAGGCCAGCCCACGGCCCCCCCACGTGCGACCGTGCCTCGGGGAGGGTTTCCAATAAGACTCGTGAAGCAGAGAAGCCTCTGGGCACAGCAACACAGCCTCCGGAGGGGCTGCTTCTGGAGCTGAGGCACCACCTGGCAGAGGAGAAGGGGGCCTTTCCGGACGGGCAAGTGAACCCAGGACCAGAGAGGAGTCGTCATGTGTGTCATCTCTTATAGGAACACAAGGCTTGATGGAAAAGGGAGCAAGGGGCCTGCCACCCAGAAGAGGTGACAAACAAACCTCCTGAACCCTTCACAGCTGTGACTGCCATGCAGCCCCAACAGTTCAGCTGGGCGGGATCCCAGATCGCAGATCCGTCACAGTGAAAGTAGGAGGGAACTTTACTGACTGCGAATTAACATCTTACCCCCTTTCAGAGCATCTGGCAATGGAAGCAAAGGCTTTCATTACATGCACAAGACTTGAAATACACGGGCAGTCAGAGGATTTTATCTTTCGAGAAATATTCAAAAGACATGACACCCCAGTCTTGGGAGCTCCAGCTACCTGAAGACACCCCAGCAGACCTTAAACGCCACGTCTGAGAACGCCTTCCAAGGGTGGCAGCCGCGTGGGATGTCCCTCTGCCCCGCTCTTCCCCTCTTCCTCATCGTGGCTCAAAGGTGAGAGTTACCTGAATTCCGGTTGAAGATTTATTACACCAGCTACCAAGAGACTTTTTATGTCGAAGCTTTTTGTTGGGTTTTCTGCCCTCCTGGCAAATCAGAGAGGCAAGAAGACACCAGCGGAACAGATTCAGAGGTGAAATATTTTCAAAGAACCGTTATTATATTGCAAGGAGAGCTTCAATCTAATTTAATACACAGTTCAGGGTTTCTAGTGGTCTTGGCTTAACAGTTACTCTAAGTGAGGGAAAATGGGTATAAAAGAAGAGAGAAAGGGAAGGAAAGAAATAATTTAACTGCCATTAGAGTACTGCTATGTGGCCACGTTACAGATTAGGAAACTGAGGTTCAAAGACGTTTTTTAAAAACGAACCCAAGGTCACAGAGCTGCTGAGCTTTGATGCCAGGATGCAAGCCTGTGCATCGGCAGAGGGGGTGAAGCGGACTGGAGCCCGGGTCTGCTGAGGTGGAGGGTCACCCACAGGCACCCGGCAGGCAGAGGGGTTGGCCTGTCCAACGCAGAACCTGCCAGAGAACAAGGCCGGAGGTCTGCCTTCCCGCAAGGGGGCACTGAGCATCCCTGACGCTGGACAGAGACTTGGGAGCTTTGAAGAGGGAAGGAATCTCCCCCAAGAAGACAACACGCCCAGGGCTTTGGGGATGGAAGTCACACTGCCTCTGTGTGGAAAATAAAAGCTGAAAATCCAGGTTACAACAGACCCAGATTCACAATCTCCAGGCTCCTGACAGAAGCAAACGTATATCCTTTCTGGAGGTATTTTAAATTCAGGCCACAGAGAATCCCCACAGATAAACTTGAATTTTTTTAATCATGATATGTATGAGGAAACAAACCATTTCAATCTAGAATCAACGACAACAACAAAAAGTGAGGAGAGAGGATTCACTGTGAAAATGAAAGGGAACTATCAAATTCAAAAATATGCTGAAACGGATAAAAACCAAAGGAACAAGAGACTCTCAAAATTGACCATATAGTTTTAATAAAGTACAAAGTGGAATTTCTGAAAAGGAAAAATATAATAATTGAAATTTTAAACTCCATGGGTTGAATAGCAGAATAGACTGAGCTGGAGAGAGAATAGTCAACTGCAGAGCAGAGCTGACAAAATTACACAGAAGTCTCACCTGAGAGAAAAGAAATGCAAAATAAGAAAAGCACTAAGAGTGGAAATCCTACCAACAAAGATAACGAAATAGTCCACGTCTGGAATAGCCCTGCAGACCTGTCTGCAGTGAGACAGCCATAACTGGTGAAAAGTATTTTTAAATAATAATAACCGTTTTGAAGTCTCTGGAAACCACCCTAAGGGCATAGAGCAACTGAAAAAATATTTGTGCAAGAAAACCTACTAAATCTCAGTGAAAATTGCCAGAATCTGTAGCTCTTGAGCCACCACCAACTCCCTCCCCTCCCCACCAGCTGCCTTCCAGAGGGCTAAACCTTTTACCTTCTGTCTGACAAAATTGATTTTGCATCAAAAGGATATTTTGAGAACGGAAAATTAGAGGTCAATCTTTTTCATAAGCATAGACACAAATATCTTAAAGAAAACATTAGCAAATCCAATCCGGCAATATATGTAAAGGGTAATAGCATGTCCAAGTTGGGTTTATTCCAGAAATGCAAGGTTGACCTATCATTGAAAATCACTTATTGTGTTTCACCACATTAAAAGAATAATGAGAAAGTACAAGGCCATTTCAGTAGGTGCATATAAGTATTTGGTCAAACAGCCACACACAGGTGGGGACACAAGGGACCGTAGTGGGGCTGACCTGGGCGATGGTGACATGGAAGACCCATCAAGTTGTAACACAAACTGGGCACGTTTCCAAATGTAAGTTACACTCAATTTGAAAACCTTACTAAGAATGATGTTCCAAATTTTCTGATAACAATTAAAGAAATTAAATAAGAAGTTAAAATCTTCTCACATACGAAGCATGATAGCCATTCTGACAGGTGTGAAGTGATACCTCATTGTGGTTTTGATTTGCATGGTTCTAATAATTAGCAATGATGAGCATTTTTTCTCGTGCCTGCTGGCCATCTCTATGTCTTCTTTGGGAAAAAAAATTTCTCTTCAGGTTTTCTGCCCATATTTGATTGGGTTGTTTTTTGTTTTTTGTTTTTTTGAGGTCGAGTTGTATGAGCTAGTTATGTATTTTGGATATTAACCCCTTGTTGATCATCATTTGTAAATATATTCTCCTATTCCAAAGGTTTCTTTTTGTTTTGTTGATGGTTTTCTTTGCTGTGCAAAAGCTTTTAAATGTAATGAGGTCCCGTTTGTTTATTTTTGCTTTTATTTCTTTTGCCTTCAGAGACAGATCCAAAAAATATTGCTATGATTTATGTCAAAGAGTGTTCTGCCTATGTTTTCTTCTAGGAGTTTTATGGTTTCAGGTCTTACATTTAGGTCTTTAATCCATTTTAAGTTTATTTTTGTATACAGTGTTAGAGAATGTTCTAATTTTGTTGTTTTACATGCAGCTGTCCAGCTTTCCCAGCACCTCTTGCTAAAGAGACTGTCTTTTCCCCATTGTATATTCTTGCCTCCTTTGTCATAGATTAATTGACCATACATGTGTGAGTTTATTTCTGGGCTCGCTATTCTGTTTCATTGACCCATGTATCTGTTTTTGTGCCAGGACCATGTGGTTTTGATGACTGTAGTTGTGTAGTAGAGTCTGAAGTCTGGGAGGGTGATTCCTACAATCGTGTATGTTTAATTAAAAATCAGTCACCCAGGATGCACCCAAAGATTTGTGCACAAGGAAGTCTGTTACAGAACTATTTATCATCATGCAAAATTACAAACAACAGGCTGCTCAGATAAGTTACATGCAACAGATTACTTTGTAGTGTAAAAATCACATTTTCATGTGAAAAATCAATTGAGCTACACATTTATGGTGCGTGCACTCTTTTGTGTATATTATACTTCAATAAAAAGTTTATCCAAAAATTACATTTTTAAAGAATACTTAATGACATAGTTAAATGCAGATAATATAATGTTAAGTAAGAGAGAATTGCATACATAATAGGAGCCAAATTTCAAATATATAAAATTTAATATATATATTATATGTATATAAATGTATATGTATCAATGAAAGAAATCCACAAAGCTAGTGTGGGAGATTATCTGAAGATAGTGAGATTATGTGCAAGTTTGCAAGCTGTTTTTCTTTTTTTATTCCTTTGGCCGCACCATGCGACATGCAGGATCTTAGTTCCCCGAACAGGGATCAAACTTGTGCCCCCTGCAGTGGAAGCACAGAGTCTTAACCACTGGACCACCAGGGAAGTCTGCAAGCTTTCTTTTATTCATTATACTCTGTGGTATAATAATTCAAATGTTCTACATAGAGCATTATTAGATGGAGAGAAGGAGAGAGGGAGGGAAGGAGAAGGAAAAGAAAGAAGAGAGGAAGGAAGGAAGGAAGGAAGGAAGGAAGGAAGGAAGGAAGGAAGGGGAGGAGGGAGGGAGAGAGAAAGAAAGAGAAAGAGGGACTTCCTTGGTGGTCCAGTGGGTAAGACTCTGAGCTCCCAATGCAGGGGGCCCGGGTTCCATCCCTGGTCGGGGAACTAGATCCCACATGCCGCAACTAAATATCCTGTGTGGGCTTCCCTGGTGGCGCAGTGGTTGAGAGTCTGCCTGCCAATGCAGGGGACACGGGTTCGAGCCCTGGTCAGGGAAGATCCCACATGCCACAGAGCAACTAGGCCCGTGAGCCACAATTGCTGAGCCTGCGCATCTGGAGCCTGTGCTCCGCAACAAGAGAGGCCACGATCATGAGAGGCCCGCACACCGCGATGAAGAGTGACTCCCACTTGCCGCAACTAGAGAAAGCCCTCACACAGAAACGAAGACCCAACACAGCCATAAATAAATAAATAAATAAAATTAAAAAAAAAAAAAAAAGATGCATAAATATCCTGTGTGCCACAACTAAGACCCGGCGCAGCCAAAATAAATAAATAAATAAATATTTTAAAAAATAATAATAATAAAGTGCTGTACTTGTGCAGGCCCTGTGCTCTAGGCAATATTTAAAAGAAAAAAAAAAGAGAGAGAGAAAAAGAAATTAATTTCATGGAGGCCCTTTCACTTGACACGTGGACATGTACGGACGGTTGAAACGCTGAAAGGCTCAAACCCTAGTCAAATAGGCTTTGACGCTTTGAAAAGCATTTCCGTGCTTTGGTTGCCTGGCCCCAGTCTCCACAAAGCGCCCCAGAGTGGAGGAGGAGAGAGGGGCTGGGCGTGCTCCTCCTGCTCTGGACGAGGCTATGGCCCCTCCATGCACACCACTTCCTGGGCTCCAAGGGCACCCTCCTTCCCGGGGTGCAGATGCCCTGCTGGTGGTCGGGATGGAGTCACGCCACGCCGAGGCCGGCGGTGCCGGTTCCACAGGGGCCAGGAGCTGGCTCTCCAGCCACAAGACCCACCCTCGGGAAGAAAGGCTCAGAAACAAGCTCAGTCACCGCGGAGGGAGGTTCAGATTCAGTCAGGATGAATCTGATCCCGGCGCGGGTAGGATCAGTCCTCTAAAAAGAAACCACGTCCAGGACGCTAGGACACAATTATAAAACTGAGATGGTTCCCATAAAGCCAGCCACAATCAAAGTCTTACCCAGAAGCTCCGCACTGGATTCCCAGGGAGCTTAAGCGGCCACAAGGCCTGTCGGCAGGGCCCGAGGCTGGAGGAAAACACGTGGGGAGAGTCACATCCATTTCAAAAGATGGGAAATCACTGAATGAGAACCAAAGATCTCCTAGGAACTGTTTGGAAAATGTTTGAAACACGTCATTTGAGAAGGACAAGGTGAAGAGGAAGGGAGAGTGTTGAAGACAAAATGGGGAGAAAGAGAGAAAAAGAACATTTCTGAACAGCAAAGAAATCTGTAGATAATCTGTGCAAGTCGGTTTTTAAGATGAGCTCATAGAAAAGCACAACTGGGCTGCAGGGGGATGAGTAAGAGTGTCATCGCCCATCAGACTGACATACACGTTAAGTGACAGCAGCCAGTGCTTGTGAACGGGACACAGAACCTCACCCACTGCTGTGAATTCCCACAGTCTTTGGCGGGAAGAATCTGCCAGACCTGTTAAGTCTCAAAACCACACACTCAATGACCCAACGATCTCACACTGGGAATTTATCCCACAGGAAAAAGGCAGCAGCTTCCAAGGCCTGTGACATGGTGAGGTGGTGTGACAGCTGTGTGCTCGGATCCCAGCATTGTTTGAGGCAGCAAGAAACTGGAAACCTGAACTCCCAGCAAAATAAAAAGATAAAAGTCTTTAAAAAGAGGAGTTAAATAAACCATGGCACAACCATTCTCTGGAATATTAAGCAGCAGTGAAAAAGAAAGCGTCAGATCTCCATCTGTGTTGCCTCCGTGGATGAACCACTGTGCTCCGACGTAAGAAGGACAGTCCCTGAGTGTGGAGTCCAGGCCCACCTAAGTGAAAAAAAAAGGGCAATCTCACGTGTGTGTGTTTGCAGCGTGGGGAAAGGTGAAGGAGGATACAGGTGAGGCTGCCAACGCCAGTTACCTTGGGGTGAGCGGTGGGTGTATCATGGGAATAATGAAATTTTTTACTTTTTTTTTAAATTGAAGTATAGTTGATTTACAATGTTGTGTTAATTACTGCTGTACAGCAAAGTGATTCAGTTATACATATATATACTTTATTTTTTATATTCTTTTCCATTATGGTTTATCACAGGATATTGAATATAGTTCCCTGTGCTATACAGTAGTACCTTGTTGTTTATCCATTCTATATATAAAAGCTTACATCTGCTAACCCCAACTTCCCACTCCATCCCTCCCCCAACCCCCTCCCCCTTGGCAACCACCAGTCTGTTCTCTATGTCCATGATTCTGTTTCTGTTTCATAGATAGATTCATTTGTGTCATATTTCAGGGAATAATGAAATTTTCTAATTACAAAAACTAAACTTAACAATCCCAGCTCAGAGAGTCTACATACATCTCAATTACAAAAGTAGAAAGCACTCATCAAGATGAAAAACTTCTGCTTATGAAGACAAGCCCCAGACAAGGAGAAACTTGTGTAATGTGTATACCTGACTATTGATTTCTACCCAGAAGATATAAAGAAATACAAATCAATAAGAAGACACGCCAATTTAAAAATGAGCAAAAAACATGAACAAATGTTTCACAAAGTGAAATACACAGTTGTCCAATAAGTAGATGAGAAGAAGCCCAACACCATCAGTTTTCAGGAAAATGCAAATGAGAATCTCAAGGAGAGGCTGTTGTGCACCCACCATGATGGCTAAAGTTCAGGGTTGACAGTATCAAGTGCTGACAGCACTGCTGCTGGGGGTGAAGAACAGTCCGGCCAGAAAACAGCCTGGCAGTTTCTCATGAAATTGAACACACACTACCCAGCGACTCAACAATACCCCCAAGAGAAACAAAAACAACAACCACACAAGGGCATTGTGCAAGAACGTTTATAGCAGCATTTTTCATGATGGCCAAAACCTGGACAAAATGTAACACACGTCAACAAGTAACGGACAAACAGACGGGAACCCTACTCCTCAGTAAAAGGAAAGGAGACGCTGACACACAAACCACAGGGTTCAACCCCAGGGACATCACCTGACACAAAAGAAGGGGGATGGGAAAGTCCCTCGTGCAGAGCGCAAGGTGGCCAGTCTCTGGGGACCAAATCAGAACACGGTGCCTGGGGAGCCAGCGGACTGGTGCCAGGGCTTGAGGGAACCCGGGGCCCCGTACCCGCTTGTGTGTATCTGCGGAAGCTCATGGAATCATCCGTTTACGATCTTACATTCACTGCATGTAAATAATACCTCAATCAAACCAAAGTAGCAAGCCTCAAAGATCAATGTTTCGATAAATTTGGATTTGGAGCCAAGGGGAAGCCAGTGGCACGGGGATGCAGGCCAGGCAGGCTGGGGTGCCCCCATCGTGCAGACCTCCACCCCCTCCACACCCAGGAGTCATGGTGAGGTTGGGCTTGTCACCCCCCAGCCCTTCTGGTCCTGTGGGCAGGGAGGCAGGGGCTGCGGGTGTGGGTGGAATGTGGCAGGTGGTTGCTGCAGGGGCCACAGGCTGACAACGTCTGTCCCCTGGCTCCCACCCTGAGAGGCCAGGCAACCACGGACCCCAGACCATGAGCCAGTGGAAGTCAGCGGCTCTGCATACAGCTATGGCCGTGATGATGCCCCCACACTTGGCCATCTAGGGGCAGGATTCCTGCCCTCACCTTCAAATGGAGGGAAAGGGAACCAGAGGTGGGGGTGACTCGCCCTCCACCCCACAGCTTCCAAGCGAAGATCAAGACCCGAACTTGAGTCCCAGACCCCACGTAGCCTTCAAGGGCATGGTCAAGGTCATATCTCCAAGCTCAGCACCTTGGCTTCTTTTTTTAAAATTAATTTTTTTTGGAGTATAGTTGATTTACAATGTTGTGTTAGTTTCTGCTGCACTGTAAAGTGAATCAGTTATACATATACATATGTCCACTCTTTTTTAGAGTCTTTTCCCATATAGGTCATTACAGAGTATTGAGTAGAGTTCCCTGGGCTATACAGTAGGTCCTTATTAGTTATCTATTCTATATATAGCAGTGTGTATATGTCAGTCTAAGCTCAGCCCTTCGGTTTCTGATGCAACAAGTTCTGACTCCCCAGAGCAGAAGACACCCCCCACTCACCCCCACCATCATCTCTGATGGAGAGGAACTGCCCTTGAGCTGAAGCCCATAAAGCAACTCAATCCACTCCCGTCTGCCCAGAGCACCGGCCTTCATGACGGCGGCTGGGAACATCCGAGTAATTTAGCCACAGGGGAGCCTGTGGGCTGCAGAAGGTAATAAAACATATTGACACTGGCAAGAGTTAATTAAAGCTTTTACAAGAGTTTGCTCATGGAGGGCCTTTGAGTTCAAGCCAAACCCCAAAAGCCTGGAGAAATTAATGAAATTCACACACATCCCCAGCCTGGCCGCCCTAGTAGGTAGTAATAAGCCATCGACAATTAGCACAAGTTTACTCCTTCTTTAATGACTTAACTTGCAACAACAGAGTGTGAAAGACAGCACTGCGCAGTCCGCAGAAGGCAAAGGCGGTCTCAGAGACACACACTTGCCTGCTTACAGGACATTTTACTCTGGGTGGTGAGGAAATAACTTAAGCAAAGAAAGGTTATTGGTGCCACGGCCCATCCAGCTCTAATGATGATGTCTCTCTGCGGGGACTCAGCCAGGACCCCATCTCCTGCCGGGCAGTGGAGCCATGGACATCCAGGCGTTGAGGAGAGCCACAGAGGCCACTGGCGCGGCTGGCGGCAGACCTGCAGAGACATGCAGCCTGAAACACACCCAGACAGGAGGAAGTCGCCACCCTGAAGGTGCCCGCCCCACGGCCAGCAGCCTGGCGTGTCCGGGGGCCCAGGAGAGGGGCTGGCCTGGCCTCCCTCGGGGGTCAAAGAGTGGTACCCTCGGGCCAGAAGCATGTTTCCATACCTATTCCAAAAGGACACCCGAGACTCTGACTAAGCAATTATTTTAGGGATAACTGGACTTCCACTGAGCCGTGCAAGCTTAAATCAGCAGTTCTCAAAGTGGAGCCTGGATGAGCTGCATCAGCCTCGCCTACGGGCTTGTTAGACCCACACATTCCGGGCCTGCCAGAGGCCCTGGGCCAGAGGCCGGGCGGGGCCCAGCCCCGGGCTCTAACATCCCCAT
The DNA here is from genome assembly GCF_949987535.1 of Balaenoptera acutorostrata. NCBI lineage: Eukaryota > Metazoa > Chordata > Mammalia > Artiodactyla > Balaenopteridae > Balaenoptera > Balaenoptera acutorostrata. The sequence continues at coordinate 45,515,832 of NC_080078.1, forward strand.
GGGTTCCACCTCTTGCTTCCATTCAATGCCTTCTGTTGAAGAGTCACACCTGGGAGAAAGGGAGCCTGTCACTGGGCCCCTGGCACAGAAGGGAACCTGGCTCAGCTGGAGCGGTGGAACTGGGCTACAGCAGGCAGCAGGTTTCCTGTTTCCAGGGGAATTTAAACTGAGGCCACGTGGTCACTGGGCAGCATGGGGTCCCCAGGATTCAACATCAACTGAAGTGCAGCTACTTTGTAGTTAATGTGCAAAAACAGCAAGAGGAACTGAGGGATGATGGGTGGATGAATGGATGGATGATGGATGATAGATGATGGATTGATGGATGGATGGATGGATGGATGGATGGATGGATGATGGATGATGGAGGAATGGATGATAGATGGATGGATGGATGATGGATGGATGATGGAGGGATGGATGATGGATGGATGGATGATGGATGGATGGATGCATGATGGATGAATGAAGGATGATGGATGGATAGATGGATGATGGATGGATGGATGGATGATGGATGATGGATGACAGATGGATGATGGATGGATGGATGGATGGATGGATGGATGGATGGATGATGGATGGATGAAGGATGATGGATGGATGGATGGATGGATGGATGGATGGATGGATGACGGATGGATGAAGGATGATGGATGGATGGATGGATAGATGGATGATGGATGGATGATGGATGGATGGAAGGATGATGGATGGATGGATGGATAGATGGATGATGGATGGATGGAGCCAACGCAGAAAAAGTTAACTGTGGCATCTAGGGGGTGGCATGTGAATGTCCACAGAACAATTCATTCAACTTTTCTGAAAAAACTTGAAAATTTTTCTACTAAAATGTTGTGGAAGAAATCAAGTGAGAACCTACTTTCATGACTGTCCCTTTGACCCTGGATTCCTGGTTCTGTGACACCTGCACCCACCACACACACGACATGTAAGTCCAGCCAGCCCTGGTTTGGGCTGGTCCCAGGGGTTTCAGAAGGGTAAACACCTCAGCAGATTCACCTGCACAATTAAAAATTCACCAAGGATGGGACAAAGGCAAGGGAGGCGGTGAAACCAACCCTAGCTCACCACACAACTTGGAATCGGGAAATTACAATCTGGAAATTTTACACGAGGGCTACGGAAACTAATGGCAGAAGGAAAGCCAGTGAAATGGGTTATCTGCGTCAGTGTGGAGCCAAACGAACGAGGCCCAAGAGTTACAGACGCCCGAGGGAAGGTATGCCCGGGTGCCTAATTAACAGCAATAAATGGGTCATCAGATGCCAAGGGGGACCGAGGCAGAGAAGCCACTGTCGACTTAAAAAAAAATGCACAATGTGAGAGTTGTGAGCTAAGTTTTATTTGGGGCAAAATGAGGACTGCAGCCCGGGAGACAGCATTTCAGATAGCTCTGAGAAACTGCTCCAAAGAGGTGGGGGGAAGGTCAGTATATGTGTGATTTTGGTTCAAGGGGAGTACATGCAATCAAGCACATATTTTTTTTACAGAAGGTTTCTGCTAGTCACAAGGAGCAGTCGTCACCATGAAGGATTTTAGTGCTTTTCTAGATATGAGGAGATACAAGAATTGGGCTCATAAAATCTGCTCCTGAAAATATGTATCTGAAGACCTGTTCTGCCAGTTTTTCCCAGAACACAGAGGGCCTCATTTCTGCTCTCCACCCTGAACTCCTTTCAGGGGGTATTGAAAGTCAGCAGCTGCAGCAGCACCTGACTTAATCCTTGTAGAGGTAGGTGGCAAGTGCCAACGGCAAGTGCCAATTTGTAGTTGATACCATCTTCACGCATTTAAATCCGCAATCATTCCGTGAAACGAGGAGGGACGCAGGGAGGAAGACAAACCTGGGCCGTGGGGCGGGAGGTGTGTCTGCCTGAGCTCTCGTGGAGACCCAGCTGTGCTCCAAGGTCTAGCTGGGCCCCCAGGAGCTCTGAAGATGCTCATTCCCAGCCCCACACCCAGATCCACAGAGTGAGTGTTCACTCAGGAACAAACGGTCTGCATTTTTGCCAAGCTTGTGGGGCTATTCTAATGAGAGGCCCCCGTAGGAACCAGGACCCCACCTGGAAGCTGCCGGCGGCCGGAGGCAGGTGCTCTCAGTGCCTTGCCCACATCGCAGTGCCTGGCGGGGTGGCCGTGCTACTGGGGGGACACTGTGAGCGCCACCTCTGCCTGAGGGCTCTCTCCAGCCCACCACCCAGCACCTCCCCACCCTCCAGGGGCCTGGCTCTGAGATTCCCAGCTGCCCAGCAAGAACCTGTGCGTTAGCCCACCTGTACAGGCTGTGTCCCCGTCCCACTCCCCACCCACGTCTCCCGGCGTGGAAATAAACAAGGACCACCCAGAAGAGAACAAGCAAAAGCTATCTCCCCTATTCAGAGCATGAGACAGCAAGGGAACTCAGCCACTGGCGCGTGGCAGAGACGGGTGTGCAGGGAGGGGGACGGGGGAGGCTGGAGGCAGGCAACTAGAAGCGGGGCATCCCGCAGGCCTGGCTGGGGGCACATTCGCCTTTCTTCTCTGGTTGATGCTAAGTTGAACATGGGGACAAAAATTAGGGAAGCTGGCAGCTCCTGACCAAGCCTGACCGTTGGGATGATTGCAGCAGAGGCTGTGGTCTGGCTTCCTGGGCAGGGGCAGCAGGGAGTGGGCAGAGTGCCATGGTCACGTGTGGTCTGGCTGTTGTCCACGAGTGCACATGTCTCACTGGGACCCCCCCATATGCCAAGTGCTCCAACCATTGTCTCAGGTCTGCTGGAGGGGCGGTACTCAGCGTGAGACCTTCCTGAGGAGGAGGATGAAGGTAGGCGGTCTGTGAGACAGCGCAGCCGAGGCCCCCAGAGGCCTCAGCAGCTCTTGGCCCACCACCTTGCAGGGCCCTCCTCTTCCTGACACCTCCTGAAGCAGACACAACAATGGCCCCAGAGATGCCCACATCCTAAGCCTGAAACCTGTGACTACGGTACTCTTCAGAGAAAAGGGACGCTGCAGATGTGAGGAAGGACCTCGAGGTGGGGTGATTACCCACAGCACAGGGGTATGGCAGGGGGCTAAATGTAATCACGTGAAGCCTTAAGAGCAGAAAACGCAGCTTTAGTCAGAAAGAAAGATGTGAAGGGGGAAAACAGGTCAGAGAGCCGCCTCCCCTCGGCGGTCAGCAGCCCGTGTCCCTGTCCTGGGGTCACAGCAGGTTCCAGCACCCGACGTCCTGCCCTGAGTCTTTTCCTCCTCATCCTCCAGTTCCAGCCTTTCCAGGAGTTTCCAGAGCCCCAACTCCAGTCCCTGACAGCCCTTGGCTGTAAAGCCCACTGGAAGAGAATGCGGCCCATGGAAACTCAGCAGGCGGGTGGGGACGATACAGGTGGACACAGAGTCTAGATCTGCACACAGCCCTTGGCTCTCCAATGCCAGGTCATAGGTCACTCTACTGCCACTGTCCTGCAGCGTGAGGCTTAAACAGCCACTGGACAAGGGCCTGGCTAGCAGCGGCAGAGCCAAGTTCGCTGTCAGCACCAGCACTTGCTCCCCTTGAGCAAACCTTCCTAGGCTCAGGTGGCCCCAAGAAGGACCCAGAGGTCCAGGACCGCACGATGAGGCTGGGCCAGCTCCTCTATCCCCAGCTGCGGCCACACGGAGCACCACAGCTGTCTTGACGAGGAGCCCGACCCCCACCAGCCTCTGGTCACGATGCTCCCTCTGCTTTCACCCCCTCCTTTCCTGCCAATAAAACTCCTACCCTGTCATCAGAGCTCAACTTAAACATCCCTTCTGTGGAGACAGTAGGGATGAGTCCCTGGGGAGCAAACAAGATGGTGCTGGGAGAGCGGGGGCCTGCTGGGGCGTGAGGGCAGCCGGAACTCTGGAGCGGCGATGGGCCTGCAGAGAGGTCCTGCCTGGAGCCCCGGGGGTTCAGGCTGCCCCTGGCAAAGGGCGTGACCCCCCCCCTCAGCTGGAGGATGAGCACCAAGGTCCCCCCGTGGGGCCGGCGGTGCCCTGTGCCCACCAAGCAGTCAGCAGAGGGGGCAGCTGCGCCCTCAGCCTCTCCGGGCTAGCCCCCTGGTCCCAGGCCCGGACCTCAGCCACCCTCAGTGCGGTACACACAGCTGTGCAGGCTGAGCTCCAGTCTCCGTGAGAAGCCGCTGCCGCAACACGATGTCGTGCGTGAGTCGCTGTCTGGGTGACACAGCAGGAGGCCAAGCAGCGCAGCCCTCGCGGAGTCCCCAAGCGAGGGGCAGCATGCAGCCCACCCAGGAGAGCAAGTATCAGGGCCCCTGAGGACGCTTCTTACCCGCAAAGCGTGAGGGCAAGAGGAGCAGCGGAATCTCGTCCCATCCCGTCACACCAGGTGCTGCTCCAAACCAGGACCCAGGGCTGGCCGGTGTGGTCAGCTGACCAGGCTGACCCACCGGGGCCCTGAGCTGAGAGCCCCCCGGATCCACACAGAAGAATCACGTGTAAAGAGCTGGCAACTCTGTCCGTCCACCCAGGTCACCAGACCAAGCAAGGGTTGGGCTGCCAGGTTTAGCACATAAAAATACAGAAAATTTGGACTTTAGAGAATGAATGATTTCAGTATAAGTGCATCCCATGCAATATTTAGGATATACTTATACTAAAAATTTATTTGTTGTTTCTCTGAAATTCAAGTTTACAGGTGCCCTGTATTTTAACTGGCAACCTTAGGTAACGGGTGTCAGAAGCCAGGCCAGGCCTTTACATGACCTCTGGGCAGAAGCCACAGCACTGAGACAGGTAAGGCAGGTTGTGTGCAGTATCCAGGAACCAAGCCCCACTGTGCCTGTGGCACGTGAGTTCAGCTCCACCTGTGGATCCAGGCTCCCGTCACCACTGGAAAGGTTCTCAGTTCTCCTGGTCAATAGCATTACCAACTTCTCCAGCCTCCCAACTGGCGAGCACATACCCCTGATACCAACCCAGCCACAAACTTGTTTCCCATCTGTCAGTTGGGGCCTTTTATGCTGAGGGAAAGGGAAACAAACCTAGAAAATCCAACTAGAATGGTCTTAAGCAGCAAGAGACTGGATGGGAACTCATAACTGGAAAATCTAGCAGCACATGAGCTTCAGGGTGGGTTTGATCCAGGGGTTTGTCACCTGCCACTCCAGGGGCCACCACACCGACAGCCCCGCTGAGATCAAGTCCAGACACGGCACCAGCATCTTAGGGTGATTCCAGGCCCCAGCCTGTGGCTCTTCCCAGGGACGCCCCAGACCCCATGGAGATGGACATGCCGACACATGCAGCCCCCCACGTGTAGAATGTGCGATCATGACAGATGGTTGGGGGTGGCACTGGGTGCAGGAACCCCACCCGCACAAGCACCAAGATCCCCCAGGAGGAGGCCCAGCCTGGGGAGAGTGAAGAGCCCCAAGGCCGAAGATTTGCAGGGTCCCTCCCACCCCTGCTGAGAACAGCATTTCCCCAGAGAGGGCCCAGGACTGCTGAAATCCATCACCAGTACAGCAGATGTAGGGACCGAAGCGGGAGGGGGGGGGGGGTCCCAGAGCAGAAGAGGAAGCCCCCAGCCCACAGCATGGGGAAACGCCGGGCGAGACCTGCTCGTTTCTTGGGTCACAGCGCCACCGTGTGGACAAAGTCTGCTCGCCACCCAGCAGCTCTTCCCAGACCAAAAAAGCACACTCCTGCCCCTCCACTCAGACAACCACCGTGGACTTTAGAAAATAAAGTACACGCAGGGCGTAAGGTCTCAGAAGCCCATCGGATAATCCTCTCCTGGGACAACCAGTTTTTGTGCTTCTTCTGTACATTGTTTGGGTGCACAAAAGTCACACACACACACACAGCCCTAGACTCCTTCCAAGGCCCCCCACACTCCTGCTCTGCAGGGCTTGGTGATGCTTTCGCCAACAGTCGTGCTGGACAGGATGTCAGCTCACTCGGGCCACCATCAGGGACCCCCATGGCCAAGCTGGCATCTGCAGGCTGGCCAGTGCCAGCGTGGCCGGCATGGACAGCCCCAGGCTTGGGGCCCCAGGCCGGGGGCAGGGGGCGCAGGGGGCAGGGAGTGCAGGGCAGCGGCCGGGACCACAGCGCTGGGCCTGGGCCCCAACTCTGCAGAACTTCCCTCAACTTCTCACCCCCTTGTGCCTCAGTTTCCTCAACTGTCAAATGGTGTGGGGATTTGAGAAAAGTGCCCAGCACACAGCAAGTGTTGGAACATGCCCTCTCCCCATCACCGCCGCTGTCATCAGAACAAATTCAGCAACACTTCTGGCGGAGCCCCAGGCTCCCTGGGCCCGGCTGTGGCCAAGACGGGCTGCACGAGGCAAGAAGCTCAGGACCTGGAAGCAGCAGGACGGCTCAGGTGTCCGGTTCGCTCGGCCGGGGGGAGGACAGCCTGAGAACTGGACGGCTCCAGCCAACCAGCAGGGGGCACAGCATGGAGGCCAGGAGACAAAAAGTCTCCTGGGAGGTTTGTGAAAACAGATTCCTGGGCCCCACTCATAGAGCCTGATCACGGGCAGGGCCTGAGAAGCTGCATTTCCATCAAGGGCCCAGGGAGTGCTGACTGGGCACTGGGCAGGGGACCACACTTCAAGCAGGAAAGGGTGGCAGGAGGGGTGAGTGGTGAACAGACCCACCAATGAATGAGTGGGGCTCAGTGCAGAGCCCATGACCCCCAGCAGGCCGAGGATGGGGCAGAAATAGTGCACGTACACACACAGTCACACACGTGCACAGAGACACAGACACATGTGAACACACAGACTCGAAAGCAATGTACACTCTCACACACAGATACATACAGGCACAGACACCTGCACAAATGTATGGGTCAGTGTCCTCCAGACAAACAGAGGCAGTAGGGTGTGTGTGTGTATAAAGAGATTTATCACAAGGAATTGCCTCATGCGATTAAGGCCCAGTGGACACATAAAATCAATATCACAACATACATACAAAACACACTCACACAGACTTATACACATCTGCGTGTAAGCACATACACACCTTTCATTCACACTCAGAAAAACACACTTCCACATGTTCACATTCAGACACATGTAAAGACTGGATGCACACGCATACACGACACATGTACCCAGTGCACACATGCACACTTCCCCGGGGGCCTGTAACGCTGCTCTAACCCCAGTTCCTTCCTCCTCTCTGGGCCTCAGCTCGCCCCCAGGCCTGGGCGGCGAGGTGGACCATCACCCACATTCACAGACAACAGGGCCGAGGGCCAGAGACAGTGCAGTGACAGGCAGGTCCCATAATCGCTCTGAGCTCCCCAACCCCTGGAGCTTCTGAAAGTGGGAATGACCCTGCACACTGAGGACATGCAGGAGTGACCGCCGGCCCCCGAGGTACTGCAGGGTCAAGGCCGTGAGCACAAGGGCAGCCCAACTCCTTGCCATGCCTGGTGGAGGGCACAGGCACAGTGGCTATTTACATTCACGACATCCCCAAATCCTCAGCATAACCTGAGGAACTGAGGCTTGGAGACCTCCACCCAAGGTGGCCCAGGTGTTCAGAAGTAGAGCCTCAAGCCTTTTGGCTCCAGAGCTCCCACTCCTAACCGTGGGCCTGGCCTAGAGGTTGGGCAGAGTGCCGGGACCTCTAGGCCAGACACTGTTCCTCTCCTTTGCCAGCTCTGAGCCAAAAAGTTTCAAGGATCAATCGTTCATCAGCAAACGCTGTTCCTCACCCAGTTCCAGGCCTGGCGATAGTCATCCTCTGAACTGCAGTCTGCACCCTGTTTTCCTGGTACTTCCCAGGGAGAGTCGCCTAATTCACGCCAGCAGGAGCACAGTCTCCTGCACCCCAGAATCTAGGCCTGAGGAGCATACCCTTTGGAGAAGGAACCCCAAGTGAGTGTGCTTCTGAAAATTCCTGCTCATTTTTCTGCTGCAACGTCTCTTCCATGTGTTTCAAGGGTAGAAAATCGCAGAAGTTTTGCTCACAGCTCTCACCTCTTTCTCCCCTCCCCTGCAAATAATCGCTGTTTGGAAACTTTTACAAAGGAAGCGGTTGAGTTTGTAGCTGCAAGATGTGGAGACGAAGAGCAAGAAACCACCACCCGCACCCCAGGCAGGCGGTTCGCGGGGCGGGGCTCCCCCAGCACCTCGCTGCCAGCGCTCCTGCCCAGCACAGCCCTGCGTGCAGCCATGCGTCCTGCCGGGGTACTGCTGGTCGTCTGTGGCCTGGTCCTGGGTGCCACGGGGGACCCTTCACAAGGTAAGAGGGGGCCTCCCCACTGTCCAGGCGCCGTGAGCTTGCCCCCCAACCCCGTTCCCAAGGCACGTTCCAGGGGACCTCACAGCAGCTGCCTTTGTGGGGAGCAGGTTTCGGCAGAGAGGGGGACTGGGGGTGTCTGGGGACCGGGGAAGTGCCTTCTGTCCCCCGCCGCTCCAGGGGTCTGCGAGTACCTAAGGGAGGCCCGCCACAGCCCCTCCGCGGAGACAGCGCACAGGGTAGCGGTCAGGCCATTTCTATTTGATGGTGCACCCTTCCTGCCTCCGCTGCTGCCCTGTGACTTGGCGCGGGGGACCCTAAGTCTTCATCCTTCCAGCCAGGCCAGAGCTGGGGGGAGGGCGAGGGAAGCCGCCACCTGTAGGCCAGGAAATGAGGCACAGAGAGGTTAGGCAACTTGCCCAGTAACACAGCCCGTGAGCACCTGCCCCCATGCGCACGAGGAAGCTGGTAGCCGGGGCTTAAGTAACCAGCAGGGGGTGAGGGGTACAGCCCCCAGGTAGCAACTGGTCTCTGCCCTCCTCCCTCTTTGAAGAGGTCCGGAGCCTGGCCACGGGTGACCAGGTCGGGGGTGCCCAGGCAGGTGCCCAGGGGACAGCCTGAGCCTCTCAGTCCCTGGAGGTCACAGCCTCGGGAGTGGGTGACACCGCCTGGGGCTCTGGACCATCTCAGGCACCATGGGGACAGGACATCCTGCCTCTGCCCCTCCCCCAGCCGCGGTCTTAGCTCACACCATGAAGCCTCACGGGTCCTCTCCTCCGGGAGCTGTCTGTCCTCCTGGGCCCCCTTAGTGCCCAACCGAGGAGGCCAGGCCAGGGAAGTGGCTGGATGTTCAGACCACGGAAGTGACTCCCTCTGAAAGCCTGAGTGAGGGGCCCGCCATCTCCACTGCACTGGGATGTAACGTTCGTGCCCTCTGTCCCGCTTTCCTAAGCTGCTTCTGCCAGCCTCGTTTCCTCCCCTAACAAGCGGGGCAGAAGCAGGATTGCATGGCCCAGGAGGCGCTGGACGCTGGCCTCCTTTCCTTGGCAGGACTGCCTCCCCTCTGCTGGGGTTTGGTGCTGGACCAAACCCTCTCCAACCCAGTCCCGCACCTGCCCCCTCGGGAGGTGGAAGACGGCCTGCCCTTGACACAGCCCTCTGGCTGGCCCGGCCCTCCCCCGTCAGGCCTGCTCTCAGCCCCGCAGCCCAGATGGAGGAGGGTCCAGGGTCCAAGCCACATGCAGAGGCCTTGGGACCTGGAGCCTCTCTGAGCCTCAGTCTCACTGTCCATGAAATGGGTAAACCACTGCACCCCTCCGGCCCTGGAGGCGCCTGGCTGCGGTGGCCCACGGAAGGCAATGCCCCAGGTCTGGGGTGGGGGGCAGCCGCCCACCCGCCTGCCTGCACCCCTGCTCCTGAGCCTCTGCTGGCCGCAGGCCCTACGCCACACAGATCCTGTCTGCTGCCTCCGTCAGGTGACAGGTGACGGCCCCAGCGAGGGCCTCGGGCTCGAGTGAGTGGCTTGGAGGCCCCGGTCTGGGGGTCGAGCAGAGACAGCTCAGCCCCAGACCCGAGTCCGCCCCTCAGCCCCACGGCCTTCCTCTGAGAACAGACCCTAGAGCCTTCCGTGGTGGGAGGACGGTGGCCCCGAGCGTCGCCACCTGGGCACCTGGCTTCTCCCCACCCCTGGCGCTCAACTACGCTGACCTGAGCCCAGCAGCCGCCCTCCCCAAGCCCTTCAGAACCTAGGAAATTGCTACATCGATTTCTTCAGCCACTTTTCCTTCGGTTGAAAATGGAAGCCCTTTTTCAACCTGACTCTCATCTCTCCTGGGAAGCCCTCCCAGTCGGGCTCACAGGGGCCCATCTTCCCATCACAGGCCGCCTGGCAGGGCCTGGGGTCCACCAGCCATCGTCACCAGTGGCGGGACCCAGAGACCACCCACCACAAGGGAGGCCCACGCCGGCCTGCATCCCGGGGCGGGGGGGGGGGGGGGGGGACTGCTGCATCTCGGCGTCAGGGCCACTGACCCACCCTCTGCATTTTGAGGTTTCTTTTTCCCAGTGGGGACACCCATCTGCCCTCAGAGCCCCACTGCAGCCATTTCGCACATTTGATAATCATGACACTATGGCATGTCCTTTATCCACAAGATCTTCCTGTGGATGGTCTCCTGTATTTCCACCACAACCCTGTGGGCTTGGTGCCACCATCACCCCATTATACAGATGAGGACACGGAGGCTCAGAAAGGTCAAGCAGTTTCCCCAAGGCTGTACAGCCTTTGAGAGGCAGAGTTGGGACTCGCTCTGGCCATGTCCCAGTGGATTAAGGCGGGGACTAACCAGCATCCTGTTTGTGCCAGGGGACACCTATGCTCTCAGAACAACGGGGCTACTCATTAGTTAGAGCCCCCAGAGCACAGCCGGGTGGGTGTGGCCCACGGAATTAAGGGCAACCACCAGCGCACTGAGTTCTGGTGTCACGCGAGGGGGCGAGGCTCGGAGTGAACCTCCAGGCGGGCAGTGGACAGCAGCACCCCGCTCTGTGGGCACAGCCCTCCTAGTGTGCGCTCCGGGACCCCGCCCGTGACATGACAAGGGCCCCGTGATGCTGGCAGGGAAGCAGCCTCCACGAGGAGACCACCGGGGACACGGTGGGGCGGCCTCCAGCAGGGGCCTCCGCGTTCGGCTCCTGGGCACCCTGGTTCCCTTCTCGGGTCCCCCCACCTCCCGGCCACACACAAGACACTCCTGAAACAGGAAGGGGTGGGGAGCCCCAGCTGCCTGAGCAGCCCCCTCTCCCTTCCACGCCAGCGAGGGAGGGGCTGCGCGGCCGGAGGCACCGGACTCTCCAAAGGGCCCAGCACCCCCACCGGGCTTCGGTGCATCTGTGGACGCACAGCCAGCGTCCCAGGCTCCAGCGCCTCCTACGGGACGTCATCCCACGTCTTCATTTTTCAGAAAAGCAAGTTGAGGGGCGTTTACCAAAACCATTTGCTGCTGGCTCATTTTACCAGCTGCTCTTTGTCAGGAAGTTGTTGTCCTCTCCTGGGACATTTGCTGCATGTTTGGTGGTGATTGGAGGGCAGACTCCATCCTCTTTAACCTGCATAGAAACAGTTAACTGCTGCCGCAACCCAAAGGGCTGCTGACAATGTCCCCCAAGCTCCGGCTCCACCTGCTCAACTGTGCACCTGCCTTGAACCCCTCGATGTTTGTGAAGTGCCCACACACCAGTGGAGGGAATTGAGTGCCCCAACTGGTGAGGGCAAGTGCAGAGCCTGGCCACCGAAATCAGTGGGGCCGGTGTTAGTTCTGAAGAAGGGGGTGTAGGGACAGGACAGGACAGGACCTGGAGTAGGAATCACTTGTGATTTACATGGAAAGTTACACTTTTCAGCAAGAAACATCAGAATGTTTCCTTGACGTTTTGCTTCCCATTCTGACCACCAGGGGAGTAGAGACTCCTTGACTCCCTTGAATCAGGTTGAATCAGGGGGTGTCCAAGGGGCCTGGGGCGATTTCACAGAAGGGGGTGGCCGGGAGTCCACTGGTGCAGCCTGAGCAGCCCAGGGGCCTGCGGGATCCCCAGCGTGCTGGCTCCTGGAGCAGGTCCCGGCTGTGCCAGGGCAGGTGGGAAGGATCCGCCAGAGGCAGGTCCCGCACTGGTTCCTGCCCACGCTCTGGGTCCCAGGGCCAGCTTCACCGCCCAGGTCTGAGACGACAGGGGCTCACATCTCCGCCCCGGGGAGTCTGCTCCGGCCCCAGGAAAGCTGAGCCTCTGCCGTCCTCCCTCCAAGCCCCGCGCCCCTGCACACTGTGCTCGCCCGGTGCTCTTCCAACCATGCATCCGGGGGCGGCTGGACCCCCCGCTCAGTACCCAGCACAGCGCTGCTGTCACCCTAATCTTCCCGAGTCTCCGGCCCCCCATGTCTTGCCAAATCTCTTGCCATCTTGAGTCATTTTTTTCAAGACCAGCTGAAGAGCTACTTCTCTCCCAACAGCAGTAAGGGGCCCTCTTCTCTCCTTCCTGACTCAGCCCGCCCCTCACCACGGTGTCTGCCCGCCTCCCTCTTCCCAGTGCCTTTCTGGGCCAAAGCCTCCACGCCCTGCCCAGCAGGGGATGGGGGAGGGAGTCCGGCTCATTTGGAAGCCTCACTTCTCTGCGCTGCCCGGCCCCTCCCCACCCTAGCGCATGTGATGAAGAGTGTTTGCTCCTCCTCACAACCTCTCCTTCTGGTTGTCCTTTCAGTCATCACCAGGCCACCACCTGCCACCGGTGTGAGTCACGATCCCCCACTCTGGCCCCCACACCCAGCCTGCAGCTAAGGGCGGTCAGGTCTGCCTCATGCTCTGCTCTCTGCCCTCTAACTGGTCCCCACCCCCAGCTCCCTCCTTGAGCCCCTTCTGCCGGATCACCGTCCTGCCCCCAACCTGGACTTGCCCACAGCACCCATCGAGAAATACTTCTTGAGAGAAAAAGAGAAAAAGAACACGGCTTTCACACCTAGGTTTAACCCACCCTGCACTCCTTTGAGGCCTGTTTCCTCCCTGTAGATGGGACCACGGCCGGCCTGGGGGCCCCCTTGGCGGTGGTGGGAGAGGGTTAGCTGGCTGGGGCCCAGGGCCCCCCCACCCCCGGCTGCCTGTCTTCTTCCGGAAGGAGAGCCCCTCTTTGGGCTTATTCTGCACCAACCTTGCCCTGTGGACATTCTGAAGAATCGCTCTGAAAATAGGTTTGACTTTTCAACTTTTTTAAATTAAAAATGGGGTTCTACTGTTTGTTTAGATAACTCTGCTGATGAAGCCTCACTTAACTGAAACCTTTATTTTAGGAAATGTAGGTAAAAATAAACCAACTTCAATGTTTCCTATAACCTCTTTGTAACTTTACCGAAATCGCTTAGGAACTGACATCACACGTTTGGCAGAGACATTCATCGGAGGTTTGGCCTCACCTAGTTTCACTTCATTATTATAATCATGTTAAGTTCAAGAGAAATTAAATGTAGTATACTTTATTTAAAAAACAGGTAGCAGTGGTTACCTTTGCAACACTAAGAGTGAGCTCTGTTTCTGTTGTACTTTTCTGTTTTTTTCAAGTTTCCTACCAAACAAGTAAGCTTATAATCAGAAAAAGCAATATATGTAATTTGTACAAAGAAAAAATAGCCGTGGATATAGACCCACAAACACATGGGAGACTGGACCGCCCACCAGGTGGTCCTTCCCATCTGCTGTTCGGACTATGCTGACAAGCAAAAATCAAGCTGTTTTCCAAACAGAAAACCACACTGGACTTCCTGTCGTCAACAGCAGGCCAGCAGCCCTCCCAGCACCAGAGTCAGAGCCACGGGCTCAGGGCCCAGCCAGCCGACCAACCCAGCTGCTGCGTCCAGAGACCTCAGCCACGGCCCAGCCCAGAGTCTGCGGGGACGTCATGTGAGGGCCGGATTATGGCAAAGGAGATTCTCAGAGACGTTGGGGACAGAGCTTCGTGGGGGACGAGCGACAACCTCACCTGCTGGGAAGCTCTCATGGGGGTGGAGCAGACCTCCCAGCTGAGGGGGCCTCACAGAGCCATCCAGAGCTCCATCTCGACCCAGGGACCCAGCTGGGGCCCACCTGCCAGGAGGGGTCCCGCTTGGACGGGCAGTGCCAGCCCCTCTTACAAAGAGGCTGTCATGAGCGCCAGCGGCTCACCCCCAGGGTCATGGGCCCTCCGCAGACCCAACCCAGACCGGACTCACGCCTTCTCTGCCCACTGCCAGAGCGCCCTCCTCCGCTCCACCCACCTGGAGAGGAGACCCCTCAGCGAGGCCGCACAGGGCCGGCTCTGGCCGTCCTGGTTCTCGCACCCGGTGGGGGTCTCGTGTGTCCACTGCCACAACAGACGTCCAGTTCTAAGGAGGGCTCTGTGCAGACCTCAGGCGGCGGTGGAACCAGCCTCCTCCGAAAACCTCTCTCTAGGCTGATGGGCTCACTGACACCCTGGCAAGACCTCCCCACTGAGTTGAGCTGGCGTGCGCCGTGTCTCACTCTCTGCTGTGACCCGCGTACAGGCCGGCTCCCAGAAGAGGTCCCAGTGTACTGGACTGACCCCAGCCCGGGCTCCTGGACACATAGCCGCACACGGGCCGTCCTGCCAGGTGCCTGGGTCCCGGCCCAGCAAGCCCACTGACCCTGACCCCCCCCCCAGCTGAGGTGAAGGTCCTCTCAGTCCATCAGCCCCGTGGCTGGGGGGCCCTGTCTCCAGCGGGACACCCCCATCCAGCCCCTGAGGAACAAAGCCCCCAAGCACTGCCGACCTCACACCACTGTTTTCCTCCCACGAGTCGAGACTTCTTCACAACCAGGGAACCGAGTGTCCTCAAGACGGCGGGGCCCACACCCAGCACCCTGGGTGTGCAGTCCCAGCGAGTCCCCCGTGAGGACGGAACCCCTCCTTCCCGCACTCAACGCCCGGAAGCTCGTCCACGAGTCTCCACTTCCTGTGGCTCCAGCGGGTCCACCACGTGCTGACCCCACCCCCACTGAATGCACCACAGGTGCTCCCCAAGGTCACGGCCAAGGGAGGCAGAGTGACCTTCCAGGGCAGTGCAGGGCAGTGGACCCTCCACACCGGCCAGGACGCAGCGGAGCCCCGATGCAGGCCGTGCACGAGGCGCGGACCCCACGCTCCACGCAACTCAGTGAAAGAAAACAGCTGAGCCGACACCACGGGGTGGGTCAGCTCCGGGTCACTTCTGGCACAAGATGATTTCAGGAAAATCTGGGGAGTTCTTAGAAAAGAGAAGTAATCTACAACCCAAACCCTCTTCCCATTCTCCCTCCCCCCCCAATTTACTTTTTAATATAAAAGCAGTCCGTGACCACTGCAGCAAAACTGAGAAACATAAATTTGAAATCAAGTCACCCCTGAGCCACCAACTAGAAAAGCCACCACCCACCTGTTGCCCAAACACCCCAAAGGAGGCAGCACATGGGCGCCGTGGGGACCTGGCAGCTGGGCGGATTCGCTCCAGAGTCCTGGGGGCGGAGGACGGCCTTCGAGCACTTCCCCTCGGCCACTTGCTGGGGACAAGCTGAGGGCTCGAAGCCAAGGGCAGCCTCAAAGGCCAGGGCCGACTTCTCGGAGCACCAGGGCTCATCCTGACAGAGGGTCCAGGCCTGAGGGCGGGCAGTGGTGTCCAGGCTCCTGTAACTGTTGGAAACAACCTGGGTTCTGAAAGGACAGAACCCAGGGACACATGCGGGCAGGGACAGGACGGGACCACATCTTATCCACCTCTGCGCCGCCCACCGCACTGGCCTTCGGCTGAGGACGGGGCAACCACGGGGACGGAGGGCAGACGCACTGGGGGGCGAGAGATGGACGGGCCGGCAGGGTACACGGCCAGGGGAGGGGAGAACAGGCCGGGTGGGCGGATGGCGAGGGGTGGACGGGCCGGGCGCCACACTGGGAGCAGAGGCAGGAGGCGTGATCCCTGGACCAAGGACCCCCCCACAGTAATGTTCTTGTCTGGTTCTGTTTCTCGTCCAGATTTTTGTTCCCAGATCCTTAACTCGGGTGTAAAGCCAGGATTTCCCAAGACTATCAAGACCAACGACCCGGACGTCCTCAGGGCAGCCAGACACAGCGCCGAGAGCTTCAACAACTGCAGCAACGACGCCTTCCTGTTCCGGGAGTCGCACGTCAGCAGAGCCCTCGTCCAGGTGGGGTCCGGGCTCAGGACTGCCCAAGGCGGCCAGGTCTGACCACCTAGAACCGGACCGGGGCCACCAGAGTCAGGCACCGAGGCCGGCGCTGTCTCTCACTGAACCAGGCTCCTCCCAGGCAGCACACAGGATGTGGGGGAGGGCGGCTACCACGGGGCACAAGCTGCCCCGCCGCCCACCTTCAGGGCTGCCTGCCTGCCGGGCTGCCCGCAGGCCACTGCTCCACGGCCCCAAAGCACTTCCGGCCACGTCCCCCAACCACTGCCCCGTCCCTGCAGGAGTGTCCCACCCTGCGAGGTCCCCACGCTTCTCAGCGGCCCCATACGAGCAGCTCAGTGCTCCCCCTCCCACGGGGACACCACGGGGCAGCCAGGCCTGGCTCGTCCTGGGTCCCGAGAACACAGGCCAATGAGGGTACAGGACACAGTCAGTGACAGGACGCAGCCACTCCCGAAAAGCAGGGGCCCAGTGCAGCCGGTCAGCAAGCTTCGCGGTCACTGACCGGGGAGCTGGCCTTGGGGAGAGAGACCCACAGCCCCGAGGATGTGTGCTGCCCGACACCACCCCACATACTGACTCACGATAATGGTCACCCCTGGGTACAGGACTGGGGGGTGACTTTATCGTCTCTATTCTCTTTGGCAACCGCAAACTCTCAGAGCAGGATGCTGTCCCTATCACGGAGGGTGTTCTGCGTGGGTGTAAGTAGCCAGTGTCAGGACTCCAGGGGCCCAGACCCGGGGACTGGGGTCTTCAGTCTCCACGTCTGCAGGAGCGCATGCCCAAGCCTGGGGGGAGGGAGGTGGGCCCCCAGCTCACCCCATCTCTCACCATGTCCTGGACCCAGTGACCCAGGCCCGCCCTCTATCCCCTCAGATAGTGAAGGGCCTGAAGTTCATGCTGGACCTGGACATCAGCAGAACCACCTGCAAGAAGACCAGGCACTCGAGCCTGGACGACTGCAGCTTCCAGACCAACCGCACCCTGAAGCGGGTAAGAGGGCTCTGGCCTCCCCACCGCTCACCACCCCCCAGCCACCTCCACAGCCTCGGAAATCACCCTCGGCACTGCTCTACCTGCGAGGTTCCTGATCCCACCCCTGAGCAGCGCCCACGCCCACCCCCGACACGGGAGAGCGAGAGGCAGCCCCCCAGGACTTCCCAAACGACCACCCCTCCTCGTTCCCACAGGCACATCTCCAGGGAGTAAACACTGCAGGTTTGGGGGTGGGGGGAGGGCAAAAGAAAACTTGTAGATAATTGAGAAATTTTATATACACACATGGGGAGAGCAGATGTGGCAGAATTTGGTAATTTGTAAATACATGTGTTGAGTATACATTTTTGAATTATTCTTTCAACTTTTCTGTAGATTTGAAATTTTTCAAAATAAAATCAGGGCAGGGAGCGAATTCTTCAGTAAAGAAAACACACATGCACATGCGTGGGCGCACACACGTGAGCACACAAGCACAAGCACACATGTGTACACACACACACACACACACACCTGCCCGAGGCAGTGGCGCTGGGAACCCACCTCTGCGGCGGGTTAGGTCGTCCTGGCGGGGTGGGAAGCCTCCATAAAGGGGGACCCTCAGGCCACCCTCATTTCAGACTCTCAGCTGCTACTCTGAAGTCTGGGTGGTCCCCTGGCTCCAGAGCTTCGAGGTGCCTGTCCTCCGCTGTCACTGACTCCCGCCTCCCAGCTCCATCCCTGCTGTCGTAGGCCCTGGGAAACAGCATCTCCTGAGAGCAGAATGGCGGTGCCAGGGGTCAGCGCAGAGCCCCCCCACGGCTGGATTGAACACATCAAGTCTCCTTCCAAACTTAACTAGTCTCCCCGACACTGTGCACCTAGATTTAGGGTCTGCACAGACAGGGCGAGTCCTCCAATGGGGATTACACGGGTTCTCGACCCCGAGGGGCCCTCCCACCTCACTGCCCCGAGGTCCCAGGCCCTCGAGGAAAGCCCAGAGGGCCATCTTTCCATCTGAATAATCGTTCCAGCACTGGGCAGGAACCAGGCCACCAGTGACCTCTTGGGTGAATAGTTAGGAATAAACCTGAATAAAGAACTGATCACCTCGAAGCAATGCCTGCTGCTTGACCTGTTAAGGGGAGAATGGGGAAGTCAGGAGGGCCCCTTCCCTCCACAAAGCCCTGGGGGGCTTCACCACTGAACCGTACTGAAGACCAAAGCCCCACGGCCCCCCATCTCCAGCTGCGCTGTCTTCTGCGCATCCCACCCCCACGTTCTCTGCTGCCTCAGGCTCGGCAGCTGCACCTGGGCAGGTGGGCAGGGACGGAGCCAGCAGACCCCACCGCCCAGCACAGAGAGGGAGGCAGGGTGGAGGACCTGCTGGGAGGGGGCACCGCCGTGGGTGGGAAGGCGGGAAGGCCTTCGCAGTGGAGGCGGCACAAGGCTGGGCCAAGCGGGAGGAGGGGACCAGACGCCTGCACCGTGAGCCCGGGCGTCCTCATCCAACTACGGATTAGCGCAAAACGTGCTGTCACCTTTAAAAGAACGACTCGGTAATTCACAGGAAACAGAAAATGTGCGTTAAATTCATACGGCGACTTAGCTCACTGTCATAAACGTGACAAACGCGAACCCCCAAGTGAAGTTCCTCTGGCTCCTGCAGCGATAAGAGTCACGATAATTCCACAGCCGCCTCCATTTCTGTGGCCCTGACTCACCTCCTGGTCACTAATTCAGGGGCAGTGGCGGCCACTATGCCACGCGATGCTGAACTCGTTCAAGACTCTGAAAGCCCCTGAAGGCAGCCCTCTCGTGAACACAAGCAAGTTCAGCCCCTGCTTGACCCCATCCATCAGCAGGACGGCAGGCACACTGGGGTCCAGCACCAGGGCCAGACGCTTCCGGACACACCTGTGGGGCCCCCGTGACTGATGCAGGGGACACAAGCTCTGAGGTCCCCTCCGTCCTCACTTTCAAACACGCACCAGAGCACAAGGCCAAGTGTCTCCTGACAACTATGAGACCAACCGGACGCTGCGCCACAGGCCTCACATGGTGTGCGAAAGGAGAGGTGTGACGGGGAGCAGCCTCACGGCACCCCTGCCCCCAACTCCCCCTGTGCCCGTGACAGCGTCACTTACCACAGGGAGTGGATGTCAACCAGTGGTGGCCTGAAGTCCCATGCTGCCACCCAATTCCACCTGTTTTTTAAAACTTATCAGCTTTGCTCTAAGAGGGAATGATTCTGACAGTGGGAAGCTGCCCCTTCATCTCATTCACTGTCACTGGGAAAATGTAAAGTTAAGGATACAGGAGTCTAAGACATACAGTACCAGAATTATGACCAAGAAGAAGAAACACTTGAGGTCTCAAACTGACCAAAACCAGTCAAACTCCCGACAGACAGGCCTGCCCTGCTCTGTGTTCCAGAGCCTCCCCGCCAGGCCCTCCGCCCCTGCTCACCAGCCGTGCAGACTCGGGGATCCAGCTTCAGGGCCTCCACTCCAGATGCAGCCGAGCCCGCCCCGGGTTGCAGACGGGCCAGGCCCTGAGGAACGCAGCCACCCAGAGGACCACCTGCAAGGCTTAGCCCCGCTGCTGTCCCACCTCGGTGCCCGGGGACAGAGGCACCCGCAGGTCTGACCCCTGGACTGGGCAGCCACCCTGCCTCCTCGCCCCCAGCCACCTGTGCCCCTAGGCAGGTCCCTCCCCAGCCTCGGTTCCCCCGTGAGACGCGGCCACGTCTCCTTATATCACAAAGAGGTCAGTGCACATGAAAACTCAACACGGCAGAGCAAAGGCTGATGAAAAAAACCTCAACGCGGGGCCTCTGTCCTACAAAAGGCAGCAACTGAGTCCTGATGAAGTTTTTGTAGCAGATGACAAAGAAGCACACAGTGAATGAATCACTTGATTTAATTTTAAGAGCCTGTTAGTAATTCCCATTAGAGCAAATCCGTTTCATGTTTACAACAAAAACCTATCATAAATTTAAGCCTAATGAGGCTATATTTTGCACCTCATCATAGCAAATTACCAGATAAAACACAGGAAATGACACTTTGAGACAGAAAATCAACATCTGAGTCAAAACAAAAAAAAAGACACCTTTGCTGAAAACTGTGAAAAGCTACCAGCTTCTCTGCACTGAGAGCGCAGCCCTCAGTTCCCAACCAAGAAGAAACGTACAGGGTCAGCGCGCTTGGGTTGTGTGTTTTCAAGGCAGAATGGTCAGGTTTCACCTTACTATTCCTGCAGACTCGATACACGGGTGCACTGTTGCCTGTTAAAAAGCATTTCGTATGAAGTTACATCACCTGACAGGACACGGGTCACATCACGGCCATGCAGCCAGTCTGACTCTGCTGTACGTGGCTGTGCGTAAAGCTGGCCCCGAGCAGGCAACTCGGAATGAGCCCCCATCAGATCCTGACTCTCTCCCCTAAAATGGAGAGGAGCAGGGAAGGGAAAGGAGCTATGAACCAGCACAAGACACAAACGGTTCAAGTCTCACCACGATGTCGGCCATCCTTGACGTTCAATGTCATCCCCTAGTCAAAATACCATCTTTTCAAGTCACAAAGACAATTCCAGAGACACAATCCCTGACGTGTTATCACAAATACGCGGGAAAGGAAGGAGCAGACATCAGCCCCACCTTGCAGAATGGAAACAGGAGAGCAGTGTCATGTGGACTGAGCCAGCGTGGGAGGCAGGCGGCCACAGGGGAGGCCCCGAGCAAATCTAAACATGACCCCAGCAGAACGGCCCTCACGACAGGCAGAGGACAAGACCTCACTCACTGTTAAAGTAGATTAAAGCACAGAAGAAATTCCAAGGCAACACCATCAAGAGGTTAATCAGCAGAAAAGTCCATTTAATTACCATAATCACATGGATCACCCCACAACCAGGACCATGTGTGGACACACCCGTCAGGAAATACAGCAGCGTCAGGCTTGTAACACTAGAGCAGACGCAACCCCAGCACGTGCACTATTCACACCTGAGTCTGGGGTGAGGAGCCAGGTGTATGAACAGGACTCCTGGTGCCCAGCGCCCACCTTCACTCCCCATCCTCTGATCCGCACGGCAGGCTGTCCATGGAGAAGCCGGTGAGTCCTCTGAGCTGCTGGAATCAACGTGCTCTTCCTCCACACACACCCAGGTCCTGGCCTTCAGAGCGCTGGCGGGGACCCGGGTAGGGAGGGGGCCAGATGCAGCAGGAGGGTGGGAGCCACGGGAGGGATGCCCAGGGCCGAGGCTCGGGCCTCACTTGACTCTGGGGAACGTAGCCGTGCCCTCTTCGCCTGCACAGCCCATCCGAGGCTTCACACACGTTTGCCCTGAGTTCTCCGCGCCCTCCCGGAGCCCCTCCCACAAAGACAGGTATCACCCATTTAACAACAAAGGCATCGAGGCTGGCAGGACACAGCCAGCAGCAAAAGTGAGACGCCAGCCGACTCACCCACAGCTCCATCCCCACACCTGAAGCCTGTTAAGTGCACCAAGTCCCCGGGTCCTAAAGAATCACTGCACTTGGGAAGGTTTTTAAGAGAAAAGGGCTTTACGTGGACTCATCTCCCCCACGGCAGATGCAAGGCCAAGTCCAGGTAAGGGTGTCCCAAGAGGCTGCACCACACCTCCGCGGACCGGCAGGTGCAGGTGGGAAGGGTGTGTCCACGCACCTCCTGGCCCAGGGGTGGCGCGCAGGGCAACGACGGGCCTAGGCAGACTGCAGGCGGAGTCTGCAGAGGAAAGGGGACCTAAAGGAGCCCAGGTACAGGTGCCCGTCATGCTCGTGCACCTCGCTCACGTAAGCGGCCACCTGCCCATCAGGGTCGTGCAGGCTCCTCCGGAAGGCCCCGCTGTCACTGAGCTCCAGGACGAGGCTGTACCGCGGCACAAACTTCATCACCGTCTCCTGGCTGAACAGCTGAAAGGGAAGCACAGTGAGAGGGGAGCGTGACGCGGGCCACGTGGAGTCCCGCAGGCCGGGCACCGTGGCTCTCGTCACCTGCTGTGCACGTCCCACCCACCCTGCCCCCCACCTCTCCCAGCTGCTGGACCACCTCCCCACCGGCTCGCTTCCACACGGCACTGCAGCTGCCTTTTTAAAATATTGGCACACCCCACACCTGAAAAATTCAGTCAAGAAGTAGCTTGTGGAGCCAAGCAGGGTAGGTGCGTGCAGGGGCGGCCCAGACCAGAGAGTCGGTCTGAGCAGGGAGAGTCCACGCTGGAGAAAAGACAGGGCCATGGCTCCAAGCAGGGTGTCAGGGCCCAAGCAGGGGAGATGGTGTCCTGCAGCAGGGTGACCTGGCACAGGCCATGAGCCCTTGAGAGGTAAGGCCCCTGCACACGGCTGGGAGGAGGGAAAAGGGCTGGCATGGGTGCTAGAGCCCTAGCCGGGGCCATGTGATGCGGGGGCCACATGACAGCTGAGGCCACGTGACAGGGGACAATGGCTACAGACAGGGACAACTGGGGAATCTGATCACATAGGTATGAAGGAGCATGAGACCCAGGTTTTTCACCCTTAGAGAAGGGAAGTACAAACACAGACGGTAAGAAAACTGGCAGCTTAAAACACACCCCCAGCTCTGTCACGAGGGCCTGGGAGCAGCGACACCCCGTCAGTAAGCACACTTGGCACCTGTCCCCTCTCGGAGGAGCCAGGATCCCTGAGAAACGGCTGATCCCAGAGCGGGGCAGGGAAAGAACGAGAGGAGCGTGAACAATGTGCAGGGCCAGGAAGCAGGAACTACTCCAAGAACGACTGGGACACATGCAAAGGTCAAGGGGCCATACGGATGGGGCTCCCACTGGCCACAGCCGGACAATGTGAGCATCAAAGTAAGCAACAATGGTTAACCGATCATAATCACTGATAAAACCATCAACCCCGAGATCATAATGACACTTACTAACTATCCCCACAAAATACTGATTAATTACAAATGATAAAGAGTAACTTCACAGTGGAAACCCGGCAGCCACCACTGGATGAGGTGACGGGCACTGCAGGGACAAGTGGACACCAGGCACCTCCCGACAGGTCACACAGAGGGCACCGGAGAGGCACAGCCTGAACCTGACCGTGAGAAACACCAGGCAGCCCAAGGCAGGGACATTCTGCAGCAGAGCTGACCTGGGATCCTGAAGATCAGGTCTGGGAGCTGCTCCAGGCTGAAGGGGACAAGGAGAGGCAGCGACTAAGCCAGCCCGACCCTGGGCACAGTCCCACTACAAAGGACACCCCTGGGCCACTGGCGAGCCTGAGCTGGGTCTGTGCACCGGAGGGTCACCCGTATCTGCGGGATATCCTGTCCCAAGGGGGTCGTCCTTGCTATAGGAACAGTGCTTAGAGTGTCCGAGGGCGACTGGTCAGCCACTTGCCTGCAAACAGCTGAGGGAAAGACGTTCTCTGTTCCCTTCCTGCTGCTTTTTAGGTCTGATGTTGTATCAAAACTAAAAAAAGAAAATCCTCAAAGACTTCAACAACATTCTGAAGAAAATCTAACCTCCTTTTCAAGTCTGCAAGGCCTGTGGTCCTCTCCCACCTCCCACCTGCCCCAGACCCACCATCTATCTCCCAGCCACATGAAGACGCCGGGCCACTCCTGCCCAGGACGCCCATGTCCGAGAACACGCCCACCCCGCTGGCTCTTTCTCACGCACGGTCTTGGCTCCTGATGCAGACACTGTTCTAGGCGCTGAGGATAAAGGAGGGAACTCAACAGGAGAAGCACCTGCTCTGATGGAGCACACGTCCCACCAGGGCAGAGATGCATCCTATCAACCAGGGGAGAGATGCGATCACCACGGACAGAGCACATCCTCTGATGGGTACCAGCTTCGAGCACTCACTGTACTCAGCTAAGGGTATCATCTGCATATTCTCATTAAATTTTTCCATCACCTAATGAAGTGCTATTATTCTTCCCACTTGACAGATGAAGAAACTGAGGCAGAGAGACCACGTCCCCTGCCCAGAGCCCCACAGCTGGTCAGGCCTTCCTCAAAACCCTTCTCCTTGCCCACTCTGCCATTCTGCCCCCTCCAGGCCCCAGCAAACAGATGTAACTCTGCAGCCGATGATGCGTCATTTCGGAACAGTGACCTGCCGAACTCGGAACAACACTGAAGGACGTGGGCCAGCCTCACTGAGAAGGTGCCCGCAGCCCTTGGCGGGGCACAGACACAGGGCTACGTGCCGCACAGACTCAGCAACTGCTGCCCAGCACCTTCCAGGACCTTAAGTCTCAAATAGTTTAGTATTTGCAACTAAGGACATGGGCGGAATCCTATGAAGGGGGTGATGAGGCTCCGAGGAGGCAGGAGGAAGCGGGGCGGGAGGAAGGGGCACCTGCAACCACTCAAGGAAGAGCTGAGTTTGCTGGGGGCGGGGTCTGGGGGAGAGCGGAGAGCAAGAGGGACAGGCAGGGCAGAGGCCCCAACAGGTCATGATGGGGAGGGTGACGATAAAAATACCCAGACAAGGAAACCAGGAGAAAAAATCAGAGGGCTCAAATGTTTACATTTACATTACAAGGTGAAGAATAAAATGTGTTTTAAAGAAGTCATTAAAAGCACCAAATACTATAAGCAGAACTAGAATTTTCAGAGCTTCCATAAAGGTCAAAAAACCCATAATTAGATGCATTTTCATTTTGTTTTTTGAAATCAATAGTTTTCACAGTTACCTTAAAAATCATTCTTTTAAGATACGGTCTCTCGGATAAGAAATCCAACATGGAAAACCCAGGATTGGAGCGAATGGTCGACATGCCGACCCAGTAACCCCCGGAGCTGCTGGCTCGGATGTTGTCCGGGAATCCAGGCAAGTTCTCCACAAACAGGTCGGCCCCTCCTTTCATCAGGCCAGACACGTAGAACCTGAAAAATTCACCCAAGCAGGCAATGAGTGGCAGCCCCCCAACTGAAGGAAAAATTTTAGCCGAGCACCAAATTGGTCTTGGTCCCAATAACCGAATGGATACAACTGTAAACACGTCCATCACGAACGATGTCACGGCTGCTCCTAGAAGCCCTCAGAGCCCTGGGCCCAGCGAGAAGCAGGTGCAGGAAGCAGGGCCAGACCAGGCCCACCAGCAGGGAAAAGGGCCAGGATCGCAGTCAGCATTCCATCAAGACTCTGCCAGCCCATGACGTGCAAGAAGGCTGAGGAAGGGAGAGGGAAGATGACTCTCTCATCACACAGGACAGGCACCTGCTGCGTCACAGGCTCTGCAGCTGACACCTCACACCCGCCCGGCCCACAGCCCGGTGGACTTGACATCAGCTCACGCACCTCCTGATCCTCGCCATGGTCAATTCCGCCACCAGGACAAAGTCCTCCGCAGGAGAGAGCTGTACCCCGTTGGGGAACCGCAGGTGGTCCAGCAAAACCTTCACCTCCTTGGTCTCGGTGTCGTACTCCAGCAGGCTGCGAGAGCCAACAGCGGAGGGTCACACAGGGTGTCTGGGGGCCCCTGCTGGGCTGGAGCCCTGCTCCCGGTCTGGGCCCTCGGGCCAGGGCCTATGGAGGGGGACTCGTCCTCCACAAGAGTAGCAGGGCCCCCATCCTCTGCTCAGACCAGTTCCAGGCTGGCCCTGCAGGCCCATCCCTGTCCAGGGCAGACCCAGGCACCCTCCTCCAGAAAAGCCCACGGTCAGTTCTCTCGCTGACCTGAGCACTGGTTCAGCACCAGGGAGGGCCACCGTGGCTGCAGCCTCACAGGAGTCCCCTTCAGAGGCCACCTGTGAGATCTCTCCCAGCTGCGAGACCACACCCTCAGACAGCCTGGCCATTCTACCTTCATTACTCCAAAGAAGAAAGTGAGAACATCTCACTGTTTCATTGTGTCCGCCACCTGTTTCCAGGAGACAGTAAGATCCTCCCTTAAAAGCTGAGTACTATGCTCAGAAACACCCCAACAATTCCTGGATGTAATAAGCTCTGCGAAGTCACCCTGCCTGTCTACGGCCTCCCTGAAGAGAAGATCCGGAAGGAACACTCACCGACCATCATCCGTCCCCTCCATCACCAGAAGCAGATAATCTCGTCTTTGCCATTTGCTGCTAGAATCCGTAAAATAAATCTTCCTCCCGTCCCGAGTTACTGTAAGATCGTTCACAAAGGACATTTTCCTCCCCTCAATGGGTGTCTCGGAGGACAGCAGCAGTTTTACTTCACCTGAGGGAAGGGGGGGGAGGAAGAAAAGGAAAGAAGGGGAGAGACTTGCTTGTATTCTAAGAACGTGTATCTCAATAATTTCAAAATATCCATCGGCCTAACTGATTTAAAAGGAAAAACTAAATGAGCTTCTCCGTGTCCTGACAGAAGATTTATTCCTTCTTACAGTAAAAATCAGTGTTTTCCTTTCTTTCTATTAGGTGATGAATTTTTTTTAGACCAGCTCCACTAAAGGCAGAATCCCCCCTCTAAGGATGAGGAACTCCTTTTATCAAGACCAACTGACTTAAAAATCTGCTAAGAATCTTAGGTTAAAAAGGCAATTTTCTATTTGTTTGCTTAAGAGAATTATAGAATGTTCACCTCATCTGCTTTTAAATTTAAAAAGCAGGAATCGTAGTAAATCTTTTTAGATTGTAGCACAAACGTTCAAGGAGCGCTCAGCGCTTCCCATATATAATCCCATTTAAACCCCCCACAACTATCCCACATGGCAGGCACTCCCGTCATCCCTGCCCCGTGGGTGAGGAAAGCAGGCACAGAGAGGCTGAGTAACTCTCACACAGCCAGCAGCCAGCAGAGCAGGGGCCCGGTGCACCACCCACGATGGCAACTCCTCCCTCAGCATGAACCTCCCGCTGAAGCGCACACAGCAATACTGTAGCACTGATCGAGGTGACATCACGCCCAGTCAGGGGAGAGAAACAGGAGAAGGAGCTGGAGGAAGGAAAAATGAAAAGACAGAGAGGCAGAAAACAAACAGCGAGACCAGAAGCAGAGAAATACACAGAGAAGTAAAGATAAAAAGAGGAGCCTAACATCCTCAAAATGAGTCCTGCTGAGATCCTGTGGCTCAAACACAAAGGCCAGGGGAAAGGAGGGAATGCGCCAGAAGCAGGCATAAGGGAGGAGCCACACGGTGTGAATACTGGCTGGTACCTGCAGGTAATATTTTCAGTTCCATTCAGTGAGTAAGAAAAACATCAGGGTCTCCAGTAGACTGTACTGAACAAATTCTACTAAATCCATTTATAAATAAATGCACATATTGTTTAAAAGATCGGCAATCATCATAGAAGGAAACAAGTTACTGTCACTTACGTTTCCAGGGATTTACTTCAAATAGCCCTTTGTATGCATCAGCCACAAAAAGGGTCCCGTTGGGCCCGGCCCGGATGCCCAGGGGTCTCCCACAAGCAGGCTCGTCATCTCGGGTTTCTAGGGAAACAAACAGACAGGAATCAGTGGCTGGTCCAAGATTTGTGGCCCCTCAGTGTCCAAACACCTCCTCCACCCCGTCCTAAACCTGCATCATGCTGCAGAGAACAAAACAGACCATGGCATCAGAGACAGACTCGGCCCCCCGTGTTCCAGCCCCCCTAGAGCTCAGGACAATTGTCCAGCATGTCTAGAGGGACCACCCGAGAATCTGGATGTGGACATAAGCACAGCAACTGATACCCAAGAATCAAGTTCACATCAGCATCCTGAGACTCAAACAGTTAACTCAGGGACGTAAGCAGACACAGGCCCCACTCCCGAATACCCCAGAACCTCAGGAGTGGGATTTAAGCCCAACAGCTGGACCTGAATGCTGTGCCCATCCAGGGACATGGCAGGGTCCCTCCACCCGTCATAAAGGGAAAGCTCCTATTTTACTGCTTAGATCCATTCTCCTGTTCTACTACCTATACTCTTTTTAAACCTGTGGCAGAGCATATTTATTGCTGGGCACTCCCTGCAGGGCACTTATCACAGAGTGCTTACTGCAGGGTGCTTACTGCAGAGTGCTTACTGCAGGGCACTTACTATAGGGTGCTTACTGCAGGGTGCTTACTGCAGAGTGCTTACTGCAGGGTGCTTACTGCAGACTGCTTACTGCAGGGCACTTACTATAGGGTGCTTACCGCAGGGTGCTTACTGCAGTGTGCTTATTGCAGAGTGCTTACTGCAGGGTGCTTACTGCAGAGTGCTTACTGCAGGGCACTTACTATAGGGTGCTTACCGCAGGGTGTTTACTGCAGGGTGCTTACTGCAGTGTGCTTATTGCAGAGTGCTTACTGCAGAGTGCTTACTATAGGGTGCTCACCGCAGGGTACTTACTGCAGGGTGTGCTCCTCAAGGTATATACTGCAGGGCACTTACTGCAGAGGCACTTATAGGCAAAATACGGAGTGGGAAAAAGCAGGTTAAATACCCAAATGTAGAGTATGATTCCATCACATAAAACCATGTGTGGGTGTGAGTGTCCATGAACAGAAAGAAATCTGAAAAGTTATTCATTAAATTGTTAACAGTTACATCTGAGAAGACTCTGAGGTGATTTTTACTTTCTTCTCCGCGTTGTTCGCATTTCACCATAAAAATGCATCATTTTTAGAAAAACATTCTAGCTCTTAAAAAAAGATAACAAATAAGTCTGGGAGCTACCAGTTTTTAAACAGTGAGTTTCTAAAAGCTGAGTGACCTAAGGGTATTTCACTCTGGATGCAGGGCTGAGGTTCCTGAGGGGCTAGTGCAGGAATGTGCTCTAGCACGTGAGGAACAAAGCCCACACCTCTTGCAGCAGCTCTGGGGTGTGGGGGCCCGGCAGGGCCACGGCCACAGCTGGATGGGAAGCTGCAAGCACAGGTGGCAAATGAGGAGCCCAGGCAGCCTCTAGCTGGGCCGTCAGGCTCTCCTCCTCTAAGGACCCGACTTCTGGGGAACTCAGCTCCTCCTGGCACCCTCCTGGGTGCCTGGAAGAGACACACGTCAGGGGTCACTGACTTACTGCATGGGCCTGAGCCAAACCGGGCGATGGTCTCTACTTCACCGTTTTCAAGTTTTACGACTCGGCCATCTGCTGTACCAGTGAACATTACATCTGTTTAAAGATAGGAGGAAATAAGGGTGTTACTGGGTTAGCCTAAGAACTGTGCTCTCACAACCTTCTACAACAGAGGTGGCCAGTCTGTGTTTTTTATCTCCAAAGAGGAAACGGCAGTTTTGAAGATGAAGGCAAGTGGTGTCTGGGGACAAAAGTCTTAACACGTGCAGCGATAAACCCCATGGGGGCCTCAGAACCAGCATGGCCATGACCCTGAGGCTGGATCCAGGACACAGCAGACACCAGTAAGGGATAAAAACAGGATTTTCTACCCTCAAATAAGCGGGGACCCTCAGGCTGACACTCAGCACTCGGGGCTGTTCACATCTGCTTCATGTCAGTGTCTGCTGCTGAAGCTGATTACACCCAACCAAAGGGGAAGAACTGCTAGGAAGGCCCTAGGTGTAAAATTAAGTGCTCACTTCAGCAGCACATACACTAGAACTGGAACCACAAAGATGATGTGCAAATTCATGAAATGCTCCATATTTTTAAATGTATATTGCAAACTCTAGGGCAACCACTAAAAAAAGTTTTTAAAATAAGTATAACTGATATGCGAAGAAAGGAGAGAAAATAGAATCATAAATGTTCAGCTGAAACTACAAAGTCAGAAGGAGAGTGGAAGAGAAAATAAGAAATAAAAAAACAAAGGCAATGAATAGAAAACAGTAACAAATATGGGAGATAGTAATCCAACTACAGTTAACCCTTGAACAATCTGGGAGTTAGGGGTGTCAACCCTGTGCACAGTCGTAAGTCTGTATAACTTTATAGTCAGCCCTCACATCCTCCAGGTCCTGCATTCGAGAGGTTCTGCATCACAAGGTTCCGCACCCGTGGATTTAAGCAACTGCAGATCGAGTAGTGCTGCAGAATGTATTTACTGAAAAAAAAAATCCACGTGTAAGTGGACCCACACAGTTCAAACCCGACTTGTTCAAGGGTCAACTGTATATCAATTATCATTTTCAACATCAATGGTATAAAAACCCCAATTAAAAAACAGAGACTGTCAGAGTGTATCAAAAAACAAGACCCAACTATATGCAGTCTACAAGAAACCCTCTTTAGATATACAGACACATATAGATTAAAAATGAAGGGACAGAGAAAGATATACTACACTAACACTAAACAAAAGAAAGCTGGAGTAGCTCTTAATCTCAGAGCAGCTGCAGACCTAGGAACACAATCAGGGATAAAGAAGGCCTCCACGTAATGACAAAGAGTCAACTGTAGAGAAGGCATAACAGTCCTTAACATGTATGTGCCTAAAAACAAACATCAAAATACATGAGGCAAAACTGACAGAACTGCAAGGAAGCAGATGAATCCATGATTAGGGGAGGAGACCTCAGCATACCTCTCTCAGAAATGGACAGATACTGGTGGACAACAAGGTCTGACTGTACAGCACAGGGAACTATATTCAATGTCCTGGGATAAACCATAATGAAAAAGAATATGAAAAAGAACGTATACATATGTGTAACTGAGTCACTTTGCTGTACAGCAGAAATTAACACAATGTTGAAAATCAACTATACTTCGATATAAAAAAAATAAAAAGAAATGGAAAGATCCTGCAGACAGAAAATTAGTAAAGACACAGCTGAACTCAACAGCATCACTGATTAACTGGATATCAACTACCTCATCCAAACAACAGCAGAATATATATTTTTCTCAAGTTCACATGGAACATTCACCAAGACAGACCATATTCTGGGCCACAACACACACCTTAACAAATTTAAAAGAATAAAAATCATACAATGTCTGCTCTCAGACCAAAATGAAATTAAACTAGAAATCAATAACAGAAAGAGAGTTGGAAAATCACAAAATACTTGGAGATTAAACAACGTGCACTTCTAAATAACACATAAGTCAAAGAAGAAATCTCAAGAGAAATTAGAAAACATTTTGAACTAAACTAAAATGAAAATACAACTTATCAAAATTTTCTGGCTGCAGAGAAAGCAGTGCTTAGAAAGAAAGTTGTAGCATCAAAGGCATATATTAGAAAAGAAAAAAGAACTAAAACCAATCATCTAAGCTTCCATCTTAGGAAACTAGAAAAAGAAGAGCAAATGAAACCCCAGGTAAGCAGAAGAAAGAAATAATAAAAATTAGAGCAGATATCAATGAAATTGAAAACAGGAAATCAATAGAGAAAAATCACCAAAACAAAAGCTGGTTCTTTAAAAAAATCAATAAAATACTGGGTTGGCCCAAAAGTTTGTTTGGGTTTTTCCGTAAGATGCTACGGAAAACCCAAACGCACTTTTTGGCCAACCCAATAAATAATCCTCTAGCCAGGCTAACAAAAAAGAGAAAAGACAGAAATTACCAATATCAGAAATGAAAGCAGGAACATCACTATAGACCCCATGGACATTAAAAGGATAATAAAGGAACACTATGAACAACTCTATGTCCACAAATTTGATAATGTAGATAAAATGGTCCAATTCCTTGAAAGACACAATCTGCCAAAACTCACACAAGAAGAAAAGAAACAATCTGAATAGGTCTTTATCTATTGAGGAAATGAATCAATAATTAATAACCTTCCAAAACAGTACCAGGCTGAGATGGGTTCACTGATGAATTCTACTAAACATTTAAGGAAGAAATGATACCAATTTTCTATAATCTCTTCCAGAAAACAGAAGCAGAGGAAATACTTCTTAACTCATTCTATGAAGCCAGCATCACCCTAATACCAAAACCAGACAAAGTCATTTCAAGAAAACTACAGACCGGACTTTCCTGGTGGCGCAGTGGTTAAGAATCTGCCTGCCAATGCAGGGGACATGGGTTCGAGCCCTGGTCCGGGAAGATCCCACATGCCGCGGAGCCACTAAGCCCGTGCGCCACAACTACCGAGCCTGTGCTCTAGAGTTAGCGAGCCACAACTACTGAGCCTGCGTGCCACAACTACTGAAGCCCGCGCACCTAGAGCCCATGCTCCGTAACAAGAGAAGCCACCACAATGAGAAGGCCGCACACTGCAATGAAGAGTAGCCCCTGCTCACCGCAACTAGAGAAAGCCCTCGCGCAGCAACGAAGACCCAACGCAGCCAAAAATAAATAAATAAATTAAAAAAGAAAACTACAGACCAACATCTCTCATGTACAAAGATGCAAAAATCCTCAAGAAAATATTAGCAAATCAAATCCAACAATGTATAAAAAGAATTATACGCCCCAACCGAGTGGGATTTATCCCAAGTATGCGAGGCTAGTTTAGCATTTGAAAATCGGTTAAGTAATCCACAATATCGACAGACTAAAGAAAAACTACATGAACATATCAACAGATGCAGAAAAAGCATTGACAAAAATCCAACACTCATTTCATGATAAAAACTTTTAGCAAATTAGGAGTAGAGGGGAACTTCCTCAACTTGATAAAGAATATCTACCAAAAACCTACAGTTAACATCATACTTAATGGTGAAAACTAGATGCTTTCCCACTAAAATCAGGAACAAAGCAAGGATGTCTGCTCTCATCACTCTTTTACAATACTGGACTGAAAGTTCTAGCTAAAGCAATAAGACCAGAAAAGGACATAAAAGGTATACTTATTGGGAAGGACAAAATAAAACTATCTTCACTTGTAGATGACATGATTGTCTATGTCGAAAATCCCAAAGGATCAACAACAACAAAAAAAATTCCTGGAACTAATAAGCAATTATAGCAAGGTTGCAGGACACAAAGATAATATACAAAAGTCAATCAGTTTCCTACATACCAGCAATGAACAAGTGAAATTTGAAATTAAAATCAGAATACCATTTACACTAGCTTCCAAAAGAATGAAGTATTTGGTTTAAATATAACAAAATATGTACAAGATCTAGATGAGGAAAACCATGGAACTCTGATAACAGAAATCAAAGAACTAAATAAAAGGAGAGATATTCCATGTTCATGGATTGGAAGATTCAACATTGTCAAGAGGTTCTTCCCAACTTGATCTATAGATTCAAAGCAATACCAAGCAGCTATTTTGTAGATATCCACAAAATGATTCTAATGCTTATATGGAGAAGCAGAAGACCCAGAATAGCCAACACAAAAAGCTGGAGGACAGACACTATCTGACTTCAAGACTTACTATAAAGCTACAATAATGAAGGCAGTGTGGTAATAGCAAAAGAACAGACAAATAGATCAAAGTAACAGAATACAGAGCCCAGAAATAGATCCACAACTCATCTCTAACAAAGAAGCAAAGGCAATATAATGAGGTATAGATGGTCTCTTCAACAAACGTTGCTGGAACAACTGGACATTCACCTGCAAAAAGATGAACCTAGACACAGACCTCACACCCTTCACAAAAATTAACTCAAAATGGATCATAGACCTAGATCAAGTAAAACACAAAACTACAAAACTCCTAGAAGATAAAAAAGGAGAAAACTTAGTTGACTTTGGGTGTGGTGATGACATTTTAAATATAAAACCAAAGACATGATCCATGAAAGAAAGAATTTATAAGCTGGACTTCATTAAAACTAAAAACTTCTGCTCTGAGAAAGACACCATCTAGAGAATAAGAAGACAAGCCACAGACTGGGAGAAAATATCTGCAAATGATGCATCTGATAAAGAACTTGTATCCAAAATATATGAAGAACTCTTAAAACTCAACAATAAGAAAATGAACAATCCAATTTTAAAAATATCCCAAAGACTTAAACAGACACCTCACCACAGAAGATATACAGATGGCAAATAAGCACATGAAAAGATACTCCACATCATATGTCAGCAGGAAATTGCAAATTAAAACAGCCATGAGATACCACTTCACACCTATTAAAATGGCCAAAATCCAGAACACTGACAACACCAAATGCTGGCGAGGATGTGGAGCAACAGGAACTCTCATTCATTGCTCGGGGGGAATGCAAAATGGTACAGCCACTTTGAAAGGCAGTTTGGCAGTTTCTTATGAAACTAAACATACTCTTACTATATGATCCAGCAATTATTTTGGTATTTGCCCAAATGAACTGAAAACTTAAGTCCACAAAATAATTTGCACACAGATGTTTACAGCAGGTTTATTTATAATTTCCAAACCTTGGAAGCAACCAAAATGTCCTCCAGTAGGTGAATGGAAAAATAAACTATGCTACATCCAGGCAACGGAATATTATTCAGCAATAAAAATGAATGAGCTATAAAGCCATGAAAAGACATGGAGGAACCTTAAATGCATATCAGTTAAGTAAAAGAAGTCAATCTGAAAAGACTATATGCTGTATAATTGTAACTCTAAGACATTTGGAAAAGGCAAAACTAAGGAGACAGGAAACAGACCAGTGGTTGCCAGAGGCTGGGGGCAGAGAGGGATGAAGAGGTGGAGCACAGAGAATTTCTGGAGGGGCAGTAAAAATTCTCTGTATGATACTATAATGATGGATGCATGTCATTAAACATTTGTCCAAACCCATAGAACGTACACACCAAGAGTGAACCCTAAATGTAAACTGTGGAATCTGGTTATGATGATGTGTCAATGGAGGGTCATCAATTAAAACAAATGTACCATCTCATGGGAGATG
The DNA here is from genome assembly GCF_949987535.1 of Balaenoptera acutorostrata. Taxonomy (NCBI): domain Eukaryota; kingdom Metazoa; phylum Chordata; class Mammalia; order Artiodactyla; family Balaenopteridae; genus Balaenoptera; species Balaenoptera acutorostrata. Next base: position 45,550,443 of record NC_080078.1, read on the forward strand.
TTAATAACGGGGCAAGGGGCTTCCCTGGTGGCACAGTGGTTAAGAATCCGCCTGCCAATGCACAGGACACAGGTTCAAGCCCCGGTCCAGGAAGATGCCACATGCCGCGGAGCAACTAAGCCTGTGCGCCACAACTTGAGCCTGTGCTCTAGAGCCCGTGAGCCACAACTACTGAGCCCGCATGTTACAACTACTGAAGCCCCTGCGCCTAGAGCCCGTGCTCCACAACAAGAGAAGCCACTGGGATGAGAAGCCCACATACCGCACGAAGAGTAGCCCCCGCTCAGCGCAACTAGAGAAAGCCCGCGCACAGCAACCGAAGACCTGATGCAGCAAAAAATAAACAAATAAAATAAATAAATTTTAAAAAATAATAATAATGGGGCAAGTAGCGGGTAGGGGATATACAGTAAATCTCTGTACCTTCCCCTCAATTTTGCTGTGACTCCAAAACTGCTCTAAAACATAAAGTGTATTTAAAAAATTAAAGGATGTTCATCGGCACCTCCTGAGGCTAGTGCCTCCCTCCACTGCCAGCAGCAGTGGGTTCCCGGGGCCTTTGTGCGGTTCACACCTGCAGGGGGTAACCAGAAATATCACCAAAGGACAAGCAGCTCCTTTAAGAGAGAAAAGGGAGGCGTGATGACAGAGCAAGATGAGGCATCAGGCCAAGTAGAAAAGACAAGAAAAGCATCCTCTGAGAGATTTTTTTAAAAATCACTATAACTCCTCAAAGTTCCAGTTTTAAATGTCAATAATGGCTTTTTAAACCAAAAACACAAAATCTGTGAAATTAATAAACATCAAAATCTTTTTAAGAGAAATATGAAGCTCTATCATGAAGTGCCCATCCCTCCTGAACAATTCTGACTTTGCCAAAGAGAAACCACCAACTGCAGAAACACCCAGTCCTTGGGCCAGCCAAACAGTAGGGCTGGGAAAGAGGGGCTGGTCCACAGCAACAGAGGTGGAGGCGTGGGCCTGACAGGCTTCGGAAGGAAACAGAAGCACACTGGCCGTCCATGCCCACAGCCGTTCCACCGTGCTTTGGAAAGACGGCCAGTGAGCCGAGGTAAGAAGTGGCTGGGAAATCCTCACGCCTCAACCCTCGGCAACCTTTTCATTAACTATATTTTTTTATTCCTGAGCTTAATTCTCACTCTAACAGACAGAAAAGACCTGTTCCAGGTTGCTACAGACTCAAGAATTAGAACCAGACTCTACTCCAGTTCTTAGGTTTGGGCAAGTTTGAAGCAGATGGTTACCCTTAAATGTACCCACCAAAGTGAGCTTTAAAAAAAAAAGTGGAAATATTGAGAATGGTTCCTGTTCTTTTCAAAAATGAAATCTACACAAAGACAATCTATGCTAGGAACATCCTATCAAGTAACACCTACCCAATGTGATAAATGAACTAAAACACCAATGTTTGTCCACATTTTTTCCTTTCTCTTTTCATTTTAAAGGGTCCAACAGTTTGAGCAGAATAAAATGCTTCACAGACATGAACTCAAAATCACCCAGCACTAAAATGGCCTGCAACTCGGAGAGGTGAGAGGCTCCCGCAGGGCATCTGGTAGACAAACACGCACACGACCGCAGCCAAGAAGGCTGCCCGGGGCTCCCCACGGAGCTGCCCCCACAGGACCCCACTCAGGCAACAGACAGCGCCAAGTCCCAGGGGTCTACTTACCCCCAATATGTGCTATGGACTCTGGCCCAACAAGCTGATTTTCAAAAAGCCTTTCCGCCTGTCGTAACTTCGTATTTGGTTGCAGGACACCAAGCAAGAGCGGGGGTTCTTTGAAGCTGTAAAATAACGCAATTATAGGGATTTGTCTATAAAAGTACATGAAGAAAGTATTTACGGAGGACCTACAAGGACCTACACGCATAACTCCCCATTCTTTGACAAAGCGCACACGTTCCAATAACATCCTTAGTTGCCAGAAGCACAAGTTAAGAAAAAGAACTTCCTGGGATATCAGGACAGGTCATAGCACAAAAGAGAACTGAGAACATAAGCGTGGCTGATGCAAGAACTCCACACGCTCAGCCACCCGAGGCCACCGGGCCTCCGCCCACCCATCCAACATGCTCCACCTTCCGGTTCACACACCCAGGCCTTTATTCTCCCCCGGGCTACCAGGCCATCTGGGTCCCGCTGAGACGGAGGGAGCGGAGTGCACATTTCACAGTGACAGCCTCACCTCCCGCTCCACAGAGGGGACAGAAGACGGCTGGGCCTGGCGCCACAGCCCCAGCGTCCGCACACGCGCACCTGTCTCCCGCCTGTCACTCTCAGGGGGCCCCCAGCTCCCTCTGTGGCCTGGACCTCTCCCCGCACGCAGAAGCAGCCCCAGGAGCTCTCCCCTCTCCATCCACAGGCAAATACGCCATTTCTCCCAACCCGTCAGCAACTCTTGTTGATGCTGCCTGTACAAGTCAGGTCCTCTGCTGCCAGCCTGGTCCATGCCACCATCTTCCCTCCCCACCTCCTCCCTTGTCCCCCGCAGTCTGCTCGCAACCCAGCAGCCCACCTGCACCTTGGGAAACACAGTCAGATCACGGCATCCGCCCCTCAAACCCCTGCAACGGGCCCTCTCCCCCGGAGCCAAGGTCTTCCATGAGCTCCTCGCCCTGAAGTCCGGCCACAGCCTCCTCTCCTCCCCTCACTCTGCCTCCCTCCTGGTCCCTGAGGGCACCAGGCATCTCCCATCCTAAGTCTGCTGCCTCCTCCCCATAACCTTCTCAGTGAAGCCTGCTCCCACCACCCAATTTAGCGCCCAACATCGCCCCCAGAAGCACAGACCCCACCCCACTCGACTTTGTTGGCAGCGCTTTTCAGCTCTCACTTCTCTATGTCGACTGTCTGTCCCCACAAGAACACACGAGATCAGGAATTTGTTGTGTTTTTTCCCTGTTGTATCCTTAACACCTGGCACCCAGGAGGCTCCCAGGGAGTACCGTGGGAGGGAGGGAGGGAGGAAGGGGGGAGAGCTCCCACTTCTCCCCCACCTCACCCACCAGAGTGGGACAACCAAGGGGGGGTGGGTGGCTGGGGGGTGGCGATGTGGGAACTCTCCACCCCCATCCCCCTCCAGGCAGAGCTCTTCACTCCCTTCCGCCCCCTACTCAAGACACAGCACAACTCCCCCCAAATTAAATCCCCCCGCTTCACCCTCTGCTGTCTCCCAATTATGGCTTTCTACCTGCTTTTCAAAAATACACTCTTGGGTTAACTAAGGAGTTTTATTTCCAAAAGGGGAGAGCAGGACCATGACCTGCAACACACTTGGCTTCAAACTCTGCCCGGGAAGGTCACACCTCCCGAGGCGCAGGTACATGTGTAAACGGAACAACAGACAAGCACACAGAGCAGTGGCAGAGGAGCCTCCCCTGAGATTCAACCTCCCTCTGCCCACGTGGACGCTGCCGGGTTCCCTACACTCAGTAAGTCCTCAGGGAACGGCTGCAGCATCAAACTACTCAGTGTATCACGCGCTGTCCCTGCCCCCAGGGAGCCTGAGTAATCTGCCGCTGGGCGCAGAAGCATCAGGGAACAGCAGACCAGGAGGCCCAGCCCAGCACCTCGGGCCGGCCCAGGTCCCATGGACTCGCATTAACTCATTAATTGTTAACTCCTATTCACTCGTGCTACTCCCCCTAACTTCAGTCACCACTTATGCTCAGTTTCCAATTTTATCCTGTTTCTCCCCATGGTTCCATCTGATCAGGATCACTCTTTCATCTTCCTTCTGAGATCGAACTGATGAAATGTCCCCCCGACTGTGAGCTGTGAATATGTCTCACAAGCATGTGGCCAGGACACGGCCCATGGGCCCCAATTCAGCAGTGGTCACCGCAGCCTCCACCCACCACTTTGTGGAAGGACTCAGCTTCCATCCAGAAAGGAACAGAAACATTATTTTTCATAAAAGGATAGGACTGTTTCTGCCATATTTAAACCATATTTTTCAGTTCCTGTAAAATTTAACATAAAAAACACTTTTAAAGAAGAGATTTTTGTGGCTATGATTTAAAAAACCAACAGGAATAGTAATTCTTCTAGCAACTGAAAGCTATTACCATTACTGTCAAAAGTATGCATTTTATTAGCAGGGTGAAACTGTAAAACTCAAAGATAATAACTAAATCGTAGCAACAAAGTGCTACAGGTGGTCAGGGATGTGAGGAGCAAATAGAAACACAAAAAATAAAACTCAGGCAAGGCCCACGGGAGACCTGCAGGGAAAGGAGAGAGACAGTGTCCCATGCCCCCTGACCCCTTCGGTAGGGAAACACACTGGGCTCCTCAGAGATGCTCAGGAAACCTTTGAGCCACCCCAACCCCTCTGGTTCCACGAGCAGACGCTCCTGTGCCGTGAGGACCACTGAGCTGATGCAAGTTTCCTGCGCCCATGCCAACCACAGGTGACCACACCACTGTGCTCCCATCTCTCCACATGGAAAATGTACCCTGACGGACACTGGGCAACACCCTCCAGGAATCGGGATGTCACGTGTGTCGTGTCCACTAGTCCCCAATCTTCCTAACGAGGAAAAGAAGGCTGCTGTGCACAGCAGGATCTGGCCAAGTCTGGCAGCCTTCCCGGTGACTCTGCTCCCTAAGGACTGCCACCAACTGCATAACAAGCCACCCTGGAAGGGTCTCCCCTGGCCTTGCGCCCTCTGGGTCTGTCTGTCCTCTGTCTTCCTGAATCCCCTGCAGACAGAGCCCCCAGGACACCTCCGCCAACTGAGCACCACCAGCACTGAGACTGCACCGCTCGCCCCAGTCGGTGGGTCTCCCCCTTCCTTGCTCATTTTGCTCTGAAGGGAGTTTTACAAAAGTCCTGTTTGCTGCTGTCATCAGCACTTTTCCCCAAACCTCAGATCGTTCCCGTTCTCACCATCTGCCAGCCTTCTGCCTTCGTTCTGGCTTTGGGGGCCCACACCCCCAATGTGGGAGCCAGTCATTCCCTAACTCTGAGCCCTGGAGAGGCCCGTCAGTCACACCGGTTTCTCTGGGTTTCTCCTCACCCAGCACATCTACTCCACAGACAGGGCTCACTCTGCACAACCTCAACGCCTTCCTGACCTCGCTCCCCTCCAGGCTGTCAGGACTTCACACCTTCTTTCCCCGAATTTCTTCACCACTCTGCACAATAAATGACCTCTACTGAGACCACAGGTCTTCAGTCACGGAAGCTCTAACCCTCCCTGTCCCCTCAGACGCCGGATGCTCACCTGCTCCCCGCTGCCTCCTCTCTCCAAGGCCAGCTCCCCAGCCCAGGTTTTGATCCCCAGCTGTGGACACAATTCATGCTCCCGCCTGGCCAACTGGATTATCCAGAAAGGCCCAGGCAGTCTGCATGTGGGGCAGGCTTAGCCGCATCCTTCTACACGGTGAGGGGGTCGGCAGGAGGGAACCCCTTGGAGAGGACGCCCAACACACCACCCACTATGAAGTCTCAACTCTCACTCACAAACCACCAACGTGCTATTCAGTTGTACCTGTTAGATTCTCTCTATACTGAGACAGGGTTCTTATCTGAAGCTTTTAAGTCTTATATGAACTCACTCACAGTAAACTTCAGACAGCCTCATGACCCTGGGCGGTTCAGAGGGGAAACAAGAACTTACTGAAGCAGACTGCACAGCCCCTGATGTCATAAATAATCACACCAAGAGGAGCCTGGCTCTGCGTGACTGTAATTACAAATGTGAATACATTCACGAGACCCTGAGGTGTATACTATTTTTTCAAGTTATAATGGACTGCATTACCCACAGATCCTCACTGATCAAGGGTAACTTAGGAAAAATAGAACAGTAATTACAAGATTTACTAAAAATCAGCTACTTCTAAATCCTTATTCCAGCAAACATACTTGTGACTGCTGAACAAATAGCACTTATGAATAAAAAAAAAAAATCAGCTACTTAAAAAATTTAAAGGCAACTTGAACTTAACCTTCGTTTATGTGTGCTTTTGACACGTCAAATGAATTCAGGTTAATCATCTCTAACACTTAAGCTTCTCTTGTTTGGGATTTTTCTGGTTTTTAATTTTGGTTTGTACAGTTTTGTTTTTAAAACAGTAACACGGATAATACTGTACAACATCTAACTTAACATGAAACACAGACACTAAAGAAATCACAAATCTCTATTTCCCCTAATAACCTACCTTTCAGAGCAGGTTGGTTTGTCAGTCGAGAAGTCGTTTCAGCCCGTTTACTATACTTTGTCAAGCAGCACCCCCAGCCCCCCAAGCTGTGCAGCAGCTCACCTGAGAAGCTGCGGGTCTATGGGAGAGTCCAGCAGCATCATGGCGCCGAGCAGGGGGACGGTGAGGAACACAGCCAGCATCAGGAAGGTGGCTCGGAACACTCTGCCGCTGAAGGAGCTGCCAGAGACAAAGCACACGAAGGCACCGGGCAGGGCTCAGGCGGAGTGGCCGCAGTCTCGGCCCTCTGGGCAGGGGCAGCCCTCCCGCCCGGCCTGCCCGCCACCACCTCCATGCCAGTGACTGAAGGTCAGCAGTGTCTGCACTCCATGCCCTTGCTCTTTTGTTAACCTTTCAGCGTGTGGGACACTCTTCTCGGTTACTTCCCAGGTAGTCTGCTAAGCTGTATCTTGGATCCTCGAGCAGAGGTTAAAAGTGGGCAAACCCAAAGAACTGATGGGCACAAAGTGACAGAGGAGAGAGTGGCGCTGAGGCGAGGAGCCATCCTCATCCACGGGGAAGACAGCATCCCTGAGCCACCACCTCTGGCCACCTGGACTCAAAGAAGCAACGCTCAGAGACAAACTCAAGAAGGAAACAGGGCTTCCCTGGTGGCGCGGTGGTTAAGAATCCGCCTGCCAATGCAGGGGACACAGGTTCGAGCCCTGGTCCGGGAAGATCCCATGTGCCACAGAGCAACTAAGCCCGTGCGCCACAACTACTGAGCCTGCGCTCTAGAGCCCACGCGCCACAACTACTGAGCCCAAGTGCCACAACTACTAAAGCCCACGCGCCTAGAGCCCGTGCTCCGCAACAAGAGAAGCCACTGCAATAGAAGCCCACGCACCGCAACGGCCCTCCCTCGCCACAACCAGAGAAAGGCCGCGTGCAGCAACGAAGACCCAACACAGCCAAAAATAATAAATAAATAAATAAAATTAATTAAGTAATTAAAAAAAAAAGGAGACAGAAGCAGAACATCCTGAGCATCCAACCCCCAACCATTTTGGGCATCGCACCTCTAAGAGCTCAAGAGGTGACCCCAGCTCTTCTGCCTGGGAGAAGCCTGACAGATACAGACAGTTAGAGAACCTACAAAATCACACCTCCAGGCCATTACTGCGAAAGCCGTGGGGAGACCTGACAGTGCCCTGGGACCTCTAGCGAAACATGGGGACAAATGACCACTGGGGACTGAAACTCCTCTCCAACAATCTTCACACACATCCTCACTCACCCATGGACCAGGGAGCACGTGAAGCCTCCTGCTATGAAATAAACTGCCCAGCATCACTGTTTCCTTGCATCAGGGTATTCAAATTCACTGAACACCTGAAATCAAGAGTAACTTAAAGCAAATTAAAATCATGAGCTCCTAAAGTGGGAAATCTTTTTCTACCAAAAAAAGTTGACTTGAAAAAAATCAGGACTCACACTTAACAAAGCAACTTGACGTGAGGGCAATGTTTCACTTGACTTTTGACAAGATGGTTTCAATGTAGAATGCAGAAATGTGGGGGCCTGGGTGCCAGCCCCAACTGTCCCAACTACAGCCACGCCACTTCAGGTGAGCTACTGCACCCCGAAGCCCACGGTTCCCCACTGTGACAAGGGGTTTGCGGCAGAATAACCTCAAAGTCCTACCCGGTTCTGAACACTCATGATTTTAATAAGCAAAGAAAGCAGAAAACAAATCGTTCTGCTTCTACTGGGGGTAGGTGGAAATGAAAGAATGACAGAGTGCCCCCTGCAGACACATGGACAGCATGCTGAAGTGCTTGAATCCTGCCCTCAGTCTAAACAGGAGGAACAGACTGTCCTTAGAGCTGCCAGGAGGAACGTGGTGGCCCTGCTGATACCCTGGTTTCAGCAAAGTGAGACTGTGCATGACTCCTGAGCCCGAAACTGTGAGAGAATCAATTTGTGTTGTTTACATTAAGTGTGTGGTTGCTTGTCATGGCGGCCACAGAAAACTAATACAGTTTTTTTTTTTAATTTATTTATTTTATTTTATTATTTATTTTTGGCTGCGTTGGGTCTTCGTTCCTGCGTGCGGGCTTTCTCTAGTTGCGGAGAGCGGGTGCTACTCTTCATTGTGGTGCGCGGGCTTCTCGTTGCTGTGGCTTGTCTTTGTTACGGAGCACAGGCTCCAGGCGTGCGGGCTTCAGTAGTTGTGGCATGTGGGCTCAGTAGCTGCGGCTCACCAGCTCTAGAGCGCAGGCTCAGTAGTTGTGGTACACGGCTTAGGTGCTCCGCGGCATATGGGATCTTCCCCGACCACGGCTCGAACCCGTGTCCCCTGCATTGGCAGGCGGATTCTTAACCACTGAGCCACCAGGGAAGTCCTAATACAGTTTTCTAATTAAACTAAATCTGCTACCTGGAAATGGGGCGCTGCTATAACAAATACCTAAAAATGAGGAAGTAGCTCTGGAATCGAGCTGTAGGTGGAGGATGAAAGAATCGTGAGGAGCAGGATAGAAAAGGTCTAGATTTCCTCGAACTGACTGTTGTTAGAAACACGGACCTTGAAGACTCTGCTGGCAAGGGCTCAGGACGAAGTGAGAACAGACTGTGAGCTGAAACACGGACACGGAAGGCACCGCTGGTGAGACCTCAGGAGGATGCCAGGACAAGGACCAGACCTGGAGGAAAGTAGACCTTGTCATGCGGCAGCAGAGAGCCGGGCTGACTGTGTCCCACAGTGAGGGGGACAGCACACCTGTACCTGACGAGCCGGGACACCTCCAAGCAGAACTGAGGTGCACCTGTACCTTCATGCACAGGGGACAGTACTGACCTTTGACACTTCCCTTCTGCTAATGAGTGTCCCAAACTGCACCTATTTTCCCTCTAATAACCTCCAAAAAGCGAGTTTTGTTCCTAACCCCCTTTTCGCATGGGGTTGAGGACGCACCCCCAGCAGATGAAATGCCGAGTTGCCAGGCTCCTGGCAGAAGACAGGTGACCAGGAAGGGAAAATCAGGCAACCCCTCCCTCCCAGGCCGGTGTCGAAACCCCATTAGCCTTCTTCTATCGTGACTGACTCACGTGGTCAAGGGTACAAGAACAGAGAGTATGCAGTGCACACGTGGCACAGATCAGCACTGACCACCAGACACAACAGCAGGCGGGCACGACCTGAGAGGCCTGCGACGGGCAAGGAGCAAGGGCCCCAAAAAGGGTGACGACAAAGACAGTGAAAACAAGAGGTGCCATGCAGGGGCTTCCCTGGTGGCACAGTGGTTGAGAATCTGCCTGCCAATGCAGGGGACACGGGTTCGAGCCGTGGTCTGGGAAGATCCCACATGCCGCAGAGCAACTGGGCCCGTGAGCCACAGCTACTGAGCCTGCGCGTCTGGAGTGTGTGCTCCTCAACAAGGGAGGCCGCGACAGTGAGAGGCTCGCGCACCGCGATGAAGAGTGGCCCCCACTCGCCGCAGCTAAAGAAATCCCTCGCACAGAAACGAAGACCCAACACAGCCATAAATAAATAAATAAATAAATAAATAAAAATAAAAATAACGCGAATTTCTTAAAAAAAAAAAGAGGTGCCATGCAACGTGCTCAGGAGGGTGACCGGGCGGAACTGGACCGCCCGCTCCAGGACGGGGGAAGCAGATGGGGCACGGTGGCCGGAGAACGGCCCACTGCCAGAAGGACAAGACCAAGGGCCAGGTCTGACCCCAAGCCCACAGTCACTGCTAGCAACGCCACCTGCTGAGGACAGGAGGAGAGGCCTTGACCTGGAGCCTGGAGTAGCATTTGAAACACTCTGCACAAGCTGACTGACTGTGTCTGCCCTTCTGGGCGTTTCGGGTAAATGGAGCTACCAGTGTGGCCTCTGTGAGCCGCTCCCTGCGCTCAACACAACGTGTCCGGCTTCATCCAAGCTGCAGCACGTGTCAGCACCTCCTGCCAACGTTTATCCGCTCATCTGCTAACGGACACTTGGTGGGAGGGGAGACGGGGAGTGATTACTTAATGCGAACAAGGAGTTTCATAGGATGAGGAAAAGTTTTGAAACCAGAGTGGTGGTTGCCCAACACTAAACATCACTGAACTGTACACTCTGAGGTGGTTCCCTTTATTTTATGTGTATTTCACCTCAAAAAAAGTTAACAGTGATGAAAATATTCTTAACTTAGACTGTGATGACTGTTGCAAATCTCTCTGAATAAACTAAAAACCCCTGAATTGGACATTCTAAACTGGTGAATGATGGTATGTGAATTACACCTCAACAAAGATGTCAAGAAAGTAAACAAAGTCAGTGACCAACTCTGCAAACCGCCCGTCCAGAGGCTGGGACATGCATCATTCACTCGGTGCCCAGTCTGTCAGCGTGATGGCCACAGCCAGTGTCTGCACAGCAAGAGGGCATCTGCAAGGGCGCAGGGCAGGAATGACTTGGTCCTGTGGTTCCTTTAAAAGTGGAGTCCCAAAGAGCGGGCCACACGGCACCGCACAAACCCTTCCGCAGGGGCCCCACAAAGAAGGACGGGCCGTCCTGCAAAGGGGGCTGATGTAATCCCCCTACCCCCGGCCCCTGCTCCTCAGGGGAAGCTGCCTTGTGCAAATTCACCAACGAAAACGGTGACACTGGCCAAAGCGCCCCTTTTCCTTGCCGAACATGATTCCACATAAAACAGATCCTTCCCATCTATCTCGGACTCTATATTGTTAACTCTCCTTTTCTACACTGTTGTGTACATTTGAAAATCTTAATTTAGGAATGTGATTTAGAGCTTGTGGCAGCATGCTTGAAGACCTGGTTGCCCCTTCCTACGACGGGGAAAACGAGGAGTCCAGCCAGGACAGAAGGCAACTGCATACAGCTAGAAAGGCGGCCGGAACTCAGACAAAGGCCTGTGTCCACACAGCCCATCCCTGCCGGGGACCCAGCCAGCCCCCTCTTACAATGAGAGTATAAAGAACTGGATAAGAACTTGGAGGCCACCCAGCCCAGTGCTCCTGAGGGGGGCACCTCCCCTGGGGCAGCTGTAAACAAGGCCCAAGATTCTGTCTGGCAGGTTCAAGCCTCCCAGTTGTGCCTGATGTGCGGCCGGACACTGCTGACCTGATCCAAACCCCTCCCCAGTGAAAGAAGTCCATCAACACCCTGGCTGACCGCCGGCCAGCCCCTTTGGAAAGTTCTGCACAGGGTCAAGTTTTAGAAACAGCAGCTCGGCCCCAGGCTGTTTAATTCCTCACTGCAGGCTGAGACACCTTAGCTCAAAAGGCCCATCAGCGCCAAACTCCAACTTTACATATCCAATTACTTTAAAAATAGCCCAAACACAAATTTTTAGCCATTTAGAGCCTGCCTGCTTTGCATTCTCTGTGAAACCTCACCAGACAGCTATTACCCATCGATAAAACAGAGCCTCGCCTCTCCCACCCCACTCCTGCCCTTGGAGCTCTCTGACCACCTGCCTTGACCCGGGAGCCTCTCTCATCCCCTCCCCCGTGAGATTCCCCCACACGCAAACCCGTCAGTGTCACCCATGAAGCTCATGTGGCTGCTGCCACCCCACAGTCACATCACTTTCCTTCATCAGCCCCAGCATCCCTCAAACCCGCTCCATAACACCAAAAAGGGACTAAATTTTTAATTTTGGTTCATTTTAGTTAATTTAGACTTAAGTAGCTACATGTGGCCAAGTGGCTGCCACATCAGACAGCACCACTTGGGAGCCCACAAGCATTTAATGACCACCTCCCTACACGGCAGGCATGCCAGGCCCCATCAAGTTCCCGCCCTCCGTGCATCCTGGTGTAAACATGGCCCGCCAGGGAGTGACAAGCACAGAGGGGAACAGTACGGCAGGTCGGGCAGAGGGTGGGGAGGGCTCGAAACCCATGAGCTCTGCCCAGAAACTTCAGGAGAAACCACTGGGCAGAGCCATGCAGCCGAGGAAACACAGGACTCAACGAGCTCTCGGCACAGGCGAGAGCTGCACTCCCCTGGGCACTGAGCCTGTAACTGCTGGGTGCACAGGTCCTGGGGGTGAGGTCGGAGGGCTTCCCACCCAGGCTCTGGGCACACGGTTGTTTTAGCCCAAGGTTCATTAACTCTTTGGCAGGTCCATCTCACCGCCAGCTCCTGTGAACTCACAGTCAGCCACAGTTCTACCTCTCCTGCACGGCTGCCCCCACCGCACACCTGCCCTGCGTCCACTCAAATAAAGGACCCTCCATTCATCTGACAAAGTGCTGCACGTGCCCATCCTACTCTCCTTCCCAATCTGGGCTGACACATCCCGGAAGGCCAGCAACTTCCCTCCCAGGTGCCATCTGGGAAATCAACTTGTTTGCCCCAACCTCTCCACCTGCACCCTGAAATTTCCTACAGTCTCTAAGGCAAGAGAGCGATCACAGTGACGCAACAGGATTTGACAACTACCATCGGCTCAGCCACGACTTACAAAATCCTGTTGCAGCACCAGCCAAATGCGGCGGAGGGCGTTCTCTAACCACTTCTGCACACGGGACATCAGGGCCTTGAGTCGCAGAAAGAAGTCCTGACCAACAGACTCAATGAGATCAAAAAAGACCTGTGATTTTTATGGAAAACCTGTTAGGCCCAAATCCAGGGGAGACTGGAACCCAAGGTGCCAAGGTGATACCTGGAACCTGAGAGTCACACACAACTCTTCTCAATGCTTCTCACTGTCCAGCGGCCAATTCTGTCCTTCATTCATTTTCATGTCACTTGTGACTCCATTCCTCTGTAACTTTACATAAACCACGTCACTCACAGAGACCTCAACGACCTCATCAGGAAAAGAGAGCTAATGCCACCTTTCATGCCTAGAGTCAGGAGACTGAGCAAGGTATCATTCAATGTCCTGTCCACCGAAATCTATTGTCCTGCTTCTGTTAACTGAACAGTATGTCCTTCAAGGCTTCCTTTACTCTGTTCAGCATGTCTGAAGTTTACTCTATCATCATCACGTTTCTACTTCCTTCAGATTCCTTTACTTCACCCATTATACACAACGTTTTCCCATCTTAGGGTGAACCCTCAACTTTTAAGGTAATTCAAGATGACAATCAGATGAACTACTAGAAACCACCACAAAGAAGTGAAAAATAGAGAAGAACTACATGATAAAAATAAGAAAAAACTGAAGAATTACAATATACACATAGGAAAGAAGGTGGGTGACAGGAAAGAGACTGTTACAAAGATACAGAGGAAGAGCAAAGAAGAGAAAGAGGGAAACACAGGAAAGCCAAGAAAATGTCTTAAATCAACACAGTGCAAAAGGCACCCAGGGAAAGACCAGCAACAGGTGAGGACTTCGGAACATTCGATTAACCCTACCATTAAGGAAGAAACCCCCAGAGAAACTGAAAAACAATTGAATTAACTCTGCCCTGGGGCCTAGAGTGCCTGGGGGAGCCCAGCTGAGAGTTGGGCCCACGGAACGAGTGCCCTCGGGCACTCTATGATCTGCACCTCCAGACAGACCCGGGCTGGCTGCTTCCTGGTCTCCTGGGCATGAGTGTGTAGAGACTCGGTGTTGGCACAGTTTCTGGACCACAGCACTGCCAGTCGGATCATGTCTACTCTAAAGGCTCCTAAGTAATCACCAGATGATTTCACAACACCCACAGTCAAAAAGGTGTCCAACCTGTCCTGGTTTGCCCTGGGTCAGCACTTAGAGTCCCACGTCCTAAAGTCCAGGGCAAACCAGGAAAGCTGATCGCCCTACAGTGAGGGCTATATACGGAACATATATCTGACCTTTCCACTGATCCCGAGACTCATATTATTGAAAACTCTCCATGAATCTCCTTTCTAGAGCCCAAACGCTCCTCTCTGCTATGTCTCTCCTTCAAATGTGTTCCTCTCATTATCATCAGGGAATAAATTCGGTCTCTCTCGGCAAAAGCTGTCCCGCATTCAGTATGTACCACACCCGCTGGCACTCCAACAAATATTCCCAATATTTCTATCAACATATAAGTCAATCAGTTCCACACTTTGAGCTTGGTCTGTGTGGGGCCTCTTGGTTCTTCCTAAAAATCCAAAGTTAGGACACTCAGGGCATAAAGTCAAGAGGAGAATTTTAAGAATTTTAAAGGCTTATGCTTCCGTTTTTAGCTAACAAAGCAAAGCATATTTAAATTCCGGAAGGGTGGTAAAAGAAGCGAGACCAAAGACCTGAGATTTCCTTTATTAGGCACCAACAACGACAGTACCCTATGCATCTCCGTCCCTACCAGGAAAATGTGCAAGGCTGGACCCTCACAAAAACTGCCCAACAACGTCCCTTCTGCTCCCCGTTCTTCCTGAAGGCGCGGAAAGAAGGGCAGGTGCGGAGGCCCTCTCCGCGCGCCCCGGGCTGCTCCGCAGAAGTCCCCACGGGAAAATACGGCCGGGCCGGGGAAAGGGGGGCCCGGGAGCCGGGCAATGACCGAAGGGCCGCAGGTGCACCGCGCGGCGAGAGCCCGCTTCCTCCCGTGAAGCCAGGCCCCCGGGGACTAAACGAGGCGCTCGCCGCAGTCACCGCCTCGGGGTCACGGTCCCGCTCCGGGCCCGGCCTACCTGCCGCCCTTGGCCTCCGGGACCCGGGCATCGTCCGTGACGACCTGCGGCCGCACGGCCCGGCGCTGCCGCAGCCCATCCGCCTCGCTCATGGCGCCCGCGCGCCTGCTGCCTGGGTCCCGTCCCCCCTGCCTCCGGCCAGGCGCGCGGAAGTGACGAACAGGCCCCGCCTCCCTCCTCGGCCGCGCGCGGAAGTGACTTGGGCCCCGCCCCTTCCGGCCGCCGGGGCGGGCGTTGCTGCAAGGCGCTTCTCAGCGAGTCCGAGCTAGCGCGCCATCCCGGCGGCGGCTTCTGGGGTCTGCATCGCCGCGTCCTCGCCAGCCGTCCCAGCCTTTCACGTCCGGTCTGACCTCGAGGCGGGGCCCACCAAGAATCCCGTGGCCGTTTCCTAACCGATGGGGTTAAGGGGAAAACGCGCTGGAAAAGGGCAGCCGGCCGTGTTCGCCGTTGTGTCGGTCACAGCGACGTTGGGCGGTTTGTAAGCGTGTGGACGGAGCTGTCGCCAGGAGCGGCGGACAAGCCGAGGGCCGGGCCCGCCGACGGACCCAGGCGATCTCCTCCCGGAAGAGCCGACTCTAGCCGGTCGTCGTGAGACACTTTGGGGTTTTAATGAGGAATTTTGCCGAAGGAGACCAACGGGCTCGTGAGGGCATCCGGCAGATGACGGAGCTGAAGTTGGATGGGATTGGGGAAGACACTGGGAGGAGACTTTCCCGGCAGAGGAAACCGGCTCCTGTTACTGTGCAGCGTCTCCAGAAAAGCCCACTCAAAATGAAACCCTGAGAATCGATTTCCTTCCTACTAGGCAAGGCGGTCCCCAGGCCAGTGTGCCACGGCCTTTCTGGGTGCTCAAGGGCACCGGACTCCCACCCAACTGTCCCCAAGAAAAGCTCGGAAGACCCAGCATGGGGGAATGAAGAGTACTTGTGTGAATCCAGGTCGGCAGGGTCCCAGATTATAGTTCAGGCCTTGGCAACATCTTACTTCATTCCCTGCGGGATGCAGCCAGTACAGCTGCTCTGCCAGGGATGGTTTTAACAGCGCTGCATGATCGGCCCCTTCCTACCTGTCTGGAGTATCCTTGCCCTGAATCCTGTGTTTCACACACTCAGGATTGCTTGCTATTTCTAATTCTGTGCCTCCCTGCCTTGGTCCTTATTGTTCCTTCTCTCTGTGATAATGCTTTCCTTCACCTCCACTTGGTCAAACCGGTTTTATCATTCAGGACCCACTTCATTTGCTGAAAATCCTTCCCCTAATTTCACAAGCAGGACATCTTCCTTGTGTCTAAGGCACTTTCACTGGAGTTATTTGTGTTCCATGCGAACTGAAAACAGCCAGGAACATGGCTGTACAAGAAAATAATAAAAGGTTAGGTTTATTCAACTTGCTGCAGCAAAGGAATGCACCAGAGGACACGTGAGTCTCCTCAAAACAGGGGTGTTATGGAAGGGTCCTCGAGGGGTGTGGGGCTGTAGTTGGCCATAGATGGTCTTGGCAAGGATGGGTCAGAATTTGTAATCAGGAGAGCCACTGGAGGAGTCTGTGGTTTTGTCTTGGAGCACGTACTCTGCATGAGCTGAGTCACGTGTGTTGCACGGCATGGTTTAGTCCTGTTTTTCTGTTTGGGTGTCATGGTCAGGCCCACTTTGCTAGCTGTGGTTTCTTTCCTTCTCAGTCCCCCCACCCACCCTCCAGCGTAGCTGCCACCCCGTTCCTGGCAGGGCGGTGGGACTACTATGATTGGTTAGATCAGGTCCCTGAACCTCAGTGGTGTTGACAGTTTGGGCCAGATAATTCCTTGGAGGGAAGGGAGAGGGAGGAGCTGGCCTGTGCACTGTAGGATGTTTAGCAGCGTCCCTGGCCTCCACCCACTAGATGCCAGCAGCATCCCACCTAGTCGTGAAAATCAGTAATGTCTCCAGGCCTTACCAAGTGTCCCATGGGTTAGACCAACCAGAACCCACTCCCCCTCACCCTGAGCCTGTTCCAGCGGTGCTGCTTCCCAGTCACTTGTTTTTAAGTCACCTGTGCCAGGAGGACCGTCCCAGGGGTTAGATGCCATAATCAGAGACTTGAGGCCTTCACAGTGTCGGCAACTGGACTGAAAGGCATGACATGAGGGTGAAAATAAACACGTTTGCCAGACAGCAGTGGCAAGTGCCCCAGCTGGTCACTGTGATTCATGTTGCCCCAGGATGCTGTCCCTCTTTAAGACAGGGATTCTCAACTTTAGCTGCACATTAGAATCATCCAGGAAGCTTTGAAATATCCTGATGCCTCAGTCCCATCCCAGAAATTCCAATGTAATCGGTCTGGGTTGTGGCTTGGGCATGGGTAGTTTTAAAGGGTCCCCAGACACTTTTTTTTTTTTTTGGGGGGGGGGCTGTGTTGGGTCTTAGTTGCAGCACGCAGGATCTTCATTGCGGCACGTGGGATCTTTCACTGAGGCGCACGGGCTCTCTTTGTTGTGGCGCACAGGCTTCTCTCTAGTTGTGGTGCACGGGCTCCAGAGCACGCGGGCTTTCTAGTTGAGGCGCATGGGCTCTCTAGTTGAGGCGCGCCGGCTTAGTTGCCCCGCGGCATGTGGGATCTTAGTTCCCCGACCAGGGATTGAACCCTCTTCCCCTGCATTAGAAGGCGGATTCTTTACTACCAGGGAAGTCCCTCCCCAGACACTTTTAAAAGCCGAAGTCGAGCATCACTGCTTAGAGAAGAAATAAGAAAGACATATATACAGCATTCCAGTTTGGGGGGGACAGGGGTCTGAGTCCAGTGTCCCTAAAATTGGAGACCAAGAGAATCACCACTTTGCTTTGGGAGCCTCAGAGACTGCCTGCAGAAAACATGTGAGAAGCAGCTCTGCGCCACGAGGGGCTCGGGGTACTCAGGCATGACCCTGAGGGCTTGGGACTGGAGGGGCTGTGACTTGTCAGTGGGAACACAGATTATGATGAGGAACGGGCTGGGTGGCTTCCCACACGCAGGCGGTGTTTCCTATCATGACCTTGACGGGAGTTACCTGGGTGTTTGTTCATGTCAGTTTGTTAAGCTGTGCTTTTATGTTTTGTATACCTTTCTATGTATGGTTGTTATATTTCATCCACAAAAATGTCTGAAAGAAAGCTGTTGCCTAGTTTGAAAGCTGTCTGTCCAGATCACTTTCGTAAATTGAAATAGAAGGAAATGCATTTAGTGTTGGGCTTGATCACTGATCCCCGAAACTGGACCAGGGCCTGGCCAACTGTGCAAAACACCTGGGAATTGTTAAAAGTCCAGATTCCCAGACCCCAACCTCCCAAAGACACCGCATCCTGACACCGACACCATCACCTTGGAAGATAGGATTTCAACATGTGAATGGGAGGGGAGGGGGGCAAACATTCACGCCATTGCAGGGGTCGAGCATTCCTTTTGATCCCATGGTGCAAAGATGGGTGTGGATGTCCATTTCAGTCTTGTTTCTGATGTAGACAAATTGGAATCACCTCAGGTGTCCATTAATAATGGTTAAATAAATGCTCAAATTCAGTGGTTTGCCATATGCAATCAATGCAAGGAATAAGATGGGGAGATACTTGCATTATATTGGGAGGGAACAAACAAGTACAAAGTAGTATGTAAAGGGCCTCAGTAACTTATGGGAAATGCTTGGGTGAAGTGGATGTTGGAATTCAGAACCTTTCACATTTAACGAACATTATGCATGACTTTCTGTTCGTGTGATGGCAGATTAGATAACTGAGGCTCACGCTGGCGGTGAGGACAATGATGAACGAAATATTTGAAACATCTGCGTGAAGACACTGGCAAGCCCAGCATGGTGATCAGGTAACAGAAAGGATAGAGAGAGGCCCAGGAAGATGAGCCCAGGGTCGGGAGCCACTTTTTCCCCGCCGAGCGCGTTTGCAGGTCCAGAGGAGGAAGTTGAGAGGCCAGCCAGTTCCAAGACACATGTATAGGATTCCTCGTGAGTCCTGCGAGGTCAGCAACGGTTGCCATGGTGTTAGTTACCCACCCTCCTTCCCTGTTTCACACCCATCCCTCACACTTGTTCCTGGAATCACATTCCTAAGTAAGAACAGGGAGGGCTGCATACAAGACTTTATCTCAGGCTCTGCTTTCAGGGCAGTCGAGTCCAAGGCAGGAAGAGAGACTAGAACATGAGAAGTTCCAACATATGGGATGTCTGCGTCCTCAGAAAAGAAGCGAGAATGACAAAAACTATATTTAAAGATATAATGAATGATGGAGATATTTCCAAAATTGATTCAGGTGGACATCAAGCCACAGACCCAAGAAGCCCTATGGAGCCCAGGCAGGATAAATAAAAACAAGTCAGTGAAAAATAAGACTGTGGAACCAAAGACAAATGGTTTTCACAGACCAGAAAGGATCTGTTTGCTTGGTTTCACCCTGTTACGCAGCAGAAATTCCCAATGATGAAGGAAAAGCCTCTAACTCAGAGTGGAGGTCACCACCCTGCCTCCTACCCAGCGGAGTCACTGCCTCTGGGAAGGCTTTCTCTGGGCCTGCACCTGGGTGCTGCTGTCCCCGGCCCAGATACCAATACAGAGGCCAACATAATTATAAAATAAAAATTAAATGTAGATGTTCCCCTAAGCTCTCCCAGGAGGGGATCTGAGCATGGGGGTCAAGGATGGAGTCAGCTCCATCCAAAGCCAGCTCCGCCACCTTCCCGCCTCCTCTACCAAGTGGGGACAAGTGTCTGCTCAGGAGGCGCCGTGAGGATGAAGCGGGCTGAGGAGTGGAGCACCTGGCAGGGCCTCCTTGCCCACTGTGCTCAGCAGCAGAAGCATTTCTGTTCCAACATTGGGTATCGTGAGGGCTGGAGGTGGGGGCAGGTCAGTCTGCGAGGACTCGAGTTAATTTCACTCGAGACAGGCCAAGGCAGTGGGGGGAGAATTCACACTACCTTTCCTGCACTACAGGCTCAGCTGCCGTGGGTGAGCCGGGACCGGCATGTGCCTGAATCACCTCGAGATTTACCCTTAGATAAATGTGCAGTCACATCACGACGGTCTCTGAGTTCCGCCTGGTCCCTGCGCTGCTTCCACACCATCCGACATCCGTCTCTGCTCTGCATTCTGCTTCTTGGCCACTCTGAGCTGGGTCTTTGTTAGGACATTTCAGCCTTGACAGAAGATCCAAAGCAGGAGGTGAAGCCTGGGGCCGGGGTGGGCAGGGGCAGCTCAAACGTCCCTGCGCATACCCCAGCTGGGCCCCATGCAGGCCCTGCTCGAGGCTCACCTCCGCATCCTGTCCTCTCTCGGTGGCCTGATGCATCACATGGCCAGGGACTGTCATGCTGGGAATGACCTTCATAAGCCCCCAGCAGCCAGGAGACGAGATCAGGGTGGCTTCACCAGAAGGGGGCGCTGGGCAACTGGACTTGTTAAAAGCTTCTATAACCCTCTCCTGCTGCCCTGCCCTGGGCCAGACTATTCTGATAAGAGGGAAGTCCTGCTGTGACTTCCCAGGCATCCAGAGGTGCAGATCTGGGTTGTTCCCCGGTGAGCCGCCTTTGTAAATTCAGCATCCTCCACAGCCTCCCTCCCCATACCTGGGGCTCGGGATGGACGCTGTCCCTGGGACAGCCCAGCTCCTGCTCTGGAGGAGCATTTCTTGTCCCATCTCTCAGGGCACCAGTTCAATGCGTTCTTCTCTAAAGCCTGCATCTCATCCACTGAAGGACACAGAAACCCTGGGCAGGGGGTGGGTCGCAGGCAGGCTGAGCTGCTCACCTGTGGGGTCTGCACGGGCGGTGCTTCCTGGGTGTGGTTTTGCATCCTTGTTCTCTGTGCTCTAGACCAGCACCCACGGCCAGGGCTCCATGTGACGAGGGGGTCTCGTGTCGTCCAGCCTGGTAGCTCCTGGCCACGTGGCACCTGAGTATTTAACTATGGCCACTGCCACCAAGGGACTAAGTATTTTATTTTATTGTTTTTTTTTACTTATATCTAACTAGCCACCTGTGATTAGTGATTGGCCAGCACAGTGGTCTAGAGACAGGTAAGTTTACCAAATAACAGTCTAAGATAGGTGAGCGCTTATTGTGTATTTCCTCCCCGTAAGACAGTGAATTTTTTAAGTGTTCTCTTTTGAGTGAATAGGTCTCTTCCAGTTTTGTTCCAAGGATTATATTCAACAACAAAGAATAGCGTTATTTGATCAAAAAGCATCACCACAAAAAAGAAGAGAATGAACAAAATAAAGTTTTATTTGAACAGCCCTGCAGATCATTTTGAGGCCCTGGTCGCTGTCCCAGTTTATAGCTGTCATTTCATAAGTAGCACCCTAACCATAATCCGCCAAGTCCAGCAAACTGCTACCGGTACAGGTGGTGAGAGCTGCCAATCTGTGTGCTACAGCCAAGGCCACCCGTCCTCACCTTGTCACCGAGAGGCCAGCACAGCCACTTATGGCGGGTGTTGAGCACTCCAGGTCCCCGCGAACACGTGCACAGCTGCAGGGTACCGCCCTCTGTGGGGTGCAGGTTGGAGCAGCCCTCCTGTCCTCCAGGACCCAGCTCAGCAGGCCACCCTCCCAGCACTCCACAAGTGGGCCCTCTCATGCTTAGCTATCAATAGGCACTTTGCAACCTAATGGTCGACGTTGTCCTGCTAAGTCCAGAGGACCCAAGGCACGTTGGAAAAGGGAGAGACCTGGCTCAAGAGTAGGGAGGTAGGGCAGTTTTCAGGGACCCAGTTCCGGCTGCATTACTGAGTCCCTGGCTTCCCTGAACAGCCCTAGGCACGGAGCACGCCAACTGGCTGCTGAGTGTCCAAGGCCGAGGGGAGGGGAATGTTTCCAGACCGCAAGCTGCAGAACCACATGTGACCGGAGCCCTTCAGAGCTGAAAAGCGCGCCCATCCCCACAGGTGCTTTTAGCGGTTAGACTTCATCACACACAAACCAAGAGAAGTGGAAACATACACCAAAAACAGATGCTGTGGGCTTGAGAGATTTCAAGATGGCTGTGTTCAGACGGAGGCACAAACATTTCCAATTCGGATTTCAAGTAGGCCAAACGGTACCCAAAAGTGCACCCTCCAACCCTCCACATTTCCCCATGAGCGGAGGCAAAGAAGGAGCTTTTCGTAACTGTTAAGAAGAGTGTGTACAAGTAAACCACACATTGCACATATGTGTTTGCACCATTTTTCTTTTGAAATATAAAAGTATAAAAGTAAAATTTCCACCTTTCGTTTCTAGAAACACCTGGAGAAAACATGACTGCTTGTAGTTTCCAGTCGCCTGAGCAGGCACAGGGGCTCCACCTTCCTGTGCTGTCGGGAAGACATGGGAATGGAGGTGACGGACTTTTCACCGGGAAACCAAATTCAGGGCAAGTGGGAGAAAGCTCACCCTGTGTGAGGACCTGTCATGGGTCCCCACGTAGAGGGAAGGCAGGGACTTGGGGCTTCGTGTGGAGGGCAGTGTGGGTTCCGCTGGGGCGTCTAGGAACAAGCCGACTCGGGAGCTGTGTTCTAGGAGCGTAATTTCGGGGCCTGGCTCGGGGTCTCGGCAGAGCCATCGTCACTGGGCGGCCCCCCACTTGTCTTTGTACTCCTGGTAGGCGCTCAGTATCTCCGTGATGACAGTGGGGTCCTCCAGTGTGGTGGTGTCCCCCAGGTCCTGAGCTCTGCCTGTGACGATCTTCCTCAGGAGCCTCCGCATGACTTTTCCAGACCGAGTTTTTGGAAGACGTTTCACTACCTGGCAGGGAAGGCGCAGCATTAGACTTTGGGTGGTGCCCAGACTCCCAGCCCGTGTCCGATGGCGTTGAGATGAGGAGGGTACTGCTCAAGGGAGGACGCCCCTCCCCGGGGACCCAACAGGAATGGCTGACGTGCAGCCCACCCCAGAGAACAGCGGGGCCGTGGCCTCTGGTTTTACCCTCCTCCATCTGGACCTAAAGCTGAAATCAGCCGTGGTCAGGGGTTTAGCTGAGCCTCCACTGGGGGCTCTCCCCTACCCAGGTGGACCTCACTGCCGACACGCGTTTCTCCTGCCCGCTACACCGGGAGGCTCCCAGGCATTCTCGGGGCGCCTTGTCTCCTCCCCCAGCCGGGGCCGTAGTTGGCTTTTTCTAACATAAGAAGCAAGGGGTGCTTAAGAGGAAAATGTCTTGCTTAGTGTTTGAAACTTAGCCTTTGACATTTTCCAACTACAGGCATCCAACGTCAAGGCGATATGTTAAGGGCTGCGTTTGGGGCCTGTAACAGTGGCCTCTCTTTTCAAAGAGTCCAGTTAACCTACGGGGAGTTCAGGTGAAGCTCTGGTCACCGGGCCAACAGTCTGACCTTGTACGGCACCGAGTGAAGCTGGGCCCTCCTGCCACCGAGGCCCAGCTCCCAGCCAAGGAAGGAGTGAAAAGCCAGCAGGGCTGAGAAGGTGGCCCAGCTCCTCCTTGAAACTGACCCCAACACAGGCTCCCAGGCAGGGTCTGGCGGTGTTTCCTCACCGGCCCGGGAACCTCTGGTCCCACTCCAGGCCTCTGTTTAGAATCCACGATGCTCCACGGCCCAGCCCGGCCCCTGCGCAGGTGGCTGTGTCTCCCTCCGTCCGAGGACGCAGCAGCCCACCGCCCTTGCCCACCTCCTGCCACCATCCCCCGTCAATGGTGGGAAGCGAGGAGGAGCAGTGCTATGGCCCCGGAGGCGTGTCCACTCACCAGGACCTGGTCGGGCACCGCGTACTTGGCGATCTTAGAGGCCACCACTGACCGGAGCTCCTTCACCACCACGTCTGCGTCACCCGCGTCATCTTTCAACACGATGAAGGCGAACGCAGCTGGAAGGAGAGCAGAGGTTCAGGTGCATCAGACCACGACCCACCTCCCGGGGCAGCATGTTTCACACAAATCGCCATATATCCAAAGGGGCTTTAAATCATAGGCTGGTGACCCTGTGGCAGCTGGTCTCTTTAGCTGCAGCCCCGAAGGTGCATTTCCATTTTCATTCAAGGTGGAAGTGACTCCACTGGCTCCTCTGGCGCCTCGGGTGGCGGGCACGTGTGCAGAGACCCTGGAGCCGTGACTCACCTCTGTCCGCACACCCGTGACACAGCCGTGACGTGGGCTGTAGAAGACTCACTCTCCACCCCGTGCGACAGGTGTGGAAACACCGCCCAGGCACTAGTCT
The DNA here is from genome assembly GCF_949987535.1 of Balaenoptera acutorostrata. NCBI lineage: Eukaryota > Metazoa > Chordata > Mammalia > Artiodactyla > Balaenopteridae > Balaenoptera > Balaenoptera acutorostrata. The sequence continues at coordinate 45,574,399 of NC_080078.1, forward strand.
CTGGGCACGTGTCCAGCCTGTGGGCACCAGCCACGTGGCTATTTAAAGGTAAGTTAAATGTAAAATGCAGCTCCCCAGTCACGTGAGCCACATGTAGCCGGGGCCCACCATGTGGACAGCACAGATGAAGAATGGCTCCGTCGAGGCAGGAAGTTCTGTTGGGCTGTGCTGGTCAACCAGTATTTTAGCACAAACACCAGGTTTTGTTTTCAGTACTCCAGCGAGGATCAGAGTGACTCCCACGGGCGTCCAGCACGTTTCTCCTTAACCCACCAGGGATGATCTCGCACACGGACCCAACTCCAAGTCCATTTCTCTCCACGTGAGCAATCGCTGTCCCAGCGCCACTTGGGTCGGTCTGTCCTTTCCCTGCTGACCCGCACTGTCCTGCCTCCAAGCCAAAGGTCTCTCCACAGCCTCGCCTCCTTCTTGCTCACTGACCTGTCCGTCCCTGCACCGAGCCCACCCCATCCTGATCTACACTCCCTGCGCACCACCTAACCCCCACTGGTCCTGTCCGTCTGCCTCTCCCCTCTCCCCCAGCCCCTCCAGCACATGAGCCCCCGGGGCAGGGACTTAGGTCGCTCTCCAGGTCTGCGTCCTAATCACACGAGACCTGGGGGCTCCCCTCCGTCAGATCGAGTGCAAACAGAGAGAGTGGGGACAAATACACACCCACAGCTTTTGCTGTTGTTCTTGTTTTACAAGTGGACAAATGCTCAAATTTGTTAGAAATCAGGAAAATGCACATCCTCGTACCCGATACACAAATTCTCCCCCAAAGCCTGGCAGGCAACGCCAGAGTCGCTTAGGATGCAGGGAAGGGCTGCTGGCGGGAGCGTGATGTGGCCCGAGGCCCCTGAGACGCACACTCGAGGACCTGTCCTGTCTCATCCCCTCGACCCCCAACAGCCCCCCACATCCCAGCCCCTGTTATCATGGGCGACATCCTCACGGGCACATCCTTCTGTGGCAACTGAAAACGCTTTTGTAAAGCACTTAAATAAGTGTTCAATTTTCCAACAGGTTGGCTTAGAGACAGTGAGTAAGTAACAGAAGAAGAGCACACAGGCGTGGCTGGGAGGCAGGTGACACTGGGTCATCGTGCATCCTGACAGCAGGAGGGAGAGTGCCCAGGCCATTCAGCCGGGCAGTAGAAGTCAGTCTGCCCAGCAGTGCAGCATAAGGTCAGAGAGTGTCTGGGTCACGCCAGGCCAGGCCAGGCCAGTGTGCCTGCTACGTGCCTGGCATTACAACACTCGGGTGACCCTGCCCCTTCCCAGACCCACCGCTTAGAAACTGGCGGACTTTGGAACAAAGTGTGTCCCCAGTAAGGACCAGTCCAATCACTGGCTCTATGCTTCCCTGGCCCATCGCTGTGCAGGGGGAACCACAGGTCAGACTCCTCCAAAGAGTCTCAGGCCAGTCAAGGAGCCGCTGCAAGGCACGGGACGCTGTGACGGAGCATGTGTGCGGGACGTGTGGGCAGCACAGGGCATGTGCACACACTGTCCCTGACAGGGCCGCCAGGGCCCTGTGGATGGGGAGGAAGCTCCCCAAGCTCAGTAGGCCAAACAGGTCACAACTGCTTGTGGGTGAGTGTCCTTAAAGGACGGCAGAACCAGGACATTTCAGAGTCCTGACTTTTTTCTAACACTTGTGTCTGTTCAGCCTCCTCACCCAAAATCTCCACTTGAGAGAGACGTGAACCAGCAGCCTGACCCACAAGAAAGCCCTGGTCCCCGCCCACCAAGTCTGCTTCTCCTATAGGAGCCCTGGCCCCAGGGCCAGGAGGGTCCTCGGGGGACACGCACCTTCTCCCTTGATGTCGTGGGGGTAGCCGATGACGGCAGTCTCGGGCACTGCAGGGTGGTCAGCCTGGGCACGACAGAGAACGCAGAGGTGAGGCAGCGACTCAGCCAATGACGACCACCCCAGACCCCAGGCAGCGGCAGCCGGTGGCAGTGCAGGACACGGAGGCCGGCTGGGCTCACCATGGCGTCCTCAATCTCCGCCGTCCCCAGCCGGTGGCCGCTGATGTTGATGACATCGTCCATCCGCCCCGTGATCTGGTAGTAGCCGTCCTCGGTTCGGTAAGCCCCGTCTCCTGTGAAGTAGTAGCCTGCACCACAGAGGGGGGATTCAGCACCAGCTCCGAACTGGGACCTAGCAGGGCTCCCATCCTTCCATGACGGACACCCCCTGGACAGGAGGAAGCGCCAAAGCCCCCCTGCCGACGCAACCCCCACCCCGATGGAGACACCTCTCCGGTGCTGCTAAGCTGGTGCCAGTAAAGGGCAGAGGGGCTGCCAGACAGCAGGAGGCTGCGAACGCCTGGAAGCAGAAGATACGAGGAGCCCACTCGAGCTTCCCCAGGGGTGAGTGTCGCTGACATGCTTGCGAATGCAGAGCATCGGTTCCCAGCGGCACACGTGTACGTGAACTCCCACCCAACGACACGACACAAGCCGGGAAGACGACGACACGGAGACCGGGGGGAGGCCTGGAGCCACCGCGATTGTCGCCAAGGCGGCGTCTTGCTCTTCTCCTGGGAGCCCATGGCCTGAGTCCCTGGGAGAACCCCGAGCTGGACCACTCCTGGCTCAGAGGTAAGGAAGGGAGGGAGCGTTCACGCAACCCCCGGCCCCTCGGAAATGGTTCTGAGACCGAGTCCAGCGGTGGCAGGAAAGGCTCACCCGGGTAGGCCTCGAAGTAGGCGTCCATGAATCGCTGGTGATCTCCGAAGATGGTCCGGGCCATGCCTGGCCAGGCCTGGGACAGGCACAGAGACCCGGACACATCTCCACCCTTCAGGACATTTCCCTGCAGACCCAGGAGATGGGGAGACAGGAGTGACCATCTCGCGTTCTCTGAACTGCCAGGCCCGACGCAGGAACAGGACAAGTGCCCCAGAGGGAGCTGCCCGGAGCTTTCTCCTCTGAGAGGAGACCCTGCGGTGGGTGCCGCGCGACGGGGCAGGGCAGCCGAGGCCAGGGGGGCGGGGCACGTGGACGGGGAGACTCACCTTCTCGTCCATGAGAACAGGGACGATGCCAAACAAGGGCCTCATCGCCATGCAGGGCAGGATTTCTGCCCCCTCCTCCGAGGGCCGCGGCGAGATGCAGATGCCCCCCGTTTCTGCGGGCGGTACAGGAAGAAACACCAGTGGGCCTGAGGCTACTGACACGTGTATCCAGACCATATGGACACAGGGTCCACACACACGGCTGCTCTCCAGAGTGGGAGGGGGTAGACCTGCCCGTCCGGGGCAAGGAAACAGCCCCCAGTGACAAAAGGACCTCTGAGGAGAAACCAGGCTTGGGTGCCGGTCCCCTCCACTGTGGAAATGAGAGCGGGCTGGGGGCCAGGTTCAGCTCCAGGAGCCACGGCCCCCATCTCGTGCTGTGGGGACACAGGGACGGCGGAAAGGAGGGCGGAGGGAAAGAACGCCCATGTGTCCTGCCCCCAGGCATTCCTCTGGCTCCGGCCTCCATCAGCCTGCATGGGAAGGGCCCCCCCCCAAGACTCTGCTGTAGGGAACATCCGGGGCCTTCCTGAACCATGAGGCCCGCGCCACTGGGAACGTCTCACTTTCTGGCTTCTTGAAGGACGAGGCCTCAGCCACGTTTATTACGTCAGTGGTGGTCTCTTGCCCCCAAAATCCTGATAAGTCAGACACCCCAGAGGAGGGGGGCAAATCAAAACACAGTGGTGCAGAAAAAACTCCTTTCCCTCTAGATCCAAATCTAGACTCAAGATCGCTTAAACAGCAGGACCCATCACTGGGCCGCACCGGGTTCAGGAGGTGGGCCGCCAAGGAAGGGAACCTTCGCGGGGCCCTGTGTCGCCCCTCCGCCCCCTCCCGGGCCCCACCTTACAGACGAGGAAACCGAGGCTCAGGGAAGCCTTTGCACCCATGTCTCACAGCTGCAGAGCGGCAGCTGCTGCCCTGAGCTTCCTCTCCCCACACACCAGGCACCCGTTGAGCTGACGCTCTGCGCTCCCTGCCCCTCCCCCGGGGACGTGCTCACCTGTCTGCCACCAGGTGTCCACCAGCGTGCACCGGCTGTCCCCCACCACCCTGTGCAGCCACTCCCAGGCCTCCTGGTTGATCGGCTCTCCCACTGCAACCACACGAGAGAGAGAAGATGTTAAGAGACCTCAAAAAGGCTGAAACCAAAAGGAGCTGATTTCATGACGAAAACAGCTCTATAATTTTCCCAAAAGACACAAAAGGAGACTTGAAAAAGCAGTGAGATCATCAGGTTTATGGCTATGGAAGAACACAAATGACAATGAGATATTTTCACCATCAGAGGGTCAAAAACCAAGAAGTTGGCAAGAGTGTGGAGGAAACAACACCACACACACTGCTGGAGTGCAGTTTGGAGAGCGATTGGAGTGTTTCTCTTCCTGTTTAGAAGTGCACACACCCGTTGCAACTGCTTTGGACGCCTGCTGGTGACGGAACCCACTATAAAGCCAGACACACTCGTCCTGTGACTGGAGGAGGTCGCTCCAGGCACCCACCCCCAGAAGCAGACACGGACGAGGATGTTCCCATGGCCAAGAGCTAAAAACTGTCCGTGGAGAGGAGAATGGCGAAGTGAATCGTGGCACGTTCGTGAGGGACCACCACCGGCCAAGGCATGAATTGTCCCAGGTGCAGGAACCACCATGCTATTCACCCACCTGCCAGCACGGCTCACTGATCCTGATGGAAGAAACATCCACACGTCGAGGTGCGGGGAAGTCATTCTGGCTCACACACCATTTAACTCAGACCTTATGCTAACTGGAACAGCCTGCCCAACATACACTGCACATCTGCATTAATCATTAAAGAAAAGGGCACGCTGTCCAGAAGTAAAGAATGTCTGAAGATAGAGATAAATGCCTCCCTGGGACGCCAGTGCTGGGACTCCTTTGATGATAAGACTCCCTTCCCAGAGCCAAGGCTATACTAACTCTCTGTGTACGTGCTGATCTGCTTTTTTGAAACCTTGAAGGAATGTATCCCTGACTTGTTTGATGTTCTTTGTCCTGATAAAACTGCTGAAAACCATGCTTCTCTGGAGCAGTTCCCTTAGAGCTATAGTCCTCAGCTTGGTTTGAATAAAATTCTCTTCTATTCTTATTATAGATTGGTTACTGATTATTTTCCTCGACAATACCCTGGTCTCAGGAAACCCCCGCAGGGCTCTGCTGTTGGAGCTGGTCATGCAGCAGGGGTGCCCCCAAGCTACACAGAGCCCAGCCAGCTGGTGAGGACTCCCTGGGGGGAGTAGGGGGTCCCTGCACACTCGCTGCTGCCTGGTCCAACCAGAGAGTGGCTCTGGTCACAGCCCTTATAGAGTGAGGCCCATAGGAGCCCGCCCCTGGCCTGGGGGACGCGCAGCAGAGCGCTCTGAGCACCTGCCTTGTCACCTGCGTACTGCTTCCTTAGTAACCGAATCCCCTGCAGGAGAACAGGCCTGGCGCCTTCCACCTCCCGGGACCACCTCAACTCAGGGTAACCCAGGTCACCTTTCCAAAACGCTCTCACATGACTTGGCGACATCTATCCTGATTGCGAGTGGAGATAACCTTTGATCTCACAACTCCCTCCCTGCCTGGAAACACGCACCCAAGGGCAGAATGGCACTGATGACAGCGCTGGGAACAGCAGGGGGTGAGATCCTGGGCAGCCTCTAGGGAAAGGGCTCGGGCCTGACCTTCCAACGGTGGTGAGTTTTCATAATGAAGATGGAGCACAGAAAACATCACAACGCTGAGCCCCAGACCCTTAACGGCTGTGGGCTCCCAGAAGGGGCTTCCACGTGGGGCATCTGCTTTCTACTGGCTGCAGCGCATCACGTGAACTCAGCGCAGACACAGCCTTTGTGATGAAGCCATCCAGAGACCTGCGCTGGCTCTGGCACACACATGCCTCCTGCAGCCGCTCACCTGAGCCCAGGGTCCGCAGGGAGGAGCGGTCATACTTCTTCACCCAGGAATCCTCGAATTTCAGCAGCAGCCGGAAGGCCGTCGGGGCGCCATAGAACTGATTGATCTTCAGCCTCTGCACCATCTCCCAGTACCGACCTACGAGAGGCCCCGGGTCACGTCACCTCCATGAGGCACACTTAGAGGCGGCCCACGTTACCGTGCGCCGGACGAGTGCAGACACCCACGGTGTCCACGAAACCCACTCTGCATCCACCTCCGGGACGGGAGGGGCTCCCCATGGGGCCGCCTCCCGCACTCCCCACGTCAGAGGCTCGAGCCTCCGCTTGGCCCTGGGTGCCGACCCACACGCTGACAGGCCATGTCCTGACCCACGGGACACAGCGAGGAATCGGGTCAAAGGGATATTACCGTGAAGTAGCACCAACGCAGAGCCCGCATTCAGGCACATTTCAATGGTCTCTAGTGGCGACCCGTGCTTCCCCCGGAGCAGCAGCGGCACCCAGGATGCACGCGCCCCGTCAACCCCCCAACTCGCCGCCACCACTCTGCACACAGGAGGTTGAGGCCACCTGAGACTCGGCTCTCATCCCTAGCCGGGCCCCCTGCGCGTCTTCCAGGAGCACATCTGGCCCCTGCGGGAGGCTGGAGAGGACCTGGGAGGGGGGGACCAAAGTTCCAGGCACCAAACCATCAGCACTGTGGACCTTCTGGGCAAGAGCCTCGGCAGAGCCGCCAACCTTCGGTCGCGTTTGAACAAACACTTGAAGACGCTGTGCCGCAAGGGAGGAAGACGCCAGGGGAGCAAGACGTGGGTCCTCAAAGGCACCCCTCTCCATGGTGGCGGCTCCAGGCCACACACCTCGAGCTCGGCCCGAGCGGCCCGAAGGCACAGGCAGTGGGGCACATGGGGAGGCTGGCCACTGGCCTCGGCTTCGAGGAAGGGCAGGATCCGGTCAGGTGGCCGCAGAGGTTAGAGGGACACTAGGGTGGGTGGTCTCTCGAAGGCTCCAGCGATTGGACCCCCTCCCATTGCGCATGTGATCCCACTGCAGGCCTGGCCCGGCCCCTGCCGCCCGGCAGCTTTGTCACAAGAACCCACAAGCCCGACCCGAGCAACGCCTCCACCCCGCAGCCCTCACCCCCCAACCTCTCCTCCCTCCTCCTGCCCCTCCTGCAGTCCGCACCAGCGTCGGGGTAAACCGGGGTGCTCTCAAAAAGGACGCTGGTCGCTCCATTGCAGAGAGGCCCGTACACCACGTAGCTGTGTCCCGTAATCCAGCCGATGTCAGCCACGCAGCCAAAGACGTCACCTGGCCGGTAGTCAAACACAAACTGCAGAAACAGGAGGAGGGGCTGTCAGGAGCCTGTCACCCGCTCCCACACGTCACAGGGCGTGTTCTGTCCCACGGCCCCCGAGAGCAGGAGTGAGGGCAGAGCAGCCACAGCAGTGATGACAGGGGAACCACTGGTGACAGCAGCGCCAGACCCGCAGATGACAGCGAAAGAAGCCGGACTTCAGAGGGGACACTCTTTGAGCCCCAGCACAAAGCCCACCCATACGCTGGAGGTCGCCTAGCACTAGTCCTGAGGCGGGCGGGGATGGGGGTTTTGGGGGAGCGGGCAGATGTCAGGGCCTGAAGGAGCTGGAGACGCCCGTGTCCTGACACAGGTGCTGGCCACATGTGTATCCACAGGTAAAACTCCATCCAGTCCTATGTCTAAAATAAGGGCACCATTCTGCATTAAGTTACACCATAGCTTTTTTTGTTTTTTTTGGTTTTTTACACCATAGTTTTTTAAATCCTTTTAAAACTGCAAAAAACAAAAGCCAAAAAGACCAAGAAACGCATCAAGCATCATCAGCTTCTAAGAGTCTGAGAGACACGGGCATCTCCTTATTCTTGCCAAAAGGTCAAACCTGAACCTGACCCTGTCTGCGGGTCCACTTGCCCTTTTGCAGGAGACACTGAGGACAGAGAGACACACAGCCGGGCACTACGACCGACAATGTTCAAGGAAATGAAGGGATGGAGGGAAACCCATTGGTTAAACTTGGCTTAAAAGGCTTACCCAAAACAGTCAGTGGGCAAGAGTAAGCTACAGCACCTAGGGATGCACATTTGGGTGACAAAACTAGAAAGGGCAGGGACACTATGGGCCATGAAGGGGCTTCTGTGTGAGGCTGGCGAGGTGCCAGTTTTTGACTGAAGTGAGTTTGTCCAGCAATAATTCATTAAGCCACACGTTTGATTTCGGTGGTTTTCTATATCTGTGTTCTATTTTGCAATAAAGATGTTTTTTAACCTTTGGGCGAGTGGCCCAGTCTCTTGCTGCCACAGACACACACTGAGGTCCCCCAGGAGTTTCCAGACAGCACAGTGGTCTCAAGTCTGCCAGGGTCCTGTGGAGCCATGACCCAAGGCAGAGGGTTGGAAACTGCACTCCCACTGCACCGGTGAAGCAGGACGCCCACACCCCAAGGCCCACAGCATCCCGGAACTGAGAGGATTTTTAATACGAGGACCCACAGTGCCACATCTTTCACGGGGCTGGCGACCTCTCCACCTGCCGTTCTTGGAAGGAGAACAGGAGCCCGGGACCGGCCACGCTCCAAAGGGCACCCTGACCCCACTGCTCACCCTGAAACCTGCCCATGTCCCCACCGTCCCTGCAGAGTCAACTGTCCTTTTCCCTGAAGAAACCAACAGTCCTAATACCTTCAGCAGGTGCACAGGCAGACACACACACACACACACACAGACGTACACACTCATAGACACACGCTTATGTACAGAAGGCTGAAAGTTTCTATTCCTAATGCTTTAAAATGCCCTCACTGTATTGAAGAGAAATTCAAAAGATGGTCCCGTCCTTACATCCCCACTTCTTTTGCTCATGTAGACAGTGTCCTGGTAATGCTTGAAAACAAAAAATGAAGACTCTTTCACCACATTTACAGCTCCCCTCATGCTAATTTTGTTATAAATTGATGGAAACACATTGACCCATTCTGTGACTTTCTTGGTGTTCGGTCTCGGTAGCTACATTTTCCGAAGTGTTCTGACTTACACTACATGTCAGTCTTTGCAGCATGCCCACCCAGAGCTTAGCAAGAGGCTTTCAGACGAGAACAGCTCTGTGATGCTCACGGTCACCCAGCGGCCAGAAGATAGCGGCTTTAACATGGACTGTGTCAAGCATAATACCTCGTCTTCCCGGCCTGGTTCTGTGCCGCGTCTATCTTTCTGCCTCACTTCCGCATCTTCAGTGCTGCCCGCAAGTGGCTGCCACTCCCAGGCCTCATCTCTGCCCTCCCAGGACCCGCTCGTCGTCCGCGCTCATCCGTGAGGTCCACCTCCGGATGACCAGGCCTGGCCGATCAGCATATCCCACTCCCACCCCCACCATAGTGACTGAGTGGGCGGAGCCCTGGACCCCAGCCAGACTGTAGGTGCTCTCAGCGTCCAAGCCCTGCCTGGATGCGCCTGGGCTTCCCGGTCACGTGGCCAGTCAGCTCCCCTGCTGCTGGCATTGCCTAGGGCTGAGTTCTGCCTTTGGCCAGAGAGAGAGTCTGGTCCACAGACAATATCCTGAGACCCCATCCCACCTGGGGAGCGTCAGCTATTCCCCAAGGCAACCAGGGATGCATGTTAACCAAAATCCCCCCACCCACCCATGTTTAAATGAGTGCTGATTTTTAAATGCATTTACTATAATAAAACTGTGCCAGACCATTTGCTTTATAATCCTTAAAGGATGGTCCCCTGTAATACAATTTCCATACACTAAATTTAAGTCTCCTCATAAAAGCAAGTCTTTTTTAAAATTTTCCTTTTAAAATGTGGCCCCAGTAAGCAGAGCCTAGAGGCCACAGCACTTTTAGAGGCCCATGAAAATGTTTTACTTTCTTTCTTTTTTTTTTTTTTTTGAAATTTTAAGATCAGTTTATTAAGTTCAATGATGAAAGCCATCAGAAGAACATTCTCCTGAAAATTATTTTTTCTTAGAAAAAAGAAAGGAAAATCAACACCCTCTTAGCATAGCCACAGATGCTATGGCAGTCAAGCCTCTCCGAAGACGGGACAGTCCATTAGTCGGTCAAGTCACTCTCCCGGTCAGCATGACTGTAGTCCGGATCATCCTCATCATCCTCCAGCTCCAAGTCATCCATTTCCTGGAACAAAGACTCATCTACCTCCACGTTGTTTCCAGCATCTTCCAAGAACTGAATATCAGATGTGTCGAGATTATGATCTGTTTCAAATAGCTGTCTCCCACTTAATTTATTTTTTCCTGCTTGTTCTTCTTCTTTCATTCGTTTCTTTTTAATTTCCAAGAGTTCTGCATCAAACTTGGCCTTCCAACTTAAGAAATTCTCGATTGTAACAGGAGTGCCATGGAATAATTGCTTTTCAGCTTCTTCTGCTTCTTTTTCTTTTTGTTTTTTTTCTTCTTCTCGTCTAGTTTTTATTTGATCTACTATTTCATTTAATTTTTCTTGCACGGCTGTCACTAAAGTAAAGATCATCACCATACCAAGGTTTTCTTCTGCCTGTAATGCTAATAATTTTAAAATGTCTGAGACATCATTATCATCTAGATTTAACTGAGAGAATATTTCATAAAGGGGAGCTTCATCTGGGTATTTTTCACTGTATGTAAACTTGAGGGTAGTCTGGACAGTTTCATCATTTTCTCCAGCCTCAGATGTCACAGTAATGGTGAAGCTGGGTGGATTTTCTGATAATACCAGTTAATGACACTCTCAAACCCCTCTTCACTCATCCCCTTAATATCCTCACAGCACAGTTGTACTGCTGTTGAGAGAGAACATGAACAGGACTGGAGCTATACAGGGGTAGCTGAGAGACATCTGCCTGTGAAGGAGTCAGGGTAGATGGACTCCAGAGCCTCCAGCTTGTTGCGCTGCTCCTCGCCGTAATCTGTCATCGCGGCCCTCGCTGCAGCCCATGGATCGCCCAGACACCCAGGCGGCGCGCGGCAGCCGGGCTACTTTCTTTTAAAACCAGATAAAAAAGACCTCTTAAGTAGAAGAAAGCGTCTTAACAAATAACAATAATGTACTCATATTTACACCAACCTTGTTGTATAGGAGAAGAGCCCAGGAAGGCCAGAGCACCTGGACTCCCAGCACCTGAAAGCAGCCGTGCCAGCCAGCACATCAGGCCTAGGGAGGGCTTGGCACACGTGTGACGGGCTAAAGACCAGCAGAAGACACAGGTCCAGGACCCAGGCCCTTCCGACAAGGACAGAAACTCAGCCCCCCAAGCCCACCCCTCCACCACGCTGATGCCAGGACGCCCGGCCCTGCTCGTGAACACATGAGGAGAAGACGTTAGCAGGAGCTCTGGCCCCAGTCCAGCCTCTCCTGGCCCCCCGCCCGGAGCCCCCTGGGGCAGCGCCCTACCCGGTGCGTCAGAGCGGCGTACAGCAGGTAGCCCGCCTGGGTGTGGACAAGCCCCTTGGGCGTCCCAGTGCTCCCCGAGGTGTACAGCAGGAAGAGCGTGTCCTCACTGCCCATGCTCTCCGGGGCACACACTGGCTCCTCCTTGGCCATTTCCTGTGAGGGAGAAGACCAGACAGCCCGTCACGGGCAGTGACCTCGCCCCTGCACCCGGCATCCCCTCGGCCTCAGGACTCGGCAGACAGGGTTCAGAGTTCACCTTCTCTAGCCTGCCCTAGTTTAATTCCAAATAAAAGGATGGATCCAGTCATTTCTGTTATGTTAAATGTTTCCCTCTGTTTGTGGAATTTGAGTTCCATCTTCCCTACCAGGATGGAAGCCCATCAAATAGCAAAGGGGAACCCTGGGCACCTCTGGGGGACCCAGATTGAGAACCACAATCTGACAAGACTCAGACTCAGTTAATCCAATGACAACCTCTTCTCCTCAAACTATACAAAAGGAGATAAACCCACCTGCTCAAGGGGGATGTCCAGATCCCCCATGTGAACCTTGTTGTCTGTCCTGTGAGCCACGAGGACATGCTGGATGGTTGGGCAGAGCTTTACGGCTTCGTCCACAATCTTCTTCAGCTCCACCACGCGCCCTCCCCGGAGTCCTTGGTTGACGGTGATAACCACCTTGCACTTGGCTATCGGAGTCAAAGGCAGGTAATTCTGGTCAGTTTCCTCCCCACTCTGACCTTCACAGCCCAGACAGCCACACACCCCAGGCCTAAGGGTGTGACGGAGAAAGTCCATCCTTGAGCAAGAGAGTCAACAAAAAAAAGTGAAGTTCCACCTGCTCTGGGATCTTTGTGCTCAGAGCCGGAGCGCCAGCCTTTTCCCGGCTCTGGGAAGAGCAGGTGTAACTGGAGATAAGTCACCGGACGCTCAACTCCGCCAGACTCCCGCTCCCTCCCACCTGCCCCGGGGCCTTCCCAGGCTACCCTCCACCCACCATGCCCCAACCCGGGATGACCCGGAGGCATCACGGCTGAGGTGGGCTATTGTACAACTGGCCCCTGAGAAAGAGCCTGGAACGACCATCCAGCTGCCATGCTGGTGGCCACGCACAGCCCTGAGACCCGTGACGTGGGTGCCGAGGCCTGATTTGCAGCCACAGGCAGGAGTGTTGAGGAATCACCCCACCCAGTGGTCCTCAACCAGCCCCTCGGGGTTCATGCTGACGCCCGGGGCCCCATCGCCTGCCAGGGTTTCCCTGCGGTCTGAGCCCTGGGCACCCACAGTAGGAGCTCCCCGGCCTCACTCCCCGCAGCCCGCAGCATCTCCCAGGACCACCTCCCCAGTGAACTGCCTGCACTTGAACTCTCGCCTCAGGGCGGCTCCTGGGGGCCCTACCTGAGTCTCCCTCAGCTTTCCAGTCTGAAATGTGCTTTCTAGAGACATGCTCACAGCCTCTCTTCCTCCCAAGAGCCCTAGAGGTGGCACAGCCCCGCGGGCCACCTGAGACCCCTCCAGCACAGGCCTTTGCCTGGTTCAGAGAGATACTCTGGACTGCCTGGGGCGCCTAGGGCAGTGTCATCAGCTCTGCACGCCAGGCCCCGGCCACACACACTGTTTGCTCCTCAGGCCTTGGCAATCAGTCACCTTGCGGAGACAAAGTCAGGTGGACAGAGCCCGCCTGAGACGCTCCAGGCCTACATCCCCGAGCTGGGACTGTCCAGGGAAGCTCCCTGTGGGGCAGGAAGGGAGATGGCCCAGCAGGTAGAAAGGGACCCTGCTCAAGGGCATGAGAGACAAAGAAAGCTCAGGACCCTCTGGAGAAAACAGCGGCCCCTGCCCAACCTGGGTGCTGGAATCCCGGCCGTCGAGACACAGGCCTCGCTCCCGGTGCCCATCTGCGCGAGGCCTCCCTGCCCGAGTGGTTCTCCAGGGCAGGAACCTCCGGGCCCGACACGCCCAGTCCCCAGGAGGTGCTTGGGGAGCACCTTCTCTCTGCGGTCCCCGAGGGCGGGCAGCGGGGCCGTGGCAGGTGCACGGCATCAGCGCAGGCAGCATCAGCAGATGCTTCGGTCTGGGAGGGATTCACTTTCACCCTGGCTTTTGATCACGTCTCAGCTTCTGTATTTGTTTTTAATTGCTCCCATAGCCAATTACCACAAATTTAGTGGCTCAGAACCCCCATTTTTTTTTTTAGCTCACGGTTCTGTAATCTGGGTGAGCTCGGCCGTGAGACTCTAAGCTGGGTTCTCTGCTTAGTCTCACGGCCAAAATCAAGGTGCCGGTGGGGGTGGGGGCAGATGTCACCTGGAGGCTCTGGGGAGAATCTGCTTCCAGGTTGCTCAGGGTGTTGGCAGAAGTCAGGTCCGTGTGGCTGTAGGACTGAGGCCCCCATTTCCTTGCTGACTGTCAGTCAGGGGTCGTCCTCAGCTTTTAGAGCCACCTACACCCCCTGCACACAACCTCCTTCATCTTCAAAGCCAGCAAAGGCAGGTCAAGTCCTTGTCACTTGGAATCTCTCTCACCTCCCTCTCTGCCACATGTTTTCTGCTTCAGCCAGAGAAAGTTCTCTGCTTTTAAGGACCGGTGGTTACACCGGGCCGACCAGCATCATCCCCCCATTTTAGGGTCCCATCACATCTGCAGAGGGCTTCTGCCACGTAAGGTACATATTCACAGGTACTGGGGAATTCGGGCGTGGACAACTGCTCGGGCCACTGTTCTGCTCCCACAGCATCTCCCAGAGCCATTCTCCACCCTCCCCATGCCTCCCTCTCTCCACTTCTCACACAGCCTAGAGCAGGAAGGAGGATAAAGGAAGAGGAGTGGCCAGATCCCAGAGGCCAGGCCAGGGGGCCGGGGCCGTAGAACAGGACATACTAACCAGAGTGGCTGCCTACTCACCGTGAGACCTGGTCGCCACACTGACACGCTCCTTCCCGGGGGTGGACAAAAGACAGCTGTGAATTCTCTGACCTAGTCTCACGCCACTTCTCATGGACAAGTAGGGTCTAGGCCCCCTCCCCTTAAATCTGGGATGGCTACAGACTGGTTTGACCAATGGAGTATAGCCAAAATGATGCTATGCATATTCCAGGGTCAGCCTTTAGGACAAGTGGCAGTTTCCTTGCTTCCTCTTGGAGCCATAAGCCACCATGTAACAAGTCTGACTACCTGAGGCTGCCTTGCTATGGGGAAGCCCAGGTTAGTCATGTGAAGAGGCTACATGAACAGAAAGAGACCCCTGGCCACCCCCAACCATTCAAACCAATCCAGCCAATATCCCAGATATCACAAAGCAGAGGGAAGCTATTTCCACCATGCCCACCTGACTCCTGCCCCGCAGAATCATGAAACATAGTAAGAAAATATACTGTTCTAAGTACTTACTTTTGGAGTAGCTTGTGACACAGCAATAAATAACCAAAATACCACCCTCACTGAGCCAAGAGAACACAGACACTTGTCCCAACAGGGTCTTGCCCCCAGGAAACTGACACCTGAATAGCTGGACATGGAGGCTGTAGGGTGCTGGGGAAGAGCCGCTTAATGGCAAAGTTCTAGAGAAAAGTTATAGGACTTTCCCCTACTGAGTCCCTCAGAGCTGACTGGGCCCTGCCTTCCCATGGCCTGGCTGTTTAGGATTCCTGAGTTCTGGGAGTTGCCCGGCATCCAGCTACTAATTCTCCAGAGTCAATTGCTTTTGCTTGTTTCAAAGAATCTTAACAGAAACACTTGGTAACTGTGGCCACATCAGCAAGAGAGGAAAGGAGCAGCCTAATGTAATGTTGAAAGCATTGGTAGAATGCCTGGGTTCAAATCCTGGGTCTGTCGCTAAGTAGCAGTGTGACCTTAGGCAAGTCACTTAACCTTTCTGTGCCTTAGTTTCCAAGACCAGATGGCTTCACTGGTGAATTCTACCAAACAGATAAAGACAAATTAACATCAATCTTTCTCAAACTCTTCCTAAAAATTGCAGAGGAGGAAACACTTTCTTACTCATTCTGTGTGGCCAGCTTTACCCTGATACCAAAACCAGACAAACAGATCACAAGAAAAGAAAACTACGGACCAATATCCCTTATAAACACTGATGCAAAAATCCTCAACCAAATGCTAACAAACTGTATCCAGCAGCATATTAACAAGATTATACATCATGACCAAGTGGGATTTATTCCTGGAATGCAAGGATGGTTCAGCATACGAAAATCAAGGATAGATATATAGATCAGTGGAATAGAATAGAGAACTCAGAAATAAGCACTCACATATACAGTCAAGTTATTTTTGACAAGAGTTCCAAGACCATTCAACAAAGGAAACAATAGTCTCTTCAATAAATGGTATCACTGGATATGCACAGGCCAAAAAAAAAAAAAAAAAAAATGAAGCTGGGCCCTTACCTCACACCATATGCAAAAATTAACTCAAAATGGATCAAAGACCTGGGACTTCCCTGGTGGCACAGTGGATAAGACTCCACGCTCCCAATGCAGGGGGCCCGGGTTTGATCCCTGGTCAGGGAACTAGATCCCATATGCATGTTGCGACTGAGAGTTCCCATGCCACAACTAAGAAACCCACGTGCCACAACTAAGGAGTCCATGGGCTGCAACTAAGGAGCCCATGGGCTGCAACTAAGGAGCCCTGGAGCTGCAACTAAGGAGCCTAAGACTTTGCATGCCACAACTAAGGAAACTGCCTGCTGCAACTAAGGAGCCCACATGCCACAACTAAGGAGCCGGCGAGCCCTGGAACTGCAACTAAGAGGCCCGCCTGCCACTACTAAGACCTGGCACAACCAAAATAAATAAATATTTTTTAAAAAATGGATCAAAGACCTAAATGAAAAAGCTAAAACTATAAAAAACTCCTAGAAGAAAACACAGAGGCAAATCTTTGTAATGTTGTACTTGGCAATGGAGTCTTAAATAATACACCAGAAACACGAACAACAAAAGGAGACAGATGAACTGGACTTTATCACAATTAAAAATTTTTGTGCTTCAGAGGACAATATTGAGAAAGCAAAAAGACAACCCACAGAATGGGATAAAATAATTGCAAATCATATATCTGATAAAGGTACAGTATCCAGACTATCTAGAGAACTCACAACTCAACAACAACAACAAAAATACAAACGACCAATTAAAAAAATGGGCAAAGGACTTAAGTAGATATTTCTCCAAAGAAGACACAAATGGACAAGCACATGAAAAGATATTCAATGATATTAGTCATTAGAAAAATGCAAATCAAAACTACAATGAAATACCACTTCATACCCATTGGGATGGCTATAATTTTTTTTTAAAGGAAAATAACAAGTGTTGCTGAGGATTTGGAGAAATTGGAACCCTCATACATTGCTAGTAGAAATGTAAAACAGAATAGCTCCTTTGGAAAAGTTTTGCAGTTTGTCAGTAAGTTAAACATAGATTTACCATATGTGCCAGCAATTCCATTCCAAGGTATATACCCAAATAATTGAAAGCAGGTATTCTTGTACATAAACGTTCATAGCAGTTCTATTCACAATAGCCAAAAAGTAGAAACAAGTAAAAATACCCATAAACAGATAAATGGATAAACAAAATGTGGTTTATCCATACAGTGAAATATTATTCATCTACAAAAAGAAATGAAATACTGATACACACTACAACATAGATGCACCTTGAAAACATGATGCTTAGTGAAAGAAGTAGAACACAGAATGCCACATACTGTAGGAGTTCATTTTTACAAAACCTCCAGAACAAGCAGATCATAGAGAGAGAAAGCAGATTAGAGTTGTCAGAGGCTGGATGGAGGGGAAATGAGGAATGCCTGCTTAATGGGTATGAGATGTCCATCTGGGATGATGAGAAAGTTCTGGAATAGTGATGATGGTTGCACAACATTGTGAATGTGCTTAATGTCTCTGAACTGTACACTTGAAAATGATTCAATGGTAATAGAAAAAGGGAGAGGGTAGAAATAGCAAGAGTATTATCTCATATAATATTTATGAAGACTAAGTTAAAATGAAGAGAGATGGCCTTCACAAACTGCTTAGAACAAAACCTGGCACACAGTAGGTGCTACAGAGTTGAGAGAGAGAGAGAAAGGAGTAGCAGCACCAATGCTTGAAATTAGAGGGGAAATGTTGGAAGGGAGCAGAAAGGTTCCCCAGTCTTTCCTAAAGAGAGTGGTCAACAGAGGTCTGAGAACTATGCCCTTCAGCTCTGTCCGTTACCCAAAGGCAAGTCTTCTGTGAGACACAAAGAATTCCCAGCAGCCCCCAGGGGAGCCAGCTCAGGGAACCCTCTAGGATCTCAAGGGAGCAGGGGTCAGGCTGCACAGACATGAGGCCACCATTCAGACACTCAGCCCTCCGACACCAGAAAAAGGAAGGAGACGATACTGCTCCGCACACCTGTCTGGGAAGCTCTGACCTACCTGCACACAGAAGGCCTTAAAGACACACCACAAGGCCCACGCCTGACTCCAAGCCTCAGGAGATGGCCCACCCCGTCATTCCTCACCACAGAAGGCTTCCAGCTGTTGACCTGTGGAATCTTCCCCGTATCTCCCCAGCCTCATCTCACCCTACGTTTCTTCCCTCCTCCACTGCAGCCACACAGCCTCCTCCAGCCGGTACCTATGCCATTCCCTCCACCTGGAATCTTCCTTTCCTTCATCTGGTTAAATCCAACGCACTCAGATCTCAGCTGATGGAGCAAATGTTCATTCAGCCATGCGCTGTCCCTGGTAGTGTCCATCATCTGTATGTGTGACTTTCAGTGATATCTGTCACCACGCTAAGTCCCTGAAGGCCAGGGGACCCAGGTGCCTCCCTCCCTCCCACTGCCCACGTGCTCACCATCGTTGATCCTCCCAGCCAAGGACCCCGCACTGAAGCCAGCAAAGACAACAGTGTGGATGGCTCCAATCCTGGCGCAAGCCAGCATTGCGGCCACAGCCAGCGGGGAGACAGGCATGTAGATGGCTACCCGGTCCCCTCGGTGGACTCCATGCCTCTTGAGCGTGTTGGCCAGGCGGCACGTGGTCTCCAGCAGTTCCCTGCGGCACAAGGAAGGGAGGGCTGTCAGAGAAGGGGGAGGGCCAGAACGCATGGTCATTGGGCTGGAATAATTCTTCAGACTGCAGGCACTGGGGCCCCGGCCAGCCACGGGAGGGCAGCCACTCCAACACTTGATGCATGGAAGGCTCTTTTCAGAAAACATTGTAACTTTGTAGGCTTGTCCTGACACGGATTCACGGCCACACTGCTGAGAAAAATCGCCTGTCCCCGCATCCACTGAGAGCAGGGCTTCTCAGAGACCTGGGTCATCCGGTCCCGGAGTCTTCTGACACGTCCTCCCCGAGAGGCCCCTGTTCTCTGGGTCAGTACAAGCCTTGCTGGGCAGGGGACCCCAACTCTGCGAAGCCTCAGTGATTTGGGAAGGAAAGCAGCCCGCAGCCTGGGGCAGGGCTGGGTGGTGAGGGACCGGGACACTGTGCCCCGCCTCTTGTGCCCACATGGCCCCTGCCTCCACTGCAGGGGCTTAGGCTTGGTCAGCCAGAGAGCAGCATCCCGCTGAACAAGCTGATTGGCTTGGGGTTGGCACGTGACCCAACACAACCCCGAGAGGATGACAGTCTACCAGAAACCAGAACAGGAAATGGAGGAAAGTGCAGGAGGGCAGAAGCAGGTGGACGCTGGGTTCAGCACTGCTTCCCACGTGGTCCCACTGAACCCCACTTCCCACAGGAAGGGACACTTCCCATTTTCACCGCTCTTGTTTTATTGTATTTGTTATTTAACAGAAAGCTGGCATGGAAGGGCAGAGTAAGTCCGCCCCACCCGCGCGGCTCCACCCTCCTGGCCAAGACCCAGGAGAGTTTGTGGTTGCCCTGTGCTCAGAGGCCCAGAAAGGGGCAGCCCAGCAAGGGCCAGCAGGAAATGAAGGGTGGGCAGTGGCAGGCCTTGCGGGAGACCAGACGAAAGATCACTAGTGTAACCAAGCAGGACCTTATGGGGCCTTCTTGGGACAGGCCCCTCCCCCATATCCTCTGCTTTAGCTCCTCTCTAAAGTACCTAGATAATAGCATCTGATGCACATTCCTGAGTTGTTTTACAGATGTTAAAACCCCCACCAGATGGAAGAAATTAACTACTTGTAGCCTCCGGACCTACTGGAGCCTGAGGATTGATAATGTTAACAGCCCCGTTAAGTCACCATCAACCAGAGAACTGTGGTGAGGTGATCACATACCCTGGGACTCCCCTCCCTCACCTTGCCTTTAAAAAGGCTTTCCTGAAACCCATCGGGGAGTCGGGTGTTTTGAGCACCAGCGGCCCTGGACTCCTTGCTTGGTGCCTGCAATAAACGCTGCACTTTCCTTCACCCCAACCCAGTGTCAGTAGATTGGCTTTACTGTGCACGGGTGAGCGGACGGACCCAAGTTTGGTTCGGGTAACACGAGTGCAGCCTGCGCTCCCCCTCGACTCCTGCCAGGCTGGCACAGTGCCTCTCCGGTAGGGCCCTATGCTTTCTCCTTAAGGCTTTAGGAGGACAAAAGCGCCATTCACTGACCCCATCCACCGCGCACCTGAGCTTGTGATGAAAGAAAGAGCACCCCGACAGCCCCCAACAGCAAACTCCCCGGAGCCAGGGCCCAGAAACACACCTCCTGCGTGCAGCGAGGAGGCTAGGATAGTCTGTGACAGCACTAAAGAGGCAGCTGTGGTCAGTCACACAGAAGGATAACTTAAGCCCAGCGCAGGTGCCATTTTCAACAGCGCTAAGGACTTAAGGAGTCGGTGCTGGGGAGATGGAGGCTCAAGTGCGTCAGAGGTCAGTGGTGATGAAATCCAGTCCTTTTTCTGCAGACGAAAGGCAGCATTTTGAAGTCGAGGAAGGCACAGAACCATCCAGACAGAGAGGCCTGGGTTGCTTTCTATAGGAGCTGCACAGGCATGGGAGCTCACCTTTCTCAGCTGCCACAAGATCACCTGAGAAACAGCAGGCCCCTTCCACCTTGTTTAACCGTCACGAGTGTTAATGAGAAGCTTCACCCACTCAGGACCCTGCCAAACATTCAGTAGAGATTATCTTTACCATCAGACGTCTTTGTTTGAAATTACTTTCTAGAAGTACTAAAATCAACTAATTCATTTTGATGAATTTGTAAGATGTTAAAAATTCCATTCTAGGCACCACGGGGGCGAGTAAGGCACCAGACAAAAGAAATGAGAGGGAAAGTGTCCTCCTGCAACCCAGCTCCCACTGGGGAAATGAAGGCACATGAAAGTGTGATGGGCGTTTATCACCTCAGCTTCTGGTACAATTACTGAGGCAGCAGGGAGAGCTTTCTGGAAAGGTTGGCTGTGGGGAGGAGGAGCAAGGCAGCAAAAGGGAAAGGATTCCCTTCAGGGGCAGAAGTTGCCTGGCGGTCAGAGCTGGGCAGCTGACCTATAGCCCTGGGAAGGTCTGGAGACCAAGCTGAAGTAGCCCAGGTGTTCCCTGGAGGGTTGAGGGGCCTTATCATGGGCCCTGGAACTGAGTCTGCTGGGTCCCACACTCTTGCTGCTGCATCCAGAGAAGTTTCTGATAAAGAATCTGATCCGGGTGAATCTCTTAAGTTCACTCCCCTTCCCATCCTCTCTGCCAAGGCCATAAAACTCAAGGTCGAAGAGATCCTTGAAGCCTCCCTGGGGTTCCTGGCCACAGCGGTCCAGCCTCTGCTCAAACATCACGTTGCTGGGAGTCACCCCGCACAGCACTAAACAGTCTTCCTAGAATCAGGCCAAGACTTGTAGCTGTTCCACTTCCACCCCTTGGTCCCAGCTCAGCCCTTTAAAGATGTCCAGAGAAAATCTGTCATTCGATGATAGCCCTTCAGATTCCTGAATACCCCCCACCACTACCTCACAAAGCCTTTTCTCTCCCAGGTTCTCTCGCCCAGCCCTCCATGACGCCACTCCCATTCTCTAGAAACCCCCAGGTTATCAAACGGACCCCGGCACTCCCATGGTATCTGCCCGGGTCAGAAAATGGAATGCAGACCCTTGACCCCAACTCTACATTTAACCATGTAAATGAAGAATACATTTATTTTCTAATGCCTGACAAAGGTGTCCCAGATTCAACATGAGGTCACTAACCCACTGACCATCGCCACACACAGAACAGGACTCCAACCAGGGCTCCTCCATTATCACAGTCAGCAAATTAATTTTTAAAATCGGACTTTCCAGACTATCCATTTGTCCCTGTTTAATTCCATCTCAATTTCTACTCATCTTTCCAGTTCATCCATTATTTTTTTAAGCTTGGATTTTTCATTTTAAGCTTTTGCTTTTCATTAGCAATCTTCTCCAGACTTAGAACACTGGAATATATGGTCAGCAAACCTAGGTCTTCAAATCACAAAAAAAGTAAGTGTTATTCAAGTGATCCTGTTACCTGAGGTACACAAAAATCATTCAAAAGCAGTTCTTGGATACTCATAACTTCTCAGACTTTCACAAACCGAAATGCTGTTTCTCTATCAAACAGATAATGCAGCCACTCAGTGACGGGTGCTCTGGGCTGTTGCTGCAGGATGCACTGGCGTCCTCCTTGCCTGCGGGATCTTTCCAAGGGACAGTGCCGTGCAGCTTTCTGAGAAATGATCTCAACAAAATGAGTTAGAATTCTATTTTCAAGTGCCAGGAGAAATATAGCATTCGTCATGCAGGTTCTGAATAAGACATCTACGTTTGTCTGTGAGTAAACTCCTCAGGGCCGTGCCTTCCATGTGGACGCATGCAAATGACAGGCACAAATACACAGACTGGCCTCATATTCAGGGTGCTGAACACCAGCAAAATGCTGCCTGGCCTTGGGGGAAGGAAGGAGACCTTCTACAGCCAACTCTAAGCTTCAAGTGGGAGGAGCATTCATCCAATGTTAATCCGTAACCAACACGACATCTGCCCAAACACAGACAGAAGAAAGGCACCTCTGGCCCAGCTCAATCCAAAACAGGACACAGCCGGACAGCCCCAGGGGAAGTAAGATAAGCCGTGTGTGTTTGTGTGTGTGTGTGTGTGTGTGTGGTGCTGTTGTATTTAAGAAACTCATCCGGAATGCATGCCTTGCTTACTTGCTACCATTACTCTGGCTCTTGTGCTCATTAAATAAACACTGGCTAAGAGGCTACCTCTTTCTTTGTCCACCTGCCTCACTGAGTATGAGCTTTACTTTGGCAGAGATTTGTTCTTTGCTTTCCTCCCAGCGTTCAGAACCGGGCCTAGCTCAGAGAAGGTATGCGACAGATATCTGTGGAATGGAAAGGAAGAGCAGGTAAGCAAGAAAGGACGAGAGCCCTGGCGGGCGCAGGGCAACTGGAGCCCGAGCTCTAACCATGAGCGCCGGTCCACTCTGCAAATGCCTCCCAGCCTCCTGTACCTCCTGTACCCTGGCAGGAGACATCCTGCCCCTCAGAGAGAGCGATGGGCAGGACCGCCCCACTGATAGGCCAGCACACAGCTACTGTCCTCTGCATTTCCTTCTGCCGATAAGGGAAGGAACCCAGGGAACTGTGTCGATGTGTGCGTGGAAGGCCTGTGACAGTCACTTCTTTCCTCCAAGCCTGGTGCTGAGGGGAGGGGTCAACCCCATGGTCCAGATGCAGGACTGGACGGGATACATCTTTCTTCGGTACACTTCTCTAGACTTTGATATTCTCTTCAGCCAGCCATTTCTGGAAGATGGAGGTGGTGAGAGAAGCAAGGGCTGGCTTTCGGAAAGCGGAGCACAGCAAGGGGGTCCCCTTCTCACAGGGAGAAGCTCACCAGGCCTCGGGACCAACTCCTTCCCTCTGGCAGACTCCTCTGGCCCAGACATTACTCTAGCCACTAAATCTAATCTAACGTAATGACATGTGCTTGCTCTGCTACTTACTGCCACCGAGAGAACAGAAGCCCAGGAAATTCAGCTGAGCAGGCTCATAACCCAAGTATGAAATTCCTCTCACGTCATGATTTGATCACGTGACCGTGACCTTGAGCAAAGGTAAGCTGCAGTGAACTATAAAGCAGCTGCCACATGTCAACACAAAAACACCCAAGCTGCCATTGCCAAGGAAGGCCCCGGACACACTCAGCGTTCACAGGAAACGAGAGCTGAACTGCCACAGCTGACACCAGGCCAGCCAGTGAACTTGCAATCACTAAAGCTGCATGTTTTCTAAATTTCTTACAAAAAATAAATGTATTCTCCTTGAGGCTCTGCTACATTCTGCAGAAAGTTCTGGACTCAGAGAATTTCCCTCTCAGGAGAGTGCCTCAGTGAACGACATCTGATCAGAGATGGGGCTCCCACCCAGCTCCCCATACACCCAGGGTCTAGACTGTCCCAACCATAGAATGGCCTAATAATAGGACCACTACTAAGGTGGTCTCGAGGACTCCTGTGGTCTGAATGTCTGCAGAATCCTAACCCACAAAGATGATAAGATGATAGCATTAGGAGATGGGGCCTTGGGGGGTAATTAGGGCATGAGGGTGGAGCCCCATGATGGGATTAGTGCCCTTATAAGTGAGACCCCACAGAGCTCCCTTTTTCCTTCCACCATGTGAGGACACAAAAGGAAGGTGCTGGCTGTGACCTAGGTGGAGGGCCCGACCAGCAGGTGACCGTGCTGGCACCTTGATCTTGGACTTCCAGCCTCCACAACTGTGAGAAATAAGTCTGTGTTATTTATAAGCCCCCCACTCCCCCTGGTCAGTGGTTTTGTCATAGCAGCCCAAACAGACTTAAGACAAGACCAAATGTGAAGTCCTAGGCACATATAAAGGCATCCTATAAACAGTAGCTATAATTATCGCAGAATGGCAGAAAAATTAAATTGGTGAAAATCAGTGGTTCCTTAACAGCAGGAGGGAGAGTGAAAATGCCAGTTTGCTCTTGTGTAAATCTTAGGCAGCCGTGTCACTGGCTCAGGGTGAATGAGAGTCACCAGAATGTGGTTCGAGAATCCCTCCCCTGAAGGCCCACCTGCTCCACGTGCCCTGCAGTGGTTGTTGATGGGAAGCCCTCGTTTGGGGTGGGAAGTGGGTCTGAGGATGCATCATCCACAGTCAGGGCTGCTGCCAGCTACAGATTCCAGGCACTTGGCCATGGCCTGGGGTTCCGAGAGCCTGGAGGGAAGGCAGGCCCACCGTCATGCCTGTGCACCCCGCCCACCCGCCACCTGCCGTGTCACCCCACCGCCTCCACCAGCTGCCCCGTCTTCTCCAGCCACGCTTGCCACCCACTGTGAGCACAAGGAGCCTCCTCTCCAGGCCAGCCTCGGCCACCTGCAGGCCCACGGGCTCCTGCCTCCTCAGCATTCCCCAACCCGCTCGTGTTACTGCCCAGAGAAGCCTCCTCCTGCCCGCCCACTGCCACCACATGCACAGTTCCTTCAGTGACAGCAGGAACAGCACTGCTCTGAACCCTAGGCACATCTGTGGAGCACTCACAACAGCCCGTGGGCTGGGAGCTACCATCACGACCCCATTTTCCAGATGAGGAAACTGAGGCACAGAGGAGTTAAGTGACTTCTCAAGGCTATGCAGCTGAAAGGGTCAAGGGTCAGGTCAGGATTCAAACCCAAGCCTGGCTCCAAGGGCAGCTCTCAAAACCCACAGATTCAGAACAATTCACACCCTATTTCAGAGGTTCCCAGACCTGAGGATGTTTGCCATCTGCCAACTCCATCGTTATTTATGTAACATTTTTCCTTGGATTGGTTTAAATGAGCAAGAGAAGTGTTCAAAGCCGCTCACTGTGGTCGAATCGAGCCTTCCGCTAATCAGGACGGAGGAGAACTGGGGCGGGGTGGGTGCGCTTTTCTTCACGCTTCAGTGTTTGGCTCCACATTCAGAACCATCTGCCCCAGGGTCCAGCTCCCTCTCATCCTAAGTCTTTCTCTCCCACTCTTGACACAGCCCTGGTGGAACAGAAGTGACGGGTCAGACTTGAGAAAAGGTCTGCCCTCTTCCCTGATTCACGCCTGATTTCCCGCGGACCTCGGCACTGGCCTTCAGCCTGAGTCTTGTCTCCGGAAAAGAAGTTCTTTCCTTTCCAGACTCAGAGCCCCGCTGACATCGAGGCAGCCAGTGCCAACACACGAAGAAACCCAGAGGCTCCCACGGGCTGGTAGCCCTGGGCAAGAGCGGTCTGAGGCCCCAGTCCAAGGACAACCAGCAGGGAGAATGGGGCTGTCGGCCCAGATGGAGCAAAGGAATCCACCCTCCCAGTGGCCCAGAAACCTCGCTCCAGCTTCCCAGAGGAAGTTTAACTGGATCTGTTGATGGGAAATTGCCAGGCCTCTCACCCATCCGGATCCCCACTGTTCCCAGGTTCACATGAGATCCAAGACAGCCACAGGGGTCAGGAGACAGAATGAAGGGCCAGGCAGGCCCCCCAACCTGGCCCACTGCCCCTCCTCTTGTACCCACAGTGACCTTCCTGCTTCCAGGGCCCCGAGGTCCCCAGAGCCCCTCCAGCACGTGCACTTTCTGCTCCTCACAGCCCCGCAGTCACACCAGGACTCCACAGCCCTTAGGCCCACCTTGTTCCACAGCCGTCCCTTGTCCCTCTTAGAGGCCACCTGGAGCCCTCAGGCACTGACCTCTCCTCCCCAGCTGGAATTGCAGTTAACATGTGTCTGCTTGTCTTGGAGGTCCTGGAACACATGGCCCTGCTCAGTGAAGGGGGTGCGATGTCTGCACACGGACCTACAGGCCTGTCACCAAGTTAGCGCCACAGGGCAGCCCACCGTTTACACCTTCACCGCCTCCAAGATTCCACAGCACATCTCACAGATCAGACACTGCTGGGTCCAAACCCCGTTTCTGGCATTTCCAGCTGGGTGAGCCCGAGAGCCCCCTAAGCTCGCTGGGCATCAGGTCCCTCACTTTACAACCCAGGGTGACCGGGAATACAAACTAAGATCATAAGTGCCAGTGGCCCACACAGCAGGGGCTGCCCCAGCCTTAGGGTCAGGGCCAGGGTTAGGGTCTGGGGACCTCGAGGACAGCCAGCCCCTGGCTGGTTACAGGGAACCCTCCTGCGAGCGGGTCTTGGGCAGCAGATGGAAGGGTCCAGCACGGTGGGCACGGGGGGCTACATGTCAGCCGAGCATCACGGTGGCCCTGCAGGGTCTCAGCGCTGCCTGCCAGGCTGCTCCTTCCAGGGGCCTTGATTTTCCACCTCAGCCAGAAGAGAAGTGGCCAAGGAGAGGGCGGGGAGGGCGGGGGAGGGGCCCGGGGTGACAAGCACCCGAGCAGGCCTCCGTGCTGCCCCGGAGGGGACCCAGCGCAGCCACAGCAAAGCTGTCGGCCCCCCTCCCCCAACCAGGTCTGCAGCCGCCAGAAGCCGAACCACACAGCTGGAACAGAAGCACCTCCTTAAAGACTGGTCCCCAAGGGGCCAGCGCCCCTCCCCTCCGCAGGCTGCTGCCCCTCCACCTCCCATAGTGCAGCCCCCTCCAGCATCCCCTGCACAGCAGAAGGGAGTTCCCAAAAAGCAGGCATCCGGCTCCAAGGGAGGCGTTTGTTATGTGTGCTCCTCCGACTAAACATCCGCCAGAGGGTTCCCAGGAAAGGGCCCCATCAAGGAGGGTTGACTGTCTGTGGAGGTCATTCCTGCTGCAGTCCCAAGACAGGGCCATTCTAAAATGTGAAATTCCAAGAGCCTCAGCTTGCCCAAAAGAGTGAGAAAGAAAATTAAGTGTCACGTATAGAAAGATTCAAAGCACTTGCCAGCTTCAAAATCTGGAGCCAAGTCTTAAAGGAAAGTTAAATGCTGGCTTAAAACCAGCTCCATCCAAGTAACCCAGAGCTCCTACCGGATTCTGGGAGCGAGCATGGGAATTCCTGACCAAGTTTTGCGATCGGAGTTACTCAGAGGTCAGCAGGGGACACTGCACACAAGCCTGGCAGCCACTAGCTTCTGGTACCTCCACCGAGGGGAGCCCACCGACAAACCCACTTACCCTGCTTGCCAGGGGCCCCTGTCCTGGAGCCTCACGGTCGCCGGCCCTGGTTCACCCCAAAGCACCCCACCCTCAGCCTCACTATGTCCGTTAATGATCCTCCCCCTCAGTTGCCCTAATATTTTAATAAAGGAGTTTGCTCACTGCAAACTGTGGTTAATCTGGGGGTCAGAAGCACCAGGTGCAAGGGTCAGGGGGCCGCCTTTTAGCCGACTCCAAACTGTTCCCCTGAGGTGAGGACCTCTCCCTGAAAACCCCACCTGGACCTCCTGGCAGCAGCAACCGCAGGGCCACCCGAGCCCTTCCCCTCGTCAAATCTGAAACCCTCTACTGACCTCCCTTCACCTGCCCCGACCTACAGCCAAATCAGACCCGCATCCACCCAGACCCAGGTCTGGGCTTTCATTCCCCTGTGCTAGTCAACACCAGCACCCAGTGGAGGAGAAAACAGGGTCAGAGAGCTGGAGATTTGCTCCAGGTCACACACAGCTGGGGACAAAGCGGGCGGGAATACAGGCCACCGCCCACCCCGCCGCCTCACTCCACAGTGGGCTGGCCGGCCCTGCCCTCGGTCCTCGGGCCTCCCCTCCTCGGCCTCCCAGAACCCAACCCCCCAGCACTTCCTCAAAGTCTTCTCCAATGGCGTCCCAGCAACTTCCTGCTTCCTCCCGCCAGAGCCCACAGGGCCCTTCTGTGACCTTAACAAGTGGCCACGTAAAGACACCCGGGGCCCAGGGCACGAGCCAGCTTCTCAGGAGGTGCCTCCAGGCTTCAGACCTCGCGGCCCCTCTGCCCAGGGGTGCTGGTGTGGCTGTCCCAGACAGAGGGCCGCCCCAGGGGCTGGGCCCCATTCTGTATGCTCAGTGGGCCCCCCATGCTAGGGACCAGTAACGCCCAGTGCCTGGTCGGCTGGCCCAGACAGGAGGTGTCCTCCGCGCCGGCCGAGGGGTTCTGAGGCAGGCAGTGGGGAGGGGGCCTGCCGTCCGCTCTGCGCCTCTGGGCAGGGGCTCCCCTCTGTGCACGCCCCGCCATAAGAAGGCCCAGCTGGAACAACTACAGAAATCACCGCCTCCAGGGCTGGACCCACAGTGGAAACTCCACTCGGCTCACGTATGGGCACATGGGGGGTGCCAGGCCTGCTCTCCCCGCTGCAGCCCAGACACCCAGCTCAGCTGCACAGCCTGGCCATGACCACAGCAGCGCTGCCCTCACGGCAACCCGCGTTCACAGAGGAGGGCCAGGCCAGGGCTAAAACCTGCTACAGATTAATTAAAAGGTCACATCTTAGATAAATAACAAGGGCCTACTGTAGAGCTCAGGGAACTATATTCAATATCCTGGGATAAACCATAACGGAAAAGAATATGAAAAAGAATATATATGTGTATAACTGAATCACTCTGCTGTACAGCAGAAATTAACACAACATTGTAAATCAACTATACTTCAATAAAATAAATTTTTTAAAAACTTTTTTTTTAAAGGACTCATGTCTGGACCCCTGTTCAGAGAGCCTCACACGGGAGATCCTGGTTCAGAGCCTGGTGAATACTCTCAGGCCGCTCTCTCCTCTGTCCGAGCACAGGCACCACCACTGAGAGGTCCTGAGCACAGGAACACCGGGACCAGCCACAGCGTCTGCTCTGCTCCACGCCCTCTGCCCATCCCCAGCTTGGAAATCCCTGGCCCAGAGCCCGGGCTCCAGGCAGGCAACGGTCTTGAACCCCTGCACCACCTGCCTAGAGGACAGAGATTTGTGTTTGTCCACATCCCCATCGCCAAGGGCCTCTAGAATCTGTCTGCTTAAACTGAATGTGAAGGAGCATCTTGCGAAATAAGCACGTGGACGGCTGGAGAGAACTGCTCCCAGTGCTATCTGGCTGCACAGCCTCGGGGAGCCACCCAGATTATCTGTGCCTGCCTGGCCTCTGCAGCCCTGGCCTCAGAGGCCTCAGGCGGTGCCAGGGGGCCCAGGTTTGCAGGCCTGCTGGCTCACTGGGGAGAACAGCTCCCTCAGGTCAGTTCTGAACACACCTCTGGGCAGAGGAAGGCTGGAAATCGGCTGGGCGGCCCTCTGGCCCTGGCTCCGGCCTCAGGTCACAGGCTGCCCTCTTCCCCGGGAGACACGTGCAGGCCATCCCAGGCTGACCCCAGCCAGCAGAGGTCCTGCCCCTTCGCTTCCCATCGGGGAGGGAGCACCGCACCTGAAGGACAGACCCCAGCCCACGAGGCTGTCCTTCTCCCAGAGCCACGCAGCCGGAGCCAGCACGAGGTGCCCCACGCGCTGCCTAGCGGGCCCCCGAGGCCTCGGCCCGTCTGCCAGGGTGCGCCTGGGAATTGCCGCCAGCCAAGCAACAATTGCAGGCAGGGTGGGGCCGGGATGAGGACACTCAGCTGCCCCGGGGTTCCCAAAGCTGGTCCTGCCAGGCCTCCCCCACCCTAGGGAGGTGCAGCTGCAAATACACCCCAGTGCTCAGAACCTTGAAGAGAGCAGACAGCCCACCCCCAGGCAATGGCCCAACTTCCAGAGCAGGAGCAGAGCGGTGCCTGCAACCTGGGAGAGCGGTTCGGGAGCATCCTTGAACACCAAGAGCAGGTTGTAGACACGTGCACATTTAGGGTGTGTGTGCAAGAGCGTGTGCAACACACGTGGACCCACATATCACTAGGGCTTGGGACAGGAGTGGGTTCACGTTACAAGCTCTCTGATGATTTTTCAGAAATGCACCTCTTCAGAAGAATTCAGCAGACTCAGGAGGGAGAGGCTCTGGGCACCTGAGGACTGAGATGGGTCCCCCAGGCTTAGGACAGACCAGGCAGGCGTGGTCCCCGGAAATCCACCTCCAGCACCCCAGCCCGGGAGAACCACATCCCCACGCAGTTTCCTTCAAGGGCTCAGCCCATGGGTCTGGAACTTTGTCTTCAGGCCGCCAAGGCCTGTGACCGTCCTGGGGCACCTTGGGTGCCACCATGTGAGACACTTGGCAGGAATGCACTTTATTTTAGTGGCAGTTTGTATGCTGGCAGGACAGCCAGCACCAAGTGTAGGCAGCTCTCCTCTGAGACAAGAGGAAGAAAACCTCACGTCAAAAACCTAACGTGACCAGGAAAATGATGAATCCAAGTCCCTCAAAAACTAGCTGCAATTACAGACAACCCGTTCACACACTTCTCTTTTCCCTCAAACAGTAAATAACAACAGTCACCTGGCACTAAGACCGGCTGGAGTTTGTAAAACCATTTCTTCAGGCTGAGTTTGTTTATTTTTAGAGAGAGAATAATAAATTCTTTGCCTGTACTTATAGGTTTATACCTTGCCCGGGGCTGCTCTGCAATGGAAATGAAGTTGTACTTTGTTTTAACGAGCTGGCTGCAGTCCCGAGACTCCCGCCCAGTTACACACACACTCAGCAGGCCAGCCGAGCGGCTCTCAGAGGCCTGACGCGGCCCAACCCCAGTTCCGGGTCCCGGTCCACGGGAGGACTGGAGAAAATTAGCCCATAGCTGAACTCCCCTTACCTCGTCCACCCCCACCCATAGAAACTTAATCATAGATCAAGTCGGGCCAATAAGGGTGAAGAACAGCAGGGCGGCTTGTCCATTAGAGCAGTGCCCCCAACTCCAGTGTGCAGGGCCCGGGGGTCCCAGGCCACGATGCTGCTGATCTGTGGACCCCATGGAGTCAGGAGGATATCTGTCCAGGGGACCCAGGTCAGCGCAGTAACTGCCAGTAAAGGCTGGGAGGGACTGTGTCGGCCGAGGGGTATTGGGAGCAGGGGAGGGACAAGCAAGGCAGGGCGCACTAGGAGCCACGGCAGACTAACGAACGTCACTTTGCTCCATCCAGAAGTTCAACTGAACACAGCTTCCCCAGGCTTGGTGCACTGGATCTGTGATAAAACCTGCGTCCGAAAAACAAGCAGGAAACCAGGGGTCCGCGGGGTCAGGACCTGCTCCTCTGAACCCTCCTCCTGAGATAGCGCTGTAAAGGTAGGTTGAAGCTTGAGCAAAGGGGTTTTCCCACAGGGATGCAGTGACAGACCAGAGACCTCTGAGCAAGGCAGTCCCGGGAGGGGGCAGAGCTTTGAGAAGGCCAGCACCTGCCCCCCAGACGCCGGGTCCGCTCAAACCCCCCAACACACAGGCTTGGCATACAGAATACGTGAAGAATTTATTCAAGGAGTCACAGATACAAATATCAGGTGTAGCCCCTTTTTGTTTGTTTTATTTTAGCCCCTTTTTAAAGACTCAATTTTATTTGTTGTGCCACAGTCATAAGCACACTAAGAGGGGCTGCTTTTAGTTACCCCAGCATGTACTTTACTCAGTCCATGCTCATGTCTACTTTTCCTGAGACCAGAGAACATTTCCCAAGTGGAAACATGGCCCCTGATACTCATATAACCCCCCCGCCCAGAACAGGTCACAGGCACACGGGACTGCACCAAGAGCCTGCCTGTACCTTGAACGTTTGTCATATTTGTTTCTGAGGACCCAGTTCCTCCCAGGGGAATCTAAAGACAACAAGTATTGCCCAGGTAGGCAAGGAGGCCGGGGCTCCTCCTGTCAACAGCCCGGCAGCAGCGTTCGGTGCTAACATCCAGCGCGACAGAGGCGCCCTCCCTCAGGGGACACATGGTACCTGTAGGTGATCCTCACTTCAGTTCCAGGCTCATCCTGCTCCCAGATCAAAGCGACGCTCTCCGGGGACTTCCGAACGTGCTGATCCAAGCAGTTGACTGCACAAAAACAGGTTCATGGACATTACACTTGGTGCCACTGGAGTCGGAAAGGGGAGAGTCAGGTTTGCAGTGGTTTGCGCTGCTCTCACTGGGGTGGACCCTTCCCTCGTCAGAGGCGGGTTTCTACTTCCTTGCAAGGAGAAGGGTGACAGAGCCCGCAGAAACGAGGTGGTCACTACACAAAGATGACCTCACAGGTACAGGTGACCCCTGGGAATGCTCTGAAGCAGGTGCTTCACACCAGGAGTCCCAATCCCGGCCCCCACCCAGGGGACTCTGACCCGACTGGCCCCGTGGTTTTCAAGGCTCCCTGACGGTTCTAACGTGCGCGGCCAGGGCTGAGCACCGCAGGCTGGGCTGTGGGAAAGAAGACTCGATGCAAACAGGGCGCCCCGACTCAGTGCGCGTGCGTGGGGTGGGCTCTCGTGTGGTGGAGGTGCGATCCAGGACAAGGGCCCACATCCCTTCTCAGGTGTCCAGCCAGCATCCTGCCCCAAGAAGTGATGCAATGATGGCAAAATGCCTTGCTAGTTTTCCGGGAGGCTCTGCTCCCCCTCCCTCCATTACCCAAGCTCAGGTCACATGACTGCCCGCAAAAACAGTTCAGTTGTGCTGGTTTACCGTCAACCTGAAGATCAGTAGGATCATGTTCATTGCTAACCTCTTATTCACTACCACTGGCTGGACTTCAAGGTGAGCTTGGCTCTGGCCGGTTTGTGCCAGAGCCCCTTCCAGCCGGCCCTCGTGGCCTGTTTTCATTACGCACTTCCCCATCAGCAGAGGAATAAATACCACAAACAGCTGTGGGGGCAGCAGCCACTGCCCACCTGGCCTTCAGGGTCACCCTCATGTCCAGGTACATAAATTTTTCTTTTTTTTTTTCTTTTTGGGGCAGTTACTATCTTCTCCAAATCAATCTCCTCCTACATAAATGGGAGATGCACCCACTGCTGCATCGAACTCACAGGGCTGGGTCAGAATCAGATGGAAGGCAATGCTGAGGTGCTACCACAGGAATACAAGGTCAACTGCCACCTGATAATCACCCTGCTGCGAGTTACTACAAATATTTCCTGATGGGAAACCATTCTGACAAAAGTTATGAGAGGCCCTCCCCATAACAAACTACGTGATTTCCATAATCCTCAACAGGGTGAACTCACATGAAAACATTTACAAACTTTAGCTTGTGTCTGTGTGTGTCTCTGTGTGTGTGTGTGTGTGTGTGTGTGTGTGTGTGTGTGTGTGTGTGTGTGTATGTATCACATTTTTCCCTCTCAGGTTATTTTATCTGTCATTTACTCTTATAAATTAAAAAATTTCATTTCAGCTTTCTGGCTCCTAACAAGTATATAAATTATACCTCAAAAAATTTAATAAATAAAGATAGATGTCATGGGAAAAATTGCTACTTACACAGGAAAGTTCTTTGAATTACTAGAAAAATAGAAGAGAAAAAATGCCAAAAAAATAGAAGAGAGGAAAGCAAGAAGACAAACTAAGAAGGGGCTTGGTGGCAAAACCTGGATTTACACAATAAACCCAACATCAATGTGTGTGTCAGTCTGGTCCAAAGTTTAGAAATCAAGAGTTTTCACACTAAAACCACAGATTTCTGGCTTCTCTTGAACAAGCAGCAGATGAGGCCATACCCTCGCCTGGCAGCTGAGGTGGTGACCACTCTCAGCAGGGGTGGGTCCCGTCCCCTCCCCTCACTGGCTGTGCCGAGTCTGCTGAGGGCCTTCCTGCCTCAGGGCCTTTGCACAGTTTCACCCTGCCCGGGGTACACCATCCCACCCTCACCACTCCTGCCCTTCATCTGGTGCCCACCCTCCCACAGGTCCCAGCCTACACGTCCTCACTCTATTATGGAGCACTTCTCTTCCCTTGGACCTCATGCCTCCCAAACTCTTAACTCTTCCTGCGATGTATCCAACTTGCTGCCCCTCTGTGGGCAGGGGCTGGATGCCCTGTTCCTGTTTGGACACCTGCAGCCTGACCCAGGCCTCAGAGCAGAGGAAGCACCTAAGCCCTGGATGACGGATGGACCTCCCAAGTCTCTGAGCTGGAGGGCAATGTGTGGTCCAAGTGACACCAGGTTGGCCCCATGCCCAGGGGAGGGAACAGACCTCTTCTCGTCTTCATGGCTTAGTCCCTCAAGAAGTTTTCTTTTTGGTCTAAATTAGGGCTTCTAAATTCCCCAGGATCCCCAGAGGACTTATGAGCATGTAGCGAGGCCCCACTCTAAGTCTCTGACTGAGCAGGCCGGGGTGGGCCTAAGCATTTCACTTCTACCAAGATCTGACATGATGCTGTGGTCCAGGACCACGCTCACACTGGCGGACGTATGCACACGTGCACTCATGTCTACCTGGTATGTATATTCCCGATTCCGGGGGGGCTTTCTTTTTCCAATGGGGACAGGAGTACTTAAAGACCCTTGCGAGCTCTGTAAGACATCTGGCCACGCCCCCACTGGATGGCAGCCTGGGGTCATGGTTAAAATCATGCTCTAGAGCCAGGCCGCTGTCCAACCACTCGCTAACTGCTAACTGCAGACTCGCTTGTTTATCTCTAAATAGCATCGCTAAATCTCACTCTTCTAATCCGTGGTGGTGGTAATGGTTCCGGACTCTAGGAGTCACGGTAGTAATTAGATGCCACTGGAGTTTTCCTGCCATGGGGTCAGATGGTGTGGCTGTGTCCCCAAGGGAAACACAGTTCACAACTGTCGTGGACAACACTCAGATGACACAGCGCCCAGAGAAAAGCACAGTGCAGGGTCTGGGGCGACGTGGCTCTACAACGCCATGTGTATGTTGGCTCTTAACACGTATGCGTGGCTCCCGCTATTGCCTCAACAGCAGAGGGAAAAACAAAAGAGGAAGGAGGAAGGGAAGGAAACTCTTACATCCGCCATTTTTAAAAAAGTCTCCACCCAAAGAACTGGGCAGTGGGACAAGGAAATTTCCTTTCCAAGTATTTCCAAGAAGAGTTGGGCAAGAAGACAGTGCAATTTAAGGATTGGCTCAAACCCGACCTCTTATTTCAAGCCTTTTCCAAATTTCCCAGCACACAATGATCTCTCCCTCCCACCACACCATTCAGCGCTCACTCATCTTCCCAGCTCTGCTAAACCCTCCCCCATCTGGGTCAGAATGTCCCTGCGGGCAGAGACCACGTCCCTAAGATTCCTTCAACATGGGAGGGGGGCAGGGGATGGTGTAACACTTACTAATTCTCCCCTTAGCAACTGTAAAAACCTTGAGAACGTTCCCCAGTGTGGATCTGCTCCTTTACTGATCTGTGGTCCGTCTCATTAGAATGCAGGCTCCGAGGCACTGGGGCATTTTCTGCACCATTCACCACCAAACATGAGTTGGAGGCTTTATTTCCACATCTGTACAAGGGAGGCCACCAGACACTTCATGTTGGTGTCACAAGGATGATGTGAGATGAAGCATCATCTCATTCACCTAAGGGCAGGTCTGCACCCGGGCCTGGCACGGCTCTGCAAGCAGGTAAGCTGATGTTTGTGGTGGGTTTCTGTTTGTTTTTAAGAAAAGGTGACGAGAGGGTCATCATTTCCATCATAAACATGTACACACAATGGCAGGCATTTTCATTCAACGAACTCTTGCTGGTTGTTTAAATGGCATCCCTGCCCCTCCCCACTTTACAGAAATTCAATTTTAATCCAAAGAGATAAGGGAGTTAATATTCACAAAAGAATTCACAATAGGTTTTCTTTAAAGAGAAAACCTCCTTGGTACAATTTGAGGTATTACATCAGTCACAAAAATTGTATTTGCCAACTTTCCAGAAGCATCTGCTATTTAAAGTAAGTCGCGTCTCTAACAACTGGGGAGGATTCAGACTTTTCTGAGGGACGCTCCTTCTGAGACCTGAGGTCATGTGTCCACTTAGAGTTCCTTGAAGGACCTGAGAGGGCTACTTCAGTCGCTGGAAGGCAGTGCAACCCGGAGGCAGGCTCTTGCCATCTCAGCGTGTCTGCCATCTGAATTATTCGAGGCACGTCATGAAGAGGAGAGAGCTACAGCGAAATGGTTTCCACTGCTGCAGGGAATGTTCCCAAAAGCGTCCAAGGAACCTCTGTGTTCAATGCTTAGTTAACAACAGTGTCTCTATACCCGAGCTTGAAAGTAAGAATAAACACACTTGTTTTTTAAACTCAGACTCAAAGGAGAGTTTAGTTTTGTGTTTTGAAAGCAATGCGTCACTACCCTCCAGTTCTGCACTTGCAACTTCCTGACATCTCGGAGTTTATACCCAAGGAGCAAAGACGTCTGTTGAGCCCTACAAGGGAAAGAGCCAAACTTCAAAAGCTGGAAAGAATCCTTTTCAGAACGTGGCACTGCAGGGGGTGCTGGCTTTACCTCCCCCACCCAGGGCCTCTGACACCACGACCTACCCACTCCTACAACATCGGCCTGGCTCTCCCAGGATCCAAGACGGGCTTTCAGAGCCACGTCGGCCACCTGTGTGCCCTCCCCAGCCACCTGTGTGCCCTCCCCAGCCACCTGTGTGCCCTCCCCAGCCTGCCTCCTGGAACAGGCTGATCAGGTGGAAACCCCCATGGTCAAGTTCAGAGGAAGCACAGCAGGCTCGGCAGCACTGATGAACACCAGGTTCAAGGTCACAGCCTCCTCCCAGGATTCATTAATAAATAACAAAGGCCAGTGATTGGGTGCAAGGAATGTTCTAAAGACAGTGCAGAGTGCTTTAGAAGTGTTTTCTCATTCAGTGGTAACAGCAGCCCCAGGTGCCCCCAGGTCACCTGCCGCTGGTCAGAAGCCTAGCAGCCTCTGCCTTGGTCTCTGGGACCTCTGGCCGCCAATGACCCTGGGCCTAGTCACCACCCTGTGAGAAGCCCCTTGTAGGTGCTTTGGGCCACGGCTCCAACTGAGCCCAGCCTGCAGTTCAGGCCCCAGACTTGGGAGTGAGCAGCACGTAGATGACTAGAGTCACGTAGATGACGGGGAGCAGAGGCAAGCCACTGCCGGCCCTGTCCAAAGTCCTGACCCATGGAATCCGTGAGACTAATAAAATGGCAACGATAGGAACTGGAACAGAATTCAGTTACGCACTATTCTCATGTTACAGAAGAGGAGACGCATGAAAGAACAGTTAGGGGAGAGAGGGAGGGATAAATTGGGAGATTGGGATTGACTTATACACGCTACTATATATAAAATAGATAACTAATAAGAACCTACTGTATAGTGCAGGGAACACTACTCAACACTCTGTAATGACCTATATGGGAATAGAATCTAAAAAGGAGTGGATATATGTATATGTATAACTGACTCACTTCGCTGTACAACAGAAGCTAACACAACATTATAAATCAACTATACTCCAATTAAAAAATTAACTAAAAAAAAATAAAGCACTTGGCAAGACTTAAAAAAAAAAAGAACAGTCGGGGAAAACAAGGATTCAAACCCAGGTGTGACTCCAAAGACACACCTGGAACGAGTCAACTGTACAGAACCACCCACAGACTCTTTTTGTTTGTTTAACAGAGTCGTCTCCAGAACACTCATCCCAATTCTGCCCACTTTAGCAGGTTGGACATAGGTCAGTGGTTCTCAACCTCAAGTGTGTATCAGGAGCACCTGGAGGACCCACCCCTGGGTTTCTGGTTCTGGTTCTGGCCACCTAGGATGGGACCTGAGAACTTGTATTTCTAAAAAGTTCTCAGGTCATGCCGATGCTCCTGGTCCAGGGACCACACTTTGAGAACTGTACGTACAGACCTTCCTGAAGGGGTAAAGGGAGTTTCAAGCGATGCTCCTTTGGAACAAGCCATCATCACACGATCATCACACAGACAGACCATGCCAAAACGCCTCACCCAGCCCACAACTTTCTAGTGGCTCCCAGGGCAGTCACGGCTTGGTCTGGTCCTTTTTCATACCATCACCTCTGTGATTTGCAGACACTGGCAAACAGCAGAGATATTCCTGACAGATGAGTGGGTTGCATACACATTTGAGGTGAGAATGCGGCTGAAAAGCTGTTTTTCTACAAGGCAGCTTTCTTAAGTTCAGTTTCTGGCTAAGGTAACCATACAGGAGAAATAAGTGAAGAAAAGGGGGCAGAAGAGTTGCTTGCTGCTGCACCCTGACCCTGACCTTGACCCTGACCAAATGAGGCTCAGGAGGCCCTTGCTGCCTGTCCCATTATGTCTGTCGTTACCCACCCCCCGCCACCCCACTCCACCCCTGTTCCTCTGCACTCGGCTCTCCCCCATCCAGGGCGCATTCCGCCAACCCTGCAAACTTAAGGGTTTGGTTTTTTCCCAATAGTTCAAGGACACTTGCTGCTGACTCAAGTTTAGAGAAAACACTTCTCTACTGAGTCATTTTTATTAAACCAGCAAAGCAATATACCATATGAAAAAAAATCTGGTCCGAAGTTCCCTTAAGTTTCTTTGTTTGAAAAATAACTGCAAGATACCACCTATAATTCTATGACTATTTCTGAATTTCACAGGTTGAAATCACTACTACTTATTGGTCAGCAATAAGTGCTGGGCCCGTTCCATCACTCTATGTGCCTTGGCCTCACAACCAGCCCCTCAGGTGGGCCTTACTGCCTCCGGTCTACACAGGAGGAGACTGCAGCTCAGAGGAACAGAAAAAATGGGTCAGTAAATGGTGGCGCCTGGGAGATTCAGACCCCACCGCCCAGTTCAGGCCTTGGCCACCAAGACCTACAGATCCTTTCCTTAAACACCCCCTAGACCCCACCTATCCCCAGTTACCCCCTTCCTCCTTGACAGGCAGCCACTCTGACCGCCCCACCTGGCTGCCCATACCCCAGGCCTAGCCTGCCTGGGGCCCCCCTCACTTCCTGGGCCTTCTCCGCTTGCTGGGCAGGGCGTGGGTGCAGTGCACCCTTCCCCACCCCACCCCCATCCCAAATCTTGACAAAACAGTAGTGGATCCAATCTCAGCAGAGACCAGAGGACTGACTGGCGGTGGAGCTGGTTTCTGGGATCTCAATCGCACCAGGTCTAAAGCCAGCCCCGTGGGTCTTGGGGGCGAGGGTGAAACTGAGAACTGGGAGGCCCCACCATTGCCTCCTTCCCGCCCGCGGGCTGACTCCCGCTGCCGGCCGGGCTTCCTCCTCCCCGCCACCCGCCACGGCTCGATTTGTTTACATGAGCAGGGCTGCTCCCCAGGCGGGTCGCCGGCCGGCACCCGGCGGTGACATCGGCCAGAAACTTTTCGGTTCTGTCTCCGGCGCCGGGGCGAGAGCAGGGAGTCCTGCTCCGGGCGCCCCTCGCCGCCTCCACCGCGGCCCGGCGCGCTCGCCGTGCGGGGCGGTGGGGGCCCCAGTTAAACTTGGGGGACGCCGGGCGCCCGAGCCGGGACTGGGGAGTCGGGCCGGGCCGGGAGTCCCCGGGGCTAGTGGCTGGGGGCGGGGTGACTGCACAGCTCGCCGGGGGCGAGTCCCGAACTCTGAGGAGGGAGCATGTGGGGCCGCCGCTGGCTGGGCTCGGGGTCCCCTCGAACCGCGTGAGCTGGGGCGCCCCGGCCCCCAGGCCCACTCACCGGACACGTTTAACTGGCCTCCCAGGAACCAGCCGATCCTGCCGCTGCGGAAGTCGCAGTCGCTCACAGTATGGAAGGGGGTGTCCCACACGAGCACATCCCGCGCCAGCGGCCCCCAGAAGGCGGCCGGCTCGCTGGCGGCCAGCGCGAGCCGCTCCCGGTACGAGCCGGCCGGCGCCGCGGGGACGGAGGCGCTGCCCCAGAGCCGGGGGGCCGCCAGGTCCCGCGCGCCCACCCCGCGAAGGCCTCCCAGGAGCCGTACGACACCGCGGCCCAAGCAGCGCGCCGCCATCGCGCCTCAGAGCCCCGCGCGGCTGTGGTAACCGTGCCCTCGCGTGCCCGCGCCCCGCCCGTACCCGCCCCGCCCCGGCCCCACCCTCCGGCCAACGCCCCGGCCAGGCCCAGACCCCCGACCCCGCCCTCCGGCCAACCCCCGGCCCTGCGGGTCCCAGTCCGAAGATTCTACCCCCGCCCCACCTCGTCCCACCTCGACTCTCTTCTCCCACCCTAGAGCGGGGCCGGGAAGGGAGGGGGAGCAGCTGGGGAAGGGGTCCCAGGGCGGGCTGCCGGGGTTTCAGTTGGTGCGTCCTCAAGCTCCGACGGCTGTGCCGCGCGGGGACCCGCAGATACGCGCGCCGCGGACGCAGGCTCTCCCGGGCGCCCGGAACTGTCTGGCGTGAGAGGGAGCCGGCTCGGCCTCAGGAGACCGGCGGAGCGAGGCCCTTAGGTGGGTCCGAGGACCACCAGTTAGGTCAGTTCAACATCTCAGAAGCTGAAAGCAAAGTATTAATCCTTTTGGGCGCCCTTGCGAGTGAACCCTCTAGCGGCCTGGTCGGCCTGTACCCGTCCCCCGCCCCCCGCCAAGATGCACACACACATAAGCAGCCCCTGTGGGCTATGGGCTGGTCAGGGGTCCTCGGCGCAGGAGGCTGCGGGGACCTGGGGCGGTGGTCTGGGGTCCGGTGCTTTCATGTGGCAGAGAAGTAAACGCTCCACTAACCGTAGCTGATTTGGAACCCTGTGGGGTTTTCGCTCATTGCTCCAGCATCTGTGGCCTGGGTTCAAAACCCTACGTTTCTAGCTCTGTGACCTCTGGCGAGTTCCTTAACGTCTCTGTGCCTACACCACCTCCACTACTGAGCTCCCTGGGTGCCCCTTCCAGGTTGCATGTTTCAGACACCAACTCATTTATTCTTATGCAGCCCTGAGGAGGGGGAAACAGGAGTGATACCTCCCTCCCTGGGCTGCACCCAGGAAGCCCAGTAGTGGAGGTGGTGTTCTTGTTGTCAAGCCACGAAAGATAGAAGGGAACCCACAGAAACTTGTCTCAGCCAGACTCTTAAATATTACAGCACCCACGAACTAAATACATAATAAATAAGGTAAACAGAAGGAAAAGGGTAGTTTTGAAAACTGGTTGGTTGAGTTCTTTGGGCTTAGGAAACATCCCCTTCTATTAGCTGTAAGAGGAACTTCTGCTGTCAGTCAGCCCCGGGTGTGTGTGTGTGTGTGTGTGTGTGCGCACGTGCTTGCACGTGGTGCCTGCTTTTTAAGGCTGGTGAACCAGTAATAACAGCTAGCACTAGACATGGGCCCTGCTCTGTGCCAAGTGCTTGACCTGCATTTTTCACTTAATTTAAAAATTATCTAATGCTATCAAGTCCCGCCCACTCTCAACTCCTGAGTGGAACAAATGAGGGCACTGAGCCCTAAGAAATAGGCACATGGTGGGCAGAACCCTACTCCCACCTCAATTTCTGCTTCACTACTTGGCCTGAATCACCTTTTTAATAGAATAAATAAAACTGAAATAGGGAAAGACCATAACTGTGGCCAGGGGCCCCAAAGATGGCCATCAACTTCACCCCCTTGTGTAAGTGAGAAGCTCCCCCTCAAGTGGGCAAACAGTGCTGCTCTGACTGTCCCAGTCCAGGCCCTGCAAGGCCACAGCTGCAGCCCCTGCTCTCCTGGAACCTAGCTGCCATACGGTTAAGCTCTAGCCTTCTGGAGGAAGAGACGCCATGGAGAGAATGTTACTACAAGTACATGTGCCTGATGCACGGTAAGGCCAAACAATACCGAAACATCGGAGTTTGGAGCAGAGAAACATTTATTGCAGGGCCATGCAAGGAGACAGGTGGCTCATGCCTTAAAAACCCTGAACTCCCCAAAAGCTTTCAGCAAAGCCCTTTTATAGGAAAGGTGAGGGAGGGGCGTGGTTAGTTGTTGCAGACTTCTTGGTGTCAGATCCTTTGTTCTTGAGGTTAGGTCGTGGCCAGGTGACAAAGTTCCTGTAAAACCTCCACCAAAACAAATGTTATTCTCTGTTCTGACAAGGAAGGGAAGAGGAGACATTTAGTTCTGTCTCCATGCCTCCTTGCAGCTTTTAACACTTAACAAATCCCATAAGCAAAGCAACATCATTACCCTTCATTTTACTTGTTCAAGGTCCCAAGGCTCGACTTTCACCCTCCAACGCTAAAAGAAGGGGGTCCATGCGCCAGGTGGTTACCTTACCCGGGAGCATTCGTCCAGCACCCAGTCTGGCTCCTCCTGCCAGTGCCCAGGCCCGACTGAAGAGGGAGATCTCAGCTGGCAGCACCCTCATTGCCAAGTCCCCAGACCCTGTCCAGCCGTCATCACTGAGGGAGCCAGGCGCCCAGGACCCAGCTGGCCCTCAGGTCACCCAAGTGGGGCCAGGTCCCTCAGACTGTGACCAATGGAGACCGCCGCCGCCATCAGGTCGCAGAGGTGGGGATGGGGGAGAGGTTCGTTCTGCTTCAAGGCCTGGGCCTGGCCAGTGGGCAGCCGGGGCCAGGGCTCTGGAGCTCCGTTGGACACAGTCCCCAGCCTGTCCCCGGGCCCCCCAGGGCAGATGGACGCAATCCGCCTCTCACTGCACTCTCTGCCGCCAGGACCCCCTCCAGCTGACTGTAACCGCCACATAAAGGCGGCTCACCAGCCCCATCCCTATTACAAGAACAGTGGGCAACGTACATGGAATTGACTCTAAAGAAGGAAGTACAAAGCTGGTGTTTCCTTCAGGCTGGGTAAAGAGAAGTGATTGTGGGTACAGAAAACACTGCTGAGCCGATCAGGTGGTGCAGAATTGCACTTCCTGCAGCCCAGTTTACCCAGGATGAGGCCACTGAGGCCAAGGCCGCCAGCTGCCTCCTGGAAGCGGCTCTCTGGGAACTACGGCAGGTGGAGGCACACCTCACCGCCGTCTGGCCACGTCCACAGAACGGCTTCCCGTGGGGCCTCGGCAGTTCTGAGAGCAGCCGGTCGTCCAGGCAGTGCGGGTCACAGAAGTCCCTGCCCTTAACACGGGCAGGACCCTCTGCTGCCGAAGGCTGCAAGTTGGCAGGTACAGATGTGGGAGGCCTGGGAGGGTTTTCAGGGGAGCTGGGCTCACTTTACGTCTCAGGCCTGATGTTCAACTCGGAGACGGCGACCCTCACAATCCTAAGAGAAGGATGCCCTGGTCCTCACTTTACACATGAAAAAGCAAACACAGAGAGGGGACACGCCCACCCAAGGCTGCACAGCTGGCAAGTGGGGAGCCTGGGCCCCCAGCGCTCACAGCTTTAGCAGCTTTAGGGTGTTTGCCGTCTTAGGCCCTACCTCCCACATTGCTCGGAGCTGCAGCACTGGACCCTCCTAAGAAGCAGTTTTGTAGATACAGGCCCGGGAGACCCACCTGTTCCCCTCAGCAGACCCAGCACTGAGCCACCAGAGCCCCCTGCTCCTTGGCCCCTGTTCTCCTCCCTCCTCCACCTCCCTTCAGTGACGGCGTCTGTGGACCACCGCCCACCCCGTGTGCCTGGGCCAGCATGGAGGCTGTCAGCTCGACAGCAATGCACCGGACGCAGCCCCTGAGCCCAAGGGCACGACCAAGGAAAGGGGGAGGCAGGGAGACAGGCACCAAATCAAATGACTGAAATGCAAAGCAAAACCAAAACAGAAAATCCACACTAAGAGCCTTGAAGTGGGTAGGAGGAAGGAGAGGACGCAGCTGCTGGGGGTCTGGGATGGGCTGCACAAGGGTATCAGGCTCCCTGCCCCCAGGTCTGCATTTCCCGATGTCCCCATGACCCCAGTGTCAGCGAAGACGTGTGGGCACACTCGTATCCATGGCTTCAGCAGTGGGGTCTCCAGGACCCCCACGCAGTGCCCTGTAACACTGCACACCGGATCCCCGGGAGGGAGCGTGCACACAGCAGCCCCAGGGCAGGAGGGTTCACCACCAACGAGTGGGAGAGAGCACAGGTGAAAACCAGAACTGGCTCCAGGTGGCACAGGGCTGGCAACGGTGTCCTCCCAGAGCTGGGGACCCCCATCTGCTGAGGATGGGGCCATGTGGAGCCAGCAGACCTCGGGGTGGGTCTGTTCTCAGGGTGCTCTTGCAACAAGCTCCTTAAATGCCGTCAACACCAGATCCTGGAACCCCTTAACTCCCTCTAGCCCTCTGTGAGCAGGAAAGGCTGGGGTGTCATCCATCCACAAACCACAGGAAGGACTTGGGCTTTTGAGTTCTCCGTGGCCCCCAGGAGACACTCTCACAGCCCACAGTGGTCAAGAGCACCGTCAGAGACGACAGCGGCATCTCCTGTGATGTGTCGTTGGTACCTCCAGGAACCGGTTCTCTCACTGCCCAGGTCCACAGGGACCTCACAGCCACGGCCCCTCCCGCTTCTCTGCATGGACACTTGCTGTGGCAGCAGGCCAGAGGTGATCACCAGACATAGGAGGTCCCTCTGAGGGCTGAGCTCTGGGAACTGTGAGCCGTGGCCACCGTCACCCGTGGATCAAGCCCTGGCTTCCTCCTCCGTCCACCTCGAGGAAGCCGGGTGGACAGAGGGCGCTGTCAGGGAGCCAGGACAAGCGCACCAGGCCCTTGTGCTGCCCTCAGCCCACCGTGCAGTAAGTGCCTCGGTGTTGTCATGTGCGAGATGAATGGGTGGGAGCCAGACCCTGAATCCTTCGGCTCTCAAACACCAGGTTCTGTGTTCATCTCAATGAGGATATGCCGGACAGAGTATCCGGCTTTTCCTGTTTCCGTAAAATCATAGCTTCTAAGGCATGGGGGCTGCACAGGCGTATTTAAGGGCTGATGAGCTTAAATCTCATGTCCTCCCCTCCCCGCCCCTTCCCTTGTCTTTCTT
The DNA here is from genome assembly GCF_949987535.1 of Balaenoptera acutorostrata. NCBI lineage: Eukaryota > Metazoa > Chordata > Mammalia > Artiodactyla > Balaenopteridae > Balaenoptera > Balaenoptera acutorostrata. The sequence goes on from NC_080078.1 coordinate 45,619,291, forward strand.
TGGCTCCCAACTAGTAGACTGCCCCCTCCCAGCCAGAGGGCTGCTGTTCCCCTCGGTCGCAGCTACTGTTTCTCCTCCCACTTCAGGGCTCCAGCAGTGAAGTCACCATGCCTCCCTCCCATTACACCCGAACGCCAGCTCACTTCCTGCGGTCTCCTGTTGAAGCCGGTCCCCCTAGAACCAACTGTATCCTGGACTCAAGTGCAACCAGGGATAAACAGATTTTGGTCCAACAGCTTCTGAGAATGGCAGCAGTTCTGGCTGGGAACGTTTGTATTTTGACATGCATAACATTAAACATTGAGGGGCTGGGCAGCTAGGGAAGGGGCTCTCAGCTGAGTCTCGGAGTTTCCTTTGAGACCGAACCGCGAGCAGCGGGCAGGTAGAGGGGGAGGATGCCAAGGGCAAGGGGGCAGGACGGCCAAGGGCAACACTGCTCAGAAGAGCCAGCTTCCACACCAAGACCTCATCCTGAACAGCCCGTGGGTTTCCCACACACGCCAGAAAGCCCCCGTGGCCACTTGTCCTCGTGGTTCATCCTGCAGGTCCATCGTCCGGCAGAGGCCTGTGCAGTCCCCTCACTCTGAATCCGAGGTCCCGATGCTCAACGGCGGCTGCCCTGTCCCCTTCGTGGTCTAAGGCCAGTGGAAATCCCTGCTCAGACGCTCGTTTGGCAGTGATCACCCTGGATGCTGGGCTCCTCAGGACCAGAGGAGGATGAGAGGTATGGAGTGAAACCAGGGAGCAGCTTCTGGGCTGGTCTTAGAGATCGGTCTCTTTTTCTGCCTGAGAAAGCAGAGGCAGCTGAAAACACATCACCATCCCTACCCGGGGCCTCAGGAATGTCTCTGGGACTCCCCAGCCTCTCAGCTCAATCAACCCAAATGTGAGGGTTTATGATACGAGCACGACCTTGAGACAAAGGCCACGACTGGGAAGGGTCAGCCAGCAAACATGTGCTGACCGCCTGGGGTGGACACCGCTTCCTCTGGGGCCGGCCCCTGGGGGTCCCAAAGAAATTAAACAGAGCCCAACCCTGAAGGCACCAGCTGAGAATCCAGGAGGGTGCGTGTGGATTGAGCAGGGGCCCAATGAATCTGGATTGATTGATTGATTATGGATTGATTGAATGGGAAGATGAGGGATAGAAAACAAAACAATCAAATTTCTCGTACCCAGTGCCCATTTTGACAAACTTTAAAGCTGGCCAACACTGCCACCTGGCGATGGATTCTGCCTTTAACTTTAAAGTTGCCTCAGGACCAGTGGACAGGAAGAACACAGCGTGGGCCTCAAAGCCACGTCTCCATCAAGAGAAGTTCAGGAGCATCTCCTGAACAATGAGGCCCTCAGAACAGTCTTTGTCTCTCTAGTGAATTGATCAACGAAGGCTAGTTGCGCCCAGAACAGCCCTGAACATGAGGGGCAGACACTCTGGGGAAGGAGAGGAGAGATCTAGTGTACACGGCAGAGAGAGATTAAGGTGGTGGACTGAGCATAGGGAATAACAGGAATTATTTATTTTAAGTGATGATAAATTGAGAAAAGATGAGGCCTTGTGTGTCTGAGTCCATGTGGGCTCCTATAACAAAGTATCGTAAACTGGGCAGTTTAACCACAGAAAGGGTGGCTAACAAGACAGTTACATGACTGAAGACATTTCAAAGGGGAGACGACCACAGCCGGTGGCTCAGTGGGTGGGTTGGAAGGATGGGTAGAAAAACAAATTCCTCTACACAAACGTGTTCAAGCTGTGCTTTTAGATGTCTGACCCGCAAGTCAGGCCAGAGCACAGCCACATGCCTGCCAACAGGTGGCGCCAGCATGTTATTGGTGATGATTTATTTATTTATCCATTTATTTTGATGGAAAGGGCGAAAAGGCAGCCAGCCTTGGATGAATTTTTAAGAAGTGGGGAGGATCCAAAGAAGTCAGAATGAAACCATGGGTCCCTACTGTTCCCTTTTGATAGATACCTTTTGTTTGTTTGTTTGGCTGCGTTGGGTCTTCATTGCTGCATGCAGGCTTTCTCTAGTTGCCACAAGCAGGGGCTACTCTTCATTGTGGTGTGCGGGCTTCTTATTGCGGTGGCTTCTCTTGTTCCAGAGCACGGGCTCTAGGCGCATGGGCTTCAGTAGTGTTGCACACGGCCTTAGTTGCTCCGTGGTATGTGGGATGTTCCCAGACCAGGGCTCAAATCCGTGTCCCTTGCATTGGCAGGCAGATTCTTAACCACTGTGCTACCAGGGAAGTCCCTTGGTAGATACCTTGTGTGGAAGCCTTAACTTGGAGGATGCTTCTGTAAGAACAGCTTTGCGCGCCTTTCCTTGGGCCCGGATGTCATGGGTGTGGTTCTGCTCTCACCAGCCGGGTAATAGATTTGGGAAAGAATACAATACACTTGGGAGATCAGTGCTTTCTGTCCTAAGGTTGTTGAGCCTTTTGCATCATCAGGGAGCCCTGCACTCGGGGCGTCCACTAACAGGGACCATCAGTGGCGACAGGGACACGGCACGCTTATTTTGGGCAGAACACAGCAGTGTGAGAAACTCCCCAGAGGAGCAAACTTTGGCAACATTAGAGGGTGTAGCTGAAGGTGGTCATGCACCAAAACAGGGTATGGAGCAGCCTGTGGGGTCCCTGATAAAATCCTGTGAACGGGACCTGGATGAGCAGAAGTTAACATTGGAAAACAGAGAGTTTCACAGTAATTCTCTGAGAGCAGGTCTCCCTAGAGCTATACCCAGGACAAAATCCTTGGTCCCATTCCCAGGATTCTGAAACCTTTGCAATCCCTACTCAGCTTCCAAAGTGAAGCTCTAAGAATCCCAAGAGCAATATCAGATCAATGGCCTGGGGTTCTTTGGCTGCCGTTACATGTGTGTCAAATCATCACATTGTACACCTCAAACTTACACAATGGTATATCAATCAATTATATCTCAATCAAGCTGGAAAAACAGAGATAAGGGGTCTGATGGTGTATGCATCTTAATCTCAAATGGTTCAGAAAAATATAATGTGTGGACAGAGAGATGAGATGATAGATGGATGGAAAGAGGGGCTGAGGCTTGGTAAGCCTCGCTGAAGAAAGACCCACAAAACTGTCAGCAAAATAAAATGGTTGTTTTGAACCACAGCCTTGGGGGCAACTGAAGCATCTTGTACACCCAAACATCTAAAAGCTTTATAGTTCTGCCTTTCACATTTGTCTAATCCGCCTGGACATATTTTCCTGTGAGGTGTGAAACTGATGTCCATTTCATTTTTCCCCATTTGGATAAACAATTGTCCCAATAACGTATCAAAAAGTGAGCCCTTTCCTTCGTGGCCGGCCTTGCCACCTCTGTATCTGCACACGCGTATGCTCCCTGCTCTTGGGTCTGCTTCCCCAGCCAGCACCCTCAAGCCTGACCATACAGCTTCACCCAAGTGTCCACATGTGGCAGAGCAAGTCGCCGCCTCCATCTGCTTCAAGGCTGACTTAGCTCTTCTGGCCCTGAGCCTTATAAACTTGAGAATCAGCTTAGCAAGTTCACTTAATTTCTCTGCAGCTCAGTTTCTCACCTGCTGTGAGAATAAAAAAAGACAATATGGACATGATTTGTAGACCACAGAGAATGATAGTTTTAGTTTATTGTATTTATACTGGTAAACTTCAGGAAATGACACTGATTGCTATATCTTGTTCTTCTGTCATTTCTGAAAATATCTCCTGGAGTCACGCATGTTTCTCAGACACTGATGTGCTTCTCCTGTCACCAAAGTGCAGTGGGGGTGACACTGGTTCATAGTAGGAATCTGTCCAAATTGGCCTTGCTAAAATTATAATTTTTAAAAAATCTCCTTTTAGGCTTTTATAGCCATATTTCAGCTGGACAGCAATTTTGAAAGCTGGAAACAATTCAGTCCTGCTGTCAGTGGTCAGATTCCAATTTGCTGCATGATTTGAGTAAGGGCTGAAGGGGACTGTGTGTTTCCTGTCAAGTTGGCACTTGTGTTGACCTGACAGGAGACGCAGGCAAAATACGGACTCTATCATTAAACGTTTTCGTTGTATTTTTAAATGAGATTTTGTCCTGTGTGTGCTTAGCCCTAAATTGAGAAAAAGGAATTTCTATTTTAATATTATTAATATTAATAATCACTATTTTATTAAATTTTTACATACTAACTTTACAAAACTTAGAAAATATGAAAAAAAGACCAAAAGTATCCATTTACCCATGATCCAAAGATAAATGCTCTGAACGTTTCAAAGGAATTTCATCTGCCTCCTTTTCTCCTTTTTTAGTGTCGCATATACTATTTCACATTCTGCCTGTGGCCAGCCTGTCCCTTGGCTGGTCAGCGGCCACTCCTTTTTCTTCTTTGCTGGAAGAAGCCCAGTTATACTTAGTTTTAGGGCGAGAGAAGCTTGGGGACCACAGGTGAATTTTTGGTCTAAGCCCAACGAGGAATTCTGCCCCCTTGACTCACGATTGGTTTAGGCCCGAGAGTGACAGCAGTTCTGACCAATGGGGAGTGAGGAAGCCTGTCGAGCGCCCAGCACCTCGGCTTCGACAAACAGGGCAGGCAAAGGAGGTAGAAGGACAGACTCTACCTGGCTCCCCCAGCTGCTGGAAGGCCCAGCCCAGATTTAAGTTCACCGGACAGCGCACGGTTGTCCACGTTGGGCACGTCCCTCTCCTGCGCCCGGCGGCCCCCAGGTGGAGTTCTGCTGTGCCCCTGGGGCTCTTCTTAAACGCTGTTTATGCAGTGTTCCAACCGGTTATTATCCCATGATTTACTTAGTGGATCCCATGTTGTTAAATAATGATGATGACAAGTGTTCTCATTGGGGTCTTGATACTAACGGGAATGCCAGTAATAGTGTAACAATAGTATTTATTTTGCTCTTTCTCTACCATGTTGGAAACCGAGGTAAACCCTTTACTCACGTCCTTGCATTTAATCTCCACGAAAACAAGGGTGTTCTATTATGATCCCCATTTTATGATTGAAAAAACTGAGACATTAGTGTTCTTAGACATTTTAAATGGTCTATATTACTGATTCTAGTCCCTTTCTCTTTTGCCTCTTCCTGTTTTCTCCTTTTTTAGATAATTTTGCCTAGAAGTTTGTCCACTATTTGTATGGTTCTATGGCAGTTAAGTTTCTTTATTTCATTTTTATTCTGCTTTACATATTTTTTTCTACTTGTATCCTTTTTTGGGTTCGTTTAGGAGTTTTCAATCAGCAACTTTTTTTTATAATTACGTTTAATTTTTTTTTTTAACTTTTAAAATTTATTTTTGGCTGCATTGGGTCTTCGTTGCTGTGCACGGGTTTTCTCTAGTTGCAGTGAGCGGGGGCTACTCTTCACTGCGGTGCGCAGGCTTCTCATTGCGGTGGCGTCTCTTGTTGCGGAGCATGGTCTCTAGGCACGCGGGCTTCAGTAGTTGTGGCTCGTGGGCTCAGTAGTTGTGGCGCACGGGCTTAGTTGCTCCGTGGCATGTGGGATGTTCCCAGACCAGGGCTCGAACCCGTGTCTCCTACATTGGCAGGCGGATTCTTAACCACTACACCACCAGGGAAGCCCCCACTCGGCAACATTTCATGAACATCTTTCCACGTAAGTATGCCTCATTGTTATCATTTTTAGTGGCTGTGTAATATTTTATTTTATGAGTGTGCTGTATGTAAGTTGCACAGGTTACTAGCTCCCTCCCCCAAACTCAACCCTGGATAAACTAGGAAGAGAGATGGAGGCAAGACTTTGAGAACCGGCCTGAGGCAGCAGAGGGTCCAGAACAGGTGTGGCCACATCGCTCAGGGCCTGCTCTGCGGGTCCAGCGGGAGAGAGAGAAAGTGACTTCCAGATTCTTCCCAGCACCTGCCCTCCCGCCGTCAGCCCCAGGCTTCAGCTGAGATCTTGGTGCCAGAATGAATGAGAGAAGGTGGGGCTCATTGTTAGCTGCTCTTGCTGCAGTAAGGATAGGTGACATTTAACTTTCACAATAGCCTGGGACAATCACAGGATGAGAGAAACAGACCAAAGGAAGGAAACTGTGTTTTCTCATCCGGAGAGACGGGAGAGCTAGGCCCAGCCCGAAGGGCGGTGGTGCCCATTCCCAGAGGAAGCCACCTGCTTAGGGGGTCCTCACCTTTCTTCCCACGCCTTCTTCTTCAAGAAGAGCCGTGTTTCCCCCTCAGCCTCCCCATCAACAAGGTGCAAGCTCTGGACTCTGAACTCAGAAAAGAGAGTTAGACACCGACGCTGCCCCATAGCAGTTTACAGAGCGACACAGGGTAAGTGCTGCAGCCCGAGCGTGAAGTGCTTGGGGTATAATGTTTCCGGGCTAATGGAAGCACCCTCGGCAGGGGCAGCAGGAGGTGCATGTGCGGACAGAGGGGGTGTGTGAGACACGGGCACACCACAAAACGTTTATTTTTAAATAATAAATAAAGGAAAGGAAATACAGGCAAGGAAACATTCATGAAATCAAGTCACTAAAGTGCTCTCAAACATAAATTTTAAAAAACCAAGAAGCCTGGTCTGAACTTAAAACACTGTTTATAGATATTCAGCAGTTGTTCAGATATGGTCCTGTGCTGTTTCAGAAGGGAAGGGAGAGAGGGCTTTCTTGGTGGAAGAGTTCCACGGACCCGATCAAATGACACTCAGGAGGACATAGAATCATTGCCTAACAAGAAAATGAAAATGTCCAAAGCCAAGTTCAAGGTAAAGATGTTATGTTTCATTCATATGAGGTCTGCATGAAGTCTTCAGTATTTATGAAGATATATGATTCTCTGTAGGTTAAATAATTTTGTATTTTTGGATTCAGAGTAAGGACAGCAGACTTAACCTGTGAGTCTACACAGTATATTGAACCAAATCTTGGGATGTCTGGCAGTGAAAATGGGTTTTGGACTTAAAATCCTCCCTCCTCAAGTTCTACAGAAGAGAATAAAAGTTTTACACCAAATTAACTGATTCATGTGCCTTTAAGAAATGGTTTCCATTCTAGAATGAAATGGAATTTTCCATAAGTCACCATTTGTCTTCTTAAAGCAAGTGGCATTGCATTTCATCCTGACACCGGAAGAAGAAAATCCAACTGAGAGTATTTGTCTTCGACAACTTTTGTCTTTTGAAAAAAGCTGGTGAGGAATGTGCACATTTCCAGCCTTTGGTGGGAGAGGGGGGACCTGCAGCTTCATAAGGCCCCCTCCTTCCCTGGCTGGAGCCCCTCTAGCCCCTCAGAGTCTGAACATCCTTGGGCACCAGACCCCTGCTGCGCTCTCTTGGTCTCCTGACGTGTGGTGCTGGAGAGATCAATGGCCACGTCTTCCAAGCCGCTCTCAGGGCTGCCTTCCTCCAAGCCCCTCTGGGGTCCTGCCTGATGTGGGCTAGAACCTTCCTTGAGATGGTCAGAGCCCCAGAGTCCTGCCAGCTTTTCTTCACTTTCTGCTTTCCTTATCATCCCTGTGGATTTTTTATGCATCCCTTGCAAAAAAGGAAAATAAATAAAAACAGATATCTCTAAATACAGCAATTAAGTAAATTTCTTCCATGTCACTGTTCTCTAAATCCCATTAGAATTTCCCTTATTGGTACCTGTCTTGGGGCCTGCAGGAGAGTCTCGTAGGTAACTCTCAACATCAGGGGCTGTAGACTGGTGTCTGCCAGCTGGACACAGCCAGCAAAAGTGCCTTGTTTGGATGACATGGTGATTTTTAAATTTTTATTTTAAAACTTGTTGGCAATATTTTAAAATCAGATTTACATCAAAAGTCAGACTTCCAGCTTCTCTCAAAAAGTCAGATGTCTGGCAGCACGAGGCCCAGTTTCTTGTTCGGCCACAGACCTGCGGACTCAGTAAGCTCCACCCCACCTGCTCGTGTAAACTCAGAGAGGTGGTCCCGGTTACCTGCCCAAAGTTCCCTCCAGGCTCTCCAACCCTTGAGGGCAAAGACGATTGGTTTCTCCAGTCCCGGCATAGTGTCCGGTGGGTAGGGGTTCAAAAAGTGTTTGCTGAACAAAAACCCTCCTCCTCCCCAGCCTAAAATGCCCCCTCGGCCCCCTAATCCTAATCTCACACCCTGCCCAGCGTGCTGTCTGTCACTCATTCCTCCAAGCCCGAGGGTCTCTGGTAACAGCCAACAGACCAGTAAGGGTGCCAGCTCCTCAGAATGCCCAGCCTCAAAGCTTGGACCTCACCAGTGCAGACTGTTCCAGCACCAAAAACTAGGGGACAGAACAGCTACGCGGCAGATTATTAATGGCCGAGCCAGGACCAGGAACTGGACCTCCTGAGTCCAGGGTGCAAGGGGTTAACAGTCTGCAGGTTCACTGCCTGCGCCTTCCCGCTTCCTATTACCATGAGCTCTGAACTGTATGGTTTCCAAAACCTCTAACAGCTCTCAACATTTGGGAAACATATTTCATATAATGAAAGTGTGTCATTCCACTCATAAAACCAGGAACTGATTGGACCTGTCTACACACTGCCTACATAGTTCCAATGAAAAATAAGGCAACTGATCAAAGTCCAAGCCTTGTAATTAATTAAAAATCAGATGTGATATTCTGGGCCTGAATCTGAGTAAACTTACATTGCTTGGCTTGGCAATGGCCACCGGGCATGGGGACCCCCAACATCTCTGGCAGGGTGCGGCCACAGGACCCTCTTCCTTACCCAGGAGCCAGGGCACACAGGAGCCCAGCAGGCCGCCCTCCGCGGAGCCGAGGACTGAGTCGGGCAGCGGGATGCAGTGTCGCACCATCGCCCCGTAGAGCCCGTACTCAGCCATCACGCTGCTGCCGTCCCAGCGCTTCTCCCGCTTCCGCCACTTGGCCCGCCGGTTTTGAAACCAGACCTGGATTGAGGCGGGAGGGGAAGCAGAAGGGCTTACGGGAGGAGACCCCAGCGCCGAGGGGCACAGGTGCACCCTCCCCGGGGGCACCTGGGACCCAGGCCTTTCTCGTGGCTCGCAGGACTGGTCGTGCTGGGTGATCGGCACCAGTTTCCACCGAGGTTTCCACGGAGTCAGGGATGACAAAACAAAATCAGAGTATCCCACAGTGTGTAAAGAAGTCGATTTTACACTGATGGGAGCGGTTCCCCAGGGCAATGGTCTCTTCTAACCTCGGCTGTTGGATTGCTTTATCTTAATAATAGTGTCGAATATTGTTAAGCTGCTTAAAAAGAGTGAGTGAGTGGCATGCCTTCTGACCTGGCAAGGATGTGCTGTCAGCACAGAGGCTGAGGCACACACAGGACAGCTTTCTGTAAAGACAAAGACCAATCCTGTGTGCCTGTGAGTGTGTGTTCCAGGGCCAGATATGCATGTGGCATGGGGGCGGTGTGCAGAAAGGCCTCGTCAGGCTATTTACACTGGTTTCTTTGAGGGTTTGCAATGGAGTGATAGTCATTTTTTCATTGATATCTTGACATAGTTTCTAGATGCAGCGCACACTGTGTAATTTTTAAGAATGATTTAATAAAAGGAAAAAAGGCTTGAAGGTTACAGGGGTCATCCTCTCTAAATGAACACAAAGGAAGGCTCTGGCATCTAAGTGACCTTCGGTTTGGGTGCGGAGGGGGAAGTGCTGGGCTGTTTAGAGGTGGCTGTGGGCTGACTCATTGCGTGTAAGGACAGCATGTTCTCTGTGGTGTCTCTGGGTGGTGGGACCTGCACCTGTATTCGGTCTTCGGGGAGTTCGGTCTTCACGGCCAGCATTTCCCGGGCATAAACATCAGGATAGTGGGCCTCGCTGAAGGCCTTCTCCAGCTCTTCCAGCTGGTGGGCGGTGAAGACGGTCCTGGAGGGAGGCCCGAACACACACGTGGGCACATGTCCACAGGAGGCTGCAAGGCTTCCAGCCTCAGAGGACCCCGTGCCTGGCCCCTCTTTGTCCACTTCATGAAAACTGGATGCCCCACCTCTGAATGATTAGCCTCTGGAAAGTCCACAATTTAGTTCAAACCAAACAAAGTTCTTTAGGTCTTTTTTTCTCCTCAATGAATTCCATCAACTCATTCTAAGAAGACCCATTTTAAAGGCCCACAAAATTGTGTCTTTAAAATGCTACAAAGGCTGACCTGCAGCCCCCTGGGTACTGCAGAATTACATTCCCAAATGGCTACTGAGCCCTTCCCGCTGCTGCCCTAACGCAGGGCCAGCTGGTTCTCAGGCACTGTGTCCCAAGGAGAGGGGTGAGGGCAGGTACCTATGCCTCCGCTTCTTCCTCTTGCCGGGGGCGGGGGACGCCTTCAGGTCACTCCTGTCTTCAGATGGGCTGTCCTCATCTGTTAGCACAAGGAGAGAGGGAGGACTTTAAAGGTGAGCATATTTTTCACTTTGTTTTCTGGATTTTACTTTGAGGATTGACTCTATGAACCTGTTGGGGATGTGAATATTTACAAGCTCGCATTTTTCACACCATGCTCCAGGTGCTGAGCTTAGCACTGCTCATGCATTATCACCGTTATTCTCCATAAATTAAAAGAACTCCAAGGCAGCTGCTATTATTATTCTATTTTTACAGAGGAGGAAACCAAGGCACAGAGAGATTAAGTAACTTGCCCAAGATCACACAAGTAGTCAACAGTGAGGTTGGGATTCAAACCCCAGACTGTGTGAAGCCAAAGCTACTTGAACACTAATTGCATTTCCTGTCCCTTCAGCTGCCAAATTCATCCACTTCCTTCTGCCTCTGTCTCACCTTCCTCATCTTAACCAAAACACCAACATTTCTTAAAGGGAGGACGGAGGTTTGTGACATCAGACCCTCATCAGAGCTGGCCCCCTGCCCTGCTGTACTGATTCCAAACCTCTGGAAGTGGGGTCTGGGAAATTCCTTCTTGGCAAGTGTGCCCAGATGATTCATAGATGCAGGTGAAATAATTTTAAGAACCCACTCCACTATGCTTTATCTTTTGAAATCCATTATATCAGAAGATCTAGGTTGAAAGGAAGGTTAGAAGACCAAACTATTGTCAGGTTCATTGTTAAAAAGCATATTTGCTTCAAAACACTAAAAAGTGAATTAAGAAATGCAAAAATAGTAAAATAATGTCAGTTTTACTCCTACATCAATTACTTCACCAGAAAAATTGGATTATAATATTATGCTATCCACGCTGTACAATCTGGTATACCAATAGATATATAAGGTTATTGAGACGTGAAATGTGGCCAATCTGAATTGACACCAGCTGTAAATGTGAAATAGTCAGTGGATTTTGAAGACTTAATACCCCCAAAAGTAAAATATTAATAATTTTTATATTGAGTACATGTAAAATGACAATGTTTTGTATGTAATGGATTAAATAAGATAGAGTATTTAAATTTGTTTCAACTATTTATTTTTCCTTTTTAACGTGGCTTTGAGAAACTTTCGTTACTCGCAGTCACATGATGTTTCTACTGGACAGTGTTGGTCTTGGTCTTGAGAAACGCCCTTACAGACTAGGATGCAGTTGCATTTTGCCTTTAGTTTTATGGTCCTCACACGGAAAGAGCCCATCCTATGAAGGTGGTTCCTGCATTTTTAGTGAAACAACTAATAGTGGGGTTCATTTGATCTTACCTAGACACTCATGAAACAAAGTCCTTTTAGAGCTGGGTGGACGCAGGCCTGCCTGCTAATCCCGCCTGCTTACTTTTTTTTTTTTTTTTCACGCTTCGGGGCATGCAGGATCTTCGTTGTTCCCGGACCACCGTACCCCCTTCAGTGGAAGCATGGAGTCTTAACCACTGGGCCGCCAGGGAAGTCCCCCGCCTGCTTCCTTTAATCAGCAGTGGAGACCACTGCACTCTTTCTGCCTCGCTGCCTAGATGCTCAGCTCTGCGGTCCGCTACATAGTTTCTCTCCGTCGTGTAATTCTCCGTTCTCTTCCCCCACACCCCAAACCTCTCGATTTCTCGGCCCTGTCTTTGTAGATTTCCATTGCTTCCTTCTGTTCCCCACAATGCACCTCGACTTCTCTGAGGAGCTGGGCACAGCTACCATAAGACGGGCGAGCTTGCTTCTCACGTGCTGGAAGGAGGGGAGAAGCGTGGTACCCAGACTCGCTTTTCAGCACAGGGAGGAGGACAGTTCCAGGCCTCCGCCCCGCGCTCTCCAAGAGCCGGACAATTCGTCAATCAATTCAGCGAACCCTCCAGCTCTGGCGGGCACCGCGTTCTGTGCCACTGACAAACGAGGCAGGCCCAGGCCTCCCGACCTCCGCCGTTCCCAGAGGCCGAGCCTCGCGCGGGCGCGGGGGAAAGGCCCCTGGAGACCGCGGCCGGGTCGCTGAGACCCCAGGGCGGGTCCGGACCGGGTGGTGGTGGTGTCCGCGGGGCAGCGGCGACCAGACCCGGAGGAGAGGCCAGGGGCAGAGGGCGCGGCTGCGAGAATGCGTTCCCCGGCGAGGCCACGCTCTGGGGTCCCGACTTCCCTAGATCTGGGGGGCTGCGTTGGGCTTGGCGGGGCCCCGGAGTGTCACCCTGCGCGCCCGAGCCGAGGGAAGGGACAGGAGCGGCACCGACTGGCCTCCTTACCGGACGTCGAGACGCTCTCGCTGCGCTTCTGGCGGGCGGCCGGGGTCGGCGGGCGGCCGGGGACTTGCGGGGCGCTGGGCTCAGGCCCCTCGGGCGGCAGGAAGGGCACGTCTGCTACGAGCAGGCAGGGCGCCCGGGCGGCCGCAGGGGGCTGCGCGCCGAAGCTGCAGAGGAGGCCGAGCCCCAACGGGAGGGCCCCGCGCGCCAGGCAGGAGCCCCAGAGCCCTGGACCCGCGCAGGGCGCGGCCGCGGGGCCTTCGCAGCCGGATCCCGGCCCGGGGCCAGCAGGTGCGGGCAGCTCAGCCTCCAGGCCCAGCAGGTCGGTGATGGCAAAGCCCCGGGGGCGCGAGCCGGTGGGCGGGCCTCCGGGCACCAGTGCCCTGCTCCTGGCACGCCCGTCGGAAAGCGCGTCCCGGCCGGTCATGGCTTCTCAGGCAGCGAAGCTGGACCCTCTCTCGGTCACCTTTGCGGAGGGGGCGCAGCTCTGAGGACGATTTATACAGTCGGGCGCCAGGAGGGCTCCAATCAGCGGGGCGCGGATGCGTCACGCCTTGGACCCCGCGAGATGGGGACGCCACCAGTCTCCCTCCCTTCGGTCGCCGCCCTCCCAGCTGCGGTCCCCTCAATCAGCTCCCTCTCTCCTCTCCTTTCCAGCTGTCCCCCTGCCCACCCCCGCTCCCGTTCTCGGTGGGAGGAAAATAGGCAGCAGACAACTCTATTCCTAAAATAGAGTCATCCCCTCCCTAAACCTCTGCTCTGAAAGCCGCAGGTTCCAGATCCCGATTCTCTTCTCTCCCCTTCGAGATACTCCGGCGGAGGCCCCGCTCGAAGCCTCTTTGAAGCCTCCCTCCCCGCATCCAGCCGCCCATTAAGACCGAGGCCCCATTCCCAGCCACTCTCTCAACACTACCACCAATATGACCCCCTCCAGGCTTCCAACGCCACCGCCGGAGGCAAGGTCTTCCCCGAAAATCCCCAAGGGGAAAGGAGTGGAAAACGTTCATTTAACCCGTGCCCACTCCACCTCCAGCCAAACCCACCCCAGCGTTTTAATGGCCGAGCCGTGGGGGTCGCAAAATTCACACACTGAAGGAGCTGAAGAAGAAGTAGAGAGAGGCGGGAGCGGCCGGGTTGGGCCAGGGCGTCGGAGAAGGGCGCCAGGTTTTGCAAACTGCATTACAGGAGGTCCAGTGAAATCAGAATTTCAGACGAACTGTGATTCTTTTAAATTATAAGTATGTTCCAGTATTTTATCTGGCGACCCCTAAATAGGGATGGTAAATTGTAAAATAGGGCCTGTCTACTGGGACCCACCCCTCTTCACGGAGGCTAACAAGTTATTGTCAGATTTTACGACTATTCAAAGAAAGCCTGATTTTCACGTGCAGCGCCCATATTTGTTAAAGTTGGCGCGAAACGAAACACGTGGGTAAACCTCTCCTGGCTCGCACTCCGAAAATTTGAGCCCACCCAACCTGAATCGCTCGGATCCCTGAGCCCACCCTTCTCCAACGCGGAACCCGGGAAGCAGAATCTCTCAGTCCCGCCCCTGAGGGCGAGCGGCCAGGCGGGCGCCCAGCGAGGGGTGCGGCAGCTCTCAGAACGCCACGCGGACGCCCCACGGGTCTCTGCGCGCACCATCCAGCACAGCCGGAGCCGGAGTCGGACCCCGAGCCGAGCCGGGACGAGCCGGAGCCCGAGCCGAACCGGAACCCGAGCCGAGGAGGAACCCGAGCTGGAGCCGAACCCGGCAAACCTACAGCTACAGCTGGCTGCGCCTCGGGGTGGGTCCTCTGCAAACCTGAGGATTAAACGAGGGGCTTCCGATAAAGATAATTACAAGAGGCTGCGCATTAACTTTTCATTATTAAAAGAAGACCCAAATCTCCCCCTCGCAAGCTGTTCCCGGGATTAGCAAAACAATCACTTTCCTTTGGGATAATTGTCCTTTGAGTCGCTCGGGGTCGGTCGGGGGCGGCTTTAGACGCCAGCGTCGTTTTTGGCTCCGCCAGGAATTTCTCCCTAAATTTATCTCTGGGTTTAGGGGAAGGTGTTAGGGGTACAGGACCCAGCCAAGATGCTCTGGCTCTTGGCCCGGCAGAGCAGAAGTTTGTAAATCAGAATTTGGGGCCGCAGTTAAGGAAGACAGCTAACGATGCACACATTTGCAGACGTCCGGAGCAGGCAGACTGGACAATCGGCCTTGAGGTGGCCCCGCTCGGGGCATTTGCAGGGGCCGGTCTCAGAGGCAGACGTGTGCGCCGCACCTGCAGCTTGGAGGGCCGACGGCGCCCCCTCGCCTGGGTCCGGGTCTCGAAGTTCCTGTCCCCCAGCCTCTGTCAGAGGAGGCCTCGAGTAGATGGCCAGGGACCCAGAGGTACCAAAAGGCCATCCGGGAGGAGGCCAACTTCGACAGCACCACACGGTGACCGCCACTCAGTGCCAACAGCACACCGGTTTCCAACCCCTTCGGAAGGATATTATAAAAACCATTTTGCAGATGAGAGAACCTGAGGTGTATTAACCCGCTCACAACTGACACAGAGAGAGAAATCGGGAGAGCAAAGCGAAGCAGAGAGAGACCCCAAGAGCCCCGAGGTTGGAGCTATAAGGGGACCTTGCAATTCCTGGACGGAAGAGTCACTGCCTCCTCCTCCGGCCACGCCTGCAGGAAGGGGCCCGCGGGAGGGACCAGCATGGAGGGAGAGCTGAACCCCGGGCGCCTTCCTTTCCGCGGCGTGGCGGCGGCAGGAGCGCGGCGCGGGCGGGCATTCTCACTGCCCCCTCCCGGGTAAGAAGCGCCCCGCCCCGCTACGCTAATCCGCGCCACCACTGACACCCCTAGCTCCTGCGGGGGATCGCGGGTCCACTAGCGCCCTTCGACTCTGCGGGATCGGCTCAGAAGACCCCACCCCTGGGGAGCCGGCGAGCGCTCTGCCCAGCGTCCGCCCAGTGGGGGAAGCGCGTCCAGTGCTTTAGGAGACTTGGAAATGGAGCGAGCCGGCTCCGAGCCCACCCACGTTCCGCGCGTACCCCCGGGCGCCCGGGCGGTTGCCGAGTCTACGCAAGTGGGCGACAGCGTCGGGGAACCCCTCGGCCACCGGCGGGGTGGAAGGTAGGCTCCTCCCAGCCCCCCTCCCAACATGTACAAATCTGCGGACAGAGCCAGAGCCCTCTAGCGCGTCCCCGCCTGGGTCAACCCCCGGAGTCGTTTTGGAACCCTAAATCCGTTAAGGGGTCCGGATCCGCCTTCATCAACCAGGATTATCTGGGATATAACTAATCAGTAAAGGTTTCTCCGCTCAATATTTTCCAGGGAAGGTTTCCAGCCCCTGTCTGTGGCCAGCCACGAATGTGCTCTCCGCTTCCCTCGTTCTCCCTGCCTGGACGCGTCCCGGCTCCTCACCACGCCAGGCTGAGGCTGGCCGCGGTGTAAGTGGCTCAATGACAGCCGGCTCGGGCTTTTCGGAGCCGCCCCAGGCCAGGCTGGGAGTATAAAGCGCAGATGCGCTAGGAGTGGAATGCGCACCGCGAATAAAGAGCATCGAGTGTGTCTGCACGTTGGAACCCTAGGGCTCTGCTCCTCTGGATTTTCCTCCCGCCTCTGTCTGCTCCTTCTCGGCTGCTTTTGTGTCCCCTTTAAAGGCTGTTGTAGCAGATGCTGTTTTGCCCTGTCCACATCTGTGCCCTGACCATTCTGCCTGCAGCCTGCAGGGCCTCCAGTGCCCAGGGCCCACGTCTTTGCCTGGGGGCTTTCTCTGGTCTGCAGAGTCCTCTGGCCAGAGGGGCCAAGGAGTACATGCCCTGAGAAGTCGAGGACCAAAGAAGGCAGAAGTCGGAGTATAAACACAGCCCCAGGTCTTCAGTGGGATAACTCAGGCCTTCCAGAAGTCCCCAGCTGGGTTTGCTCAAGTTATCACTAATTATCACATCCCATATTGCTTTCTTCCTAAGTGCTATGGGTGCCCCACCCAGAGCCCCTTTCCTGGGCTCTTGCACCACCCCCCATCCCATCCCTACACCACCCAGTCCCACACCTCACACCCCACCCCAATGTAGGCTCTTGCCCCTAATCAGGAGAACTGCCCTCTGCTGGCAAAAGCCTCTAACCCAGGCCACACCCACACCCACACCCACACCCACACCCACATACACAACGGTTGATCGACTGATATGACTTGGTAGGAAGCTGCCCCCTTACCCTCAAAGAGACAATTGTGCCGAGCCGTCTCTGCTTCATACCTCTTTCGGCTCACGGGTCAGGCCAAGGCTCATCTGGACCCAAGTGTTCATCTTCGTCCACCCTTTCCCTCCTCTCTGGCCCCCTCACTGCTGAATTCCCCCTCCTTCCCCCCATAAAGCTCATGCATCCAGACCGTGCTTTGGGCTCTGCTTCTAGAGACCTGTTCCTGTCTCACTGTTGAACTCCCCTACTGGCATTGCCTGAAATCCCCTCCCAGATAAACGACTTATCCTGGAGGCTCAGAGCCCACTCTGGGTTTTGTACAGGAGTAGTGGTGAGTGTCCAGTGGCTACTCTGCACTCCCTGACGCTTCCCCATTTGGCCTCCTTCACAGATGCCTGGCCTGCAACGGCCCTGCTCTTTTTCTCCAAACTTTCATCAGTCTGGGGGGAAAAAAATAGTGATGCCATCCTGTAAACTTCTTTGCAGCATGAATTGGCTGGCTGTGGTTCCTATGGTTTGCATCCAAGAACGCTGTCTTGGGCACTGGGCTTCCTTCCACCTCTGGTGTCTCCCCCACCTTCTTTGTGCCCCTTCCCACGCCCCCAGCAATCCGTCTTTATTCCACAGCCACAGTGACCCCGCCATGGAGGCACAGTCCAGAGGGCTCCTCTGGCTGAGTCCTTCCCAGATTCCCCTCACCCAGCCGTAAAAATCTCTCCTGGGCCAGGTGCTGTGCTAAGCGCTAGACACACATCAATTAATTTAATACTTGTGACAACCCTAACGAGGGAGGCCTATTATTATCCCCATTTTGTGGTTGAGAAAACTGAGGGGCAGAGCTGCAACTAGCCTGGCAGGCCTTGGAGAGGTCGGGACCCAAAGCCTGACTGTAGGGCCTGAAGCAGCAAAGTCACGATGGGGAAAATGACAATGTCAGGGGTTCCCTACACTTTTCTGAGGTTTAGCATTGGTTTTATTTTTAATTTCTAGGTGCTGAGGGCCTATAAAGCCCTCAATAATCTTGCACTGCTCCAGGTGCTATCAGTCAGCGGTGTTGTGGGCTTGAGGCAGATTTCTGCAGGAGGCTCGGGTGCCCATGCTTGGTCTCTTCTCTTTAGGTCCTGAGATAACAGGGAAACCCCAAGTAGGAACCCAGGTAATGCTTTGGCCCCACCCCGGGACCATATTTCCCTTCTTCCTTCCCTGACCTCCACCCATCTCTGTCCTCTTTCCTCTCCCCACCCCCTTCCTCCTCAGCTCCTCCTTCACTTCAGCCCATCAAAAGAGCTCATGGCCACACTCCTCAAGTCCCATCTGTAAGTCCAACGAACCCCAAGACCCAATGAAACTCAGGAGAGAGCACGGTACCCAGCACCAAGCAGGGATCCCTGAGCAGAGGAAGACTCTGGGAAGGCCTGCGTGGCCTCCCCGAGGGGACAGGGACCTGCAGATGGAAGCAGGTGTGTTGCTTGGGCATCAGCAGGGTGGGGGGTGGTGACAATAGGCTATGTCGGCCAACAGGTCATGGGGAGGGGTCACGAAGGGCAGGTGGGAGCTGTGGCTGACTTTCATTTCCAGTGTCAAGTGTTAGGTCATCTCCTGGCAATTGAGAAAACTATCTAACAGCAAATAACATGCTTTTAGCCAGTTCGCAGTGGCAGTGAATACATGATCACCGCCCTGACTCACACGTAGCCACCCAGGCTCTTGGCCAGGGTGAGAAGTGTTCTCCCGGGGAGGCGGGGCTGCAGGTTCCTCACCGGAGACACAGGCGCCTCCCACCTGAAGGAGGTCCTCCCTTGCCCCACTGCGCTCAGCTCCTGCCCGCTCCCCACAACGCACCTCCACGATTGTAATTACTCATTTGCCTGCTGGTTTACTGCGCTTTACCTGGCTCCCTAATCAGACCCCGAAGCTGGCACTGTCTGCTGGCTGCCCACCAGCCCAGCTCACCTGCAGCACCTGTAGACAGTTCCCAAACACACCTCAACACCTGCCCCTCTGCCTGACGATGTTCACAGGCCCCGGGAGTGCACCAGCCAAGCCTGGGGAGGTAACACCCGCAGCAGCAACTCTCCAAGGACGACTGGGAGTTGGTGGGTAAATACCCCAGCATCCTTGTCAGTTTGGGCTGAGATGGGTTCAGTCTCAGTCGCTCTCAGCACCCGGTCAGGACGGAGACCCGCAAACCCCACTCATTATCACCGCCTTCCCTGTGTCCTGCCCCCTCATCAGGGCTGCCTAGTTTCACCTTCCAGACGAACTATTTCACCCAATCCCCGTCCTCAGGGTCTGCTTTGGGGGGACCCACCCCTAGACAATCGGTAAGCTCCACAAGACAAGGGCCGGGCCGTCCTGGCGCCCGTGGGCCCGGCATCCCGCGCACGGCCACGATTTGTTGAGGGAAGGAATCCGCGGCGGATGGACGTGAACTTGAGCGGCGCGGCACTGCCTCGGTACTTCTCCTCGAGAGCCCCTCTCCTACTCCCAAGGCCAGTTCGGAGGAAGGTGGGCTGAGAGCACGGCTCCTCCCACGCAACCCGAGGGCTGGAGGGGCAGGAAGGAGCCCCACATCCGAACCACAGCCCGGCCCTCCGACCGGCCCTCCCATCGCAGGGATGGGCTGCGCGTTTCATTCCTGCCTGGTACCTCTTTTTACAAAGCTGTTTGGTTCACTGCTTCCAACAAAGGTTTTGAGATGTGCGCCGCAGAGCAACCACCCTGCAGCTGTGTTTCGTTCGCGTGGGGTTTTCGCTGGTGAAGGCTGAAGGCCGTGGGGCCGAGGCCGGGCTGGGTGCGGGGACCGCGGGGACCCGGCGGAGCCGGCCATCTGCGCGCAAGGCCGGGACCGTGCGCTCGGCTGACCGGGTCTGACTGAGGAATCCTGCTCGTTCTGGCTCATTCCCCCCAAACACGCTAATTAATGGCACCCGCAAATCAACGGGCGGAATCCTCATTAAAGAGTGGAGGAGGAAGCGGGAAAGGAGAAGGTACGACTGAAAATCCACCGTCGCGGGCGCTGGCCTCCGCGCCGTAGTTAAACAGCTTCCTGAGCGCAACAAAGATGCCTCTGTTCAGAGGGCAGCTCCCCAGAGAGAGGAAATGGCAAACACTGGGGCACTTCATTCGTAAAGCACAATTACCGGCAAGGCTTTCAAATACCCAAGGGGAAGAGCCTTCCTAGTGGTTTCTGCTCCTGGTCCTCTCGCGCTTGGAGGGACACTCCTCGCTTGCTGGGCGCTCGCTGTGATTCCCCGGCCCGAGGTCCCCTGCATTTCATTTGTTCTGAGAAATTATCAGATTTTATCCTTTTTAATATTGCCACTCCTCAGTTATGCTAGTAGGGCGATGCTGGGAATGAGTTAGGAAGTATTCCCTGTGCGTCTATCTTCTGAAAGAGATTGAAGAGAATTAGTATACATTCCTCCTTAAGTGTTTGATAGAAATCGGCACTGAACCCATTGGGCCTGCTCCTTTCTGTTTGGGAAGGATATTAATTGCCGATTCAATTTATTTGACAGATACAGGCCAATTCAGATTGTTCATTTCCTCTGGTATGAGTTTTGGCAGATTATGCCGCTCAAAAAATTGATCCAGGGAATTCCCTGGCAGTCCAGTGGTTAGGACTCTGTGCTTTCACTGCTGAGGGCACGGGTTCCATCCCTGGTGGGGGAACTAAGATCTGCAAGCAGTGCAGCACAGCAAAACAAAAAAAAAGTTAATTAAAAAAAATTGATCCTTTTCATCTACGTTATCAAACTTGTGGGCATAGAGTTGCCATAGTATTCTTTTATTATCCTTTTAATATCCATGGGATCTATAGTGATGTCCCCCTCTTTTATTTATGATATTAGTAATTTGTGTCCTCTCTCTTTTTCTTAGTTCACCTGCCAAAGTCTTACTGAGTTTATCGATCTTTTCAAAGAACTGGCTTTTGGTTTCATTGGTTTTCTCTATTGATTTCCTGTTTTCAATTTCATTGACTTACTTTTTTTTGAACAAGCTGCCATCTGTTAGATGAATTAAGAATTTTTTAATGAAAGTTTTTATTTTACCTTCACTTCTTTGACACTCTTCCTTTCTTTATGTAGAGCCAAGTTTCTGACCTGTATTATTTTCCTTCTCTCTAAAGAATTTCTTTAACATTACCTTGCAAGGTAGATCTACTGACAATAAATTTCCTTAGTTTGTGTTTGTCTGTGTTTGTTTTATTTCTCCTTCATTTTTGAAGGATAATTTCACAGGGTACAGAACTGTAGGTTGGTAGGGTTTTTTCTCTCAACACTTTAAATATTTCACTCCACTCTCTTCTTGCTTGCATGGTTTCTGGGGAGAAGTCGGATGTAATTCTTAACTTTGCTCCTCTGTTGGTAAAGTGTTCCCCACCCCCACCCCAGCTTCTTTCAGGATTTTTTCTTTAACTTTGCTTTTCTGTAATTTGAAAATAATATACTTATGTTTCATGTTTTGGAGGGAAATTATCCTACTTGCTGTTTGAACTTCCTGGCTCTGTGGTTTGGTGTTTGAAATTATTTGATGAAATTCTCAACCATTTTCATTTCAAATATTTCTTCTGTTCCTTTCTTTCTTCTCCTTCTTGTATTCCCCTTATGTGTATGTTACACCTTTTGTAATTGTTCCACAGTCCTTAGATATTCTGTGCTGTTTTTACATCTGTTTCTTTGCTTTTCAGTTTTGGAGGTTTCTATTGAGGTAGGCTTAAGCTCAGAGATTCTTTCCTCTGAGAATGTCCAGTTTACTAATAAGCCCATGAGAGACATTCTTCCTTTCTATTACAGCGTTTATTATCTCTAGCATTTCTTCTAGGTTCGTTTTTTAGGATTTCCATGTCTCTGCTTACATTGCCCATCTGTTCCTGCATGCTGTCTACTTTATCCATTAGAGCCCTTACTATATTAATCATAGCTGTTTGAAATTCCTAGTCTGTAATTCCAACATCCCTGCCATGTCTGGTCCTGATGCTTGCTCTATCTCTTCAAACTGTGTTTTTTGCCTATTGGTGGGCCTTGTAATTTTATCTTGTTAGACAGACATGATGTAAATAGGCCTTTAGCAATGTGGTGGTGAGATGGGGGGAGGGGAGGGGAGGCATTCTATAGTCCTGTGATTAAGGCCTCAGTCTTTCAGTGCCTGTGCCTCTTAGCTGTGAACTTCACAGGTGCTTCTGTTTTTTTCTCCCCCTCAGGTGGGACAGGATGGCTGGAGGGGGCTGAAGTTGGGTATTTCCCTTTATGCACCTGGAAGGCTAGGGCTGACTAGAGTTGGGTAAGCCCCTTCCCCAGGCCCTGCTAATACCCCAGCTGGTGAGGCTCTGGTTAACTGATTTCTCCTGAGGGCAGGCCTTGTTAAGAACAGAGAAGTACAATGTGTTCAAAATGGTTCCTGGTCCCCACCCCCTGCAGGAAGCTCCTGGGGGTTTTTCTCTGATATTTACTGTGGGAACCTGGTGGGGCTGTTGGAGGGAAATCTCACAGAATTGAGGCAGACACCCTATGACCAGGTCCCCCCTGCAGTTTTTCACTTTCAGGCTTGTCCACACTGGGCCTCCAGCAACTTGTCAATCCCAGGTCAGGTTTCCCTCCCCTGGTGCCGATTCCCACAGAGGCTCCACTCCTGTTTCTGCTCCGGTAAATCGTGATTCTTTCCAAACTTAGGGACAGCAGTGTGGTCACCTCTCTTATGCATCTAAGAAGAGTGGTTGATTTTTTCAGTCTGTTCAGTTTTTCACTTGCTGTTAGGATGGAGTGGCAACTTCCAAACTCCTTACGTGTAGAACCAGAAACCAGCTGTCCTGGGGCTTTGTCATGTGCTCTGTAATGATCAAGGGTTGTCCCATGTTCTGTAGGACTTCAGCTGAGGTCATCTCACATAAGTTTTCCTGATGCTCCATTTGTGTTTACTTCTAGCTGACAAGAAGATACCACCTGGTATCAGCCAGGTACCACTTTCTCTGTTAATTTTAGGCTTGGAGGTTTCCTGGACCAATGAGTTAATGTAAATTAGAACCCCAGGCCCACATGATGGCAGGCTTATGGCTACAGATTATCAAGGAAGGCATTTTCCTACCTAAGGCCTGGTCAGACAAGCCAGGACAGACAGTCTTCCACAGCCCCCCTTTGTTCATGGTCTTTCCCAGGGTGGGATTTCAAGGGTATCAGCCCCTAAGGGAGAAACGGGTTCTAAGTGTCTTATGTTAGGGAGTAAAAATGCAGCCAACACAGAGACCTTGCCACATCAACAGAGAAAGAAAGATAACTGGTTCATTGCTGGATAAGCTAACAGAATACAAGCATGTAAGTAGCTCGCAAGAGACTACAAAGTCAGAATAAAATCTCACACAATTTATACAGCATAGTAGGTTCAAAGTCCGCTTGGGAATCAAGGCAGCTATGTGCTTAGCTAACTGACCTCCTCTGAAAAGAATAATAAAACTTCTCTTATCTCCCAAAAGACAAATGTTTACACCTTAAGATAGGCTGCTATATTAACTCTGCATTTCAAGTGGATTATGAGGCCCATGACCCAGCAGAAGTGACTGCATTGTAAAACTGAGGACTGGGCTTTTCTGGTCCCTAGAAAGACTTGTTTACATTCCAAAGGTTAGAGGAATGACTCAAGCCACTATGTCCCCTGAAGAGACACCCTAAGACAGGGAGAGTGAGAAAACTGCCTCTTTCCCCTTCGTTCAGTTTTATTTACCCTTACACTGCCTCATACAGACCCAAGTTCTTTCCTTCCATTAAAATAAAATCCCCTCAATGCAATGTGGTATTCTGGCTTGGGTTCTAGAATAGAAAAAGAACATTAGTGGAAAAACTGAGAAAATCTGAATAGAGTTTGAGGTTAATTAATAATAATGTGCCAGTATTAATTTCTTCATCTTGATAAACATACCGTGGTGATGTAAGATGTTAACACTAGGTCCTGGAGTGTATATGATTTTGTGTGCACCTTTTAACAGTACCCTCTCTGTTTCCTACAGCTCTCCAGCTCTCCTATGTACAAGCCCCACTGGCCTTCAAAGCCAGATGTTCTGGGGGCTGATCATTTTGCTGCAGGACCCCCGGGCTGGGGAGCCTGATGTGGGGCTCAGACCCCTCGCTTCTTGGGGAGAACCTCTACAATTGTGATTATCCTCCTGTTTGTGGGTCGCTTACTTGGAGTGTGAGTCTTGACTATACTGCATCTGCCTCTCCTACCTGTCTCATTGTGGTTCCTTCTTTGTATCTTTAGTTGTAGGAGATCTTTTCTGCTAGTCTGCAAGTTGGTCTCTTTGATAGTTGCTCTGTAAATAGTTGTAATTTGGGAGGAGGTGAACTCAGGGTCTTCCCACTCCCTCCTGTAAGAGGTACAGTCTTTTCAACAAATGAGACTGGAATAATCGGACATTCATAGGCCAAAAAAGAAACAGTCTAGACACAGACCTTACACCTGACCCCAAAATTACCTCAAGATGGATCGTAGACTTAAATGTAAAGCACAAAACTCTAAAGCTTCCAGAAGATAACATAGGAGAAAACCTGGGTGACTCTGTGTTTGGCAATGAATTTTTAGAAACACCACCAAAAACACTATCCATGAGAGAAAAAGATGATAAGTTGAAGTTTATGAAAATTAAGAATGTCTGTTCTGTGAAAGACACTCTTACGAGAACAAGAAGACAAGACACAGACTAGGAGAAAATATTTACAAAAGACACATCTTTTTTCTTTTTTGGAGGGGGCACTGGATCAAAAGACATATCTTTAAAGGACTTGTATCCAAAATATAGAAAGAACACTTTATACTCAACAAGAAGAAAACAAGTGACCCTATTTAAAAATGGGCAAAAATCTGCACAGATGCCTCACCAAAGAAGACAGGTGGCAAATGATCATATGAAATGACAGTCAACATCATATGTCATTAGGGAACTGTAAATTAATACAACAATGAGATACCACTACACACCTGGACTAAATCCAGGACACTGACAACCCCAGTTGCTGCCCGAATGTGGGTGAACAGCGGGAACCCTTGTTGTTCACGGCTGTTAGAGATGCAACCTGGTGCAGTCACTCTGGAGGACAGTTTGGCAGTCTCTGACACAGCTAAACATAATCTTAATGTACAATCCAGCAATCATGCTCCTTGGTATTTCCCCAACTGAGTCGATAATTTATGCCCTCACAGAAACCTATATATGAATATAATAGCCACGTTTTTCACAGTAGCCAAAACCTGGAAGCAACCAAGATGGCTCTTCAACTGGTGAATATGTAAACAGAGTCACAGGTCCAGACGACAGAATACTATCTGGTATTTAAAAGAAATGAGCTGTTAAACCATGACAAGACATGGAGGAAACTCAAATACGTGTTGGTCAGTGAAAGAAGCCAGTCTGAAAAGGTTACATGCTGTCCATGAGCTAGCTACATGATCCCAACTCTATGACATTCTGGAAAAGCCAAAACTGTGGAGATGTAAAACCATCAGTGGTTGCCAAGCGGTAGGGGTGCGGTGCAGGGAGGGATGGCGAGGTGGAGCACAGAGCATTTTCCGGGCGGTGAAACAATTCTGCACGATGCTGTAATGGTGTATATGTGACATTATGCGTTTGTCAAATCTATTAAATAGGCAACACAAAGAGCAAGCCCTAATGTAGACTATGGACTTTTCTTAATAACTATGCACCAACACTGGCTCATCAACTGTAATAAATGTACCATAAAATGCAAGTTGTTAATAATAGAGGACATGTGGGGGGGAGGGGTGTATATGGGAATTCTCTGTACTTTCTGTTCAATTTTTTAAAATAAAGAGAAGTGGGAGGGAGTCTAATTATTGAAGCTGTCAAGGCCCACGAAGGCCGGCTCCCAGCTCTCCTCATGCCCCTGGTTCTCACCCTCATGTTTGGTCCCTGGAAATTCTCCCTAAGTGTTGAGAGAGAAGCTATGACTCTAAAAGGATGTGTGTTATATTTTATTTCTAGGGTAGGTTTTCCATTTAATCCGTTCACAAATTGTTGCTGGAAACAGAGCTCGAATGCTCTGCTTCAGATAAAATTTCCAAGGCTCTTCTGGTTGCAAGTGTCAAAACCAACTTGAATCAATTTAGGCAAAAGGCAAGTTTACTGGCTTGTGAAATGACACCAAGTCTGATAACTGAGGGGGGAGGGTACAGGGTGCAGCTGGCCCTGCAGGAACCCCTGGGGACTCTCTCCCTCTGGCCCACACCCCTGGGCGCAGCTGGCCCTTCCTCAGCTAGACCACACACCATGCCAGGCCACCGCCGGCCCTGTGGACCATCCGGAGCTTTGGGGGTCAGTGTGAGACCCCATGGGCATGAGGACCCCACCAGGCTGGAGATGAAAAGCCTTTCATCTTGTTTATTACAGGAACAAAGATCTGTCACAGGAACAAAACTGTGAATTCAAGGTAAAATTGGAAAACGTACATTTTAGAAACATTCCTGACGGCTCTGAATAAAAACCAACATAGTCCATCAATTTCCATTTTATATGTTATCTTAAAGTGCTTAAAAATAAAAGGCGTGACAGATGGATGGAGAGGCAGATACACATGTATATAAACACACATAGAAATTGACTCTATAGCTACTTTTATGACAGATTTAGCACAGCCCCTCCAGGCTGAGAGGGAGGAGTTAATCCTACTCAAATGAAGCCGGTTTTCTCAAATTCAGAGAATTGATTCCTAGATGATGCTTTAGGAAGCTGTTTCTGCTGGGGGCGAGTGCTGTAATCCTGGCTTAGACGCCAGTGGCCACAGTCGCCTCTAAGCGCGTCCCACGCCACCCCCCCCAAAAGTGACAGGGCAGAGCGAGGGCTCCTGAGACTTGTGCCCAAGTTAAAATATATTTTCATTTATAGTTTATATTACATGGATTTCCAGTACCCAACAACCTTTTGGTAAAAGTCAATGAAAATACTTCCCCTACGAGCCTAGATAAAATAGGAACTTATTTCTAACATACATCTTCTTTGTTTCTGTGCGGATAGAATGTTGATCAGTCAGAAGTAAAGGTGACGATGTCCCTCCTTTGCCTCCACTTCAAAATGTGCAGCAGAGACACTCCCTCTGCGAGCTTCCCCATAACTGAGAAGGCTGGGGGCGCAGAGCTGGCGCCCTTCCTCACACATGGTGTTCCAAGATGGGTTTTGTGCGTGTTGAATGTTCTGGTTC
Organism: Balaenoptera acutorostrata; assembly: GCF_949987535.1. Taxonomy (NCBI): domain Eukaryota; kingdom Metazoa; phylum Chordata; class Mammalia; order Artiodactyla; family Balaenopteridae; genus Balaenoptera; species Balaenoptera acutorostrata. Next base: position 45,646,222 of record NC_080078.1, read on the forward strand.
TAAGGAAGTGCAGTCGGATGCTTTCCGCCTGCCCAGGTGACTTCTGGGCTGGTGCTGCCCTCCCCCCACTGCTGTGAGCATCGGCAGCTGTGGGCTCACGGGGGACCCCTCCCTGGAGAACCACCCAGGGGGCCAGAGCCACCTGCCCCAAAGTGCCCAGGGCTCAGCTTCCCCCAGGACAGCCACTGGCTGACAGAAGGTCCTCAGGGGTGACCCCTCCCTCAAGAAGGGCTCACGGTGGTACAAGTCAGCCCTTCCCCTGCCCCATCCCACCTCCTCAGCCCTTCCTCCTGGGGGCCCTCCCTCAGAAAACCCCTGCTTCGGGCTCTGCTCCCCGGAAACCCACCCAAGCCAAGCGGCTCCTGAAGGATGGGCCTCCAAGGCTTCTGAGGGTTGGTGACTGTAACTCGAGGACTGTTACACTAAAAAGGGTGTGTGCTACTGTTCTTTTTTTTTTTTAATAAGTTTTTTTTTTATTCATTTATTTTTGGCTGCGTTGGGTCTTCGTTGCTGCGCGCAGGCTTTCTCTAGTTGCGGCGCACGGGGGGCTACTCTTCATTGCGGTGTGTGGGCTCTTCATTGCGGTGGCTTCTCTTGTTGCGGAGCACAGGCTCTAGGCGTGCGGGCTTCAGTAGTTGTGGCACGCAGGCTCAGTAGTTGTAGCTCGCAGGCTCTAGATCACAGGCTCAGTAGTTGTGGCACACGGACTTAGTTGCTCCGTGGCATGTGGGATCTTCCCGGACCAGGGATCGAACCTGTGTCCCCTGCATTGTCAACCACTGCACCACCAAGGAAGCCCCTGTGCTACTGTTCTTCAATTTTACCTCCATAAACCTGCCTTCTAAAAAAAAAGATGAACCGCCATGGGAAAAGAGTTGCTGTTGCACCTTGCATGGAGAAAAGATGTCTGTTTACAACATGTTAACCAAGAAAAAACTCGAGAAAAGCAAAGGGAAGCATGGCCAGGGACCCACTTCCTGCATTTGAAACACTCTCCTGCCGCCCCTGTGGGCAGCATCTCGAGGGAGGGGAGGGGGACTGAGCTAAGGGGTGGTTGGTTCCCACGGTGTCCTGGGTGCTGACCAAGGTAAAGCATGGGATGAAAATCTCCCTCTTGGGAGAAAAAGAGGGAGCAGGAGACGGGGAAGAGAAGGGAGAGGCAGGAAGGGAAGGTGTGGACCTAGGGCCTCCAGAGGCCTCTGGGAATCATCATATGGTCAGGGCTCTTCCCTTCAAAAGAGCGCTGCTCAAAGCTCTACAGGCCAGCGTGTGATTATTTGGGGTCTGGCTTGGTTTTTCTCTTGTTTGTTTTACTTTTCACTTAACAGCTGTGTGTTAATAGAAAGTCCCCCTCGCTGAAGGATTTGCTGGGATTTCTGTAATAAAATAGAGGGATTTTCAACAAACGCTAGAAGAACGCTCTGCAAACGTGGAATTTTTCGAGTGATTATGAGGTCCAGAACATATTGTCACACGAGGCTGCAGGCCGCCCTCCCCAGTGAGCACGGTGACAGATGTCCCCGTTAATGTCCAACGATCAAACATCGTGCAGAGGCCCCTCCCCTCATCCACAATCTGTTCCCCTCTTCCTGAGACCAGTGTCACCGCTTGTCAAGAAACCCACATTTCCCTGAAAGTTGCCGGCCTTCTCCAGAGGTGAACCCACGTGCCCTTCCCTGCCCCATCCTTGGCCTGATCCTGGGACACCATGCTGAGCACAGAGGACACTTGGGGACAAATAGCACCATTGCTGCCAATTGAAAATAAAAGCCAGTGTGGACACATCCTCAGATGAGCATGGCTACAGGCAAGAAAAGCAATAGGGGAAAAAGCTCGTGAAGATGGTGACTAGTCCTCTCCTGGGAAGTTATCCTAAGGAAGTAATTTAACAGAAAAAAAGATGCTCAACATCACTAACCATGGGAGGAGATGCAAATCAAAACCACAACGAGATACCACCTCCTACCTGTTAGGCTGGCTTTTATCAAAAATACAAGAGATAACAAATGTTGGTGAGGATGTGGACCCAGAAATTTCCAGGATTGGAGACCCCAAGTCCTGGGGTGGGCAGGATGAAGCCTGGGGCAAAAAGGGGGAAAGTCTGCAGGAGAAACAAGTTGACTTCCAGGGAGCCAGCCCCTTGCACCACGGGGCACTCCTCCCCACCCTCCAGAAAGTCTCCAGAGGTGAAGGCGTCGGGCACAGTGGCGGGCAGGGCTGAGGCACCAGACTGAAAGTAGCAACTGTGAGATAAAAATCCTGAGACCACTGCCCCACCCCTGCCACCTCCAGGCCCAGGGCACCAGCTTGGTGTCTGATTACCTGCAGGGAAACCACCACACACACTCACACTCACACACAGAACTTCCATCTGGTTTTAGTTACTCATTCTCAGTATGAAAGGGTAGCTGAAGACAGCCCTTAATGTTGGAGACAAAGACCAAAACAAATCATCGAAAACTAGGGAAACGCAGTGGAGATAGAGAAAACATAGAATGGACAGCTTTAAAAGAACTATAGTTAATATCCTCAAAGAGATGAGAGATGCTGTGTCTATGAAATCAGAACAGACAGGCTTTTAAAAAAGGAACAGAAAGTAAGAATGACCTCCGGAAATTAAAAACGTGACAACAAAAGCAGGAGTTTAAGATAAGGTTGAAAATGGGGGACTTCCCTGGTGGTCCAGTGGTTGAGACTTCCAATGCAGGGGTTGCGGGTTTGATCCCTGGTTGGGGAGCTAAGATCCCACATGCCATGTGGCACAGCCAAAAAAAAAGAGGTTGAAGACAGCGCTCAGAAAACAAGTGGAGAGAAGCAAGGGGTTGAATAATAAGAGGAAAAAATGTGAGAAAATTAACAAATCACTTCAAGGATACAACACATGGCTGATGAGAGTTCTAGAAAGAGAGGGCAGGAAAAAATGGAGAGAATTATCAGACAAAGCACATGAGAACATGTCCTGGAAGAGAAGAACTTGTCTTTCCATCTAAAGCAACAATGGAAGCCTGAATACAGTACAGTAGAATATTTTCAAAAGCTGAGAGAAAACAACTGTCAGCCTAGCATTATATACAACTGATATTGTCTTTCAAAAATGAGGGCTAGTTCACAGATAACATAATCTTATATGTAGAAAACCCTCAAGATTACACACACACACACACACACACACACACACTGTTAGCAGGATACAAAATCAACACACAAAAATCAGCTGTGTTTCTATACACTAAAAATGAACATCTGAAAAGGAAATTGAAAAAAAATTCCATCTATAATAGCATCAAAAATAATAAAACACTTAGGAATAAACCCAACCAAAGAGGTGAAAGACTTGTATGCTGAAACTACAAAGCATTGCTGAAAGAAATCAAAGAAGACATGAATAAATGAAAAGACATCCTGTTTTCAAGGTTTGGAAGACAATATTGTTAAGATGTCCATACTACTGAAAGTTATCTACAGATTCAATGCATCACCTATCAATATGCCAAAGATGTTTATGGCAGAAATAGAAATTCTAAAATTCATATGAAATGTCAAGAGACCTAGAATAGCCAAAGCAATCTTGAAAAAGAACAAATCTGGAGGACTCACACTTCTCAATTTCAGAACTTACTACAAAGCTGCAGTAATCAAAATAATGTGGTACTGGCATGAAGACAGACATGTAGACCAATGGAGAACCCAGGAATAAACCACTGCATGTATGGTCAAATGACTTTTGACAAGCATACCACATCCATACAGGAGGGTAATGAAATTCCCTGTCTAGGAATTTCCCCTGTGCAGGGGGAGGATGGAAGAATGCACTCATGAAACAAGAACAGGATGCTATCAAAAGGAACAGAAAACAAAAAGGAGCTCTTGGCATTTGAAAAATGTGGTAGCAGAAATTTAAAACTCAATATAAGTATTGGGAAGCTAAAAATGAGGAAATCTTCCTCCAACATATAGAGCAAAAGAAGGTAGAAATAGGAGACAGGAAAATTAGAGGATCTAACAAGGAAGTTCCACCACCCAATAATAGGAGTTCCAGAAAGAGGGAACAGAAAGCAGAGAGGAAAATTGAAATTAGCCTACTCACCTAAAAGATTTGTCATCAGTGATAAAACACATTAAATGAAATACCTAAGAAATGGCAGGGATAAGACCAGGCTAAATATCAGAGGATTTTAAATCTAAATGTGTGAAGTGAGGATTGCAAATTCAAAAGCACAGACACAACATGAAATGCATGATCGTTGACTAAATCTTGGATTGTAAAAACCAGCTCATCACGGCCATGTGGGAACAAGGGCCTGGAGTCTGTAGATCTTCTGATCTCTCAGTAAAATGCAGAAATCCAGATTTTCATCTAAAATCTACCTATTTTTTTTTTTTTTTATAAATTAATTTATTTATTTGGCTGTGTTGGGTCTTCGTTTTCTATGCGAGGGCTTCCTCTAGTTGCGGGGAGCGAGGGCCACTCCTCATCGCGATGCGCGGGCCTCTCACTATCGCGGCCTCTCGTTACAGAGCACAGGCTCCAGACGCGCAGGCTCAGTAGTTGTGGCTCACGGGCCTAGTTGCTCCGCGGCATGTGGGATCTTCCCAGGCCAGGGCTCGAACCCGTGTCCCCTGCATTGGCAGGCAGACTCTCAACCACTGCGCCACCAGGGAAGCCCAATCTACCTATTTTTTAATGTAGCTCAAAGTTTTGTTTTAATAACCTTTGGGCCAGATAGCTAGTGGGAAGCAGCCGCATAGCACAGGGAGATTAGCTCGGTGCTTTGTGACCACCTAGAGGGGTGGGATGGGGAGGGTGGGAGGGAGGGAGATGCAAGAGGGAAGAGAAATGGGAACATATTGTATATGTATAACTGATTCACTTTGTTATAAAGCAGAAGCTAACACACCATTGTAAGGCAATTATACTTAAATAAAGATGTTTTAAAAAAATAAAATTAAAAAATAAATTAAAAAATAAAAAAAATTAAAAAAAATTAAAAAAATAAAATAAATAAAATAATCTTTGGGCCAAACAAAACTTCCCTGGAAACCACACAGGACCTGAGGGCTGCCGCTGGTGAAAGGACAGATCGTCCTGTTTAAATCACTGTGCCCCCCATCCCCGTGTAGACACCCATGCTCTGCCACTAAAGACCACAGCAAAGCCCCCACCATTTCTGCTGTCGTGTCTGTGTGGAAGCGCAGAATATCTGGCATCTCGTTCCTGAGAACCCTGCACTGTACACTTACAGGGTGAATTTTATGTGCATGAATGATACCTCAGTAAAGTTACTATGTTTTTAAAAGGCCAAACATGCTCCAGTCTAACCCAAAACTTGAGGAGCTGGGGCGCCTTCCACTGACGGCAGATGGGGCAGAACCTATGGCCTCATCTTTTCCTGCTCCTGAGTCTTGAGCCGCATGGGGAGTTCATACTGAGCTTCCCTTAATTCACTGTGAGTTAATATTGAGGGCCCATTAATTACTGATTTTTTCCAGATAATACTTGTTAAAGAAGAATTAATACTATTGTTTTAGAACAAATACTGCCCAAATACTGTCTTTAGTAGGATTGTAATCAGCTTTACCCACTTTCCATCTAATCTGATCGAAGCAGATTTTGCACAAAATCTTTTTTTTTTTTAATTTTGTTGCTATTAAAAGGTCACCTATGTGGATCTGCCTCAAACTCTAAGTTCCTGGGATGAATTTATAATTATAAGTTCATAGATGACCTAACCAGGGGTTGAATTACTATACTTTTAATTAAAATAGAAAAAAGGGAGCGAGCGAGAGAGAGAGAAAGATGGATTTTCACGGATAGTGGAATTTGTGGGGAAATGTTGGTACTGCATTACTGAATATATTTTAGCCTGTTTTTCCCAGCCCTGTGTTTTAAGTCTGTTCATCATAATGCCCTTTGACTCTCTGCACTTACTCCATCATAATTATCCTTTAATACTCTTATAAATGAACTTTTAGCTTATCTTCCATTAATTCTCCAGAACAAGCACAGACATTGAAATAAAGCATTTAACCCTTTTGTGTTTGGTCTTCCCCTTGCCCGAGGCAAGGAGGAAATTCCTAGAGGGGAATTTCATTGCACTCCTGTATGGAGGTGAACAGGAGCGGCAGTCACCCTCCTCTGCTCCCAAACCCAAGTGAGATTCACGGCTTGTGTGTGAGGCCAGCGAGTCAGGAGGGCCTCCTGGCACCCGGTGGGGGGAAGGCAAGGGCGTGGGGACACTCAGCCCGGGATCAGAGCCCCAGGAGCTGCATGGGCCCTGGGACAGGATGACGCCCACGGGAGACGGGGACCTGCCCTGGTCTTCGTAACACATGAGGAAGCTCCAGTGTAGACTCCAAGAAGCTCAGATGGTCAGCTAAGAGCCCGGGGCCAGGCTGGCCTGGGTCCCCCTCGGCCACCTGGCAGCTGTGCGACCTTCAGCAATAGTGTGGGCTCTCATCAGTCTCCCATCTGTAAAGTGAGAACGGCGTGTGCTCCACGGGTGTGGGAAGGACGGACGGAACCCGGCGTTAAAAACTAGACAACGGGCCCACGAGGAGTCGCTTATGCTGCGTCACCAAACCCAGACCCCACCTCACTACAGTCTCGCCTCCCCCAGAAGTGGAATCGTAACCCTGTCAGTCAGCGCTAATGAGGTCATCTGCCTGATCTACCCCTGCCGTCCCCTAAAGGGAAGTGACCTTGCTATAAACAACATGCTTTTTTGTCTCGTGTAACTTCCTTGCTCCCGCTCCCTCTGCCTGTGAAAGTCTTTCACTTGGTATAGCTCCTCGGAGCTCTTTCTATCTGCTGGACTGAACACTGAGTGATTGAAATCGTTCTTTCCTCAAATAAACTCTTACAATTTTTAATATGCTTCATTTCTTTCTTTTTCTTTTTTTGGTCGCGCTGCATGTTTTGCGGGATCTTAGTTCCCCGACCAGGGATTGAACCTGGGCCCACGGCAGTGAAAGTGCCGAGTCCTGACCTCTGGACTGCCAGGGAATTCCTTTAACATGCCTCAGTTTATCTTTTAACACAGGGCAGGGAGAGCATTTAGCCCAATAGGTGAGACTCACCGGCCAGGCCCCCTTCACGTCCTCCTGGACACACCGAGGGTGCTTCCTGCGAACGCCTGTCACTCTGCCTTCCACCCGACTGCTGGGAACGCCAGAGCGTCAGTGCCCAAAAACAGCCCCAACCCACAAGGGAAGGAGCTGACAGCCACGGCTCCAGCTTCCCGGCCTTCAGGTGGGATGCCCCGAGTCCGTGCTCACTGGTCCCCAGAGCCCACCGAGGCAATGCCCCGCCCGCCCCATCCTCCACTCCCCTGCTCAGGTGTCCTGGCGTCAGCAGAGTCACCTGCGGTGGCTCCTTCGTCCCAGCCCCACCTCCCACTTCCCACCAACGCTGAGCCCCGTAAGTTGCCTCCACTTTTTTTCCAGTTTCACGTTTAGCTGGCATCTCCTGCCCAGCCACCAATCGACCACATCTGATCAACCCACTTACCTTGGCCACCGTCAGGAGAGCTGCTGTGCACACAGTCGGGGGGAGGCTGTCTCATCCTGGAGGGGCGGCCGCTGTCTAACTGTGTCTACACGATCCCGGCTCCACGGAGCCCCACACTGTGCCTGACCCCCAGGAGATGCCAAAAATGCCGGTCCTCATCCCCGTCCTCAGGGAGCTGGAGAAGCCAGGATACTCAGAATAGGGGTCCCAGTCTAGGGTCCACAGAAGCCGAGCCCAGACAGGGGTTCACAAGCTCTGGTTCACTGAAGGGCAACACCTATGAAGAAGGAGGAAGCAGGGCAAGAACGCGGTTTCTGGTGAAGTTTGGCTCCAGCTGGATCCCGCAGGAGTTCTGGAGCTCAAGGGCACCTCAAGGACTGTCCTGTTGAGACAGGAGGCAGGGGCTTGGTACCCAGAGGTCCTCACCCTGGCCGGGCAGTCAGAAGCCTCAGGCGGCTGGGTGCCGGGGGGTGGAGGCCGCAGCTCTGGGCCAGGTGGCTTCCCCTCCCCAGAGGGGTCCAGGAGCAGGTGGCAGGAGCGGGCCCCAGCCCCCTCAGCAGCTGGGGAGGACACACCCTCTAACCAGAAAAGGACACGGGGTGGGGCAATGGGGGGGTCTGGGCAGAGCACTAGAAACATCTGCTACTGACACAGGCTGGGACATGGGACCCGGGACCCTTTGCTGCAGAGCTTGCACCTGGACAAACATCTCCTCAAGCAACAAAATACAAAGAAACTATAAAGGACTAAAAATAACTGCACGCAGTTGGGGCAAACTATGAACAGTAAGATATGAACAAGTTAGGAACAAGAAGACCCAAAACCCAGCTGCCACTTTTGAGGTGCGGGAGCAAAAGCAGGGTACTGCCCACAGCACCACCAAGGGGGTGCACAGACCACCCACATCGCCCCTCTGGCCTGACCTCTGAGCCCGAGACCAGCTCGCACCTCCCTCAGCAAGTGAGCAAGGGTACCTGTTGTTCTCCCTCCTTCCTGCTGCAGCACAAGCCCCCGTAAAGCCTTGCCTGAATTCCTCGTCTGGCCTCTTATCAATTTCTACTGATTAAAACCCCAGTCGGTAACACTACAATGGCTTAAAGCTCTAGAGAGTAAGCCAGAGCTGGTCCAAGGACTCAGTACAGAAGGTTCAAGGAGCCAGAAGGTACAAAAGGACCAGGGGTCAAGATCAAAGCAGGATCTAGCAAAGGAGAGTCTCTGATCCAATCCTTGTGTTCCCGTGAAACATTGTTCACAAAGGATTACATACAGATAAATCACATTTAGTTATACAGTTCATGCACCCAGTCTACTGAAAAGTGTCAACTTTCGTTAAAGTAGTGCTGTCCCGGAAACCCAGAACAGCTGCAACTACCTGAACAGGCAGGGGACACTGGGGGATGATGGTGGGAGGGGGGACCTCCCTGCAGGCCTGGGACTTGGCTGACCTTTATGGCTGTTGCCTGCTGACCCCTCAGCCAGGCGCCCCCTCCCTCTGGTCTTTTCCCTCCCAATCTCCAAGAAGACGCTCCCTCGCCCACTTCCAGCCCGCACACACTGTTCCTACCCCCCCTTTCTCCCTGGCCCGCTCTTCACCTCTTCCAGCCTCGCCCGAGGCCCCCTCCTCCAGGAAGCCTCTCTGGCCCAGCTGAGCCAGGCACCTTCCTCTGAGACCCCTTGTGACCTGAGCCGCCTCTAGCAGGTGCCTGGGGGCATGAATGTCCTGTGGGGGCCATGGGCTTATGTTCCACAACAGCTGCAAGCACCCAAGCCCTTTTCTCCGCCTCCTGAGTCTCAGCTCCCTTCTCCATAAAATGTGCCCTTTTTCCATATTGGGTTGGAGTTAGCATGCTGGGTATGTGGCCAGCACATAGCAAATGACTGGTAAACACCACTGAACAGAGTACAAGCCCCTAAAGATACCTAAGACTCCCATTTGCAAAAGCTGAAAAAACAGAACAGAGAAGGAAGCTGTTTAAAAGCTTTCTAGCTCAGGGAGGTGTCACGCCTGGATTTTAACTTCTCACCATCACGACCCTGTAATTATTTACTGGTTTTCATGCCGTGTGGAGAATGGCTTCAAAGAAGGCAGGGACCCATGGGGAGAGAGACCAGAGGGCCAGGTTGATGCCCCAAGAGATAAAACCACGAGACAGTCAGTCAGAGAGGCAGCATTGGAATCTATCAAGTAATTGCTATTTCACTGGGAATGGAAAGCAAATGAAAAAGCCTGGAAATCATGGTCAGATGAAAATGGTGTGGGCTCCAAAAATGTCTGCAATCCACATCACATCTGAAACCCTTCTTAAGAGCACAGTTAGATTTAACCTCTGCAGATAAAGAATTTGCCGTGAGTGTGTGTGTGTGTGTGTGTGTGTGTGTGTGTGTGTGTGTGTAATCAACACTCCCTTTGGGTGGATGCTGGCCCAAGGCTTAGCAGACAAATGGGGAGGGGCCCCAGAGAGCCCTCTTTCTCATCCTCCCACCTGGGGCATCTCCATGGTAAATGGGGTGCAAGGAGCCAGCAGATGCCCAGGAAGTCCAGGAAAGTGAAGACAAAGAGAAATACGAGTTGGGAGATCCAGATCCAGCCCCCACCCCTTGGCTCACTGGCGCTTCTCTGGTCTCCGCTTTGATCATCAGTAAGATGATTAGAGGTTAGGTTAGATAGAGTTGTGTGCTGTGTGTTTAAACTTTATTTTTGGAAAAGGAATAAGTGCAGATGGTTCAAGCTTAAAATTACAGAAGGATATTCAGTGATCATCTCCCTCCCACCCCAGCCCTACTTGTGCATGCTCCTCCCAGAGACAGTTTACACATTTACTAAGGAACGCATCATTCACTTTATTTATGCAAACCTCCCACACCTGACACTTTTCACTCACAAAACACCTGGGAGATGGTGCTGTGTCAGCATGCAAATGCTGTATCTTTTCTCTTTCTTAAGGCTGCAGGGTCTCCCACTATAATTTTAAGTAGTTTTTTAGGTTTCCTTCCAGCTCTGAAAATCCAAGTTGTCCATTCAAACCTGCCTTCAGCCTGCCCAGAGTGGGTGGCAGGAGGGCTCGGCTCTCCTCCCTCACAGGTGCTCTGGTGAGACCCTTCCCACAAACGAGCCCGTCCCTCTCCTCAGACCTGGGACGGTCGGATTATAGCAGAATGGCATCTCGGCAGCAAACCAGCCTGAAAAGAGTCTGTTCCTATGGCTGTGCTAACACACAAGGGGTGGAGCCTTCTGTTACCAAATGTGGGAAACTCGAGAGTGAGCCGACCCCGTGAAATACTCATACACGCTCCAGAAAACGCTTGACCCCAAAGGACTACCCCTGCCTATCCCCAAAGCTGGTCTGTCCCCTTGTGCCAGGATAATGCTCCCACCAGGCTGGTTCATCCCCTAGAAAAGAAAAAGAGAATTAGGTCCTGAACACAAACGAGACGGCATCCTCCTTGGAACCCCTTGTCCAGCTAGAGAAGTACACCAGGTTGGACCCACAAAACTGTCATACCTGTGACAGCGCCCAAGGGGAGTCTTGGGCAGACCCCAGGCAGGCTGCTGACCCTTCCTCATTCTGGAGGGCAAGCCTGGGGACCGGCCAGGAGGTGGGCAGGCGGGTGAAGAGAAGAGGTGGAGGCAGCCTGAGATGGCACCAAACAGAGATAAAGTGAGGCAGATGTGGGGTGCTGACTGGGAGAACGGAGCCTTCAAAGACCGTCGGATCTACCAAAGTCACCCGACGTTTGTGATTGAAGGGTGATGGGGAAATGAAAAACAGAGAGGTGGAAGGGATATTCTGAACAATGAGAAAGACAGTATAGTAGTTACCCAGTGCTGTGCAACAGATTACCCCGCCACTTAATGGTTTAAAACAGCAACAGTCATTTATCGTCTTATGGTTTCTGTGGTCAGGATTCTCTGGGCACTGCTGGTGCAGGGTGTCTCATGGGGCTGAATTGTCTGGAGCCTTGACCGGGCTGGAGGACCCCCACCCACGCTGAAGCTGGTGGTGGGAGCCCTTCGTGCCTCTCACGGGGGCCTCTGCACAGCGGCTTGAGCGCCCTTATGGTCCGGTGGCTGGCAACCCACCCCATGAGCCGTGCAAGACAGAAAGTGCAGTGCTTTTGCGACCTGGCGGTCGGAGGCCAGCCTGAGTCAGCGTGGGCAGGATGGCACAAGAGTGTGACTCCTTGGGGGGAGGGGTCGTCGGCAGCCATATTGGAGACTGGCCTCCCGGACCAAGTGAGCCAAGACATTCTGGAAACAGGATACTGAGAGCTGCCAAAGCAGGTCCATGGATTCTGCAGACATCGGAAGAGGATGATAAGGATGGAGAATTAGCAAGGAGAAAAGGAACATTAAAACCTTCTCGTACTTCCATTGGACAGTGGTACCCAGAACTTTTTCTTTTCTCATCTTTGTTATTTTTTTTTTTTAAATGGGAGTTAACAAGAGTTACCAAACTCTTTTTTTTTTTTAATTAATTTATTTATTTATTTACTTATAGCTGTGTTGGGTCTTCGCTTCTGTGCGAGGGCCCTCTCCAGTTGTGGCAAGTGGGGGCCAGTCTTCATCGCGGTGCGCGGGCCTCTCACTATTGCGGCCTCTCTTGCTGCGGAGCACAGGCTCCAGACGCGCAGGCTCAGCAATTGTGGCTCACGGGCCTAGTTGCTCTGCGGCATGTGGGATCTTCCCAGACCAGGGCTCGAACCCGTGTCCCCTGCACTGGCAGGCAGATTCTCAACCACTGCGCCACCAGGGAAGCCCCTCATCTTTGTTATTTTAAATCAGTGGTCCCTAACCTTTTTTGGCACCAGGGACCAGTTTCATGGAAGACAACTTTTTCATGGATGGGGGTGGCGGATGGTTCAGGCGGTAATGCAAGCGATGGGGAGTGATGGGGAGAAGCAGAGGAAGCTTCGCTCGCTCCCCCGCCACTCACCTCCTGCTGTGAGGCCCGGTTCCTAACAGGCTGCAGACCGGAACTGGTCCGTGGACTGGGGGTTGGGGACCCCTGTTTTAAATTATTTTAAATGATATCAGTAATGCATGCATATATCTTCATTACAGTGCATATATCTTCCTTGTAATGAAGATATATGCCCTCTTGCTTCCACCCTCAGAAGCTGTCACGGTGCCACATTGAAATAATATCCCAGTTTTCTCCTTATGTTACATCTGATGTGTGTGTGCAGGTATGAAATGGATTTAATTTCACGAGAAATGTAATCTAATTTTCTGGGGTCTTTTGCATAAATTATATCATACAGTGTCTCATTGCCCTTCAAACTACTTTTCCACTTATCAATATGTCTTGGACATTCCATGCTTGTGTATAAGTCCACCTCATCCTTTGTAACTCCTGCTCAGGATTCCATACTGTGGATGTACCAAGGTTGTAACTATTTGCCTAATGAAAGAGAGCTAGGTTGTCTGTATTTTTCCTTTTACTAACAATGATGAACCTTGTATATTCATCTTTGTACATTTACTTCTGTGTAATTTATCATTTCTGAGTATATATATATATATATATATATATATATATATTATCTTCAGTCATCAGTTTCTAATTTTATTGTATTGTGCTCAGTGTGATCTATATCATGATTTCTATTTTTTTAATTTTATTGACAACTTCTTTATGGCTTAACACATGCCCAGTTTCTGTGACCATGCTATGTATGATTGAAAATAATGTATATTCTCTGATGGGTCAAAAGACCTACTACCTATTATAGGAAACTTGTCATCTGTGTTGTTCAAGTGCTCTGCTTATCTTTATCTTCTCGATCTGTGTCAGTTTTGAGAATGTCCATTAAAAATCTCACACAAGATAGTGGATTTTTAAATTTCTCTTTGTGTTTCTGTCAGCTTTTATTTTCTTTTTTATAAACTTATTTATTTTATTTATTTATTTTTGGCTGTGTTGGGTCTTCGTTGCTGCACGCGGGCTTTCTCTAGTTGCCGCGAGCGGGCGCTACTCTTCATTGCGGCGCACGGGCTTCTCATTGTGGTGGCTTCTCTTGTTGCGGAGCACGGGCTCTAGGCACGCGGGCTTCAGTAGTTGTGGCTCACAGGCTCTAGAGCACAGGCTCAGTAGTTGTGGCGCACGGGCTTCTCATTGTGGTGGCTTCTCTTGTTGCGGAGCACGGGCTCTAGGCACGCGGGCTTCAGTAGTTGTGGCTCACAGGCTCTAGAGCACAGGCTCAGTAGTTGTGGCGCACGGGCTTAGTTGCTCTGGGGCATGTGGGATCTTCCCAGACCAGGGCTCGAACTGTGTCCCCTGCATTGGCAGGCAGATTCTTAACCACTGCACCACCAGGGAAGTCCAGCTTTTATTTTCTATATAAAAGTCACTCATGTTTATTCACCGCCAGCTGTTGTCAGACCCAGTGGTGAGGGCTTTCCCCTTGTTATTACCTCCTTTCTCCCTCACAGCAGCCTAGGGGGAGGGAAGCATTACCATCCTTGCTTTTCAGGTGGAAAACCCAAGGCACAGGGGCGCTTGGGATCGCACCCTGGAAAGGAGCCGAGTCCAGAGCGAACCCTGCACGTTGCCGCCAGGACATGAGTTCTCACCTCTGTCACCTCAGCGCTGCCCTCACTCCACACACCACTTGGGGAAGAGCTACCAGTTCCTATGACACTCTGCCTTCTGGGCCGCGGGAAAGTTTATATTTACTGAAAGAGTTCTTTAGAGTTACCACGTGAACTCCTTTACCTCCGGGCTTCTTCCACTCAGCATCACGCTTGTGAGTTCACCCGTGACCACGTGCACTGTGTTCATTGCTGCTGCTGTGTAGTATTTCACGACCTACACATCCACTCTGCTGTGCGTGAGCATTTGGGGTCTCTCCACTTGGGACTATTACACGTAGCACCGCCAGAGGGGACACAGTGAGCACAGGTTCCCAGCAGAAGAATCGCTGGGTGGCGGGGGGGTGCCTGGGTCCACTCTCGTGGATACCCCCAAACACTTCCCCAAAGTGCTCTTTCCATAGTCTTGTTAAATGATCCTTTGACTTCAGACTTAATATTTCCCCTAGGAGGGAGAATACGTCTCTATTGATCACCTAATGTATCCAGCCGTCTTCCCAGGCCAAGCCTCTGCACAGCCAGCCTTTGATGAGGCAGTGCTGGGGCCATGGCTCACCGCGGGACGGGCTTCCCGAGGCTTGGAGCAAAGGGCCACGTTCACATGGTCAAGACTGAGCTTGAGTATCTCTCAGGAAGCCACTGTGTGGAAGACTGACCTACCACCTTTCAGTAAACTCAACCGTGGAGGAGACCATCCGTCTAAGAAAATAGGGATTCACTCAGTGTGCTTCACATATGGGAGCATTAGACTCACACTCCACAGTGACATGGGGCTGAGAACAGCCAGGGGAAGAAGCGTCATCTCTCTGGGGTACATGCTTATTAGGGGCAGTGTTGACTGAATGACCACCGCTGCTTAAATTGTTCTTTCTGATCCTTTCTGTCTCCCTCTCTGTCTCTGTCTCTATCTTTCTCTCTGTCTTCTCTCTCTCTCCCTTTCTCTGCAAACTTGTATAGTTGTATTTACAAAAGTCATACAATGTGACTGCATTTTATCATCCTTTTTTTTTTTTTGGCTGCGTTGCGCGGCTTGCAGGATCTTAGTTCCCTGACCAGGGATCAAACCCAGACCCCCCTCAGTGGAAGTGCACAGTCCTCACCACTGGACTGCCAAGGAATTCCCTATCATCCTCTTTTTAAGGAGGATGCATCTAAGGCTCAGAGAGGCTATGTAACTTGCCCAAGAACACACAGTATTCAAACACATGACACTCTAACCCCACAGGGCATGATCTTTCAGCCACACAACCTTCCTTACAAAGCAGGCAGGATCATATTATAAGGAATGTAAAAGACTCCTACAACCAGTAAGTTCCATATATGTGAGCAAAGCCTTAGGACACCAGAAGGATTTAGTGAGATTTGCATAGAAATTCTTTGATATTTCAATGCTTACTTAGTTCTTAGCCATGAGGCTTTCCCCAGTGACCTGGAAGGGGTAGATTATACTCAAGTGTGCCCAGAAAATTGTTAATTTTCTAATTAAACCATTAGCTAATGCCATATGGTTTATAGGTCAAGAGAACCACACGTAATACTTGTTCATGTCTGAACTGCAGCTTTCTCTCAGGTCAAAGCTGCAGCTGTCCACTGTCTTGGTCTGTGGTCTGAACACAGAGCCGTGCGTAGATTCTTTCTCCTCCAAGTGGGTCTGCACCCAGACCCAGGTAAGGAGTGCCCCCCCATCCTCCCAGCCCCTCCAGAAGCACAGGACAGGAGCACAGAAGACACCTAGCTAAGCTCCGCTGCTGGACAAGGGCTTCTGCTGGCTTCCTGGCCAGGAGAGGAGGTGGCCATTGCTCCAGGGAAGTGGGTCCTCTCCTCTGGGCATGGCCTGGGCATGGCGATTCTGCCGTCACGTTCCAATGGTGTAAGTGCAATGGCACTAGTCAAGGGGAATATCCCGGTATCTTGGGCAGCCCCAAAGAAAGGGTGGGTTAAGTGGCTGTGGTCTAACGTCTTCTCATTGGAAGCCTCAGGTCTCCAGGAGCTGGGCCAGCTCGTGGGTACCAGCTGTTCCCACTTACATGACCAAACCACCAACACGCTCACATTTCAAACACAGAACCTGCACTTAAATCAAACTGCTGAGATACAATTAAGTTGCTGAATCTGATTTTGCTTTAAGGCCTCGGTTTCTCAAATAGTTTAGGGGACAGTCTGGTGGCCAATGGTGGGGGTCTCATCACCAAGTGACACTTGCTTGGGAAATCAAAGTCCCCCTAGGTGACTGGGCCAGGAAGCCTTGCCAACAACGTTGCCAGTAATGTTGACTGCCCTTGCTCTCAACCTTTTCCTCTTCCAAATTATTTTCTCTGCGGGAATCCTGTGACATCCTTTCTTGTGCCTTTAAGGCAAAGGAAACGGTCCCATCAAGTCCCCTGCATGGCAAGTCACACTGTGTGCACTGCAACTTTAAGAAAAATTTTAATAGGAAAGGAATCTTCCTAAAAGCATTTTCTGATCATTGTCAAAGAATTCAATCCCCTCTTTTAGCTTAGAGATAAATAAAGTCCTGATTACTGGAGCAAAGTACCTTGAGAATTTTGCATTTATTCCCCTGACGACATAATCCTCTGCCGATGAATTGACCACGTGACATACACGCTCCTGTAACGCCCACGTGTTAGTGTCAGGGAACAAAATCACAATCTGATTTGATTATTTTTGAGGGAGGAGAACCTGAAACCACATAATCATCAGACACAAAATAAGCTGTTTATCCTATTTTACATACTCACAATCGCATCTCACTTTTGAAATTACTGTAAATTACTCTCTGAAATGACTCCTTTTTCTGATTATAAAAGTGTTCATGCCTGTTGTAGGAAATAAAGTAACAATCACCCTAAGCCCATGACTCACAAATAAGTCCCATTAACGTCTTTGGTATATTTCATGCATACAAAATGTTACAACTCAGTGTCACCGTAGATACAGCTTGTCGCTCTGATTTTTTTTTTTCACTTCACATCATTTACCTGCAGTTTTAACTGTCGTCAAAATGCTTCAAAATCTGGAAGGATATATGCCAAGGTGGAAACAGTGACAACCTCTGGGTGGTAGGAATATGATGTTTTTATTTTCTTATTTTGTGTATTTTTTTTCTAATTTTTCTAATTTCCTACACATTCATTGCACATTTATTATTCTAATGCACATTTATTATTATGAAGAGATTCCTTTTAAATTTGAAAAGGTTTTTTTCCCCTTGGCTGTGTAATAGTTCTTCTTGTGGATACACTCTGGTTTACTTAATCTTCACCCAAATGGTGGACATTAAATGCCCTTTCCAAGGCCAGCAATGAGTTCATGTAGCCATACGTTTCTGTAAAATCCACAACAGACAACTACCATGACCACAGGCATTTAAGACGTTCCAACTTGACCCCCTCGCAGCCCTGGGTGTCAAGTTTGCTAGGAGGTCAGAGGCATCTGGGGGAAGTTGAGTTGAGGATGCAATCACTTCTGGTCGTAGCTAGGTTACTGCAGCCGTCCTAGCTTGGGGATGGCTTTCAGGAATGCTCCTATGTCATCAAATCCACAAGGATTTAAGGGCCTTTGAATCTCTTTGAATCCTACCCAAAATTAATATGGCAATTAGATACCAAAACCAAAAACACATGGACATGGATGGACCTGGAGGTCCATTATGCTAGCGAAATAAGTCAGAGAAAGATAAATACTGTATGATCTCACTGCAGAGACAGGTCCTGAGGGGCCGAGTCCAGAGCATTTGTTTCCCAAGGAGCTTGTCTCTGTAAGTGCATCAGGGCTGCATCTACGCGAGGGACAACGGAGGGCCCTGTGTGGGAAAGAGGGTCGAGGAACATTCACACCCAGCTCAGACTGGCCTGGAACCACCACCGGCAGAGTCTGACATCTGCTTGGGGAATTCCCTGAGGAGGTGAGGCGCCAGGCCAGGCAGGTGCCGGCGGAGCGAGCCTCGTCTCCAGGCTGGAGCAGGCGGCCTGCGGGACAGGCTGCCCTTCCTGCAGGAACACAACGTCAGGACCATGTCCAGACACTGGCTACTACTGCCCGTTTTCACAAGAACACCCTTCCCATAGCAACAACAAGAGTGCACCAAAGTGCATATATGCAGGAGATGGGCGAGATTCCACCCGGTTTTGAAGGGCTTCGAGGATCAGCCACCCGGAGAGAACTGCAGGGTCCTCGGTTGGTGAAAAGTCAGGTCTCCTGGATCAGGATGGCCAAAACCATCACTGTGTCTGCAACCCCCCAGCTGTCAGCCAGCTTCGTTTTTAAAAAATTAGTAAACATACTGCTCAGAAGTTCAAAGTCATGATAAACAAGGAAAGACAAGAAACTGTCACAGAGGGAAGATTAAGGACCCATGATGACTAAATGCCACGTGGAATCCTGGATTGAATTTTTTTTTAAATTTTTTAATTTTTATTGAAATAGAGTTGATTTACAATGTTGTGCCAGTCTCTGGTGTACAGCAAAGTGACTCAGTTATACACATATAGACATTCTTTTTTTTTTTTTGTATTCTTTTCCATTATGGTTTACTGGACTGGATTCTGAAACAGAAAAAATGCCATTAGTGGAAAAACTGGTGAAATCCAAATAAAGTCTGTGGTATAGTAAATAGTGTAGTGCCCGTTTTGACAATGTAGCATCGTCATGTAAGTCCCCCTACCACCACCCCCCGACATGCCGGGGTCCCTTGGATGCTGTTGCCAGGGGTGGCCAGCAGCTCCGGGGCTGTGTCACACCATGGCCCTGAATTCCAGGACGATGAGGAAAAATAAAGGAGTGAGACTTGCCTGAACCGTCTCTGCCCCTTGGAAAGCAACGCCCTCTAGCAGCAGGCCAGCGCTGCCCTGCTCTCTGTCCCCTTCTGAACATGGGGACATGGCTGACTCGTTTCAGAGATTTGACCATCTCGCCAGTGCCTGCCTGCCCTGCAGCCCAGTGTTCAGGTGTTAAACCACCATCCTTCCCATGGAGAGTTCTGACAGACCACACAGCCAAGCCCCCGCCCACCCGCCCTCAAGCGTGTATAGGGTCCCTCAGTCTATCCTTGAGGGGACAGCTGGTCCCCAGAAGGCAAAGCCTGATGCAGGCTGGGGAGTGATCCCGGGTTGCAGGCACAAGGGCTGGGGGAGGAGGGGACCAATGCTGGGGAGCATTACTGGGTTGGTCAACGTGTCTGAAGGGGCCTTGAGGAGATGTCACCTCCCTATGGGCACCCACACCCGTGTCTGGGGAGCCCCAGGCCAGAAGGTAGATGCAGGGCAGGGCCAGGGCCGACCCACCAGATTATTCTTGGGCAAAGCAGAGTCGGGAAGGGTAAGAGGAGGGGCCTAGAGGATGGTTGCTGGAGGAGGTAGGATCCAGCCCATCCTGAGGAGGAGATGCTCTGTCCCCTCCTCTCAGCCCCAGCAGCTCCCAACCAGAACTCCCGTGAGGTCCTTACTGAGCCCACATCAGGGCAGGCAGAGGGGCCCAGGAGCCAACATCTGCAGGGGCGGCCCCCAGCCACCCACAGAGGATTTATGGCGGATAGAGACCCCAGCTCCCCGCCGGCCCGAGGCCCCCAGGAGGCTTGAGCCGAGTGTACCAGTGCACCTGCCTGGCTCCCATCTCCTCTCTGTCCCACTACCCAAGTCCTTCCTAGCGCTCCCAGGATCACGCCCCAGGTAAACTCCCTGCTCCAAATCCTTGTCCAGGGCTGCAGTGACTGAGCCAGAGTCTGAACCCAGCACTGACCAGCTCAGGGCCCAAACGCGCAGCCACTGTGTTGCCCTTGGCTTCGGGTCCCCGCCGCCCCCCGGCCCACTGGGTCCTGTGAGGCCACAGGACATCAGCCTGCAGCCCCTACCACTGAGTGTCATCTTCCGACCCCAGGGACCAACAGCGTCTCAGGGCAGGGTGGCGAGGGTCCCAGGACAGTCAGCGATCAGGTTCCACGCATCTTCCCACGTGGGCCGCGTGATGGGAGCCCCCTCCTCACCCAATTTCTTGTCCCACCCCAAATCCCCCACCCTCAGGAAGAATCCTCTCCTTAAACCAACAGAAATGGAGCAGCTGTGGGACAGTAATTTGGGTCGCTGTCAAGTGATCTCAGTGAACTGGTGTTCATGGCTTCCCCGCCTGAGGGGCTAGTCCGGGAGCCCCAGGTGGAGAGCCGAGTGGGGTCGTCTCGGCCGCTGAAAAGCCCGGGGTCCGAGGTCGGCCAGGGTGAGGCCGTGAGCCCGGCTGGTGGGTCTAAGGGCCGTGTCCGGGTTTCTGCTCACAAACGACTGGGCCTCGGAATGTTCCCAGCTGATCCCAGACAGATGGCGTGTGCAGCCAGGTGCCAGGCCCTCCCGGGAGCTCGTCCCCCCCAGCACCTCCGCCCATCTTCACCACCGCCTCGCAGAGCCCCCGGGGCCTGCCCTCCTGGGCCTCGTGCCCTCCCACCCCGTCTCCAGGCTCTGACCACCCCGTTTCCTCCCAGCCCCACTTCCCTAGTTCATCTCACTCTTTTGGACAAGACCCTCCTGAGGCCCGACCCAGGGGCTCTCACAGTCCTCCTGTGATTTCTCGTCCCAGCACTGCCAGGCGGAGAACTCTTCCCCGCCCACTGGCTCCCTCACGGCAACCGTGATGCTGCCTGGCGGCTCTGAGACCTGCCTGTGCTGCCTGGGATGAGCCCCTCCGGGCTTGAGCCCCGCTGTCGCTGGGCTGGGCCCTCATCTTTTCAAAGCCTCAGTTCCCTCCTCTCTGAGATGTGGGTGATAACATCAAGTTCCCAGGCCGTTGTGGGTGAAAGGAGCCGGGCACAGGCTCACAGCACAGCTGCCTGGGCAGCCCTGCAATCAGGGCCGGGGGCTCATCTACGACCGTTTTCACATCTCTGATGCCTCGGAGGCAGAAAGCCAGCTGTTACTGGTGTCACTTGAGGAAGGAGAGCAGAGAGATGCAAGAAAAAAAAAATGAAGAGCACAGAAAATGGTAAAAAAAAAAAATAAGGACAGGGGAATTCCCTGGCAGTCCAGTGGTTAGGACTCCGTGCTTTTACTGCCGTGGGCCTGGGTCCAATCCCTGTTTGGGGAACTAAGATTCTGCAAGCCCCGCAGCTTGGCCAAAAGAAAACAAAAAAAGGACAAATCTAAATAAACACAAGTTGTGTAAGACTATAATGTAGTATAGGTTAAAAAATTTAAATATTTTGTATAAATCTGGAGGTGAGAGGTGGTAGTGGTGAATGAAGTAGTGTCCCAAGTTCCCCAATCATTAGGGAAGAGGGAAAGGTGATGATTAACTTTGGGCTTTGATGAGTTAAATATGCTGTGACGACCTTTAAAAGAATGGAAACAGTGTGTGTAACCTTTAAATTAGTAAAGGGGGAGAAGTAACATTTTAAAAACATACCCAATGAATCAAAAAGAAGATGAAGAAAAACAAATATAAGTAGAGGGACAACTACAGAACTAAGTAAGAGTTTGGCAAGGAAGCCAGACACAAAATTATTAGTAAAATATCTATTCAAAAGCAAGCAAAAAAATTTAAAGCTATTATTTATGTTATCAAAAATAAGAAGTAGCTAGGAATAAATATAACAAGACACATATAAAAGCTTTTATACAGAAAATAATACAGTGTCATTGAAAGATGTTAGATATCTAAATTAATGAAAAGATATGCCTTGTTCACAGAAGTCTCAATATCGTAAGATGCCCATTCTTCCCATATTGATTATAGGTTATATGCAAAAACCAAAAACCCAACAGGTTTTGTTGTTGTTGTTGTTTTTATTAGTGTATACATTAAAGTAATTCTAAAATTCATTCAGAAATTAAAAAAAAAAAAAGAAAGGAGAGTAGATTTTAAATCTGCATGATGCAAAGAATTTTCTTCCAGCAACAGTTGTGAAATGCAGGAGGCCTTGGCATTTCTTTTAAAAGAGGATTCCATGCTGCTGGGCTTGGGTGGTTCCTGAGAGAGAAAAGATCTAGATTGTTCCTCAAGTTCCCCCTGGAGCCTCAACATCCTGATTCCATGATTCCCCACAGTCCCTAATTAAATTGTCTGACTAATCCTGCTCCTTGAGCCCTCCCCTGGCCTGTCCTTCCTGGCTGTTCCCCGCATACCCTCCATGCAGGGGACAACTCGGACGGCCTGTTTGCAGACTCGCCGCCCCTCAACAATACGCTGCACAGACAGACTGCCCTGTCCGGCGGTCACCCCCTTTTGTGCACAGGCAAACTGCTAACGGGCAGTTGGAATGTCTTCTGAGCAGACAAAAGACCCACTCAAGTGTGCAACTCTTTGGGGGCAGCCGCCACTCCCTCCGCGGGTGGTTAAGGTCGGCACTGCCCGGGGCCAGCTGCCGAATCCTGGGAGAAGAATGGCGCGGGCATGTGGGCTGGACAAAAGCCGCCGGCCCTGTGCCCAGGCCAGCCCGCCTTGCGGGGCATCCTCAGCATATGGGTCCCCAGGGCCTTTGCTCATTTAACTATCATGACTTCGATCTTGCGGAGGCAACAATATTTGCAGAACTTAAATGGGCCGTGAGACTAAATTAAATTCCCAAGGCAGCCAGAACCAAGATGCTAATTGGCTTGGCTCATGGTTCTTTCCCTCCACAAAACAGATTGCCTCATTCTGCAGGGGGACTAATTATTAATTGAAGCCATGAATAGAAAGAGATGGGAGGGACCTGTCACCTCCTGCTTAGTAAATGTTAAAGCTTTGTTATTCACGGGCACAGTAGAGAACCAGAGGCCTGCGGGGGATGGGGCAAGTCAGGGATCCCATGGGTACCAACTGGGTTGTTCTGGGGTAGGGGAGACAAAGGCCATGTAATCTGAGGCCCCAGCAAATTCAGACTTTGGACAGACCAACGGAGTTTGTATACAAGTCTCAGTTTTTCACAAAACAGTGTAATTCTGACTTACACTGTCAGACGTTAAGAGTTAAAAAGTCCTTCATACTAATTTTATTTTATTTTTTTTATTATTATTTTTTTATAAATTTATTTTATTTTTATTTCTTTTTGGCTGCATTGGGTCTTTGCTTTCTCTAGTTGCAGCGAGTGGGGGCTACTCTTCGTTGCGGTGCACGGGCTTCTCATGGCGGTGGCTTCTCTTGTTGTGGAGCACGGGCTCTAGGGGCGCCGGCTTCAGTAGTCGTGGCTCGCGGGCTCTAGAGTGCAGGCTCAGTAGTTGTGGCACACGGGCTTAGTTGCTCCACGGCATGTAGGATCTTCCCGGACCAGGGCTCGAACCCGTGTGCCCTGCATTGGCAGGCGGATTCTTAACCACTGCGCCACCAGGGAAGCCCCCATACTAATTTTAACTTGTGTCCCATTATGAGACCACATCTTTACACTATAAATTCATATTTTCCATGAATTGAACAGTTACCTTGTGAAGGGCACAACTCCACTGTACTTTATTTTGGTATATAAAAGGCATCTACTTGTTAAATGCAAACAACTGAAACATACTATAATTCTTTGGTAACCCATTTTTCCCCAACATTTTATTACGAAAAGTTTCAAATATACAGAAAAGTTCAAAGTGAACCCCCATTTAGCCACCACGTACATTCCCCAGTTATTAAAACAGCTACATCTGCCTCATCACAAATCTACCCTCTGTCCAGCGATCAATCCATCTAAATTGACATCTAAGCTGCTGACATCCATGTCCTTCCACTAGATGCTTCAGCACGTGTGTCATTAACCAGAGGTCAACATGTGTTTGTGGGCGTTTTTAGGTAAAACATATATAATGTCACTCTTGACTCCAAAGTGCCCCATTCCAGAGTTTGGACAAAAGTGTGCACCCACGGCCAAACCCCCATCAAGACACAAAATATTCCATCACCTTAATAAGTTCTCTGGTTCCTCCCAGTCAACTCAGCCCCACGCCCAACTCACCCCCGTCCCCACCCCATGGGCAACAACTATTGATTTTTCCCACTAGAGTCAACTTACTTTTGCAATTTGCATTTTAATATTCCTGGAACCTCAATAAATAAAAGTGGCCCAGGACTCTCTCGAACTCTGTGAGGTATAGAGAACAACCTTAAAAAAACAACCTTGATGGTTTGTTACGTAGCACTATTGTGGCAATAGCTACCTTGTACGCAAAGCCTACTTCTCCCAAAATAACATCTAACATTTGTCATTTATTCTGTGCCACCTGTGGGGTAGATACTGTTGTTAATTCCTGCATTATACATGATAAGAGTGGAGCTCAGAGAAATTGAGGAAATTCAGGAAATTTTCCCATTTGAGTTTTCTCTTCATACCCGAGGACACAATGCTCATCCCTGACTCCACACAGCAAGGAGAAGTGAGCTAGATTCTCTCTGAACTCCCTTTCTGCTCTAAAACCCTAAGATTCTATGAATGAGGTTGCCAATGCCCTGGGCCATAGCCCTCAGACCCTATCTTTCCAGCACTGACTGGAAAGATTAAGCCGACTATGGTCGGCTCCAGCTGCCAGTATCTGATCTCCATGCCTGAGGGCTCTTTCCAGGGTTTGTACGTACAGGAGGCCAGACATGCAGGGGAATTAACACTCGAACAATGGCTGATAGGAGCTGGTAGATAAACACCCCAGTTCCTTCCTGCCTCAAGCTCTTCTTCTGGGGGACCCAAACTAAGACGGTGTGAATCTGGAAATATTGCTGTGAAGCAGAGGACACCTGGCTGAGTGATCTGGAACTGAGCCAGGTGTGGCCGAGTGGACGCCCTACACACTGTCGGGGCAGTGACAGGGAGCAAGGGCACACGCAACTAGGAGGCTTTCAAGGGTCAGCAAGGGCTGAGGGGAAGACAGGGGTCAAAGAATCAGAGGGAAGAGCAAAGAAGCAGGATGGTTTTGCTCAGACAAAGCCTCAAAGCCTTGGGGGTCTCTAGCCTGAGGTGAGCGTGGACACTAACACACAGAGACTTATCAGTGAAGCAGGTTTGTAGCTGGCACAAGTCAACTCTTTCTGTTCATGACTCAATGATGGACACTTCCTTAAAAAAACAAACAACCCAATCCAAAAATGGGCAGAAGACCTAAATAGACATCTCTCCAAAGAAGACATACAGATGGCCAAGAGGCACATGAAAAGCTGCTCAACATCACTCATTATTAGAGAAATGCTAATCAAAACTACATTGAGGTATCACCTCACACCAGTTAGAATGGGCATCATCAGAAAATCTACAAACAACAAATGCTGGAGAGGGTGTGGAGAAAAGGGAACCCTCTTGCACTGCTGGTGGGAATGTAAATTGATACAGCCACTATGGAGAACAGTACGGTGGTTCCTTAAAAAACTAAAAATAGTATTACCATATGACCCAGCAATCCCACTACTGGGCATATACCCAGAGAAAACCATAATTCAAAAAGACACACGCACCCCAATGTTCATTGCAGCACTATTTACAATAGCCAGGTCATGGAAGCAACCTAAATGCCCATTGACAGATGAATGGATAAAGAAGATGTGGTACATATATACAATGGAGCATTACTCAGCCATAAAAAGGAATGAAATTGGGTCATTTGTAGAGACGTGGATGGACCTAGAGACTGTCATACAGAGTGAAGTAAGTCAGAAAGAGAAAAACAAATATTGTATATTAATGCATATATGTGGAATCTAGAAAAATGGTACAGATGAACTGGTTTGCAAGACAGAAATAGATACATAGATGTAGAGAACAAACGTATGGACACCAAGGGGGAAAAGCGGGGGCAGGGGGTGGTGGTGGAATGAACTGGGAGATTGGGTTTGACATGTATGCACTAATTTGTATAAAATAGATAACTGATAAGAACCTGCTGTATAAAAATAAAGTTAAATTAAATTAAAAAAAATTTTTTTTAAATGATGGACACTTCCTCACCATGCCATACAGTGAAGCCCCAGATGTAGCCAAGAAGCTCAAGATTCGGGACACATCATGATCTTCAAACAACTACAAGGAACTTTCCCTCAGAATAGGCATTTGGAGTGGTGGTCATCTCCAGCAAGTCCAGCCCTGACACTCCAGAGAAGGAGGGTCAGATCAGCACAAACCATACCACGGGCCATTCTTTTTTTTTTTTTTTTTTTTTTTTAGGGTTCTTTTTGTTTTTTTCTTTAGGCAATGTCACGCAGCTTGCGGGATCTTAGTTCCCTGACCAGGGATCGAACCCCGGCCCTCAGCAGTGAAAGCGCGGAGTCTTAACCACTGGAATGCCAGGGAATTCCCACCTCGGGCCATTCTTAGCAGAACTACCCACAGAGTAATGCTGGTGTCCAGAGAGGCACCAAGCCCCAAGTCAGACATGCTGATGAAGAAACGCCAGACTTAGCCCATTACCCTTCACCTTCTGTCCATCCAAATATCCCCTGTCCTCTGAGGGTCCTCCACAGGCCAAGTTCATCCAGGCTTCCAGCCCCAAGTTGATCTCTCCAGTGTGGCAGCTAAGAGTGTTTGCTCTGGAGCCATAACGGCTCGTATGACTTTGGGCAAGTTATCTGTGTCTTTGTGCCTCAGTTTCCTCATCTGTAAAATGAAGATAATCACAATTGTCTCAGGAATTAATTTAAAGGGTGCATGTACCAAAGTGAAGAAACCTAGCAGATTTATCTCAACCAAGTGAGTAAACTTAACATCACCCATCGTGAGCCATCATGGGCTCCTGACGTGAAGCACTGACAAGAACATGACATCACCTGGGGTGTTAACCCCCCCAAAGTTCCTAAGCTGCTGTGAAGATACGTCAGGCAAACCCTAACTGGGAGACATTCTACAGAGTAACTGGCTTGTTCACTTCATAAATGACAGGGTCGTGACATGCAAGAAGGCTGAGGAACTGTTCTAGACTGAAAGAGACTGACAGAGACCAGTACATAAAAGATGTGGGCCAGAAAGGAAGGAAGGTAAAGGAGAGAGTTTATGTTCTGTTTTGTTTTTACTACAAAGACACTCTTGGTACAATCGGTGAACCTTGGTCCGTGTGGATTTCGTGTAGAATCAGTGTTAAGTTTCTGATTGTGATAAGTGCACTGCGGCTACAAGGAGAGCGTCTAGCAGGAGCCTTGGGAAGAGACTAATTACAGCTATTAAACTAAGCAATTAGAGTCTGCTCCGCAGCCTACTATGGATAGTTCCGTTGCTTAACTGTTTAGCAGACGGAGGTTTCATCCTTGAGGCCTCCTGTATTCGTAACACTCCGAAGGTCTAAGATACTGGCACACAGATTCGTTTATCCAACAGATGCTGAACCAGATCTGGATTTTCCAGCCTCTGTGCCAAGCTGGGACTGCGGAGTCGAGTCCATCCAGGTCCAGGCCCGCAGGGTGTCTGTTCTGGTGGGAGAAGCTGAAAGACGCCTTCAAGGGACGAGCAAAGAGTGGGCACTGATTGGTAAAATGAGAAGGACAAAAGGAATTCAAAGGAGGGAGAGGAATCTATTCAGAAGGAAGATAGAAATGACGGGAAGAAGTAGCAAGATCCAAAGCCCCTGTTTAAATTACTTTCTGTGTGTTTTTTATGAGATGAGCTTGGGCTTGTGGGTAGAGGCGAGAAGACACGAGGTGATGTGTGCAAGGGCAGTCAGGGTACCGCTATTTCTAACCGCAAAGACTGGAGGCACGTGGCTAAACACATCACATCAGTGCGTCAGGATACCACGCAGCCGCCCAAAGGGCTGATCTCTTCTCTGAGAGTCACCATTGTGGTTACTGGGAGGGGGGTGTGACTGGAAGGGGCAAGGGGGCTGCTGGGAGCTAGGCGTGCTCTCCATCATGAGGGGTCGGTGGTGACGCTATTGCGAACGTCTGCAAAAAAGCATCAGGTTCCACACAAGATTCGTGTTGTTCACCAGCTGTAATAAGCTATAGGTCAATTTTTTTAAGCTTCAAAAAATATTCTCTTTGTATTTATTGATCAGTAATTATCTGCAGGGTATATTGTTAAATGGAAAATGAGTACAGAACAAGCTATAGTGAATGCACTCCTTGCTGGGCGGAGGGGTTTCGATAAAGGAAATATATACTCATACCCAGAACGTCACTAGAAGGAAGGAGAAAGGGGTAAGGCGTTGTCTCCAGGAGAAGAGAGAACCGGGTGGCCTTGGGTCTGGGGTGGGTGCTCACGTGGGGAAGGAGTCAATCTTTTAAAGCGAGGGGAAATCTGAAGCGTGGAGAAGTTAAGAGGGCTTCCTTCGTTTCTTTAACCCCACAGATGACAGTTGTAGTGTGGGTTTAAGTCATTGGAAGCTCACAGTCTTGAGGGAGGAGGCGAGTGCAGATACATGATATAGGAAGCCTGGTCAGGGAGTCTCGACTGGGAGCAGCTTCAAAATTGTGTTTTTCTCAATAAACTAAACATAACTGAGTCCTAGCTCAGGTCCTACAGCTCAGTTTTGCCCTAGTTTTTCAACTCAACCAAGTCCTCTTTAATCTGTTGAAATTGGGCAGGCATTTACCTGCACACTTACACAGCACTCACAGCCAGAGAGCTTACAAGGTCTGTCAGGCAGAGGAAAACCACGTGAAATCACTATGTAATTTTTGGAAAGAGAAGCCCCTTCCCCCGACCCCGGCCCTTGGCCTCCATCTCTTGGTAGTATACCGCCACCTGGCGTCCCGTCAACAAACTGACACCAAACACATTCTCAGAAATGCGAATTCAGAAGTATTGAAATGACTAAGGTTGAGAATGAGCCGTTTTATTATAATTGAAAAATATATTAGAAATGAGTCCACACAGATGCAGAGATACTTGTGTATGTATGAAATTCTTCTGGAGAATACAAGCAAGCTGTTAACAGTGATTGTCTCCAGGAAGAGGGACAGTGTGTCTGGGAACACTATCACTATTTTTTTTTCCCCCGACCAGGGATTGAACTGGCACCCCCTGCATTGGAAGCGTGAAGTCTTAACCACTGGACCACCAGAGAAGTCCCTATTGTTTCTATACCTTTAAAATTTTGAGCCATAACAATGTATTGCTAACTGAAAAAAATTAAATCCAAAAAGAAAAAGATCTGTTTATTAAATTTCAGTATGTTAACAAGGAGGCCATCTTTTCTTCATTCATTGAGTCATATACCTAACAAATACTTCCTGAATGTTTACTCTGTATCTGCAGGAACAAAGGTGAAGAAAACAGACACATTCCTGCCCTCCTGAGGTTTAGACTCTCCTGAGAGGATGGCCTTGGACAGCACATGTTGAAGGTTGCAGAGCCCCATGAACCTGGGTCCTCGGATGACTGACGGTGCGGAGTGGAGCTCCCAGCCTTGGGTCAGGGAGACGGGGAGCTATCCTCTTCTGTTTGCTTAAACCTACAGTGCGGTATCATTGTTTCAGCCCTTTGCTTTATCCTAGTTTATATGACACTTCACAAGTGTGACCTAATGGGTATTTTATTCACCCAAGAGCTGAAACACACACATTCTTCTCAAGTACTCATGGTAAATATACAAAAAGTAGCCACAGATGGGGCTACAAAGCAAGTCTCAACAAATTTCAAAGAATGAGTGTTACAGAGATTATATCCCTAGACCACAATGCAATCAAGTGAGAATTTACTAAGTAATTGGTTAATTTTTTAAATTAATTCAAAAATTTAAAACATTTCTAAGTAACTCATAGGACAGAGAAACATAATAATGGAATTTAGGAAAAAACTTCAAATTGATAATTTTAAAAAGACAATAATGCAAATTTGTGGGATAAAGCTAAAGTGGTACTTAAAGGGAAATTGAAAGCTTTAAATGCATTTATTAGAAAAAGAGGCTAAGGGACTTCCCTGGCGGTCCAGTGGTTAAGACTCTACGCGTCTATTGCAGGGGGCATTTTGATCCCTGGTCGGGGAACTAAGAGCCTGCATGCTGCACGGCGATGCCAAAAAAAAAAAGGCTGAAAATTAATGAGATAATTAGTTAGAAAAACAAAAAACAGAATACACTTTTAAAAAGTAGAAAGAAATAATGAAGATGAGAGAAATTTAGAAATATAAAACAAAGATTCATGGTCTGGTGAGTGCTGGCTTCTCACTGCAACCTCACGTGGCAGAAGGGGTGAGGGATCTCTCTGGGGGCTCTTTTAGGAGGGCACTAATGCCATTCAACTTCCAGAGGCCTCGCCTCCTAATACCATCACCTTGAGGGTTAGGATTTGACCATATAAACCTGGGGAGACACAAACATTCAGACCATAGCATTTTACTAAGGAAAGACCTGGGGGAAGAGATTTCCAAGCAGCAAATAGCATATGCAAAGCCTATGTTAGTAAAACTGACTAATTCTAGAAATTCTAAGAGTGAAGTATTGTGAAAGTGATGTTGTGAGTGAGGTAGACTGAAGCAGAGCCATCATAGTTCCGCGATCAATGATTTCAAAACATTAGAATGTAAATTAAAGCTTTATGACTGTATATAAGAAAGAATTGTGTACAACTGGATTGCAAAGATCCAAAGGTTTGGAAAGACTCCACTGGTGAAAAGAATGCGGAAACCCATGCTCCTATACGCTACTGTGGGCATGTCAATTAGTACAATATGTAAGGAGCAATTTTTCCGTATGGATCCAATATTTAAAAGAAAAAAAAGGGAAAGGACATATCCTTTACCATAGCAATTCCTCTTCTAGGCATTTTCCCCACGGATATACCTCCACATGTGCATAGAGACAGTCCTCGGGATCCCGTAGCATTATTCATGACAGCAAACTTGTGGAACAAGGGACAGTGCTGGCTAACTGCTGCCTGAACAACCAGATCTCCCGGTTTGGTCTGTGTTGGGTGGCGGAGACATTGAATAATATCCTCCGACCTGAGAAGGAACCTTGAGACTGAAAGATGAAGCAGCAACTCTATAATGCCATTATGGAGTTTATTGTGGGTAACTTATACACAGGCAGATGGGTGGAGGGACGATCCAGAGGCATTCACAACTGCACTCCTTGCTGTCAAAGGGGTACAGGAAAACTTAAAGGGACCAAAGCTAAAAATAGAATCTGACTACTGGAGAGAAGCACATCCACACTGACGGGAACCAGAGGTTTTTAATCTGCTGGGGAGGAGGGTCTCGACCTTTAACCGTCTGCATCAGCAAAAGGCACTCTTCCAGTTTTCACATCAGATGGAGGCCACGGTAAAAGTTGATGGGAGCTTAACTGGCTTGGGCTCATTCCTTGTGAGTGGGCTAAAGTTCAGTCACCCAGAATAAGGAAGCGGTAGCACTGTGGGCCCAAGGTGGAGCTGACCAAACAGAGCCAGTGTTCACCAAACAACCTGATAAACGAGGCCAGAGTCCCACCAGGTGCTGGCAGTGATGACACGCTCGCTCGCCTTGCCCAGTCCTGGCCTAGTACTTTGTCCCTACATCCCACCTGTCAGCACCCACTCACTCTCAAGTGTCCATGACTCAACAACAAACTCAGGCCACGGGGAGGGTCGGGGAGCGGTTCAAGAACCACGAAGGTTCTCCGAGGGCCAGGCCTGGAAGGGGCGCACCCACACCCCATTGGCCGGACGCCGTCACGTGCGCACACCCACAGCAAGGGAAGCTGGAAGCGGGCTGCCTTCTGGTGAGGAGAGGAGACTGACCGAGGGGACACGTGGGCTCCCCTGCCAGCAGGACCCTGAGTAAACGGGGCCGCATGGACGACTGACCCAGGCAGGAGCCGGCAACCTTGGCGGCCTCCGGGAAGAGACAAGAAAATGGGGGTTAGGAACAGGAGGGGCTTGGTGGCACTGCCTGTCCTGTTGTGGTGGCATTTTCTATCGTGCGTTACCTTAAGGGAAAAGAGGGACTTTAGGTGGGGGGCGGGGAGGGAGCCCAAGGAAAACCAAAATTTCCACAGCTGGTCAAGGTCAAGGTTGTGAGGTTGCGGGGCTGACTCCTCGGCCAGGCACGACAAAGGCCCTCTCCGCCGTGCCGCGGGGGACCCTATAAGCGGGGCCAGGAGCGAGGGGCCACATGGCCGAGACCCCGCTCCCCGCACAACACCGGCCAGGCTCCAGGTTCCAGGCTCCAAGCTAGAGGGAACCGCCAGCAGACCCGGGCGGGAGGAGCCACGGCGCCTGTGCAGTGGGCCGCACCACCGCGCCTGCGCACTGGGCTGACGCGCGGTGCACGTGGGCGGGGCCCCGCGTCTAGATCCTCCTCCCGCAGGCCGGGGGTGGAGGCCACGCTGAAGCCGGTGGGGCGGGAGCGCTGGGAAGCGGTCTCTGTGGTCCGCGCACTCCCCGGGGACTGGCACTTCGCTCCGTGGGTGGGGCACAGGGCCCTGCAGGGTAAGCGGTGGGTTCCGCAGAGCCCAGGATATCTATGCATGTGGGCACCCCCGGGCACGGTGCGCTGCGCCCTGGAGAAGGGCCGAGGCGGAGCAGGGCCGGGGGCCTCCGGGGCGCAGACCCAGCGCCTGGCAACTCCCCGGTCTTAAGCGGCAGCGCCTGGAGGCGGTCTCAGGGTCACTGGCAGCCGGCACTCCGCTGACCAGTGAGGGGCGCGGTCGGTGTTTTGGCACCGGGTGGGCAAGACAGTCGGAGTCTCCACCCCCAGGGAGCCTGTAGCCTGCTGTCTTCATTCATTCAGCCAGGGTCTGCTGACCCGCTCCCAGCTCTGTGCCGGGCGCAGGAGATCCAACAGGGGCAGGACAGGCAGGGGAGAAACGCCCGTTTAAACCTACCAGGAGACTTAGTATTTGTTCATGTGCTTTAATTTTGTATAGGTTTTAAGCATGTGCGGCAGTCATTTGCACGCACGGCCGTTTTGGGTATTTTAACCTTGGGATAGAACTTGTGTTTCGAGAGCCGAGCTGCCGTCCCCAGCTCCAGGAAAGCTAGTCGGGCGATGGGGCGGGCCCCGTCCGGACATCACTGCCACAGCCCCACACCGAGATTCTCCTCTCTGACCCCGCCTCCCCCTGACAGAGGGAGGCACCCCCGCCCCAGGAGCCCGCTGAGAGCAAGGTTAGCTCAGCCAAACCTCTGTTTGCCTTTGTGCACCTACATCCTGCCCCATCCCCCAGCCTGCTCCTCATTCCCTCCAGGCTTACCTTTCCTTACAGCTTTGTTCTAGACTCTCCTTTAAAGAACAAAACTCATCTAAAATTGTTTTCCTTGGTGATCCTCTGGGGAGGGCCACTGTGGTGTTAGTGGTGTCACAGAAATGTGATTTGCCCCTCCTTAGCTCTGGACAAGCACCTTACCCCATGGAATGAAACTGGCTTTTAGGCTCGGGCCTCAGGGCCATGGAGGTGATTGTGGGCCAGGCTGTTCCTGGCTCTGTGCCCCCCTCAGAGTTATGTTCTGTTTGGCCTCTGTTTATGTCACCCTGAACTTGGTGTGTAACTTGAATGATTATGTGTATGTAATTTCACATGACTGTTTTTTGGTGGTCTGAAGTAGTCTTATATGAATAGGGAAAGTGAAGTGATGAAGCACATTTGATTTGGAGACAGAAGCCAGAAACTCCTCTGCCTTGCTGCGTGCCAGCTGTGTGATCCCAGGCAAGTCCGTTTATAGACATTCCCGGGCCTTGGTCCTGTGTCCTGTTGTATGGAAGTAAGTCATCATATATCGTGTGGTATATAAGTGCCAGCCTGTGGGCCTCTGGTAACAGGATCTAGCATATTTAAAGGGGTATTTTTTAAATGGGTAGACACATTTAATTAAGAGCAACCTTTGCCTCGAAATTTAATATACTACCTGTTAGTCTGATCATGTATGTTATGCTTCTTAGACTAACATAGGACATGATAAAATTTGACTATGTAAAAAGATTTTATAAAACGCTTTCAGAGTTGTAAGATGTTAGTATTGTTTTTGTGTCCTCACTAATCATCCTTGGAAATAGTAGCTTTAGAACTTTCTCGAGAAATACTTTTTTGTTAAATGATCACTTAGCAGTGGGAAACTTTGGATTACTATAACCTAACCAAAGGAGACCTCTGACAGGGCCTGTTGCTGGGTGAGAGCTGGCTGCCTGGGGATGGCTTCCTCAAGCGCCAACCCCAAACCTGTCATCTTTCACAAGGCTCAGTTCTGTTTCTGACTGATGTCCTGCTGTCATTTCAAACTTGACATGTAGAAAACCTGGTCACTGCTGTCTTCTGCCCCATCCCACATGGCCATCGCATGGGTCCTGAAGCATCATCCATGCCTCTTGGTGAATTCCTACGTCATCAGCTCGCTTTCTTCACCAGCAAGTGATGGCTGAGCAGATGCTGGGCTCTGGCCTTGTGTCATGGGTGGGAGGTCAGGATGACTGGGCTGGTCCCTGCTTCCAGAGAGGCACCATCTCACCAGAGGGAAGGGAGACACAAATGAACAACTCCACATGCAGCTTACTCAGGGAGTGAGAGTGGAGAGCACCAAGGAACACAAAGCCTCCGGCTGCAGGGTTCAGAGCGGCAGTGAGCATAGCATCTTGGGTAGGTTTTGCAGGGGTGTGGATAAAGGACCAAAGAAATAGGATGCTTAAAAAAAAAAAAAAAAAAAAAAAGGATATTTAAGGCTGTCCTAGATAAAGCCCTGTGTTCCAGACTGCTGTAGCAGTACAAGACAGGCTAAGTCCCTGCGCTTGGGGGCTGATGGCCTCGAGGGGACACAGACCTTCAGGAAGAAATCCCACAGACTCATGGTCATCACAGATAATGGTGGTGCTTGGTCAGGAGGGGGCAGGGAGTCACGGAGCACATAGTGGGTGGAGGTGGTCAGGGAAGGTGGGAATGACAGCTTGTCAGCCGAGGCTTAGGGATGAGGACCAGGTTGGCCCACCTGAGCAGGGGCAAGAGAGGTAGAGACTAAGCGCAGAGGCCGACGGGGGCCAGGCCTGGGCAGGGGTATGACGTTATTCTGAGAGTAAAGTGAGGCCAGAGCTGGGGCTGGGGAGGGCGAGTCTTGGGGAGGGAGCTGCTGAGAGAGCCTTCCCTGAGGCCCCTTGTGCTCAGGGAGGGGTGCATTGTCTTGCCCCCCCCCACCGCCCCGTCCGAACTTGGATGGTGGGCCTCTGGGCGGGCCTCTCCCCTGGCAGGGGCACAGGGCTGGCCCAAGGTTTGGACAGTGCTCCAGGGGCTGCGGGCATCCAGGTGTGGCTGTAGGGCTGGATTCCCCCCAAGGGCCACTGTTCTGTCTCTCCTACCCCCAGACAGCCTGGGGTTGGCATGAGACCACCACAGGCTGCCCCCTGCGCTTCTAGGCCTGGTCCCCGCTCCCCCTCCCCCTCCCCCTCCCCTGTGAGGGCCTTTATGCTGTCCTCCAGCCCTCCTCCCCCGCCACCATCACTGTGTCCTGAGCACGGCCCACACACCCCCAGGGCTCTGGTCCACAGGCACTCGCCCTGCTTCCCACCCGGCACGTGCCTGTCTCCCTCCCCCCGGGGCGTCCACTCCACCTCCCACACTGACAGCCAGGGTGGACAGATGGTGGACGTCCCCAAGGGTAAGGGGAGCCCCGAGAACCAGGCGCCTCGCTTCTCGTCCTCTGAAGTCTCGGGTTCCCACCCGGTGCCTCCGCTGAGCAAGTGCCTCCATTTTGGGGTGCATTGAACCAAAACTAGGGGTGCTGAATTGATTTATTTTGCTCTGGGCTTTGAAAGCACATGGGCATTATTTCCTTCTCGGCAGGAACATGTATATGAATGACAAGAGGTATCTGTTGTGAAACTCCCAGGAGAATGAGCCGTTTCTCTGATCTGTCTGTGGCTCTGCAGTCCCCAAGGGACAGGATTTTAAACCTTTAAAAGTAAGTTACCACCGTGGGAGAAAAAGTGCGAGTGGAGAGAATGGACTGCACGTACATCTCTGTTACCTTGAAAGGTCTGGGGACACCATGCCCACGTGGCTTTTAAAATAGCGGCGAGTTTAGAGCCGTTTGCCTGGGCTAGCACCTAGAGGGGATCCTTGGGCTGTGGGGCTGTGGCCCAGGTCAGCACCTGCAGGACCGGCAGCCTTGGACAGGTTGTCTAGTCTCTATGAACCTCAGTTCTTCTTCTGCAAAATGGGGATCCCACCTTCCAGAATCATTCTGAGGATCAAATGAAACTTCTGACTCCACAGGAAAAATGCAGACCTGTGGAAAAAGTTCTGGTTGAAGGAATTTTTTGTCCCTGAGTGCAGGAATTTCTGACTCGCCCTAGAACCTCGCAGCCTAACGGGTTTTTCCTGCCTCTCCTCCAGTTCCACCAGCCACTGTGACACAATCCTCAGCAGACAAGGAAATGAGAAAAATACCAAACAATGGGAACCTGAGGATGACGAAGGTGGCGTACCCGCTGGGGCTGTTCGTGTGCCTGTTCATCTACGTCGCCTACATCAAGTGGCACTGGGCCTCCGCCACCCAGGCCTTCCTCGGCATCCCCGAGGTGGCCACGGGGGCCCGGAGGGGCCAGCAGTCCCGCAGTCCCCCGGGGACAGCTGCCCGCGGGCCTGAGCTCTTCTACGGCATCATGTTCGACGCGGGGAGCACTGGCACCCGAGTGCACGTCTTCCAGTTCAGCCGGCAGCCTGGAGGTACCGGGTAGTAAGCCCTGGCCGCGCTCCCCTGGCCTCTGTCTCACAGCAAAGCATGGGCCCTCAGGGTGGGCTGCACCCCGGGCCTGGGACTCCCCGGGGAGCCTGTCGACAGTGCCATTTCCCCGGAGTCCCAGATGTCCTCATTCGCACTGGCATCTGGTGACCACCTAAGGGCAGCTGAGATCCCAGAGGGCGTTGGGGTGGCCTGTCCCCTCCCAGCATCCCGGGCAGGTTGGGTGGCTAGGACCATGACTTAGGCCAGAGGTCACATGGGGTGAGTTTAAGGAAGGAAGTAGCCCCAGGTTCAGACCCGTGGGAGCCGGGAGTCCAGGAAAGTCAGGTACATGAGCAAAGACCCGGAGCCCAGGCCAACACGGAACTGCCCAATGGGGCCAGGCAACAAGGGGTGACAGATGGCAGTGGCCTCAGTGAGAGTAAAGCTGGGACCAGAGCCTGCGGGCCTGGCTTCCCGGTGGGGGGCTGGGGAGGAGTGAGGGTGGAGTTTGGGCATCTTCACCAGTGGGCTTCTCCCGTGGGGAGACCCCCAGCGCTGCCCAGTCCCCCCTCCACCCCTTGTGGGTCGGTGCTCACAGCCGGGGTCCCTCCCCTCTGCTTCAGCGCTGACCCTTCTGGGCGTTTAACTGAACTGCTGGCTCCGGATGCCTTCAGTAGGTCTCTTCAAACCTCTCATGGCACGTTTATCTACTTTTCATCTGCTGTATTTTTAAACTTGTTATAATAGTTAGATATTTATACGCTGGACTTAACCTACCTCCAAAATTGGTTTTGAAGCTAAGTTAAGGCAACGTGTGTTGGCATGTAATCCTTCAGTAGCCATGTACCGGCGTGTTTTCTTTGGAGAGACCTCCTTACAGAAAGTTTGTTGCTGATTTTTCCTCCTTGGTCTTTGTGTCTGCATTCGGACAGCACCCCTTGGCCTCGGTGTGCCTGGGAATACTCTCCCTTGCTGTAAGCACATGAGTCCAGGCCCCTAAAAATCTAAAACACTCAATTTTTAAAAAGAAGACTGAAATATTCTTTTTTTAAAAAAAAAAAGAATGAAATATTCTTTAGAATGTATAATGCATCCTATCTAGAATTAAGAAAATGATTTTCACATTTGCAGTTTGGAATCATTTGCCCTGCTCCTCTGTTGGGTTTTTTTTGTTTTGTTTTTTTGTTTGTTTGTTTCTTTGGCCACACTGCTGCATGCAGGATCTTAATTCCCAACCAGGAATCGAACCATGCCCCCTGCAGTGGAAGCACAGAGTCCTAACCGCGGGACCACCAGGGAATTCCCTGCTTCTCTATTTGTTGAATCAGCAAGAATTAACTATGTTAAAATTTAACATTTTAAATGGGTAGTTTTTGGTATGTAAATTATACCTCAATAAAGTTGGTTTTTTTTTTAAATAGGAAAAGTTCTGGCCAAAACATTAAGTATAATATTCATCGTGTAGCCAAACTAAAGAGGCAGAGTTTAGATGAGAAACAATGAAGGTCTGTTTTCAGAAGTCTGCCTTGAAAGTGTGGCTCATCATAGTTATATAGGTTCATGTATTTGTGTTTGTATTCACACTTGTACCTTTTTTAAAACATGATTTTCCTTTAGAAACTCCCACCTTGACCCATGAAACCTTCAAAGCACTGAAGCCAGGTCTTTCTGCTTATGCTGACGACGTTGATAAGGTAACGGTGTTCTCTCATCTCTCTTTGCTCATCAAATTTGCCTCCTGTCGATTTGTTAAAGTGACTCTCTCTCAGATGCAGAGCCGTCCCCCCAGAGCAGCGTCTTTGCTGTGCTGACCTGGGACATTTCACTGTGTAGGACAGTCTGTGGAGGACACTGGTACCCACGGGAGGTCCCACCACCACCCCACATACACTACACGCCACACCACACACACTGCACGTATATACACATACACACCACACGCACAACCACACCACATACACACACACCACATACATAGCACACACACATACACCACATACATCACACACCTATACACACACACACAGCCACACGTATGTACACAGCCACGCCACATACACACCACACCACACATGCACAGCACACACATACATATACACCACACACACACGCCACATATATCCCCCAGCTGGCCCGCATGCCACCCAGAAGTCACGGTGTGATTTAAAAGCACAAACGCTGCAAACTTAGAAAAAGCATTATTTGAAAGTTTAACTTTTTTTTGTTTCGGTTTCTCTGATTGAAGATGACAAATGTTCACTAAAAAAATTAAAGTCAAAAAAATGTATTATGCAAAATCCACAAAACCAAATAAGTGTAAAAGAAATTTAGCTGAACTGTCAAGTGGTGACTTTGGTAAGTTGGTGGTGTTTACACTTCTGAGCTGCACGAACACAGGGCACCTGCGTTCCCAGGGGGCTCCCGAAAGCAGCCCCTCATGCAGCTGTCAGTTCCTTTGGTCCCAGCACGTCTTAAATCAGAAGCTGACGTGGCATTCTTGCCACAGATGCATCCTGATACCAGACAGTGAAGTCACGGCCTTGGTTTCTTGTAGCTTGGTTAAGAAACAAATTGAAAACAGAAATCAAAATGAGTGACTCTAGCGGTTAAACCTGATTAAATGATATATCTTGGAATAAACTCATGGGGCTTTTTATTTATTTATTTTTATAAATTTATTTATCTATCTATTTATTTATTTATTTATTTTTGGCTGCGTTGGGTCTTCATTGCTGCACGCACGCTTTCTCTTGTTGCAGAGGGAGGGAGCTACTCTTTGTTGCGGTGCGTGGCCTTCTCATTGCGGTGGCTTCTGGTTGCAGAGCACGGGCTCTAGGCACACGGGCTTCAGTAGTTGTGATGCGTGGGCTCAGTAGTTGTGGCGCGCGGGCTCTAGAGCTCAGGCTCAGTAGTTGTGGCTCCGCGGCATGTGGGATCCTCCCAGACCAGGGCTTGAACCCGTGGCCCCTGCCTTGGCAGGCGGATTCCCAACCACTGCGCCCCCAGGGAAGCCCCTCATGGGGCTTTTGAAATCTTACTTGTTCAAGCAGGCAGCACACATTCACGTGGGGTGACTTGTACAGCTTCCCAGCGGACAGCGAACCCCTCCCACTTCCTCCAGGAGGACAGTGTCCCTGGTTTCTCGCTGTCCTTCTGTGTTCTCGTCCCCTCTATTTACACGCACAGTGGAGCACGTTCACACTGTATGCGCTTCGCTCCCGGGGCTGAGCAGTGTGCCCTGGAGATCGTGCCCCGTCAGGAAGTAGAGTGCTCTGTCCTGCTGTGCATGTGCACATTGCACTTGGAGAGCCAGCCCCTCCGGAGGGCCTGTAGGTGACCTCCCACCCTTCGCTCCTCACAGTTTGGGAAAGGCTGCTCTGTGTCACCTTATGCACACTTCGTTCCCCTCACATGCGAGGGCATTGCCTGGGTGAACTCTTGGGGGGTTTCTGAGTGAGAGGCACGCGTGTCCCCCACAGACATTGCTAAACTCCCCCCAGCATCGTACCCTCCACACGCCCGGCGAGGCTTCATGGCAGTCGTCCCCCGCCCTGCCCAGCCCGCCCCCCACGGGCCCTGGTCCAGCATGGAGAGCTCAGCATTCCGGCAGGTGACGTGATTCCTCAGTGTAGCTCTTCACAGGTTTTAGTGCCGTGAGGGACCCCAGAATTCACTCATGGTGTCCAGGGGCGTCGCAGCTCGTCTGAGGCTGCCCGGGGCTGGTGGCTGGCGGGGTGCCGGCTGCCAGGCGCGTAGAACCCTGGCCCGCTCCGCTGCCGAGGGTCCGCCCCACACTCCTGCCTGCACCTCTTGAGTCTCTGTTTCTGCTGATTTGGAAAATTAGAAAAAATATATTTATAAATTAATAAAACCAAAAGGGTGGGGAGCACCTGTGACCCTGCACGCTGAGCGCAAACCCTGCTCTACCCACCATGTTCACAGAGCACCCCAGGAATTCAGGAGTTACTGGACATTGCTAAACAGGACATACCCTTTGACTTCTGGAAGGCCACCCCCTTGGTCCTCAAGGCCACAGCTGGTTTACGTCTGTTACCAGGAGAAAAGGCTCAGAAGTTACTGCGAAAGGTGAGCTCATCCAGTTACCCCGGGGCGGGTGACTTGTGATAACTGAAAACATGGAACATCAGCCCACGTCCAAGCAGGCAGACAGGCCACGGAGAAGCTCCCCAAGGAGGGGAACATGTCGAAATGTTAGCAGTGTTGCCTTCGGTGGAGGGGTTGTGGATGAACGATGCTTTCTTTCTCAGGATGTTTAAAGCTATTCATGTTTTCTAGAATGAATCTGTTTTATAAAAAGAACAAGTTCATGTTAAAAATATATTGTGCTTTTGAAGGGCTTCCTTCCATCCAAGAACTTGCCGAGTGTCTAAGGCCGTGGGACCTGAATTCTTGACATTTCGGCTCAAGACAGTCGTCCTCGTGGGAAGTGCGGGCTCCGCTCTTGGTCTGATGCTCAGATGTGACTGCTGAGGAGGCCCCTTCGTGTCTGCCCAAGCCCTGCACCTCCCCGCAGGTGGCTCTGGAGCCTGTCTTTGGCATGTGCTTGCAGGGTTCTTACCATCAGGAATCAGGGAAAGTGTTCTCAGCAAAGTAGTCCTCCTCCTCCGCACTGTTTCTGAACCTGTTAGCTGCTAAATGACAGATTGTTGCAGGTTTGTCAAGGTCCCTTATAAAAACTACTGAATACCTTCACATGCTCAAGTTGGATTGTGGGACTGAAGTTTCTATGTATCAATAATTGCTAAAAAAAAAAAAAAAAAAAGAAGTGGAGAAGGAAATAAAGCCAAACGCAGTTGCTCACCGCTTTCGCTTCCCCCGTGCCAGGTCATCTCCCAGGGACGTGCCCACCAGGCCACGTGGCGGACCAGGGCTGGGATCCGCTTTGTGGGGCTTCCCACCCCTCCTGTCCTGTCCTAAAGCAGGGCAGTGATTGGGACTGTGAGTTTACATTCTAAACGATAAAGGCTTGTCTCTCTTTACATTTAGGTGAAAGAAGTGTTTGAGGCGTCGCCATTCCTCGTAGGGGACGACTGTGTTTCCATCATGAACGGGACGGACGAAGGTAGTCGCCAGAAGCGCCATGTTGCCATGAGGCTGCCCCTCGAGGCGGGCTGCACGCAGGGCTGCTGTCAGCATGGCGCTGGGAGCCTTCCCTGGTTGGAGGCACAGACACCAAAGTGCCGGTCCCACCCCAGTCCGCAGTCTGACCGTCTCAGAGCACTGTATTCTTGGGGCCAGTGGTAGAGACAGATTCTCCTCGTGACTGGCTCCAAGCCTGGCATACATCACGTTTCTGAAAACAAATCATCTTTTCTGTTTTATTTTTTAATTAATTAATTAATTAATTAACTTGGCTGTGTTGGATCTTCTTTGCTGCGCGTGGGCTTTCTCTAGTTGCGGTGAGCGGGGGCTACTCTTCGTTGCGGTGCGTGGGCTTCTCACTGCGGTGGCTTCTCTTGTTGTGGAGCATGGGCTCTAGGCGCACAGGCTTCAGTGGTTGTGGTGCGCAGGCTCAGTAGTTGTGGCACACGGGCTCAGTAGTTGTGGCTCATGGGCTCTATAGTGCAGGCTCAGTAGTTGTGGCGCACGGGCTTAGTTGCTCCACGGCATGTGGGATCTTCCCGGACCAGGGCTCGAACCCATGTCCCCTGCATTGGCAGGCGGATTCTTAACCACTGCGCCACCAGGGAAGTCCCATCTTTTCTATTTTAAGAACATTTAGAGAGAATCCCCAGTTGCTGATGTGTTAGAACGTTGCTGTTGCATTAATTCTAAGAGAGAGTCACTTCATAAGGTTCCTTACCAGCCCCTGACTTTAAAAGTGACCTTAAGAGTTTTTTTGGGTGGAGGGAAAGGGAACATTTGTTTCTCATACCACCTCTTCCAAAAAGAGACAATTGATAAAGAGTGCGACCAAGAGATGTGACAGTTTGGCTGAGCGCTCTGATTTTTAGTGTGGTGTCTTCTAGAGCAGTCTGCCAGAAGCAGCTGGATGGTTCTATGAGTGATGCCCGTTTCTGTAGCCGATCTGGAGGCTGAGAGTAGTGAGGAAGTGGTCTCCTTGCGCTCCTGAAATCGGAAAGCTGTCATGAGTCCCCATTGCTGTTTACAGCCTCTCAGGTGATTCAGATGCTGTTTGTGACCCTCTCTTGCAGGTGTTTCTGCGTGGATCACTGTGAACTTCCTAACAGGTGGGTTCCCTTCGTCATAAAGCCAGCAGTTCACAGACACAGGTCTTTAGAGCAGGGGCCTCATTTCCACACTAAAGTAACCCCTTCGGGTTGCTGACCCGAAGTAGGGTGTTGGGATGGGTGGGGCGGGCACCGAGCTTGCAGATGCAAATGATGGAGATG
This sequence comes from Balaenoptera acutorostrata, assembly GCF_949987535.1. Taxonomy (NCBI): domain Eukaryota; kingdom Metazoa; phylum Chordata; class Mammalia; order Artiodactyla; family Balaenopteridae; genus Balaenoptera; species Balaenoptera acutorostrata. The sequence continues at coordinate 45,689,174 of NC_080078.1, forward strand.
CAGGGGGTCCTTCTCCAAAGGCTCAGCTCAGCCTCTGCTCCCACAGCAGCGTCCCCTGGCCACCGTCCTCGTTCCTGAGAGAAGCCCTGAGTCACACCAGTCAATATTGAACGTGACGCAAATGCTGATCACCTTATAATTGAAGTCCTGCTGTAGGTAGAACAGGGAACAGGTGGCGAGGAGTCATTTTTCTTAGATTACTCTCAGGATGTGGATTTTTGTCCCTTTGTTGTAAGTATGGACAAGACCAGTGTGTCTGACACATGGATGAGAAAGAAGGAAGTTTCCTGGAGGAGTTGCCGCCCGGGGATGGGGAGCCATGTCAGGTGACAGATCAGGAGCCCAGGCCCCAGGAGCACAGGTCGTCCTTCGTTCAGATGAAAGCCGCCACCGGGGCAGCTGTCCTTCACGCCCCCCAAACACACATGGACATTTTCAAGTGGCCACAGCTTCTGTCTGTCTTGTTCTTCTTTCCACGGAAGGGCCTGGCTTCTAACCTCCCCTTTTCTGCTGTTCTGTCTGTTTACTAACGGGCATTGCTGTGTGGATTTTACTCCGGGTGCTGCAGGCAGTCTGAAGACCCCCGGGAGGAGCAACGTGGGCATGCTGGACCTGGGCGGAGGGTCCACCCAGATCACCTTCCTCCCGAGATTCGAGGTAACCCGCCGCCGCCCCCAAGGTCACCTGCCCCGTGGGGGAACCTCAGCCCTGGGGGAGGTCTGTGCACTCAGCTTCTCTCCTGAGGGTCAGATCACCTGCAGTGAATGCTTCTTAGTTTGATTTTAACTCTGCCTGGAAAAAAAAAAAAAGAAATCTGGTCTTCAGCGGGGTGATAAACTAGATACTACCTGGAGACCTTGGGGCAGAGGGTGTGGGGTGGGTTCTTCCCCGCCCCCGCAAGGGCTTCCAGGGAGGGGCCGGAGTCTGACTCAGATGGGACAGAGCCGAAGGCCTTTTCAGGGTGGATGTTCTAAGGCAGGGGTCCCCAACCCCCAGGCTGCAGACTGGTAGGAACCGGGCTGCACAGCAGGAGGTGAGCGGCGGGCAGCAAGTGAAGCTTCATCTGACGCTCCCCATCGCTCGCATTACCACCTGAACCATTCCCCTGTCCGTGGAAAACTTGTCTTCCATGAAACCAGTCCCTGGTGCCAACAAGGTTGGGGACCGCTGTTCTAAGGGACACGAAAACGCTTCCAGTTGAGACTGCGTGCTGTTTTTAAAAAGTACCTTCCTCATCTGCCACTTTTTAAATTATTACTATTATTTTTAGTTTTAATGGAAGAGCCTTGGGACTTCCCTGGCGGTCCAGTGGTTAAGAGTCCACGCTTCCAGTGCAAGGGGCATGGATTCGATCCCTGGTTGGGGAACTAAGATCCCGCATGCCGCATGGCATGGCCCAAAAAATAAATAAATAAAAAGAAAACTTAGCATTAATGGAATAGCCTTAAATTTACGCATAACTCTTCTGGTTGGGCCGTATTTCCCAGAATGGGTAAATGTTACTCACAGGGAGGAAAGACACGGGACTTCCCTGGCGGTCCAGTGGTTAAGACTCCACGCTTCTACTGGAACGGGTGTGGGTTCAGTCCCTGGTTGGGGAACTAGGATCCCACATGCCTCTTGATGCAGCCAAAAAAAAAAGAGGAAAGACAAAGTGTTTCACTGCTTGCTCCAAGCTGTTTCACAGCATGTGATTTGATGAAAGGCTAATTTAATGGAATACATCTGTGCATATCCCTGTTCTTTCAAATGAATTGAGGGAGTGGGGGACAATTTTCTAGAAAGGCCAGCAGGAAAGGTGCTTTAACCCTTGTGTTCTTCCCCAGGGCACCCTTCAGACCTCCCCGCCCGGCTTCCTCACGTCCCTCCAGATGTTTAATAGGACCTACAGGCTCTACTCCTACAGGTTTGTTTTCAGGACTGAGGGTGGAGAGGTCCACCGTCCAGGCATGTGGCTCAGCTTAGCACTGCAGGCCTCCCCCAGCCTCCGCCTCCCGCCTGGGGAGTGACCAGGGTGCCGGGCCATAGACTCAGTCCCAAAATCCCTGCTGTGGACCCCCCTGCAGCCTCTTCCTCCTCCCTCCTCCCTCCCCCCTCCCTCCCGCCCTCCTTCTTTCTTCCTCTTCTTCCTCCTCCTCTTCCTTCTCCCTCCTTTTTTAATTCACCTGTAGTAAGATTACATTTCTTCTTTTGTACTTATTCTCTTCTGCCTTGGAAGAGGTTTATGGGAAAGTGGGGAAGAGCCCATAGACGGTGCAGGAATTTTCTGGGCCGTCTTTTTTGCCACGTGGCGCCTTTAACAGGTTCTTTCCGTGAGGCTCATCCACACCATAAAGGTGGGGACCTGTCTGTCGCCCTCACCGGTGTCCACAGCTCCTGGACGAGCTCCCACCAAGTAAGAGCCTTCGCTTGTTGCGCTGAGGAGCTGGATGCCCTGAACCCCACTGAGGGAGCTCCTGGAAGAAGCAGGAAGCTGCTGCCTTGCCCCGAGTTTCCTCCTTCTCCCCACATTTTGGATCCAGGCTGGTGAATGTGCTGCAGGCGGAGTTGAGGGCGGCCTCCGCTCACCTGGGTTCTCTCTCCGCAGCTACCTGGGGCTCGGCCTGATGTCGGCGCGGCTGGCGGTTCTAGGCGGCGAGGAGGGAAAGCCTGGTGAGTGGGGTACGGTGTTCAGAGCCTTCCCGGCCAACAGGACTCGGGAGCCCCAGAGGGCGCCCCCCCCCGAGACCTTGTTGGTGGGCCCCTGAAGACCTTCTCAGTTACCTTTTTTTTTTTTTTTTAACCTTTTAAATTTTATTTATTTATTTATTGATGGCTGTGTTGGGTCTTCGTTTCTGTGCGAGGGCTTTCTCCAGTTGGGGCAAGCAGGGGCCACTCCTCATCGCGGTGCGCGGGCCTCTCACTATCGCGGCCTCTCTTGTTGCGGAGCACAGGCTCCAGACGCGCAGGCTCAGTAGTTGTGGCTCACGGGCCTAGTTGCTCCGCGGCATGTGGGCTCCTCCCAGACCAGGGCTCGATCCCGTGTCCCCTGCATTGGCAGGCGGACTCTCAACCACTGCGCCACCAGGGAAGCCCTTCTCAGTTACTTTTAAAGAAAGATGCTAGTGAAGCGGTTTCTGAATCACCGAGTTGCAGGGGGTTCTTAGGAACCCAAGGAACTGGGTGTGATCGGAGTTGGCTTGTTGGTAAGGATTTACCACGGGGCGTACGGGAGGGGCTCCAAGGGGGGGCTTCAGGGGAGGTTCTGGCTCCTGAGAATGTCCCCTGTGTTCTTCTGCTCTCGAGGGGAATTGGAACGGGCTCTGCCCTCCTCCAGACATGGCATTTGGGGACGAAGCCTGTGTCTGTTCCCAGGCCCTCTCTGTGCCATCCTGCCCTGACATGCTTGGCTTGGGACAAGCCAGGCGTTGCTGGTGGGCGCTCGAGCCCCTGGGACATTCAGGGGACCACATGCCCGAGGCGAGCGGGGGCCCTGCTCTGAGGCTGCCTCGGCCTGTCCCCCCGAAGGCCTCGGTCAGACGTGAGCAAGCCCACGTGTGTTCTCGGCCACGCACACCCCCGGCCCAGCACTTCCACTGCCTCTTCCAGGGCCTGGCCGTTCTGACAGAGCGGGAATGTTCCACTGGAATTGTCTTCCACGCACATCCTGCTTCAGCTCCTTTATTTCGAATCCTGCTGTTTAACCTCATAACAGTGGCCCCTTTGTTGCAAACCAAAAATGCGTCTGCGTCTCAGAAACACCCACGACCACACTCTGGGCCAGAAAACACCTGTTAGCCAGTGGAGGACGGCAGGCACCCACTTGCCCGTCTGTGCCGGCCTCAGGGTCCTGTCCCTCGTGCACCCCGACCCAGCAGAGCGGCGGGGAGCCGTGTGTCTTCCTGTGGGGCTGTGACAGCCGCCAGAAGGGGTGCAGACCCCTCGCTGCCCCAGGGAGGCGTCTCCTGCCGTGTGAGCCGTTGTCACTCAGCAGACCACCCACTGCCCTGAGTAGCTGCAAACAGCAGTCGTCTTATCTCAGGATTGCACAGGCATCCACTCGGCGGTTCCTCTGCTGGGGTCCCCGGGGTCCTGTGAGGTGGCATTTGGGACGCGTGTCTGGCCTCTACCCCGCAGAGCAGCCTGCACTTCTCCCTGGCGGGTCAGAGGAAGGAAAGCCTCCTGAGGTCCCAAGGCCTTGTGTCCTGCACGTTCCGCTGGTGCAGGCGGGCCCAGGCCAGGATCGGGGCGGGGGGACAGGGACCCACTCGGCAGGACGCCAGCAGGCGTGTCCCCGAGGGTTGGCGTCCTGGGGCCCTGGAGGCTGCCCCCACGGGGAGCCGCTGGGGTCGTCATGAGCGTCGCCTGGACCCCCGAAGCCCCTCTGTGGCCGTGAGCTGGGAGTGGCTCTGCTGGGGCTTCTGCCTCCCGAAGCTGACTCGGGGCGCTTCCGCAAGTCCATCCCGCGGCAAAAAGGAAGCATGTTCCCTTGACCCTCCGAGGCCCTCGGCGCTGACCTGAGACACTCAGTGCTGCCGGCCTCCCCTCAGCGGGCCCCGTCTCAGCTCCAGGTGTGCCCTCACCCCACCACGGTCAGTGCTCTTCATCCGCCTCTGTCTCTTTCTGTTTCAGCTGAGGATGGAGCAGAGTTGGTCAGCCCTTGTTTGTCTCCTGGTTTCAGAGGAGAGTGGGAGCACGCTGAAGTAACGTACAGGGTTTCGGGACAGGAGGCAGGTACGGCACGTTTATCCTCCGTGGGTGGCTCGTGAGGGTCGACGGCAGCCCCTTCCCTCCGGACACCTCAGAGAAGCAGGGGGACCGTCCAGCCTCCTTCTCAGACAAGTGTGTACTTGCCCGCAAGCTGGACACGGTTCTGGAACCCCCGGCTCCTGCGGGGTCCCTGCACAGGGCTCCCTTGTCTGCCGCTCCTCCAGGGACCCCATTTCCCAGCAAGCCTCCAGTGAGGGAGGATCTGGACGTCCCTCGGCTTCGAGCAGACAGCCAGGCGCGGCTGTGGGCCTGGCAACTCTGCGGGAAATGGCTTCTCTTCCCACACCCGCTGCCTGTGCTCCGGCGAGGGCGGGAGAGGCCGCAGAGCCCCAGGCCTGTCTCACCCACAGGGTCCCGTGGCTCTGTGCTCTTTGAGTTTCTTCTAAGATGCTGAAACACTGTGTCCAGGCTGGGTATGTGGGCGTGAGGTTTGCCTCTGGTGACAGGGCTGTTGCTACTCACAGCACTTCTGACGCCAAACGTGTGGGGTTTTTCCCACAGCGGCCAGTTCTCTGGCAGCAGCAGGGTGTCCTGCGATTCACTTGGTTCCGACACTGACTTCCGGAGTCAGTGCAGCCCTCATCAGATGAGGCCCCCCCCGACCTTTGCAAGTGCTGGGCCCCCCGTTCTTATGACCAACCGGCCACAAATCAGGGGTTCCCACGGCCTCCTCCTCAAATTCAATAATTTGCTGGAAGCACTCACAGAACTCAGGGAACATGTTCCTATCACTGGTTTCTTATCAAGGACACAGCTGAGCAACAGTGAAATGGGAGAGAGGCACAAGGCAGGCGTGTGGGGAGGGCACCCGGAGCCCCCCTCTTCCCGGGAGCCCCCCTCCCCAGGAGCACCCCCCTCTCCCTGGGAGCACCCCCTGCACCCGGGAGCACCCTCCCCCCCTGGAGCACCCTCCCCCCAGGAGCACCCCCTGCACCCGGGAGCACCCTCTCCCCTGGAGCAGCACCTCCACGTGTCTCCAACCAGGAAACTCTCTGAGCCCTGTCGTGTAGGGTTTTTACGAGGCCCATGGCAGAGGGACTGATTAACTCAGTGGCTGCTGGTGACTGACTTAATCCCCAGCCCCCTGCCCACTCCCTCGGGGGTGGGGCTGAAAGTTTCAGCCCTCTAATCACCAGCTCCCATCCTGAAGCTGTTGAGGGACCCACCAGGAGTCACCTCATTAGCACAACCCAGGAGGATTGAAAGGGGCTTATTATGAATCACAAAACGCCTCTCTCACTCTCACCACTCAGGGTCTCACGAGGCTTTACAATCTCTGTGCCAGGAACCCAGGGTGGAGAACAAATGCATGTTCCTTACTATCCAGTGATAAACAGAAGGGGGCTGGGGGTGCCGGGGGGGATTGCGGTCTAAAGACGACCAGGGAAGGCCTCATGGGATGATACCTGAGACAAGACGTGAAGAAATGGGAAGTGAGCTCCAAGCCGAGGGAGCAGCACGTGCAAAGGGCCAGAGGTGGCTGCTGTGTTTAAGGAGCATGGCAGAGGTGGTGTGACGGGTCAGACGAGGGAGAGTGCAGGGAGATGAGGTCCCAGGTGCAAGGGTGCAGCTCCCAGGGCCCTGGGAGAGCTAAATGGAGCTGCCGTCAGACGTGGAGCAGGGCTGGGGCAAGACCAGAACTGGGCCCAGCTGTGGGCTGTGGGCCGTCCATGTCCACTGACTCAGTCTTGTGTTGTCGCTGTCCTTCTGAGCAAGGAGTTAGTGACCAGCCCTGTGAGCTTGGCAAGCTGCCTGCAGGCCCCAGCTTCCTCATCTGTGACAGGAGGGAGGTGCAGGCCCCACCCAGGCGGCTGGTGAGATGGGGTGGGACAGTGCACACTCGAGCTCAGCACGGGCTGGCAGGGTGAGTGTGGGATGGACCCACTGGGCTGCGTCACGGCAGCTGCAGGCGCCCAGCTGGAGGCGCGTGACCTTCAGGGTCGGGCCGCACTCTCTCCGGCCACCTTTTGTGCTCACAGTTTCTCCCCTTGGGCTGGCCGCAGCACGTGGCCCCTGAAAAGTTGCTGGTGAGCACCCCCAGGTCACAGTCACCCTGAGCTGTGTGGTCAGGCGCCCAGAGCCCACTGACCGCTGAGTCTGCTCTCCCTTCGCCCCAGCGGGGAACCTCTACCAGCTGTGTGCCCGCCGAGTGTCCGAGATCCTCCGAAACAAAGTGCACAGGACGGAGGAAGTGAAGGACGTGGATTTTTATGCCTTTTCCTACTATTATGACCTTGCTGCAAATGTGGGCCTCATAGGTAAGGGTGGGGCTCGGTTGGGCTGTGCAGGGACTTGGGTGTGGGTCCCCGGGCGGAGGGCCCGTCAGTCACATCAGGGTGATAGAAATAGAGGGAGGGCGGGGGACGTGTCACTGAGTAGAGAGTAATAGGCCCCCTTTTATAAATAAGTCAGTTCTCTGAGCCGCTCGGTGCAGGAAGGCTTCCTCGCTGTGGGTTTATTCTCCTTTCACCTGTGTGATTCTCAAACCGTCAGCTGCTGGCGCCCAGGCCAGCAGGAGGGCTCAGCCCACCCCTCAGATCGCCCTCAGGAGCCTGGGGGTATCACCCTGACCCCTCCCCAGCCCGCGGTGCCGTCAGGACAGAAGACGGTATTGTGAGTCTGGGACCGGTGCTGGTCAGACCAACTGGAAACCCTCGAGAGGGTTGTGAGGTCACTTCAGTGGGTCGTGACCGGACATGTCTTTTGATGAAATAGATTGAGGATATTAGAACGTGTTGCCCGTGGCAAGGGTGAGAACGTGAATGTCTGCAGAAAGCCGCCCTGGAGAGACCGAAGCCGTCAGGTTCCGGCTCCCTGGGGCCCGCTGGGCTACACTGTCGGGCCCAGTGTGGACGGCAGCCAGCCGGTCCAGGCGGAAGGTGACCTCTCACCCCTCACCTAGGCCCAGGCCCCTCCCTCTGGGGCACCCCAGCAGCTGCCCCTCGGCCGCCTGGTCTGCAGGCTCCCCGTAGCTGGAGCCAGGGCACCCTCGTCTGCACGCCGATGCCCAGACGTGTGGCCGCCCACGTCTGAACCCCCACCCCCAGGGTACCCCAGGCGCAGGCCCGGGGGCCTCAGTGCCGTCTCGGCTCCACGGCGCTGGTGCAGACTGGGTGCCCCGTCTCCTCCACAGATGCAGAGAAGGGAGGCAGCCTCGTGGTTGGAGACTTCGAGACTGCGGCCAAGTACGGTGAGTGGCCTGGAGGCAGGACGCTGGCCCGGGCGTGAGGCAGGCGCCGGCCCCAGAGCTCCCGGTCGGCCCCTGACTGTCGACCGGACGAGGCTTCGGGGGCGTGAGAGTGTGTAGGAGCCGCTGAGCTAGCCCAGAGAGCAGGCCCGCCGTGCCCTGGGTGGCCCGGGTGGTAGAGATGGGGTTTTTAGTCCCAGGGCTGTGAGGAACAGACCCCCTTGATTTCACTTTTTCTGACTCTTTCTCTGTGACTCGGGTGACCTCAACTCCCAAAAGTGTCCCAGCAGATTCACAATTGCCAGGGGCCCCTGCACCGCAGAGTCCAGTGTGGGGGACGGAGAGCTGTCCCCTGGGGTGTGGCCGGTGGCCGCCACTCCCCTCGCTCCTCCATGGCCGGGTGTACGGGCTGCTTGTAGATTCTGCTCTTTGGTTGCCTTTCCCAGTTGCGGGTCAAAGGGGTTAAATGCTGTATGTTTCTCCATAGAAAGACCTTCTCTCCCTCCCCTGAAAAAAGGCTTTCTTAAAATCGTTCTTGTTACCTCTGGGTTTGTCTCCCAGACACCAGCCAGAAAAGGTTCCGAGCAGAGGCTGTGGGTTGGTTTGTCGTCCCCGTCGTGAACAGGGGTGGGGTGTTCTGTGCCAGCCTGGTGGGTGATTCCAGTCCCCAGAAGGCCCAGGTCCACGCCAAGGAGAGGTGTCCGGGGTCACGGTGCAGAGATGGGGCCTGGAGGCGGGCAGTGGGCACCGGGTTGGCCTCAAGTCCCTGCCTGTGCTGTGCTCTGACCAGCAGTGAGGCCCCGGGTGGCACAGGGCCTGGCGGGGTGGGTGCCCCAGGTGGGTGGAGTCCGGCTGCCCTCGTTCCCCCACCCAGGAGCCCTTTCCCCACCAGTGTGCCGGACGGCGGAGACCCAGCCGCCGCGCAGCCCCTTCCTGTGCCTGGATCTCACCTACGTCAGCTCGCTGCTCCAAGGGCTCGGCTTCCCGGGGGACAAAGTGCTGAAGGTGGGGACTCCCCCGGTGCCCCCAGCCCCCGCCCGTCGCGAGCACATGCCCGCCTTTCACACGCACATGCTCCCTTCCACCCCCCCCCCCGCCCCTTGTCTTTTCAAGTTGACCCGGAGGATTGACAACGTGGAGACCAGCTGGGCTCTGGGGGCCACTTTTCATTACATCGACTCCCTGAGCCGACAGAAGAGCCCCACCTTGTAGCAGCCCAGCTGCCGGCCGTCCCCGTAGAAGCACTGTCTCTGCGAGAACAGGCCCCTTTGGGACCCCCAGTGTGCGGGGAGGGGGTCACGGCAGAGGCTGAGACCCTCCTCCCCGTGACCTCACAGACCGGCCCCTGGACGTGCTGGAACACGGCCCAGGCCTTGGCTCCCGGTGGGCAGTGACCAGACAGGGTAAAGGGCACAGGCCGAGGCCAGGGTGGCACAGCTGCTGTCCCCACCGTCCCATCGCAGGGCTGGGGCGGCTGGGGCACACGTCCTGTGACGGGAGTCTTGCTTTGTCCCACTGCCCCCAGCGAGAGCCCCCTGGGCTGGCGGGCCAGGCATCTCCTGCGTGGGTGTGGACTGTGACATCATCCCGACGCCGCTTCCTTGGGTCCTCGGGTGGCTCAGGGTTAGCTGGCGGGTTGGCGCTGAGACTGGAAAGAGGGGCTGGAGGAAATGCCTCTTTGTGGCCCGTGTACCCCGGCTTCTCAAAGCGGTCTAAACGTGAGCGTGAGCTGCTGTGAGGTATCTGTGTCGGTGAGTGAGTGATGTCTGTGTGGTACTGAGTGCTCGTGTAGCAGCTGTGTTCTGAGCCCAGTGGATGTATCGCTGCCCTGAGCCATTTGCAGCCAAGCGGTGTCAGTCGGGCTGAAGCCCCAGATGCACCCTCTCACGGCCCGTCCCCGCAGGCTCGCAGGATGCTGGCTGAGCTGTGCACAGGATGCTTCGTGTCCCAGGCCCGCAGCCGTTCCTGTGGCATATGCACAGTTCACGGAATAAGCTGAACCTCATGGGTTCCACTTGAAATAAAGGGTTTTCCAGGGTTTCTGCTCCTTGGATTCCTCTCGGTGAGCGCCAGCCGTGTCCCTCCACCCCAGGTGTCGGGCACCTGAGGTCCCTGTTCACCAAAGTTTAAACAAAAACCTGCCCAAGTGGGTGACATGTGATGGCAGGATTAAATCCTGTCGGTACATCCTGGGGAGACAACAGCAGAAGGACACACAGAAGCCCCCGTCGGGCCCTCCTGGCGTCCCCTGTCCGGGACTGGCCCTGTGGAGGCCCAGGCTGTTCCGGGGTCTGGCAGGGCAGAGCCCCCTTGACTGTGACTCGTGGCACTGCCGGGTGAGGATCCGGGCTCATCACCTCCGGCGGCCGTAGGGTCTGGAGCGAGCACCGAGCTCCAGGTTGCAGTGTGTTCAGCAAGGATCTGGCTTTAATCCAGGACAGTCAGAAGGGGGTCACGGGCCAGACAAAGACTGGACAGACCCCTCCCAGGGCTGCAGCGGGTCCAGAGTGACGTGACTGCTGAATAAGCCCATGTGTTAGGCCTGTGGGGACGGAGCCCTGACCCCCGAGTGGGCAGGGCCGGGAGAGGGATGCAAGTGTACAACCTGAGAAGCACTGAGCCTGCAGGACAGCCACACGGGGAGTCCCCACCCCGTCCTGGGTGTCCTGACCCAGTCTGGGTCGGGGCGTCGCCACAACCCCAACTCTAGAGGGCTGGAGGGAGGCCACCAGGATGTAAACACTGGAAACTGGAGCCAGCTGTCCTCTGCCCGGTGGTTTGCCTGAAGTATCAGTACTGGGGTAGGGGGCAGAGGTCTGCATGCGACACAGCAGGAAAAGACAGAGCAGGAAGATGCTTCCCCCAGACAGAAAGCCACGTCAGCACTAAAGCTCCAGGCTCTACTTGACAAGGACATGAAAACCAGCTCCCCTCCACCCAGTACCCCCGCCTTGGTGGGCCTCCCAGCCCCTTCCTTCCATGATACCTAACGGTTTAGATACTTAATGGACTCCAGAGGCAAGGAATCAAAAATGCATGAAGGCAGAAGTGAAAATTGATTTGGTCTGTTTATAGGTTGGTGATCTCACATCTGAAAAAATAAACAACTGGACGTTTCCCAAGAGATTCCCAAATAAGTCATGGAATGTTTTTGAGCTGAGCAGAATATGCAAGTCATTCACTGAGTGTCTTTGTGATAATGAAGTAGGCTCTTGTTTTTTAAAAATAGCCACACGTGCACATCCCAACACGTTGTGAGTGATGCACACGCGTGGGCAAGAGGCTCCCACCCACGTGCCCTGCCCGTGTGTCCCGCACCCCACCTTCCCGCCCTCACTCAGAACAGCCGCCCTGTCTGGATAACAACCCCACGGTGTCCAGCTGTTTGCAGTCCCACACCCGTGTGCGTGAGCTGGCCTGACATTGCGGACCCAACTGCAGGAACGTGCTTTATTTTGTCTTAGGGTGCTTCTTAGAAGGGTATTTTAATAAGGAATTTAAAATCTAAATTAAATTGCAGCTTAAGCTGAATGATGTTGGAGAGCCTTGGATCAACATAAATTAGAAAATAATGGAATTAAACTGATTTTTACTCCCTAATATGAAATGTACCCTCTCGATACTCAGAATAGTTCAACCTACTTCCTGTTTGTCTTCACGGGGTTAAGTATCTTGAGAAAATAGAAAATGTGCCGGGAGCTCTGTGTCTTAGGTGACTCACTGAGGCGTCCCACTGGGAGACCCTGCCCTGACTTCTGGGGTCCAGTTCCGAGAGGGTGTTGTGTGGAGCTGGGGTCTATTTTCCCTGCCCTCCTGGAGGAGGTGGACGAGTCTTAAGGGTGATATAAATGGAGTGGTTGAAGGGGTGGCCTTGCTGATCTAGGGAACCGCTGGAGGTGACAAGCACCTGTGAAGATCGGGGCCCTGGTGGGAGCAAAGTCCTTTTAAGAAGCAACACTTTTCCAGAAGACAGAGTTGTGAGACCCCTGGAGGAGTTTCGGGAAGGACTTCACTTGAAATACCCGCAAGGGTTTGCCTGCTGCTGTTATGCCACCTCATGCAGAACGGGAGCGGATTCCCCAGGCAAGACACGACATCATGTCTTGAACTGTTCTTTTCTTAATTGAGGTACAATTGACATATAACATTGTATCAGTTTAGGTGTACAACATAATGATTCCACATTTGTATATGTTGTGACGTGATCACTGATAAGTCTAGTTAACATCTGTCACCGTAAAGAGTTACAGAATTTTTTTCTTGTGATATCTACTCTCTTAGCAACTTTCAAATGTACAGTACAATATTATTAACTATGGCCACCATGCTGTACGTTACATCCCCAGGGCTTTTATTTTATAACTGAAAGTCTGTACCTTTTGATCTATTTCACCCCCACCCCCCCCACGCCTTACCTCTGGAAACCACCAGTCTGATCTCTGTTTCTGTGACTTCCGTTTTCTAGATTCCACATGTGTGATCACATAGTATCTGTCTTTCTCCGTCTGACTTATTTCACTTAGCATACTGCCCTCTAGGTCTATCCACATTGTCGCAAATGGCAAGATTTCATTCTTTTTTTGTGGCTGAATAATATTTCACATTTTTTCATCCATTCATCCAGCAATGGACACTTAGGTTGCTTCCATATCTTGGCTACTGTGAATAATGCTGCTATGAACATTGGGGTGCATGTATCTTTTCTAATTAGTGATTCCATTTCCTTTGGCTATATTTCCAGAAGTAGGATTGCTAGATCATATGGTAGTTCTACTTTCTATTTTTTAAGGAACCTCCATATTGTTTTCCACAGTGGCTGCTGCAATTTATATTCCCACCAACAGTGCACAAAGGTTCCTTTTTCTCCACATCCTTGCCAACACTTCTCTCTTGTCTTTTTGATAATAGCCATTCTGACAAGCATGAGATGATATCTTGTGGTTTTGATTTGCATTTCCCTAATGATTAGTGATGCTGTGCATCTTTTCATGTACCTGTTGGCCATCTGTATGTCTTCTTTGGGAAAATGTCTATTCAGATCCTCTGCCCATTTTTAAACAGATTGTTTTGTTTTTTGCTATTGAGTTATATGTTTGTTATGTAATTTGGATATTAGCCCCTTTTCAGATATATGATTTGTAAATATTTCCTCCCCTTCAGTAGGCTGTCTCTTTGTTTTGTTGATGGTTTGCTTTGCTCTGCAGGGCAAGAACATTTTAAATTGTGGCTGCTTTGCCAGATTTCCCTACAACTCCACTGGCAGCTCTGGTGCCTGCTTCCCAAGCCCTCATCAACACAGCCATGGCCAAGCTGTTTGCTCTGCCATTCTGTCAGGTAAAAAATGAGAACTGATAGTTTTACTAGGCACTGATCTAATTCATCTTGTGTGTGTGTCTGAGTATTTCCTTTTCTATGAAACATCTGTTCATGTCCATTGCCAATTATTCGGTAAGATTATGGTCATTTTCTTACTGATTTTAAGAGATTTTTATATATTAAGGAAATTGGCTATTGTGGTAGAATGTGTTGCACATTTTCCCCCATTTTATTATTACTTTTTGACTTTACAATATTTTTTCAATACACAATTTTACTATTTTAATGTATTTAAGTATATCTAATTGTTTGTTTGGTTTTTTTTTTTTTGGCTGTGCTGTGAGGCTTGTGGGATCTTAGTTCCCAACCAGGGCTTCAACCCAGGCCCCGGCAGTGAAAGCGCCAAGTCCTAACCATTGGACCACCAGAGAATTTCCTAACTGTATCTAATTTACTACAGTTTGATATAATTTATCTTATTTGATGCATTCTGGGGTTTGTGTCATAGTTAGAAAGGCTTCCCCAATGAGACAGTTTTAAAAGTTAACAAAACAGCTTTTTAAAAATACAGTTTTAGTTTTTACATTACTTTAAGAACCCCCCACACATGCTTTTGAATACTCTCAGGCACAGCAAATCATTGTTTCGGGGTGGATGTGATTTTTAGAACAATAGAATCATTGGAAGGCAAATATGATATTCGAACTGGGATAATACCATTTTTGGATAAAATCAAGGATGGCAATAAGATCATGAGGCAATTCCCAAAGGGAACTTTCAGAAGGGTGCAGAATCATCACAGGTCAGTAATATAGATACAGAGTCTCCCGAGGTAAGAACTGTGAAAAGCCACACTTGGGTGTGCAATTTGTGGTAAAGTTGTTTTTAAATGACTTGTTTGGAGACCATGAAATGTGAGGAGTGTTCATTCTTGTGGAGGAGACTCTGTTTTCTCCTTCTTCTCCTCCACTCACCCCTCACTAGGCTCTCAGTGCTTCACCCTGAGACCAGACATGTGGGGCTTTTCCCACCAGGCAATTCTCAGACACCAGCTGGATGCGCAGCATTCAACTCCGTTCTGACACCATCTACCTGGAGGCGGCGTCAGACCTCACAGGTTAAGGGCTCAGTCCTGCAAGACTGCCCGCCCTTCTGAGGCCCTTCTCAAGTCCAGCTAGTCAGCTGGGCTTCTGATCAACCAGCTGTAAATCAGAGGTTCCTATGACCCACTCCTGAGATTCTGCAGTTTGCTAGAGAGGCTCACAGAATTTAGGAAAACAGTTTAGTTCTTATTGCCAGTTTATCACAAAGGATACAAACCAACAGGCAGGCGGAAGAGACACGAGGGGAAGGCATCGGGGAGGGTGCAGAGCTCCCACACTCCCCGGGCGCACCACCCTCCCGACACCTCACCACCTTGGGAGCTTTCCGAACACTGTACTCTGGGGGTTTTTATGGAGGCCTCATTAACATAGGTTTGATTGATGAAGTCATTGATCTCCAGCCCCTGTCCCCACCCCAGAGGTTGGGCCTAGGAAAGGCGGAATCTCTGAGCCCTCTAATCACTTGGTTGGTTCCCCTGGCAACCAGCCCTCACCCTGTGGTTACCTAGAGGCTTTCCAAAAATCATCTCATTAATGCAAATTCAAGTATGATTGAAAGGGCTAATAGGACTGAGGACAAAAGACCAAATGCAACAAAAGATGCTCCCATTGCTCTTATGCTTAGGAAATCCCAAGGGTTCGGGGAGCTGTGAGCCAGGAGCAGGGATGAAGGCCAAACATATATTTCGTACTATAAATCATGACATCACAGGCCTGGAAAGAGGCTTTAGGTGGGTGGGGTTCCGACAGCTGTCCTCAATACTGTAAGGGTTGGAAATTCCCTGGTGGTCCAGTGGTTAGGACTCCTCGCTTTCACTGCCTAGGGCGCGGGTCCGATCCCTGGTCAGGGAACTAGGATCCTGCAATCCGCCTGCCCTCCCCCCCAAAAAATACTGTAAGGATTATCAGAGCCTGGCCCCGCCTGTGTGGCTCCAGAGACCAGAGCTCAGACTCACAGGGAAGCTGCTGATGAGGAAAGATGTCCTGAAAGAAGACGGCTCTTCGTTCACGCACGTCAGCATTCAAGGGTGCCCGAGAAGGGGTCCCTGCTGGGGGTGAGAGGTCAGAATCGGGCACCTCCAAGGCCTCTTCACACTCAAGGCCCTTGGATTCGCCTTGAAAATTATGTTGAGTTCGTGGCGGGATAAGCATACCACATGTAGCATCTCTCTATTTTGAGCTATAGTAATGACAATGGCTTGTGTTGATGGAGAGCTTACTGGGTGTCAGGCATGCAGCCAGTGATTTCATCATCACAGCAGCCATGGGCAGGTACCTGTCATCTCTGTCACGCAGCCCAGAGGCTGGGACTGTCTGAACTGAAGGTCAGTGGCTGAGGAGCTGAAGGGTCCCACTAGGACCCAGGTCTGGAGGCTTCCAAACCCCAAGCTGGTGTGCCTCCCAAGTTAAGAGTGTCTCCAGACGAAATTTTTCATCACATCAGACCTTGCATGTAGCTATTTATCAAAATCAGGTTTCTCTGCTGAAGAATCAATCATCATGATCATAATGAACATGGGATACTTTTTAATATATATATAAATTTATTTATTTTTGTCTGCATTGGGTCTTCATTGCTGCGCGGGCTTTCTCTAGTTGCAGTGAGTGGGGGCTACTCTTCATTGCGGTGCACGGCTTCTCATTGTGGTGGCTTCTCTTATTGTGGAGCACGGGCTCTAGGCACTCGGGCTTCAGTAGTTGTGGCACGCAGGCTCAGTAGTTGTGGCGCATGGGCTTAGTTGCTCCACGGCATGTGGGATCTTCCTGGACCAGGGATCAAACCCATGTCCCCTGCACTGGCAGGTGGATTCTTAACCACTGCACTACCAGGGAAGTCCAAGCATGGAATATTTAGAAAAATAGTTATAGAGTCAAGAGAAATAAAAACTAGCTCCAGGCCTGACTGCCTCTATCATTTTGACAGTCCCTGATGTCTTGCTTTTCTGTGTTATTGATTGGCGGATAGAGGTTTCTGTCTAAGAGCTTAAGTGCAGTCCTGTAAACCTCAGTGTCTGCCTCAGATCGATGTGGCTCAGAAGCAGATATCCCCCTGTAAGGCATCCTCTCCAGAGGCCTCTCTGAAGGTCAGGAGAGCACCAGAGCTGCATGTTTGTGGCACAGAACACAGGCAGTGGGATGGCTCCAAACATAACTTCCAGGGCTCGAGGTGCTCAGCACATATGGCTGGGGGTTGCGGCATGCAAACTCTTAGTTGTGGCATGTGGGATCTAGTTCCCTGATCAGGGATCGAACCCGGGCCCCCTGCACTGGGAACATGGAGGCTTAGCCACTGGACCACCAGGGAAGTCCTTCTTTTTAGTTTTTTGAGGAATCTCCATACTGTTTTCCATAGTGGCTGCACATTCCCACCAACAGTGCACAAGATTCCCTTTTCTTCACGTCCTTGCCAACACTTGTCTTTTTATGCACTTGGCCATCTGTATGTCTTCTTTGGGAAATTGTCTATTCAGATTCTCTGCTCATTTTTTAATCAGGTTGTTTGTTTTGTTTCTGTTTTTGTTTTTGCTTTGCTATTGAATTGTATGAGTTCTTTATGTATTTTTAATATTAACCCCTTATCAGATATGTGATTTGCAAATATTTTCTCCCATTCAGTAGGTTGCCTTTTCATTTTGTTGATGGTTTCCTTTGCTGTGCAGAAGCTTTTGAAAGACTTGTACACTGGAAACTATACAACATTGATGAAAGAAATTGAAGAAGACAGAAATAAATGGAAAGATATTTCATGCTTATGGATCAGAAGAATTAATATTGTTAAAATGTCCATACTACCCAAAGCAATCTACAGATTCAATGCAATCCCTATCAAAATTCTGATGGTATTTTTCACAGAAATAGAACAGTCCTAAAATTTGTGTGGAGTCACAAAAGACCCTGAAAAACCAAAGCAATCTTGAGAAAGAAGAACAAAGATGGAGGCATCATGCACCCTGCTTTCAAACTATATTGCAGAGCTATAATAATCAAAACAGACACATAGATCAATGGACCAGAATAGCAAGCCCAAAAATAAACCCATGCATATATGGTCAATTAATTTACAACTAAGCAGTCAAGAATATACAATGGGGGAAAGGACAGTCCCTTCAATAAATGGTGCTGGAAAAACTGGACAACCACATACAAAAGAAAGAAACTGGACCACAATCTTACACCATACACATAAATTAATTCAAAATGGGTTAAAGACTTGAATGTGAGACCTGAAACTGTAAAACTCCTAGAAGAAAACATAGGTAGAAACTCCTTGACATCAGTCTTGGCAATAATTTTTTTTTTTTAATCTGACTCCAAAAGCAAAGGCCATAAAAGCAAAAATAAACACTAAACACTAAAGAGCTTCTGCACAGCAAAGGCACCGTCAACAAATTGAAAAGGCAACCCTTAGATTTTTTCAGTCTCCTCATGGTCTCCCCTCAGGCCTGTAGGCTGAGAGAAGATTCTCTCCCTGGGGCAGGCGGAGGGTCAGGTCTGCTCCTTCCTGGTGAAGCCCTGGGTACTGCAGGGGCTGGGCTCATGGGGAGGGGTCCTCGACTGCCTACTGAGTCACAAAATGTTGCCTAAAAGAAAGCAGGAGAATTGAAAATCCGGAGAACAGGGACACTGACCTTCCCTCTCTGCCCCCCAAATTTCCTGTGGAGCCAAATATCCTCTCGTTTTCCCAGTGGGAGTTCCTGGTAGGACTCCACCCAAACCAAACAGCAAGGCTAAAGGGTTAGCAAAGCAAATAGGCTTTCGGCAAGAAGACTTCCTTCACTTCTCTCTTGGATGGACCCTTCATACTCAGCTCAAAGCTTCAGCTGGAATGTCTCTGAACAAAATGAACCTCAGGAGGAACTCAGTGTTGCTTCCTAGAGGCTTGGATTTGCAAAGGCTTCCTGTTTGATGGAGGCTGTTTTTGGTACTTAAGCTCTTTCTAGCTTTTACTTCTGACCTAGTGAGTTTTTTTTTTTTTAAAGAATATCTTTATAGAGGTATTTTCATATAGTAAAATGCACAGATCTTAAGAATAGAGTTCAAACCACTGTGACAGATACACTCATGTAGCCCATATCCCTATTCTGTCACCCCAGAAACTCCCCAGACAATCCCCCTACCCTTGGCCCCTGGGGGACTGGTCTGAATTCCATCACAACACATTACTTTTGCCAATTCTGGAACTTCATGTCAATAAAATTGTACAATATGTGCTCTTTTGTGTCTGGCCTTCCACTCGGCATAATATTTGTGAGATTCACCGGTGTCATTCCTTTTTATGGTTGAGTTAGTATTCCACTATTTCAATATCCTACTTTGTTTCTTCACTTTCCTGTTGATAGTCACCTGGGCTGTTTCCAGTTCGGGGCATTAGTGATAAGGCTCCTGTGAACATCCTTGCACAAGTTGTTTTGTGGGCATAGGTGTTTATTTATCTTGGATGAATACCTAAAAGTAGAATGGCTGGGCCACGTAGTAAGTGTATGTTTAACTATTGACTATTTTATTATAAGAAACTGCCACACTGTTTCCAACATGGCTGTAATGGTTACACTCCCTTGAGCAGCACTCCACCGCCTCACCACCACTCTGTGCTGTTGGTCACTTTCTTTTTTTCTTTCTTTTTTTTAAAGGCTGCTTTTTTTTTTTTTAAGAGCATTTATTTATTTATTTAGTTAGTTAGTTTATTTTTGGCTGTGTTGGGTCTTAGTTGTGGCACGCGGGATCTCTGTTGAGGCACACGGGATCTTTCCTTGTGGCATGCGGGCTCTTCCTTGCGGTGCGCGGGCTCCTCTCTAGTGTGGCGCATGGGTTCCAGAGCGTGTGGGCTCTGTAGTTTGCAGCATGCAGGCTCTCTTATTGAGGCGTGCGAGCTCAGCAGTTGTGGCGCGCAGGCTTAGTTGCCACGTGGCATGTGGGATCTTACTTCCCTGACCAGGGATCGAACCTGCGTCCCCTGCATTGGAAAGCGGATTCTTTACCACTGGACCACCAGGGAAGTCCCTGTCAGTCACTTTCATGTTGACCATTGTATGTATCAGGTAAGTCCTGCTGCCCGCTGGGGTTTTAATGTGTGTTTTCCCAATGTGATCTAGTGAATTTTAAAGAGGCTTCAAGGGCTTCCCTGGTGGCGCAGTGGTTGAGAGTCTGCCTGCTAATGCAGGGGACACGGGTTCGAGCCCTGGTCTGGGAGGATCCCACATGCCACGGAGCAGCTGGGCCCGTGAGCCACAATTGCTGAGCCTGCGCGTCTGGAGCCTGTGCCCCGCGATGGGAGGGGCCGCGATAGAGAGGGGCCCGCGCACCGCGATGAAGAGCGGTCCCCGCACCACGATGAAGAGTGGCCCCCGCTTGCCGCAACTGGAGAAAGCCCTCGCACGAGAACCGAAGACCCAACACAGCCAAAAATAAATAAATAAATAAATAAGAAAATCCTTTAAAAAAATAAATAAATAAAATAAAATAAAGAGGCTTCAAGAATTCTGCCCAGGCCAGCCACCTCCCACACCTCAGTCCACCCTTGTCTGGCATGCGGCACCTAGAACCGTGGGGATTCGCTCTATTTGGAGTACTGCGAGTGTGAGGCAGTGCTGGGGACATGGGGCCCTCCCCCAGGAGCGTACACTCCAGGTCAGGGGCAGCAACCTCTGTAAGGGGCGGATTCAGGCCATACAGTCTCTGTCACGATGCTCAGCTCTGCCATGGATGTGTGAAAGCAGCCCTAGAGAAAATAGAAAGGAATGAGTGTAGCTGTATTTGTAGACACTGAAATTTGGATTTCATGTAATTTTCGTACATCATGAATTATTCTTCTTTTCACTTGTTTCAATCATTTAAAAATGTAGGGCTTCCCTGGTGGCACAGTGGTTAAGAATCCACCTGCCAATGCAGGGGACACGGGTTCGAGCCCTGGTCCGGGAAGATCCCACATGCCACGGAGCAACTAAGCCCGTGCGCCACAACTACTGAGCCTGTGCTCTAGAGCCCATGAGCCACAACTACTGAGCCCACATGCCACAAATACTGAGCCCGCATGCCTAGAGCCCTTGCTCTGCAACAAGAGAAGCCACCACAATGAGAAGCCCACGCACCACAACGAAGAGTAGTCCCTGCTCACCACAACTAGAGAAAGTCCGCACGCAGCAACAAAGACCCAACGCAGCCAAAAATAAATAAATAAAATAAATAAATTTATTTAAAAAAATAAAAAATAAAAATGTAGACAGCGTTCCTAACTTGAGGGCCATATAAAAACAGGTGGTGGGCCAGCCTGGGCTGAGGGTGGGCAGAGGCAGCCCCCTGAGATGCAGCTTGAAACCAGGCTGCAAATCCACCCCTCCAGTGAGGGACTCCCCAGGGGTGAGGGCTGCAGAGGGCAAGATCCAGACCAGGGAGGCCTGTGGATGTTGGTTGTGTGTCCTTTGCAGCCCCTCACAGCCCCACAGCCTCCACAGTTCGGGAGCTCCTTCTCTCTCCCCACCCCCAGCTCTCTCACTGACCCTGGCTCTGACCACTTCCCCTTCTGCCTGGTCCCTTTGGGATGGGACACATGAGAATGCCTGCCCGCTGCAGTTGGGTGCCTGCCTTCACCTGTCCCCTCTAGCCCCCCAGGCCCAGCCTGAGGACCTGCTAGGGAGGGCCTGAGAGTGGTTTAGCAAGCTTACCTGGCTGGGGTTGTGGTTTGCAGGAGCTGTGCTGGGCTCAGCCCTCTGCTGAGGGGCTGTCCAGTCTGCAGCCTGGGTAGGATGGTTCTGGGGAGTGTCTGGGAGGCAGGGGAGCCCATGAGGAAACTACCACAGGAATCCCAGCAAGAGGACCCAAAAGAGCAGCTAAGGACGGACTAGATACATAGGGAATGAAATGGCTGGAGGACCCAGACTTCCTCTTGGAGGACCGGCTCCTGAGAGAGAGCCCTTGGGAGCTTGGGAGAGAAGGCAGGCCCACCAGGCCTGATGTTATTGGCACTGGATCTGGGAGCAAGCAGGAAGGCTTTGGCCTAAAGAAGGATCTGGAGCCCCGTTGCGTGTGGAGGGAGGGCAAGGAAACAGGATGAGCTGTGGAGAAAGATGGTGGAAGGCCCTGGGCCGCACCTATGACCCACCCCACCACTGGGCCCTGCCCCAGGACCACACCCACAGACGCTCCCCACGTGGGGTAGCTGCCACGTGTGCAGTGATGAGCTTGCACACCACATGTAATCAGAGCTTTTCCAGATGCCACGGATTCACCCACTTCCCCTCCCTGCCCCTCCCCTCCCAGCTATGTCCACCTCTAAGGCTCAGCACCATCCTAGGTCTGCAGGCCCAGAGACTGGCCAGTCTTAGAAACTCACGTGAGTGGAATCCTTCAGGCTGTGCTCTTTAGCGCTGCCTACTCTCACTCAGCATTGTTCGTCTGCGTATTGGATGTGGTCGATCATTCTCACGGCTGGGGACTATGCAACTGTGGGAATATGCCACAGTTTATTTATCAGTCCAGCAATGATGGGCATTTGCGTGGTTTCCAGTTTGGGACTGTTTTGAATATTTGAATATTATGAGCATTTCTGTACATGCCTTTTGGTTGGTTTAAGCATTCATTTCTGTTGGGTATTTTCTTTGGACTAGAATTGCTGGGTCAGAAGTAGGTGTTTAGCTTCAGTGAATACTGCCAGTTTTTCAATGTTAAACCAACCTGTAAGGACTCTCCTTGATGCAGAGACCCCAGAGGCCAAGATAGGATCAGGGAGGAGCAGTGGGAGCAACCCTGAAGCCAGGGACCCGAAGACGGCCCTGGGGAACAGCAGCGGTGGTGCTAGTGGGTGTAGACCGGAGGGTTGCTGGTGAGAGTGAGCAAGAGGGCCCCAGAAGAGGACCTGCAGGTAGGAACCAGGTGAGCAGCTTTAGGGAGGGGGAGGAGCAGGAGGAGACACTGTCTCAGGGAGTGGACATGAAGAGGGTTGCTGGCAGAATGGGCCACAAGCCCAGGACCTCATCCTCAGCTCTGCAAGTTGAGAAACTCCGCAATACTCCTTCACCCAGGGGTAGGTGCACGGCCCCTCCAGGAGGCCCCTCCCACCCCGCGACCCCGCCTTTCCTCAGGCCCCGCCCCTCATTTGGTCCGGCGCAGCGCGCAGGCGCACCCTCAGCACCTCCCTTCCTCGCCGCCGCAGCGCAGTGCGCAGGCGCGGCCTGGCAGCCGGCGAAGCTGCAGCATCCTCCGTGCGGGCGTGTCCCCGCGGCTCATCTTGCCCTCCTCGTCCTCGTCCTCCTCGGACTGCCGGCGCGATGGCGAAGCCGCTGACGGACGGCGAGAGGCGGAAGCAGATCAGCGTGCGCGGGCTGGCGGGGCTGGGCGACGTGGCCGAGGTGCGGAAGAGCTTCAACCGGCACCTGCACTTCACGCTCGTCAAGGACCGCAACGTGGCCACGCGCCGCGACTACTACCTGGCGCTGGCGCACACGGTGCGAGACCACCTGGTGGGCCGCTGGATCCGCACGCAGCAGCACTACTACGAGCGCGACCCCAAGGTGAGGCGGCACCGGGGTGGGGAGAGACCCCCGGTGAGGAGGGACCTTCCCCCGAGATGGGGAGAGACCGCCCTCCGGGTGGGGAGGGACCCCCGGTGAGGAGAGACCCCTCCCAAGGTGAAGAGAGCCCTCTGAGATGGGGAGCGACCCCCCCTCCCCCTAGTTGAGGAGAGACCACCGGGTGAGGCATCCCCGCACACGGCGTCGCCTAACCCTAACCTCCCGTACTGGGTGGCCTGGAGCCCTGCGGTTGGGGCCTGCTGTCCGGGCGGGCAGAGATGGGGGGCGTCACTGGGAAGCCTGCTGAGGAGAAGGAGCCCGCAGTGATGGGCTCTGCCTTCCAGGCGCTCACACCTACCTTGAAGAGCTTCACTTAGCTTAAGGTTGGCCGACGTTAAGGAATTGTTTATTCTTTTTACATTTTACACGCATGTAGGTTTATGGTTGAAAAGTACAAAATACACGAGAGAAAATTTGGTTATCACCTCCGTTATTAACTGTGTTAAGCTATAGGTGCATGTCCTTCTACACCTTTTCCTGTTCTTGAATATATATGCACACTTTTAAAAAGCATGTTGTATATACAATTTTGTGGCTCTTCTGTTTCATTCATCAACATTTGTAGCTTTTTTAGCAGCTTTCCAAGTCAGTAAATATGATTCTCCAAACTGGTAGTTTTCAGTTTGATGGGTATGGGCTTGGCCAGGCCCCTGCTACCAGTTTTGTTTGTTTGGTTTTTTGTTTTTGTTTTTTTCCTCTTGACCATGGAGAGTTTTATCCTTTCTACTATACTAATGTAGAGTGAAAACTGGTGAGGAAAGGACACACTTGCAGGCCTGAAGCCAATTTGCAAGGATTTGACTTGCAGTGTACACCTGAGCACTGGGCAGTTGCTTTGTTGATAGTAATTTACAGTATTTTTGTAGGGCGTTAAATGTTTAATAATTGCTAAGTCTGAGATTGGTTGCTTTTCCAAACTTATTCTGGGGCACTCTTTTTTTCTAAAAGAGAGGTGGTAAGAAGGACAGATTTGTTAGCATACCAACTAGGATCTTCATATTTAGTATGCAAGACAGTGAAGAAAGAAGTGGCACCAAATGGCAGAAACAGGTTATTTCAACAAGGGCTTGGGATGACTTTGCCAGGGAAACTGGCCAACAGGCAGTGGCTCCCCCAGAATTCCCTGCTGATGGCAGAGCTCTGATTTGCAATATCATTGTTATTCATGTAGCAGGTGACAAGGTACATCTCTGACAGCACATTCAAGGGTATTTCCCTGCAGCTGGACCAGAACACACCGAAACACCGTGGGGTCCCATTAGAGTGTTCATCTATATTTAGATCCTGAAAAGGCTAGTGATGGGCTCAGGGATTACGGAAATAACCTTTCATGAACAGGATTAAATCCCTCTAACAAAACAGGTTTGCTGATCCTCACTGATTGCTATGTGGCTATAGGTGTAAACCTTTCTCTTCTTTAAAGCCACACAGCCTGTAAATGGAAGGTTGTTTGCTTGTCCTGGATAGGAAGGTCATTTGAAAGTGGAAACTTGGAATTTGAGTGCTTCAGTCTGGCTAATTCATGTTGAAAATAAGCTCATCATCTCCTTTTTCTGCAAAAGTTACATGTTTGCTTGTAACGGACAAGAAACAAGCCCCAGGAGGATCAGAGCTGAGAGGACATGGAAGGTCTCCCAGTAATAATCCTGCAGAGCCACATCCCCAGCCTAAGAACGGCTTCAAGGATGTGTACCACTGCACTGCAGACTTAGGCAGCCTGACGATCTAAACAATAAGTTAAAGTGCTTTTATTTAATATTTTAATTTACTTTAAAACAGTTATGCAAGTCCTTGTGATTATTGGAGAAAAAATTAGAAAACACAGATAAGCCAAAAGGAAAAAATTAACTGTAATCTCACCACCTAGTGGTAGCACTGTAAATGCTACAAACATCTTGTGTTCCACATCTCTTTTTCTGTGCAGGTAGAAACATTTGTTTTTATTACACAAAATAGTATAGTGCTGTGCTGCACCTATTGTTTCATAACTCTCAAGCACTCTATTTTTGGTAATAGTAGAAACAGTTGAAGCTCAGTGCTCAGAGGAAGAGTTTTCAAGTAAGCTGCCTGGCAAATCAGCAAGTCAAAGAATCTGGCTAAAATTAAGAAGTCTGCTCTTGGCAGGAGGCAGGCTTAGTTCTAAAGACGGCTCCAGGAGTCTCTGAAGTGATGGCAAGGTCAGGACTCCACTGCAAACTCAGGGACGGAAAAGAGCTGGGTGGTGAGGGATGGCTCACACAAATCCAGGCTCCTCAAGTCCTGGCTTTACCATTTGGCCTGTTTGACCCTTGAGCTTGGGTGGATTTCTTAACCTTTCTTGGCCTCAGTTTCTTCATCTTTAAAATAAGGAAGGTCAAGCTAGGTAATCCATCCCTGAGTACCTTGCCGTTCTAAAACATTGTAGCTTTGTGTTTGCTGATAAAATGTTTCCAGTTTATATTAACATTCCATCCAAAAAGAATTTGAGAATGCTTAAGCAAGATATGCTGCAAAAGTTTCAACTTCATAGAAGACCTCAAAGAGAAAGTTGGGGCAAGACAGTAAGGGTAGGAAGGTGGGTTAAGTTCAGATGCATGGTCAGGACACAAAATGCAGATGTAAGTTCTGGCAACCAAAGCAGATTGCAAATCATGCCCAGTTATGGGAGTCATGGAATCTCTGCAGTAAATTCTAGAATGAGCAGGTGCGAGATTTCTTCCATGGGTCTTTAAAGCAGACATTGTACGATGTGGACAGCTGGCCTGATTGCATCCCTGCAGTGGATGGACTGGCCAGTTTACCATGGCTCTTCCCCATGAGCTCTTGGCATAACCATACTGGTGGACTAAGGAAAGGAGCTCTACCACTGGGTCCAAACTGCTGTCCTAAATATTTCTAGTAAGATAATCATGATGAATACAATTAATCTTATGGTTTGGCTGGATCTGGGAGTTAAAGGAAGATGATCTAGAGCAGTTTTTTGTTGCCTTGGCTGCACACAACGCCTACTTCTGAAATTTTGTTTTAATTAGGCAGGAGTGGGTCCAGCGCTGGGATCTTTTTGACCCACTTAACTGTTCTGATGTGTTTGCCCTCATCTGTGTGAAGTTGACCTTGTATCCCATGGGCAAGCTTCCCTGATAGCAGAGAGCTCAGTTACTTTCTCTGGCCAGAAGCTGGGGTGGGGCAGATGTTTCGTGTTGCTGATTACCCTGACAGCTTGCCAAATGGAAGGTAGGCTGAAGCCGTCATTTATGAGATTAGGAAGCTTTGGGTGTGTGCCGTGATTTTTCTTAGAAGACAGTCTAGCCTCTGCTCCTGCAGGCTGTGATGGTTAATTTTGTGTGCCAACTTGGCTGGGCTATGGTGCCCAGATATTTGGTCAAATATTATTCTGGTTATTTGTGTGAAGGTGTTTTCTAGATGAGATTAGCATTAAAGTCAGTGGATTTTGAGGAGAGTAGATTACCCTCCGTAATGTAGATGGGCCTCTAATCAGTTGAAGGCCTGAACAGAACAAAGACTGATACCCCCACCATACCCACCTCCCCTCTCTTCCTCTCTGCATCCCTCCCCAGCCAGAAGGAATTTTCCGGCAGAAGGCTTTTGGACTCCAAATGCCGCTCCTTCTTGGGTCTTCAGCCTGCAGGCTCACCCCAGCAGATTTTGGTCTTGGACCCCCATGATTATGTGACCCAATTCCTTAAAATAAATCTCTGTGTATATATCCTGTTGATTCTGTTTCTCTGGGGAACCCTGACTTATACCCAGGTGCTGTGGATGGCTAACCCTTTGTATCTTTATGAAATATTGTAACTGATCTCATTTCTGCATCCTAGCCCTTTATAGATGATTTTTTAAACGTTTATTTTATGTGATTTCAGACTTTTACAAGTTGCAAGAATGTTACAAAGGATTCCCATATGCTCTTTATCTGGATTCCCCAAACATGAAACATTTTTAACACGTTTGTTATGTCTTTCTCTCTGTATAAATACATTTTTTCTGTGAACCATTTGAAAGTAAGTTTTAGGCTTGATACCCCTTTCCCCCTGAAAACTCAAATGTGTGACTCGGAAGATCAAGGAGATTCCCTTATACCACCAGAGCGTTTGGAAAAAACTCAGGGTGTTCACACCAACACGGTGTTGTCACCTGCAGACCTTACTCAGCTTTGTCAGCTGTGCCACTGATAAGAAATACAAGGAAGAAAACTGAGAGAACTTTACACATCTTTCCATATACCTCCTTTTTCCCTGCCCATTAAACAGAGCAGGCTGTAACCCATATGGAAACCCACACATTTTAAGACATGAAGCAGGTAAACAGCAGGCAACAGATAGCTGGCTCTTTTCTACCTTGTAGAGAATGGGGCTCTTAGGATATGGTGAAGGGAAGAGAAATGAACACAGAAATTTAGAAAGGTAATTGGACAACTGAAAAATATGGTTAAATTTCCTCTAAGATCAGGGACAAGACAAGGTTGCCCACTCTCACCACTATTATTCAACATAGTTTTGGAAGTTTTAGCCACAGCAGTCAGAGAAGAAAAAGAAATAAACGGACTCCAAATTGGAAAAGAAGAAGTAAAACTGTCACTGTTTGCAGATGACATGATACTATACATAGAGAATCCTAAAGATGCTACCAGAAAACTACTAAAGCTAATCAGTGAATTTGGTAGAGTAGCAGGATACAAAATTAATGCACAGAAATCGCTTGCATTCCTATACACTAATGATGAAAAATCTGAAAGAGAAATTAAGGAAACACTACTATTTACCATTGCAACAAAAAGAATAAAATATCTAGGAATAAACCTACCTAAGGAGACAAAAGACCTGTATGCAGAAAACTATAAGACACTGATGAAAGAAATTAAAGATGATACAAACAGATAGAGAGATATACCATGTTCTTGGATTGGAAGAATCAACATTGTGAAAATGACTATACTACCCAAAGCAATCTACAGATTCAATGCAATCCCTATCAAACTACCAATGGCATTTTTCACAGAACTAGAACAAAAAAATTCACCATTTGTATGGAAACACAAAAGACCCCGAAGAGCCAAAGCAATCTTGAGAAAGAAAAACAGAGCTCGAGGAATCAGTCTCCCTGACTTCAGACTATACTACAAAGCTACAGTAATCAAGACAGTATGGTACTGGCACAAAAACAGAATTATAGATCAATGGAACAGGATAGAAAGCCCAGAGATAAACCCATGCACCTATGGTCACCTTATCTTTGATAAAGGAGGCAAAAGTATACAATGGAGGAAAGACAGCCTCTTCAATAAGTGGTGCTGGGAAAACTGGGCAGGTACATGTAAAAGAATGAAATTAGAACACTTCTAACACCATACACAAAAATAAACTCAAAATGGATTAAAGACCTAAATGTAAGACCAGACACTATCAAATTCTTAGAGGAAAACATAGGCAGAACACTCTATGACATAAATCACAGCAAGATCCTTTTTGACCCACCTCCTAGAGAAATAGAAACAAAAACAAAAATAAACAAATGGGACCTAATGAAACTTAAAAGCTTTTGCACAGCAAAGGAAACCATAAACAAGACGAAAAGGCAACCCTCAGAATGGGAGAAAATATTTGCAAACGAAGCAGCTGACCAAGGATTAATCTCCAAAACATACAAGCAGCTTATGCAGCTCAATATCAAAAAAACAAAGAACCCAATCAAAAAATGGGCAGAAGACCTAAATAGACATTCCTCCAAAGAAGATATACAGATTGCCAACAAACACATGAAAAGATGCTCCACATCACTAATCATTAGAGAAATGCAAATCAAAACTACCATGAGGTATCACCTCACACCAGTCAGAATGGCCATCATTAAAAAATCTACAAACAATAAATGCTGGAGAGGGTGTGGACAAAAGGGAACCCTCTTGCACTGTTGGTGGGAATGTAAATTGATACAGCCACTATGGAGAACAGTATGGAGGTTCCTTAAAAAACTAAAAATAGAACTACCACATGACCCAGCAATCCCACTACTGGGCATATACCCTGAGAAAACCATAATTCAGAAAGAGGCATATACCACAATGTTCACTGCAGCACTGTTTACAATAGCCAGGACATGGAAGCAACCTAAGTGTCCATCAACAGATGAATGGATAAAGAAGATGTGGCACATATATGCAATGGAATATTACTCGGCCATGAAAAGAACTGAAATTGAGTTATTTGTAGTGAGGTGGATGGACCTAGAGTCAGTCATACAGAGTGAAATAAGTCAAAGAGAAAAACAAATACCGTATGCTAACACATATATATGGAATCTAAAAAAAAAAAAGAAGATTCTGATGAACCTAGGGGCAGGACAGGGATAAAGACGCAGATGTAGAGAATGGACTTGAGGACACTGGGAGGGAGAAGGGTAATCTGGGACAAAGTGAGAGAGCAACATTGACATATATATACTACCAAATGTAAAATAGATAGCTAGTCGGAAGCAGCTGCATAGCACAGGGAGATCAGCTCAGTGCTTTGCAACCACCTAGAGGGGTGGGATAAGGAGGGTGGGAGGGAGACACAAGAGGGAGGGGATGTGGGGATATATGTATACATATAGCTGATTCACTTTGTTATACAGCAGAAAGTAACACAACATTGTAAAGCAATTATACTCCAATAAAGATGTTAAAAAAAAAAAAGTCTGGTTAACAATGCCTTCGACAGGATCTTCTGGAGTAGGAATTATATGTAATTTCAGTTTTAGCTGAGTGTCTTTTCTCAGCCTTGAAACACCATTTTTTTTTTAAAGGTGAAAGTAGCTCTGTTGAGAACACTGACTTATAACACTGAGTCACGAGTGTAGTTTGACATGGTCCAGATCACTTACTCTAAATTGATTAGGCTCTGGCTATCTGTCAGGGACAAGGGGGCCTCCATGATTATCTGGCTCTGGGATGGGGTGAGTAGACGCTTTGTAGAGCTTAACGGCACATAAGGTGGAAGGCAGAGGACTGTGACACTGACGTCGTGTAGCACAAAGTGAATTTGTTTCCTGCAGAACTAAGTGATCTCTGAGTGTAAAATCCCTGTAGATTTTACAGGGATAAAATACTGTAATTTTATCATATTTTACATTTTCCAAGTTGACTTTGTGCAAACAGACCTGTGTTCTACTCCTAGGTACCAGTACCTAAAATAAAGAACGAAATTCATGGTCCACATTGAGACACGACCCACCAGTTAGGGGAAGCCAAGGTTCCCTGGCAGTTTGCTCTGAAAGAAAGTACGAGTGTGACTTCATAGGTTGGGCCTTAAGAGGTGTGGTAGATAATGCTCAGCATCCTTACACAAGCACAGTAGTGGTTTTATAAAGCTCTTTCCTCCAAAAAGCCCCTCAGACGCAGTGGCGTGTACGCGGGGACATGCTCAGTGAGGACAGGCGTGGAAGGGCCCCTCCCCCCAGCAGCCCTCCTCTCGCTGAGCTGCTCGGGCAGGGCGGCAGGCTGGAGGTGGCCTCAGTGCCTTTGTAGAGGCTGGGGGGCCCACCGGAGCTGACTTCTGTGTTGGGTCAGTGCTCAGTGTCCCTGTGTCATGTCAGGGCCCGCTCTGTCTGGCGGGAGCCACTCTGTGCTGCGAGAGGGCAGCTCGTGGGCTAAGACGCCACTGCGGCACCGACAGGATCTGATAGACAAGAGGAGTGAGGCTGCGTGTTCCTGGCGCAGGCGGACACCTTCCTGGCCGGATCTGCCTGTAGAATCAGGTTCTTGCTGGTGGTGAAGTCGATTGCCCCAGTCTGTGCTTCGATGCCCTGAGTGTTGAAAGTTCTTTCTTTCCTTTTCCTGCAGGGTGTTCAGACCCTTCTGTTAAACAAGGACTCTAAACACACTTTTAGGAGAGGGAAAAGAAATTGGAGGTCTCTGAAAGTCCAATTCTGTGTATTAATCTTGGTTGTATAGAGAGCAAAATGAGGCTCTACCTATTGACATTAAACTCCATTTTCACAGAGTTCATTAACTCCTAAGATTCTTTAGGAGATTAATATGTTGTATAATATTTGTGTTGATCATATTTTCATCTGTGTCGAAGAGCTTTGTTTATGCTTTTCTGTGATGTAACCTGTTGGTGTGGGCTTTGCATGTAATAAATAAACTCAATTTATAAAAAAATTAAGGCTGCCTCTAGGCCATTTAACACTTGTTACAGCCATATTGCAAAGAAGGGACTGCAAGAAAGATCAGTGACCTAGTTCAGGCCTGCAGACGGCCCCCCAGAGCTGTGTGGCAAGGTTAAGGGATCCCTGCTGTTCTCAGGCTCAAGCAGGTGAACATCTGGTTCTCGATTGGCACCCCTGAGCCAGGAAGCCCTGTCCAAGGTTGCACAGATGGTACCGAGGAGGCTGGAGGGGCTGGAGAGGTAGGAAGGGGCTGGGCTGGGCCTGCGATGGCCTTGGGCCTGCAGCAGCAGAGTTTGGGCCCGGCAAGGAGCTGGCCCTTTGCAGGTGGTTTTTTCCCAGAATTGTCACCCTGTTCTTTAGGTTCCACACCCCTCCCTGAAAATCTGGCCAGGTGAGGGGACCAGCATTGCCGAGTCCCAGGTAGGCATGGTGCTATCAGAGACATAAAGTGACCAGGTCGCCCCACCGGCCGCTGCAGGAGCCGGGATGGGACCCAGTCCGCGTGGTTCAAAATCTGTTCATGTCATTGGCCGGCTTCTCAAGCGCCTTCTTCAGTTTGATGGTTTCACGCTGAACCATCTTAAGGAAACTGGGGAAAACAAAATCAATATATGTGAGGAAACAATAAAAGTTCTCAAGTCACACAGACAAAAACAGCAACAGAAAACAAGGCACAGACCCTGAGTCCAGAGCTCCAGCCAAGCACAGCCTGCAGCGGTGCCTGGCGCAGAGCTGACCGTGGTCGGTCCTTTCTGAGTGGGCAGTGCTGGGCGGCCCCTGGGTGGCATGCTGCTCCTGCTGCCCTCTTGTACAGGATGCCGCAGGAGGCTGCCCGGGCAGGTTTACAGAACTAAATACACAGCTGAACCCTGGACACCCAATGTTGAACTTGGGAGGAAAATGAAAGAGATTCAGAGGCTTTAAGACTGGGCCCAACATTTTATCCCTCAGCACCCATCTCTTAGAAAAAGAGATAATCGAGCTATTTTCATAGTGCTAGTTAAAAGTTGGAAACTTTAGCAGAAAGATTGAACTACAACTTTTAAAATACATACTTAAAGGCAAAATAAAAACATCTTGATCATATGTCTGACATGCCAACTTTTTTTTTTTATAATATTTATTTATTTTTGGCTGTGTTGGGTCTTAGTTGCGGCACTCAGGATCTCTCATTGTGGTGCTCAGACTTCTCTCTAGTTGTGGTGCGCAGGTTCCAGAGTGCATGGGTTCAGTAGTTGCAGCGCATGGGCTTAGTTGCCCCGCAGCATGTGGGATCTTAGTTCCCCGACCAGGGATCGAACCTGCGTCTCGTGTACTGGAAGGCGGATTCTTTTTTTTTTTTTTTTTTTAATAAA
This sequence comes from Balaenoptera acutorostrata, assembly GCF_949987535.1. Classification (NCBI taxonomy): domain Eukaryota; kingdom Metazoa; phylum Chordata; class Mammalia; order Artiodactyla; family Balaenopteridae; genus Balaenoptera; species Balaenoptera acutorostrata. Next base: position 45,721,599 of record NC_080078.1, read on the forward strand.
TTTATTTATTTTTGGCTGCTTTGGGTCTTCGTTGCTGCACATGGGCTTTCTCTAGTTGCAGCTAGCGGGCTTCTCATTGCAGTGGCTTCTCTTGTTGCGGAGCACAGGCTCTAGGTATACGGGTTTCAGTAGTTGTGGCACATGGGCTCAGTAGTTGTGGCTCTCAGGCTCTAGAGCGCAGCCTCCGTAGTTGTGGTGCACGGGCTTAGTTGCTCCGCGGCATGTGGGATCTTCCCGGACCAGGGCTGGAACCCGTGTTTCCTGCATTGGCAGGTGGATTCTTTTTTTTTTTTTTTTTAATTATTTTTAAAGGTTTTTTTAAAATTAATTTATTTATTAATTTATTTATTTTTGGCTGCGTTGGGTCTTCATTGCTACGTGTGGGCTTTCTCTAGCTGTGGCGAACAGGGGCTACTCTTTGTTGTGATACGTGGGCTTCTCATTGCAGTGGCTTCTCTTGTTGCGGAGCACGGGCTCTAGGCACACGGGCTTCAGTAGTTATGGCACAAGGGCTCAGTAGTTGTGGCTCACAGACTCTAGAGCTCAGGCTCCGTAGTTGTGATGCACAGGCTTAGTTACTCTGTGGCATGTGGGGTCTTCCTGGACCAGGGCTCGAACCCGTGTCCCTGCATTGGCAGGTGGATTCCTAACCACTGCGCCACCAGGGAAGTCCCAGAAGGTAGATTCTTAACCACTGGACCACCAGGGAAGTCCCCTGCCAACTTTTTATAAAACCTCTTGGGAGAACCCCAGAAATAGGCATGGCCTTCATATGTGCCTAGAAGGAAATGGCTGCTCAAAACATTCACTCACTCTCTCGGACAGCTGGGTGTTGTCGTCTCAGTGTGTTTTCACGTTGATTACTAAGCCCCATCTGGAGGGAGGTGTGGTACCGTGCTATGGGAACCCCATATAATAATAAATCAGTTCAAGTGTAGAGTAAATAGCGTCCAGGACGATGAAAAGTCAGGAGGAAGCAATGGGCCGTGAGCAGCAGTGACAGCGGTGGTGGAGCAGAGGGCAGCTCTGCAGAATCACTCGTTACACTGCGATGTGTTTGTGATTTAAAGGACACTGGAATTTTTTTTGTATGTAAGCATGTTCTTTCAATTTGTAGATTTAATATGTATGTAAAGTTTTCTTAAATTACATATTGAAAAATTTTTTAACATTTTATTCATTTTCTTTCTTCGGGAACACTAAGCAGATGTTAAGTATTCTTTGTCTTCTGTATGGGTATTTTTCTCTCCAGTCCTCTTCATGATTTTCCCCCACTTTGCTCACTTTTCCAGCCAGCTTTTTGTTTTCAGCTGTGCCGCTGTTTTGCATTCAGTGCTGCCTGCATTTCTGTGGTGGTTTTATCTCTTATTTATTTTACATCTTTTCCGTGCTCGGTTGAGTCCCTTTGTTACCTTATCAGTGTTTCTTTTTTTTTTTTTTTTAACCCATGCCCCCTGCATTGGGAGCACAGAGTCTTTTTTTTTTTTAATATATATTTTATTGATTGATTGATTGATTGATTGATTGCTGTGTTGGGTCTTCGTTTCTGTGTGAGGGCTTTCTCCAGCTGTGGCAAGTGGGGACCATTCTTCATCGCGGTGCGCGGGCCTCTCACTATCGCGGCCTCTCTTGTTGCGGAGCACAGGCTCCAGACGCGCAGGCTCAGTAATTGTGGCTCACGGGCCCAGTCGCTCCGCGGCATGTGGGATCTTCCCAGACCAGGGCGCGAACCCGTGTCCCCTGCATTGGCAGGCAGATTCTCAACCACTGCGCCACCAGGGAAGCCCTATCAGTGTTTCTTGATGTCTTAGATGTGTCTGTGTTTATGGATTTCATGTGGCCCTTGGTAAATGTTGCGTGTTCTTTGCCTGTTGTATTTCCTGTCTGTTCTGTTTTTCTTCTCAGGGTGTAGACCCTGAGCTCCATCTCTGAGTGGAGGGGAGTCTTCCTGAGCCAGTTGCTTGCAGCTGGATGATGGGGCAGGGCCTGCTGTGTGCAGCATGGAGGGAGCAGCCCCTCCTGGTTCCCAGTTTTGTGATGTGTGTGTGTGTGTGTGTGCATGCGCACACAGGTGTGAGCGAGTGTGCACCGTGGGTTTGAATGCATGTACACGTGTGGGTGTGTGAGTGTGCACGCATGTGAGTGTGAAGTGCTTTGTCCTTTCATCGGCCTCAGAAGGCAGAGACCAGCAGTGGACAGTCACCCTCGTCCCTCCCCTGCAGCTTGGTGGTGAAGTGGTACAAGGGGCAGTTTCTGGCTGAGTTCTGCCTCCCTCAGTTTCCACCTCTGTTTTCCTAGGGTCAGTGAGTTTTAGGGAGAAGTGGGCAGAGACATTTTTATCCTACTACCTTGACAACTGGAAGTATTCTATCTTACATACAATATTTATTGGGATAAAATTCAGATACCATACAAATCACCCATTTAAAGTGTACAGTTTATTCAGTGGTTTTGGTATATTCAGAGTTGTGCAACCATCACCACAGTCAGTTTTATAACATTTTCATTACCCCAGAAGGAAACCCCAAGCTTTTTAGCTGTTACCCACCCTAAACTCCCTGTCCGCCTGTCTTAGGCAACTACTAATCTACTTTCTGTTTCTGTAGATTTACCTATATTCCATATAAATGGAATCATACAATATGTGGTCTTTTGTGACTGGCTTCTTTCATTTAGCATAATGTTTTCTAGGTTCATTCTCATTGTAGCTTTATCAGTACTTGATTCCTTTTTATGGCCGAATAATATTCCACTGTATGGATATATCACATTTTATTTATCCATTCATAAGTTGGTGGACATTTGAGTTGTTTTCACCTTTTGACTATTAAATACAAGTCTTTTAGTGGACACAGGGTTTCATTTCTTTTGGGTATATGTCTAGGAGTGGAATTGCTGGGCCAAATGGTAAACTGTTTAACTTTTGAGGACCTGCCAGACTGGTTTCCAGAGTAGCTGCACCGTCTTACATTCTAATCAGCTAGTTTTCAGATCCTTGCTAACCATTTGTTATTATCTGATGGCTTATTGATCATAGTTGTACTAATGGATGTGAAGTGGCATCTCATTGTGCTTTTGATTTGCATTTCCCTTATGATTCATGATGTTAGGCATCTTTTCATGTGCTTATTGGCAATTTGTATTTTCTTTGTAGAAATGTCTGTGCAGATCCTTTGCCCAACCTACCACTGGGCTGTCTTTTTATTATTGAATTGTATATATATATATTCCTGATACAGATCTCTTACCAGCTATGTGATTTGCAAATATTTTTCTCCCAGAAGAACAGAGCTGGAGGTATCACGCTGTGACTACAGTCACAAAGCTACAAAGCTACAGTCATCAAAACAGTATGATACTGCAACCTAAATGTCCACTGACTAATGAATGGGTAAAGAAGATGTGGTACATATATACAATGGAATATTACTCAGCCATAAAAAAGAATGAAATAATACCGTTTGCAGCAACATGGATGGACCTAGAGATTATCATACTAAGTAAAGTAAGTCAGACAGAGAAAGACAAATATCATACGATATCACTTATATGTGGAATCTAAAAAAAAATGATACAAATGAACTTATTTACAAAAAGGAAACAGACTCGCAAACATAGAAAACAGACTTATGGTTAACAAAGGAGTAAGGGGGGTGGGGGAGGGATAAGTTAGGAGTTTGGGATTAACATATACACACTACTACATATAAAATAGATAATCAACAGGGACCGACTGTATAGCACAGGAAACTCTACTGAATATTCTGTAATAACCTATAAGGGGAAAGAGTCTGAAAAAGAATATATATATGTATAACTGAATCACCCTGAAACTAACACAACATTGTAAATCAAGTATACGCCAATAAAAAAACAAAAACAAGCAAACTAACAAAAACCAGTATGGTACTGGCACAAAAACAGACACGTAGATCAGGGGAACAGAATAGAGAGCCCAGAAATAAACACACCCACTTAACGGGCAGTTAATCTAGGACATACGAGGCAACAGTATGCAATGGGGAAAAGACAGTCTCTTCAACAAGTGGTGCTGGGAAGACTGGGCAGCTACATGTAGAAGAATGAAATTAGATCATTCCCTCACACCATATACAAAAATAAACTCAAAATGGATTAATGACCTAACTGTAAGACCAGATACTATAAAACTCCTAGAAGAAAACATAGGCAGAACACTCTTTGACATAAATTTTCGCAGTTTTTTTTTATCTTTCTCTTAAGGCAAAGGAAACAAAATAAAAAATAAACAAATGGGACCTAATTAAACTTAAAAGCTTTTTTTGCACAGCAAAGAAAACCACTGACAAAACGAAAAGACAAGACCTACTGAATTGGAGAAAATATTTGCAAATGATACGACCAATAAGGGGTTAATATCCAAAATATATAAACAGCTCATACAACTCAGTATCAAAAAAAAAAAAAAACTGATTGGAAAATGGGCAGAAGACCTGAATAATCATTTTTCCAAAGAAGACATACAAATGGCCAACAGGCACATGAAAAGATGCTCAAAATCACTAATCATCAGAGAAATGCAAATCAAAACCACAATGAGATGTCACCTCATACCTGTCAGAATGGCTATCATCAAAAAGACCATAAATAACAAATGTTGGCGAGAATGTGGAAAAGAGGGAACCCTCCTACACTGGGAATGTAAATTGGTGCAGCCACTATGGAAAACAGTATGGAGGTTCGTTAAAAAACTCAAAAGTGTAACTGCCTTATGACCCAGCAATTCCACTCCTGGGTATATATTCGAAGAAAATGAAAACACTAATTTGAAAAGATATTTGCACTGTTTACAGTAGCCAAGATATGGAAGCAACCTAAGTGACCATCAACAGATGAATGGATAAAGAAGATGTGGTCAATATACACAGTGGAATACTACTCATAAAACAATATACATCCAAAGAAAATGAAAACACTAATTCAAAAGTATGCACCCCAGTGTTCATAGCAGCATTATTTACAATAACCAAGATGTTGAAGCAACCTAAGTGTCCATCAATAGATGAATGGATAAAGCAGATGTGATATGTATATTACAGTGGCATATTACTCAGCCATAAAAACAAGAATGGATAGACTTGGAGGGTATTATGCTAAGTGAAACAAGTCAGACAGAGAAAGACAGATACTGTATGTTATCACTTATATGTGGAATCTAAAAAATAAAATGAATGAATATAACCAAACAGAAATAGGCTTGAAGATACAGAGAACAAACGTGGTTACCAATGGGGAGAGGGAAGAGGAGAGGGGCAAGATAGGGGTAGGGGATAAAGAGCTACAAACCCCTATGTATAAAATAAATAAGCTACAAGGATATATTGTACAGCACAGGGAAATATTTTATAATAACTTTAAGTGGAGTATAATCTATAAAAATTGTGAATCATGTTGTACACCTAAAACTAGTATAATATTGTAAATCAACTATACTTCAATTAAAAAAAATTTCCCCCTTTTTGTGGGTTGTCTTTTTTACTTTCTTAATTGTATCAAATGTTTTAAATGTTGATGAAGTCCAGTTTATCTGTTTTTTCACTTGTGCTTTTGATGTCATGTCAGAAGAAACCATTGCCTAATCCAAGGTCACAAAGATTTACCCCTATGTTTTCTCCTAAGAGTTTTATAGTTTTGGCTCTTACATTTATGTTCTTGATCCATTTTGGATTAATTTTTTGCATATGGTATGAAAGAGGGGTCCAACTTTATTCTTTTTTTTTTTTTTTTACTTATTTATTTATTTTTGCCTGTGTTGGGTCTTTGTTGCTGCGTGTGGGCTTTCTCTAGTTGCAGTGAGCGGGGGCTACTCTTCATTGCGGTGCGCAGGCTTCTCACTGTGGTGGCTTCTCTTGTTGTGGAGCACAGGCTCTAGGCACGTGGGCTTCAGTAGTTGTGGCACTTGGGCTCAGTAGTTGTGGCTTGCGGGCTCTAGAGCACAGTCTCAGTAGTTGTGGTGTGTGGGCTCAGTAGTTGTGGCTCACGGGCTCTAGAGCACTATCTCAGTAGTTGTGGTGTATGGGCTCAGTAGCTGTGGTGCACGGGCTTAGTTGCTCCGCAGCATGTGGGATCTTCCCGGACCAGGGCTCGAACCCGTGTCCCCTGCGTTGGCAGGTGGATTCTTAACCACTGCGCCACGAGAGAAGCCCCCAACTTTATTCTTTTGCATGTGGATATCCAGTTGTCCTAGCACCATTTGTTGAAAAGACTATTCTTCCCCACAGAATTATCTGGGCACTCTTGTTGGAAATCAGTTGACCATAAATGTGAGGGTTTATTCTGGACTCTCTGTGCTATTCCATTGCTCTGTGTGTCCTTCTTTATGCCAGTATAGTCTCACTGACAGTAGTTTTATAGTAAGGATTGAGATTTGTGTGAGTCCTCCACTTTTGTTTTCTTTTTCAAGATTGTTTTGACTATTCCAGACACCTTGCATTTCCATCTGAATGCTAGCGTCAGCTTGTCACTCTGCAAGGAAGCCAGCTGGAATATTGACAGGGATTGTGTTGAAGTTGTAGAACATTTTGGGATTATCGCCATCTTCACAACGTTAAGCCTTCCAATCCATTGACATGGGATGTCTCTCCATGTACATAGGTCCCCTGCCTGTGTATTTTGCAAGTTGGGAGCCTCTTTCTACCTGGCCCATCCTTTCAGGCTGCTTCTTGGTTCTGAGGAGAGTAGTTTAAGAACAACTACAGTGAAGTGTGAAGTGATGGTGTGAGTGCTGCTGGAAAAACCCAAAGGGCAGCACCACTAAAACGGCTCTTGGCTGGCAGACGGCCACCAGGTTTCCTCAGATGTTTCTGGTCAGCTGCTGGTCAGAATTCTAAACAAGGTGTAAGAAAGCACCTTCAGCGTGTCTCTGCCCAAATGGTGGGTTCCGAAGCTGCTGGTGCGGGGCTCAGCAGGTCGCCCTCTGCAGGTGTCTCCGTGAAGTGCACAGGCCCCAGCAGCCCTCTCGCCACCTGAGGAGAAGGAATCCAGGCCTTTCTTCTCCCTGCATTCTGCAGCCCATAGGAAAATAGATTTTTTAGATTGTATATTTTGGAAATTTTATGGGAAAGGTCAAACCGTAGCGCAGCCAACACTCTCCCCTGGATTCACACCTGAGACCGAGACGTGCTTTCTCGTCATCGTGCACGTGCACAGCTCACAGACACACACCTTTTCAAGGCCTGGTTTTGCTCTTTTACTTTTTACTTAGAGGCAATATTAGATTGACAGAGGGTTGCAAATAGAGTGTAGCATGCCCACGTGCCCTTCACGGCTGCCCGCAATGGTAACATCCTGAGTGACCACAGCACAGGTATCAAAACTAAGAAGTTAGCTCTGGCTCAGCACTTCTTGTCAGTTCTTCCTCTGATGGCCTTTCTCTGTCCCGGACCTAATCCAAGGTCCTCAGGGCATTTAGTTGTCCTATTTCCTTAGTCTTCTGTCTGCAGTGGTTGTTGGTCTTTCCTTGTCCTCTGTGACCTTGACAGATCTGACGGGTGCTGGTCAGGCACTTCCACAGATGTCCCTAACTTTGGGTCTGACCGATGCTTCTCACCGTCAGTCTGGGGTTGGGAGTTTTGGAAAGAAAACCGTGGAGGTGAGGTCCCCTTCTCATGACAGCATATCACCCGACCTGTTACTGGTGAAGTTAACCTTGATCATGTGGGGAAGGTGTCGTCACAATCCAAAATTGTGAGTTCGCAGTTTTCCCTTTCCAGACTATTTGTCGGAAGGGAGCTGCCATGACCAGGCCACCCTCAGCGGGAGGGGGATTGCGCACCACACCACCTCCTGGAGTGAAGGCTACCAGAGAATTTGGGGGCATCTGCTAAAGCCACCACGGTGATTAAGATTATTTGGGGGGAGACACTTGGAGGGCTGTGCAGAATATCCAGTCAGTCCCTAGAGCCACGGTGGTCACCTGCGCAGCTGTTAACTGTGCTGTTCTCATGGTGGTTTTCCATTCCTCCCATTCCTTCTGCGTTTATTAATCAGAATTCTTCTGTAGGGAAGCGTTTTTCCCTTCTCTCATCAAGGCATTACTCTTTTTTTTTTTTTTTTTGAGAGTTCTAGTTTTATTTTATTTATTTTTTTTGTCCGTGCTGTGTGGCATGAGGGATCTTAGTTCCCCAGCCAGGGATCGAACGCGTGCCCCCTGCATTGGGAGTGTGGAGTCTTAACCACTGGACCTCCAGGGAAGTCCCAAGGCCCTACTCTTGACAGCTGGAGGCAGCATGGAGCCCTGTATGAGAACAGGACTCTGCGGGCCGGATCTCAGCTCTGCCACCGCCTCCCGTGGCCCATTGGGTGGTCGTGTGGGCAGATGGCACTAAGTGCGGGAAGTGTTGAACCCTGCGTGGCCCCCAGCGAGTGTTGGTGGTCGTCACCTCGTTTTCACGGAGGTTTACCTCTCAGTCCCCCAAAGCCAGCAAACAGTCAGCAGGTGGAAGTAGACGTGTCCATCGGTCTGTCCCGTTGTGTTGACCGTGCTGTTTGCACTGAACGCTTAGTGCAGGTATCAGAAGCTGTTCATCCTGCAGGGCTGTTTCACCCTGTGTGAGCGACGTGGTCTCCTCCTCGAGGGCGTGGCTGGGAAGAGGCCCCGCCAAGCTCAGACCTGGCTCTGTCTGTCCTGGGAGTCTGTTCCCCACTACTGCCCCGCCCTGCCTCCCTACCTCAGGCAGCGGTTCGTTTCCATCCCCTTGGGGACTCCAGAAGGGCAGTGAACAGACAACTTTCGAAGGGCCCCCACTAGGGGGGCTGCCCCTGGAAAGCTGAGGTTGGCCAAGGCTGAAGGGAGTGAGCCCATTTTAGGGATGTGCAGGTAAGTGCAGGGTTGACTGAGCGAAGCCCCTAAGAAGGTCTACTCAGCACCGGAATCTTCCCGTGTGTGGGGTGGAATGCACAATCTAAGATGCTTCGTTTTGCTTCCTCAGCGCATCTACTATCTTTCCCTGGAATTCTACATGGGCCGCACACTACAGAACACAATGGTGAACCTGGGCCTTCAGAACGCCTGTGACGAAGCCATCTATCAGGTATGGGTCCTTGGGGCCAGGCTGCTAGGTGGCCTCTCGTGGGCACTGAGTCTTAATCCAGGCCCTGCAGAGGTGAGCGCTGCCGTCTGGGACGGGAGAAATGGCTCAGGTGTCGGGGAGAATGGGTTGGTGGGCGACACTCCTGCTCAAGGGGAGAAAGCAAGAAGTGGAGGGAGGGCTTCCCTGGTGGCACAATGGTTGAGAATCTGCCTGCCAATGCAGGGGACACGGGTTCGAGCCCTGGTCTGGGAAGATCCCACATGCCGCGGAGCAACTGGGCCCGTGAGCCACAACTACTGAGCCTGCACGTCTGGAGCCTGTGCTCCGCAATGAGAGGCCGCGATAGTGAGAGGCCCGCGCACCACGATGAAGAGTGGCCCCCGCTTGCCGCAAATAGAGAAAGCCCTTGCACAGAAACAAAGACCCAACACAGCCAAAAATAAATAAATTAATTAATTAATTAAAAAAAAAAAAAAAGAAGTGGATGGGAGCTAATGCGCTAGAGGTCAAGGACTGGAGTGCATTGTGATGCCAAGGCTTGACGCTTCTAGACCTTTGCACTCCGTACCCCAACCCCAGGCGGGTTTACCACGTGGCAGAAATGGCTGGTATCGTCCCATTTCTCTCCACTTTATTGAGCCAGTGACCCACCGCCAGCTCCCCTCCCCCACCCCAAGACACTGGTCTTGCCCTTTCTCCCCTACTCAGAGTAAACACTGCCTTTGCCTGAGTGTTCGTCTTTGACAGCTGTTCACTCAGAGGCCTCACCCTTTCACAGTTGATTTGCAGTTTTAGGGCAGAGCTGGAATTGGCCGTGTCTGTTTGCTGTCTGTGTACCCCCTCTGTGGACACTGTCTCCCTCCCACACCGGACGCTCAGTGTAGGATTTCTAGAGTGTGAATGGGCAGCACCCCTGCCCTTTGCACGTATGTGGAAGGGTCCTCTCCAGAGTTGTTCCTTCCCCCAGCACCTGCCCCTGCCTTTGCTTTTGTTTGGTTTTGGTGTTGGGGTGGGAGGTGCTCTGGGGGCTTTGTTGGAAGCATGGTGGTGTGAGCCTCCTGTAGCTGTCAGGCCCTGGCATCACAGGGGCTCCTGTCTCCCCTCCAGGACTTACAGGAGCCTAGCATCTGGGGCAAGTGGTTTCAGTTGGCACAATACAAACTTGTAAAAAAAATTGACTCCCCCAAATAGGAACCTTAGGCTCACAGTTATCTAAAAAGATGGAGGTTTTCCTCCCAGGTGATTTGTCATTTGAGTTTCATTTACTGACTATGAATGTTAGAACATGTCTATAAGGACCACAGAACAGTGGAATTTACAGTCGTATAAAGCATTTCATTTTTTGAAACATTTTTTCTGTATATAATTCTTAACAGATAGTAAATATTTTAGGGAATGTTTATACCATAAATATGCATTATCTGTTTATAATGTTTTTAAAATATTTACTTAAAATGGCTGTTTATTATTCCTGAAGCCAAATTTTTTTTTTTTTTTTGGCCGCACTGCGGGCTTGTGGGATCTTAGTTCCCCGACCAGGGATTGAACCCTGGCTCTTGGCAAGGAGAGCACAGAGTCTTAACCACTGGACCACCAGGGAATTCCCTGTTTATAATTTTCACTACACAAACAAGATGTTAATTGTAGAAACTTGGAAAATACAGGGAGACATATATCTTTTTAAACATTGTACATTTTTTTCCCTAAAAACAGTATTTCACTTGCCATTTAGCTTTTAATTAAGCTTGTGTTTGAAAAGTTTCCACGATGACAGAACTTGAGCATCTTCAGGCACACGTTTGCCTGGCCTTCCTTCCAGGCACAAGGCGGGTACCAGATGCTGTGGGTGGGACTGTCAGTGATGCAGGGCTGGAGGCCTCCTCCCTCCAGGCTCCCCAGTGACAGTGCAGTGTCAAAAATAAAACATGCTACCACTGCATCACCCAGGGCTAGTTCTGGGAGCGGGATACACTAAAAACTAGAAATTCAGAAGAAGCCACTATCTCCTGATTGAGCTATCAAGGACACATTTAAAATTTTTTTATTGTAGAAAAGTTTATATATGGAAATTGAGTTGACTCTTATGATGAACTTCTTCCACATACCATCACCTGGCTTCACCAGTCCTCAAGCCCAAGTCATGGCCGGTCTTGTTTCCCTTATGCCCCCACCACTCCCAGATTGTTTAAGCCAATGTCAAATATAATATTTCACTTGTAAATATTTCAATGGATATTTTTAAAGATAGAGTCATACCATTATGACCTCTAAAATATTAACAATTAATTCTTTAATATCCGTTTTTCAGGCAGTGTACAAATTTCTCTGATCACCTTAAAATTGTTTTAAATAGTATGTTCAGAAACTTAGTTGCGTTTCGTTAATATATCTCTTAAATCTCTCTTAATCTATGAGCGTTTCCTCTTTTTTAATTTGTCTGCCTTGCAGTGTATTTGTTGAAACTGGGTTTGTTCTGTAGAGTGTCCCCAGCTTGTGTTTAACCTGCTGCTTTGTCCAAAGGATGTCTCAGCACTTCTACTCAATATTGTACTGATGGAGCTGTGGCATTTAGCCAAGAAAATGAAATAAGAGGTATCCAGATTGGAAAGGAAGAAGAGAGGCTATCTCTACTTATAGATGACATGACCTAGAAAATCCTAAGGAATCTAGTAAAAACGTACAAATGAATGGGTTCGGCAGAGTTGCAGGATAAAGATCAATATACAGAAATCAGTTGTATTTTTATATACCTGAAATGAACAATCCTAAAATGAAATTAAGAAAACAATTCCGTTTAAAATAGCATCAAAAATAATAAAATACTTAGGAACAAATTTCCAAAAGAGACACAAACTTATGTTCTGAAAACTAGAAAACATTGTTGAGAGAAAGAAAACCTAAAAATAGAAAGACATCCCCTGTTAATGGCTTGGAAGACTTAATGTTAAGATTGCAGGGACTTCCCTGGTGGCGCAGTGGTTAAGAATCCACCTGCCAATGCAGGGGACATGGGTTTGATCCCTGATCTGGGAAGATCCCACATGCCGTGGAGCAACTAAGCTCGCCAGCCACAACTCCTGAGCCCGTGTGTCACAACTACTGAAGCCCATGTGCCCTAGAACCCAGGCGCTGCACCTACTGAGCCCATGCGCCGTAACTACTGAAACCCACGCACTCTAGGGCCCACGTGCTGCAACTACTGAAGCCCGCGTGCCTAGAGCCCATGCTCTGCAACAAGAGAAGCCACCACACCACAACGAAGAGTAGCCCCCGCTCGCCGCAACTAGAGAAAGCCCACGTGCAGCAACAAAGACCCACGCTGCCAAAAAAATAAAGATTGCAAGACTCCCCAGACTGATCTACAGACTCATTGCCGTCCCCAGTAAACTTCCATTTGGCTTCTTTGCAGAGATTGACAAGCTGATTTTAAAATCCAGATGCAGATGCAACAGATCAGGATTAATTAAAACATCCTGAGAAAGAAGAACAAAGTTGGAGGACTCACATTTCCAATTTCAAAACTCACTACAAAGCTACAGGTGTGGTCCTGGCGTAAGGACAGACAGATAGAGCAGTGGGATAGAATTGAGAATCAAGAAATAAACCGTCACATTTATAATTGATTATTTTCCCAATTTAAAAAAATTGAGGTAAAATACGCATAATGTAAATTTACCATCTTAATTGTTTTTAAGTGTACAGTTCAGTGGTATTAAGTACATTTATATCATTGTGCCACCGTCACTGCCGTCCATCTCCAGAACTCTTTCATCTTGTAAAACTGAGACTCTATATCCATTATGTACTAACTCCCCATTCTCCCTTTCTCCCAGCCCTTGACCACCACCATTCTACTTTCTGTCTCTGAATTTGATACTCTGGGTACCTCACATAAGTGAAAACATACAATATTTGTCTTTTTGTGACTGGCTTAATATCTTCAGGGCTCATCTATGTTGTAGCATATGTCAGAATCTTTTTAAGGCTGGATGAATAATAGTCCACTGTATGTATATACCACATTTTGTTTATCCATTCATCTGTCCTTGGACATTTGGATTGCTTCAACCTTTTAGATACTGTGAATAATGCTGTTAAACATGAATATACAAATATCTCTTCAAAGCCCTGCTTTCAGTTCTTTTGTGTGTATATATAGAAGTGGGATTGCTGGGTCATAAGGTGATCCTGTTTTGCTTTTTGAGGGACCACCATACTGTCTTCCAGAGCAGCTGCACCCCTTTATATTCTCACTAACAGTGTAAAAGGTTCCAATTTCTCCACATCCTCACAAACACTTACCATTTTATTTCTTTTTTTTTTGATAGTAGCCATTCTAATGGGTGTGAGGTGATATCTCATTGTGATTTTAATTAACATTTCCTTAAAGATTAGTGATGTTGAGTGTCTTTTCATGTGCTTATTGGCCATCTATATGTCTTCTTTTGGAGAAATGTCTATTCAAGTACTTTGTCCATTATCGAACTGGGTTGCTTGGTGTTTTTATTGTTGAGTTTTAGGAGTTCTCTATCTATTCTGTATATTAATCCCTTATCAGATATGTAGTTTGTGCAGATATTTTCTCCGATTCTGTGGGTTGCCTTTTCACTCTGTTGATAATGTCTTTTTTAAAAAAATTATTTAATATTTATTTAGGGACTTCCCTGGTGGTCCAATGGGTAAGACTCTGCGCTCCCAATGCAGGGGGCCTGGGTTCTATCCCTGGTCAGGGAACTAAATCCTTCATGCATGACGCAACTAAGAGTCTGCATGCTGCAACTAAAAAGATCCCGCGTGCCGCAACTGAAGATCCCTCATGCCACAACAAAGATCCCTCGTGCCACAACTAAGACTTGGCACAGCCAAAATAAATAAATTAATTGATTAATTTTAAAAATGGTTAAGATAGTAGATTTTTTTAAAATTATTTATTTATTTATTTATTTGGCTGTGCTGGGTGTTAGATGCAGCACGCGGGATCGTTGTTGCCACGTGCAGGATCTTCGTTGCAGTGTGTGAGATCTTTAGTTGCGGCATGCGGGACCTAGTTACCTGACCAGGGTTGAACGTGGGGCCCCTGCATTAGGAGCGCGGAGTCTTAACCACTGGACCACCAGGGAAGTTGCGATAATATCTTTTGAGCACAAAAGGTTTTAATTTTCATGAAGTCCAGTTTTCTTTTGTTGCCTGTGCTTTTTTTTTAATAAAAAATTTTTTATTATTATTATTTTTATTTTTTATTTATTTTTTTTGGCCATATCGTGCGGCATGTGGGATCTTAGTTCCCCGACTAGGGCTCGAACCCGCACACCCTGCATTGGAAGTGCGGAGTTTTAACCACTGGACCGCCAGGGAAGTCCCTGTTGCCTGTGGTTTTGGTGTCATATATGGTCGATTGATTTTTTTTTTTAAAGGAAAAGTGTAACAAAACAATTCAATAGAGAAAGAATAAATAAGTGGTGCTAAGACGCTTAGACATCTACTTGCAAATGAAGTTGGATCCCTACCTCACACTACATATAAAATTAACTCAAAGTGGATCAGAGACCTAAGTGTAAGAGCTAAAAATATAAAATTCTTAGAAGAATATATGTGAGTACATCTGCATGATTTGGTAATTTGGTAATTTGTCTTAGAAATGACACCAAAAGTACAAGCAGCAAAAGAAAAAAATAGGTAAATTGGACAAAGGACATCAAAGGACGTTATGAAGAAAGTTAAAAGACAATCTACAAAATGGGAGAAAATATTTGTAAATTATAAATCTGATAAGGGTCTAGTATCCAGAATGTACTAAGAACGCTTACATCCAAATAACAGAATGACAGACAGAAAAGTTGCTCAGCATCATTAATCATCAGGGACATGCAAATCAAAACCACAGTGAAATACTACTTCACACCGACTAGAATGGCTGTAATCATAAAGACAGAGAACAAGTGTTGGTGAGGATATGGAGAAATTGGAACCCTCATATGCTGCTATGTTGAGAAGCTAGTGTATTAAATTAAGAATATGCAAAGTATGGCCAGCTGAAAGAGGAGGCACAAGCCACCCACGTGGGGTCGGCATCCATGCTCCCACTCTGGGGAAAGACACACCCTGGGATCACTTTGATTGAAGGTACAGTTGCAATACACCCACATAAAGTAAGTAAAGTCACAAGACTTGTTGCTTACAGAAATGGGGGTTGCGGGGAAGGGCAGTCCTCTGTCCCAGGTTGCCAGCAAGCAGGAGATAGAGAGCAGGGCAGTAAGCACTTAGTACTTACAAGGTGGTTTCAGGCCCAACTCTAAGTGGTTATTTTAAAAGGTTATTTTTACTGTGAAAAGCAAAGTGGGAACGGGTTGGGAATCCTCAGCTTGAGTCCTTATCTAAATGCCCAGACTCTGAGTGTGAGCCGGGCTGTCATACTGTAAAATGCCGAGGCAGCAACTCATCATCACGTCTTGTAGGAAAGTAAAATGGTGGACCCACTTTGGAAAATAGTCTGGCAACTACTCAAAAAGTTAAGCATAGAATTACCATGTAACCCAGCAATTCTACTCCAAGGTTTATAATATTTATTTATTTATTTCTGGCTATGTTGGGTCTTCGTTTCTGTGCGAGGGCTTTCTCTAGTTGCGGCAAGCGGGGGCCACTCTTCATCGCGGTGCGCGGGCCTCTCACTATCGCGGCCTCTCTTGTTGCGGAGCACAGGCTCCAGACGCGCAGGCTCAGTAGTTGTGGCTCACGGGCCTAGTTGCTCCACGGCATGTGGGATCTTCCCAGACCAGGGCTCGAACCCGTGTCCCCTGCATTGGCAGGCAGATTCTCAACCACTGCGCCACCAGGGAAACCCCACTCCAAGGTTTATATTGAGAAAAATGAAAACATACTTCTAGTGGTGGGGGGGAGGGATAAATCAGGAGTTTGGGATGAACATACACTACTGTACATAAGATAGATAACCAACAACGACCTACTGTACAGCACAGGGAACTCTACTCAATATTCTGTGATAACCTATATGAGGAAAGAATCTAAAAAAGAATGAATATGTGTATAACTGAATCAGTTTGCTGTACAACTGAAACTAACACAACATTGTAAATCAACTATACACGAATAAATTAAAATTAAAAAAAGAAAACATACATCTATACAAAAAATTGTACATGAATGTTCATAGCAGCATTATTCATAATAGCCAAAAGGTGAATACAACCAGATGTCTTTCAATGTGGCATGGCCATACAGCGGACTACTACACAGTGATAAAAGTACTGACACAGGCTACAACATGGATAAACCCGGAAAACAGTATTCTAATTGAAAGAAGCCAGACACAAAAGGCCACGTATTGTATGTCTCCATTTACAAGAAATGTCCAGAACAGGCAAATTTATACAGACAAAAAGTAGAAAAGGGAGGAAGGGAGAAATAGGGAGTGACTGCTACTGAGTAGGGGGTTTCTTTCTGGGGGGGGTGAAGTTCTAAAACTGGATAGTGGTGATAGTTGTACAGCTTTGTGAATATGCTAAAAACCATCAACTTGTTCGCTTTTGTGGTCTGTGGGTTATAACTCAATAAGGAAAAGTCAGGTTGTTAAGAGAGCTCTGTTGTGCTCAGTTTCCGTCTTTGTTTCCGAAGCCCACTTTAGGAAGGTTGGTTTTTTTTTTTCCCCTTTTTAATTAATTATTTATTTATTTGGTTGTGCTGGGTCTTAATTGCGGCCAGCAGGCTCCTTAGTTGTGGCATGCAAACTCTTAGTTGTGGCATGCAAACTCTTAGTTGCAGCGTGCCTGTGGGATCTAGTTCCCTGACCAGGGATCTAACCCGGGCCCCCTGCATTGGGAGCGCAGACTCTTCTCCACTGCGCCACCAGGGAAGTCCCAGGAAGGTTTTAGACTTTCTGTCAATTAGCTACTTCTGTGCCTCTTCTGAATGCTCTCAAAATCAAGGCAAATTTTGCCTTCCTAGGCTGAGGTGTGCCTACAACATTCCAGGTAAAAACGTAAAGGAACAAAACATCTTGCCCACATGCACCCTGGGCCTGTCTTCCTTGAGTGTCTGGTCTCTGAGCTAAGAGACGTGTCAGGAGTAAGAGGTTCCAGCGTCAAGTTTGGAAAATGTGGCAGTTAAACACGTTTCTTAACGTTGAGCTGGTAACGTGTTATTAGGTACATCCTGTCTCCCCCACACACCCAAAATATTTTGGTGGAACACACTCTTTGAAATTGCTGTAAGAGTCATATTTTGAAATTCAAATTTGAAATTTGGAAGTCAGTATTTTGAAATCTTAATCAGATTGTTGTACGTGTTAATACCATTTGATTTAATAGATACTAAATCATTTCTTTATGACTAATGTTTTTAATTTTCTCACAACTTAGCTTCCACCCTTTGCAGTTTGTCAGATCCTCAAAGTGTGGTCTGGAGATCCCCGGGGTCCCTGAGACCTTTTCAAGGGGTCCTCTGAGTCAGAACTATTTATTCTTATTCGCATGAGTCTATGTACGGTAGGCTTTCCAGAGGCTCTATTGTGTGTGATATCTTAACAGACTGAATGCCATTAAAGAGATTTATAAAAATGTAAAACACTGCCACCCTTTTCATTATTTTTTTTGGTTGTTTTAAAAAATATAGTTATTTTCCATTAAACAGTGTTGTTTGTGTTAATATGTAATGGGTTTGTTCTTTTAAGATGAATTCATATATACTTCAAAAAATTTCTCCATTTTAATTTCTAATTTGATAAATATTGATAGATATAATCTCAATAAACAGTAACTCTTTAGGTCTTCCTGAAATCAAAAAGTTTAGAAACCACACTGATCAAGGTAATTAATGAGGGAATTCCCTGGCAGTCCAGTTGGGACTCTGTGTTTTCATTGTGGAGGGTGAGGGTTCAATCCCTGTTCGGGGAACTAAGATCCCACAAGCCATGTGGCATGGCCAAAAAAAAAAAAAAAGTAATTAATGAGCAATTTGTCAAGTTTAATACACTAAAGCCAGACTAATGGAACAATTATCCATCTATCCTAATTGAGAGCCTTAAGATCTGCATTCTTTTATTTATTTGTTTGTTTATTTATTTTTGGCTGCGTTGGGTCTTCGTTGCTGCGCGGGCTTTCTCTCGTTGTGCTGAGCAGGGGCTAATCTTTGTTGTGGTGCGCGGGCTACTCATTGCAGTGGCTTCTCTTGTTGCAGAACATGGGCTCTAGGCGTGCAGGCTTCAGTAGTTGTGACACGCAGGCTCAGTAGTTGTGGCTTGCATGCTCTAGAGTGCAGGCTCAGTAGTTGTGGCGCACGGGCTTAGTTGCTCCACGGCATGTGGGATCTTCCCAGACCAGGGCTCGAACCTGTGTCCCCTGCATTGGCAGGCGGATTCTTAATCACTGAGCCACCAGGGAAGCCCCAAGATCTGCATTCTTGAATGGTTTTAAATCAGGTGCTTTCTCTCTGATGTTTAACCTACCATATCTGTTTCACAAGATTGTTTGAATGCAGTTGTAATAGATAGGAAAAGTGCTTTTAGGCTTTGGCTTTAAAAGATGTGTAAATATCATTAGACCATGGGAAGGTAGAGAGTTATTAAAAGCATTGGCTTCTTTTTAGGATACATGTTATAATCTGACCACTGTAAGTAGGTTAATAACGCGGCAGTCAATATCTCTGGCTATTAAACCATGTCTCATTTTGACTGTTAATTCTTAAGTCATTCGGCAGCTTTTGAAACACCTGGAAGCTTTCATTTTCATGCATTGATTAAACACCAGATATTTTAAAAATTGAAGTATACTTGGTTTATAATATTGTGTTAGTTTCAGGTGTACAGCAAAGTGATTCAGTTTTTTTTTTTCAATTATTTTCCATTATAGGTTATTACAAGATATTGAATATAGTTCCCTGTGCTACACAGTAAATCCTTGTTGTTTATTTTATATATGGTAGTGTGCATCTGTTAATCCCCTACTCCTAATTTATCCCTCCCCACTTTCCCCTTTGGTAACCATAAGTTTGTTTTCTGTATCTGTGAGTCTGTTCCTGTTTTATAAATATGTTCATTTGTACTATTTTTTAGATTCCATGTATAAGTGATATCATATAATAGTTGTCTTTCTCTGTCTGGCTTACTTCACTTAGTATGATAATCTCTGGGTCCATCCATGTTGCTGCAAATGGCATTATTTCATTCTTTTTATAGCTGAGTAATATTCCATAGTAGATTATATACCACATCTTCTTTATCTGTTCATCTGTCGATGGACATTTAGGTTGCTTCCATGTCTTGACTATTGTGAATAGTGCTGAAATGAACATTGGGGTGCATATGTCTTTTCCAGTTAGAGTTTTTTTCAGATGATATGCCCAGGAGTGGGATTGCTGGATCATATGGTGACTCTATTTTTAGTTTTTTGAGGACCCTCCATATTGTTTTCCACAGTGGCTGCACCAATTTACATTCCTACCGACAGTGTAGGAGGGTCCCCTTTCTCCGCATCCTAACACCAGATTTTAATGTTGTATTTGCAAGTCTAAAAGAAGGCAGACTCTAACCTGTGATTGATATAAGCTCATAAGATTTAAATATCTTTCCACCTATCACTGAGGGAAAATGTTAAGTAATATTAAAATGTTACCTCTGTTTTTATTCACAGTTGGGGCTGGACTTGGAAGAACTGGAGGAAATAGAAGAGGATGCCGGCCTGGGGAACGGAGGCTTGGGGAGGCTGGCAGGTAACCCCGGGCTCCTGTCCAGGACAGACCTTTCCTGACACAGTGCCTTGGTCAGAGAGCAGCACATGGCAAGGCCAAGATCAGCCATGCTCCCAGCACTGGTCCGTGGGGATAGATTGGTCCCTCAGAGTGGATGGGACAGTGTGTCCTCCGGGTCAAAATCTTTGCCACCAGTAGGGGGAAAAAATGCAAATTATATACAAATATACAAATATACAAATTATATACAAATTATATACAAATTATATACAAATTATATACAAATTATATACAAATTATATATTCTCTCTCACACAAAGGGCGCTTCATAATTATGGTGACCAGGCTTGCCAGTATTGGGGAACTGGGTGCCAGGAGGGGTTTGCAATATACCAGCCACCTCCACAGCCAGTAACTGGGAGAAAGACAGAGGGCTACAAACACACACGCACAATTTATGAATGTAGCCCAGCTTAAAGCAACTGTTCCTGCTTTACTACAGTAAACAGATTGCTCTAAAATAGCAAGAGCTGTTTCTCTTGGAGCTACTGGCTCCTTTGGGCCACCCTATTTGAGAATATACCCAGTTTGAAGTTTGTAGGGTTTTCTTCTGTTTTAATTATTTTCGCCAGCCTTTATGGGGGGAAGGAGCTGGGTTAAGAACTTGGAAGTGGAAACAGCAGTCACAGTGAGATTTGATGTCACTGTGTCCTTCAAGGCTTTTGGGCACAGTGCTTCTGGAGCAGAGATGATCAAGTTCTGTGCTGCCCTTGTGTGTACGGGGCCCTAAAGTAATACACTTTGCATTACTGCCCCTTTTGAGAGCTGTCATTTTGTAAAGGGAGCAAACGCCCTAAAATTTATCTGGGTGAGTTGTGTGTATGTGTTCACGTTTTCAGAATTTAAGTTAAATTCTTGAAAACTTATAGGCGCAACGTATGTTTCTGTCCAGCACAGCAGCACCTGGCTCTAGGTTAACCCTCGGCCAGGCCTGCCCCGCCTCCAGGGGAAGGGCCGTGTGTGCCCCGCTGGTGGGTGCGGGCTCTGTGTGGCCTGTGAAGGTGAGGTCACACGCACCACGCTAAGCCGTCGCTTCCCGCTGCAGACGGCGTTACGGCGTCCAGGCCGGTAGGCAGAGGGCAGGCTTCGGTCCCCTTTGCCCTGACAGCATTCCGTTGAGCGTGGTCATCTCCCCACTTAGTCCTTGCTCAGTCAGTAAAAACTGAACCTGTTCCCCAAGCTCGAGGGAAGCTCCAGGCCACCCACTCTGAGGCCGGCGTGTCAGCTCATGGGCCGTTCCGCCCCGCGGGTCCTCAGGCCGCATCAGGCTGCTTCGCGTCCACTCCAGGCACCTTTCCTGCCACTGGGCAGCACCACCGGCCTTCCCCCTGGACTCCTCTGGGCCCCTCTGGTTCCACGGCTCCCCTCACCGTGCAGACCTGGGTCACCCCCAGCCTGCGGTAGCTCGCGTGCGGCGTCCTTCCTGCGAGAATGATTTCCTCAGAGCGAGAGCCCAGGTCTTAGTTTGTGGGTCTTCTTGTCGTTCCTCCTCAGCAGAGGGCCTGACACCCCCAGGTCTGTGCGTGTTTGGTAAATTGGCATGTATCTTATGTGCTGGTGTTCCGTTGTTAAAATTTTGTGTTCTTTTTAATCCACAAGTTTAATAAGGCTGCCTTCTGAATCTTTATTCAAATCATGGTGGTTTGCTTTCAAGACACTTTGATCGGAACAAGGGCTCCATTTGGTGACACCTTCCGGGGGCCCTGGTGGCACTTTGGCACCTGGGTATTTGGCGCTGTGGGTGCTGAAATGTACATTTGCAGGCCCCACTTCTGTGCCTTCTTTACCAATGTGTGGGGAGATGTTTTGTGGTGTTGCTTGGATTTCAAGTAGAACGTGCGAGGGTGGGGAGGCCTGCAGCCTGAGTAAGGGTTCCTAAGAGAACGTTGGCAGGAGGGGACAGTGTGTTGAGATGAGCTGAGTTTGGCAGTGTCCTCTGTGGGGTTCGTCCCTCTTCCCACACCCCCAAGTAGACCCCGTGTGGATGTTGTCTTGGCCTGGCCCCGGGCTCTCAAGCCGAAGGGCATCAGAGTGGGGTTCCATTTTCCTTTTCATGAGACCTAAGGGTGACTGGTCACCACTGGGCCACTGCCTGATGCCCTGGGGGCCGGCCCTCCGGCGCCTACTTGACTTGGTGTCTGGGCCTTGACTCCAGAGGCCTTGGGTCTACTGATTGTCTTTGATCCCAAGAAGTTCTTTGTGTTTGGACTTTCAGCCTGCTTTCTTGACTCGATGGCCACCTTGGGCCTGGCGGCATACGGCTATGGAATCCGCTATGAGTTTGGGATTTTTAACCAGAAGATTGTCAATGGCTGGCAGGTGGGTGCGATTTCCTTCCTTTGCTCACTTGAAGCTCTCATGCACACAAGAAAGTAGCCAGGCACTGTCGGTTCTGCTTTTGGACTTTCTGCTCCTCCTGGAGAGGCTGCGTGCCGGTCCTTGGCAGAGCGGAGCGGGGCAGGTGGGCAGTGCTGGGAGTTCTGGGCACTCCGTGCTTTCCACATCGTCCCCACGGCCGGCAGGGCCCGTCGCCCACATGTGCTCATTGCACACTGCTTCTGTGTGACGACAGGACGTCTGGTGGGCTGGGGCCAGAGCCCAGCTGGGCCTCACAGGAGACACTGTGGGTTGAGGACGCCACCAGCTGGTGTCGTTTTCTGTCATCTCTCACAGAGCGAAGGCACCCCCCCAGCCCACCCCCACCGCAGAGGAGGATTGGCCTGGAGTCGCTAGGAGAACAGCTATTGCAGGCTTTGCTCCCACCTGCCCTCACTCTCTGACACCAGCGAGGTGGTGGCGTCCTGTGGGGTTAGGGGCTGGACTCTGCAAAGCAATGTGGCTCTTAGGAAGAATGAGCCTCAATTCTAAAGCGTCAGGCAGAGAAGTAACACGGTGAAGACCCTGCTGGTAAACGGGGGATTCAAAATGCAGTCCCACCTTCCTCCTCTTAGGTGAGGTGGGCCTTTCCCCTCACTTTGGCATTTCAAAAAGGAAGGCAGCACTCTTCCACTTGGGTGGAGAATAGTTTAAATAATTTGGGGTCTAAAAGTCACAGATAAAGCAGGGCTGGAGTTAGGATCAAAAAGCTGGTAACAGGAAAGTCATACAGTCTGAACGAAGAAGCTAATGATCGGGGTGACAGAAATGTCCTCTGTCTTGATGGGGTTTGGGTCACACAGGTGTGTGCAATTGTCAGAACTCACCAATGTTGTCCTTAAGATTTATGCATTTCACTGTGCGTCTGTTAACCTAAAAAATAAACACGTGATGGACTGTCCTTAATGACATGCCTGCTGAAGTGTTCAGGGGAGGAGTGGACAGATGTCTGGGATGAACTGCTCACTTTGAAATGCATCAGAAAAGTAATGGATGGATGGAAGGAGACGTGGTTATCAAGTACAGCAAGATGGTAGCAGTGACAGAGCCTGGGCGGAGGGTGTACAGTTCACTGTCAATTCCTTGGCATTTCTGTGCGTTTGAAAATGCTCATAATAAAACGTTAGCCAAGAAAAGTATGGCCAAAAGTAAAAGGAAACAAAACAGATTTGTAGCCACTGGTTAATTTATAGAAATACTCCCTCTGACCTTGAAAGGAGAAATGCACTTTTCCTCCTGCCACCTTCTGGGTGATTTTAGTCACGGTTCTTTTTTTTTTTCTTTTTCTTAATTTTTTTTTATTTTTTGGCCACACCGCGCTGCATATGGGATCTTAGTTCCCCAACCAGGGATCGAACCTGCACCCCCTGCATTGGAAGTGTGGAGTCTTAACCACGGGACTGCCAGGGAATTCCCTAGTCACAGTTATTTATGTGTGTGTATCTGTCAGATGTGAGCCAGCCTTTGTACACGTGTGGTCTGTGGCCCATTCCAGCTCTTTCGTAGTCGAGGTGATGTGTGTGTTTGTAAGACAGAGACTCTGCGGCTCCTCCCTGCCCGGTGGGTGTTACGGTCGTAAGGAGGAAGGTTTGGGTGGTCGTTTCTGTCTCTTTCCATCTGTTTGACCACAGACACTTCTTCCTTCTGGTTCCCTGTTCCTGTGCCTCTTGCCATCTTGCATAACAATTTAAAGACAGTCCTAGGATGAGAGGCCGGTGGTCAACTTGCCAACTCCCATGCTTCTGTCAAGGGAGCTGCTCAGTCAGAATGCTTTTAGCGGAGTTTAGCTTTAGCACAAGTAAACGTGGGCAGTGGTCACAAAGCAGCATTGGTGGCCAACGGGGGCCACAGACCAGCCTTTCTATCAGAGAAGGGGCTCCAGAAGGGAGACCCCCTTGCCTCGTGTACTTGGGAAGATGCTGCTTCTGCAGACAGCTCATTGAACTGCTCTGTGGAGACGGCCAGGCTCTGATGTTGGAATCTCACTAACGTACAGGAGGTCAAAGGCAGGACCAGTCCTGTGATGAGTATCTGCCTGCACCAGGCAGGACAGTCTTGCCGGGAGTTCTGTGGAGACGGGCACAGTGAAGCAGTAACCTCAGCCACGTCACCGTCCTAAAAGCATGACCCAGATGCTCTTTCTGGGGACTTGACTTCCTTCTGTCTGTGTGACTTGGCTGTCCTGGACGTGTGGTGTAGACAGGGCCATCTTTCTGTCTGTGACTCGGCCGTCCTGGACGTGTGGTGTAGACAGGGCCATCCTTCTGTCTGTGACTCGGCCGTCCTGGTCACGTCACGTGGATGGAGTCATGTGTGGACCCTGCGTAACGTCTCGAGGTCCGTTGATGTGCCCCAGGACTTCTTCCTTTTACTGCTGAATTCAAGCAATTCTTAACATCTTTTTACTTTGATTTATTCTTCTAATTTTATATGAGTTTTTTCTTTAACAGCCCAAAGTGTTCATTTTTAAACAGAGCCTTGACCAGAATTGGAAACCTTTGCGCTGTAAATAGGCTGCAGTTTTGTTTCCGTGCCGGGCAGCATCGTCTGGATGGCGTGGCCAGTGCAGGCGGAGGGCAGGGTCCGCCAGTGCCCGGGACCGTCTCCCCCGCCCTCACCTGCCGCCCTTCCAGGTGGAGGAGGCGGACGACTGGCTGCGCTACGGGAACCCCTGGGAGAAGGCGCGGCCGGAGTACATGCTGCCCGTGCACTTCTACGGGCGAGTGGAGCACAGCCCCGAGGGCGTGCGCTGGCTGGACACACAGGTACCACGGGCGCTTCTTGGGGGGTGGGGGGCTGAGCACGGGGACCCTCGACTCGCCTTGTCCCGTCGGCTTCCCTTGGGGCTTCCCTGTGGGACCCACCTCCCCCCGCTTGGGACTGTCCAGACACCAACTGTGAAGCCACACTCTATAGTTTAACGGGAGCCGTGTCGGCTGAGACTGGCGGTGTCTCGTGGTGAGCGGATCGGCGCTGGGAGGGGCAGGGCACTGACCCCCGCCGCCCCGACCCTAGTAGAGGGGGTAGGACCAGCCCCGCGTCCCGGTGGGGCAGGCACTCACCCCTCGCTCCCGGTCCCACGTGTGGCCCCGGCTCTCAGTGCAGCTCACTGGTTATTCTGAGCTGTCGGAGCTCTGGGCGTGCGGGGCGGCTGGGCGGATGCCCTGCAACGGAGCGCGGCACCCCCGCCCCCCAGCTGGGCCCTGGGGGCGCCAGGGCAGGAGCACCGAGTGCTTGGCGGAACGCGGTGCCGTACCGGCGGGTGCACACGCGGAGTCCAGCCCGGGCTCAGAGACCGCGGAGGGCGGAGGAGAGCTTCTTGCGGGGGGTGGGCGGCGGGGGGGGGTTGCAATAAGTGAGAAAGACGCCACCGCAGCCATGTGGGCAGTAGAGCATAAACAGGGCAAGCCTGTGGGTCACAGGGGTCAAGGGAGTCATCAGATTCGAGTCTTAACTGGGGCTCATGGAGCCAGGGCAGGCTGGTGGCCTGAGATGCCGGAATAAGTTGTATTTAATTTGGAAAAGCAGAGAAGGGGGTCTGGTTTTCTAGGTGCGTGTGCTTGTAGAAGATGAATGAAAGGAGGCCTGGAGACCACTCGGCACCCCAGGCGCATGCAGTGAGGGCCTTCCCCTGGGGGACTGGCCGTGGGGAGGGAAGGAGCAGGTTGCACGTGCTTTACAGGGCTCGTCAAGGCCAGGCAGGGCTGCGGAGCAGGGCTGCGGGGAGACGAGAAGGGAAGGGTGATGCTGGGGCTTTAACCCGGGGGCCCCGCAGTCCTCTGTGGCCATTGGAGCTGCCTTCACCTCCTGAAGCCGCACACGAAGCACCCCGAGAGCAGGCCTGAGTGTGAGAAGCCCGTGGGAGGGTCTGCGGGTGGAAGTGACCTGAGGCTTGTGCACCTCTTCCTGTGCTCGGCAAGAGCAGAGCTGGTGCTTCTGGACAGATGGGGATTGGGACGGGGGTGGGGGGCAGGTCCAGTGTTTTCTGTCGGGAGGGAGTGTGCAGGCTGCTTTGGTTTTGCTGAAGTTCGAGGTCAAGGCAACAGGAGGAGCCTCGCCACAGACGTGGGAGATGGTCTGAAATAGCAGCGGTCTGTGGGGAGAGGTTAGGTGAGTCCCGAAATCGCCCATGCAGAGTTGAGTGAGAAGAGGGCAGGCGTGGAGGGGGAGGCCGAGGACACGGGAGGAGGGGCTACCGAGGAGCCAGGTTACAGTCGACGCCGGTGTCGAAGGTGAAGCTAGAGAAGGCCTGGCGTGTGGTCAGGGCCCACCGGAGGCGGCCTCGGGTGCTCCCGGCTCAGGACGTGTGCGAGCCGGGGCTGCAGGTGCGAGGGACACGGGGCAGGTTGGGTGTGTTTGAGGAGGAAGGAGCGAAGCCAGAGGAGGGCGGGCCGGTGGGCCGCTTCCTGCGAGGCCGAGCTGCCCCAGCCCGTGGGGGGAGGTGGCCCAGGCCTGGGGACCGTGTCTTCCCTCGGCAGGTGGTGCTGGCCATGCCGTACGACACCCCGGTGCCGGGCTACAAGAACGACACCGTCAACACCATGAGACTGTGGTCCGCCAAGGCGCCCAACGACTTCAAGCTCCATGACTGTGCGTCCCCTCCTGTCCCCATCCGGTGGCTGATCCCAGACCGACCCCGTCCGCACCCACAGCCCACGAGGCTCCCCACTGCGGGAGGGCTGAGGGCGGGTTCCCTGTGAGCCCTGGACTTCCCAGGGACCCCGCGCCCTCCGGAAGGAGCCAGGGGCCTGGGGCGGCGTGTGGGCCGGTCGGCGCAGCAGCTGTGGGGCGCCTTCCGCTCGGGGACGCTGCCCTCAGACCGATCAGGGCACGCGGGAGCCTCGGCGGGCACGCGGGTCCTGACTCCGCTCTCTGCCCTCAGTCAACGTGGGCGGCTACATCGAGGCGGTCCTGGACCGGAACCTGGCCGAGAACATCTCCAGAGTCCTGTATCCCAACGACAACGTGAGTAGCTGCTGCGGGGGGTCCTCGTCCGCGCCGTTCCTCCAGTGTAGGAAGCAGCCCTGCAGGGCTGGGCTCCAGAAGGGCCCCTGTGCTGGCCTCAGGCTTGTCAGGTGAGGCCACGAGAGTGAGGGCGGACACGGCATCCCTGACGGGGTCCAGGAGCACCTGTGTGCTGGTAGCCCCTCCTTTGCCCTCCGCCCAGGGGAGCTCTTAGGAGGTTCCTGGCCTCACACCTACGCTCCCCCCCATAAACACACGGCCGCCGAGTGCAGGGCCGCGGAGCCCTCAGACCTCACGTCCAGCCGTTTCTGCTCTTCAGCACCTGGCGCCAGCTCCCCAAGAGTTGGGTGGCGCGTTGTCGCGTGGGGCCAGCAGTCCCTATTCTGCAGGGACGCCTTGAGACGCCACATGGTCATGGCTTGGAACGCTCTTAGCGGGTGTCCCCACTTGTGTGGCGGGGGCCTCAGCCACATGATCCACTGCCACCAAACGAGCCCTTAGGAGTTGCCCATCTTTGTGGGTTGTGTGTTTCTCTTATTTTATCAGGGAAATATGTGCAAAGGGCCCTGTGCTGAAAGGCTCATAAGAAAATGCCCTCCCCCAGCACCCCCCGAGATTCCGAGCAGAGTCTCATGCTTCAGGCGTGAGGCCTCCTGGAACGTGAGGCAGCCGGGAGGTTGCTTTCTGGGCCTCGGCCCCAGCACCGGGGATCGAGGCATCGCAGCCCTGGGCCGCACCCCAGCCTGGGCCCTGTCCTGGGTTCGGGGGCCCCAAGGGCCCATGCAGCGGAGCCTGAGCCGGGCGTGTCCTCAGTTCTTTGAGGGGAAGGAACTGCGGTTGAAGCAGGAATACTTCGTGGTGGCCGCCACCCTCCAAGACATCATCCGGCGCTTCAAGTCATCCAAGTTCGGCTGCCGCGACCCCGTAAGGACCTCCTTCGAGACGTTCCCAGACAAGGTGCGTGTGTAGAGGGGTGAGCGCTGTGCCGGAGACGGGCTGTTCCCGGACTGGGCCTCCTCCTTCCAGCTGCAGTGGGGGCGGGGCGGGAAGCCACTCCCCAACCTGGGCCTCCTCGTGCCCGGGGACCAGGCCGCCTTCCTCCTCGACCAGGGCTGCCCTGGGCCTCGGGAGGCGTTGAGGCAGCAGGGAACGCTGTGAAAGGCTCCGTCGGGCCAAGCGGCCAGTTTGCAGGCTCAGTTCAGTAATCTGAACACAACCGGCCAGTGTCCGTCAGGCAGGAGCAGCGTTCCAAGGCGGGGAGGGCTCTGGATGCGTGCTGCGGGGCTGGCCTGCGGATCCTCCACCCTGACCTGCTCCCTGCTCCTCCGCGGCTTTCCATGCTGGGCCTGGAGCCCGTGCAGCGCCGTCCGCTTTCTGCTGCCAGCCCTATGGCCAGGCTCCTCGGGGAGGGCAGCCGAGGACCCCAGTTCTGCACACGCAGGCAAGGGACTGAAGGGGTCACCCCGTGTAAACGCAGGTGGCCATCCAGCTGAATGACACCCACCCAGCCTTGGCCATCCCTGAGCTCATGCGGATCCTGGTGGACGTGGAGAAGGTGGACTGGGACAAGGTGAGCCCGAGCGCCCGAGCGCAGTGTCCCCGAGCACCGGGGCACGGGGGTGACCTCCCCGCCTCTCCCAACAGCTGGTCCTGGGATGCAGAGGGAGGCCTCTCTGGTGGCCTCGGGACAACAGAAGGAAGTTGCCCCTGGGAAGATGGGGCTATGGGGAGAAGGACGTTCCAGGAGCGGGTCTGGGGTTTCTCCCAAGGGCAGGACACAGTGAGTGGGAGCAGCCGTTTAAAGGCCAGAGAAGGGTGGTTTTCTGGAAGACAAGAAAAGGATTCCGACACTTCTGAGAGCTTCTCACCTATATTTTTTCATCTTAGAATTGTGGCGAAAAACCCAGAAGTGTTCAGTTTAAAGAAATACTTCGTTTACACATTTATAGGCTTGTTCTCCCTGCTTCACTTATTTTGGTCCTAGATCCTTTAGTGGGGTTTTGTTGATCTCATTTACTTAAATCAACATATAAAACCATTTTTACCCCATTTTTTAGCACCAGAGCCCCTTTCTGGTTTGGGGCTGCACTTCTGGGTGGGGCTGGGCAGACCCTGTTCACCCCTGGCCAGCGGAGGGCAGGGCCACACAGTTTACCAGTTTTCTCTGGACTGTGGGTGTGAAGTCAATTTGGTGGAAATAAAGCAAAGCTGCCTGGAGCTCTGTCTGGTTTACAGAGGAAAACCACCTGCGGTGGTTCCCAGGTAGCAGGTAAGGTGCTCATTTCTGCGTGTGCTCTGGGTCAGGATGTGAGGTGCACGTGGGGCGTGTCAGGACAGTGAAGGGCGCAGGGCTCACTGTGGGTTTAGGAAGTTCTGGGCCCCAGAGAGCAGAAACGTGCGGGGCCTTCCCTGGTGGCATCTGAACACCTGCCTCTGACCCTACACGTTCCCCTCACCTTGGCATCTGGCCACGAGCTGCTTTTTTCTGAATAAAACATTGGGGTGTTCTGGAATGTTGTAGGCCTGGGAAATCACAAGGAAGACCTGTGCGTACACCAACCACACGGTGCTGCCCGAGGCCTTGGAGCGCTGGCCTGTGTCCATGTTTGAGAAGCTGCTGCCACGGCACCTGGAGATCGTCTACGCCATCAACCAGAGGCACCTGGATGTGAGCACGCCCTTCCTGTGGTGATGCGGGCAGGGGAGAGGGCTGCCCTGCTCTGACGGGCCCCCCTCTGCCCTCCACGTCAGATCGCCTGGCCCGGGACAGGTGCTTTACTTCTTGAAGGGAATAGCCAGCCGTTCAAGAAGAGGACTTTGGGGTCTGGGGCTGTCATTTGGCAGAGCTGTTGGCTGGTCCCCACGCTTGGACCCCTGCTGCGTGATGTGGAGTCTTCTCATTTCTGAGCAGGTTCAGATGTGAGTGTCTGTTCCTGGAATGCCAGAGGCCTTTGTCCTGAGACATCACTGCAGCGTTTGGGTGATTTGGAAACAAATCACCTTTGTCTTTCCTCTGTCACCCACAGAAAGGATAGTGGTACAAGCACAGGGGAACTTAGAATTCAGGTGTGATTATAGTTCATTTTTTTAATCTTTCAGTGAAAGAGTAGCTATTCTCACTGGTAGACTGAGGTTACACCCTGCCTGGGCCAGCGGGCAGCATCCCCATCTCTTCCTGTACAGCACACGGCGCCTCCTCAGCCCCTCCGAGCCCACGGGCCGGGCCCGCTGCCCCCAGGCCGAGGCAGACCTTCGCCCGGGGCCCAGTCAGGCTGGGCTGCAGCCGCCCTGGGCCTTTCTTGGGGAAAGCAGCCCCCCACCCTCCTGCTCACTGCTCTGTCTCGGCAGCACGTGGCCACCCTGTTCCCCGGGGATGTGGGCCGCCTGCGGAGGATGTCCGTGATCGAGGAAGGGGACTGCAAGCGGATCAACATGGCCCACCTCTGTGTCATCGGGTCCCACGCTGTCAACGGCGTGGCGAGGATCCACTCAGAGATCGTGAAGCAGTCAGTGTGAGTAGTGGGGCCCGCGCTTGGCTGCGCCAGGGCGAGTGAACTGCCAGAGCGCGGCGGTGGGAGGGTGAGGCCCTGACTCGGTGCACAATGCTGGGGAGCCGAGCCCTCTTGTCACCAGGAGCCCTTCCCGTTGTCTGCGTTCTCGGTCTGTCCAGGCAGAGGCTCTCCTTCTGGAGCGCGTGCCGCTGGCTGTGGGCCTCGGCACCCCGCCTGGGTACAAGAGTCCTGGGCCCCGCCAGGGTGGAGGTTAGGGTGTGACGGGCTGGGGCTCGTCCCCGAGAGGAAGGAGGAATTCTTAGGTCAGATTCCCTGCTTCTGCCCCCTCTTTGTGGGATGTGGTCTTGGAATTCCTCCTTTCCATCCTCGCCCCAGACCTGTGGAGCGCCTCGTGTGAGCGCCCGGCAGTCCTGGACGGGTCTGTCCGTGTGGCGGCTTCCGTGTCCTCGGTGCTGTCCTGAGGCTTTGTGTGATGTACTGTTTAATCCCCACTGTCCGTCCACTCTCCACTGTCACGACCACTGGGAGGTGGCCAGGCTCCAGCCACATGCTGGCGTGGAGTTGGGCTCCTTGGGGGATGGGACAGAAAGGCTGGGCTCTGGATTGCCCAGGGGCTCCCTTCAGAGGGCCTTGTGCCTCTCGCTCACCTTGTTAGAAACAGCGCTTGTGACAGTTGCCCGTTGTCTGCGTTTTTAGCTTTAAGGACTTTTACGAGCTGGAGCCAGAGAAGTTCCAGAATAAGACGAATGGCATCACGCCCCGACGGTGGCTGCTCCTGTGTAACCCGGGGCTGGCGGACACCATCGTGGAGGTGAGGCCGGCGCCTCTGAGCCCACCCGGAGCTGTGGGCAGGCAGAGCGGCAGCTGCCTGGGGCCGTGTGGGCGGCGACCCGCTCCTCTGTGTGTGGACAGCGATGGCTCCTGGACGGTGCGGGCGGTGGGGACCCACTGTCGCCCCGGGTGTGGGGGGCCGTGCGGTCGGTCAGCAGCCCTGGCGGCCTGTGCAGGAGTTCAGAGGGGAAGTCCTAGGCTTCAGGCCCAGCTGCCCCTGAAGAGGTTTGTGAGCCAGGGACGCGGTCGTTGTTGACTTGTTCCCGTGCTCACGCGCTCAGCGAGGAAGGAGACAAGTTACGCAGGGGCCAGGCCGCATGCTGGACATGGGGATGCGGCGGGGGTACTGGGGGGCGAGCTGTGTGTCGGGGAGGCTTCTCTGGAAAGGGACGGCAGAGCCGAGGTCTGCCTGCCCAGTTGCTGGGAGGGCCCGGGAGCAGCGCTGCAGGGACGTGACCACCCGCAGCCTGGCTGGTGTGGCCTCGGTGCAGGCGAGGCCACGGAGACGGCCCAGGTGTCTGGAGGCCAGGAGTTTGCCTCTCGGTCCTAAATTAGAAACAGGGAGACTGCAGCTGGGGTTCGTTTGGAAACAGCGCTGTGCTGCAGCGTCGGGGGCAGGGTGGGGTGCCCAGGCCGGGCGGGAGCGGCCGGAAGGCCTCTGTCCATTCGCGGTTCTGGCGGGTGCGGGCCTTGGGGGTGGGCGGAGACGGGCCCCCGGGTTTCAGGCCTGTGGGGAGCCGGGGGAGGCGCGTGCATTTGAGGGCACGTTTCAGTGGTCGGGACTTGACTGGCGCCGGGTGTGCGGTGTTTCCTGGGAGGGGGTGTCGTGGGAGAGGAGCGGGCCTGGGGCTGAGGTGGGGAGAAGAGGTGCGGAAACCGCGTCTCCCTTATGGCTCGGCAGAGAATCGGGGAGGGTTTCCTGACGGACCTGAGCCAACTGAAGAAACTGCTGCAGCTGGTCAGTGACGAGGCACTCATCAGGGACGTGGCCCAGGTCAAGCAGGTAGGCCCGGAGAGGGGCCCATCCCCCCACTCAGCCTTGCAGAGGGGGCCCCGCTGACCCCTGAGCGCACCGCCGCCCAGGTCCGGAGGAGAGCTCGTCTGGAGGGAAGCAGTGGGAATCGATGCAGGTCTCGCGTCTGCACTTGACATGCTGTCCACACACCTGGGCCTCCCTGTGGCCACCTCACCGCCAGGCGGCCTGGCCCACTGGGCGGCCTTTGAAGACCGAGACTGACCCTCCACTGTGCCAACAGCCTGGCCTCGGGGG
Source organism: Balaenoptera acutorostrata (assembly GCF_949987535.1). NCBI lineage: Eukaryota > Metazoa > Chordata > Mammalia > Artiodactyla > Balaenopteridae > Balaenoptera > Balaenoptera acutorostrata. The sequence continues at coordinate 45,754,385 of NC_080078.1, forward strand.
CCCAGAAATAGTCTTCGTTTTGGAGTCTCGCCCCCGCCCCAGGTCTCCTCGTCTCCTTTTTCTGCTTTTCTCATCCTTTGCTCCTCTTCCTGGGTTTGCATGTCTACTTTCCTGTTTATCTCCATGCTCTCATGCGGATCCACTTTCAGGATCACGTGTCCCCCTTCTGCCCACCAGGCTCCGGTGACCTTCTGTGTCCCTCTGCGTCTTCCCTGGGGTGGCAGCGCGTCCTGGGCATCCCCTCCCTGCTGCGTCTCTGACACCAGCCCTGGGGGCTCGGCCCTGTGAACATCCCACCATCCTTACCTCTGTTCTCCCAGGAAAACAAGGCGAAGTTCTCTACCTTCCTGGAGAAGGAGTACGGGGTGAAGGTCAACCCCTCGTCCATGTTCGACGTGCACGTGAAGAGGATCCACGAGTACAAGCGGCAGCTGCTCAACTGCCTGCACGTGGTCACCCTGTACAACCGTGAGTGCTCCGCCCCTGCGCCCCACCCACCCTCCGACCAGGCCCTTTTCTCACATGGCCACCGGGGAGGACATTGCACGTTCATTTTGAGTGGCACCTTCTGGTTTTCTGTGTTCGGAGCAGAGCAGCTACAAGGAGTGAGACCTGAACTCAGAGGCTGGGGAGCTTGAGGCCCAGGGGCTCCACCTCCTCCAGAGTGGAGGCTTGGGGGTACTTGGAGGCTGGGTTTTAGGTCTGGTGTAGCATTTCTTTCGTACTTAGTTATTATCGTTATTAGACTCCTCTCAAGTTATTTGGAGAGATTATACTTAGCAGGTGAGGCATTTGAAGTATACTCATAGAAGATGAAATAGTATGTTACATCTATACGCCTTAAACTATTTAAGTGGCATTTGATTTTGAAGCACATGTGAATCAAAGACCCACCTAAAAGTAACTATGAACATTTGCTACTTCTATAAATAAGATAATAAAGCCTCAAGGAAAAATTTGGTTCTTTTTTTTTTTTTTTTTTAATTTATTTATTTTTGGCCACGTTGGGTCTTCGTTGCTGTGCACGGGCTTTCTCTAGTTGCAGCGAGCGGGGGCTACTCTTCGTTGCGGTGTGCGGGCTTCTCATTGTGCGGGCTTCTCTTGTTGCAGAGCACGGGCTCTAGGTGTACCGGCTTCAGTTAGTTGTGGCACGTGAGCTCAGTAGTTGTGGCACACGGGGCTTAGTTGCTCTGTGGCACGTGGGATCTTCCCGGACCAGGGCTCGAACTGTGTCCCCTGCATTGGCAGGTGGATTCTTAACCACTGCGCCACCAGGGAAGCCCAAAACTTGGTTCTTAAAATCTTGTAATGTAGTAAAGCAAATACTAATTTTGAAAATGAAGGAACCAAATACTTTCCAAGACGCAGAGCTCCCCTCGAGGACATCAGGTCTCCAGTTGCCAGTGAGGGAGACTCTGTCTTGAGGGATCCGCTCGCTCGTGAGACAGTGAAGTGACAGGACGGATGCTAGTTTGGGTTGAGTGGTTCTGACCCGACCCTCAGAAAAGGCCCAGGTGAGGGCCCTCCTGTGCGTGTGGCTGAAGGGGGTGCCCCCTGGGCCAGAAAACGGCAGTTCACGGAGACTTCGTTTTGTGCTCTTTGCCGTGGTTTTCTTCTGCAGTTGTGATTTTTCTGCATTTTCTTTGTCGTTTCCCCGGCGGTGTCCCTGAGTCCCCTGCCTATGAGCAGCAGGGCCAGTCGCTGGGTGGCCTGCCCTTCCTCCCATCACCTCTTGTGGCCGGTGCCTTCCTGCTGCCCAGGGTGCTGCTTCTGCTCGGCTTGTGAGCGCCCAGGGCGCCCACGGCATTCCGATGGGGCCGTCAGGGCACGTGTCACCCGCCCGCTCGTCCACCTGCGTGTATGCAGCGCACAACGTGGTGCTGCTCTGCCGTCCTCGCCTCCATCTGACCTGGGTTTCAGTCTGCGATGAGACGCCCAGTCCTCTTACAGGGCCGTCCGGTCGCCCTCCTGCCCAGCTCCTGTGCCCCGAGGTCTTCCACGTCCACAGCAGTCTGTGGCCTTTTGCAGGAAGGGTGGTTCCGCGGAAGCGACGTTCTCAGTCTCCCATTCTTGCCTCGAGCGGCACCGTCTGGAGGGTGGGTCCGGAGTGAGCTGCTCTCTTGGCCTGTGCTCATTCTACTCGGCTGTGTCTTGGGTGCCGGCTGTTGTGGGTCCATTTTCCTGATGCTCGGGCACTCTGAGGATGGTGGTTGATATCTCGTATCATTTCTAGGAAGTTTCCTTGAAATACATTAAAACATGTGTTTGGCTTTCTTCTCCTGCGGCTCCAGTGAGGTGTGTGGTTGGTTTCTTCCACCGCCTTCTTTTTGCCTGTTGGTAGCTCTCCCTCCTTTTCTGTTCCATGTTGTCTGCTGGTCCCGCTTCCACGCTGTGTGTGTCTTCTGTGTTTTCTGCACGTCTCCCCTCCCTCCTGGCTTCTGTGATCGGGCTGCACTCTGTGGGGCGGTTCTGCCTTGTTGCCTGTGTTCTGCTTTCTCCCGGGGTCTTGCGTTTCGGTGCTATGGTTTCCTGTCTGTGTTGACAGTCCTCACAGGTTGGGGACTCACAGGGAGGCTGCTTCCACTTCCCTCGTCTGTGGCAAAGCTGTGTGTTCGGGTTGGTCGCTTGTGTCTGAGGAGCTGCGTCAGGACTCTGGCCGGGCCTCGTGAGCTCAAGGCAGCCGCAGGCCTCCCCAGCTTGTGACACCTCTCTGGGGCTCCAAGTCCAGGCTGGCTCAGGAGGCGTCGTGGCCCTGTGGGCCTCTGTCCACGAGGATGTCCAGACCCCCTTTCCGAGGTTTCCCTGTAGGAGGGGTGCCAACAGGGTCTGCCCGCCCGGCCCCCTGGGGCTCTTTCCTGCCTCCCCTTCCCCCGCTCACAGCCCCCAGGAGGCTGGGGTTCCTGAGACCCTGACTTCACAGCCCTGTCTCGCACCCATCCCATGACCCGGCAGGACTTGCTCAATGATCTGGAGTTAGCGTATTTTTCTTCTTTACTAGTTTTAGTAAAAATATAGTTTGTGGGTTTTTGGCTTTTTTTTTTTCCTGTTCTCTTTGTTACTCTGTCCACAATCTGGAAGCGGGAAGATTCAGAACTAAGGGACGGTCACGTTCCTACTAGAACCTGAAGTCAGAGGTTAAAGATCAGCCGTGACCCTTTAGTGGCTCCTGTAAATCTTGCGGCCGATTCCTGACTCTGGTGAATGCCATCTAGGGCAGCCTGTCACTTCTGTAGACACTCCCTGCCCCCAACCCCCAGCTGAAATCTGGAAACCGGTGGCCTGGTGAGGACACCTCATTCTGCTGGGGCTGGAGGTGAGCTGTCTGCTCCTGTGCAGAAAAGGTCTGGGGGGCTTCTTACCCTCTGTCCCAGTGACGGAGGGGGCTTGGGGTCTCACTGACATCCCTCGCAGGCTGACGGTGAATCATCACCATCCCAAGGTCACCCTATTTTTGAGTACCCATCACATGCAAGGGCCTTCAGTCCTGGTGACCAGACCCAAAGAAGCTCCTGTGTTGGGCTGTTTTGGACGCAAAGGCACAGCTTTTCCACTGAACCTTCTGGAAGAGTCTGCTCCTGGCTGGCCTTCCAAACCAACCTGGACCAAGTGTAGAATTCTGTAAGCGGGAGCTCTTGGCAGTGCAGCACCTGTGTCGGGCTGGCCTCTGAGGACGCTGTCACTGAGGCCTGTCCCAGGGCTCAGGCATGTCTGGCTCCAGGGGCTTCACGTGGCTCTCTTTTGTTTGTCCTGCAGGAATAAAGAAGGACCCAGCCCAGGCCTTTGTGCCCAGGACTGTCATGATCGGGGGCAAGGTGAGGTGACGTCTTCTTTGCTCCTGCTTGGCGTTGGTTGGGGATGCACAAACCACCATGCTTTTCAGCAGTGCCTCTGTGTCGGGGCTGGATGCTGCGGGTGGCCGGGCGCCAACCTGCACACAGAGCCCAGAGGTCCTGGCCCCAGGTGTGCCTCTGGGCCAGGTCAGGCTCCATCAGCTCAGCCACAGGAGGGAGCTGGATGGGGCCCCTGTCTGCCTGGCCCAGGGGAGTGGGGTCCCCAGCCCCAAGGGCCAGTCTCTACTGGGCTTGCTGGCCCCTGCCTCTCATGGGGCAGCACTATTTCTCTGTGTAACTGCCGGCTTTCCACGCCTCCCCTGCACTTGTGTGCCGAGTAGACGTGAGTCGCTGGCTGCTTCCGTCAGCCAGATGTGCGCCTGCTTTCGGCTCAGCCTGGCCTTATTCATTTTATTTACATGTGCTTTTGGACATGGGATCTCAGAGTCCCAGGGTATTGCCGGCAGGCATCAGTGGGTCCCGTCATCGGGCTCCACACTCTAGGGCCTGCGTCCCCACCCTCTGCCACTTTTCCCAGAAGCCTGGGCACAGCTGCTTCACGGGGGCTGCAGGTGGGCCCAGGACTGTCCTCGCCTCTTACTTGAGCACATATGAAGGTGGAGGCACCTCACGGGCAGGCCCGTCTTGTTCTGTCTCTGCCACCGTCCCCCGGCCCACCGACTCCTGATGTTTCTAAAGCAGACTCCGGACAGCATGCTGGGGTTTTTCTTTTCTTTTCTTTTTTTAACTTGTCTATTTTATACATATTAGTGTATATATGTCAATTCCAATCTCCCAATTCATCCCACCACCGCCCCACCCCAGCGTGCTGTTTTGTTTGTCAGTATTGCCATATGCATTTCTTAGAGATGTGGACTTTCAAAAAGTTAAAAAATGTTAATTTTTTAAAAATTAACATTTTTAAAAAGAGAAAAAAAGAACTGTAGAACATCCACAAACCTGTCCCCCAGACTTTTGCTGAACCATTTCATAGTAGATTACAGACATTATAACACTTCAACCCTAAAAACTTAATCAGTTGTCTTCACAGTGATGTTTTCCTGCAAAACCACACAGCGCCACCATGACACCTAAAACACTTGACAAGAATTCCTCCACATCATTAAATATCCAGCCAGGGCCACATGCAGCTGTGACAGCTACAAATATCTTGAGCTTGTTTGAATCAGGATCCAGCAAGGTTCTCACATGGCGACGGGCGGCTGTGTCTCTTAAATCTCTTCATCTATAAGTTTTCCTCCATGTCCCCCTCTTTTTTCCCCCCGCAATTTGTTACAGAAATCATGTTGTGTGTCTTCCCCAAACCATGTCCCTCTGGTATCTCGCAGTACCTTCCTTGGCTCCCTGCGTTTCCTATAAGTTTCCTACTGCGTTTCCTATCAGTTCTCAGAGGTCCTTGTTCCCTCTCTCTCTCCATTTCTGAAAAAACCAACTAGAATCAGAAAACCAAGCTTGAGGCTGACAGGTTTGTGCACGTGGGTGAGGTGCCGTCATGAGAGGTGCTCGGTTGAAAACGAAGCGGGTGGGGCGCCGTGCCCCATGGGTCCGTCTGCCAGGTTGAGGGCAGGACACACAGGGATGCCATGGCCTCAGCCCCCCGTCCCCCGCTGGCAGAGCCACTCGGCTGGGTGTGTCCAGGCTGGGCGTGTCCAGCCCGGGTCCGGCGACCCTGCCCTGCACCTGAGCACAGGGTGTCTGCTGAGCACCCCTCCCCCTTTCCAGGCAGCGCCCGGCTACCACATGGCCAAGATGATCATCAAGCTGGTCACGTCCATCGGCGACGTTGTCAACCACGATCCGGTTGTGGGCGACAGGCTCAAAGTGATCTTCCTGGAGAACTACAGAGTGTCCTTGGCCGAGAAAGGTGAGCCTGCCCTCCCTGGGCGCAGCCAGTGGTCCTCTCTGGTCAGGGCCTGTCTTGCTTTCAGACAGATTAACGGCCCCAACACCAGGCTGCCCAGCCAGAGGGCCCCCCCTACCCCGGTCTGGCTCTGGGGGAGCCCTGCTGCCACCACGTTTGTGGGTCATCCTTGGCCTCACACATCCTTGCTCTCTGAACTTCCCACTGCTCCCCGCCCCCTCGCTCCTCTGCCCCTCAGCTTGGCCCTTCTGCCCCGGGGCTCCCTCTTGCTGGCCCTCGCCGTCCCCCAGAGGATGCTTCTTCTCGTCCCCACCTGTTCACTCTGGCCTCGCGTCCTGCACCTGCTCTGGGAGGGTCTAGCCTGGGGCCACTCCACTTCGGGGATACTGGGTATGTGTTGCCATCTGGAGAAGGGCCTGTGGCCAAACGTGCCTCGGAGCATAGCTGTCCTGAGCTGGACAGGCCTTTCTAAGCCGGCCACTTCCGGAGACCTGGTAGGAAGTGCTGGGAAACCTGAGCCTGGAATTGTGGCCCGAGTAGCAGCCCCTCTGATCCATGAGACTGTGCGCTGCCCTCCAGCCGCTGAGTGAAGGGCAGGCTCATGCACTCCCTCCTCCTCCACTGCCGCCGGGTCATCAGGACCATCCCTGTGGTCCCGCCACTGCCATGGACCATGTGTGGCCCGGGGGTTCGGTTGGGGTTAGTGTTTCACTGAGCTTCTAAAGCAACTTACGGCCGCCGCCTGGCACTCCCAGGCCAGTTCCTGTGCTTCCTTAGAACTGACCTTGGGGACAGCCAGCCTGGGGTTGGGCCCCGCACCCTCCCCCAGCTCTTGGACTGGCTGTGGTAACGTGTCCACCATCCCGTCTGCCCATGTCCCTCTGCCTGAGGGGCTGGGGGTGCCTGTGTCTCTATCCTGGCACCTGGACCTGACCTTGAAGAAGGGGCTGGGCTCTGGTCTTGGCTGACCCCGAGTGCCCTTCAGCTGGGTTAGGGAAGCAGCATCAGCTCTGAGGACAAGCTGAGGACGTGGGAGCAGGGATGCCAAGGCAGGCAGGACGGAGGCTGCGTTCCTGCTGCCACATGGACAAACTCACGCAGGGAACCCACACTTGGGAGAAGCTGCAGGGCTGTGGCTGGGGTCGTGTCTTGGCCGCTATGCCAGTCTGTAAACGGCACAGAGTGACTTCGGTGCATGTGGCCACAAGAAGATTGTCCCCCCGCTGTCCCCAGTCCTCTGGTGCTGTGAGTCGGATTCCTTTTTAAGCCATTTAAGGAGCCTGCGGGGCTGATCGAATTAAGACAGCAGTGATGTCAGGATACAAGGGAATGATGACACCACCAGGCTTTGGTTTGGCCCTCGTCCGTGGAAGTTTCCAGAACAAAGGTCCTTTGCCACCTGCAGGGCTTCTCAGGCATCTCCACTGTGGATCCTCTGCCTCAGGCTGCCCTGGGTCAAAAAAGGGAGCTGTACGGGTGGTGCGGGCAGTGCGTGGTGTTTCTGTGCTGTTCCCATTGCTCTCGTGTTGAGTGGTTCATGGCTGATGGGTCTTGCTCTCGCCCCCTTGCAGTGATCCCCGCCGCCGACTTGTCACAGCAGATCTCCACCGCGGGCACCGAGGCCTCAGGCACAGGCAACATGAAGTTCATGCTCAATGGGGCCCTCACCATCGGCACCATGGATGGAGCCAACGTGGAGATGGCTGAGGAAGCTGGGGCGGAGAACCTCTTCATCTTTGGCTTGCGGGTGGAGGACGTGGAAGCCCTGGACCGGAAAGGGTGTGTGTCCCTCTCAAGACCTCAGATCTCCTCTACTTGTTTTTCACACCCTTGGATACCTTGAGGGGTCCCAGCCCGGCCTAATTCTGTGCAACTGAAATTGCCTAGTTGCCTAAAATTCTTCAGGGGAGTTGTTGAAGCCTCAGGCACCAGCTGCTGAACCCAAACAGTCAGAACCTTGTCAGCTTGTGAGCGCTGGCCCTTTTGGCCCTGTCCCATGTCTGCCACACGCCTCCCTCTCCCCAGACTCCCTAATGGCCGCAGGGTGTCTCCCCAACTTGGTTTCACATATCATTTTCTTCTGCAACATCCTGGCACTGGGGGTGGGGGCGGGGCTGCTTGAGCATCCTCTCGAGGAGGACAGCGACAGAGCCGTGCACGTGACTTGTACGTCCTCTAGCAACCATGTGTCTGTAACAGTAAAAGGAGGAGGTGGAATTGATGTGCTCACGGCCCATGTCCACCTCCCAGTGCCTGTGGCTGCCAACCCCACCTGGCTGTCCTGGGCCCAGGGCACAAACGGCCTCAGCACCTGCCCATGAAGCTGCCATCTCCCCGCAGGTACAACGCCCGGGAGTACTATGACTGCCTGCCCGAGCTGCGGCAGGCCGTGGACCAAATCAGCAGCGGCTTCTTCTCCCCCAGGGAGCCCGACTGTTTCAAGGGTGTCATCGACATGCTGCTGAACCATGACAGGTGGGACAGGCCCCTTGTCCCTCCCCAGTGGGTCAAAGGGTCCCCCTGGTGGGCTGAAAACTGCACATTGTTTGGGGCCAAGCCTGGGCCTCAGTGAGGCTCACCCCCACCTCAGCCCACGGCCAGAGGCTCGGCCGCACCCAGGGCCCGGGGTTTGTGGGGCTTCTGACGGTGCTCAGAGAGCCTGGGGGCCTGGTGGCAGGATTGCCAGCTGCCAGGTCCAGCCCCAGGCCCCCGGCACCAGCTGACCTCCTGGACGGGAGTGACAAGCGTCACCTGGGCGGGTTGGAGGCGACTTCCTCAGGGCAGAGGGAGCCTGGGTTTAATGGGGAGCCCAGGAGTGGTTCAGGTGGAATGAGCTTGTGAGGCCATGAGTTACCACATGGTTGGTGTTTTACGACGAGGCCGTGGACACGGGGTTCTGCTCCCCCCACCCACCCTGGGGCACAGCCTTGCACAGCACTTGTTATAGGTCGGCGGTGCCTCCTCCTCTGATGACAGGCCTCTTCTCCACCCGGGTGGTAAAAGCTGAGTCTGTCAAAGGCTGAGAATCGACCTCTATTCCACTTTCAGTTCCTTTGGTTTAGTGTGTCACTTTTTGATGAATGCTGTCAGCTGGCTTCTGTCAGACCCAATCGTAACTCCACACACGCCCGGGGCTGGGAGCTTGGCCCTGCTGAGGTCTGTGATCAAGGAGGGACTTTACAGGGTTTTATGAATTGTGTTTCTGACTCAATCGTAAACAAAACGTGTTTCTGTGTCCATAAATCCTGCACCACTGGTTCTCAGCCCGTGAGACCTGAGAACAGATGGTGATGGAGCCTGTGCTCACCCTGTGCCCTTCCCCTGGAGGTGAAATTGGCGGGATGCCTCAGCCTGTGCAGCTCTAACCCATGTGCACGGGTTCTTTGAAGAACACTGGGTTAAAATAAGGTTTTTCTAGAATAGCGTCCCCAGGACAGAAGTGTTGCTCACAGAGTAGTCCCCGTGGCCACCCCTGTCCTGCAGAGCATGAGGACGCAGCCAGCCAGGCCCGTTTCCTGACCTCCCACTTGTCACCCATCCAGCCCAGCTTCCTGTCTCCCATTTCAGGTTCAAGGTGTTTGCGGATTATGAGGCATACGTGGAGTGCCAGGCCCGGGTGGACCAGCTGTACCGGGTAAGGTCCTTGGGCCCTGGCAGGAAAGCAGCAGGGCGTGACTGTGTCCTGCTGTCTCGGGCCACTCCCAGGAGGTCACAGTTCATCTAGTGGCCCAGAGCAGGTTGGGCTTTCTCATTTCCTGCTCAGGGACTGACTCGTCTAGCCCTCTGCCCAGGCTGCTGTCCACACCAGCGCACCTTCCCCTGCAGCCTCTGGGCAGCTGCCACAGAGCGCAGGTGAGCAGGGCAGGAGTTTCCTTCTGGAGGCTCTGCACACCCTAGTCTGCGGTCTGACGGCCCATGTGGGTGTGATCAGGAGAGCCTGAGGTGAGGGATGGGCCTTGTAAGTAGTGAAGATCTTTCTGTGCTTAAAATGAGAAGATGAACAATTCCTTGTAAAAGTGACAGATCTGACAGCAAGTAGAACAAGGACTTGTAGCTCTAAGGAGCGGAGTTTCTAAGGTGGGGCTGCGGGAGCCAGTTCCCCAGTCCGCGGCCCTGTGTCCCTGCCTTGGCATGGCCCACAGAGACCGTGCATGTCCAGTGGGGTCTCCTGGGAAGATTCAGCTCCTGAACCTGGGGAGGTAAAGGAGGGTGTTCCACCCTGTGCACCCAGCCAAGGACGGCAGCAGGAGGGGACACTGGCGATGGGGGCGTGACTGTGCAGTTGTTGGGTCAGATGGTTCATGGCCCAGGTCGTTAAAGCAGATTCTTGGACGCGGCCTGAGGGGTTTGGGTGTCTGAGTTGTTGCCCACGTCTCACCCCTCCCTCCCCCCACCTCGAGGAAACAGCCCCTGATATTCCCTCCTGTGACAGAACAGGAGGGGGCCTAGAAACCGAGTGATCTTCTGGGCTCCAGGAGGAACCTTTGCTTTCCTTTTGGGGAGGCCCCTCCTGGTGCTGGCTGCAGTCTGGGGGCGCATACTCCTCTGGTGGAGTGTCTGTGCATTGTGTGCGCCGCACCCCAGCAGGACCTCTGTCTAGTCATCTGGAAACTTTCCTGGTGGGTGGGCCCCCTTCCCGGTGAACTCTTGGCTGTAGAGTGCTCGTCATCTGTCAGGCTGCCCAGGGCCTAAGTGCATCTGGGAACAGCCCGAGGTCACTGAGCACCTGCTTCCCTCTGCAGAACCCCAAGGAGTGGACCAAAAAGGTCATCAGGAACATCGCCTGCTCGGGCAAGTTCTCCAGTGACCGGACCATCACGGAGTACGCCCGGGACATCTGGGGCGTGGAGCCCTCTGCCCTGCAGACCCCGCCCCCCAGCCTCCCCAGAGATTAGGCCCCCGCCCTCGCCCTCGCGACCAGAGGCATTTGTTTTCTTGCTGACTCTGCCCGTTTCCAAGCACTTTGCCAGCACCCTGCTTTTTTCAGTGCTGTTTCCGGGAGGGCCATAGGGATCCGGGTGGTGGCTTTCAGGGGTTGGGTTGGGGGAAGATGCTGAGGTGAGATGCTCCCCCGTTCCCTGCAGGAAAGCGGAGCCCGCAGCACTGAGCAGGGCAGTTGGCCTGCTGCTTTGCCCACCCGCCCCTTGGAGATGCGGGAAGGTGGACTTGTCTGCTGGGCTCCTCGCAGCCTTGCACACACCTTGTGTGAGCTCGTTTTTAGTTTTGAGCCTCTGGATTCTGGGGTCCGGCCAGGTAGCCGTGGTAAAGCCTGGGGCGGTGTATGTTTGTGCAGCACCTGGGCTGGCCGTCCAGTGTGGCCCCAGTCCTCCCTGGCCCAGCTCTGCCTCCTGGCCATGCAGGGAGGGTCCAGTGTGCTAGGCCATGTCCTCATAGCTGCTGTGTGGGCACCCTGCCTGGGGTTTCCAGACTGATCAGATAAAGAGGCCCCAGGACAACTGAGAGTGACACTGGGGACGACACCTGTGTCCAGCATCTAGGGAGCTTTGGCTGGGACAAGGCTGGCTGATGCAGAATTGGTTTGGTTTTGCTTTTTCATAAGATTTTTCACAAGGAAATGAAACTAGCTGAAGCCTTTCCTTGTCTTAGCAACTAAAAATAGCCCTTTTAAAGTTTAGTGCCTGGGGAGGCAATGCTGGGATGTTCTCACCTGGCCCTGGGGACCCAGGTGGGGTCCCCACCTCTGCTGAGTGAAGCTGAACACCCAGCCCCGCTGCAGATCTGTGCCCTCCCTGTGCCCGTCGAGTCCAGGAGGGTGCGTTTCCGGTCTCTCAGGAGGCCAGACTCCCTCCTTCCAGCAGCATGACAACCTGGTCTGGAAAAGGACTGAGTGGGCCCAGAGGAGCCCAATTTCCATTCTGCCCAGAGAGCAGGCTGGTGCTGGGGAGGGCGGGTGAGCAGGTGGGAAGGATAGGGCCAGGGAAGGACAGGGCCAGGGAGCAGGCAGGAGCTGCGGGCGGAAGCTTCCTGAGGCTGTCTCATCAAATGCTGGACCTGGGTGGCACAGGGTCCTGCCCTCATCCCCGTCCTGACTGCTCACCTCACCAGAGGCGTGAGGGTCTGTGGTTGCATCCCCAGCGCCCTCTGCTGCCCGTCCCTTAGGCCGAGCGTAACCATCACTGTGCCCCTCACTGTCACTGCCTCGTGTGAGAAATGGATTAAACCTTCCTGCTTGTGCTCAGTTGATCTGGCCTCTGTGTGTCACTCTTGTGCCCAGGGCAGTCCATGTCCCAGCCGGGCTAAATTATGGTCCATCATTCCAGGACTGAGAACAGAAAGTTCTCTCACCCCCAGCTGCGTGTGGGACTCAGAGCCACAAGTGCCTGAACCGTCAAACCCAGCCACTTGGAAAACTGTCTCCTGGGTGTTGGCATTTTTGGTGTGAATTGTACTGGTTTTTGCACCCATCTTTTGCTACCCACTCCTGGTCCTGGGAAGTGGAACGCCCTGGGGACCAAAACTCTCCCCCCACCCCAAATTGTATGGCTGCAGGTTAAATCAAAAACCCAGAGGGATATGACTCGGGGCTCATTGTTACCCAAAGTACCCAAGAACACCGTGGACCCCTGCTGGTGGCTGGGTGTGCAAGGCACCCCTTGGTTGGGGGCACCTGAGATGCACATTCCTGGTCTCAGGTCTGGGGCAGTTCCTGGGACACATGCATCTGACGACCACAGTTCACAGCTGTGCACATTTCTTGCTGTTCCTGACCACAGACTGACTTTTGTGACCCATTAAAGGGTCAGTCCTAACCCACAGTTTAAGCTTAGTCGCTCGGACCGAGGTAATAAGCTGAGATGCCACCAGGCAGAGATGTGTAGACCTGATTACTAATTACCTGACAGCTGACAAGGGCGGCAGCTACCAGCTCCACGATCCCTTTTTATGCTTCCTTATCTTCGGACTGTCACACACCTGTAAAAACACTAACAGCTTGTATTTTTACTTTATAGCCTACCTTATTCCCCCCCCCCCCCCAAAAAATCTGAGGCAACTTACATACACAAAAGTTTAAGAAAAACAAGATGCAGACTTGAGCCCAGGCAGAGCAGGCCAGGTCTAGACGGCCTCATTGGTCAAGACGAGCTGGGGATGTGGCTCTGAGCTGCAGAGCCTCCAGGAGCCTCAGTGACTAAGAAAAGCACGAAGGGGCTGCCCTGGCCAGGCGGGCACTTCATGCTTTAGTTACATGAAGACGGTGTCAGGTGGGGATGGGTGTCCCAGTTCTGACGGAAGTCCAAGGAGACACAAAGCTGGGGGACGGGGTGGGGCCCTGCAAGCCGTGCTCACACCTGAATTAGATACCAGGAGCGCAGAGCAAACCCATCCAGTAGAAGATAACTGACAAACTGACCTCAGGAGAGTCTGTTCCGTTTCAAACCTGGTTTAAGAGAGACGTGGGTTTTCCAGATATGAGAATCACCATGGGCAGCTCTAAGATGCTTCAGAAAGAGGGTGTAACCTGCTTCTGGGCCTCCAGCCAGGGCACAGCTGCTAACAGGCCACAAGGGGGGCAGGTAAACAAGCCCCTTCCCACCCTGGGGAATTTCTGCGCTGCCGGGACTGGAAAGTGCCAGAGCCTGACGATCTGGGGGAGGAAGGCCTGCCATCAGGAGAGACTTAGGTGGACTGAAGTCCTCCGACCTGGGACAAACCCTGTACTGCACAGCTTGAAGCCCCCTTATTAAGCCACACACCCTCTCCTGGGAGAGAGGTCACTTAGCAGGGAGGTGAGAAGTGGGACAGCTGGCAGGCGCTGGCTGGGAACGGCACACGTGCAGGGAGGCTGGGTTGGCAAAAAGCCCAACAACACAAGTGCCACCACCAGTGAGTGAACAGGGCGATGCTCGTGGGCCAGAAGAGTCCCTGCACTCCAGCAGCCTGAACCCCACCACCTGTCCATCGACACGGCAACATTCAACGAGCTTATTAACTGTAAGGTTGGAAAGGTCACCTGTGTAGGCCTGGTTTTTAGAAAAATGCCATCTGCTCCACCTGGAGAAGCCGTCCCCACCTTCCCACCGTGAACAGGCCTTTCCCCAGAGATAATGCCCCTCCCTGCTGGGCTTCAGTGTCTGGAAGGAAGTGGGAAAGAAGGGCCCATGATCCTTGGCCTTACAGAGCCAACATCTCTTCCCATACAGCCGGGTCCTGAGAGTGGCCTGGGGCTGTGCATAGGGCCTGGGCTGGAGGTGTCACTGAGAAAACAGACAGACCACCACCACGATTTTATTCTTAAATAAATGCTCAGTCTAAGGCCAGGTTAGGTAGACAGGTGGGTGGAAATCAGAGGAAGGCAGACCACGGGCACCTCCCCCGCTGGGAGCAGTGGGGCCGCCCAGGGAGGCAGGGACACCAAGGAAGGCAAGCGGGGTGCACAGGGCGGGAGGGGCTGATGGAACCACTAGAGTCCGTTCTGGGAAGGGACAGAAAGAACCCAAGTTTCCCCACATTCTCGAGAGTGGTGTCAGAAAGCTCAACGTGGTCCCAAGACCCCACGCCTCCTGCCTCAGGCTCCCGGTGCCCAGCTCAGGAAGTGTGGGATCAACCAGCCGATGGCCAGAAAGCTCTGTCACCGTCTTCCCAACAAGACCTCAGGTTGAGTGGCAGCAAGAGGGAGAGAGGGCCACATGCCTGCCACCCACACTGTCCACAGAGACCTGTGCTCCCAGCCACCCGGGGCGGGTGCCTCAGGTCTGCCAGGGCCTCCTCTGCCTGGCCCGCTGGCATCCGAGTTCTCTCTCCAGACGCATCTTCAGGGTGCCGGGCTGGCCAGAGGAAGGGGGGGGCAAGGGCAGACATCTTCATGCTCCTTCAGGTGGCGAGTAACACTCAGTGCTGGCGCCCTGGTTCCGACTTCCCCAGGAATTCCCTGGACCAGAGGAGGACACCTGTCGGCCAAACCTCTTGAGGCCAAACCTGAGACACCACCTCCTGTGGTCCTCCTACAGCCCACCCGGGGAGGCCACAAAGGAGCCTGGAGGACCACACTTCCGCTCAGAAAACCCCGTTGAGTTAAACAAGCAGGGCGCCAACAGCAGCACCCAAGTCAAGTCCCGACACACAGGAGCAAGGATGGGGTCACTAACTGCACCCCAATGTTGCAGCCATTCTCTGGTCTACATTTTGTGTAATGTATTCCTTTTATGGGGAAAAGCCACAGTCCCAGAGCAAACCCATACTCGTCACTGTCCCCTCGCAGCAACCCACATCCGTGAGGCAAGAAACTGCAAAGGAACGCCCCTGGAACCTCAAGGGCGAAGTGTAACCACCCGGCACACACCTCACCGAGGGCCGATTCCAGCACCCCGGGCTCAGCAGAGGCCCCTGAGCCGGGACGTGCGGGCTGCCTGCACCCTCCAGCGGGAGGCAGGGAGTGCCTGGTCCATCCAAACCCTTCGCTTTGCCACCAGCACACCCCTCATCCTCAGGCTCTGCGCCCAAGCTCGAGATGGGTGCCTGGGGCGGCAGCCCACATCCTGGCCCAGGATTTCGGCCAGCGCAGTGCAGCCAGGGGCACAGCCTCCCTTCCAGAAGCAGCTGGGGACAAACAGGCTTTTGAGGAGCTGGCCCAGACCTGCATCCCCCTGTGCCCCACGCGCAGGAGCAGCAACCTGACGGGCCTGTGGGAAGGGACGGAGGCCTGACCCAAAGCAGCTGTGGTGTCTGCACTGCACGACCTGCACCACAGGGAGATCACAGCCCTACTGACCGTGGGGATGGCCCAGGAGGGAGGGGTGACACTCTTGACCCCTCACTGTGACTCGGCCCCGAAATGGCTTTTGTAGCTGCGGCCGCACACGCCTGCCTGAGCCATCGCCACGCAGGACGGCATCACAGGTGAGAGGAGAGCGCCTCACCTCAGGATCCGTGGAAGCTCAGGGCTCTTGTAGATGTACTTGTGCCTGTAGCCAAGGTCCGAGTGGAAGGGGATGAACTGAACCTTGAAGTCTCGGAAGCTGCGTGACAGTGCAGCAATGTTGTAGAGCTGGGGGAGGGAGAGGCGGGTCAGCGCCTGGGGCCTGGGGGTGACCTGCCTACTGGCCTCCCCCTGCAACAGAGAGCAGCCCATGGCCGCTGTCTCCAAAGAGCAGCCCAAGCCCCCCACGCACAGCACCCTGCAGCCTGCCTCGGCCACAGCAGGGACCCTCAGG
Organism: Balaenoptera acutorostrata; assembly: GCF_949987535.1. Lineage (NCBI taxonomy): Eukaryota > Metazoa > Chordata > Mammalia > Artiodactyla > Balaenopteridae > Balaenoptera > Balaenoptera acutorostrata. The sequence continues at coordinate 45,770,269 of NC_080078.1, forward strand.
GCCACCACTCAAGACCCTCTCCGTCCTCACGCCCGTCTTGCAGACCGCCCTTCCTCAGGGGCCTGCAGCACTGCAGAGAGCCACCTGCTACGGGATGCGGTGGTGGCCCGAGTGCCAACAGCAGCCTCGATAGCTCAGTCCCTGGGGCTGGGTGGGCTGTGTGCCTCAAACTTTGCCGTGTGCCTGGGTCAAGGCCCGTCAACAAGGTGGCTCAGGATCTATGCCACCTCAGCCCCCTACTCCCAGCCCGGGATGGCCAGGTCATGTGCCCGGACCGGCTGGAGGGAAGGACCTGGCCCTCGCACACCTGCCTCAGGCCTGGTCTGAGGTGGCCTGGGCGTCGCGCCCTCTAGCCTGCCAGCGCCACGGCCAGACAGTGCTCTCTCCCACCCTACCCCCACCTGCAAATCTAATCGGGCCTCCTGGCAGCAAAGGCAAAGCAAACACAGCAAAAGCAGACACAGAGGCAACATGGCACCTTCTGTCGTCAGTTCCATCCCAGAGGCAAGAGAACAGGTGAGAGTTCTGTGCCAATTCCAGCCACTGGGGGAGCCTCGCCATCAAGGGTTCTTTCCCTCCAGCCAGTAACTGGCAAGCCCTCCTGGCTGAGTCCCCTGTACGGGGGACCCAGGAGATATTCATTTGCTTATTTTCACATTTCCTTCTCGGGCGGCATCAGCTGTCCAGCCCCGCCCTGACCCTGCTGCCAACCTTCTCTGCCCTCTCCCTCACAAGGGGCCCTGCCAGCAGCAAGACCCTCCTCCACACCTGCCTGGCCTAGCCTGGACCGAACATGAGTTTGCCCGATGCCCGCCGGACACCCACCTTTCTGCCGAGCTGGAAGGGCACGACCGGGTCGTCCTCGGCGTGCAGGATGAGCAGGGAGCAGGAGATATGCTTCACGCTGCAGGGAGGGAGAAAGGCGCTGGATCGGCCCTCAGGAGGAGCTGGGGTCTCCTGGGCTCCCAAGTCCTGCCCACAGCAGGGACCTGGCTTAGGGAGCGCTTCACCGTGGTGTGGAACGCCTCAAACTGTGGGCATTTTAATAGAGAACTAGCAGTTGATTTCTTAGATGTTTCCATCAATATCTATTCTAGGTGACAGGTGTCAGTCAAATCTAGAGATCAATTCATTCACCAAATAGGGTCCCTGAATATTTCCTGGAAATTAAAAATTATTTCTTTTGCCAGTAGACTATTCTTAAAAAGTTACAAAACAATATTTACAAACTAAGTAATTTAGGTGGGCCAGGAAACTCACGCAAATGAACTTTACTGGACATCTGTTGGCAAAAGAGCCACCCTCTAATTTATCTTTCGTGTAAATGACATTTAAGGTCATTCCTGAGAGTTTCAAGTAAATTAACATTCTCAACAGGTTCACAGGATCCTGTCCTTCAGCAAACCACCTAACAGAAGGACTGGATGGGCCCGGGGTCTCCTAGCCGCCCCTCACTGAGGTCTCACGGGGAGCTGCTGGACGCAGACACCTGTTGTTGGCGATCCCATGCTGATCTGGGGGCTTCACGAGGGCAGCCCTGGGGCAAGCCTGGCACCTGGCAGGACCAGGCCTGGGGGCGCGCCGCCCCTCAGAGGCCTAACTCTGGCAGTCTGCAACTGCTGCTAGCGGCTCGCAAGTTCACCCGCCCACCGCGTTCCACTCCCAGGGTGGAGCGCTGCTGGTGTGCGAGTCACGCTTTGATGGGCAACATCTTTTCTGGACTTCCACCCACGAAGCTGCTCCGTAGCTTCTCTGACTCTGGAGGCCCCCCTCACATGCTGTCACCTTACCAAATATTTGGAAACAGACCTGCCCACCAAGCAGGGGCTCCTGACTTCCAGTGGGTGAGGGCCGGCCAGCCCACCAGCACTCACACAGGCTCAGCTGGGGGACAGCCAAAGGTGGCTTTCTCACCATTGTCATTTTTAGAGGGAACCCAGTCTATTCAGATAATTCTTCTTTAAAAAATGTAGATTTTTAAATGTTAACTGCATATTCAGATAAGGATTTTTCCTTTTTCTTTTTTTTGAAGAAATTAAAACCCATGAAATTAAGATATCACAAAGATTATGTCAACAGAATCTGAACGTTGTTCAAACAGTCCTTAAATAGAACATGTAACGGCTGGTTTACCTCAGAAATATTTTTAATATTAAACTTCGTAACATCTTTCCATAACCAAACACAAAACAAATGGCTGAGGCAAAGTCATTTTTTGAATAACAGTTACTATTACTGCTTTAATACCTGTTTAGGAGTTCTGGTTTTGATAGATAATTTTCAAATAAAACAGCTTTATGGACCAAAAATATGTTGTCTTCCTACTTCTTTAATCTAATCCTACAGTCTTTCCACATTCCTGGTTCTCCTTCTCTAATTGACATTCCCTTTACAGAGATGTGTTGCTTAGAAAAGATCCCTATGTATTCAGAATCCTATCCCACTTGGTTAACGTGACTCAAGACACTTATTCTGGGGGTTCTTGGGGTTTTTCTAAATTCTCTTCCATGGTACTCACTTTTCATCATTTGCAAACTGAATTCCACTGTTTGTGATGGGATCAAGGAAGAACCAGTCAAACCCAGGGAAGTATCGATAGATCTGGAGGCAACATGTAGACAATAAGCAGAGGATCAATTAAAACACCCCCGCAGGGCTGAGGGTCCAAACAGAGGTGCCGTGTGCCCAGGGGTCACTCCTGCTTCTGAGCAGGCTGACCTGTGGGCCCCCCGGAGCTGGGGGGGGGGCGCCCTTGCCCTCCCTGCCCCCCGCCCTCAGACTCCCTGCTCAAGAGGCCCCAGACCGGCTGCAGGGGGGCTGCCTGCAAACAGGGCTCCCACACCTCAGACTAGGAGACCAGGCTTCCCACACACAACAGGCTGCCACCCCCAAGGAATGGGGTCTGTGCGACTCAGGAGAAGAGCAACATCAAAGGAGACCCAACAAAGGACTCTTCTGTCTGCAGCGGAGCAGCATGAGGTCGGGTGGGGCCGACACGGCTCCCCTGGACACACGGAAGCAGTGGGAGGAGGAAGCAACAGGGTACAGAGGACCCCCCTCTGGGCCCAGCCTGTAAATGGAGAGTCCAAGGCCTCGAATCCGGCCAGTGACGGCCCAACAGCATGTAATCCCCAGCAGGGCTTCCCTGGGGTGCCCACCAGCTCCACTCCTGGGGAGGCAGCCAGGACAGCGCCCTCAGCCTGCACTGAGCCCCATGGGCAAGCAATGCCAGGGGGGCAAACCGCGCCAGGGGGCAAGGCCTCCTGTGGGTACAGCCGCCCTCAGGCAACCTGGCTGTGACCTCATCCTTCTACCTGGCACGAAGTTACAAACATCCTGAGCGGCTCTGTAGTCAGGTTCTGGTTCTCCCCAGAACTAAATGAGAATTAACTTTTAATAAAGTTTGTATTCATTAGACTATTTAAATAATAATTTTATGATATTTTAATTTATTATACATATTTACTTAGTCATTTTTATATTTTATAGCAATTATTTTCATTATAAAAATAAGTCAATTTTTAACAAGATCTGTACTTGCCACTGAGAATGGATGGCTCTTAGCTTCTTCACGGATATTAGTAAATGGAGATTCCAGTATGAGGGCATCTGGAGGTGTCTCTAGATAAACAGACAGGGAACTGGGAGGTGAGCAAGACGCCCCAGCGAGACACGCTCCTCCGCCCCCATCCAGCCACCCTCCACAGGACAGCGGAGCCCGGCCCCGGTGAGGCCCCGCCAGCCGCTGGCGGATCGGGGGAATGGGAGTGGGCCCTCAAGGGTCTGCTCAGGCCCCCACCTCAGCAGCTGGCTCTCGTCTCACTGCACGGCATGTCCACCACCACCCACTTCACAAGAAGCCCCAGCGCCTGGAGCACAGCCGGCTCCCCAACACTCCACCTGCCCACGGGAGCCGGGCCGTCCCCACGACGTGTGACCCCACATGAGCCCCTACCTCGCTCACAGAGGCGCCGCACCAGGTTTGTGGCCACTCTGGAAAGAAGAAAAAAGTTCAGCTGAATTTTGACAAAAATTGTTTCAGATGAGATCATCCTAATACTCAAAGGTGACCGAGGAAGCTGGGATCTGCGAAGTGACCAGTGGGGTTTTGGGCAGGGGGAGCACAGATGCCCCAGCCGTCAGCCAGCCCCTCTGACAGGGCACCTCCACGTCCCCGAGGCATGCGCCTCACCTGGAGCAGCCCCTTCAGGCGACACAGCGGCGCCCCAGTTCACACCCGGCCCGTATGGGTGCCGCCGGGACATGGAGGAGGACAGCAGGGCCCAGGGCCGCCCCGTCAGCAGGGAGGAGGCTGCAGTCTGCCAGGCCTGGGGGCCTCCTGCCTTCCCAGGACCAACCTGGGCGGGTTCCATGCGGACACCCAGGGCAGGATGGCCTGCTCCCCTATCCAGGGCTCAGTCTCCCCGCGAGGGCGGGCCAGGAGGCCCTGTCCTGGGCACTGCCCAGCCTGCGGTCCCAACCCGCCTGCAGCCACCGCGTCCAAAGGAAAGGCAGTAGAAAAACAGCAGGTGCCGATCTTGGGCTCCTTTAGAAACACTGGCCCCTACGCCCGTGGAAGCGATGCAGGTGGCTCACGCAGAACATCGAAGTGCTTCCTGTCTTGGCAGATGGAGGAAGGGAACCAGCACTGCTGCCTCCCCAAGTTCTCCGGTGACGCCGCCAAGCGTGGGCTAAGGGGCCCACTGTTTGCAAACAGAATCAAGGCCCCGGCTCCTGAGCTTGCTGGGCAGCACATGCGTCCTCAGCCAGGCCAAGGGAAGCCCGAGTGCCCTGTCCCGTTCTGCTCGGACCCACCTCCTCAGGGCACAGTTCTGCTGAGGCGCGTCTGCATCCTCCCTGCGGAGGAGACGGCACCTCCACGACTGCTGTTGTACCTCCCGTCACTTCCTGGGTTGAGGAGCTGAAGCATCTCAAGCCCTTCGTGGTCTCTGTGGTGCTTCATCCCCTGCCCCCGTCACAGCACTAATGGTGCTACAGGGTCCAGAGGACACCGGGGCCCCTAGGAGAGCCTGGGCTGGACAGTCGCCCGTGAAGACCTGCTCCTGCAAAGGCCACGTGGGGAATTCTTACCCGGTGCCGAGGGAATGGCCCCAAATATACACAGAGTTGTCTCCACTTCGCGCTTTGATCCAGTCAAAAACATGGAGCGCGTCGTACGTCATGCCCTGCTCCGACGGCGTTCCTACTGAGTCACCCCAACCTGGGAAAGCAGCAGCAAGAGTAGGACGTCACATGCAGCCCAGGGGACCTCGAGGGGCAAGCCCACCTCCTCCCCCTTCTCAGCAGGAGGCCCAGAACGTCCGGGGCCTCAAGGTCTTGGCCAAGCCAGCTCTTCTTCTCCCACCTCCTCAGCTGTCACAACCTCTGAACCCAAACGGCCATCCACTCGCCTTCATCTGAGTCTCGATGAGCAGCTGAGCAGACGGGGTGGTCAGACACACAGACCGCTGCCGGCACCAACACCTGGGGCTTGGCACCAGGATGAGGCACGGACAGGCTCAGCCAGCGAGAGTCCAGTCCGCCCTGGGGCCCCTGAGCCCAGCCCTGACTCCATGGCCCAGCTGTGGACAGGCATGGAGAGGCCCCCAGACAGGCAGAGTCCAGGCTCAGGGCAACTCTGACCCAGAAAGGAAGGGGCTTTTAGCATCCGGTTTGCTTAACAGAGGAAAGCCAACTGTCTCGGCCCCTAAACCTCGACCTCCCAAGGGCCCTTCCCTCCAGATTCTCAGAAAAGTCAAGTGTGACTGTCATTTCCAGCAGCTCAGCAGTGAGTCATCATCAAATGATCTGAAAGCACCACAAGGCTCCGAAAGAGCAAGTCCTGCTACACAAGCAAAACCCAGAGGCAGGGGCACCACAGGCCACCTCCCCGGGGCATCCCAGACCCAGATTAGGGAAGGAGCCAATGTCAGGGACAAGGCCAGTGTGAGGGCTCGGGGCACTGGTGGGGGCAGGGACAAAGAGACAGGGGGAGGCACAGAGAGACAGAGACAGGGACAAACTCTTGTACGGCTTAGAAAGGCAGAGACTCAATAGGAAATGAAAAGAGGAAGTGCTAGATGGGATTTTATTTCTGTTAGAAGCACCAGGAGGCGAACAAGGAAGAGGGCCACGCCTCTCACCACCCTGAGGTTCCAGCAGCAGGAGCAGGAGGAAAGGATGAGCCTCATTTCAGAGCTTCTCCAACCCAGCACCTTCCTCCTGATGGAACACTCTTCCACAAAAGAACCATCCCTCACCCTATGGTCAGCAGAATAATGGCCCCCAAAGATGTCCATGTCCAACCCCGAAACCTGTGCCTCTGGTACCTTACACGGAAGCGGAATGAAGGGTGCAGAAGGAAAGAGGCTGCGAATCAGGAGACCCTGGGATGGGAGATTATCCTGATCAGCGTGAGCCCCAAGTAATCACAGGGTCTTTATGACCAGACGGGAGACAGAAGTCAGAGCCAGAGTGGTGCAGACTCAGGCCACAGGCAAGGAGTGAGGATGGCCTCGAGAGCTGGACTCTCCCCTGGAGCTTCCAGCCATGCCCACACCTTGACTTATCCCAGTGGCTAAAGACTTTGAACTTCTGACCTCCAGAACTTTAAGATAATAAGTCCGTGCTGTTTCGAGACATTTACGTTTGTGGTAACTTGTTGCAGCAGCAAGAGGAAACTCTTCCAAAGTTCACATTCAGATGATGTCAACCGGCTCCTGGGTCTGCGGATGTGGACCCCCCCCCCACCTTACCCCCAGTCAGGGTGAGCTGGACAAGAGGCCTTTAGCCCTTTGACCTCTCCCGCCAAGGACTGTCCAAGGCACACACTTCCCACACAGCCGCTCCCTGCTAACACAAAGCATTTTCCTCACACATCAAACTGTGGGATGCCAGAAAGAAGAAATACTGAGGGGCGAGAAGATGAGTCTCTCTCTTCCCTGTCTCCATAACGTCAACAAAACCAGCTGTGCTGAGCATGAAGCGTGCCCAGCTGTGGGGAAAGTCTGAGTCCAATAAAGAAAAGACAGTACTTTCTACTTTTAAAATGTGGCTGAGGGCTTCCCTGGTGGCGCAGTGGTTGAGAATCTGCCTGCCAATGCAGGGGACACGGGTTCGAGCCCTGGTCTGGGAAGATCCCACATGCCGCGGAGCAACTAGGCCCGTGAGTCACAACTACTGAGCCTGCGCATCTGGAGCTTGTGCTCCGCAACAAGAGAGGCCGCGATAGTGAGAGGCCCGCGCACCGCGATGAAGAGTGGCCCCCACTTGCCGCAACTAGAGAAAGCCCTCGCACAGAAACGAAGACCCAACACAGCCATAAATAAAATAAATAAATAAATAAATAAACCCAAAGTTTAAAAAAAAAAAAAATGTGGCTGACAGAGGGTGTGTGCTGGGGTTCCAGGCACCCTACAGGGGCGGATGCACGCAGGACACACCTCCAAAGACCCTGAACCTCCACCACCTCCACGTGCTCACAATTGCCACAGGTCACGGCAGAGCCACCAGCCGCGCAGGAGCCTCTCAGAGCAACACCTGCATATCCCACACCGACCTGGAAGAAGCGGGGCAAGTACGGAGCCCTCACCTCTGTAGTCAAAGGTAACCACGTGGTAGCCAAGGGAACTCAGCACCTGGAAGTGAAAAACAAACACCTGGGCAACATGGCTCTGGCTAAACCCACTAAACCCAAACAATTTTAAGTGACTTTATGTAATTTGCCAATTTCTGGCATATGATCCACAAAGTCCATTCATCCTGATCTTGGAAACTATCCCCAGAGGCAGCAAAATGGGAAGCATTCCATGGGGACACATCCATAACAGGCAGTGTTAAAAAGATCAACAATGATTAACTCAAAATTATTAGGGGGACCCTCTTCTGTTCATGCGTCCTGGAAAGAACAGCCAGAAGCAGGAGGCAAGCAACGCTCAATCTGCCACAGACCATGTGGGTCACACCCCATGGGCACTGCTCCATCCATCTGTCCACTGTGTGGCCTCTTCTGTCTGTCATAAGCTAAGCGCACCGCTCTGTCCATCATAAACTGTGTGCCGTCCTCACCTACCTTGTAAAGCTCCACCCGGTGGTCGCCTCCTCTAGATCATCAGGGAAAGGAAACAAGCATGGCTGTTAGTGCATCTTCTCAGAAAGGGGGCCCAGGATCAACACTGTAGCATCTGGGCCCTTAGTGCCTGGTCCCCAAATCTACACGGGAGGGTGATGGACAGGTCACCTCCTCCTCAGGGCACCTACATGGCTCCCAGCTTGCCTCCACAGTATGGTGCCAAACAAGGGGCAGTCTGAGCATTTGGGGGATATTTCTTAACTATTACCTCACCTTTGGTTTGAGTAGGCCATACAAACCTTCAGTACAAACCCCGGAAGACACAAAGGGCCCCTCAGCTCCCCAGTGTCCAGGACCACCCACGAACAGGAGGAAAGCACTTCCTTGCTGGCACACACACCACGGGGACTGGCCACAGGCACCTCCTGCCCCAACCTTTGCACCTACAGAGCCACAGCCAACTCTCCGAACTCTCCTCCTCGGCCATTCACGCCCTCCCCTCGTGGTCACTTTGGCTCTTTCCCACCTGCTGCTAACTGAGGTTCTGCTGCTGCAGTCACCCCCCGATGTCCTTCCACACACGTATGTCCGCGGGAGGATGCTGGGTTGAAGGTGCCATCGTGATGTGACAGCCACCGTGAGCCTGCCAGCCCCTCACCAGCAGGCTCCAGCTTCAGTGGCTCGGCCGAACACCACGGCCAAGCAGGCGCCACTGCCGGCACCACCTCACGCCTGCACCTCTGTCCAAGGACTGTCCATCTCTTTCTCCCACTTTCTGCCCAGATGCTGGCCGGCTGTTACCGTGCACAGACACCCGAGCGGGGACAGAGCTGCCTCGGGAGAGGGAAGCACATCAGCAGGCGGGCTCACCCTCGCCAGACTTCTCAGCTCCTTCCCTTCTTTATGAGGAACATTTGGCCAATTTCCGGGGTGTGTGTTCACGGAGCGAGTGTCCTCAGGGGAGGCGAGAACACGACGAAGGAGGAAAGCCAATATAACCCAGAAACAAACATTCAAAGGACTCAGCTTCAAGACCAGAAAGAAATACTGCAGTGTCTTCAGTTATCTTTGCAACAGTTTGTCATGGCTCTTTTCTAAATTTTCCCAATACCCTACCTTGAGCAAGAAGGGGGATTTAGAGCGTGATGGGGTTGGGGGAATCCTGGGGGTCCGAGTCTCAGGGAACTATGGCTGCTGCTGTCCTGCCCGGCCGGGTGGCCGCCAAGATCTGCAGCCTGAGTAGTCCTTGGGGACGTGGCGGGGTTGGGGGGCGGGCCGCAAACCTTCAAAGTCACAAGATTCCTTCCATCCTGAAGTTACAGATAGACTTTGTCTTCTTTACCATGTGATTGGCACTGCTCACAAAGAACTCCAAACTTCCCTCACTTATAGAAAGAGGCTACAGGAGCTGTTTGTATTCACTTGCTCTTTGAAAAGCGGAAGAGAAACCCGCTGTAGCTTGTCCCAGACGAAGGGAAAGCAGACTGCCAAGTGCGTGCTGAGTCAGTAGCTCAGCGCTCTGCTCTCCCAGCTCAGAGTGTCCTTGTGGGCCCCACTTCCTGGATATCCTGCTACATCCTCTGTGTAGCCCCTCTGCCCAGACGCCTGCTGTGGCCTGCTTTGTCCTCCTCGCCGGTTCTGCCTGTGAAATGACTGACCCCAGCCTGGCCCCACGGTGCCCGGCCTCCTGCTGCTTCTTGCTGGCTCTCTCTCACGAGACCCAAGGAACAGGGACCCTCCCAGGGGTTTCAGGCAATGCTTGTTCAGAAAACGCCCCTCTTCCTCTCACCCCACCAGCTCTCCTGCAGACTCTTCTCAACAAGGCTGACCATGTGGCCTGGAAGGAGCCCTCTTTAAACAACGGCTCCAATTCCCGCTAGTCTGAAAGACATCCATTAAACCTACTCTTGAACAGCACCTGGGATAAACCTGGGCGAGGGCTTTATCTGCACAGACGTAGGTGCCTCCTTGATGGCCCAGTGGGATGCGCTGGCACTGCTGGCTCAGGGCTGGAAGTACCCTGGCCTGAGAGCGTGGCATGGCGGCCCCCGAGGACAAGCTTGTCCCTGCATGATCAGCTGGGTCTTTTCATGGGACTACCCCACCTTCAACGTCACCCTCGCCCCTCCCCAGGAAGCATGCCTCCCCCTCCAGCAGGGCACACCTGCCAGCGAGAAAGTGTCCTCAGACCAGACAGCAGATGCTGGGTGAGCAGGGGTGACTTCCTGGGCACACGGTGGCTCTGCAGGGTCTCAACAAACCTCGGCTGAGGGACCATGCCTCCTGCCCACTGAGAAGCCTTGTTCCCTAACCCAGGAAGAAGGACACCCCTCTGGCTGAGGCTCTGGGTCGCTCTGACAGACGCAGCAACCTCCATCCCACCCCAGGCACGAGCTTCAGACCAGGGGTTTCTGGACACAGCTGCCCACATCTGCTCAGCAGGTGGTTTCCAAGCAAACAGGCCCGGTCCACCTTGCACACAGCCCTGCTCTGCTCTGGGCCTGTGGGAACACGACTTCATGCAAGCTTCTCCCAAACCCCAGACAAACCCTGCCTCTTCCTGTGTTCTCAGGACGCCCATGTCCCAGGTGCACCCACGCTCTCACTGCGATGGGTCCCATGAAGGAGCCCTTCCTCACCTGGTGCCCGCGTTCCCGTGCAGGTACAGGATGATCGGGTGGCTAGAAGCCAAGGCATCCTCATACCACATCTGGTCCTTCCCTTGGGCGTTCTTCCACCAGACAGCGGGGACAGTGTGCCTGGAAGCAGAAGCAGAGGGGAGCGGCAGGTGACGCGCCTGCAGACGGGATGCCCGCGGCTCAAGTCACAACTGAGCGGAGAGCAGGAGGCCGGGTGGGCTGACTCCAAGCTGTGAGGGCAGCTTCTGGCAGCTGAGGCAGGTCATTTCCTGACTTGCGGATGGGCCCTCTCTGGGCCCCAGAAGCTTGCCCCGGCAGCAGTTACTAGGGGTGGGGCGACAGCCGCTCCTCCTGTATAAAGGGGAAGCTATGTGAGCTAAGACCCCTTCCAGCTGGGTTCCAGCACAGAATGGGCACTGAATGGACACTGAGCAACGCCATGTCCCCTCAAAGTCATCCATGTCTTGAAGTACATAACTGAACTCACGACGTAAGACATGTCATGCTGTTATATGTACTAATTCAGCAACACGGGTCTACGGGCTGGACTGGAAGCCCGGCCACCCTTAAAGCACCATTTCTAACACAGAGCCTGTCCACAAGCCATCTTGGCACAGACACACCTCTGCAGGAGACGTCACAGGCCCACGTGGGCAGTCCTTCCACGCCTAGCCAGGCATGTGGACACTTGTCTATGTGGCCAAACCCTCCTTTAGAGAGGTGCTCTGGTTCATCTTAACTCAGGACACATCAAAGTCACTGTTCATCACTGGGGAGGGTCTGATTTAATACTTTTTTCTGTAAAACTTATTCAAATTCATTCTTGGGAAGTCTTAAAAACATTACATGGCCGATTTCTTCTTTTCTAAGTGTTAGCATCTCGTTTCTAACGTGTCTCTCTGACCCATTTCAGAGGATTGCATTTTGGGTGGTTCTGACCGCTGCAATTATCACTCTCCCACAATTACAAACCTATGAGACGGAAAGGTACATCTGGAAGGTGCTGGGAGCTGATACGCCTCCAGTAGCCAGCCTACCCGAACTCGGAGCTCCTGACGAAGGCCCAGGCAAGCTCTCCATCCCTGGGCTCCTCCCCCTGCCAAGCAGAGAGGAGCTGCCCTCCCACCACCACCCGCCTCCAGCTCCTCTGCAGCAGGAGGACCTGGCGAGGTGCCAGTGAGGGCAGGTGGTGAATGGAGCTGCTGCCACCCAAGGGCCCGCACTGCCATCAAGACAGCACAGGGTGCAGACCTGGGCGGGCAGTGGTGCCCACCTGCACACAGCAGCTGTCGCTTCCCGGAGACTCACGTGGTCATCACCAACACAACCTTCACAGGTAACTGTCCACAAATACCTGTCCTGTAACACGGCTGCTCTGCTCGAGGAAGAAGCCTGGCTGAGCCCACATCTTCAAAGCACAGACCCTATTAACCATCAGGAGAGCCGCCAATTCCCCCAAACAGCTCTGAGCAAAACATGTCAGGCTTCTGACTGAAAATGAAAATGCACAGCGGCCTGCATGCACACACTGGTCGTAAATGCTCCATTAAATCAAACTAGAAATGACCAAAGACAGTCCCAGCCTCAGCCACTAAGAACCAGAACCTCCCTCTCACTCTCTGGTCTTTAAGCAGGAACCCCTGCCCTCCGCACAGCACAGGGAAGCGATTCAGAGCACTTCACTCAGAAGCTTCTCACGTCCACAGCAGTTCTACTGAGACAAAGGCAGCAATTCAGAGCTGCTTCTGAGAGAAAGAGAAGACGCCACAGGAAAGCCGGTCCGCTCTGGTTCTGTTGTTTGTAAACACCAACTAGTCCACAGAAAAAAGCATTAAATCATATTCGAAAGAAATGCCAAGAAGTCACAGAACTTAGGCCCAACCGAAATTTATGGCTAAAAAAGTAAACGCTAAGAAAAGAGCAAAGACCACCACTATCAAGAGCTGAGAGTGCTGTGTGTGAAAGAAATGCAGCTGTTTTCAACAACTGGGTGGGCCTTTCTCTGCAAGACAGGTGTGGCTCAAGCCTGCGCTCACAATTCTGTGATATATTCTCTGTTTCTGGCTTTCTTCTCCCCTGGAAACGAGGCTTTCTGCAAAAACCAATCTGGTTTGCAAACCTCTGAACAGAGCTGGTGCTGCCATCTCGTGCCCCATTATCAAGGAATTTAGCTGAGATCTTTCCTTTGGAAACAGCAGGTAAAAGGTAAAAAAGGACAAGCTAGAGTTTCAGAGACGGCTCCGCTGTCAGAACAGCAGTGGCCACATCTCACAGGCCTTCTGCCTCCTGGAGAGGCCGCAGAGCCAGCGCCCGGCCCTGCAGCCCTGAGGCTGCACACTCACCAGACTCCGAGGGTCACGTCTTCCTCTGGCTGGAGGTAGTAATTACAGGTGTGATTCAAACCTTGATCCTGCGGTTTTTTCAAATCAATGAAATAGGGAACGCGAACTGTGGGGGACAAAGAGATGGAAACCAGGATTAGTGAGGGTGGACGGACACACACGTACACAGCAGAGGTGAAGCTCTCAAAAAGTGCCAAGTACTTTCCCAACGCCATACTGCCTGGGGCACCGGGCCCTCCAGCCTCGGGCGGGGCTGGAGGTAGATGTGTCTACAGATCCTTCGGCAAGGACGAGGTCCAAACAGAGACCCACTGAAGGTTGTTCAAGGTGTGAGAAGATGCGAAGGAGGGAAGGAAAGATCCTTGGGAGACCTGAGGGTCGGCCTGGCCATGAGAGAGGCTGGAGACAAGGAGGCTACGACTGAAGGCTGGAGCCAGGGTGCTGGGGGAGGGACTGTGGGAAAGGCGACAGATGGATGTGTGTTCTGGACCTGGGGCCACGGGCTTGATGACAACCTGAATGTGGGTGCGGGCCAGGAAAGTGGGATTCTGAGGTTTCCAGTGCTGTCATTTAACAGAGAGTGAGGCCGAAGATGAGGAGTGGGTGCCAGAGGTGGAGGAATCCACAGAACCCACAAGCCACACAGAGTCGAGGGAAGTCATGGGAACAAGACAGCAGCGACTCATTCAGCCCTGAATTTAACAGGTGACCTGTCGACAGGGCAACGGCTGATAAACTGCGGTGTACCCACCGATGGGAAGCCCTGGGCCTTCAGACAGAGGCAACCGATATCCACAGACCTCGAGGAACCTCCGTGAATTACAGGCAGGTGAGAAGAGCAGGGAAGGAGGGTAAGATCACTGTGCTGCTGCTACGTAATCCCATGTCGTCACTGTACAAGCAAGCAACACCAACGCCAATACCAACACCAACACTGAGTGTGGCTTGGAAAGAAATACAGAGAGACACACCAGGCTGTGAACATGGGTTTAAAGTGTGTGTGTGGGGGTGGAGGCGAGCGTGTAATTTTCCCCTTGTATACCAATGCACTTTTATTGCTTGAGATGAACACAATTTTTGAAGTTATATTTAGTTGAAAAATGAAAAACAAAAACAAAAAACCAAACCTTGAGATGGGATTTACTCACATTATAAAATATCAATTCCCAGAGGGGGTGGGGACAATGGGCAGTGTAGCCCTGACTTCCAGCCAGTCCCACCTTCAACAAGGAAGTCATGCAACTCTTTGGTTTTCTTTGGTGAAGAGAGTAGTTTCATTGTGTAACTCACACGGCCTCTTGGCAACCAAGCCCTGCGTGCCTACCTCATGCCCCAGGGCCTTTGCACCTGCTGCCCCCCCAATACTCTGCGCCCACATACCTACATTCCAGCTCTTACTTCGTCAAATGTCCCCACGGCTCAGTAAACGTTCACTGAAGAAATGAAATAGCCAACTCACGAGGACATAGGGATACGCACACGCTCCTTCCCCCAGGAATTCCCTGAGCATTTCAAACCACGGGGAAGACAAATCCTCCCACCAGGGCTGCTTTTGAACCTCCAGCTTCTTAATCCATCTCTTTTCCAAGCAGCAGGCTACATTTTAAAAACTTTAATTATTTTCTCTCAAAAGAAAACCGGCACTCAAAGGAGGTGGCATCCTATTTACTGGCGCACCTTCCCGGTACTCTGAACACCGTCCCTGAAACAGGCGGGTACCACTGTGACCACAGCACTGGCTCAACCACAGGTCACACGTGATGATTCTGGGATTTGCACCCAGGCAGCCCGACTCCATAGCCCACACTCTTGACTAATCGGACAGGAAGTGAGGAAGGTAAACTGGCTCTGATCCTGGTGGGCCCTGAATGTTCTCGAATTGGGTCCCCCCAAAAGATATATTGAAGTCCTAACCCCCAGCACATCAGAAGGTGACCTCATTTGGAAACAGGGTCTTTACAGAGATAATCGAGCTTAAGTAAGGTCATTTGGTGGACCTGATCTAATACGACTGGTGTCCTTATCAAAAGGGAATTTGGATACAGACAGAAGGAAGACAACATGAAGTCACAGGAGAAGACAGCCGTGTGACGGAGGAAGGGGCAGCAGTGGTGCAGCTACAAGCCAAGGGACACCAGCCACCAGCAGAGGCTGGGAAGAGGCAAGGAAGAGGGAGCCCAGGCCTGCCAACACAGGGATTTCGAAGCTCCAGAACTGGGAGAGAATACATTTCTGTGGTTTTAAGCCACCCCGTCTGTGGTGTTTGTTATGCTGTGGAGTCAGAGTTCACTCTGACAACATCCTCAGGGAGGACTCCTGACCAGCAGGCCTAGAAAGGTCTCCCCTGGACGCGTCTCTTTTAGACGGAGGTGCCCGCTCCTGCCATCCCCGGTGACCGCTCCGTGCTGGGGAAGCCGAGGCTGCAGCGTCAGGTGGCAGTTCATCATCTGACCACTGAGGGGAAACGGCTCTGTCAGTAAAACTCTGAATATGTCCAACAAGTGCTGATTCAGTCAACTCTCCTCCTGAGGCTGGAGTGCCCGTGCCAAAGGGAAGGTGGGCGCCATCGAGGGCTGAGGGCACTGCTGTCAGGCCTCATGGGTTCTCTCCCAGAAAAGGCGGCCATGCAGCTTACACGCTGCCCCAGAGCTCTGAGAGGGCCCCTACCAGTGAAAAGCGTCTTCCAAGGATTAGCAGTTAATCCTAAAAGCTTCCAAGCCCGAGAAATCTAGAACCAAGAAACTCAATTCTGCTCTAGGACAGACTCATCCCACCAAGCCCATCCTCCGGTTCACTTTCATTTCTGTTTTAGAAACAACGTGGAAAAGGATGCAGTTAACGTACCACGTGCAGCAGGTGCCGCCCGTGTGCCTCCCCTCCAGCTAGCGAGAGGTGCCTGGTCAGTCCCAGGGGGTGAGACAGCCCCAGAGGAACCACCTGGCCACTACTGGTAAAAGCAAGCAGAACTGCTGCAAGACAAAGGAACGGAGTCAAGGGGTGCAGAGCCCCAGGCTGGCCTGAGGAGGGTCCAGGATCTGCCTGGACCAGAACGTGGCTCACTCCTGCTGGCCTTCGTGTGGCCACAGCCCTTGGCCCGTGACTCTGGGATGCAGGCTGGAGCCCACCCTCCTGGCCCCTGCTTCCACCGCAGGGTTGAAGCAAGGAGAGAGCACCCAGCCTGCCAGCAGTCCCCTGAGGTGGCAGGGGCAGGAATCGGGAGCCGGGGGCAGCGACCCAGCTCCTCATCGCTATCAATTACAAGCTCCGCCTCACACACAAGTTGAGTGCACAGCTCAGGGACCCAGCACACAGGCCCATGCAGCTGTCAGGACCAGGCCTCTGGTTTCTCCTGCTTCCCCAGCTGTGTATTATCCACCCTCTGGCCTCGCTGTCATTTATCAGCAACCACAAACATCATCGAGAGCGATTTAGAAAGGACCCTCAAGAGATGGTGCTCGGTAAACGGTGAGTAAACACATGAATGAACAGAAAACAACTGAGTCTGCCATCCTTTCCTCAGCCAATCTAGAAGATACTGGTGGGGTGAGAGGCCAGTACTCCTGGGCTGCAGAGAACACGTCTGACTGCCTGAGAACTTTGAACATCCCAGGCACTGAGTAAAGACCACCCTGACATACGGGAAGAGGTGGGGCACCAACAAGGGAAGGGCTGGGAAGGCCCTCTGGGTTTTATCAAACTCCAGCTCCCCACGGGCTCTGGGCTTCCACAAGAAGAAAGGGATAAGGAAAGAAAGCTATCAGGGGTCACAGGGACTGCTAAGGGGAAGGAAAAAGGAGGCTGAAGGACTGCCATCCCATGAAAGCTGTAGTGGACAGGCTGACCTTCTGCTTGAACAACAAATGAGCAATTCATATATTAACCCTAATCTCCAAAAAAGGCCCAAGGCAGTGTGCAGACAAGAGCCGTTCTGCACTGGCCTCTGAAGTGAAACACTCCTTCCCGCCAGGAGATGGTTCTAAATCCCAGGGCAAAGACTGTGACAAGGGGCTGGTGTCACCACAACATCGCTGGGCTGGAGGCGGGGGTACCGACTTTTGAATGTGAGTATTGAAAAGCACATATATTTATGCTTACATGTACAGACACACACACAAAAAGACCAGCAGGAAATAAACAACGTGACAGCAATTTTCTCTGAACAAGTTTCATTTTCTTCTTCATGCCATTCAGAGTTTTTCAGTTAATCTTTTGTTTTTAGAAAGATCATGTATTTTTTGTTTATAAAAATATATTTTAAGTAGAATAATGCCTTAAATCATAGATGCTATCCTTCATCTAATGCTTATTTATCTGAGTTATACATTTAGTTTCAGATAGAGTTGCTATGAACTTAAGACTACTTTAATCATGTTTTGGGGCCCAAAAGATTGTTACACTTCCTTCAATGTCCAAATGGAAATCCACAGCTCACGATTCACATCTTGAGGAGACAAGAACGAAGGTGCCCCCCGAACACGCAGGCCCTCCAGAAGCATGAGATGAAACTGCCAAGTCACACTGCAAGACAGCCTGGAGATCCCCATCTCCTCCACAGGAGAGGGGCACAGACAACTATCCCACTTCCACACAGCAGGCATATGGAAACAAGGAGTTGGGGACGGGTGTCTCTCTGGGGGATGCAGGGTGGCCCCACGGCCCAGCCTGGCCCTCTTCTTCTGTGCCATGGAGCCCGACCCAGAGAAGCCAGGAACATCCTGACATTTCATTAGGAAATCAACAGTGCAAAATATGTGGGCTGTGTCTAAAGTTACCCCAAGGATTGACCTAAAGAAAATCAACTCAATTCAAATATTTGCTGGGACCCCACGGTGTGGCAGCCCAGAGGGCAGCAGGCCACCTGCTGCCAAGACACCTGCCCAAGGGGCCTGAAGGTGTCCGGAGGCCTGCCTTGTGCAAAAGCTGTGCAGGGCTGACTCTAAGGTCTGCTATCGGGAAATCTGCAGCCTGTGGCTTCGTGTTTGCGTGTTACCCAAACTCTCTTCTGTGCTAGACTGACTGTGGACATTTAAGGGATATTACAGTCAGAAAAAAACCAAAACTTTCTTGATTTTAATAGGTTGTGAGTTCCTTCTAAGTTTGTGCTTCTCACAAGCGGTGAAAACTCAGGGATGATAAATTCCTGGAAGTTTAGCCACGTTTATGTTAGAAAAATCAAATGCCTCTTAGTGTACCTACATGTGTTTTACACTTACTTTATGACACCCAAATAAAAAACGTATTTTAGATTTATGAAGTATTAAATATCCACCTTACTATTTCTGTTCCTCCTCCTCCTGCTTCTCTTTAGAGCAGACATTCCCTTTTAGCAGCGACATCCACTTTTCTGTGATCAAGTCTACTGCAGACTTAACACCCCAAACTCATATGCCCCAATGCACACAGGCCTCTGCAGTCTGCAGCACTGGTGTTACTACAGACGAGGGGCCACCCACCCCCTGCCTTGCTGCCCCAGGCCAGTCGCACAGCACACCTCAATACCTACTGTCTGTCCTCTCCCCCCACCTCCTCTTCACCAGCTCCCCTGCTGCCTCCGTAGCACCAGCCCAGCTTCCCAAGCCTCCAGCCCCGACACACACAAGTTCAAACCCACTCTTTGCAAACCAGCACAGCCAAGAGCGTGCAGAGCCTGCCTCATCTGCCCTGAGTGCTCCCCACACCCGACTGCATGGCCATCACTCACGAGGCACCTGCTGTGTGCCAAGCGCCACGTTCTATCCGCTGACCTCTAATGCCCACATGCGCAGTCTCTTCCTGCCCGGCCTCATCTTGAAAGTGTAAAAGGATGCTCCATAAAAGGATTATTCCTGGCAACCGTATACCTTCCACTTCATGAACTTGATACTTCTACCCTTTTTCCTCCCACTTGCCCAAAAGTAAACATATAGCATGAAAAAAAAAAAAATCAAACTTTGGAACACACCAGGTCCAAGTTAACTGAAGGAGACTATAACACCTCTAAAGCCAGCATATAATTCCACAGAAACCAAAGTATGTCAGGGTTTTTTAAGGGGGAAAAAAAAGGTTTTTTTTTTTAATTTAAAGAATAAAGGCCTAATTATTTTTAAGGCACTATTTTCAGTGGTCACCTTTTCCAAGGATAGTTAACCTCCTAGACTGCACAAGGGACAGAGCATCCCCAACATGACAGTTGCAGAAGACTCTCCATGTTTTCAACATTTCTACCCACCTCAGCTGAAGAAAGACCCGCCCCCCCCGCAACCATGCAGTAGTCAGTCACCTGTGCACACAAATGCCAACCCTGAAGAGCAATGCCCTCGTTACAAACATCTTTTAACTGGGAAGGGGCAAAGGGAACCTTCTGGACAATAAAAAGGCTCTGTTTCCTGATCTGAGTAGTGAATATATAAATACATAAATCACCATGAAAATGAACTCTTACTAAAATGAAAGGAAAAATGGACACACAGCACTTACCGAAATTCAAGAAAATCAGTTTGGCCTGTATCCCAGGACACAGTTTGATGAGAAATGGAATGGCCACGTACAACCCCACGACACAGAGGAGTATCTTCCTCAGTCGGAAGCACAGGCCCTTTCGCCTGCAAGAGAAAAGCAGTGAGCAGGTCAAAGACAGGAGTGAGTCTGCTGTGGTTTAGTAACAGCATCGTCAAAATCACTGACCAAGATCCACACCTACTGTTTCCAACAAGAATATCACCAATGATAAGAGGAGCCTCCCACCTGCTTTTCCTTTTAATTTGTGCTTAGAACTCTACCAGAAGGGTAAAATGTGTTTCCTGAAAGCCAAAGAAACAGTCCTGCTGATTTCCTTTGTGTGCCCTGGGATCAGAACCCAGCACAGCCATCAGATCCTCAGAAAGTGCCCAGCTTCATGTCAGACAGTAGCTGCAACTTCACCTCAAGAGAGTGGCTGCCCCTGAGCCTCTGACTGCCCTCCTGCAAGCAAGCGTGGGCTACCCATCAGAGGAAGCACGCATGCGACAGAACCTGCCACACCAGGTCCCGGGAGGCAGCAGGCGCTGAGAACAAGGCTCTGGCCATCACTGCATGTTCTCATATTTCTGCCCGCATACCCTCCAGAGGCCCCTTTTCTGGGCACCTCGGGCCAGGTCATCACCCCAGGTCTCAAGACTCTCTTCTAATCCACAACCAGCTCCAAGACTTCCTCATCCTGTTCCTGATCCCCTGTTAAAAAATGTCCCTAGCCCAGAGAGTCTCAAACTTCTTGGACTAAGGGCCTCTCTACAACTGAAAAATTGAGGGCCCCAAAGAGCTTCTGTTCATATGATTTGTTTTATGAGAAATTAAAGAAAAATTTAAAATATCTATTAAGTCATCTAATAACAATAAACAACCCATTACATGTTAATATAATTAACATCTGTTATAAAAAAATGATTATATTTTCCAAAACGAAAAATTTTAGTGAGGAGATTTTTACAAATTTCTTTAAGTCAGACAGCTTAACAGAAGACAGATGGGTTCTCCTATCTGCTTCTGCATTCAATCTGCTGCAATCCCACACGTCACGCAGCATCTGGAAAGCTCCCGAAACCCCATGAGAGAATGAAAGTGAAAAAGGCAAACAGCATCTCAGTGTTACCATGAAATCTCTGACCTCACGGACATGCTGAAGGGTTCTGGGGACCCCATGAGCCCCAAGCACACATGGAAACTGCTGCTTATCTCAGCATATCAAGTCTCAACCTCAATGGGTTTAGTTATTTATTTCTGGACTATTTTGAAAAAAAGTAAGGTGGTTTAAAAAAATACACCTTGAACTGCTGACACATGCAACAATACAGAAGGATCTAAATGCATTAGGCTAGGGACTTCCCCGGTGGCACAGTGGTTTAGAATCTGCCTGCCAATGCAGGAGACACGGGTTCGAGCCCTGGTCCGGGAAGATCCCACATGCCGCAGAGCAATTAAGCCCGTGCACCACAACTACTGAGCCTGCGCTCTAGAGCCCACGTGCCACAACTACTGAAGCCCGCGCGCCTAGCCTGTGCTCCACAACGAGAAGCCACCGCAATGAGAAGCCCACGCGCCGCAACTAGAGAAAGCCCACGTACAGCAACGAAGAGACAATGCAACCAAAAATAAATAAATAAGTTTACAAAAATAAATACATAAATTTATAAAAATAAATAAATTTTTTTAAAAAAGCATTAGGCTAAGTTAAATAAGACAGACACAAAAGACTACATACTGTATAATCCCATTTGTCTGAAATTCCAGAAAAAGCAAAACTACAGAGACAGAAAAGCAGAACAGTGACCTCAGAGGCTGGGAGTAGAGGGAAGAGATTGCAAAGGGCACGGGGCAACTTTTGCAGTAATGGAAATTTTCTTTATCTGGACTGTGGTTGTGGACACATGAATGTATATGTTGGTAAATTTTATCGCATGTAAATGATACTTCAACAAAGCTGATGTAAATAATACCTCAATAAAGCTGATGACAAATGCATATCTGACAATGTAATCCTTTCACTCATTCACCTGGCTCATCCACCAGTCGTTACTGAGCACTGGGCACTCCTGGGGCAGTGGACAATAAGGGCAGCAGAGGATGCCATCTGCGTCTCTGCTGTGCTCTCAGCTCAGCGGGGCAGACAAAGGGCTGTGAGAGAGGCATCTGGTGCAGGGTGACCTGACCTAGTCTGGGCTTCCAGGGAAAGGGCCACTGGTGGAAACACTAAGTCAGGAATACAGGAGTTAACTAGATGATGCAGGAGAAGTTTAAAAGGGCATCTTAAATTCCATGCACAATCTACCCGTTCACTGAGGAAAGGCATAGGATGTAGTGGTTAAGGTGCCGGTTCTGAAGTCAAATGATCTGGTCCAGCATCCAATCTACCACTTATTAGCTGTCATATCCTTCTTGAACAAAAATATATATATATAAATAGAAATGAAAAAAATTTATATACCTGTAGCAATAAGGCTCTTCTACATTAAAATCATTTTCTTCTGGATTGAGTTATCATTATAATTATTATCATACACATTAATCAAAATGACAAATATGTTATATTTTTGGTAAATTATTATTAAGCATGAAAAGTAAACTTTTATTGAAAATACATCTTTTTTTTAACATCTTTATTGGAGTATAATTGCTTTACAATGGTGTGTTAGCTTCTGCTTTATAACAAAGTGAATCAGTTATACATATACATATGTTTCCATATCTCTTCCCTCTTGCATCTCCCTCCCTCCCACCCTCCCTATCTCACCCCTCTAGGTGGTCACAAAGCACTGAGCTGATCTCCCTGTGCTATGCGGTTGCTTCCCACTAGCTATCTATTTTACGTTTGGTAGTGTATATATGTCCATGCCACTCTCTCACTTTGTCACAGCTTACCCTTCCCCCTCCCCATATTCTCAAGTCCATTCTCCAGTAGGTCTGTGTCTTTATTCCCGTCTTGCCACTAGGTTCTTCATGACCTTTTTTTTTTTTTTTCCCTTAGATTCCATATATATGTGTTAGCATACTGTATTTGTTTTTCTCTTTCTGACTTACTTCACTCTGTATGACAGACTCTAAATGAGATGGATTCCACTACTTTCCCAAATGCATCATGTCTCTCTCTCTATATTACTTATTGATAGAAAAAAAGGGGGGGTTAGCATTAATTCTACTTCTGTTTTTGGTTTTTAAAAATATAAGTATTGAGAACTTGTTCACATCAGTAAAAGGGAATGAAGTTTACTAGTATCACCACTTCTTCAGGTTTATATGCTCAAAATCACACAGTAAAAACACTCAAATAAGCCCTTTTTCATTTTTGTTGACAGCTAAGAATTTGACAGCACCTGACTTGTAAAATTTTTATGCAGTCATTAGACATTCACTTAGTTTCTCAGCTTTTACCAAGAACTGAGCCCTCTTGCCTTGACCTTGACCTGCCTTTAGCAAGAGTCCCCCCACCCTTGATGTCTCCTCAATAATTTTTCATCCCCTGATCCCCTAACTCTACTTTCTGTCTGGAAATCCCAAGCCGTCTCCTCAGAAGGCATCCCAGACAGGGCTGTACGCGGGCCTGACCTTTCTACCGGCTCCTTCTGTCCACCCTGCCAGGCCTTTTCCTTCCCACCCCAGCCCCACCTCCCTACAGCCACTAGAGCTTTAGGCCCCTGCCTCCATGGGGGGCTGCTAAGGGACTCAGGGACTCCACACAGCCTCTACCTGAGGATGAAAAGGAAAAATGACAAATTGGAAACAGGTCGGATGTTTTACCCACGCAGCTGGGCTGTGGAAACACCCAGACTGCTGCTTGGTATTCTCAAAAAGTCCCTCACCTGAAATTTAGTCCATTGCCTCCACAAGATTACATATCATGGGAAATGAAAATCTTAAAAGTCAAATATAGTAAAAATGCATTAGTCCTCATCTTGAGCAGGTTACCTTAAATTGTTCCATTTCCCCAAAACTAAATTCAGATAAAAAGATAAATAAAGCAGGGCAAAGATGAGAACCAACTCTTACATTACATAAACTGCTGAGTTTTGTGTGACTGTGATTATGCTGACTGGTGGCTCAGCTGTCAGGATGAGTGCAGTAAGATCTCTCTTTGGGGCTTCCCCGGTGGCGCAGTGGTTGAGAGTCTGCCTGCCAATGCAGGGGACACGGGTTCCAGCCCTGGTCTGGGAGGATCCCACATGCCGCGGAGCAACCAGGCCCGTGAGCCACAACTACTGAGCCTGTGCGTCTGGAGCCTGTGCTCAGCAACAAGAGAGGCCGTGACAGTGAGAGGCCCGCGCACCGCGATGAAGAGTGGCCCCCGCTCGCCGCAACTAGAGAAAGCCCTCGCACAGAAACGAAGACCCAACACAGCCAATAAATAAATAAATAAAAGTCATTTGTGAGACAAATATTAAAAAAAAAAAAAAAAAACCTCTTTGTATCTGACTGTTTACATATGTATGGACATATGTGTGTGTATGTATGTACGTATGTAACCTACAGCTGACCCTTGAACAGCGAAGGGGTTAGGGGTGCCAACCCTCCATGCAATTGAAAATCTGAGTATAACTTGAAGTTGGCCCTCCATTTTTGCAGTTCTGCTTCTGTGGATTCAACCAACTGTGGATCATGTGGTACTGTGGTATGTCTTTGGTGAAAAAAAATCTGTTTATGAGTGGACCCGCCCGCACAGTTCAAACCCGTGTTGTTCAAGGGTCCACTGTATTTGTGATGTTTTCCTAGCCCTGGATGGTATCACCAAATTAATTTATAAAATCCCTTTAAGGAGCTCTGTTCCAATTGGCTTAAAGAGAAATAAGTGACAAATTAAATATTCCTAAAACTCCCAGAAGTATAAGAACCCAAATATTTTTCAAGCTCATGTATAAATAAAACCAGTTTAGTGGTGTCAGTTTAATAAAAGCAGTTGTCCTCTTGAAACAGGAGGGAAGGGGGCAGGGCACAACCTTTAAAAGAATGACATAGCCAAAGGACATGACAAAAACTGGTTAGAACCAACTAGATCCAAGATGGTGGAAGATTCGACTTCCAGTAGACCTTGAGCCTCATTATATGCTCATTGTAATGCATTAGCTAAATGACATACCCACCAGTGCCATGACAGTTCTGAGGCCAAGCAAAAAAGGCCAAAAGCCGGCGGTGGCCCAATTCCTAGAAATCCCCGTCCCTTCCCCGAAATAGTTGGAATAATCCTCCTGCTCATTAGCCTATGAAATTTACCCAGCCCATAAAAACTAACCACACCATATTTCGGGGACTCTCACCTTCTGAGATGGCCCACACTCTGTGGAGTGTGTTCCTCTCTAAATAAATCCACTTCTACCTATCACTTTGTCTCTCACTGGACAAGACATAAAGAACCTGAGCTTCATTAAGACCTGAGACCAGATGTGTGACCTCAATTAAAAGACAGTGGGTTTTGACCAGGGTCAACTCCCGGCATATAGGTTCAAGTCCCACCTGAAGTGCATGGTTTCACTCTGAGTTATCAGCATTAAGTATAATATGAGCACACATTATTTGACTAATAAACCCAGGTAGAATAACAACCTAATATAATATACTAGATTATTAAGATTATAAAAATTATAAACTCAACCTAAGAATAAAAGTACAAGTAGATATGCAGTAAAATTGTTTGAAATCCATTATTTCATGTATATCAAGTGCAGCAATAAAACAAAACCCACGTATTTAACTAAGGTTTTTATTCTGTGATTTTTTTTTTTGAAACTTGCCTAACACAAGTGTTATAAAAATAATACACAGGGAAATAACTTGATGATGGCTAGCTTACAGCATTCATGAACAATCCCAGTATAACTGTTAAGAACCAGTGTATCGGACTTCCCTGGTGGCGAAGTGGTTAAGAATCCGCCTGCCAATGCAGGGGACATGGGTTCAATCCCTGGTCTCGGAAGATCCCACATGCTGCAGAGTAACTAAGCCCGTGCACCCCAACTACTGAGCCTGCACTCTAGAGCCCGCGAGCCACAACTACTGAAGCCCGCGCGCCTAGAGCCCGTGCTCCACAGCAAGAGAAGCCACCGCAGTGAGAAGCCCATGCACCACAACGAAGAGTAGTCCCCGCTTGCTGCAACTAGAGAAAGCCCGTGAGCAACAACGAAGACCCAATGTGGCCATAAATAAATAAATAAATAAATGTATAGGTATATAAAAGAACCAGTGTATCAGGCTGACATGATATAAAAGTTTTATGAATGGATTTTTCAACAATAGCTGAAACCAAGCAGGACTCTGTGGGGCCCTCCTGGGCACAAAAGCCCTTCTGCACCCCGTTTCTAGGAGATAGGCTTCACTCAGCCTCCTTGACCTTCCCTGATTTCCAAAGGGCAGATTCAAACAGTTGCTAATTGGGGAAGGGAGGCAATGGAGAAACAAGGGAGGGGCAGTCAAGAACAACAGTGCACCCTTGGGGCAGAGTCCTGGTTCCTCCTCAAGGGATATACAAAACAATATCTTTGAGTTTCTTCTGCAGGAACTAAGGCCCCCACCCAGGTGGAGGATGGTAATTTCAGGCTGAGCACAAGATTCCTGTAGCACCACCGTAATACCTCACCACCAACCAATCAGAAGAAAGTTACACACCCTGCAGCCCTCACCCCAAATTTTGCCTATGAAAACTTTTCCACCAAAACCATCAGGGGTTTTGAGCACGAGCCACCGGGGTTCTCCTTGCTTGGCCCTGCAATAAACCTTTCTCTGCTCCAAACTCCGATGTTCTGGTTTGTTTGGCCTCACTGTGCATTGGGCACACTAACTTTGGTAACAAACATTTATCTTTTTCCCCCTGCCTGATCCTTCCAGAATTCAGAGACTCTGACTGACTATTCTTATTTTCATGGCAATGCAGTTACTTGCATAAGTTCAGCAAGAATCCGTCCTCCTTGTACAGAACACAATTGGAAACACTGATTATATAACCAAGGCTTTGACTGGAATGGCATATTTAAAAATGATTCATAGAATTGTATACGACCAGACAGCTTTAAGGAACTAAGGCTGACTTTATGGAACCAATGTTTAGAAACGCCTCTTAGAAAAACAGGCCTGGTACCTAATTTACATAGTTCCCAGCCTTACTTACAGGTCACTTCCTGGCAGGCCCCCAAAACTGTAGGATATTTTAAGGACTTCAGAAAGATAGGAATTCATCCAAATCTATAGGTACTGCAGTTCTTGGCTTGGCTTCCTAGCTTCGAAAGACTTTTAAAAGTCTGAGATTCCTTATAAAACGTTCCAGCAAAGCAAACTTTTAAGAGGCTTATGTGGTCAACTGGCATTCTTGCTGCACTTATGTAAATGACTAGGCCAAATCTTTTTTTTTTTTAAATAAAGAAAAATAATCTTACTTTTGAGTATCTCTGATCAAAGAAGGACACGACTGTGGAGAGAAATTTTATGTTTCAACAGAAAACTGTAACACACCCTTGTGGGTTATTCAGATTTCTAGTCCTGTTCATTATCTTTGAGGTTTTATTATCTATCTGTAAACTGGTCTAGATCCTACCCTCTTGTACATTTTATCAGTCTTCACCAAATTCTCAATTCTTTGGGTTTCCTTCAATGCCTGGTTACAACCCTCCAAGTTAACACTTCTAATTTTCTTCACACCCTCCTGACTCGAGGTGACCTGACTGCCCAGATCCTCACTGGGACTCCAGGCTGTCGTGCAGTTTCCCCTTCCCCGAGGATCTGAAAAGTCCTTCCGGATGAAGCTGGTCAACTTGATGTAAACCTTTCTGAGGCTTCAGCACAGCAGATCATGTGTGGGATGCCATTACCAAAGACATTCAAACTGCAAACCAGGAAATCCATCTTATTGCCATCCTCCCTCCACCACCTAAAAATGCTTCAAACTCAATGTTTAAATATCTTCTCGACTGACTGCCCTCTGGACTCAGAAAATGGGTTTAGAATCTGCTCCAACCATTAACCTTTGTTTTTCTTTTTGTTTGCTTGTTCTAACCCAAGGTCTTCTTTCTTACTGCAGATTGCCTACTTCTCACCTTCTCAGCTGAGTCTTCTCTCTGCAGCAATCAACCAGCTCCTTGCTTGTGAAACTTCTTGGGAAGTTTCAACTGGGGGGAATGTGGGGACTGATAACCCAAAAGAAATGGTCAAAATTACTTCAAAATGAAAACATCTGATTTCTAACAGATGCAGAAAGAAATCTCATTGGAAATTCCCTCCTCTGCCTAAGGCAGAGCTCTAGAAGAGCAGCTGCCACAAACCGCCCTTGGGGAGGTCTCCAGTCAGGGAGGTGACTGACCTTGGGCACAGGACATCCAAAAACACTGTATCAACAAGCTTCATCGGAACCTTCCGTCCTAAAAGCCCTAAAAGCCCTAAAAGCCCTAGTCCTGCCCCTCCCCTTTATGAAACTGGCAATATAAACCCTTTCCCTCTGGCTGTTTGGGGAGCTACTCTCTTTATAGAGCACTCCCACATGCATAATAAACTTTTCTCCTGTTAATCTGTCTATTATCAATTACTTCAGATCTAAATTTATGCTGGAAAAGTTTTTCTCTCAGCAGCATAATCATGGGGTCTGGCCCTCTTTCTCCAACAGATGAAGTCCTTCCAGCAGGGACCCTGTCTTTCACCTTTGTCTCTGTGGTAGCTAAGTCAATGCCACGCCTACAGTTTGTGCTCAGTGAATGTTTGATCAAAGAATTACTGCCCCATGATCATTAATGCAGAAAATTATCAGAACCACCACCAACTTCTCTGGGCTCCCACTACACTTAAGAGTTCCACAGTTTTTTTCTAGTTCATAGTTTGTGTCTTCAACCAAGCATCTACACTGAAAGTTACTCTGGTTGACAGCCACTTGGTTGTATATTAGAATCTTTGGAGAAATTTACAAAATATCAATGCCTGGAACTTGCTTCAGGAATTCTAGTTTGGGGAATTCCCTGGCGGTCCACTGCAGGGGGCATGGGTTTGCTTCCTGGTCAGGAAACTAAGGTCCTGCATGCCGTGCAGCATGGCCAAAAAAAGAAAAAGAAAAAATAATAATAAAAATAAAGAAAGAAAAAAAAGAAATTCTAGTTTTATTGGTCTGAAGTATGACTTGACCACACTTGAGGAGACCACAGCCATCTGCCCACCTGAGCAGCCCCTGAGCACCTCAGCACTTGCTAAGACAGGAAGGGGGCAGGGTGTAACCTTTAAAAGAATGACAGCCATCGAGGACACAACATAAACTGATTAGAACCAACTAGCTCCAAGATGGTGGACGAGTTGACTTCCACTAGACCTTGAGCCTCAGTATATGCTCACTGTAATACATCATGCTAAATAACACACCCACAGGCACCATGACAGTTCCAAGGCCAACCATAAAGGTCACAAAGTGGGCAGTGGCCCAATTCCTGGAAATCCCCATCCTTTCCCCAAAATAGTTGGAATAATTCTCCCACTCATTAGCCTATGAAATTACCCACCCCTATAAAAACTGACAACCCCGTACCCTGGTGCCTCTCACCTTCTGAGATGGCCCACACTCTGTCTATGGAGTGTGTATCTCCCTGAATAAACTTCCTTTTTTTAAAAATAAGTTTATTTATTTATTTTTGGCTACATTGGATCTTCGTTGCTGCGCACGGGTTTTTCTCTAGTTGCGGCAAGCGGGGCTACTCTTTGTTGAGGTACACAGACTTCTCATTGCGGTGGCTTCTCTTGTTGCGGAGCACAGCCTCTAGGTGCACAGGCTTCAGTAGTTGTGGACTGTGGGCTCTAGAGTGCAGGCTCAGTAGTTGTGGCACACGGGCTTAGTTGCTCCACGGCACGTGGGATCTTCCCGGACCAGGGCTCAAACCCGTGTCCCCTGCATTGGCAGGCAGATTCTTAACCACTGTGCCACCAGGGATGTCCCCGCATAAACTTCCTAATAACTTTACTATGGCTCGCTCTTGAATTCTTTCCTGCACAAAGCCAAGAACCCACACTGGCGGGCATCCCCCGTCCCAGGGACTCACCTGAGACCTGGGACGTGACCATCCTCTCTGGCCCCACTTTGTTTCCTGCGACACTGCCACTTACTTCACCTTCGTGGCCTTTCCCTCTGTCCCTGCCAAGCCAGACTCAATGCCCATGATCATTAATGTGCCACCACCTGCACTTCAGAGTTTCGCATGGCATCTCCCTTCCCCTGGGGTTGGAACAGGCCAGTAAGGGTGCTGAGCACGCCTCAATCCTTCCTGAGAGTCTCCGTAAAAACCTAGGAGGGACAGAGAACTGGGGACAAAGGAAGCCACCCTGGAGTGGCCAAAGGAGCCCTTTAATCTCTCAGGACAGGACCTGAAGGTTCTAATTTTAAGACTTAAACCACTTTCATAAGCAAACAAACAAAAAGGAGTTTCTGGCCTGGACAGATCAAATAAACTCAATGAAGCAGGAAACTGCATCTGGCACTAAGCAAACAACCAACCACCAGAATTTGGCCGTAAGGACTGCTCCTACCTGCAGTGCCAGTTCACCGCTGTGGGAGGTGGAAGCCAGACACAGGGATGCATGCTGTCCCAGAAGCAGGACGGGAATGGGCAGGAAGGGCAGTGAAGGAGACACCTACTGGCTCACAGTGCCCACAGTGGGAGGACTCTCCCGCAACTGACCTCAGCTCTGGTGCCAAAATAGGTCCTTCCACAGAAGTTCACTCACATTTATGGCTGACTTTTTAAGCGTTCTGGCTTTTCTACATCAATTGCCAGGCCTCATGCCTTCTGGGCTAAAATGTTGTATATAAGTCCCAGGTTCCAGGTGAGAAACCGAGGCTCATGTATGAGCACACGGTCCATGTGGAACTGAACGCAGCCCATCTTTCCTGATGTCCGAGACAAACATTCTTGGGTCAGACCATTCACAGAGACACATAGGATCCAAAGCGACCGGGGGAACATGACAACACCAAACAAAATCCAGCAAGCCAAACTACTGAGTCCGCAAAATCCTATGCAAGACAGGACTGTACTGTCAGAAAAAATTAATAAAGGTTACACTAGAAGAAAAACGAACTGGTCTGGTCTGCTCAGCTCTTGGCCATCCATCCCATCTTCTCAGAACGACAGTCTTCACACCCCCTCCAGCAGTTCAGACCAAGAAACTGGCCCCATCGCTTCTCTGTCTGCTCGCTTATCTGACCTGGGCTTTCCCTTTCCTACCTCTCTTTTTCTTCTCCTTCTGTGCCTTCTAAAGAGATACTCAAACATAATTAAACTGCTTTGAACAATGGAAGCATTATTTCTTTGTAAGAGGTCTGAGCTGTCAAAGTCTGTCTTTGGAACAGGAAATCGGAAAAATAACAGTACAATCATTCCCAAAGGCCCCCACCTCATATAAACACTACCATGTCCTCTGCGAGGCTAGAGCTGGAAATTCTGTATTATATGGAAGCAGCAGGTGTTAAGAAGTGAACCCTGTCTGATACTCTGTCAATCTGCAGCTGGAAAACAGTTCACGCAGGACATCAAGACTAGCAGGGGTTCACTCTCATTCTCTGCTAACAAAGGAAAACAGGCAGATAACAAATGAAGATTTTAAACAACAAAGCCTTGTCCCCATTTTAAGGTCAAGACAAAATAAGAATGAGGCTGCGCTCATCATGTTTAATGAGGAAGGCTGTGTCTCTGAGCTCAGCCTAAGAAAACTTCCTGTGGATGGAGCCGTCATTAAAAAAAAAATTTTTTTTTAACCATTTCCTGCTAAAAGAGCAAAACCCCTTCTTTGAGCAAACTGAGAAGGTATATATTTTTAAAGATTTTTCATTGCATGCCACCAAATGAAAGCTGTCATTTATACTTTAAGGAGGCTGTCTTCTTTTTCCCCACTTTGAGCTGTGAAACTAGGGCAATAATATGAAGCACTGATGGGTAGATAAAGAGAGGCCTCTCTTGGGACTTCCCTGGTGGTGCAGCGGTTAAGACTCTGCACTCCCAATGCAGGGGGGCGGGTTCGATCCCTGGTCAGGGAACTAGATCCCACATGCATGCCGCAACCAAGAGTTCGCATGCCACAACCATGGAGCTGGCGAGCCGCAACTAAGGAGCCCGCCTGCTGCAACTAAGACCCAGTGCAACCAAATAAATAAAATTTAAAAAAAAAAAAAGAGAGAGAGAGACCTTTCTTGAAAGAACAGAAGCCAAATCTAGGAACCAAGGAAGCCCAAAAGATGCTCTTTACTGAGGAAAACTTCAGTGAATGAGCTTGTTTATATCAATATAGTTCCTGCACTATGGAGATGAAAAACAAAAGTATACCTTAGTGTGTTCCAGTCAAACAGCACCTGCCAAACTGAACAGGAGAAATGATACCTAAGGCCAGGCCCCCACAGTAACTCCTGCTGGTCTGCCTGTTCCCAGCACCTGACGCTGTGGAGGCTTCATTTCTCACAGGCCCTCTGCAGGGCAGCTGGCACAAGCTCTCAGACTTTCCTTAGGCAATAAATGCTCAGCGCTTGCAAGAGTCTCTATGCAACTAAGCCTATCTGCTTCCAAACAGCCGCTTCCCATGCGCTGCTCTGACACCCAATGGTTTAAAACTGTTGGGAACTGGCCACCCTCTCTTTCCTGGACGTGTGACCTCAGCCAGCCATACCCACTGCTGCCGTGGACGTGTCCACCTTTCTAGCACCAGGACTGGAGCCCTTCAGGGACCAACCTGGGGACCGACTCCACTTCCACGAGCCCCGGTGAGCAACCCTCAGATGCGCCCAGAAAGGCAGAAGGGCTGCAGTTCTGGGAAAATGTGTGAGAGTCAGGAGGCAGGTGCAGGAATGGCACCTGCTTCCCCTCCGATTTCCAAATTGACAGTGATTTGCTTTTCACCTTACTGCTCCCAAGTTAGATGTTTTAATAACCTGCCTGATTCCTCTGCCAGGGGAGGGAACAGAGTGCTGGGTGAAGACGCAGAGCAAGGCCCCCATCCAGTAAAACAGCCCCTCAGGCAGTTGGGGCCCTTGCGGCGCTTCCCTCCAGCGGGAGCACCTGTAAAGTGCGAGGCACCGTGCTCCCAAACCTGGGCTCTGCATAGCAGTGGAGAGAGAGATGGCCTGTCACTCCTCACAGTCCGACTCTCTGAGCCTCGGTTCCCTCACTCTAATGGAATCTACCTGAAAGGCCCGTTGTGCAGAGTAAACGAACAAGGACATGAAATGCTCAGCACGGTCATGGTCTTGGTCTCGCACATGGAGAAGGAACACTGAGCTGAACTGAAACAGCTTCTGTCCTGGGCTGGCTTTGTCCAGCCCTGCTTGGCTGAACTACCCAGCTGAGCTCTAATTTCCTGCTCTGGTATCCTAAATTACAATTACTCTTTAACCACGTTAGTGCTTAAAAGCAGTGGTTTCATGCTTCAGAAATGAAGCCAGTAACGTGGCATGCAGCATCAGAAGGGAAGCTAAGCGGGAAGCGGGTGCAGGGCTGTGGTGGGGCTGCCAGCCTCCTCCGGGGTGGACCCCACCCGGCCCTGGCAGCTCACAGGCAGACCCACCTCACTTCTGTGGCCCTCGGTCCCCAGGACACTTGCGTTTTCTAGCAGAGTCACAGGACCTTCCTGTTCAGCTTGAGTGGTGTTCTGCCCTAGGCCCCCAGGACGTGCCCTAAGGCAGCGAAGAGGGGAGCCCAGTGCTCTGTGCTGCGCGGGCCCAGTGCTACTCGACTGCCATCGGCTAAAAACGGCCGAGCCCATCAGCTCTTGCACACGATTACACGGCAGTCGCCAGTGCTGCTCACCGTGCTCTCTGGCTCTGTGCCGTCCTGGGCCCAGGGTAGGATGGCATGTCCCCCTCCCCCTTTAGAGTTAGGGGCGGCCAAGTGACTTGCTTTGGCTAAGGAAACGTGAGCAGAGAGACCATGTCCCTTCCACTTCAGGAGCAGCAACGGCCCACAAGGTGGAGGGAGGGTGTGTGGAGCTGGAGGCCCTGCTGGCCTGGATCCTCAGTGACCACAACAAGCAGAGGCCACACCAGACACACAGTGGGGTAAGAAATACACCAGTGACCCAGGGGTTCTGCTGCATGACCTGGTCTGCCCTGACCAACACTCAGGTCAGATCAACAACGTGCAGGCCTCAAAGGACTGAGCTCCAGGTACAGCGCTGTATACCCAGCTATCTTCGGTGTCTCCATGTGGAGTCCCACAGGCAGATCAAAACTACCATGTCCAAAACCAAATGCTTGATCTTCCACCCTCTCCCCCTCTGCTTCCATCTGCTTCCCCTCCAGTTCCCCATCTCAGCAAATACCTGTGCCCGTGGCAGACCCCCAGCAGTCATTCCTGATACCCCTTCTTGCCCTACCTCCACTTCCAATGCACACCAAGGTTCCAAAACATTCCAAAACATACACCTCTAGTCACCTCGTCTGCTGCCTCTCTGCTCCAGGCCAGCCACATATCTTACCTAGACCAGCAGCCCTAAACTTTCTTGATTACACATTCAATCAGTAACATTTTTGGAACATGTCCTCAATATATACGTTCGTTTTAAATTATACACATGTATAACTGGGTGGTTAATATCTGAATATGAATATAATTAGAAGTCCCAATATTTCCTTCCCATATCTTAATGACTGTGTCTCACCCAACTCCTGGGTGAACCCATCCCATTTTGGAGATCAATACCTTGGTCTTCTGAAGAGACTTCTTAAATGGAAACCCCAACCTCCGCCTGCCTGCTATACAGCCAGAGAGGCCCTTTTCAAAGGCAAACTTGGTCATATCACTGTCTCACTTAAACCTTTACATGCAAGAGCATCTGAAACAGGTCCCAGGAGGACTGCCCACCTCTGACCCTCCAGCTATCAGTTGCCTGCACGGGCCTAATGCTTCCCTACCTCTGAGACTGGTTCATGTCCCTGGTTCATGTGCTTCCTCCAGGTTTCAGCTTCAAGGCTGTGTGCTCCAAAGTCTCCCTGGCTGTTCAATCTAATTGTGCTCTCCTCTTACAATTACTTATATATTAAGGATATTGTCCCTCTGTCTGACATTTTATATATTTCTAAAATATTTCCCTCTGTCATCTGTCTTTTTATTTGGGAATATTTGTAATTATAAGAGAATTTTTAATTTTTTTCTGTTCTTATTGTATTAGTCTTTTTCTTTATGCTTTCTTCCTCTAAGGGTATACATTCTTCTCTGACCTTGACACTGGATAAATATTCTTAAAAAACACGAAAAGATAACCTATGGAATGGGAGAAAATATTTTCAAGTGATGCGACAGACAAGGGCTTAATCTCCAAAATATTGTATAAACAGCGCATACAACTCAACAACAAAAAAACAAACAACCCAATCGAAAAATGGGCAGAAGACCTTAAAAGACATTTCTCCAAAGAAGACATACAGATGGCCAGTAGGCACATGAAAAGATGCTCAACATCACTAATTATTAGAGAAATGCAAATCAAAACTACAGTGAGGTAGCACCTCACACTGGTCACAATAACCATCATTAAAACATCTACAAATAACAAATGCTGGAGAGGGTGTGGAGAAAAGGGAACCCTCCTCCCACCTGTTGGTGGGAATGTAAGTTGGTACAGCCACTATGGAAAACAGTATGGAGGTTCCTCAGAAAAATAAAAATAGAATTACCATATGATCCAGCAATCCCACTCCTGGGAATATACCTGGACAAAACTATAATTCAAAAAGATACATGCAGGACTCCCCTGGTGGCGCAGTGGTTAAGAATCCGCCGGCCAATGCAGGGGACACGGGTTCAAGCCCTGGTCTGGGAAGATCCCACATGCTGTGGAGCAACTAAGCCCATGTGCCACAACTACTGAGCCTGCGCTCTAGAGCTTGCAAGCCACAACTATTGAGCCCACGTGCCACAACTACTGAAGCCCGTACACCTAGAACCCATGCTCCACAGCAAGAGAAGCCACCACAATGAGAAGCCCACGCACCAAAACGAAGAGTAGCCCCTGCTCACCACAACTAGAGAAAGCCCACATGCAGCAACGAAGACCCAAGGCAGCCAAAAGTAAAAATAAATAAATTTATTAAAAAAAAAAAAAGATACATGCAACCCTGTGTTCATAGCAGCACTATTCACAATAGCCAAAACATGGAAACAACCTAAATGTCCACTGACAGATGAATGGATAAAGAAGATGTGGTACACATATACAATGGACTACTACTCAGCCATAAAAAAGAATGAAATAATGCCATATTATTTTAGATAGGTGCACAAATGCACCTATCTAAAAAACGGAAACAGACTCATAGACAGAGAGAACAGACTTGTGGTTGCCAAGGGGGAGGGGGGGAGGGAGAGGGATGGACTGGGAGGCTGGGGTTAGTAGATGCAAACTATTACGTTTAGAATGGATAAACAACGAAGTCCTAATGTATAGCACAGGGAACTATATTCAATATCCTGTGATAAAACCATGACAGAAAAGAATATAAAAAGAGAATGTATATATGTGTATAATTGCGTCACTTTGCTGTACAGCAGAAACTGGCACAACACTGTAAATCAACTATACTTCAAAAAAAAAAATCAAAAAAATTCTTATTTTTCTTTTAGAGCTTTACATTTTACATTTAATCCTGGAATATATTTTGGAATATGGTAGGAAGAAGGATTGAGTTTATATATTCCTAAATAGTTACCCAAAAGTTTCTCTCCATCTAAAATGCCACCTTGAAGAGACATTAAAATTTTATATACAAGGCTAAAGATGGTAGATTTAACTGTTCTTTCTCAAAACCCCACAAAAATGACAGTAATTTTTTTTAAAGCATAAAACCCTAGGGGCAAAGAATGAGAGGAGAGACCCAAATTTTAGAAGCTGGAAAGCTTCCAAATTCAGTGGACACCCCCAGGAGAGTCCTAATCCAGCATGCAAAGAGATAAGGCACGTGACAGGTGGCTCCAGTGCCCGTGGAAGGCGCTCAGGCTGGGACCCAAATCAGGAGGACGATGTGAAAAATCCTTCCAGACTCCTACTTCACTGATGGGGCCACTACCCCACCCCACCAAAAGACTGAAGGTTTATTCTCTGCAAAAGGTAAACAGAAGGTTTCTGGACTACAGAGGGCCAGATACTCTAAAACACAGAAGAAATACATGAAAGTTTAGAAAAGAACGCTGAGAATCCCAGTCTTCTTCCTCAGTTCCCAGAGAGGTGGTGAGTTCAGGAGCAAAAAATACAGAGCAGCCTCCCCACTCTGACTACCCTTCTGCTGACCACCCAGTCCCCGGTCCCTGGCTTCCTGTTTGCAACTGTGGGAGACGTGTGTTCCTCGGAACTACTCATGACCTTGCGTCCTGCCTTCCCTAAAGGAAAACTGAGGCAGACTGATCCCAGGCAGAACTGCATTAAATCTATTTGGGAAAGAAACACCATCTTTTCAATATTATGGATTCTCATCTAAAAACAAATGTATCTCTCCACTTAAACAAGTATTATTTTATGTTCTCAGTAAAGCTGAATAATTTCCTTCATAGAGATGCTATGCATTTCTTGTATATTTATTCTTAGATATTATGCAGTTCTTGTCTTTAATGTGAAATAGAGCTTATCCTGTTACATTTTTCTAGCTGGTTAGTTACTGGTATATAAGGAAGCTATTAACTGCTGTATATTTATTTTGCATTTGAAAATCTAACTGAGCTCCATTAGTTCTGAGAATTTTTTGGTTGAGTTTTATTGGAGTTTTCCAGTTAAAAATTCATTATCTGCAAGCAAGCAATGAAAAATTTTGCTCCTCTTTATAGGTTTATCTTTTAACATTTTCTTAACTTCCCATAATATCTAGAGTATTCAGAATAATATTTTACAGTAGCAGTGAGTGCAGATGAAAAGTCTTGCTTCTTCACTTCAATTTCCATTCATCTAACAAATATTTATCAGGCATCTACTACGTGCCAGGCAGTAAATAAAATGTTTGACATTTTACTTTTCATTACAATGTTGGTTGATGAGATAGATGTCTTTGATCAATATTTAATGTTAAGTGTAATAGACAGTAGACTTGTCAATGAAACAGTAGAATATGAAGGTACAAAAGGCAGCTTTAGAAAAAACAAACGTAAGCATCTGCATATCCATCCACTTGATAATCTCTAAGCCTGGGGTTTCTCGAGCCGCAAATGGAGTAGAAAAGCCTCCTGCTGCACCACAGCAGGAAACAGGGTGACCAAGTGCCCCAGGACCATACCATCCTGCCCTCTGGGTCAAGGCCATTCTGAGACTCTATTGAAGTAGCTCTTGAATTCATTCTCCTTCCATTTTCATTTGACCAAAACAAAGACTCACAATGAGACAATACTGTGAGAATTTATCTTCAGTGCAAAGGGCTACACAGCTACAGTATTTTGTGACATTTCCTGTTATTGAAACACGTAGCACATGTAGAAATACACATTAAACAATGAAGTTCCATCTTCACCTATGTTATTGGCAAAAAATAAGAATACTGACAGGGGGGACTTCCCTGGTGGCGCAGTGGTTAAGAACCGGCCTGCCAATGCAGGGGACACGGGTTTGAGCCCTGGTCCGGGAAGATGCCACATGCCGCAGAGCAACTAAGCCCATGCGTCACAACTACTGAGCCTGCGCTCTAGAGCCCGTGAGCCACAACTACTGAGCCCGCATGCCACAACTACTGAAGCCTGTGCGCCTAGAGCCCATGCTCCGCAACAAGAGAAGCTCGCGCACCGCATCAGAGCAGCCCCTGCTTGCCGCAACTAGAGAAAGCCCACGCGCAGCAACGAAGACCCAACACAGCCAAAAATATAAATAAATAAATAAATTTATATGTATAAAAGAATACTGACAGGGAATTCCCTGGTGGTCCAGTGGTTAGGGCTCCTCACTTCCACTGCAGGGGGCATGGGTTTGATCCCTGGTCCAGGAACTAAGATCCATCAAGCTGCGCAGTGGCAAAAAAAAGAATACTGACAATACCAAAACAGTAAGTATGAGCAGACACCCTGCCCACTGCCAGAGGGCCCTGCTCTCTGACCAAGCAATTCCACCCACTCTGAAGGACTGACCACAAAGGAGGACAGCATCCTAGCATGTCAGGAAGGCTCTGCCTTCATATTACAGATGTCCTCTCTGTAACACAGTCTGTGAGAGGAAAACGGAATATGCTCGCAATATTCAACAGGGATTACTTTTTCATAGCTTTATGCCCTCTCTGATAACAGATAAATGTAGAAAACTTGCAAACTGCATAAAAGCATTGAAAAGAGAATAAAAATAACCTCAAATCATATGATCCTATAGGAGCCTCTGTTAATATACTAGCATAGTATGTTCTTATAAACTTGATTCCATATAAAGTCAGGATCTGTGGTGGAGATGGCTAGCAGATCTCCAGAAGTCTGTACTCACCCTTCCCTAGGGCAGAGCTGATGATGGAAGTGTCTACATTTCCAGTCAGACTACATTTCCAGCCCACCTGGGGAGCAGGCGAAGCTGGGTGAGCAGGCTCACCAGAGCAATGTGATTCTGGCAATGTGCGTGTGGTTGTCGGTACTAATTTGGTAAAGTAGCTGGTATCATGCTGACATGAGCTTATATTCTACATGCTTATTTTTGTTTTTCGTTTACCAATAAATTTTTTAAAGGTCACATGTTGACATATTTCAAAAAGTAAAACAATATAGTCTCACTGACAACTCGCCTCCATGCATTTGGATAACCACTTTTTTTTTTTTTTTTTTTTAAATTTTATAGCTACTTTATTTATTTATTTATTTATTTTTGGCTGTGTTGGGTCTTCGGTTCGTGCGAGGGCCTTCCCTGGCTACGGCAAGCGGGGGCCACTCTTCATCGCAGTGCGGGGACCGCTCTTCATCGCGGTGCGCGGGCCTCTCACTATCGCGGCCCCCCCCGTTGCGGGGCACAGGCTCCAGACGCGCAGGCTCAGCAGCTGTGGCCCACGGGCCCAGCCGCTCCGTGGCATGTGGGATCCCCCCAGACCAGGGCTCGAACCCGCGTCCCCCGCACCAGCAGGCAGACTCTCAACCACCGCGCCACCAGGGAAGCCCTGGATAACCACTTTTATTAGATACTTATTTATCCTCCCAGTGTTTCCTTATGCAATACATGTACATGTTCTCATCCTTCTCTTTCTCATACAAAAGGGGGCACACTACACACTGTAAACTGTTTCACATCTTGATTTTTCTCTCTCAACAATATACCCGGGCAGTCTCTCCCTGTCAATTCACAGCTATGTTGCAGCCCCACAATATTTCATTGGGTTGATACATCCTAGGGCATTAAACCAGTCTCCTACCACTGGACACTGAGGCTGTTTCCAGCAGTCAGTGCACCACGAATCACCTGTACAACTGCAATTTTGTATGTGCAAGTGCACACTGGATAGTCCCAGAATGGAAACTGTTGGATCAAACAGTAAATGCATCTGTGATTAAGAGGTAGCTCTCGAATTCCTGCTTCCCTCAAAGCCTCACTAGCAAAATGGTTGTCTAAGATGCATGTGTGCCAATCTGATAGGTGAGAAATGGCATCTTGGTGTAGTTTTGATCTGATTTC
This sequence comes from Balaenoptera acutorostrata, assembly GCF_949987535.1. Taxonomy (NCBI): domain Eukaryota; kingdom Metazoa; phylum Chordata; class Mammalia; order Artiodactyla; family Balaenopteridae; genus Balaenoptera; species Balaenoptera acutorostrata. Next base: position 45,810,369 of record NC_080078.1, read on the forward strand.
TCTAATTATGAATAAGTATGGTTGAGCACCCTTTCACATACTGAAGGGATATGGTATTTCTTTTTCTATTAATTATGCATGCCCTTTGCACATTTTTCATTGGGTTTTGATCTTTTTCTTTTCAATTCCCAGAACCTCTTTATCTATTAGAGCAATTAGCTCCTTATCTAAATGAGTTGCAAATATTTTTTTCTTTTTTCATTAGTGATATCATGCAGATGTTCTTTGTATTCATGTTTCTAGAATTTCCGTCCTGTCTCAATGGCTTGTTACTCAGAGTTGCTGCCATCCTGCAGAACCTGAACACGGCAGCATGGTCCAGTCTCTACTCACACTCCCCTCCACAGGGCTCCTGGCACTCCTGTATGTTGTTTGTTCAGAATCAGCTCGTGTGGAACCCGAGAGAACCAGGTTGGCATTTTTACTCGGAATTTTGTTAAATGAATAATCAAACTTCGGGAGATTAGGCAGTTTATGATGTGAGCTTTCCAACTCAAGAACAAATAGGTCCTTACATTTGTTCAAGTCTACTTCTGTGTCCTCCGAGAGTGTTTGAAGTTTTCCTTTTACTGATTTTGCATACTTCTTTCCAAGGCATTATTCCTTATAGGCATTGTTATTGACTTTATTTGGTCTTCTCTTCCATTATATCTCACAACCAATTTTTGTTGCTCTGCCTCCAGTGGATGTGTGACCCTAGGCTAGCTCCCTATCTGTGCCTTGATTTCCTCATCTGTGAAATGGGGACTACAGTACCTTGTGAAGTAGTTGTAAACATTTAAAAGTTAATACAGGGAATTCCCTGGTGGTCCAGTGATTAGGACTAGTGCTTTCACTGTGGTGGCCCAGGTTTAATCCCTGGTCAGGGAACTAAGATCCTGCAAACCGCATGGTGCAGCCAAAAATAATAACAATAAATAAAAAATAATTTTTTTTTTCTATTTATTTTTTCAATTTATTTATTTTTGCCTGCATTGGGTCTTCGTTGCTACACACGGGCTTTTTCTAGTTGTGGCGAATGGGGGCTACTCTTCATCACGGTGCACGGGCTTCTCACTGTGGTGGCTTCTCTTGTTGTGGAGCACAGGCTCTAGGCGTGCAGCCTTCAGTAGTTGTGGCACGCGGGCTCAGTAGTTGTGGCACGTGGGCTCAGTAGTTGTGGCTCGCGGGCTCTAGAGCGCAGGTTCAGTAGTTGTGGTGCACAGGCTTAGTTGCTCCGTGGCATGTGGGAGTTTCCCAGACCGTGTCCCCTGCATTGGCAGGTGGATTCTTAACCACTGCGCCACCAGGGAAGCCCAAAATAATTTTTAAATAAATAAAAAGTTAAAACATGTAAAGTGCTTAAGAAAATGGTATCTGGTATAAAGCACTCAATGTTATTTTTTTTTTTAAGTTTAATTTTTATTTTTTTATTTATTTATTTTTTAATTTATGGCTGTGTTGGGTCTTCGTTTCTGTGCGAGGGCTTTCTCTAGTTGCGGCAAGTGGGGGCCACTCTTCATCGTGGTGCGCGGGCCTCTCATTATCACGGCCTCTCTTGTTGCAGAGCACAGGCTCCAGATGCGCAGGCTCAGTAATTGTGGCTCACGGGCCTAGTTGCTCCACGGCATGTGGGATCTTCCCAGACCAGGGCTCGAACCCGCGTCCCCTGCATTGGCAGGCAGATTCTCAACCACTGTGCCACCAGGGAAGCCCATCAATGTTATTTTTATTAAGTCTTTCTGTGACTATCTTTATTCTTTCCTTTTCCTTCTCTTCATTTCTTTTTTGTTCTGTCTCTACCACTCTCCTTCACTTTCCTTGCCCCCATCTTCAGCAAACACCAACTTGCTTGATGCTTTTTTTGAAAGACAGTGGGGCATCCAGGATACAAGAGTACTGCTTTAAAAGCTCAGCAAACACAGCCTTCCTGCTCTTGAGGGACTGCGGACCAAGACCTTGAGTGTAGCCTTGGCTCTTAACAAAGGCCCCCTCAGCAACACAGACATTTAAACACAGTGAATGTGTTTAATGCTACTGAACTATACACTTAAAGGTTAAAGTGGTCAATTTTGCTTTGTATATTTTACCACAATAAATTTTTTTAAAAGGCTGTCTCACTTGGGAAATCATTATAACTCCCTTTTCACTCAAGAAGCATTGTTTGCCTAGCACTAGAATTGTCAGTAAGAGACAATACAAGTCTCTAAGCAAAGTAGTGAGCACCCTACCAACTAGAAACTACTTACTCTCCAGTGCTGTTTTCATAGCAAAAAAGTATCTGAGAAAGTTCTGAAACCTGTAGCAATACAAAGCAAAAAAATAAGGACTTAACAATACAGGTAATTTAATTATCTCCAGAAAAAAGTATAAAACAAGGAAAACAAATTAACATGTAAAACAGGTGTCTCTTGTGAACTTCTTTTAAATTAACAGAAAAAGTAGATGGGGTAAGTGGACAGGGAAAAAAAACCCATTATACCACTCACTTTATACTTGTATAATACCGATATAACCTTGTTGAAATATTACAACTCCATGAAGCAGGTAAAATAGGTAACACTTCCATTTTAGAGATATGAAAACTAAGCTCACAGTTATTAATTCACTTGCTCAAGGTAAGGCCTCAGCTGAGGATGAGCTCGTGTCCTGGGCCTCTCAGTCTGGCCCACTCTTTCCATTCCACCAAATCCTCATTGGAAATGAATTAAACATTGCTAGAAATCCAAAAAGTAACTTGACCCTCAGCTCACCTGGGTTTCTCCTTGGTGTTTCAACTCACCTGACAATGCCCATAATTTCAGAGGCTGGTGGCAATAAAACCAACAGAAGTTCTACACTGAGCAGGTGGTGACAACAACGTGGACAAGAATGAAAGCTGGGGGAACTTTTTTCAAAATGCTCATGTAAAAGCTCAATAATATTTATTTTGTTTCCTAAACACATTTATTGAGGTATAATTGACATAAACTGCACATATTTAGTGTATAATGTGATAAGTTTTAACCTATTAAACACTTGTGAAACCATCACCACATTCAAGATAATGACCATACCTATCACCCCAGAAGTTTCCTCTTGCCCCTTTTAATTCCTCCCTCCTACCCCTCTCTGGTCCCCATTCCCCACCCCCAAGCAACCAAAGACTTTCTATCACTACAGGTTAGTTTGAATTTCCTTGTTTTACCTAAATGAAATGGATTCTTTCACTCAGCACAATTATTTTGAGATTCATTTGTTCACTTACTCCTGTCTGTATCAATAGTTCACTCATTTAAAAAAACTTTTTGGGCTCCCCTGGTGGCGCAGTAGTTAAGAATCTGCCTGCCAACGCAGGGGACACAGGTTCGAGCCCTGGCCTGGGAAGATCCCACATGCTGCGGAGCAACTAAGCCCGTGCGCCACAACTACTGAGCCTGCGCTCTAGAGCCCACGAGCCACAACTACTGAAGCCCACACGCCTAGAACCCGTGCTCCGCAACAAGAGAAGCCACTGCGGTGAGAGGCCCGCGCACCGCAACGAAGAGTAGCCCCCGCTCGCCGCAACTAGAGAAAACCCGCGTGCAGCAATGAAGACACAATGCAGCCAAAAATAAATAAATTAAATAAATTAAATTAAAAAAAAGAGAATAATCCTGGAAAAAAAAAACCTTTTTTTTTTTTTTAATATTTTTTTTTCCCCCCTACTTTATTTATTTATTTATTTATTTTTGGCTGTGTTGGGTCTTCGGTTCGTGCGAGGGCTTTCTCCAGTTGCGGCAAGCGGGGGCCACTCTTCATTGCGGTGCGGGGACCGCTCTTCATCGCGGTGCGCGGGCCTCTCACTATCGCGGCCCCTCCCGCTGCGGGGCACAGGCTCCAGACGCGCAGGCTCAGCAGCCGTGGCTCACGGGCCCAGCCGCTCCGCGGCATGTGGGATCCTCCCAGACCAGGGCTCGAACCCGTGTTCCCTGCATTAGCAGGCAGATTCTCAACCACTGCGCCACCAGGGAAGCCCAAAAAAAACCTTTTTAAGAGCAGTTTTAGCTTTACAGAGGTACTGAGCAGAAGGTACATACACAACACCTCCCCCCCACCAACCTCACTCATTTATTTTTTTTTGGTTGCACCATGTAGCACGTGGGATCTTAGTTCCCCGACAAAGGATCGAACCCATGCTCCTTGCATTGGGAGCATGGAGTCTTAACCACTGGACCACCAGGGAAGTCCCCTCACCCACTATTACATCCCCCACCAGTGATACATTTGTTACAACTGATGAACCACCACTGGCACATCATCACCCAGAGTCCATAGCTTACTGTAGGATTCACTCACAGTGTACATTCTAAGAGTATGGACAAATGTATAATGATATGTATCCACCACTGTAGTACCATGCAGAGTAGTTTCATTGCCCAATATATCCTCTATGTTCCAAGTTCATTCCTTTTGATTGCTGAGTAATATTCCATTGTAGGGATATATAATTTGTTTTTACATTCAGTTGTTGGACATTTGGGTGGTTTCCATTACTTGCTTGTTATACATTAAACCTGCTATAAACATTGTTTTTCTGTTTTCTATTTTTCTGATTTGTTTGGTATTTATCATATGCTTCTTTCTGGTTACTTTGGGTTTAATTTGCTCTTTTTTTCTAGTATCTTAAAACAAGCTAAAGTCATTGACTATAGACCTTTCTTCTTTTCTACTGTAAGTATTTAGTGCTATAAACTCCCCAAGGATGCTTTAGGGGCATACATGTTTATTTTCATTCAGTTCCAACTACTGTCTAATTTCCCCTTTGATTTCTTCCTTGACTGGTGGCTTATTCAAAAGTATGTTATTCAGTACTCAAATGTTTGGGGATTTTTCCAGACATCTTCTATTATTGATTTCTAATTTAAATCTTTGTGGTCAGAAAACAGACTTTGCATGACATAAATTCTCTTAAATTATTGAGACTTGTTTTATGGCCTAGAATGTGGTCTATCTGGTAAATGTTCCATGTGTACTTGAGGAGAATGTGTACCTGCTATTGTTGGGGGAACTGGCAACCAAGTTAAACTGGTGAACAATGTTGGTCAAGCGTACTATATCCTTACTGATTTTCTGCCTCCTGCTTCTATCTGTTATTGAAATCTCTGATTATAATTGTGGATGTGTCTATTTTCCTTGCAGTTCTATTTCTGCTTTATATATTCTGAAGCCCTGTCAATTATGTATTTAAATGTTTAGGACTGTTATGTCCCCTTGATTATTTTATCCCTTTGTCATTATGAAATGGTCTTCTTTATCTCTGGTAATATTCTTTGCTCTGAAGTCTACTTCATCTGATATTAATATAGACACCCCAGCTACCTTCTAACTAGTGTTACCACGGTATGTATATATTTTCATTCATATAATTTTAACCTTTTTGTTTTATATTTAAAATGCCTTTCTTTGGTAGGCATCACATAGTTGGATATTGTTTTTTTTATCCAATCTGAATAATGTCTGCCTTATAATTGGGTGTTTAGACCATCTTGCTTTTTGTTTTCTATTTGTTCCATCTATCTTTGTTCCCCTTTTCCTCTTTTTCTGCCCTCCTTTGAATTAACCAAGCATTTTTTTATTATTTCTCTTTATTTCCTTTGTTGGGTTCCTATTAACTCTTGGTTTTGTTACTTTAGTGACTGCCTTAAAGTTTACAGTATCCAGCTTTATCATATTGACATCCAAGTGAGATTATACCATTTCACATATAACATAAAGATCTTATAATAGTTTACTTCCATTTCTTCTCTCCTGGCCTATATCCATTTGTTGTCATGAATTTTACTTTATAGATGTTATAAACTTCACAAAGCATTGTTACTACTTTTATGTAAGCAATTTTAATATAAAGATATTTAAATAATAAAAAATATAGCTTACATATTTTCTCGCATAATCATTTCCAGTGTTCTTCATTCATTTGTGTAGATTCAGGTTTTCATCTGGTATAATTTTTCTTCTGCCTGAAGGACATCCTTTAACGTTTCTTACAGTGTGGGTCTGCTGGTGATTAATTCTTTCAGCTTTCATATGTCTGAAAACTTCTTTGTTTTTGGAAGATGTGTTCACCTGGTAAAGAATTCTAGGTGAAGTGTGGCCAAGATGGTGGAGCAGGAAAACCCTGAGCTCACCTTTTCCCACAGGTACACCAAAATTACAACTATTTACAGAACAACTGTCTATGAGAAGAACACGAAGACTAGCAGAAAAGACTTTCCAGAATTAACGGTATGAAGAAGGAACCACAATGAGACAGGTAGGAGAGGCAGACCCACACCCCAAGTAGGCAACACACTGACAGAAGGATAATCACAATGGCACATGTTTTCCCCAAGGAGTGAGGGGTCTGAGCCTCACATCAGGCACTCCAGTCCAGGGGTCCTGCACCGGGAAGATCAGCCCCCAGAACATCTCGCTTTGAAGGCTAGTGGGGCTTCTATACAGGAGAGCTAGAGAGCTACAGGAAACAGAGAGTGTGCTGTTAAAGGGTGCACACAAAATCTCACATGCTCCAAGTCCCAGCACAGAGACAGTAATCTGAAAGTAGCCTGGGTCACACCAACTTACTAATCTTGGAGAGCATCCTGAAGAGGCAGGAGGCAACTGGGACTCCCCTTGGGGACACAGATACTGGTGGCAGCCATTTTGGGGAGCTCATTCTACCACAAGAACAGTGGCACTGGCAAGCACCATTTTGGAGTCTTCCCTTTAGCCTATTAGGGTCAGGGGCTTATCTGCCCACTAGCAGGCTGGCAACAACCCCAGGACACCCCAGGACATGCAGCTAGATGTACCAGGACTCGGCCCCAACAACCAATGGGCCAACAGCCACCGCATGAGGCAGGACCTGGCAGTCAACCTGGCCCGGGTCCAGGCCCACCTCCCAGCATGCCCACAGTAGTAGACCCTGCCACGACAGAAGGGCCCATGCAGCCAACATAGGGGGCACCCCTAGAGCATATAGCTCTGGTGGCCAGAGGGGAGTAGACTGCTAAGCCACACAGGACATCTCCTATATAAGGCCACTTTTCCAAGATCAGGAGACGTAACCAACCTACCAAATACAGGGAAATAAACACAAAGAATTAGACAAAATGAAACAACAAAGGAATCTGTTTCAAATAAAGGAACAAGACAAAACCCTAGAAGAACTGAGCAAGACGGAGATAAGCAAACTACCCAACAAACAGTTCAAGGTAATATTCATAAAGATGCTTAAAGAACTTGGGGGAAAAATGGATGAATGCAGTGAGAATTTCAACAAGTTAGAAAATATAAAGAAGAATCAAACAGAGCTGACGAACATAATAACTGAAATAAAACTATACTGGAAGGAAATGAACAGTGAATGAGAACAAATCAGCAAACTGGAAGACAGAGTAGTGGAACCATCCAGCCTGAACAGAAAAAAGAATTTTTAAAAATGAGCATACTTTAATAAGAGACATCTAGGACCACATCAAGCATACTAACATTCACATTATAGGTGTCCCAGAAGAAGAAGAGAGAAAGAGGCAGAGAACTTATTCAAACAAATAATAGCTGAAAACTTTCCTAACCTGGAAAAGGAAACAGACATCCAAGTCCAGGAAGCACTAAGTCCCAAACAAGGTGAGTCCAAAGAGATCTACACCAAGACAAATTATAATTAAAGTGGCAAAATTAAAGATAAAGAGTCTTAAAAGTAGCAAGAAAAAAGCAATTAGTTATGTGCAGGGGAACTCCCTAAGACTATAAGCTGACTTTTCAGCAGAAACTTCGCAGGCCAGAAGGAAGTGGCATGATATATTCAAAGTAATGAAAGGAAAAAAAATCTATATAGTAAGTCCTACATACAAACAAGTTTCATTGCAAGAGTCCATTTGTTAAGTCCAATTTGTTCGTAAGTCCAACAAAGTTAGCCTAGGTACTCAAACACAATTGGCTATACAGTACTGTACTATAATAGGTTTATAATAATTTTCACACAAATAATACATAAAAAACAAACACAAAAAATAAAGAAAACACTTTAAATCTTACAGTACAGTACCTTGAAAAGTCCAGCTACATCATCACTGCTTTTACACTTGCTTCCAGATATCCTGGGCTTGAAATAAAGACACTGTACTACTGTACTCTATACACTACTGTACAGTAAAGTACACAAAAGGACAACCACTTGTAGAGGATGCATGCACGTGACAGTGTATGCCAGACACATGAACTACTTACATGACTGGACATGTGAACACGTTGCCTTTTTTTTTTTTTTTTTAAGTTTAATTTTTATTTATTTATTTATTTATGGCTGTGTTGGGTCTTCGTTTCTGTGCGAGGGCTTTCTCTAGTTGTGGCAAGTGGGGGCCACCCTTCATCACGGTGCGCGGGCCTCTCATTATCGCGGCCTCTCTTGTTACGGAGCACAGGCTCCAGACGCGCAGGCTCAGTAATTGTGGCTCATGGGCCTAGTTGCTCCGCGGCATGTGGGATCTTCCCAGACCAGGGCTCGAACCCGTGTCCCCTGCATTGGCAGGCAGATTCTCAACCACTGCGCCACCAGGGAAGCCCCACGTTTCCATTTTTGAAAGTTTGCAACTTAAAGGTTCATATATAGGGGACTTACTGTAACCAAAAATACCCTACCCAGCAGGGCTATCATTCATATTTGAAGAAGAGATAAAAAGTTCTACATATAAGCAATAACTAAAAGAATTCAGCACCACTGCATTGGCATTATGAGAAATGTTAAAGGGACTTCTCTAAGCAGGATTAAAAAAAAAAAAGGAAAAAACCACACAACTAGAAATATGAAAATTATGAAATGAAAAAATCTCATTGGTAAAGGCAAACATACAGTAAATGTAGTGCATCAACCACTTATAAAGCTAGTAGGAAGGGTAAAGGACAAAAGTGGTAAAATCATCTATATCCATGATAAGTAGTTACAGGATACACAAAACAAAAAGATGTAAAACATGATGTCAAAAAAATTAAACATGGCGGGAGAATGAAAATGCAGGGTTGTCAGACTGAATTTCAACTTAAAAGATCATCAACTTAAAATAATAACACAAGTTATTACTAACATATATTACATATGTGTGTCTGTAATTGTTATATATGAACATCATGGTAACCACAAACCAAAAACTTACAACTCTCTCTCTCACACACACACACAAAGAGAAAGTAACCCAAATATAACACTAAAGATATCATCAAATCACAGAAGAGCAAAAGAAGAAGGAACAAATGAGAACTATAAAAACAATCAGAAAACATTTAACAAAATGGAAATAAGTAGGGACTTCCCTGGTGGCACAGTGGTTAAGAATCCTCCTGCCAATGCAGGGGACATGGGTTCCAGCCTGATCCAGGAAGATCCCACATGCTGCGGAGCAACTAAGCCCGTGCACCACAACTACTGAGCCTGCGCTCTAGAGCCCGCGAGCCACAACTACTGAGCCTGCATGCCACGACTACTGAAGCCCACGTGCCTAGAGCCCATGCTCCGCAACAAGAGAAGCCACCACAACGAAAAGCCCGCACACGCAATGAACAGTAGCCCCTGCATGCCACCACTAGAGAAACCCTGTGTGCAGCAATGAGGACCCATCACAAGCAAAAATAAACGAATAAATTTATTTTTAAAAATGGTGATAAGTACATACCTATCAATAATTACTTTAGAAGTAAATGGACTAAATGCTCCAATCAAAAGACACAGAACGGCTGAACAGACTAAAAAAAAAACGCGACCCATCTATATGCTGAATACAAGAGACTCATTTCAGATCTAAAAACACATAGACTGAAAGTGAGGTAATGGAAAACGGTATTCCATGCAAATGGAAACAAAAAGACAGCAGGGGCAGCAATACGTATAGCAGACAAAATAGATTTTTGAACAGACTGTAACAACAAAGAAGGACATTAAATAATGATCAAGGGATCAATCCAATAGGAAGATACAACAAATGTAAACATATATGCGCCCAACACAGGAGCAACTAAATACATAAAGCAAATATTAACAAACATGAAGGGAAAAACTGACAGTAACACAATAATAGTAGGGGACTTTAACACCCCAGTTACATCAATGGACAGATCATCCAGAGAGAAAATCAATAAGGAAACACTGGCCTTAAGTGACACATTAGGCCAGATGAACTTAACAGATATATCAAGTCTCAATAAAGTTAAGATGGAAAGCATAGCAAGCATCCTTTCCAACCACAGTGGTATGAGAGTAGAAATCTACTACATGGAAAAAACTGCAAAAAACACAAACACACATGTGGAGGCTAAACAATATGCTTCTCAACAAACAATGGGTCACTGAAGAAATCAAAGAGGAAATTAAAAAATACCTGAAGACAAATGAAAATGGAAATACAATGATCCAAAACCTATGGGACACAGCAAGAGCAATTCTAAGAAAGAAGTTTATAGTAATACAAGCCTACCTCAGGAAACAAGAAAAATCTAAATAGACTATCTAAACTTACGTCTAAAGGAACTAGAAATAGAAGAACAAACAAAACTCAAAGTTAGTAGAAGGAAAGAAAAATAAGGTTCTGAGCAGAAATAAATGGAGACTTAAAACAACAGCAGAAAAGATCAATGAAACTAAGAGCTGGTTCTTTGAAAAGATAAACAAAATTGACAAACCTTTAGCCAGACTCATCAATAAAAAAAAGAGTGGGACCAAATCAATAAAATCAGAAATGAAAGAGAAGTTATAAACGACACCACAGCAATACAAAGGATCATAAAAGATTACTACAATTAAACACCAATAAAATGGACAACCCAGAATAAATGGATAAATTCCTAAAAAGTACAATCTCCTAAAACTGAATCAGAAAAAAACAGAAGATATGAACAGAATGATTACCAGTCATGAAACTGAATCAGCAAAATAAACAAAAACAAAAAACAAAACAAACTCCCAACAAACAAAAGTCCAGGATCAGATGGATTTATAGATGAATTCTACCAAACATTTAAGGAAGAATTGATATCTATCTTTCTCCAACTACTGCAAAAAAGGAAGAGTTACGAGTGCTTCCAAACTCATTCTACAAGGCCAGCATCACCTTGGTACCAAAACCAGATGAGGATACCACAAAATAAGGAAAACAGAGGCCAATATCCCTGATGAACACTGATGTAAAAATCTTCAATAAAATATTAGCAAAATGAATTCAACAATACATCAAAAAGATAATACACCATAATCAAGTGGGATTTATCCCATGGATGCAGGGTGTTTCAATATCCAGAAATCAATGTGATACACCACATAACAAATTGAAAAATAAAAATCATAAGATCATATTAATAGATGCAGAAAAACCTTTTGACAAAATCCAATACCCATTTATGATAAAAACTTTCACCCAAGTTGGTATAGGGGGAACATACCTCAACATAACAAAGGCCATCTATGGTAAACCTATGCCAACATCATACAAAAAGGTGACAAGCGGAAAGCATTTCCCCTAAGATCAGGAACAAGACAAGGATGCCCACTCACCATTTTTATTCAAGATAGTATTGGAAGTCCTAGACACAGCAATCAGACAAGAAAAATGAAGAGAATCCAAGTTGGAAAGGAAGAAGTAAAATTGTCACTGTTTGCATATGACATGACATTATATATAAAAAAATCCTAAAGACACCATCAAAAAACTATCAGAACTCACCAATAAATTCAGTAAAGCTGCAGGATGCAAAATAATACAAATCTGTTGCATTTCTGTACACTAACAATGAACTATCAGAAAGAGAAATTAAGAAAACCCCATTTACAATTGCATCAAAAAGAATAAAATATCCGGGAATAAATCTAACCAAGGAGGGAAAAGATCTGTACCCAGAAAACTATAATACACTGATGAAAGAAACTAAAAAGAAACAAATGGAAAGATATACCATGTTCATGAATTGGAAGAATCCCAAGACAATCCACAGATTCAATGCAATCCCTATCAAAATTCCAACAGAATTTTTCACAGAACTAGAACAAATAATGCCAAAATTTGTATGGGAACACAAAAGACTCCCAAATAGCTGAAATAATTTTAAGAAAGAACAAAGCTAGAGGTATCATGCTCCATTATTTCCAACTATACTACAAAGCTATAGTAATCAAAACAGTAGGACAACACTGTAAATCAACTATACTTCAATTAAAAAAAAAAAAACAGTGGGACTTCCCTGGTGGTCCAGCGGGTAAGACTCCACACTCCCAACGCAAGGTGCCTGGGTTCAATCCCTACTCAGGGAAAAAGATCCCACATGCGTGCCACAACTAAGAAACCTGCATGCCTCAACTAAAGATCCCTCATGCTGCAAGTAAACATGCTACAAGAAAGATCTCACGTGCCGCAACTAAGTGCAGCCTAAATAAATAAAAAAATAAACAAACAAACAAACAAAACCAAAAAAACAGTATGATACTGGCACAAAAACAGACACATGGATCAACAGAACAGAACAGCGAGCCCAGAAATAAACCCACACTCATATGGTCAATTAATCTATGACAAAGGAGGCAAGAATATATGATGGGAAAAAGAAAGCCTCTTCAATAAATGGTGTTGGGAAAACTGGAGAGCTACATGCAAAAGAAGCGAACTGGACTACTTTCTCACACTATATACAAAAATAAATTCAAAATGGATTAATGACTTAAATGTAAGACCTGAAACCATAAACTCCTAGAAGAAAACATAGGCAGTATGCTCTCTGACATCAGATAGATATAGATATATAGATATATAGGTATCTCCTCAGGCAAGGGAAACAAAAGGAAAAATAAACGAATAGGACTACATCCAACTAAAAAGCTTTTGCACAGTGAAGGAAACTATCAACAAAACAAAAAGGCACCCTACTGAATGAGAGAAGATATTTGCAAACAGTGTATTTGATAAGGGGTTAATAGCCAATATGTATAAGAACTCATACAACTAAACATCAAAAAACAAACAGCCCAATTAAAAAATGGGTCAGAGGACCCAAACAGACATTTTTCCAAAGAGGATACACAGATGGCCAACAGACACATGAAAAGATGCTTAGCATCACTAATCATCAAGTAAATGCAAATGAAAACCATGAGATATCACCTCACACCTGTCAGAATGACTATCATCAAAAAAGACAACAAATAACAGATGAATGGATAATGATGTGATACACACACACACACACACACACACACAATAGACTATGATTCAGCCATTAAAAAAAAATGAAATCTGGGAACTTCCCTGGTGGTGCAGTGGTTAAGACTCTGCCTGCCAATGCAGGGGACATGGGTTTGAGCCCTGGTCCAGGAAGATCCCACATGCTGCAGAGCAACTAAGCCCGAGCACCACAACTACTGAAGCCCGTGTGCCTAGAGCCCGTGCTCCGCAACGAAGAGTAGTCCCCACTTGCTGCAACTAGAGAAAGCCTGCATGCAGCAACAAAGACCCAACACAGCCAAAAATAAATAAATTTATTTTTTTTAAAAATGAAATCTGTCATTTGCGACAACATGGAGGGACCTGAAGGTATTATGCTGAGGTAAATCAGACAGAGAAAGACAAATACCATATGATTTGTCTTGTATGTGGAATCTAAAGAACAGAACAAACATAACAAAACAGAAACAGACTGATAGAGAACAAATTGGTGGCTACCAGAGGGGAGGCGTGTAGGGGGATAAGTGAAATAGGTTAGGGAGATTAAGAAGTACAAAATTCCAATAAAATAAGTAAGTCACAGGGATGAAACGTACAGCACAGGGAATATAACCAATAATACTATAACTCTGTAGGGGGACAGATGGTAGCGACTTATCATGGTGATCATTTTGTAATGTATAAAAATACTGAATCACTATGTTGTACACCTGAAACTAATATAGTAAGTCAATTATACTTCATTTATAAGGAAAGAAGGCAGGGAGGAAGGAGAAAAAAGAAAAGAGGAAAGAAAAAAGAAAAGAGAAAAGAAAGAGAGAATAAATTCTAGGTGGACAGTGGTTTTTTGGTTTTCTTTTTTTGTTTTTTCAGTGTTTTAAATATGCTGCTCCATGGCCTTCTTACTTTTTTTTTCCTCACAAGAAATCTGCTGTCACCTGCATATTTGCTTTTCTGTACATGTCTTTTTTCCGCTGGCTGCTTTTAAGATTTTTCTCTTCATCACTGGTTTTGAGTAATTTGATTATGATGTGCCTTGGTATAGTTTTTCTTCCTGTTTTTTGTGTGGGTGATTCACTGAGTTGAGTTTACAGTTTCCATCGAGCTTGGAAAGTTTCTGGCCATTATTCTTTCACCTATTTTTTCTTTCTCTCCTGCTTCTGTGGGAACTCTAATTACCCATATATTAAGCTGCCTGAAGTTGTTCCACAGTTCAGTGCTACTTCTGAAAATTTTTTGATTCTTTTTTATATGTTTCATGTTGGATAACTGAATCTTTCCTTCTGCAACATCTAATCTGCCATTAATGCCCCTCAGTGTATTTTTCACTTAACACACTTGTAGTTTGTCATCTTTAAAAACTTGATTTGGGTAATTTTCATATCTTCCATGACTCTACTTAACTTTTTGAACACATGGAATATAGTTGTAATAACTGTTTTACTGTCCTTTGCTGACTGTAACATCTGTGTCAGTTCTGGATTGGTTTTCATTGATTGCTTATTCTCATTACAGGTTACATTTTCCTGTCTCCTTGCACTGTGCTCCCCAACTGTAATTCATACATTTAGATACTAACCCCAGGTGCTAAGAATGTGACTGTATTTGGAGATAGAGTCTTTTAGAGGTTAAATTAAGTTAAAATTCGGTCATTAGTGGGGACTTCCCTGGTGGTCAAGTGGGTAAGACTCTGCATTCCCAATGCAAGGGGCCTGGGTTCGATCCCTGGTCAGGAAACTAGATCCTACATTCATACCACAACTAAGAGTTCACATGCCGCAACTAAGAGTCCGCATGCTGCAACTAAGACCCAGCGCAGTCTAAATAAATAAATGTTAAAAAGAAAAATTGGTCATTATGGTAGGCTGTAATCCAATAAGACTGGTGTCCTTATAAGAAGAAACTTGGACAGACATGCAGAGGAAAGACCATGTAAGACACAGGGAGAACATGGCCATCTACAAGCCAAGGAGAGAGGCCCCAGAAGAAACCAATGCTGCCAACACACTGATCTCAGACTTCTAGCATCCAGAATTGTGAAAAAATAAATTTCTCTCGTTTCAGCCACCCAGTATGTAGTACTTTGTTATGGCTGCCCAAGCAAACTAATACATCTGGTAATATTTGATTAGATACGAAACATTGTGAATTTTACTTTGTTGGGTGCTGGTTATTTTTATATTCCTATAAATATTGAATCTTGTTTCAGGATGCAGTGAATTGGAAACAGTTTGATTCTTCTGGGTTTTGTTTTTATGATTTGTTAGGTGGGTCCAGAGCAGTACTCTGTCTAGGGCTAATTATTTCCCATTACTGAAGCATGACATTCCTGAGTGTTCTTCCCAATGTTCAGTGAATTATGGTCTTGTTAGAGGGAACTGGAACTGTTTCATCTAAACCTTTAGGGAAGTTCTCTCCCCAGCCTCAGATAGTTTCCTCACACACGTGTGCTGAGCAGCACTGTGTTGAATACTCAAGGTGTAGAGATCTCCAGATTCTCCTCTGCAGATCTCCAGAGTTCTCTCTGTACCGATGTCTCTCCCTGGTCCTCTGTCCTATAAACTGTAGGCATGTTGGTGTCCCCAGACTCTCAGCATCTTATCCACAGCTCAGGAAGTCCACCAGGCTCCACATCAATTTCCTTGTCCCTGTGATACAGCGGGGAAACTCTCACACAGCAGTAAGCTGGAGTTGTTGTAGGGCTCACTTTGTTTGTCACCTCTTAGAGACTACTGTCTCTCGTTGCCAGTGGCCAGTGTTTTGAAACCTTGTTTCATGCATTTTGTCTGGATTTTGTTGTTGTTTTAGTTATTTCAGGGTAAATTCAGTCCCTGTTACTCTATCTTCAGTGGCCAGAAGTGGAAGAACTGTATTCCTATTAAAAAGTATCTGTATTTAGTTTTCACCAATTCCTCCATTACTGTAACCATCAAAATCATTAAGGAAGAGTTTTTGGCTTTATTCCATTATATTAATAGATATATTCCAAAATGCATCTTATATTATATATTCCATCATATATATATGTGTACATACATATATATATTCTATTCTATTCTATTATCTCATTATATTCTCTCAGAAGGAACAAAAGAATAAATCCAAAATTCACTCCCCAAGACTAATAGGTGGATTTCTACCTAGTTTATAGGTGGAAACCTTAAGAACAATCTTCAAACTCTTATTCAAACACAGTATTGGGAGTAATTTCACTGAACAGAATTAAAAGCTTTAAGGCCTTAATAAAATACACAAATGAAATCCCATAAATGTCTTTGTTCCCAGAGAAGAAAACAGAAAGTCATGAGGATGCTGGCAGAGTTTAACAGCTGGGTGACCTACTGTGAAAAGGCCTTATTCTCCTGACAGTGACAGGATGTTTTATCACTATAGTATAGCTTATTTTCAAGTGCTTCATACACAATTGTTTTACCTCCTGTTAAAAAACAAAATTCATCTGAGCAAACCTTAAAGATCTTATTGGCTTTACTCAACAATTCATGAATCGGGCAGCATCTCATGCAGCAAACAGGAACTCCAAGGAGCTGTACAAAATGAAAGACTTTCACAGGGAGAAGAGAGCGGGAACAAGTAAGTTTTATAAGACAAAAGGAGCGGGTTATTTATTCCATGGTCACTTTCCTTTAGGAGACGACAGGGGTCTATCAGGCAGATGACCACATTAGTGCTAACCAGGCGATTCCTGATTGACTGGTTTAAGAACCCATTTCTAGGAGAGCTGAGTCTGTAATGAAGTTAAGTCCCCGTTCGGTGATGTGGGGCTTATTTAGCATAAGCAACTCCATTTTGGGTCTGTTATCTTCTTCTTAAAGCTATCTTGCTTTATTTATTTATTTATTTAATTTGTTTTTGGCTGTGTTGGGTCTTCGTTGCTGCACATGGCCTTTCTCTAGTTGCGGCAAGCGGGGGCTACTCTTCGTTGCAGTGCACAGGCTTCTCATTGCGGTGGCTTCTCTTGTTGTGGAGCATGGGCTCTAGGTGCACAGGCTCAGTAATTGTGGCATGCGGGCTCAGTAGTTGTGGCTTGTGAGCTCTAGAGCGCAGGCTCAGTAGTTGTGGCTCACGGGCTTAGTTGCTCCGCGGCACGTGGGATCTTCCCAGACCAGGGCTCAAACCCGTGTCTCTTGCATTGGCAGGCGGATTGTTAACCACTGCGCCACCAGGGAAGCCCTGTTTTTCTTTATAGCACTTTACCACCTCTTGAAATTTACTGTGTATTTACATGTACCTTTTTTGCTTTCTTTCTCCTTCACGAGGAGAATGTGAGCTCCACAAGGGTTGGGACCTGTCTGACTCTGTGTAACGTTTTATCCACAGCCTCCAGCACACAGTACGTCTTCAACAAGTATTTGTTAGATGAATAAAAGAATAAACATGCAAGCAATCTTCTCAATATATGTCACACTGTTAACAGTAATTATCCAGGGGATAATTCCACTTTCTCTGTTTTAAATTTGTATTAAGAAATCTTTTATTACTTTTGTAATCAGGAAAAAAACAAAATGAGAAAGGAACAGAGGGAAAGAGACAGGATCTCTCAAGGGCTGCCTTTCACCATGGCAGTTGCCATCCCTTGTGGTGGCCTCATACCTGAAGATCCCTGCCTTGGTCGCTGCAGAATCTCCCTTGTGCTTTCTCTTGAGGCCCTGGGGCTGTACTGGCAGGCTCCCAGCTGGCCTCCACTGGTGTAACAGTCCCTTCCTTCTGGAACCCAAAACCAAGTATCCGATGTCCTAGAATGGCAGTCTTATTTTCCTTCCCGTAGGTTCTGCCATGACATGCCTTGTCAAGGTTTGCCGTGTCCCTAAACTGCGAACATTTCTTTTCTTTTATCTACAGAAAGCTTGGTATGCCAGGGATGCATTGACAGGATGAGTTATATCCTGTCATTGAAGTGGGAGCCTAAAAGATGAGATACTGTGAAGATAAATCAGCACAAAAAATGACAGAGCAACAAAGGATGAATATGAGATCAGACTAATCATCTCCAGCCATCCTTGCATTTTGTCTCTTCTATAGACATCATAAAAATGTTTGAAGAAACTAACACACCATTGTAAAGCAATTATACTCCAATAAAAACACTAAAAAAAATGTTTGAGTATTAGAGCAGATGGCTGCCACACATAAAAACTTATAGACAACACACTCCCTGAGTATAGATACTGACATCTTTCAGCTTTCCCAGTGCCTAGCTTGACATCAAACAAACAATAGAAGCAAGTTAACTGTTCGTTGAATACAATAACCTATAAGCACCCAACACTGACACGGCCACTTTCAGGTAGGAACCACATGATGTTCCAGGCCTAGGAATGGCACAAGTCAAACATGAAACGGTAAAGAGTCTGTGTTGTACACATTATTAGGAGAAAGAAACAGTTGAAAGTTAAAAGGCATATATCTCTTTCAGGACCCTGAACTACAGCATCCAAACGACCTGCTTCAACACTGAACCATTCTTCCCTTCCCATTACGAATAGTTCAGTCAATATATCGAAACCTTGGGACTTCCCTGGTGGCACAGTGGTAAAGAATCCGCCTGCCAATGCAGGGGACACGGGTTCGAGCCCTGGTCCTGGAAGATCCCACATGCTGCGGAGCAACTAAGCCCGTGCGCCACAACTACTGAGTCCGCGTGCCACAACTACTGAAGCCTGTGCACCTAGAGCCCGTGCTCTGCAAGAAGAGAAGCCACCATAATGAGAAGCCCACGCACTGCAATGAAGAGTAGCCCCTGCTCGCCGCAACTAGAGAAAGCCCGAGCGCAGCAACAAAGACCCAACACAGCCAAAAATAAATAAATAAATTTATTAAAAAATATATATGTATATATATCTCTAAACCTTATGTGGAAATCTGAAAGTGTGATAAGAACTGAAAATAATTTCAACTTTCTTTTCTTTACCCTAAAGCTCAGGACAACTTTCAAGCTTCAAGGACAAACCCTAAATTGCAGCATTCCTGAGATGTGCTTGTATTCCTTCATTGACACTCCTTCTCTGCTTCATCTTTGCAAAATGAAATTCCTTCTGAAACTCCTCACACTGACACTCATCTACCCCTCCTCTCTTTACCTTCTCAGGGCATTTCCATACCTGGTAAACAGATGACACATGATTAAGACAATTAAAGCCCATAAGTATCACCTCAAGACAAATTCTATTTAGAAACTTCTATTTGTGTATTAGCAAAACCTGAGAGGTAAGAATTCTGCCTACGTCCCACATACTCACTCTGTGTTGCCCTCCGTTTATGTTGATCTTCTCCCCACCTCCACCTCAAACCCAGCTTAACACCCCCATCACTGGGCTGTGTGCAGGGCCCTCCGGGGGGCAGCTGCCCTCAGGCCCCCCAGGACCAGGCAGTACTCGGCTGTGCAGAACGCACATGGCTTCTCAGACACACAGCAAGTCACAGCTAAACGACTTCCCATGAGAACCACTTCTGTCATCCATTTTTGCAACACCACATGTCAAAAAGAAGAGTCTCTGTCAAGGAGCTTGACTGTCCGTGTTAATGAGACTTTAGCAAATAATGGTAGGAAACATTTGATTAGGTTAAGGATAGAGAGGTAAGACTGGGTCCAGGTTGAGAACTGAAAGGGAAACACCTGCAGTACCTCCTCTCCCCTCGGCACAGGGCTTTGCTCTTATTTCACAGAGAAAACAGAAGCACCCAGAAGAGAACCTCCAGTGCTCCCCCTACACATCTAACCACCTCCCTGCAACTTCACAGCGCCCTTGGCCTACCTCCCTGTCTGGGGACCGCTGACTTGGCCTTGGGGTACTGGGTCCCAAAGACACCACGCCACCAGTGCTCGGCATCACCAGGTCTTTCCCCTCCTGGACTATCCCCAGGAGCAAACCAAGGCACTCTACAGCACCGGTCAGAAACTTCCTCCTACTCCAGTTACCCACCCCCTCATTTCTGTTGCCTTTTATGGCAAAACTCCTTGGAAAAGCTATCTGCATTTCTTCTCCCTACTTCTCCCTTCAGCCACTCCATCAGGATCTTGCCTCCACCACTCAAATTAACCACACTAATAACCACTGATCTCTATGTCTCCAAATCCAATGGCAGATCACACTCTCCTCTGCAACAGGCTTTCTTCCAGTAGCTCCCTTGACCCCTTCGTCCCAGCTCTCCTCTCAGCTGCCTCTCTCCAGGTCTCCTTGGTTTGAGGCTCCTCTTCTCCAGCCCCTACCTGTCCAGGGCCCAGGGTCCAGCCCTGGGATCCTGTCGTGACTCTGAACACTATCTGCAGGCTAACGTCAGATGTTGGCCCCAGCTCTCCCCTGAACTCCAACTCCTCCTTCCTATTCCACTTGCATGTTTCATAGGCACCTCCATATGCCCCAAACCAAACTCATTTCCCACAACTGCCCCATCTCAGCACATGGCAGCTCCACTCTTCCATTGCTCAGAAGAGAACTGGTGAATCCTGTGACTGTCCTCGCTCTTTCTTACTAATCCATCAGCAAATCCTGTTGACACCTCCTTGGAAACAGATCCAGAATGCAACGTTTCTCACCTCCACAGCTACCCCAGGCCCAAGTCCCCATCATCTGTTGCCCGGATGACTTCTAGCGGGTCCCCCTGCTCCTGCTGCCCTTCCAGTCTGTCTTCATCCCAGCAATCAGAGTGACATGTCAATGACATACATCATACCCAGGCACTCCTCCACTCTAAAGCAGCCCGTGGCTTCCATTCAAATGTCCCCTTACGAGAAAGGCCTCCTGTATACACGCCTCAGCTGCTCCTTACTGGCCCTACTTTCCTCCTCAAGCCCTGAGCACCTGACACAGCACATACTTGTTCGCTTGTCACCTGCCTCTGCCACCAGAAGGTAAAGTCCACAAGACATGACCCACGTCCACTGCTGCAGCCTCAGCACTAAGAAGAGTTACTGTACATACATCAAACTTTGCTAAATGAACAAGTGAAAAAAAAGTGTTGAATAACCAAGAAGTATTGCTTAAAACGTTCTATTACCAACAGATGTGTTAACTGATCATGATGACAACTACATGCATGACAACTGGCTGAGAAGACATACTTAATTGTTTGGGGGCAGGGACTTCCCTGGTGGTCCAGTGGGTAAGACTCCGTGCTCCCAAAGCAGGGGGCCCAGGTTCCATCCCTGGTGGGGGAACTAGATCCCACATGCATGCCACAAATAAGAGTTTGCATGCCACAACTAAGAAGCCCACATGCCACAACTAAAGGTCCTGTGTGCCACAATGAAGATCCAGCACAGCCAAAATAAATAAATAATAAATTAATTAATTAACTAAAAAAAAAGTTTGGGGGCAGAAAGGGAGGGAGGGGTACATGCTTCTTGACCTAAGTTAACAGAGCTTTCTCAATACTCCAACAAATAACACTAGCAATAATATTGGGGATGACCAAGATGCCACTGATTGAGTGCTCACTGTGTGCCCGGCTCTTTCATATACTGGACCCTCACCCCAATCCTATAAGGAAGATATTTTTATCCCCACATTATAGAGGAAGAAACAAACTCATAGTTAAGCAACTCACCCCAAGCCACAAACCTGAAAACACTCAAGACTCAGTTATCCATGCAAGCTTTCCCCTAAAATATCAAACAATACTAAGACGGGCACCAAGCCTAAACAACGGGTCTTTCTACCAACTGGACACCTCAGGCTGGGTTTCCTGGCATCACACTTCCCTGTGTCAGCAGCCCGTGTCCTCATTGACACTCCAGACCCTGGCCCTCAGTTCAGGAAAAGACAAATGACCTACACACTCTCCATGTGGACACCCAAGTTCTGTGGCATCACGTCCGGGTGAAAAGCATTGACTTAATCTGTCAGTTTTCAAGATCATATTGCAGTTAAAATTTTCCCGTAGACTGCATTTTGGAAGAAAAGTGCTCTAGTGGGAGGAGGAGGAGGATCATGAGTCTGGAAACGCATCCTGTCTCCACTGCTGTCAGCAGAACCCTGAGAAGATGACCCATCTTCTAAGCCTCTTTCCAAGGTTACCTCTGTGATAAGTATCTTCTGGAGATTTTAATCTCCTGCATTTGAGCAGTGTATGCTCAACATTACTGTAGAAGACAGACACTCCCTTGAGAAGGGAGAGTATATGCTGGCTGAAAGGAACTGGGAAACAAGCAGAGATACAGGACACAAATCTCACCAACGAGGTGTGAAGTCCCAGGGTCCCAGGGTCCCGGGTCCAGGGCTGGACTGTGTCCCTGATAAGATAAACCACAACTGGGAAGAGAGGGACCCAGTTGGGGGTCCCATTTGAGGCACCATAACAAAGCCTGCCCCCCTGCTTGTCATGGTCCAGGCACAGACTCTGCTCTGGGGAGTGGGAGGAGAAGGGGGATGGAGAAAACCAGACTTTAAGGACAAAAGCTAGCTCCGAGACAGACATTCACCTTGGTCACCTGCCTTTCTGGGTTATGGTGAAGCCATTAGCAGCCCTGCATGCAGTTCCTTCTTTTGGATGAAGAAGGAACCAAGGGTGATGCCTGAGTTCTTCTGTATTTACAAACAAAGGTCATCTGCTGTGAAATCTCCCAGGCCGTCCACTGATCTCGGTTATCTGGTAGATCTGGCCTGTGAGTTGACAGTCAAAGGACAGTCTAGTTAACTGAAACAGAGACCTATACATCTCATTACTGCCTCCTTAGGGCCAATTTAGACCACTTATGCCTTTACTGCATATTACCAAGAACTCCAAGATTACAGAAAAGAAAATGAAAGGCCCACAGAATCCCTCATTTGCCTCCTTGTACCAGACATACGCAAAGCAAAACAGTATCCAGTCCCTCCTCTTATGGAGTACACAGTTGACATGTGAGTCAGATAAACATTTACCTTCAAAAATAACCCTTTAGTCCAACAATTAAAACAAACCAAAAGGGAACTATACTCAGTATGTTGTAATAGCCTATAAGGGAAAAGAATCTGAAAAAGAACATATATATATATATCTGAATCACTTTGCTGTACACCTGAAACACAACATTGTAAATCAACTATACTTCAATTAAAACACACACACACACAGACTTCCCTGGTGGTCCAGTGGTTAAGAATCGGCCTGCCAATGCAGGGGACACGGGTTCGAGCCCTGGTCAGGGAACTAAGATCCCACGTGCCCTGGGGCAATTAAGCCCGCACGCCACAACTACTGAGCCCACAAGCCGCAACCAGAGAGAAGCCCACATGCCCCAACTAAGACCCAAGGCAGCCAAATAAATAAATAAATAAAATTAAAAACACACACACAAACTGGTTTTGGTTTTGTTTCACCTCCAAGGTTGTTGTTTTCATCTGAATTAGTTGCCAGCAACATTTAAAAAGTTAGAGATCACAGATGCAGGCTTACACCCAGCTACTCTTCAGGAAAGACTGGAAGATCTGGCTGCCCTGGAACCACATTCCTGCTGGGGAGCAACAGGAGAGAATGCAGTAGCTGCTGCCCCCTTCAGATAGAACACGTTTTCTCCATCCTGGCCTCCCAGAATAATAAACAAAAAAAGGTTTTCTTTGGGAAAAAATATTTTTTAATTTAGGAAAAAATATTTTTTTATTTAGGAAAAAATCCACTTTAGTGTGTGTGTGTGTGTGTGTGCGTACTAGAGCAAGAAAAAAGGGGAAAAAAGTATAAGTATATAAAATAGGAAACAAGACTAGGGAACAGCCCCAGGTACAGAGGAAAAAGCTAGATATAAAAGATGATTTACTATAAACATATAAATCACCAAAACTGAACCCAGAAAGAGAGAGCAAATCTAAGAAACTATAATAGTTATCAAAGTGCTATAGTCTAAAAAAAAGCACCATGCTTAGGTAGTTTTACAGGTGAATTCTACCAAAATTTAAAGAAAGAGATCATTTCAAAAGTATTTAAACTGGCTAAAGAAGAGAAAAAAAACTTTTTAATAAAGCTATAGAAAACACTAACACAACTTGGTAAAGACGGCATTGAAAAACAAAATTACAGACTAGTCTCACAAATAATGGTGTAAAATATTAATAAATAGAATAGGAACCCTGGGACCCTGGGACTTCGCACCTCGTTGGTGAGATTTGTGTCCTGTATCTCTACATAATAAGAGTTATCATTGATGATTCAATAATGATGATTCAATAAGATAAAATGATGATTCAATATTATAAAATCTATTACTACAACTTAGCATATTAACAGGTCAAGAGAAAATTTATATGATCATTTCACAGATGCTAAAACAGCATTTAATAAAATTCAACAACCATTTTTGGGCTTGTCTGGTGACGCAGTGGTTGAGAGTCCGCCTGCCAATGCAGGGCACATGGGTTCGAGCCCTGGTCTGGGAAGATCCCACATGCCTCGGAGCAACTAGGCCCGTGAGCCACAACTACTGAGCCTGCGCGTCTGGAGCCTGTGCTCCGCAACAAGAGAGGCCACGACAGTGAGAGGCCCGCGCACCGCGATGAAGAGTGGCCCCTGCTCGCCACAACTAGAGAAAGCCCTCGCACAGAAACGAAGACCCAACACAGCCAAAAATAAATAAATTAATTAATTAAAAAAAAAAATTCAACAACCATTTTTGATTTAAAAAAAGACAAAACAGCAACACACCCCTTACTAAAATAACTAACGTGGCACAAACACTAAAAGAATTCTCTTTAAAGTAAGGAACAGGACAAAGATACCCAGTATCATCCCTATTATTCAACCTTGTTCTGGAAATACAATGTAACCAAAAAAGAGAAAGAAACAAAAGACATAAGAAAATAGAAAATGAGACAAAATTCTTATTATTTGTAGCTGACATGATAGTATACCTGGAAAATTCGAGAACCAACTGCAAAAACTACTTGAAACTAAGACTATGTAAGTTGCTAGTTACAGAAGTAATACAACCAGTTACAATATGTAATATAAGAATATATTCTATTTTCAATAACAACAGAAAGATAAAATAACTAGGAATAAACTTAAGAAATGTACAGGATTTTAAAACTAACTTAAAAAGACATTTCTGAGACAGGGAAATGTATATGTAGACTGGATATTAGATAATATTAAATTAATTACAGATTATAAATTGTTAATTTTGATACAATATGATAATAGCTTTGGGGTTAGGTATATTTCAAAAAGTCCTTATTTGTTCATGATATACTGCGAAATATTTATGGATGAAATCATTTGCTTTAAAATAGCCTAGTCCCCCACCATACTAAAAACGGAGGGGAGGAAGAAGAGATGATTCAAGATTGGCAAAACATGGAAAACTATTGACTATTCATTATATTATACTATACTGTCTCCTCTACTTTTGTATATTTGAACACGTGCACAATAGAAGGTTAAAAAAAATGTGCAGGAGGACCCAAACAAAGGCAGGTCATTAAAGACATAAATAATCCCAAAGACGTATAATGAGCTTAGAAAAACACACAAAAATTGCCACCTAACCATTAAGAAATGCAAATTAAAGTTACAAATCAGATGTCATTTTCATCAATCAAGTAGAAAAAGATCAAAATATCTGGTAATGTTCAATATTCGGGGGGAGGCAACTGACACTACTGGAGGGGGTACAAATCAGTACAACTTCTTGGGAGGGCGCTTTGGCCCTCGCTTTCAAAGTCATAAACACACACCCCTTGGCTCAGCAATTCCAATTCTAGGAATCTATTCTAGATATTCATTCAACAAGTATTTTCTCCCACCTACTACGTGCCAGGCCCTGGAGACAGACGCTGAGAGGAAAACTGTCCCTGCTCTCAGAGGGCTTCCATTCTCATAAAGGAGACTACCCACAAAGCAAGTCAAGTGTGCAGGCAATCACACCGTCAGCTAAGGCAGCGGCCCCCAACCTTTCTGGCACCAGGGACCAGTTTCACGGAAGACAATTTTTCCACGGAAGGGAGGGAGATGGTTTCAGGCAGTAATGTGAGTGATGGGCGGGATGGTTTAGGCGGTAATGCGAGCAATGGGGAGTGACGGGGAGCGGAAGATGAAGCTTTGCCTGCTCGCCCGCTGCTCTGCTCACCTGCTGTGTGGCCTGGGGGCGGGGTGGTTTGGGGACCCCTGAGCTAAGGGATAAGTGCGATGAAGAAACAAGTAAACAGAATAGGGGGGTTGGGGGCGGCAGGAAGGCTATTTTGGATGTGCTGGCCTGGGAAGGCCTCTCTGAAGAGGTGACAGTAAAGCAGAGACCTGGTTGAAGGAGAAAACACAGCAGGAGAACGTCCAGGAGAGCATTTCAGGCAATAGGGAAGGAAGCCATGGGCTAACACACAAATTTGGCCTTCCCGCCCTCTGCTTTTCTTTTTATTCCTGTAACAGCCTTTTGTTTATCCAAAGGATATGACACCACTTGAATGTCTCCCTTTGTCCTCAACTCAAAAATAAAAATAATCAGATCCTTTTAATACGGTACATCTTTCAAGGAAGGTGCCAGGCCAGCACTGTTTCCCCAAACATTGTGCATCACAACTTGATTTCTTCAGAGGAAGAGTTCCCAACCTAAGTGTTATGTCAACCTTGTTACTAAAAGTGCATTAAAGCCAATTGTGAGTTTTTAATGCAAATAAACCTTTCCACAGAACAGATTAGTTTCACAAAAGATACTAACCAGTTGCTAGATAATTTTACACAAAAACAAAAATATTGTCAGTGCCTGAACTTCTGGCAGGACTGGGAACCACTGACTTAGAGAAGTATATAGTTTAATTTCATAATCTTTCAGGCAATGCAGTTGATGTTTTCAGGGGCTATTTGGGTAAGTATTTTACACGGAAGTGGCCAGTGTCAATTAAGGGCATTCCAGTTGACCCCAAAATAAGTGACTCTGCTACAACACCTGAGAATATTACATACTAACTTCTTCAAACACCATGAAACATCAAGACTTCAAAACTGCCATGAGTGATATGTTCTACAAACAGCCAGCCTACGGGGAGAGACTTGCCCGCGTGAAATATGACCCTATCCCAACTGTGAGATTAATTTAACATAAACGCATTCATCTCCCCAAAGAGAGACCGAAAATAACCAGGTGACTTCCGGACGGGACGGAGATTCCCAAGGAGACGACTCCTGTGGACACATTCCACGTACCACCAGCCAGCTGCTCGCGAACGCCAGGCTTCCCCCCCACGCCCTCGACAGCCGAGGATGCGGTGCACTCCGTGTCCCTGCACACGGCCGACCCCTCAACCTTCCCCGAGGACGCGGTGCACCCCCTGCCCCTGGACACGGCCGACCCCTCAACCGTCCCCGAGGGCCCGGCAGCTTCGAGCAGAGGGCGCCGCGGAGACTCAGGCACCGGGGAGCTGCCCACCCGGCGAGAGGGACGATGGGTCGGACTCGGACGCAGAGAAGGTCGGAGCGGAGTCCGCGCTCCCAGGCGTCCAGGAGCTCGCCACCCTCGTCGAGAGGCGCTCACCGGCCGGTCGCTGGAGGGGCCCCCAGGCCCGCCCGGGAAGGAAGGGGGCGCGGGGGCCAGAGGAGGACCACGGGGGAGGCACCCGGGGACGCCCGGAGAGAGTCGGGGGGCACGCGGGGTGGAGGGCAAGTAGCTCCGGAGGGTTGTGGGTCCCGGCCCGCCTCCGCCGCTCACCTGCCCAGCGCCCGCTTCATGCCCGCGTCGGCGGCGCAGCGCGGCTCGGCCGGCCCGGGGCCCGTCAGGCACAGGTTCTGCTTCAGGCGGCAGTCGGCGTCCAGCGCCGCGGCGGCCGAGCCGGCGGAGGACGAGCCCGAGGCGGCGTGGCACTCATGCTCCAGGGCGACAGGCTCGGTCCGCTTCCTCATCCCGTGGCCAGCACCGCCGGCCTCACCCTCGCCCCGGCCCTCGCCGCCGGCCGCCGCTCAGGGGAGCAGCCGCTCAGGTGAGCCGCCACCGCCTCGAGCCCGCTGCCCTGACGTCCTTGCCGGCCGGGGTCGGGGCGGGGCCGGTGGCCTACCGGCGCTGATTGGCCGGCTCTGAGTGGCTGTAGGCGGGTACGCCGGCCGGGGCCCCCTACCCGGCGCCCGGCGCGCCCAACATCCCCAGCGGCGATCGCAGCCATCTTGGACACGGGCAAACGAAGCCGCAAGGTGCGTCACCGTTCGGGCGTGGCTGACTGGCAGAGTAGCGCCGGGCAGGGGTCGGGCTAGGTCAGACCCGAGGCCGCCTGGTGCCCACTGCAGCGGCCCGAAGGGTACTCCGCTCATATCCCCGGCTCTCTGACTCCTCCCAACAGTGGAAACCCCCGAAAGGGTTTTATAAGAATTTACACAACAAAAAGAAAAAGGTGACATGACAATTCTGTCCTAATAATGATTTATAACTATTTTCCCACAAGGACTTTTCTTTAAAAAATATGTGATCTGGTAGTTTTGTTTATTAATTTGAAACAGAAATGTATAGATATTTCTTTTTATTTTTTGGGGGGCCGAACGTTTGAAAACTGAGCTGCTTAAAAATTTTACTTTTTTAAAAAAACAGTATTAGATTTTAGATTTTTATAAAGCAGAACTAGCTGATGGGGGAAGAATCCATTTCACAAATTCCCACTTGTGAAACACAAATTAAGTACTAATTCAACCCATCCTAAAAACAGAAAAGAAAGAGCAGTTTCACCTATTCAGTTTTACAGCTTTGGCTTTCTTTAGTATGGCATTATTTTTTTTTTTACAAATGATCTACAACCAAGAGATTCGCTTATTTATTCCAAAGTAACTTGTAATTTCAACATTTGTGCCAGTGAAAACTATTGGCAACTGATAATTTAAGATCAATTAGAAATGTCTTTAGAAATTCAATAGCTCCTTATATTAGCTTAGTAATGATACTTAGAAATTGCAAAAGAATTTCACTGACCATATTACTAAATATCACAACCAGCATTCATATTTGTCCAAATATACTTTTGGTGAATTCTTTAAAGTAATGTAGAGGCACATACTGGTAAGACTGGGAATCCAGAAAATAAAGTGTAAAACATTTTTTTACTCTATCACTCACTAAATCCTTTCCAATCAATAGGAAAACAAAAAAGCTAGGAAGGGAGGGCTGGAAAGAAGAGACTAAGGGGTACTGAGTCTTTCTTGCTGGTATTAGGCCTTGCTCATCCAGTCCTCAACTCTTGGTCCACACTCACTCTATAAGTATAAGTAATCTTATCCAGGCCACCCTACAATGGGGACACCTACATTTGTATCTCCAGTCCACACCTCTTCCTTGAACTACAGGCTCCTCTATCCAGTGGTCTACTCATCCACTCTGACCTCCTACAGGCACCTAAAATCATGTTCAAGGCTGAGCTCTCAGCTCTTCTCCCACCCCAGCTCCATCCATAACCTTCCCCACCTCCAGAATGCTAAGTCCATCCTTAGAGTTCCTCAGGCCAAAACCTTGGAGTTATCCTTGATTCCTCCCTTCTCAGGACACAGCAGGTCTATCACCAAGCCTGGTCAGCTCTCCTTTCAAAATCTATCCAGGATCAACCACTTCTCACCACCTCCACCATGGGCCAAAGTGCCATAATCCCTCACTTGGATTCTTTTAATAGCCTAAATGGTCTCCTGCCTCACTTCTGTCTACTTAATTCAGTGGCCACAAAGGTCTTTTTAAAAAAACCCTAGATCCAGTTCTGTCACTTATTTGCTCAAAACACTTCAATGGCTCCCCACCTCGTGGAAAATAAAACTGAAAGCTTATGAAATGGGCCAACGGGCCCTACTTGACTTGGCCTCAGCCTCCAGCCCTCACTCTGTTCTCAGCCACCAGCCTCTCTCTAGCTCACCTGGCTCCAGCATCACTGCCTCCTTGCTGAGGCAGGGGCCCCAGGGTGTGGGTGGCATGCACATGAGTCATCATATCCACATGGCTAACTCCCTTCCACTTCAGGTCTGTGCCTTCTCTGAGCACTAACTCGAAACCTTCTGGCCCTCTCACTGTCACAGTTCACCTTCCCTGACTTATACTCTTTTTTTTTTTTAATTTTTATTGGAGTATAGTTGCTTTACACTGTTGTATTAGTTTCTGCTGTACAGCAAGATGAATCAGTTAGATGTATACATATATCCACTCTTTTTTAGATTTCCTTCCCATTTAGGTCACCACAGATCACTGAGCGGAGTTCCCCATATGCCCTGACTATTTTATACATGTATGCCCTGACTTATACTCTTCTTAGCACGTTTCACCAATATATTTGTCATCAGTATATCTGTATCTGCGTATTGCTGTTTCCCACACTAGAACTTAGACTCTGACAGCAGGGACTTTGCTGCTTTATCTTCAGAGTCTAGAACAATGCTGAATAGGCACTTCATAAATATTTGCTGAAGGAATAATGAATCATCACAACCCCCCAGAAGTGGGTACTACTGCCCCCACTGTATAGGTAAGGAAGTGAGTCTCAGGCCTGAGGTCTGAAATTGAAAAGGTTTATGGCAAAGGAAGGTTGTGGATACTGGTGTTCTTTGGATTACACTACAGAACTGTGTATTTAATAAAAACACTTAGCTAAATTATCTGTTACTCTAGAGCTGGGAAGGAAAGGTCACTCAACGTAAGGATAAGATTCAGAGGCTTTGTAGGCCATTCCCAGGCTCATTTCTCAGACCACACATCTACTGTATCTATACTTGCAAAAGAGGAACAAAGTTTCTAGGGTTAGATAGAATGAATCCAAGTAACGTTTGTTTTATTTATTTATTGGCCGCTTGGCATGTGGGATCTTAGTTCCAGACTAGAGATCGAACCAGCGCCCCCTGCAGTGGAAGCGTGGATTCTTAACCACTGGACTTCCACAGAAGTCCAAAGTAACCCTGTTTAAAAAAAAAAAAAAATAGCCACAGGAATTCCCTGGTGGTCCAGTGGTTAGGACTCTGCGCACTTCCACTGCAGCGGGCATGGGTTTGAGAACTAAGACCCCGCATGTCACACCGCGGGGCCAAAAAAAAAAAAAAGCCAAATAAAACGAATTGTTTCCGTAGCAGTAATTCCCACCTTTGATTCTATATGGTTATGAAAATTTCCGTAATCATCTCGGCGGGAATATGGCTATGTGTATTCATGTTAATCTAGGGCAATCCCCCACCACCACCTTGTGAGTTATTGTACACATGTCTTTAAATGACTGATTTAATATCAAATGTAGTACGGTGGAGTTGAAGGCTTAAATACAGGGTCTGTCACTTTACGAACTGTGTGACCTTGGGCAAGTTCTCTAACTTCTGTTTTCTAATCAGTACCAAGAGTCTTAATAACCACTTTAAGGATAATCGTGAGAATTACGTGAAGTATGTCACAGTCCCTAGCACACAAGAGATACCCAATAAAAGTTGTTTTCCCTTTACCATCACACAAACAAACCCACACTGCAAAACCGAACAGACGCAACGCTGGGTGCTAACATCATTGCACACCTTTTCCGGGTCTGCCTTCTAGACCGCATCGTGCGCGCCCCTGTTAACCTAAACGAGAATGAATGAATCCAACGGAAAAGGGGACGTACGTCCATCCCGAGCTGTGCTGCGCGGGAGCTGTCCTGCGGCTCAGCCTGAGCTCAGACCGAGGCCTGGACAGGAGGGCTGGGCTGAAGCCACACCAAGATCCGCAACCGCCCAGGTGCGGAGCTCCCTGTGGCACTGCGGCTGCACAGCAGAGGCAAATGTCCCGTGGCCGCCGCCGTAGCCTGGAGGCCGGCAGTGCGCTCCTATTGGTCGCGTGTTTGGGCGCCAAAGCGGCGCGGAGGCGGGGTCGGCCCCGCGCGTCGAGGACCTGTAGGAGCTGAAACCGTAGGGCCTGGTCGGCGGCTGTCTGCCTGAGAGCCGGTGGTCTGTAAGGGCCGGCGCGTCCACCATGTTCTGCGAGAGGGCCATGGAGCTGGTCCGCGAGCTGCACCGCGCGGCCGAGGGAAGGCTGCCGGCCTTCAACGTGAGGGCGGCGGGCGGGCGGGCGCCTCCCAGGGGTGGCTTCTCTGGGGGCTGTGCAGCCGGGACGGGACGGCGGGTGTGCCCGTGGTTCTCCGCGGTGGATGTGGCCGGGTTGGTTTCTGCGGCTTCCCGCGTGTGGGCTGGACGGTCGGCGTCTCGCCCCGGTGACGCGCTGGAGAGGCCCGGAGACGGGTGCTGGAACGCAGGTGTGAGTTGCACTGGGGAGGTTTGGACCGGGGTAGCGGGGCGTTAGGGCCGCGCCTGGGAGGATGCGGTGAGCGCAGCCCCGCCGGGGAGCCGGCGGTGCGGACACCCTCTCCCCGCCGGGGAAGGGTGACCGGCGCGGGGTGCGCGGGCCGCACGGGGGCTCCGGGGCCGGGAGGTTTGCTGGTCACTTACAAGGCATTTCAGGGCAGCGATGGGGTAACTCTTCGTGTTTTGAAGATAACTATGGCGGCACTTTGGGGAATGGATCGAAGAGAAGAAAGAATGGCTCTGGGTGGTTACAGTAGACCACACGAGAGTTGTGTATGGTCCGAACGGCCCGGTCAGCGGGCGCTGAAAGCCGTGTCCTGAGACAGCAGGACTTGTAGCTACGAGGACAGGGCTGGAGACGGGATGGATAGTGGGGGAGGAGAGAGGTCGGCATCTCGGGAGGCTTCTCTCTCTGGTAGCGGAGTAAACATCGGAGGTCAGCAGGAAGAGTGTTTGGAGAAGGTGAGTTTTGTTTTGAACATTAAAGAGCAGTTAGTTTGACACTTAGGTCATTTAACGGGTGGGGAAACTGAGCCGCGGAAATTATGGATCCAGTTTAAGGAACTTGCCTGAACTTGAAGCATATTGGAGCCAGAGCCTCAATCTGAATACAGGTTTCCTAGAGTCCAGTCTGTTGTTCTTGCAACTTCAGACAGTTACTTCATCTAAAAAGTTAGGAGACCACAGTGGGAGGTTCAGTAGAGACGCTGGAATGCAGAGGCGTGGAGGCTGTCAAATGTGGCCCCGCTGGGGTCAGAAGACTAGGTCCTTTGGGGGTCGTGGTACATGGGAGGAAACCAGCCCAAAGGATCAGAGACTGCCCACGGTGCTGCCTTTTCAGACCCTTAGTCCAGCTCTCTTTTTCACTCACATTTTAGGATAAGTGTTGGTTTCGCACTTCGGGGTGGGGGGCTCAGGGGCGGACTTAGAAGTTGTAAAATCACTCGCTTTTCTGGGTCTTAGTTGGCGAAGGTGCACCTTTTCTTGCAGTCGTGCCTGCCTTCGGGGCCAGCCACTGGCACAGCTGAGCTGAGACCAAGAATTGATCTGATTGACCCCACACACCCTTGACCACACAGACTTTCAAGAATTATTCTTCCCAGGCAGATGATGGCTGGTTTAGAGCAGGGACTCTGCCTTGTTCATTCCCGAATCCCTCATGGTTAGGTGCTGTATTCAGCAAATTGGAATGATTATGCACTTTCTACATGCAGAACTGGTAAAAGTTTAAGTGAGTTTTTAGGAAAATTATTTTAGGTATCTTTACAAAATTATTTCACACTTCTCTTTTGTATACCTGCTGATCTACTAATTGTGCAAGAGTTTCACCTATTCCTTAAAATAATATTTGTAATAAATGGAATATTTAACTGAATTCTAATAAATCAGACTTTTCCATGATCTCTTTTTAACCAGCTGATGAAAGAGAAGGTAGAAATCATGCTTTCATTTTCATCAGGAATCATTTCTTATATTCGAGCAGGGTTAAGTAAAGTGTAATTCTGTAATTATACCAGTAGTGCCAAAGCACTTTTGCTAATGCATATATTTTGGCTCTAAAAGTAGATGGGTTGCTTATCTTTGTTTTGTTTTGGGTGGGTTTTTTTTGGTTGTTGTTATAGCATTAGTGGCTTTTTTCTCCTTTTTTAAAAATTTTCAATTGAAGTATAGTTGGTTTACAATGTTTCAGGTGTAGGAGTTGCTTGTTGACAGACTTATTGTGTGACATTTATGAATTTTATAATTCTAATGTTTTTATCCTTCCAAGGGAAAATTTCGTGTGTGTGTGTGTTTTATATCTTTATTGGATTGTAATTGCTTTACAATGTTGTGTTAGTTTCTGCTGTACAGCAAAGTGAATCAGCTATATGTATACATATATCCCCATATCCTCTCCCTCTTGAGCCTCCCTTCCACCCTCCCCATCCCACCCCTCTAGGTCATCACAAAGCACCGAGCTGATCTTCCTGTGCTATACCGCAGCTTCCCACTAGCTATCTATTTTATACATGGTAGTGTATATATGTCAGTGCTACTCTCTCAATTCGTCCCACCCTCCCCTTTCCCCTCTGTGTCCACAAGTCTGTTCTCTATGTCTGCGTCTCTATTCCTGCCCTGCCACTAGGTTCATCAGTACCATTTTTCTAGATTCCATATATATGCGTTAAAATACGGTATTTATTTTTCTCTTTCTGACTTACTTCACTCTGTATGACAGACTCTAGATCTGTCCACATCATTACAAATGACTCAATTTCGTTCCTTTTTATGGCTGAGTAATATTCCATTGTATTTATGTACCACATCTTCTTTATCCATTCATCTGTTGATGGACATTTAGGTTGCTTCCATGACCTGGCTGTTGTAAATAGTGCTGCAGTGAACGTTGGGGTACATGACTCTTTTTGAATTATGGTTTTCTCAGTGTATATGCCCAGTAGTTGGATTGCTGGGTCATACGGTAGTTCTACTTTTAGTTTTTTAAGGAACCTCCATACTGTTCTCCATAGTGGCTGTATCAATTTACATTCCCCCCAACAATGCAGGAGGGTTCCCTTTTCTCCACACCCTCTCCAGCATTGATTGTTTGTAGTTTTTTGATGATGGCCATTCTGACTGGTGTGAGGTGATACCTCATTGTGGTTTTGATTTGCTTGTCTCTAATGATTTGCCTAATGATTTCTCTAATGATTTGCTCAAGTAGAAAATCTCCTTTGACCTTTCTATTTTCTATTCTAGCAGTGGTTTTTTTTTTGGTAGTAACCTTTTAAGATCATTTTCCAGTAAATAATAAATTACTTATGTACTTTTGTCATGCATTATTGCTTTTGTAGGGCTATTGATTTTTTTTTGTCATTAGTTTTATTGAGGTATAATTTATATACAACAAAATACACATTTTAATAGACATTTGAGTTTTGACAAGTGTATACAATCCTTATAACCAGCAACCCAATCAAGATTTTTGTCACCCCAAGGATTCCCTTTTCTCTTTTGTAGCTACTAGCTACCTCCCATCTGCAGCCTTAGGCAACCATGGATTTTCTTTCTGTGCTACAGATTATATTTGTCTTTTTAAATGTATTTCTGGAGTCAGCATGCTTGGAGTTGCAAACTTTTCTGGACTGGGCCAGTTGGAAGCATACAGTGTGTACTCCTTTCTGTCTGACTTCTTTTCTCAGTACAGTATATTCAAGATTATCCTTAATCAGTATGTTAATTGTGTATTTTGTGTTAGTAATTCATTCCTTTTTATTTTTTTTAATTATGGTAAAATATACATAACTTAAAATTTGTCATTTTTAAGTGTACACTTCAGTGGCATTAATTATATTCACATTGTTGTGCAACCATCACTCTTATTTCCAAAACTTTTCATAACCCCAAACAAACTCTATAACCTTTAAGCAATAACTCCCCACTCCTCTTTCCCCTCAGCTCCTGGTAACCTCTAATCTACTTTGTCTCTATGAATTTGCCTATTTCAGATAAGTGGAATCATACAATATTTGTCCTTCTGTCTGGCTTATTTCGCTAAGCATAATGTTTTCGAGGTTCATCCATGTTGTTGCATGTATCAGTATTTCATTTCTTTTTTTGGCTGAATAATATTGCATTGAATGGATATACAGTATTTGGTTTATCTGTTCATCAATTGGACATTTGGGTTGTTTCCACTTTTTGGCTGTTATGAATAATGCTGCTCTGAACATTTGTGTACAAGTTTCTGTATGAACATAGGTTTTCAGTTCTCTTGAGTATATACCTGGGAGTGGAATTGCTGGATAATATGGTAATTCTGTGTTTAACGTTTTGTGGACTCATCAGACTGTTTTCTACAGGGCTGTACCATTTTACATTCCTACCTGCATTGTACAAGGGTTCCAATTTCTCCGCATCCTCTCCAAACTTGTTATTATGGCCATCCTAGTAGGTGTGGAAGGACTATTGGTTTTTTTTTTTTTGGCTGCGTTGGGTCTTCGTTGCTGTGCGTGGGCTTTCTCTAGTTGTAATGAGCAGGGGCTACCCTTTGTTGTGGTGCATGGGCTTCTCATTGCAGTGGCTTCTCTTGTTGCAGAGCACAGGCTCTAGGCACGCGGGCTTCAGTAGTTGTGGCACATGGGCTCAGCAGTTGTGGCTCGTGGGCTCTAGAGTGCAGGCTCAGTAGTTGTGGCGCATGGGCTTAGTTGCTCTGCGGCATGTGGGATCTTCCCGGAACAGGGCTCGAACCTGTGTCCCCTGCATTGGCAGGTGGATTCTTAACCACTGCACCACCAGGGAAGTCCCGTACTATTGGTTTTTGATAACATACATAAATCAAAGATAAACATAGATAGAATATTGCTACAAACTTGGTGGGGGAATTAATGAGTGTAATTTTATATGTTCTAGGAGGATGGACTCAGACAAGTTCTGGAGGAGATGAAGGCTTTATATGAACAAAACCAATCTGATGTGTAAGTTGATAAGATTGATATTTTAAAACAATTTAAGAAGTATGATATTGAAATCAGATAATCTTAACATTAGTTTTATTTTTGTTAAATTTTTTTTAAATTAATTACTTAATTAATTATTTTTGGCTGCGTTGGATCTTCATTGCTGCGCGCGGGCTTTCTCTAGTTGCAGCGAGCGGGGGCTACTCTTCATTGTGGCGCGCGGGCTTCTCATTGAGGTGGCTTATCTTGTTGCAGAGCACGGGCTCTAGGCGTGCAGGCTTCAATAGTTGTGGCTCGCGGGCTCTAGAGTGCAGGCTCAGTAGTTGTGGCGCACAGGCTTAGTTGCTCTGCGGCATGTGTGATCTTCCTGGACCAGGGCTTGAACCCATGTCCCCTGCGTTGGCAGGCAGATTCTTAAACACTGCGCCACCAGGGAAGTCCCAACATTAGATTTTAGATATGATTTGTTTTTTCTAATTCTCTGTGAGCCTGATCATACCCTAACTATACAGAACTAGAGGGATTTGTGTTAATCACTGCTATGTCCATGGGGATTCAAACAGTGCTTGGCACATGGTGGACGTTCAATAAATATTTGTTGTTTGACTGATATGACTTGAAAGGAATCGGGGTGGACCTAAAAGAGATGAGACAGGAGTAAGTAACAACCTTAATAAGTGAAATGTATTGTTTCCACTGCTTGTTTTCATCAGTAGAAGACTTAGTGGGTTAAAAGGAGAACAGGCAGTTTTTAAACTTAGCAGGAGCAGCAGTGACTTGCAATATCTTGAATGGAGTTCACTGAGAACTAGTGCTACAGAAGGCTTGGTAGGTGAGAGGGTTCTTGAGTTACAGGCTATTTAGAGCCAAGCATGGTAGTTGGCCCAGTGGAGAATTTGGGCTGAATGACCAACTTCATAGGGTCCTGTGATTTGGTGAAGAGTAAGACACAGAGTACTAACTGCTGGATCAATGGTGAGGTATTCAGATCTCAACCTGTCTGCAACATGAGGTTTCATGTTTGGCCTTGTTAGGGAGTGTTTTCATCAGTTAGTTGGACATAGAAATCAGTACCATGCTGTTAAGATTTGTGGAGTACACAGAACAGTAGGCACATTTTGCAGTTACTGTATTTAAAGATAGATAAGATGCAACAAGGAACTGAACTGCAGCAGGTCTGCAGTAAATGTAAGGGAAATGTAAAGTCCTGAACTCAGGTTCCCAAACTGTTCATTTGTTCATTCAACAGATATGTACTAAACAATTATGAGCTGATAAATGGCTCTGGTATTTCAATTGTGAACAACATAATCAAGATTTTTGCCCCCATGACCCTCACAGTGTAAGGCAGAAGGCAGATATTAAATACAGATACACCAAGTTGGAATGCATGCTATGAAGGAAAACAACAACACTAGGAGAGAGAATAATGAATTGAAAATATTAGTAGATTGAGGAATCAGGGAAGTTCTCTCCAAGGAAGAGACATTTCAGCTGGGGCCTGAAGGAGAAGCAGGTTTTAGCGAGGCAGTAATTGGGGCAGAGAGCATTCTAGGTGGAGGAAACAGCATATGCAAAGACCCTGAGTCATGAAAGAGGGTGGGATGCTCAGGGAACTGATCATTAAAGAAAGCCAGTGTGGCTGAAACTTAGTGAGCAGGCAAAGGGTGACACCGGGTGAGATTTTTAAGCATGTGGGGCAGGTGGAGGCATGTTTGTGTTTTAAAAGACCACCCTGGCTTCTGTGTGGATAGTAGACGGAGGGGCTGAGAGGATAGGGAGGCATGCTGGTCATGCAGGTGACAAGAGAGGTAAGCCAGACTAGGGAGAAAGTGAACAGTTTATAGACATATTTAGGAGGTGGCCTAACAGGCCTTGGTCCAGTAAGAGGATGATTTTCCTGTATTCAACCATCTGGAAATTCATGATCCAAAATTCTGTGCCCTGTCCTCCTAGTTTGGTTGTCGGGGGTCAGTCACTATTACCAATTTCTGGTTAAAATTATTTGTCAGAAGAAATCTATTCCTATTTAATTACTCATGCGTAAATGTGAGTTTTTTAAGGAAGTTCTTATGTACCTAATAAAGTACTCTGATGTTAGGTTGGGTGTATTTTATTTGTGCTATTTCTTTATAATCCAGAGCACATTGTAAACAATGTGGAGAATAGGGAATTCCCTGGTGGTCCAGTGGTTAGGACTCTGTGTTTCCACTGCAGGGGGCACGGGTTCGATTCCTGGTTGGGGAACTCAGATCCTGCAAGCCTCTTGGTGTGGCCAAAAACAAAAAACCACAAAAAAAAATGTGGAGAATAAATCTAACGTTTGTAGAGTGGCAGAAGTGTATAGAACAGATCTAGAAGACATGGTAAAATGGGACATATATTTTACCTCTATTTTCAGGGCCTGGAGCAGGCACGTATATTTTGTATTTGTTTCCTTTTAAAACCCCAGATTAGATTCTAATTCATTCTGTATACCTGGCTTTGTTTTGTTTTGTTTCCAGTTTTTTTTTTTATTATGGTAAAATACATATCACATAAAATTTGCTATCTTAACTTTTTTTTTTTTTTTTTTTTTGCCACACTGTGGGGCATGTGGGATCCTAGTTCCCTGCCCCCTGCCCTGCAGTGGAAGTGCGGAGTCCCAATTACTGGACCGCCAGAGAAGTCCCCCATCTTAACCATTTTTAAGCGTACAATTCAGTGTATTCAGTACATTCATAATGTCATATAGCCATCACCATCATCTCTAGAACTCTTCATCTTGTAAAACTGAAACACTATACCCATTAAACAATTGTACATTTGGTTTTATTTTATTTTATTTATTTATTTTTTGGCTGCGCCTTGAGGCTTGCGGGATCTTAGTTCCCTGACCAGGGATTGAACCCGTGCCCTCAGCAGTGAAAGTGCAGAGTCCTAACCACTGGACCACTAGGGAATTCCCATACATTGGTTTCAAAGTGCAATACTTGTCTAATATCCAAGGAGATATATATTTTATAGGGTAAAACCAAAATTTTCTCCCTCTCTGTGTGAAGGACCCTAAAGTACAGAACATGCACGTAGTTGAAGATCAATAAATATTTGTTGGATGAGTGGAGGACCATCTGACTCCAGAATTCTTAGCTCACTTTATTAGAATGAGGATTTGGAAGTACCACAAAAAGAGGACTCCATAGGATAAGAACATGATGTGAGGCCATAATCTTATGCACCGTGATATTCTATCTGTCTCTTATCCCACCATGAAAAAGGGATTCCAAAAAGTGAGGAAACATGATATTTGTCTTTTGGAGACAATGGAGATTAATCAGTGTGCAAAATGCAAAGTGCCACATGGCTAAACAAAACACTGGGAGTGTGATCCTAGGCAAATTAGTTAGCTTTTGGCTTTTTTTATCTTTTAACATGTTAGCAAAAGCTCTGATGTGGAGGCAGGTACTATTTGGGTAGGTTAACTGCTAACATAAATGGATAAAAACAAGCATGGAGTCAGTTGTTAGTTGGCTTGGAAAATTCGACTTATACTGAAATAGACATTCTTTTCCTCCTTAAATGTTTTACCAGGAATGAAGCGAAGTCAGGTGGACGAAGTGATTTGATACCAACCATCAAGTTTCGACACTGTTCTTTGTTAAGAAACCAGCGCTGCACTGTAGCATACCTGTGAGCTTCTCTGTGTTTGCTGGGGTGGCAGGGAGCAGTGGAGGTTTCCCATGTGGTTTCCTAATTAACCATTTTATATGGATAACAGAAATTCTTAGATTTGTTTCTCTTTTATAAGCATTCTAAATTCTTCTCTTTTTTCTATTTAAACATTTTTTATAATGAAAAATTGCAGTATTCATAAAATTAGGGAATAATGTTACAGACCCCCATGGAGCCATCATATAGGCTTAACAATTCTTAACATTTTGCCATAATTGCTTCATCTTGTTTTACTTGTCTATGCTAAAACATTGTAGAACATCGGGCATTTTACCACTGAATACCTTAGTATGCATCTCTAAGAAATACGGACCTTTTGGACCTTTTCTTACATGACCACTATGATTCTCATACCTAAAGGAATGAACCCGACTTCACAGCATCCATCCAGTCTGTATTCCTATTCTCCCTGTTGTCCCAAAGATGTCCTCTTACAATGGTTTGTTTGCCTCAGGAACCAAATAAAAGTCCACATGTTAAATTTTGGTGGTTGAGTCTGGAGTCTCTCTTGATCAAAACAACTTCCGATATCCCTCTGTTATGCCATCTAATACCTTATTAATGTCCTAGGTATGACCGATTGCTTCGGATTAGAGCACTCAGGTGGGAATGTGGCAGTGTCTTGCCAAGTGCTTTACGATTTCACATGTCTGCTGAAGAAGTAAGTCAGCACTGTTGTTCAAGTTTGTGAATTTGGAAAATCGCTGAGGTTATGGCAGTGTTCTGTAATAGTATTTATAGTATTTCTCTTTTTTTGTTTTAACATTTGTTTTTCAGTAATTTTTGGTCTGTAGTATATACTGTGATGAGAATGGTAGGAGTAATTCTAAATGCTATATGGAAAACTACTATTACTTAACAAAATAAAGGGTCCCATTATGTTACTTGTTAGTGATCCATCAGTAGGATGAGAAAACTGTCATTATTATTGGGAGATTTTCCATAAAATATGTGGGTATACATAATTTGCTTATCAATGTGAATATTTGAATTCTTGATTTATCCAGTCATTAAGGGACAATATTTAAGGACACAGGATTGGAGCCAAGCAAACCTGTGTACAAACCTTGGCTCTGCCACTGTCAGATCTTGGGCAAGTGACTCGACCTCTCCCTGTGCCTAAATTCCCTCATTTGCAAAGTGAGGGTCATATTGCCTACGGTGTTGCAGTGACTTCGGACACTACCTAAAGTTAGACCAAACTTTATAGGTTAAGACTGCTCTCACTTCAGATACCAGCCGTAAAGTTTGAGGTTCCCAAGGCCACCCTCCCTTCTGACCAGCTGGCTACAAATTCAGAGGTTCCCACCATCCCCTCAGGTTTGGGGCTTTTAGCCTCTTGGTATTAGTCCAACTTGGAGAGAGGAGAGGGGAGCTAGAAGTAGAGCTCAGTCACCTGTGATTCAGTCAATCATGATTTGATCAATCTATCAAGCCTATGTAATGTTACCCCAGAGCTGTGTGAGCTTCCCTGGTTGACAGTACTTTGTGTGTGTTGTTACATATCACTGTGCCAGGAGCGTGGTGTGTCCTGATTCCTCAGGGAGAGGATACTCAAAGCTTCACATTTGGGACTCCCAGACCTCATCCTGGTGTCTCTTCCTTTGGCTCGTTCTGATTTGTATCTGCAATAAAACTGTGATTGTCAGTGTAGTGCTTTCCTGGGTTCTGTGAGTCATTCTGGCAAATTACTGAACCTGAGTGAGGGGTGTGTGTATGTATTCGCACACACACACTTTACTAATGAAGATTATGTGTATTGTCTTTTAGAAGTTATCTTGTTTTACCTTTCACAAAGAGATCTACAGTACTGGAATAGATTTTTGTGAATAATGTAAGAGCCTAGTTGCATTTTGAGTATGGATATTGAGATGGCATCATTTATTGAAAAGGTCCTCTTTTCCCCTTGCTCTGTGCATAGTGCCACTTGTCATAAATTGAATGTCAATATATCTGGATTTTGGATGTGGGACTTTCTCTTCTTTCTTAGTCTATTTGTCCTTGTACCAATTTCATATTGTTTAAATTATGGGAATTTTATAATAAGTCTTGAGTAAGTGTTCCCATCTTGTTCTTCTTTTTCAATGTCTTCACTGCTTTTGGCCTTCTGCATTCCCTTGCAAATTTTAGACTCAATTTATCAAGTTCCATTTTTTAAAAAATTGGGGTTTTGATTGAGATTGAATTGAATCTATAGATCAGTTGACATTATTACAATACTGAATCACCCAATCCTTGAAAGTGGTATATCCTTCCACATATTTTGGTTTTCTTTAATTTCTCTCAACAATTAAAAAAAAAACAGATTTACTGAGATATAATTTACATCCCCTAAAGTTTATCCTTTTAAAGTATACAGTTCAGTGTATTTAGGATATTCACAGAGTTGTGCATCCATCACCACCATTTTATCCAGAACATATTCTGTCCCCTCTTCCCAGGCCCTAGAGACCACTGCTCTACTTTCTTCATGGATTGGCCTAGTATGGATTTTTCATATGAGTGGAATCGTACAATATGTGGCCTTTTGTGTTTTTCATTCAGCATGTTTTCAAGGTTCATCCATGTGGTAACACATATAAGAGCTCCACTCTGATTTACGACTGAATAATCCCATTGTAGGGATGTACACATCTTATCCATTCATCAGTTGATGGACATTTGGGTGTTTTTCTCAACAGCATTTTATAGCTTTCAGAAAACCTGTCAATACAGAGTTTGAAGTTTGAAGAGATCATAATTCTGAAATGGTGTATTTTTCGTGGTTTGGTTTCTGGTGGAAAGTTCCTTAGGTCTGTGATTAAGTATGCTGGGATACTAGTTCTGTGAGAACAGAGATGTTTGTTCACTTTGTTAAATGATCCTAAGTACCTAGACCAGTGCCTGGTTCATAACAGGCAGTCACTAATATTTGTAGCTTGAATGAATGGTCGTAGTAATGATCCATGTGGGGATGTGTGCTGTTTCTGAAAGGATTAGTATATAATTTCTGCAAGTTTGTTTTCTTACAGCTTTGTCAAATGGCCATCTTTATGTTTGTAGATGGAATGGTTCAATCATTACAAAAAGTCCCTTGCTACCTACATGAGGTCATTGGGAGGAGATGAAGGTTTGGACATCACACAGGATATGAAACCTCCAAAAAGCCTATATATAGAAGTAAGTATACCTTTTTAAAATGGATTTTTCTTTAATGCATAGACTGTGATGACTTTTGTCTAAGAAAAGGGGTGATGTGGCACATATATACAATGGAATGTTACTCAGCCATAAAAAGAAACGAAATTGAGTTATTCATAGAGAAGTGGATGGACCTAGTCTGTCATACAGAGTGAAGTAAGTCAGAAAGAGAAAAACAAATACCGTATGCTAATACATATATATGGAATCTTAAAAAAAAAAAATGGTTCTGAAGAACCTAGGGGCAGGACAGGAATAAAGACGCAGACGTAGAGGATGGACTTGAGGACACAGGGAGGGGGAAGGGTAAGCTGGGACGAAGTGAGAGAGTGGCATGGACATATATACACTACCAAATGTAAAATCGATAGCTAGTGGGAAGCAGCCACATAGCACAGGGAGATCAGCTCGGTGCTTTGTGACCACCTAGAGGGGTGGGATAGGGACGGTGGGAGGGAGACGCAAGAGGGAGGAGGTATGGGGATATATGTATATGTATAGCTGATCCACTTTGTTATAAAGCAGAAACAAATACAC
Source organism: Balaenoptera acutorostrata (assembly GCF_949987535.1). NCBI lineage: Eukaryota > Metazoa > Chordata > Mammalia > Artiodactyla > Balaenopteridae > Balaenoptera > Balaenoptera acutorostrata. Next base: position 45,854,605 of record NC_080078.1, read on the forward strand.
CATTGTAAAGCAATTATACTCCAATAAAGATGTTAAAAAAAAAAAAAAAAAAGAAAAGGGGTATATGAATATATATTAGTTTATACAGGCATACCTTGGAGATATCATGGGTTTGGTTTAAGACCCACAATAAAGTGAGTCATGAAATGTTTTGGTTTCCCAGTACATATAAAAGTTATGTTTAAAAAAAAAAAAAAAGGTATGTTTACACTATACTGTAGTCTGTTGAATATGCATTAGCATTATAATGCTAACCATTATCTGACAATGCAGGGTTGCCACAAACCTTCAATTTGTAAAAAACGCAATATCTGAGAAGCACAATAAAGCAAAGCACAAAAAAGAAAGGAAACAAACTCAAACCAAAAATTTGACCTGTAAGTGGTGGCAGGAATAGGATGGAACAGCCAAAATTTTCTGACTGTACCTGTTTTAAAAGTTTTAACTTTGGAACCATGTAAATATTTTACATATTGTTAAAACAAAATGAAATCAAAGTGGAAAACCAACCTACACATTTTGAAAACAAAATGAAACAAATGAACCTGTGTTTCATGTTGGTAGATGAGTCAAACTGGGGTTATTTAAATTACTTTAAAACACATAGATTGATTGTATTTCCCTAGTGGGTACATACTAAGGATGAAAAGAATTACAAAGAAATCTTAACCTGTTTTTAGTAATCATATTATTTGTAATAATGTTATTAGTAATAATATTCCTAAGAATAATATAATATTCTTTAAATAATAAACACTTTATATATTGAAGAATAGAGCAAAAAAGTAATAGCATGGGCTCATGTTGAATCATCTCCTCTAAAGAAGTATTTCTTAGCTCTGTCCACTGAAAAGGCCTAGAAACAAGGACCAACCCAGTAGCCATGAGCATCCACATTCTTTTTTTTTTTTAAAGGGAATTTCTCTAGCTCTTGGCCTATCTTTTTTTTTTTTTTAATTTATTTTTATTTATTTTTATATTTATTTTTGGCTGTGTTGGGTCTTCGTTTTTGTGTGAGGGCTTTCTCTAGTGCGGGGCCACTCTTTTTTTTTTTTTTTTTAATATTTATTTATTTCTATTATTTATTTATTTTTAGCTGTGTTCGTTTAGCTGTCTTCATTTCTGTGCAAGGGCTTTCTCCAGTTGTGGCAAGTGGGGGCCACTCTTCATCGCGGTGCGCAGGCCTCTCACTATCGCTGTCTCTCTTGTTGCAGAGCACAGGCTCCAGACGCGCAGGCTCAGTAGTTGTGGCTCACGGGCCTAGTTGCTCCGCGGCATGTGGGATCTTCCCAGACCAGGGCTCGAACCCATGTGCCCTGCATTGGCAGGCAGACTCTCAACCACTGCGCCACCAGGGAAGCCCCGGGGCCACTCTTCATCGCGATGCGTGGGCCTCTCACTATCGCGGCCTCTCTTTTTGCAGAGCACAGGCTCCAGACGCGCAGGCTCAGTAGTTGTGGCTCACGGGCCTAGTTGCTCCGTGGCATGTGGGATCCTCCCAGACCAGGGCTTGAACCCATGTCCCCTGCATTGGCAGGCGGATTCTCAACCACTGCGCCACCAGGGAAGCCTCACATTCTTGAGTCTATATGCCATTTCCCGTGAAAGGAAACCAGGACTCTTGGGGGGGAAAATGGCTGATTCCAGGTCTCAAATAGATTAAAGATGTACAAGCTGAGCATGGAAAGCAAAGAAAGTATCCAGGACTATAAGGGGAGTGCTGAGAAGACTTGGGAACTGATTCGAAGGAGCTCGCATTAGCCAAAGAAAAGACAATTTGAGCATCAAAATGATAAACTGCAGTGAATTGCATCACATCAGTTGCGTTAGAAGCATGAATGATAATGACACCTAACAATAACAGTTTTAAAACTGAAACCTCTTTGGGGCTCCTTGGAGAATATGAAGGATGCAACTCATTTTGGAAAATGGTAAATGAAAGAATGGAGTCAAGCATCCATCTGCCGTTACTGCACAAATTCTATCTCAGGGTAGCCAAATTGTTTACGAGGGAAATCTCTTTTTTATAGAAGAATTCCAGCTAATAAATGCAGCAGGAATAAAAAAACTAGATTAATGCCGTTTTGTAGCCCTAATGCATGGAGGCAAGTAGCTGCTAAAGCATTAGATGAAAAGCTTAATAGAGACCTTAGTAGTGGATGGGTATGGATAGCACCTAGGCCCATTGATCAATCTTAACATCCAAAAAGGGACACCAGGATTTCCCTGGTGGCGCAGTGGTTAAGAATCCGCCTGCCAATGCAGATGACACAGGTTTGATCCCTGGTCCAGGAAGATCCCACATGCTGTAGAGCAACTAAGCCTGTGCAGCTAAGCCCGTGTGCCACAGCTACTGAGCCTGCACTCTAGACCCCACACGCCACAACTACTGAGACCACATGCTGCAACTACTGAAGCCTGCGTGCTCTAGGGCCTGTGTGCCACAACTACTGAGCCTGTGTGCTGCAACTACTGAAGCCCGCACTCCTAGAGCCTGTGCTCTGCAACAAGAGAAGCCACTGCAATGAGAAGCCCATGCACTGCAACTAAGAGTAGCCCCCGCTCACTGCAACTAGAGAAAGCCCACACGCAGCAATGAAGACCCAACACAGCCAAAAAAAAAAAAAAACCCGAAAAACAAAAAGGGACACCAGACATTTTGTGCTTCACGACATCATAACATCATTTGCCAGAAAACAAAACCTGATGTGATCCAGCCCCTACACCTAACTTCCAGTTTATAGGATATTCAGGGATGGGGGAACATGTTAAATGACCCCATAGGAGTCCACAACAGAATCTATTTTTGGGAAACTACTAAACTTCCCAGTTTCTTTAACAAATAAGTTGCCAAGGGGAAGGGGAAGGGGGAGAACCCTGTAGATTAAAGGAGACTTAGAGACATATCAGAAATGTGTAATGTGTAGCTCTCGTTTGACTCTCATTTGAGCATGGCAACTTTAAAAAAAAATTCATGAGACAAAATGGGGAAATTTGGATTCTAACTGGGTATTTCATAATATTAAAAAATTATTAATAAGATGTGATAATTGTATTGGGATTTTTTAAAAAAAATCTTATTTTATAGAAATAAGCACTAAAATAATTATAGATTAAATGAAATGATGTCTAGGTTTCGCTTCAAAATAACCCAGAAGTGGGCGAGGGAACAAGATTGGCCACATGCTGATAGTTGTTGAAGCCAGTTGGTGGGACATTGAGTTTATTAGCCTTTTTACTTTTCAATGTGTTTGAGATTTTCCACAATAAAAGTCTATTTAAAGAAGCAAAATGCTGGTGGTGGTGGGGATTTTTCTTGTATTTCTCAAACCAACTTAAAATACCTTTGGGAGTCATGGTAGGATTGCAGAGGAATCACAGGACATGAAATTATCCAGGAAAAGTAGGAATCTGAGACTTGCCACTGGAGTTGGCTTTGCTAACACCAGTGCTAGTACTCTGGAGAATAAACTGAGGTCCGAACTCTCATAGGAGATGAAAATGCCCTTCCGCCTTCCTGTGGCAGCACTTGAAGCTGAGCCAGGTCTGAGATTTCTGGGGCTGCCTTTGAATGTTCCTTCTTTGCAGTTGCAGAAGTGGTTATCAGGCTCCTTACCCCTCCCACCTTCCAACTAAGACCCTCTCCTGATTCTTGTAGCATGAGTCTGTATCTTTTCTTTCCTAGTGTGCTTCTAAGTAATACTGGGAAAGAGTCTGAATCAATCAATCAAAGGAGATTGGCAGAATCTGTAAAACAAATCTTGTAGACTTATGTCCTGTTCTCAGATATGTCCTGTTCTCAGACTTATGTCCTGTTCTCTCAGGCTTAGTTGCATGGGCTTAGTTGCTCTATGGCATGTGGGATCTTAGTTCCCTGAGCAGGGATTGAACCTGCGTCCCATGCATTGTAAGGCGGATTCTTTATCACTGGACCACCAGGGAAGTCCCTGTAGATGTGTTTTCAACTGCTTGATTTTTCACAGTTTGCAGAGGGAAAACAATCCAGTGACGTTGTCTCTTTTTGGCAGCTCCTTAGGTTTCCTTGCTGTCAGTGCTGACGTACACATATATTCGGAGATTTGCCATTTTTCTTCCTCCCCATCAAAACAGGACAATTAAAACCACTAGAATACCACAGGAAGGAGTACTAGGCCTAAGTACACAGAGAAGAAATAAAGAGAAAGCCTAATACTTTTCATATGGGTATATATAAATCCCCATCTGCTTTATGGTTTCTACATATTATAAAGTAATTTAGATAAGACATCAGTTTTTCTTTTCAGGTGCGGTGTCTAAAAGACTATGGAGAATTTGAAGTTGATGATGGTACTTCAGTCCTATTAAAAAAAAATAGCCAGGTATTTATTGTCTTAAGATACTTTAAATTTTGTAAGAGTGTTGAATGACAAAAATGTTGGAATCAGTAGCAAAGTAAGTATCACCTTGTGATGATCATTTGTATCGTAGGAATTATGTTTATTATAAAATACTCTTTTGTCCTCTTTCTAAATGTAAAGACGTGAAGCAAATGTTGCATATAGTAAGAAAGGGTTAATTACAGTTGACCCTTGAACAATGCACAGGGATTAGGGGTGCCTACAGACTCCCCTCTCCCCACACAGTCGGAAAGCTGAGTACTTCTATCTCTGCCTCAAAAACAAAGGGATTGATAAATGACTCACCCAAAGGCTGGAAGCTAAAACAGTTTGAATAGAATTAGGACCCAAGCCCTAGTTCTTTTGATCCCACCTTTTGTGATCTCTAATCGAACACAAACTTTTCCCCATACTTAGTCAATTTAAAGATCTGTAAAATGAAAATACAGGTTTTATATATGTGTGTGTGTGTGTGTGTATATATATATATATATATATATATATATATATATATATATATATCCGCATATTTGAGTGGAGTCATGCAGTTCAAACCCATGCTCAAGCATTAGCTATAATTTACTAGGGTATTGCTTGAATTTAATACTAAGCATTTCCCTGGGAAGTTGCCACAGTGGGTCTTATTCTAGTTAACGGGCTATTAAGTTGTTGCATTTAGCTCCTTTCTTCAAATTATTATTTATTAAAAAGGTGCAAAGCACTAGTTTTCAGCCTATACTTCTTCACCTTTTAAATCTTAGTTCTTTAGCTAACAAATAGTGATATGGATCAAAAAACTTCTAAGCATTTAATATATAAACATAATAGAATTTAATAGGGAAAGACTGAAATTGTGAAATTGTAACTCACTAAATTTTTCCTTACGAAGAATCTCAATTTATTGTTTCCTTAGAAATCTTCAGGTTCACATTAGATGAATTCACATTAGCTAAATTTATTTTATCCTATCTCTGTTTTCTGTAGTCATATTAGCATAGGAGGAAAGGTGAACTAGTAAAAACCACTCTTTCCTTTGTTGCCTGCCATCTTGTTATGAGATGGTCGGTATTTAATGACCCTAGTCACTTTTGTTGACTTCTGTTTGTGCTGTTGAGCCAAAGAATGGTTCTGGTTATGTGGTTCTTAGCTCATTTCCCTAAGGGAGGGTGAGTTGGTCTCTTATTTTACTAGTACCCTTGGAGTTTTAAATAGTTTCCTGAAACAAAAGTTGAAATTTTTAAAGACAGATTTTCAGGGTACCCTAAAATCTTTGGTTGTTAAGGCAAAAGTTTCCCTTCCAAGGATACTAATGAATAGAAAATAGATGGTGAAGCTCTGGGTTCACAAGAACAAAGCTAGCCTCATAAAGCAAGATCTGAGAAAATGCACTTCACCCCAAACACTGTCCCGTGGTTGAATTTCTTTCTCGAGCTTTGTGGCCAGTCTTCCCACCAGGTGTGCTAAGACTCCTCAGCAGGGAGGGCCTGGGTGGGGCCAGGGCAGCCGAAACCCAGTCCCTCCTCCGTCTGCTGCTGTTAGACGATTGCTGTTTACTGTGTGGCGCATTCAGAAGCCTTCCTCTTAATGAGACTTTGTCTCTCAGTATCACCCTATAAAAATGGGGAAACTTAAAAGCATAATCTACTGTAATTGATATTAAGGGGCTTTAAAAATGTCTGAGCACATCTGAAACCAGTTTTCTATAAAATCTGTATTGTAGATCACCCACATAATGTAAAATATTAATAGGGAAACATTTTCCTACTGTACATTCCTTTATTATTGACTCTATGGCAAGCATGCTCTCTGGTTGTCCAGAAATCAGAACTCCCTCTTTTTAGTAGATATTGGAATAATTGTTAAATGAACAACTCCATAGTTTTTTCTCTCTCTCTTTATTATTTTTTTTTTTACGTTTTATATTCTTAAGGATTTTTTAAAATTCAGTTAAGCTAGACAACAGTCCTTGGCCCATGGGTCTTCATGACTGGTTTGGAGGAGTTTCTTTGGTCATGGGTCTCACCTGAGGTCTTTGAGTTTGTGGAGGACTGTCAGGTGCACTGAAGTGGCATCTGCTTCCTTGAATACTTTGCATACTCTCTCCTTCAGTTACTTTCTAGGGTTATCTACACTGCACTTTCTGATGTACTGTTTCTTGTTTTTACCCAAGTATCTCTGTCTTGTCTTTGAGATTTCTTTGGTCACTTGTGAGCTTGGAAATTCTTCCTGCCTCACCTCCAGCACCTCCCCGCTCCAGAGTTTAGTAAATGTTCACTTTTGTTTTTTTTTTTTTTGTTTTGTTTTGTTTTGTGTTTTTTTTTTTTTTTAATTAATTATTTTTTATTTATTTTTGGCTGTGTTGGGTCTTCGTTTCTGTGCGAGGGCTTTCTCCAGTTGTGGCAAGTGGGGGCCACTCTTCATTGCGGTGCGCGGGCCTCTCACTATCGCGGCCTCTCTTGTTGCGGAGCACAGGCTCCAGATGCGCAAGCTCAGTAGTTGTGGCTCACGGGCGTAGTTGCTCCGCGGCATGTGGGATCTTCCCAGACCCGGGCTCGAACCCGTGTCCCCTGCATTAGCAGGCAGATTCTCAACCACTGCGCCACCAGGGAAGCCCTCACTTTTGTTTTAAGCCCTGGTGTTTTGAGAGGGAATCAGACAAGGTGACTCCTTTCCACCTCAGAACGAGAGCAGTGTCCTCTCAGGAGACGTTGAGGATGAGCCTTAGCCAGGCACTGGCATCCTCACACACAGCGTGTGACCAGCACCCATGTCATAGGTTACCATGACTTTTAATCCTTGGAAAGTATGGGAGAAGAGTTGCACTGTTAGTAGAAGAATGACTGTTCAGACTCAGATCCTAGAAGAGGTTTAATGGAGAAGACACTCCTTCCGCTTGCCTTCCTAATGAGCTGTTGCTGCACCACTTGTGATCCAGCGCCCCGTATCTCACCTACCTGGGTCTTCTGTGCGTAGATTTTAAAATGCAAACAGGAAGGAAAATACCTACTAGAATTCAAAACTCTATAGTTACATTTAACTTAAGCAAAACGTGAATTTGTTTATAAAATTCAGACTTCAGTACAGCTCTAGCTGACATCCATTTCAGTTGATTAAAATAGCAAAAATACTTAAGTTTAGCTTTTAACTACTTAGCTGGTGGAGTTTGAAATATATATATAATGCGTTGCTGCTTCTTAATGATGCATCGTATAATTTAACATTCTTTTCATTCCTTTTTCTTCCTCCCCCTCTTCCCTCAGCACTTTCTACCTCGGTGGAAGTGCGAGCAGCTGATTAGACAAGGCATTCTGGAGCACGTGCTATCGTGACCTCGCACCAGATGGCTGCCAAGGCTTCCCCCATTCGAGGCTGGACCCAACCAAGGACGCTTCTCCACCTCCCTCTCCACCTCCCCCAGGCCCACCACTTTTTGGTTTTAAAATTTAGACTTTCTTTAACCAGGACTGCTTGGCCAAGGAGTATGGTTTGTTTTTCTTTTTCTTTTTTTTCATTTGAACCTGAGTTTCTCTTTTATTTAATTTCCAAATATAATTCTATAACCTTCCATGGTAAACATATTTTTGAATCTATGTTGTATGCTTGCATTTTGAAGCATCAGTTCTCAATAGAGAGTTTGAATTCTTGCCATACAGAGACTCCACATATCCAATCTGCTGTCCACAGTTCTAGAGGGAAGTCCAAGATCAAGGCTCTAGCGGAATCTGTGCCTGAAGAGAGTGCTTCCTAGTTCATACACCGCCATCTTCTCATTCTGTGCTCACAAGGTGGAAGTGGTTTATTTTTCTATTGTACAGGATTCTCCCCTTTGTGTGGTAAGTTGTATCTGTAATCACAACATTCCTACAATTCCCAAAATACTGTATACAATTCCCAAAATACTGTATACAATTCCCAAAATACTATATACAGTTCCCAAAATACTATAGTGTGTTTTTGTTTAATGAAAGTAAATTATCAATATTACATTTTAATCTCCTTTAAACAATGAGGAAGTTTCACCTGGCTGTATAGGGAGATAGGGGGTCCTGGTGCATCTTGTGTTGCTGGAAGTGTGCATTGTGCAAGCCGGGGAGCTGAATTTCTGCAATTCATGTTTCCAAATCACATGGGCAGGTGGAGCTGATGGCCTATAAAATTTTCAGCATATTTAATGTTTAATAACATGTTAACTTATCACCTGGCTGTTTGGGAAGAAAGGAAGGACACAATGGATTTTGCCCTTTTCCAGCAGTGGTGGCTGATCTGGCTCATGCCTGTCTGCGAGCCTGTGGGGTGAGCACCAGGATCCCCCCTTTGGAAAGGGAAACTGGAATTGGGGCTAGGAAAGGAACTTTGTGCAGTTTCCCCCCAACAGTCACAATGACCAGAAAGTCACATGAAGAGCTGGTCAACTAAGTGGAGCGCAGTTTCTGTTGCCTGATAAACTGAAAACGGTAGACATTGGAGAGGCACAGAGTGGTCTTGCCTGGTGGTCAGTGGCCTTTCCGCACCAGTCCCCTCCATGACCAGTGACTAGAGCCAGTCAACATAAATCAATAAAACCTACAAAATTTTAACTTTTCAGCTAGTATACATTCACTTCAAATAAGGAATATACTTACTATTTTATTCTGGGAATTAAACAGAAAAGTACAACATATATCAATAATTTACGTACAGGAATGATGCTGGGCTGTAATCTCAGAGGCATTCAAATTTAAAATCCTGATAAACCCAGTACCTGACACTCTCTGTGCAGTTTATTTCTTAAACAGGAGAATGTTTCTGGCCAGAATTATAGTCAAGAAATCAAGCTATAGAGAGGCTCTACCTAGGCTGTGGATCTGCATATTTTCACAACACACGTACCTAGGTCAGTAGGCAGCCCTTGACAGACTGTTTTTGTTTATGTATTTTTATGGCCGTGCCACTCGGCTTGCGGGATCTTAGTTTCCCGACCAGGGACTGAACCCACGCCCTCAGCAGTGAAAGCACAGAGTCCTAACCACTGTACTGCCAGGGAATTCCCTCATTCTTAAAAATAATTCCTCCCATAGGTTCGTAGGCACATCAGATGTTCATCTGAATCTCTGCCAATAAACAATATGGAGTATTTCCCTAGTGAATGGGATGGATGATGTTTTAACTGTCCATCAGTGGTCACTTCCTTCCCTTGCATTTTGCTCTTCCAAGCATGTGGAACCACGTGCAGGTGATCCTAGATTCCATGTGAATCAGCCGTGAGGATAGACAGCAGTGAAGGCCATTGCCCTGTTGCCAGCGCAGCATCATTCCTGTACGTAAATTATTGCTATATGTTGTACTTTTCTGTTTAATTCCCAGAATATAATAAGTATATTCCTTATTTGAAGTGAATGTATGCTTGTTGAAAAGTTAAAATTTTGTAGGTTTTATTGATTTATGTTGACTGGCTCTAGACTTGTGGCTAGAATTTTAAAATATATGTTTTTTTCTTATTATAGAGGTAATATATGCACAGTTAAAAAGGTAAAAAAAAAATGCGGTGTAATAAATGAATACCACCATCCAGTGTGTCCACTGTTAACTGGTTACGGATATAAGTGCAAGCCCATTTCTTTTTAGTGTTTTCCCAATTACCTTCTAGTTTTTGTTTCTAATATGAATGGAATCTTCTTTTCGATTATATTTTCTTTTTTTTTTAATTAATTAATTAATTAATTAATTAATGGCTGTGTTGGGTCTTCGTTTCTGTGCGAGGGCTTTCTCTAGTTGCGGCAAGCGGGGGCCACTCTTCATCGCGGTGCGCGGGCCTCTCACCGTCGCGGCCTCTCTTGTTGCGGAGCACAGGCTCCAGACGCGCAGGCTCAGTAATTGTGGCTCACGGGCCCAGTTGCTCCGCGGCATGTGGGATCTTCCCAGACCAGGGCTTGAACCCGTGTCCCCTGCATTAGCAGGCAGATTCTCAACCACTGCGCCACCAGGGAAGCCCCGATTATATTTTCTAATTGGTTTTGGCCGATACATATAAAAAAGCTGTAAATTATGATGATTTGGCCACATTCCTATATAAACTCATTTCTTTTTCACATTGATTTTGTTGTCTAGAACTGTCAGGAAAATGTTGACTACTGCTGGTAATAGCTAACAACTTATCTTCTTCCTGACTTCACTGGAATGCCACAGTCTTCTTAATCTCTCTATCCCATACTTCTCCAGGAAAACTACCAAAACTTGTGGCCAGTGCAACTTGAAACCTCAAAATAAATTTAACACCATAATAAAACAAAACAGTGGTAGTTAACAAACATGATTCTTCCGAGTACACTTTGGGAACTTGAGTGATGATCATATATGGTTTCTCACTTAACTCCCTAAAGTTTATGAATTACATATATAGAATTTTATTGTTGAACTATCTTGCATTCCATTTTTAACATTCTTGGCTGTGGTGTGTTAACCATTCAGTGAACTGCAAGATTTGATTTGGTGTTATTTTATTGTGGAATTTTGCAACTGTGAGTGATGCTGGTTTATAGTGTTTGGGAAGAGGGAAACGTGTGTGTCTTCACATTTGTGTCTATACTTTGTCAGTGTTTTCAATAATCTGTTCCTATGAAACAGCCATCTGAACACAGTGGCTTTAAATGACACCATTTTATTAGCTCTCCCAGTTCTGTGGGTTGACTGGGCTCAGCTGGGAGGTTCTGCAGATCTTGCTTGGGGTCCCTGATGCAGTTGCATTCAGGTGGTGGCCTGGCTGGGATGGCTTGGCCTCTGGTCTGCATGTGGGCCTCTCCCGTGGTTCTCTCCAGCAAGCTGGCTGGGCTTCTCACCTGGCAGCTTAGGACTCCTGCAGGGTTAAGAGGGTGGATGTGGGTGCTGCTAGTTTTCTTTCTTTTTAAATTTTTTTTATTGTTTAAAAAATTTTTTTATTTTTTTGGCTGTGTTGGATCTTCATTACTGCGCGTGGCCTTTCTCTCATTGTGGCGAGCAGGGGCTACTCTTCGTTGCAGTGTGCAGGCTTCTCATTGCGGTGGCTTCTCTTGTTGTGGAGCACGGGCTCTAGGCATGCGGGCTTCAGTAGTTGTGGCACACAGGCTTATCTGCTCCACGGCATGTAGGATCTTCCTGGACCAGGGCTCAAACCTGTGTCCTCTGCATTGGCAGGTGGATTCTTAACCACTGTGCCACGAGGGAAGTCCCACTGCTAGTTTTCTGAAGGGCTAGGCCTAGTACTGAACTAGTACCACTTCTGCCAAATCCAGTCAATTAATACAGTCATAGGCCCCCAGATCCAGTGAGGAGGCCACGTGAACCACATGAAAGCAGAATGAGAGGCCCCACAGTCAGATGGGGTGTCAGTGTCTGGTGTCTCTTTTTAGTGGTGCTTGTTACTTTATTTCTAATAGAAATGTACCTTTTAAAATAGCATTAATACCTACAGAACCATCTCAGTATGAGTCTTCTTTGGAGAGAGATGATGATCTTTGATGAATTTTTTATTTTCTTTAGTTTATGGTCAAGTTTTCTACTTTTTCTTAAGGAAATTTCAGTTAATCATGTTTTTCTAAATATTTTATTCTATATTTCGAAATGTTCTGAGGAATTTTTTTCTTTTCTCTACATATGGTCATTCCTAATATGTATGTCTTCCCTTTTTTGTCTTAGTCATATAACTAAAAGAAGTATCTGTAATGATAATGCATTAATCTTTTAGGATTTAGAGGAGGGAGATGTAGATTTCAGATGATCTATTGCTTTTCACAATTGATAGTATTTTTGGATGAGTTGAATTTATTCTATTTTGTAACTTTACAAAAAACAATGTTTTCATATAGTACAAAATGTAATAGCAAAGAAAGCAGCCATCTGCAAGTCAAGGACAGAGGCCTCAGGAAAAACAAACTTGCTAATAACCTTGATCTTGGATTTCTAGCCTCTAGAACTGTAAGAAAATAAATTTCTTTTGTTTAAGACACCCAGTCTGTATTATTTTGTTTTGGTAGCCCCTGCAAACTAATAGAGGGTGTTAAATACCTTTTGAAAAAAAAATCTATTTCCTTATTGATGGACACTTGAACAGTTTCCATCCTTTTGCTATTATAGACAAACCTATGTGAGTAACCTTGTACATATATCATTTTATACATATACAGCTTTGTGTATAGGACAGTTATAATTTTGATGGCTTTTGCCACAATATGTAGGAATTAAAATTTGTACTACCACCAGAAATAATGAGAGTCACTCCCCCTTACCCCCTTTGCTAATAGTATGTTATTCCCAGTTTGGGGCTGTTACAAAAAAGGTGCCAGGAACATTTGCATACAAGTCTTTTATGGACATGTATTTCCTTTCCTTTGAGGCAAATAACTAGGAGTAAAATGGCTGGGTCATACTGTAGGTGTAATTTTAACTTTTTAAGAAACTTCCAAACTCCTCCAGGGTGGTTGTGCATTTTGCATTCACACCAGAAGTGTATGAATTCCAGTTCTTCCAACACTTGCTACGATTAGCCTTTTAAATTTTACCCATTCTAATAGGCGTGTAGCGCTATCTTGTTAAGATTTTAATTTGCATTTCCCTAATGACTAATGATGTTGAGTATCTTTACATGTGATTATTTGGAATGTGTATATCTTGCGTTGGTGAGTTTGTCTAAATCTTTGTCCATTTGTTAAAAAACTAGGTTGTTTTCTTATTGAGTTTTGGGAGTTCTTTATATATTCTGGATATAAGTCCTGTATGAGATATATGTTTTGCAAAGATTTTTCTCCCAGTTTGTGGCTTGTCTGTCTATTCCTTTTTTTTAACAGAATCTTTTTTTTTTTCCTTTTTAAATTATTTATTTATTTATTTTGGCTATGCCAGGTCTTAATTGAAGCAGGCTGGATCTTTGGTTGCAGCACGCGGACTTTTTCATTGCGGCATGCATGCGGGATCTAATTCCCCGACCAGGCATCATACCCAGGCCCCTTGCATTGGGAGCACAGTCTTACCCACTGGACCACCAGGGCAGTCCCTTAACAGAATCTTTTGAAAAGTAGACATCTTTGGTTTTGATAAAATCAAATTTATTCGTGTTTTTTAATGCTTTTGGAGTCATATCTAAGAAATTTTTTTCCAGCCCAAGGTCACAAAATTTTTTTTCCTTCATCTAGAAGGAAACTTTTAGGTTTTACACTTAAGTTTATGATCCCTTTTGAGTTAATTTTTGTATATGGTGTAAGGTGTGGATCCAAGGTCACGGCAGGGGTGTGGGGGTGGTATATGGATATTCAACTGCTGTAGTACCTTGTTCTCACAATATGCAAGTGAATGGTTTGCTGTGCCAAGCAGTCTATTCATAAAGTAGGCCCTGGGGCTGGGCTTCACCCACAGCATGGAGTTTGCCCACCTCTGTTCTATTCCTTGACCTCTGTAGTGATCTTCATGATTTCCTTCTGTCTGTTTACTTCTGGTTTAATTTCTTCTTCTTTTTCTAGTTATTTAGGGTGGAAGCTGAGGTCGCTGATTAGAATAGTTCTAGAAATAGATAGCATTATCTAGTTTGCTCCAAATTTCAACTTTTTCTTATTTGTCTTGGCTGTGCTAAGTCCTTTGCTTTTCATATGAAATTTAGGGTCAGCTTGTCAGTTTCTACCAAAAACAGACCTGGTAGCATTTTGTTTGGAACTGCATTGAATCTGTGTGATTCAATTTGGGAAGAATTGACATCTTAACAACATTGAACCTTTCAGCCCATAAACAGCCCAGTTATTTTTGTCTTCTTCCTTTTCTCTCAGCAGTATTTTGTAGTTTTCAGTATACAGGTCCATTGTATCTCTTGCCAGCATTTCATAGTTTTGATGCTGTTGTAAATGGTATTGTTAAATTTCAAATTCTAATTGTTTATAAATAGAAATACAATTGATATTGAACTTGTGTCCTGCATCCTTGCTAAACTCACTTTTTAGTTCTAATAGCTTTTTTGTAAATTATATCAAGTCTTCTACGCCACGGTCATGTTTTCTGTGAATCAAAAGTTTTATTCCTTCCTTTCTAATCCAGATGCCTTTTATTTCTTTTTCTTGCCTAACTGCACTAGTTAGAACCTTTAGGAGAGTACCGGATAAAAGTGGTCTGAAGAGAAGTCCCTATCTTGTTCCTGATCTTAGGTGGAAAGCACTCAGTCTTTTACCATTAAGTATAACATAACTCTGAGTTTTTTGTAGATGCCCATTATCTGGTTAAGGAAGTTCCCTTCTATTCCTGGTTCACTGAGAGTTTTTATCAGGAATGGATGTTGGATTTTGTCATATCCTTTTCTGCATCTGTTGAGATGATCATAGAGTTTTTGTCTTTTAGTTTATTAGGGTCATCAAACTTTATTTTAGACTGCAGTCCACACAGTCTCTGTTACAGCTGCTCAGTGCTCAGTTGTAGCACAAAAACAGGCCATGGGCTAGCTTTCACACACAGCATGAAGTTTGCCAACCCCTGTTCTTCTATTCCTTATTCCTACAGTGATGTTTATTATTTCCTTTCTTCTGCTTACTTTGGGTTTATGGCTCTTTTTCTAAGGTGGTAGCTGAGGTCACTGATTTCAGACCTTTCTTTTATGATCCATTTACTTAGTGCTATGAATATTCCCCTAAGTACCGCTTTTACTCCACCCCCACAAATTTTAATATGTTTTCATTTTCAGTTAATTCAAAATATGTTCTAATTTTTTCATTGCTTTGTGGGTAATTTCAGTTTCCAAATATTTGGGATTTTCCAGATGTCATTCTGGTCTTGAATTCTAATTTAGAAAACCTACTTTTTTTTTTTTTTTAAATTTTATTGGAGTATAGTTGATTTACAATGTTGTGTTAGTTTCAGGTGTACAGCAAAGTGATTCAGTTATATGTATACATATATCCATTCTTTTTCAGATTCTTTACCCATATAGGTTATTACAGAATATTGAGTAGAGTTCCCTGTGCTATACAGTAGGTCCTTGTTGGTTATCTATTTTATATATAGTAGTGTGTGTATGTTAATCCCAAACTCCTAATTTATCCCTTCCCCCACCCCCCCCATTTCCCCTTTGGTAACCATATGTTTGTTTTCAAAATCTGAGTCTGTTTCTGTTTTGTAAACAGAATTTGTATCATTTTTTAAATTAGATTCCACATATGAATGATATCATATAATGTTTGTGTTTCTCTGTCTGACTTACTTCACTTAGTATGATAATCTCTAGGTCCATCCGTGTTGCTGCAAACGGCATTATTTGTTCTTTTTTATGGCTGAGTAATATACCATTGTATATATGTACCACATCTTCTTTATCCATTCATCTGTCGATGGACATTTAGGTTGCTTCCATGTCCTGGCTATTGTAAATAGTGCTGCGTTGGGGTGCATGTATCTTTTCAAATTATGGTTTTCTACAGATATATGCCCAGGAGTGTGATTGCTAGATCATATGGTAGTTCTATTTTCAGTTTTTTAAGGAACCTCCGTACTATTTTCCATAAGCTTGTACCAATTTACAGTCCTACCAACAGTGTGGGAGGGTTCCTTTTTTCCCACACCTTCACCAGTGTCTTCTTTGGAAAAATATCTATTTAGATCTTTTGCCCATTTCTTGATTGGGTTGTGTTTTTTTTTTGACATAGAGCTGCATGAGCTGTTTGTGTATTTTGGAGATTATCCCTTGTTGGTCGCTTTGTTTGCAAATATTTTCTCCCTTGCTGTGGGTTGTCTTTTTGTTTTAAAGTTTCCTTTGCTGTGCAAAAGCTTTTTAAGTTTAATTAGGTCCCATTTGTTTATTTTTGTTTTTATTTTCATTACTCTAGGAGGTGGATCAAAAAAGATATTGCTGCGATTTATGTCAAAGAGCGTTGTTTTGTTTTTTTAATTTATTTTTTGGCTGTGCTCTGCTGCTTGTGGGATCTTAGTTCCCCGACCAGGAATCGAGCCCAGGGCCCATGGCAGTGAAAGAGCTGAGTCTTAACCACTGGAACACAAGGGGGTTCCCTAAGAGTGTTCTGCCTATGTTTTCCTCTAAGAGTTTTTACTCTCTGGCCTTACATTTAGGTCTTTGATCCGTTTTGAGTTTATTTTTGTGTATGGTGTTAGAGAGCGTTCTAATTTCATTCTCTTACATGTAGCTGTCCAGTTTTCTCAGCACCACTTTTTCCCATTGTATATCCTTGCCTCCTTTGTCATAGATTAATTGACCACAGGTGCGTGGATAGAAGAACCCACTTTATGGTGTTGAGTCCTCCTATCCAAGATCTGATCTTTCCGTCTATTCCAGTGGTTTAAGGTTTTTCTCATTCAAGCATGTACAGTGACTGTACAGATAGTGGGGAGGTGCAGCAGCTTCAGGACAGCGGTTGCCTCCAGGAAGGTTGAATGCAGTAGAACAGGGACTGCACTTCTATCCAAAATGTTGTAACAATGTTTTTAATACATCTGAATGTTTATGTAATACATATGAATGTTTCTTATGAAACTATTTTTCTATATCTTTGAAATATTTAATAGTTTAAAAAATACTTAGGGACTTCCCTGGTGGCACAGTGGTTACGAATCCGCCTGTCAATGCAGAGGACACAGGTTCGAGCCCTGGTCTGGGAAGATCCCACGTGCCACAGAGCAACTAAGCCCGTGCACCACAACTACTGAGCCTGCACTCTAGAGCCCACGAGCCACAACTACTGAGCCCATGCGCCACCACTACTGAAGCCCGAGAGCCTAGAGCCCATGCTCCGCAATAAGAGAAGCCACCGCAATGAGAAGTCCACTCACCACAATGAAGAGTAGCCCCTGCTGGACACAACTAGAGAAAGCCCAAGCGCAGCAATGAAGACCCAATGCAGCCAAAAATAAATAACAACAAAAAAACACTTAGAAATCAATTTTAATAGAAAAGGACTTTTATTGCAAATACAGTGACTCTTCATATTACAGTAGTTTATTCTGATAAACCAAATGGCCATAATTTATGTATATTTTGGATATAAAACTATACTTTTTTTTTTTTTTTTTTTTTTACAAATAATATACTTTCCAGTGTGATGACACTTCAATGAGGAAAAGATTGCATTCACAATAGAAACCATCCTCCCTGAGTCCACAGTCCTAAAATAACAAGCACTGTCCAGACATCCCTGCAGTGGAGCTGACCCTGACAAAGGGGCTTCCCCTCCTCTATCCCTCATTGCCAGTTGACAGTCACAGGAAGTGAAGCATTTCTGGAGTGTCTGTATCCACCCACTATGGAGAATGCCAGTGACTCAACCAGAGCAGCAACAGTGAAATGGTAGAACTGCAGAGCCCTGACTTTGCATTTTAGTCTCTGTAGCCAAGGTCAGAAGTAAAACATTAAAACTATTTTACCATTTACCTTGCTGAGAGCCCCCATAACCTGTTTCACTAGTAAGCAGCAAAATTAGGAATTTTACCTAGGGGACCACTAAAAAAAAATGTAGTCTTTTCCAACATGTCTGTTTTCCCCAGCATCTGGCACATAGTCGACCTTCATTAAGTGCTTGTGGGGCGAACAGAGAATCATAATCCTCATCTGTCCAGGGGTGTGTGGCCAATGAGCCATAGAAGTTATGGCATCACAGTGGTTTACTTTTAAAAGATGTTCTTTCAAAATGAACTCCAGGAAGAAAAGTCTACACAGAGAGAGATGCTGAAGCGATCTTATTGAGTAGTTTGTTGAGAGCTCTAACTCTTTCTTCCAAGAATCGGGATTTTTTCTCAGCACCTCGTTGCTTCTCTTCAGTGACCTGAAGCGCTTTCGTTAGGTGAGCATTTTCCACATAGAGCTCCTTGAGCAGCAAATCAGATCGTGTATTCTTTTCAAACTGGACAGGGGAGAAAGCCACACTGCACCGTGAATCTAATGCAGAAATGCCACGCTACCAGCTTGCCCCTCCCAGTCTTCCACGTTGTTCAAACCACAGTTTGGGGATTCTTACAAATTGGAAACAAATATTGGATGTAATGACAATTTTTGTTATCCTGGCGGGAGAGAGGAAATTGAGAATCTGATGAACTATGTGGTAGAGAAAACTTAAGCCAATTTTGCACAAATTGATTTTTACCATAAAATGAAGACAAAAAGACCAAAATCTGTAGGCCTCAAAAAGAAGGAAATTGTCAAGAATACCCTGTCAAATTGGGTGTCAAAGGAAATTGTCAAGAGTACGCTGTCTGCGCTCTCACCTGCCCGCCCAAGTCCAAAACCTTGGAGTCCTGATGGACCCCTTCCCATCTCATCTTTCAGCTAGGCCTTCAGCGTGGGATACAGAGCCCCCATCTCTTGGGTCCTAACAGCTGGTGTCCTCGTTTCCTTTGATGTGCTTTCAACCAAACCTGGGGTTTGGGTTGAGGTTTTGCCAGGAGTGACTGGGGGAGTCACCAACTCTGACTGCTGGGAAGGAACGTGAGGACCAGGGACAGAGAGGGTGGGAGGATGGCAGTGCCAGCAGGGGAGGGGCTGCAGAGATGCGGGGGTGGTCAGGAGCGGGTGGCCTGCACAGAGTCACGCTGCCTGGGAACCTGCAGCTCCGGATGCCGCAGATGAACCAACCATACTTGACTGCTATGTAAGAAAAGTATCTCTACAGATTCTCACATTTCATTTCCTGGAGCTCCAAGTAGAATTTTTAGGACAGCAATGGCCTCTCTCTCTCCTCTCCCCCTCTCAGCAATTCCACAGGACATGGGGTTCTCTTGGGTTATGTCTCCCTGATCAGCTACTTGAATGCCCAAACGAGGCGTCATCACTCACCTGCTCTTTCAGCTCACGCACTTTCTCTTGGAGGAGCGCTTCCACGTTCTTCAAAATCATTTCCACCTCCTCCACCCGCTCTTCTGCAGCTTTCAGCTGTTTTTCATGTGCTTCCTGCACAAAAGGAGCTTAGAGATCAACACTGTACATTTTAAAAAGAATCATCGCGGGTTTGTTTACTTTAGAATGGAAATTAGCTGAAGTGTGCAAATCTGAGCATGTGGATAACCTTTCATCCGTAGAGGGAGGGTTAGAAATGTCTCACAAGCCACAAAGCTGCATTTCTCATTGTAGTCTAAGCAGATCAGCAGACTGCTTTGTGCTAGGATTTGTCCTTTGAGTCCTAAATGACTCAAAGGTGAGTTTCCCCAAACACATTAGTCTTTCTAAAGGATTTCTGACTAAATTTCTTTGTTTTGTCAATAATCTCTCACAGCTTAACTGTCTCTCCAGCATAACGTTTTTGCATAATGCTGAAAGGCTATTCTTCGTTAGAATTTGTGTTTTACAAACGTCGAATTTCACCCACCTTTGCAGGCTTGGCCAGTTCCTCCCTCGTGAAGGTGCCTCGCCCTCTGGCCCCACCCCCACCCCCACCTCATGAACTCTGAGGACCAAGTTGTGCCCCGCAGGCTTACACTTTACGGTGCTCACTCACTGATGCCTGAGAGGCTGCTTTGAGGTGGGAACCGCTGCCACCAGAAGTTGACAGAAACAGAAGCACAGAGAGGTTAAACAAGTGGCCTGAGGTCACTCGGCTGGGGTGGTGCAGCCAGGATCCAGATCCCTGCAGCGCGTGCTCTGAGCCACTGTCCTGCTGCCCTTTAAGGCTGCGACTCTGTTTCTATGTGTCTAGACGCCTAGGGCAGCACCTGGCACACAGCCGGGCTCCCCAAGTCTGTGCTGTCACTGCGCTGACCTCTTGTCCAACCACCCCCCACGCCCTGGCTACCTTTAAACATGCCGAGCACAGCCCACCTCAGGACCTTTGCACCTGCCTGTGCTCTCACAGGGCTACACAGGCAGGGACCCTGCCCGTCGCCTCCCTCGCGGCCCCTCTATCACCATTTTTCAGGCCTGGAAGCGGGGACCGTGTGTGTGGCTGTGTGGCTGGCTGCAGACACGTGCAGCCCGGAAGACAGACTGGGGGGCTTTGGGGGGCCTTCAGGGTCAGCTGCTCAACGCCCCCCAGTTCTCAGGGAAAGTTGGGTCCCATAGCTTCCATAAACCAGTCCTCACGTAGTGGGACATCTGCGGGGCCATCTTCCCCTGGGCACCTGGGCAGCTTTTGGCTAAGTCACCAGAGAGCCAGCCTCCCCCTCCCCGTCGCCCTCAGGCGGCCCTTGGGCCCCTGTCCTCACTTACCCGTTCCTCCTCCCGGAGCTGCCGAGCCGCCTGCCGCTCCCCTTCCAGCAGCTGCTGCAGCTCAGCCACGCGGCCCCGAGGCACCAGCCGCTCCATCTGCTCCTGCAGCTGCTGCACCTCGTGGGCGTGCTGGGACCGGGCCAGCCTCAGCCTCATGGTGGCCCCGTGCAGCTGCCCGGGGAGAAGGCACCCAGTGTTGGGGTGACCGCCCAGAGCTACGGGGTCACTACCAGACACAGAAGACTGCATCTCTACCTTTAAGGTCACCCCACAAGGGAAGTGTCTGCAGCAAAACCCACGGTTCCTAAAGAGCCTGTTTAGCTGAATTCTGACGCCCAAACTCCATTCAGCGGGCGCTTCTACACAGTGAGAGCCAGGAAAGCCTGCCTGTAATCCTCCACGTGACCTCCCGCCGGATTACGTAACCTTCTGTCATGTTTACCTTCCGGGTACATTACTGGGGTGTAATTCCTTTAATACTGTGACCCACGCCAGCTGTGTACGGCAGCCTTCCTCTAAGTGAAGAGTTCATGCGCCTGACACTTGGCTGCGGCCGGGGTCCCAGAGGTGGGTTACACGGTGATCAGCCAGGGGCTGGGAGCAGGTGTGGATGTACCTCAGCACCCGCTCCCTGGGCACAGAACCCACTGGGTTGTTGGTACCAAGCTGTCCAGAACCTGGCCACTTCCCCTGACGGACCACCTGGGAGCCCAGATCTCAACACCACTTATATCACTTGGACTCTGGCAGCTTCGTCTGGAACACACAGATCTTCCCTCTGAGACCCCACAGACAGGAGAGACAACAGCTCTGCCAGGGGTCCTGCCGAGGCAGGTTGGAGAGGAGGGCGCTGGCCACGCCAGGCAAGAGCGAGGCTGTGAGCCCACAGCCCCACTTCCCTCACTCTCCCATGTCACTGCGTGTCTCAGGGGCCACCCCAGGCGGTTCTCCAGGACGGGTCCCCCCAGAGACACACCCGTACACACGGGTCCAGCAGGGCAGCTACCATGCTCTTTGGGATGAAGAGAGGGGAGGATAGTTCTCACACACCCTCCACCAGATGTAGCCTCCTCTCAACTTTCGAGATTCAGACGGTCACTCTGCAGTCACTCTGGCCCGTGTCTGAGCCCCGCCCGCCCGAAAATGCTCTTCACACCCCCTGCCCAGGCTCCTCGCCGCCCGCTCTCCACTTGGCTGGGTGGTACATCAGCACCGCCCAACTGAGTGCCCCGAGCCCCCTCCTTGTGAAGTGAGGTGCGGGTGGAGGCTGGGCTGCCTCCGGAGAGCCGTGCTCAACTGCCATGTGAGAAGGGGGACGTCCCCAGGAGAGCAGTGGGGCCACTGCAGCCGGGAAGCCAGGGCCTTCACGTTCTGGATGCCAGGGCGGGGCAGCAAGCCCCTCGGACAGCAGCCCCTCCTGCCCTGAATCCAAGCTGGACCGGCAGAATGTGGGGAAGTGATATTCAGAACTCCCGGGCACTGGCCTCAGAAGCCTAGCCACCTGTATGCTCTTCTGGGGGCGCCTGTTGCCGCACCACGAGAACCCCATGCCGTGGAGAGGCCGGTGCGGGTGCCCCAGTCCGTGGCACCCCTGTAAGTGCCCTCTCGGACGCCTGGCTCCCCTGCTGGACCTGTGACCTTGCAACCACTCGTGGCGCACCGGTGACCACGCCCTCCTCCGTGGCTCTGTGTGCACCTCACCTCCGCACACCCAGAGGGTCCCTAAGTGCCCTGGAAGCTCCTTACTTCCCTTCTCCACACTTTCATCCAGGTGTGTTTCACGGGGGTCCTCGTCTAAATCACTAAAAGGGACGCCAGCTCATGTCACAGCAGCCTCTTTAAATGCAGTATCTCCTGCCTGTGACGGCGGCTGCATGCTGGGCATCCCAGCGGGCACGGAAACCTCTGGCAGCCCAGCCCTTCTGCCAGCAGATGGATCTGACTGCTTAGCCTCGAAGGCTCAATCTAGTCCAGGCAATTTCTCAAGGTTCCTTTTGCACTAAAAATAGAGAAGGGAGCCCCCAGTACGTGGCGGCACCTCGGGGAAAGTGCCTGCTTACAGCGGGGGGCTGAGCCCACAGGAGCCTGACAGCACCTCATAAGGCCCCGGTGGGGGGTCCCGCACCCAGACTGACCCCTCTGCGTCCCCGGGCCATCTGAGAAGTGACTGTTCACACCAGGTGACCACAGACAAGTCCAGGAGTCAGGCCAGGGGCCAGTTGGGGAACCTGGTGCAAAGGCTGGGCAGAGGCATGCGGGCTAGAGACCCTCTCCTTTTCCCACTGCCGTACCCTGGACCCCCAAGCACACCCCAGGTCTGAGTCCACACTGGGCCTGTGGCCCTCAGGGAACCTCACCCCGTCACCTCCCTTCTGCTCGAGCTCCTCAGAAGAACCAGCCCCGCATCCCTGCACCTCACGCTGTCAGGCACCCGCCGTCCCTCCTGGGCCCGCTCTGCTCACATCTGTTTGTCCCAGACCGCGAACTCCCTGCCTCCCCTGAGCCTGGTGCGCGCTGGACAAATGCTGCTGCAGGAGAGCGGGTGGAACACCCACAGGAACGTGACACCTGGGCTCCACTGGGGGCGCGGAGCCGGGTCACCTCGGGGGCTGCTCTGCCCTGTTGGCCTGGACCTCAGAGGCCACCTGCCGCATTCCCTGGCCCCTGCATCTGTAGAGGGCACACCTGGAGGCGCTGCTATGGCCTCCTGCCCTCGTGAGGAACAGGCGCAGCTCTTCACGTGGCTCACTCGAGTTCAACCCGACCCTGGACTGAGCCTGACTCAGTCCTGGGCCTGGCGGGTGCCCAGCTAGCCGGGTGGCCTGAGGCAGACCAACGATGCCCCTGGCTGGACTAGTCCCGGCCAGGCTGTCAGAGGCAAGGCTGACCCCTCCCGGGCTGGGACCACCACGCACACCCACCTGGTCCCGACTCTCTTCGAGGGCCTCTCTCAGCTGTGACTGTGCCAGTCTCAGGCTCTGACGTTCCTGAGTCACGTGTTCAAGTTCAAGTTCAAGTTTTTGGATTTGGTTATCCTGTTTTTTAAAAATCAATTTCACAAGTATAAGAAGTATCTTAGCAATGTGACACACGTTTAATGCAGAAACTTCAGAAAAGCAAAAATTACAAAATTCAACTCATCCATAATCCCAGCAGCCCAAGGACCACACCCGACGTTCTGCTGTATCTCCCGGCCCTCCCTCCACACACACGGACTTCTGTCACTAAGACGTTGTATGCTGTGCTTTCCCCCTCTTATTATATCTTGAGTGTTAAATACTTTTCAAAAACATGGTTTTTAATGGCTGCACCATCATTTACTGACTAATTCAATACTGTTGATGATTCAAAGCTGATTCCAATTCTGTTTTGCTATTATAAATACCACAGCAATGAAAATACTTCCAGCTAAGTCCGTACACAATGCTCAGTAAAGTTCCCACTAGCAGAATCATGAAGCCAGAGCACATGGACATTCTTGATGCTCTCGATGTATATTTTGCCATATTGTCCTCCGGAGAGGTGGTACCAACTTACTCTCCTATCATCAGGATTTAATTCCTTTCTGCTACTTTTTCTAGATACCAGGCTTTGCAAAAGCTGCTGAAGTCCACATATTTTCAGGGCTTGCTTGTTAAGTCCCTCACTTTACCTCCAGGCACATCAGGGCCGTTCCTGATCTGTTTCAGGCCAGCCTGTCTGCCCCTCCCTGCCCCGCCGGCCACTCACCTGCAGCTCCTCCCGGCACGCCGCCTCCTCCAGTCTCTGTGTCAGCAGCTGAACAGTGATGTGATTCTTCTTGCTCTGGGCCTGGTGGGTAGAGGCCTCCTCTCCCAGCTGCAGGACCCTGTGGTTGAGCTGGGACAATTCGTCCTTGCATTTCTGACTCTAGAACAAAAAGGGATAAAACATAGATGAAAAAGTTATTTTTTTAAACCAACAGCATTCCAGTGGTTCTCAACCAGAGACCCTCTTGCTCCCCGAAGAACGCTTTGCAATGTCTGGAGATCATTTTGGTCATCACAGCTAGTGGGGTGGGGTTACTACTAGAAACTAGTGGGTGAGGCGCTCAGCGTCCCCAGAGTGATGGGCTCTCAGGCCACGGGGCAGAGGATGAACTCTGGTCCATCCAAGAAGCAGCAGACTGGGCACCAGGGGCGCTCACAGCCCATCAACCTCCAACCACTGCTCTGGAGAACTGGCATGGTTTTCTTGTTTCTCCCACGGTTATTTCTAACATTATCTTAAGCAATTTGAAGGGAAAAAAAGCCCTCGTTATACTTGAGGCACGTGATTCTCTTCAAATCATTGTCATTAAACACAAAAACCGAGGCTCTCGGTGGGGGGAGCACACTGATAAAATTGCCCACTTTGCAGGCAGCGGATGCTGGACCCTGGGCGGTGCTGCTTGGGATGAAACAGCAGCCAGCAGGTGACACACGGAAGTTTGTTATTTCCAACCGGGTGTCACACACCTTCACACAAACCATGTTTCGCTCATCTGCTTTTCCCCAGCAGCTGCTCTGGAGGCAGAGGGTCTGCAGCCCTCCGTGCCTCAGAGCGGGTCTACGCACAGCTGGTGGGCGCGTCACTGTCGCCCCAGGGCTGGGTGTTCCCACCACATCAGCCAGGCGCAGGAAGAAGCAGGCTGGGGCGAGAGCTACAGGTCTCTCCAGGGGACAGCAGAGGTCTGAGAAGCCAGAGGTGACAAAAACACTCCCAGAGGACTTCCCTGGCGGTGCAGTGGTTAAGAATCCGCCTGCCAGGCTGCACTGAATCCACCCGGTTATGCCTTCCACACACACACACACACACACACACACACACACACACACAGAGGCATAATGACTGACTGCTTAGAACGAGTTCCTCTAGCATTACCTTTTTTTCTCTAAATTAGTTTTTTCTTTAAATTTAACCTTCAGGTTTGAGTCAATTAGTTGGCTGTTGCATCATATGATTCTTTGGTTGTCTCCCAGTGATGCCAGATGGGATCAGCACAGCCCCAGGTGCTAGTTGCTAATGCCTATAAAATACGACCCACCCCCACAAAGGAGAATCATTTAAGAGTTCTTTGGACTTCATCTTCAAAAGTAGCCAAAGAATTCATGTGACAGGTTATCCCAGAAAATCTTTTGCAGTTAGTGAAATTAGGGTATAACTAAGAACATTCAGAATACTACACACACAGTTTAGGTGATCTTGGTATAGTGGTGGGACAGCAGTAAAGTAATTAACATGTACATGCTCTGCTGGGGGAGACTAAAGGGAAAGAGGTGTTCAGCCTAGAAAAACACTTCTTAGTGGATTTCCTATGAAGTCAATGTGTCTTGGGTTTAACTTTGAAACAAATTAAAAAATTTAAAAACTGACTTACTAGCATTTGTGGATTTCAGATTGAGACCCATGTAAAAGCAGTGTTTTATTCTGTGAAAAAAAAAGAATCCACCAGCCGACGCAGGGGACACAGGTTCGATCCCCGGTCCGGGAAGATCCCACATGCCGAGGAGCAACTAAGCCCGTGCACCACAACTAATGAGCCTGCGCTCTAGATCCTGCGAGCCACAACTACTGAAGCCCGTGCTCCCTAGAGCCCACGTGCCGCAACTACTGAAGCCCGTGTACTCAAGGGCCCGCGTGCTGCAACTACGGAGCCCACGGGCTGCAACTACTGAAGCCTGCGCACCTACAGTCCGTGTTCTGCAACAAGAGAAGCCACCGCAATGAGAAGCCTGCGCACCACAAAGAAGAGTAGCCCCCACTCTCCACAACTAGAGGCAGCCCGCGCATAGCAACGAAGACCCAACGCAGCCAAAATAATAATAATAATAATAAAATTTTAAAATTAAAAAGAAATAAAAACACTCCCAGAAAGAATAAGAGCTCAGCAAGGTGTCAGGACACAAGGTTGGCAGGTGAAAATCCAGTGTACTTCTATGTCCTGACAGTGAACATGCAGAATCCCATGTGAAAAACAAAACACCATTTCTGGCTTCTGGTCTGGCCTGTAAAGAGCTTGAAGTCGTCACTACCATCCTCCCAACAAGAAAAATCTGAGTAACTGAAAACTCAACCACTCTTCTGAGACCCATCAGAGAACTGAGGTCACAGGGCAAATCAATGCCCTGAAAACTGGAGAGACGGCCAAAGAGAGTCACAGCTCACCAGGAGCTGATGGCTGGAGCCCGAAACAAAGTTCCTACTGTGGGCGGAACTGTGTCCACAAACTCTCGGCTGTGTCTGGAGACAGGGCTTGCAGCAGGTAATTAAGGTTAAATGTGCTCACGAGGTGGGGTCCTAATCTGATAGGACAGTGACTTTATGAGAAGACACAGTGAGAGGGCATCGTCTGCAAACCCAGAAGAGCCTCGCCAGAACCAAGTCAGCCCTGCCTTGATCTTGGACTTCCGGCCTCAAGAACCGTGAGGCAATAAACTCCTGTGGTTTAAGCCACCTGTCTGTGGCATTCTGTACAGAGCCTGAGCAGACTAAGACAGTGACCATTTTGAAGTACACAGAGCGTTCTGTTCTCCTGCCCTCAAGGGAAACGTCCTTTTTACCAGATCAGAACCAGCGTGGGGAAGGGGATACCCAACTGCAGCCCCCTCTAACCTTTCTGACTCAGTACACACCTATCCGAGTGGCTAAAATAAAAGAGTGACAACACAAGTGTGGACAAGGATGTGGGGAAACTGGATCAAGCACACATTGCTGGCAGGAACGGAAACTGTTACAGCCACTCTGGATAACAGTTGGGCAATTCCTTATAAAACTAAACATGTAACTACCATACAACTCAGCAACTGCTCTCCTGGGCATTTAGCCCATGAAATGAAAACCTATATCCACACAAAGACCTGCCTGGGAATGTTCACGGCACCTCTGTGACAGCCCCAAACTGGAATCAGCCCAGCCGTCCTTTAAAAGGTGAGCGTTAAAACAAGCTGTGGGCGACTTCCCTGGTGGTCCAGCAGTTAAGACTCCGTGCTCCCAAGGGCCCGGGTTCGATCCCTGGTCAGGGAACTAGATCCCGCAGGCCACAACGAAGATCCCGCGTGCTGCAGCTAAGACCAGGCGCAGCCAAATAAAGAAATAAATATTAAAAAACAAAACAAAACAAGCTGTGGGACATCAATGCCTTGGAATAGTGTCCAGCAACAGGAAGAAGCTAACTGTGGACACACAGCCGGGAATTATGATATGCGAGAAAAGGCAACCCCAAAGTTCGTATTCTGTATTCCTTTTGTATCACATTTTGAAATGACACAATTTTGGAAATGAAGGGCAGTTAGTGGTTTTCAGGGGTTAGGAGCTGGGGTAGGTGGGCAGGAAGGCGGTGGGTGTGGTTATGAAAGAACAACGTCAAGGATCCTTGTGGAGCTGGAGCTGTTCAGTATCTTGACTGTGGTCGTGGAGACACGAACCTACACAGGGGATAAAATTGCATAGAACTTGATACACACACGAGTACACAAGTAAAACTGGGGAAGCCCGAGTAAGGCCCATGGATTGTATCAATGTCGACATCTTGGTTGTTGATATTCATTATGGACTGAGCCCTGCCAATTCACATGTTGAAGCCCAAACCCCCAATACCTCAGAGTGACTGTATTTGGAGACGGGGTCTTGAAAGAGGTGATTAAGGTAAAATGAGGTCATATGAGTCCAATATGATGGTGTCCTAATAAGAGATGAGGACACAGACACATCGAGGGACGACCATGTGAGGACACAGGGAGGGACAGCTGTATACAAGCCAAGGAGAGAGGCCTCAGAAGAAACCAGCCCTGCCCTGATCTTGGACTTCGAACCTCGAGAACTATGAGGAAATAAACTTCTGTTGTATAAGCCACTCACTCTGTGGTACTTTGTTATGGCAGCCCTAGCAAACTAACACAGATATATTATACTATAGTTCCATAAAATGTTACAACTGGAAGAAACTGGACAAAGTGTATTTCTCTGTAATATACTTCTTATAACCACCTGGGAGTCTGCAATTATCAATACTAATTTCAATTAAAAAAAGAATTAAAAAACAAAAACAAAAACAAGAATGACACATCCCAGCTTCTGTGCTTCAGTCCAAAAGCCAGTAAGTGAGACCAAGTACAGAAGGCATTTACTTATGGGGCAAAGGGAGACCAGTGTGGAGGTCAGTGCTGAGTGAGACAGGGCATTTACCCGCAGGGTAAAGGGATTAATCAAATAGTTAAGTAAATCTATTGAAGATGAGGAAACCAGGTTTTTCATTGCTAGAGGCAAGAGTTACAAATATGGAAACGGAGAAAACCAGAATTATCCCTGTGATGTTGGAATTGCAGATAAGAGTTTGAATTCATGGTTTTCAGTAGGGAGATATATAAATAAATATACCTGAAACCATGTGCATGTGAGCGTAATAAATATACGTATACACTCCCTAGCTCTATGCACTAACTGCACCTGGACATAGCAATGCCATGAGCACTCCTAGTGCCCAGATCTTGGTCTCTAAATACCATTCGGAACTAAAGGTCACCAAGGGCTCCTTGGAGAAATGACTGCTTCCAGGACTGGGGCAGGGAAGTACTAGATGAACCTGGAATATCGTGGGGCACCAGAAAGTGAGGAAGTGCTCAAAGAATGACCAGGACCTGTCAGGAGGACCCAGAAGTCACCCTGAGGGGGCTCTTATTGGCCAAATCTGGGACAATCTGAGCATAAAAATAAATACTGATGGTAACATATTAATAACCCATTGAATAAAACAGGAATCTATGATAGTAACATAATGATGAATAAATAAATGGAGGGCTTCCCTGGTGGTGCAGTGGTTAAGAATCCGCCTGCCAATGCAGGGGACACAGGTTCGAGCCCTGGTCCAGGAAGATCCCACATGCCGTGGAGCAACTAAGCCCATGTGCCACAACTACTGAGCCTGCACTCTAGAGCCCGTGAGCCTCAACTACTGAGCCCATTTGCCACAACTACTGAGCCTGTGCTCTAGAGCCTGTGCTCCTCAACAAGAGAAGCCACCGCAATGAGAAGCCCGTGCACCACAACGAAGAGTAGCCCCCGCTCACCGCAACAAGAGAAAGCCTGCGCACAGCAATGAAGACCCAATGCAGCCAAGAATAAATAAATAAAATAAATAAATTAAAATAAATAAATAAATGGAGAGAAGAAAAAGCTCTTCCTTACACTAGAACACCAATTAACAAATATAAAAGGAAGCTGGGATTAGTCACCATCACATTACTGGCCACCATCACAGTAATAACTGACTCCACCAAGAAACAGAGGATGCTAAAACAAGGAGGTAAGAGTTTGATGAAGAACAAGATATTCACATCATATCAAAGCATTTCCCCATAAAATATTCAGTAATTACCAAGGGGAAAGTAACTTTGTGGAGAAGCCTGACCAACACCACCTGACCAAGAATCTAAGTTGACGTCACTAATGCTTGTGTCCCCGGACTGGATGGGATGAGAAGGACACAGCATCACTTTGGGGATATTCACACATAATCTGAATCCAATCACAGGGAAGCACCGGATACACCGAAACAACCACTTGTAATCTTCAAAAGCACCAGGTCCTAACAACAAGGACAGGCGGACTGAAGCCACACGAGGTCCTGGGCTGGCTGATGGGGCAGTTTCATATCCACACTGATTTCCTAATCTGGGGTGGGAGAGGGCTGATGGGTCAGCAACTCACTCTCAAATCTTTCATAACAAAGTTCTGTGCTTCCTTGTAAGCTTGAAGTTATTTCAAAATAATGGAAAAGGGAGGGTGGCATCAGCTTCATGCCAGGTGTCAATACTTCACCTGTGTGCAGAGCTCTTCCATCTCAGAGCAGGCCTTTTCCTTCTCTCTCTTTAAAACCTCAACTTCCTTCCTGTTGAAGAAGCAAAGTTAACAGTTATCACTGACCACTCATTGCTCACGGTCACCTTGGCGGCTTGAATTTGTACACCTGCTTCTGGTACCCTACAGCCACTGCTCCGTCACTGTCCTACGCTATCGCTGCTGCTGGTCCAATCGGATCCCAGCTTCGGAACCAGAGGAACCCTGCCAGCACTGTAAGAACAAACCCTCCATGACGTTCCTCAATCACACACGTTAATCTCTCTCTGGCACATGCGACTGCTCTTCACACCCAGCAGCATAAACACCAACACAGGCTTACATTCACTGACATCTGAGGTCAAAGGGGTCCCAGCACCAAACTTAGGGAAAAATGGTTCCTAGAGGGAAAAACCTTGCAGATTTCAGAACTGCTGTAACGTAACAGCGATCGCTTATTGACCATCCACTTTGGATCCCAGGCTTTCATCATCAGGCACTTTTATCAAATCAACACCGCATTCTCGGCAGTTTAGAGCTGAGCTCATCTTGAACGTCATTAAAAAGAAAGCCAAACAAACCATCCTTGGATGAGGCTCTGATGGTGAAAGCAGAAATCCACTGACAGGCATCCCGAGCCTCCACCGCAACACACACCCACACACACACAGCTCCTGCCTCAGTGCTCAGGCCCCCGACCCCTGACTCTGACTCACTGAAATCGACAGACCAGGAATGAACCTCGGAGAAAAGCACAGCTGAAACCATTATCAGGACAAGAACAAACAGATTCTACTCGCCCAGAAAGGCTGCAAGAGTATCTCTCGCCCCTACGAGAATGCTCGATGCCTCCCCCGAGCCCTGAGCACAATGTGGAGTTATTTCTGCAGGGTGAGCAGTGCTTGCAGAGCAGCGTCAGAGGCACAGGGGCCTGTGCTGGAGCTGGTGGCGGTGGTGCTGACCTGGCACCTCCTACTTCTGCGAGTGAGGAGCTCAGGAAGGAAGGTGGCTGCTGACATCTGCAAGGAGGCCCGAGACCCCCTGTGCCTGGCAAGGCTGGTCAGAGGGCAGCACAGCTCTCCTGGAATGCGGGTTATCTGTGAACACGTCCCACTTTCTACAGCAATGCCTTCTAAGCTTACTCTACGAAGAGCAAGCCCTGTCAGGGACCGGGCGGTCGGGGCGGGACCATTGAGACGGCCCTTACCTCTGTGCAGCCTCTGTCCTTTCTGCAGCTTCAAGCTCTTGCTGGATCCTTGCCAGCTCATTTTTCAAAAACGTGTTTTCTTCAGAAAGCCTATCCAACTTGATTCTGCATGAGAAATTTAAGAAAGGAAGAAGAGTGGGACTTCCAGAAGCTGGTCACCCCCACGCGCTCCAGTCCTGCAGTGACCCTGCAGCCACACTTCCCCTTCCCTAGATGAGGGCACAGGACACCACTTCCTTCACTTTCCTGTATCCCGTGTTAACCTGCCCTGGTTTGCATCTCCCAAGAGATAAGCTATAGAAGACAAAGCTTTCTTAGCTTCTAAAACGGCCACACAATCAACAACTCCCTGGTGTATTCAGCACCTTGGTTCTCTGTGTTCACAGCTAGCCTGTTCCTGCATCTTATAACCTCCACTGAAATGTGAGTGTGCCCATGGCTGGCACCAGTGCAAGATGCTGGGTGAGTCCTCGCGAGGTCACTGCAAGGAGAGTGGCCACCCCCTCCACCCAGGGGACTCCAGCACAAAGCTGAGGAACACAAGGACTGGGGAGGCCGGATCCTAAGGGAAGAGCGCCGCATCCTACATCCTGAGGTCAGTACCAGGAGGAGCCTGGGACGATGCCCGTATCAGTGGACAGAGGGCGACCTGATGCAACATGGAGCCTTCAGGGGGAAAAGCAAGTACCGACAGTGGCTGCCGGGACCAAGTCTGCCCGGAGCCCCCCTGGCTTCCGATGCTCTTAGAGTCTCCCTGGGAAGGTAACCCCATCGATGTGTGACACACGAGCAACTGACCAGTAAAGATCATGGGGAGGCAGCCTGAAACCCACTCCTGCTGCCCAGAGAGTCTATCCTAAACGCACGTTGGTCTTGCGGACACTTATTCCCCTAAACAGGTCTCTACCTGGCATTAGCTTCTTTTCAATCTAAAAGTACTCAAAGCCACATGACCTCATATGTTTATGTATTATTCTTATAATGTCAAGCATAAGTATCTCCTTCATAAGCATAAGTACCACTTCATTTTTCCTCATGAGGAACTAGAGAGAAAAATAAAGACATAGAAGTCAACGGAATTTTAAAAGCAGCAAAGGGTTTCAAGCAGGGGAGTGACACAAATGAGGTCTGTGTTTTGAACTGTCATTCCGGCTCCAGGATGGAAAACAAATTGATTCAAGGCAGGTGTGTGTGTGTATGTGGTTGGCAGGGGATTCTGCCGCCAGCTTCCTGGACCTCAAATAAGACAGCAGTTGCTCCACCCCAGCTGCGCACACTCACCAAATAACCAGAGCAAAGCTGATCATCTAGTGTGTGATGTCCTCACAGAAGGTAACGGAAACCTCCAGGGGTCCCCAGTCAAAAAAACCCGGAAGCTGAAACCAAAGCCATGAGCATTAAGCAACACAAAAGTGGGGTTACCCTGAGGCCAGCACCTACACCAGTGTGGAGAAACCACACCGAGGATACATGCACTGGGCCAGTTCCCTGGAAGAGGTTAAAGTGGTCTCAGATTAAGAGGCTCCCAACTCTTGGCAAAAGCAAAACACATCCTTTCTGCAGGGAGCAGCCTCTACCACAGCTCCCAGGATTCCCAGAGATAAACATCACGTAAACATGAGCTCACAATTAAAGATCACAATATACGTGGAAAAGGACCACCTATGAGAGTCAGAAGAAGCCAGAACAACAGAATTAGATCCTGTAGGAACCTCAGATACTGGAATTATCAGACACAAACTAAGGATAAATATTATGAAATGTTTACTTAACTAAAAGATGGAAATTTAAAAAGGACAAGCAACAAGAAGCTATCAAAAATGATCAGACAGGACTAACTAAACAGAATTTTGGAAAATAAAAAGTCAATGTCAAAAGAAAAACTCACTGGCAGAACGTGCCGTAGACAGAAAAGAAGTCGGAAGCAATGAAAGAGGTTAAGAAATGGAGGAAGAAGGATGCTCAACATCACTAATCATTAGAGAAATGCAAATCAAAACTACAGTGAGGTATCACCTCACACCAGTCAGAATGGGCATCATCAGAAAATCTACAAACAACAAATACTGGAGAGGGTGTGGAGAAAAGGGAACCCTCTTGCACTGTTGGTGGGAATGTAAATTGATACAGCCACTATGGAGAACAATATGGAGGTTCCTTAAAAAACTAAAACTAGAACTACCATATGACCCAGCAATCCCACTACTGGGCATATACCCTGAGAAAACCATAATTCAAAAAGAGTCATGTACCACAATGTTCACTGCAGCTCTATTTACAATAGCCAGGACATGTAAGCAACCTAAGTGTCCATCGACAGATTAATGGATAAAGAAGATGTGGCACATATATACAATGGAATATTACTCAGCCATAAAAAGAAACGAAATTGAGTTATTTGTAGTGAGGTGGATGGACCTAGAGTCTGTCATACAGAGTGAAGTAAGTCAGAAAGAGAAAAACAAATGCCATATGCTAACACATATACATGGAATCTAAAAAAAAAAAATGGTTATGAAGAACCTAGGGGCAGGATGGGAAAAAAGACACAGACCTTCTAGAGAATGGACTTGAGGACACGGGGAGGGGGAAGGTTAAGCTGGGACAAAGTGAGAGAGTGGCATGGACATATATACACTACCAAATGTAAAATCGATAGCTAGTGGGAAGCAGCTGCATAGCACAGGGAGATCAGCTCCGTGCTTTGTGACCACCTAGAGGGGTGGGATAGGGAGGGTGGGAGGGAGGGAGACGCAAGAGGGAAGAGATGTGGGGATATATGTATATGTATAGCTGATTCACTTTGTTATAAAGCAGAAACTAACACACCATTGTAAAGCAATTATACTCCAATAAAGATGTTAAATAAATAAACAGGGCTTCCCTGGTGGCGCAGTGGATGAGAATCTGCCTGCCAATGCAGGGGACACGGGTTCGAGCCCTGGTCTGGGAAGATCCCACATACCGTAGAGCAACTGGGCCCGTGAGCCACAATTGCTGAGCCTGCGCATCTGGAGCCTGTGCTCCGCAAAAAGAGAGGCCACGATAATGAGAGGCCCGCGCACCGCGATGAAGAGTGGCCCCCACTTGCCGCAACTAGAGAAAGCCCTCGCACAGAAATGAAGACCAACACAGACATAAATAAATAAATAATTAAAAAAAAAAAAATAAATAAATAAATAAACAGATAGATAGATAGATAGAAAGAAAGAAATGGAGGAAAAGTAAAAAGACCTAACATCATACATCCAGTTGTAAAGGACAGTGAGGGGAGAAGCAATATTTTACGAATAATGGCTGAGAGTTTTTCATAGGACACAAATCTATACATTCAATAGACAATGTTTTCTAAGTAGGATAAGTAAAAAGAAAACCACACCTATGTCCTACGACCCAACAATTCCATTCTTATGTACACCAGCACCCAGAACAAAAAATGGGGCTCCCCAAAGCCTTCAAGGGTTGCCACTATCCTGACTTGGAAAAGTGACCCCTGTGGGGACTTGTGCTGGGGACACAGATGTGCCTAATTCATCAACAATTCTTCCAACTGCACAAATGTGTGTATTTTTCTTGTGCGTATAACACTTTAATAAAAAGTTAAAGTGAAAGAATACACACCTAAACATACCAAAGAAAAACCAAAGAAGATGGAGAAGTTAACAGCAGCCAGAGGATACAACTCAGATCACCATTCTCAGGTTCTAGGGTTCAGTCCCTAGAACCCGAGAATGAGCTGTTTCATGGCAAAGGGGAATCAACGCAACAGAGTTAAGGCTGCTAATTCGCTGACCTTACACGGGAAGAGTGTCCTGGACTGTCC
This sequence comes from Balaenoptera acutorostrata, assembly GCF_949987535.1. Taxonomy (NCBI): domain Eukaryota; kingdom Metazoa; phylum Chordata; class Mammalia; order Artiodactyla; family Balaenopteridae; genus Balaenoptera; species Balaenoptera acutorostrata. Next base: position 45,889,971 of record NC_080078.1, read on the forward strand.
AGGTGGCCAAGGTGGGCACAAGGCTCCTCAACTGTGGAAGAGGAGGCAGAATAGTGGTCGTCAGGATGGAGTTTGAGGAGGACCAACCAGTCACTGCTGGTGTTAAAGAAGGGAGGGGCCGGACCAAGGAATGTAAGGCCTACAGGTTCTCCTCCAGAGCCTCGGGCAAGGAAGGCAGCTGCCGACACCCAGAGTTCTGCCCAGTCGTACCCACTTCTGACTTCTCGGCTCCGACACTGTGAAATCCTAAATCGTGATGCTTTAAGCCTCTGACTTTGTGGTAATTCATCACAGCAGCAATAGGAAATGGATGCTCACACAAGGCGGCAACGGTTGGATGGAGCAGACTGCCCAGGTCAAAGGGCAGAGGGCAGCCCTTTGACTGCTCATCTAAGTTCGTGCTCCTAGAAAGACCATCCTTCAGAAACAGGGGAGAATTTGAGACATTTTCAGATAAACAAAAAACTGAGGGAATTTCCTCCAAAGAGAGTTTCACTAAAGGCCACACATCAGAGGAAAGAAGATGGTCCCATAAAGAGGGCATCTAACCAGGCATCCAAGCTGAGGGCCGTTCAGCAAAATGCCTGGTCTGGATTCTTCAAAAATGTCCATGTCCAAACGCCCAGAAACAATCTACCAAAACTGACTCAGGAAGGAACAGAAGAGCTGAACAGACCTGTAACTAGGGTTACAGGTGCTGGAGCATGGAGTCTCCCCCGAGCCCCACCTGGGCGGGGTGGGGCGGGGCGGCTGAAAGCTCCAAACACGTCTCGCTCCTGGCTGCACCCCCGGCTGTGCTGGCACATGGCAGTGCCCAGGAAACAGTGTCCAATGATGCAGACCCCACTTAGACGCAAACTGTGACTTTAGCTATGGGGCCAACAGGCCAGGGCAGGCAGCGGGGCAGGAGGAGCAGGGAGAGGACCAGGACAGCCTGCTGGGCCTCGAGGCGGGGGCTGGGATGGAGAATTTGGACAGCACAGGTCTGGGCTCACGTGTCTGTCCACCGGGAAGCACCCGAGATGGACAGCAGAGTGGGATTCTGGGCGCAGGGCTGCGTCTGTGCCGAAGGCCCCTGTGTGTGCCTGGAGCCTACTGCGGACTCGCGTGTGCGCTGGGTCTGAAACCAGCCTGTCAGCAGCAGCCAAGATAGTAGACGTGTGTCCACACATTCACCTCGGGCTCTGTGCCGCTTGTGTGGCCCGGCACCAGCTCTGCTTCATGGTGGAGGGAATTCAGAAGTCAGGCCACCACAACCAAGGTTCCACGTCATCTGGGACACCCATCTCTGAGGCAGGGGCACAGAGCAAGGTCTAGATGGTGGTAAACGGTCCAGGTACCTCCGGGAGGAGTGAGGGGGTCTGGGGACAGAGCCCGGGGCTTCTGGCTATGCTAATGTTTTCTTTCTCAAGCTGGGAGGTGCACTGACATTTATTCCTTTTGGTTTATCACAAATCCCACGTAACCCTTTTTTTTTTTTTTTTTTTCCACGTAACCCTTTTTTTCAGTGAAGCAGGCTGCCCCTGGTCGCCCAGCGAGCGGGAGCTGGAGCCTCAGCCGGACACACCCGCGCCTGTGGCGAGCCAGCGTCACCTGCCTGGACAAGTGACACGACACCTCACGGAGCCTCTGTCTCCACGGGACCTTGCAGGTGTGCTGTGCGGGGGTTAATGGGGCCAAAGACACTGCACGCAGAGCAGTAACCAAGTGCCTGCATCACCTCTGCAGCACCTGGAAAAGCCCTTCTAGAATCTTGGACTCCTGAGATGGAGCGTGTGCCAGCCTGAGCCCCCGGGGGGGCCGGGGAGGAGGGCCAAGCTGCACACCTGGGCGCTCCCCTCACCCGCCCACACACCACCGTCTCCGGCCACCTCCCCACCCTGAGGCTCCCCTGAGGGATCTCGAGGCCCCCAGCCTCCCGGTGGAGCCCAGAGGACAGGTGTGTGGGCCCTTCTCCTGTAACACAAAAGACCATGTTCCAGTTTTCCAAACTATCCCTGTCTCTCCTTTGCTCACACATCTCAGCTTTTTCAAGAACCCCACTGACCCAGACTAACGGCCTTTCCTGTTATTTTGGGGCTTTTAGGCCTTTTATCCACCTCCCCAAGGACCATGAGATGACAGACGATGGAGACCGTGTTGCCCTTGCTACCAGGAGAGTCAGAGGCAGGAGGTAAAGTGAGTTAAAATTCTACAAAGCAAAGGGCTTCAGGGCCTAAGCTCTAGTTAATACGTATTTTTGAAGTCAGAATCTTTGGGACTTCCCTGGTGGCCCAGTGATTAAGACTCCGTGCTTCCACTGGAGGGGCATGGGTTCGATTCCTGGTCGGGGAACTAAGATCCTGCATGCCGCGTGCACAAAAACTGAAAAGTCAGAATCTTTGTAAAATAACCTGTTCTTTCAGGGCTCACGTGTCTGCACCAACGAGAACCACTCAGGTAACAGCCATTGTGATTCTGAGCAGTTTGCCCAAATCCAATTTCAAATTCGGGTTCTGAGCAAGAAACCCTGGACACAAAATCCCAAAAGGATGCAGTGCCGGACCTGACCCGCTGCAGCGCCTCCTCCAGCTGGTCCCTCTCCTGGGCCAGCTGCCGCGCGTGGCCCCGCTCCAGCTCCACCGCCCGCTGCAGCCGGTCCCGCAGGCCTCGGACAACCTCCTGCGACTCCTGGTGCAGCGTCGCCAGCTCGGCCTTCTGACCCTGCAGCACGCCAACCTCGAGCTTGAAGGCCCGCTCCAGCTCCTTTCTCTCCTCCGCAAAGGCCCTTTTCATCACCTCCATTTCCCTTTCATAGTAATTCACCTGGGAAAAGAAGCGTGAGCGATGTCAGCCAGGGGCCCCTAAACACGATCTGCCTGACGATACAAGGCTGCCCGGCACAGCATCCAAAGAGCGGGGGGCCCGGCCTCAACAAGGTGCTGGGGCCTGTGAAAGGCTCCCCAGGGCCCGTGTGGCCGCCTGCTTCTGTCACGTCCCGTAACCTTCACTGCGGCCTTGGGGGGCAGGCCTGGCAGGCACAGAAAGGCTGCTGGGGGCCGAGCTGGGCTGGGTGCCTGGCAGCAGCAGCAGCAGGAAGGCAGAGGGGGGACAGTGCCTACCGCGAGGCCGCAGTGGCTCTGAACCCCCAGGAGACCTGGCGGGCAAGGCCACAGCAGGAGCCCAGGGGCAGGACCGCAAGGAAGAGGTGGCCCTGCCTCGCTGGCACAGTGACACCTGACGACACATGGGTACCGTCCCTCAACAAAACCCACCACAGTTGGGTCACGGAGCAGGAGGCATGTTCAGCCAAGAAGACAGGCCTGGCCAGGGTGGCCCGGGAGCCCCCCACGCAGGGCAGTCCCAGGGTGCTTCAGCTGGAACAGAGTCGGGAGCTATGACTCCCCAGCACAGAGCAAGCAGGGAGGTCTGGCCTCAGCGCAGCCCTCGTGACGCTGGGATACCACAACCCTGCTCCCTCCCATTAGTAGTTATGCCTTCTGTCCTGCCTGCTTCCGAAGTGGGTGTGAGAACATCAATGGCATGCACGTTTCCCTGCAAACCTCCGTCCCCCTGAGCGCGCTCACTGTGGGGCAGACGTGTGCGCAGAAGCGTCCCAGCAGCAGGAAGCTCCCTGACCCCTCCGGCCTCCCTCAGCCCCCCTGACCTTGGTCTCCAGCTGGATCTCGAGGTCTTCGTAACGTTCCTTCACCTGCTCCAACATTATCTCCGTCTCTATACTCACTGGGACGGAATTACCCACAAACGTGACAATGCCTGCAACAAGAGGACACTTCCGTTTATGTCCTGCCCAGGATGCTGCGGGGTCTGATCCAACCTCCAAGCCGACATCTGGACGAAGCACAGCCTTCCGCGGGCACTTTCCGCAAGAGGAATGCAATGCTGGCAGTAAGAGGACATGGGCCATGGACAGTCCGTTGCGCCGAGTTCTCAAAGCTGGCATCTTTACAAACCAGCATTTCGAGTCTTTGCCAGACGCAGATCAACTCAAAGGTATGAACGGCAAGGAAGCTCCCTGCCAGATTTGTCAGGCCCTTGAATTCCCTGAAAGATGCCACATGGGGTACATGTCCTGCCCCCGTGACCGTGGAAGGCACACAGAGGGATGGGAACAACGGGAAAACGTGACCACAGCACAAATAGTGCTTTAGGATGAGCCATGACGAAGCTCTGTCTTCGTTCTTTATTTCGGCTTCCTCCTTTTCTCAGAGGCCCTCCCTACTTTCTATCACATCACACAAATCATGGCGGGGGGCGGGGTCTCAACAAAAAAGTCAGGCAAACTAAGCACTTGTGGAAGCTCTGACAGATCGTAGGAAGAGGGTGTGAGCTACACCTGGTCCAGAAGATTCTCCCCACCGGCAACATCACCCGTCCTTACAGCTCATCCCCAAAGGGCGCCTATGAACCCACAAGCGCGGCCAGCCCTCCTGGGCCCAGGGGTCCCCCACGTTGTGCGTGTTGGGGGGCACACCCAGGGCTTGACTCGGAACGTGGGTGTGACCGCCGCTGCTGGTCCACAGGCCGGAAAGTGAAGGGAGCAGACGCACCCTGACCTCTCGCCCAAATTGTTTTCCACGAAAAAAAGTGACAGGCTGAACGACATCCTGAGAGAACTCAGAGTAAGTATCTCAGGAAAGAGGGCATCCCGTTGCCCTGACAACTGGAAGCCGCCACCTGGGTCTGGCCAAGTGACACCCGTCAGGAGTGGCCCCAGCTGGATGCACTGCCGGCCCAGACTCCACGATCCACAGGTCCCCGCCACCACAACTCTGCTGTCCTGACTGTCCCTCCTCCTTTGAAGGGTCCAACAGGACCTCTACGGTCAGACGAGGGGGGAAAGTGTAAGAGAAAATGCTCCAGCTGGGAGAGCACTCTGGTTGTATCAGTGCCAACACGAAGCTTGGGGCTGCCTTCGGTGCCACACCTCAGAGACTTCTGGACACGGCACCCTGGGCACAGAACCCGTCTCTCCGCTCCCTGCGTTACAGATCGTGGCTCTCGACAAGGGTCACATGCTCTGTGCAGCTCAGTCCCCTCCAGGGACAGAGGAGGTGACAATAACCCCCTTCCCCGTGGCCACACTGGCACCAGACCCTCATCTGGGGATCAGGTGATACCAGCGCACCAGCCACATGCCAACACCTTCTGGCAGAGGGCAGCAGGGCTGTGGGTCTCGGCAGCCATCAGCTCCACTAATGCAGCTGCAGGTGAGGGGCTCCCTTTGGGCCCAGGTGCACAGAAGACCCCACTGGGTTTCCCTTGGAGACTCCCATGTTGACTTTCCTGTTTTAAGTAACAGCTTTAGGACAATACGGGAGCCCGATGCTCTCAGGGTTACAGATGAGAGCGACATGTCCTCTGGGGCTGCGTCTGCGTGACGTGTGGCCACAGAGGCGGTCGGGCTGCTGGGCTGGGGCTGTCACGGTGGTTCCCACGGCAGCAAGGGGCGTGGAGCCTGGAGCACGCAAACCCGAAGGGCCCGCCCCGCCCAGCTGCCAGGGAGGGCGCAAGCAGCCAAAGCCCGTCCTCCTCAAGGACAGCTGTGGCCTCAGAACCTCCAGCCCAGTCTCTAGAAGGAGCCAAGAACATTAACCTCTTGGTGCTTGCAGCCCGTGGAGACCTCCCGGCCGAGGAGGCAGGAGCCTGGTTTTTCCGAGTGACGCCTTTGGCGTCGGCTCTGCATGCGGCAGGTGGAAGGGCCCTTCCCAGGTGCCACGGCCCCGCCCCGTCTCAGACCCCTTCCACAGCGGCCCGCCGGCCTCGGTCCACATGGTTGAGCACCCGCCTTGTAAGAGCCGTCACAGACCCGAGACCAGCCTGTCCCCTGTCCCCCCAGCCTCCTCTCTCCTCCCCTCCCCCAGATGACCGTCTGTGTGGAGCATCTCCTTTGATCACCAACTCCCCCCACCCCTTCCCGGGACCCAGGAGGCTCCCTGGGACATGCCTGCCCTGAGGTCATGGCAAGGTCATCGTAACCTTCACCACTTACTTCTACCCAAACGGTAGAACCCTCATCCTCCTCCATCTCCCTTGGGGCTCTGGGGGTCGCACAGACCCCTGGCCTCAGGTAGGCCCCTTCTCCCACACAAGAGGTTGGAAGGGCTTGTGACCACCTGTGCAGCTGGCCAGCCCCACGCCCCACCCCCAGCCCCGGGAAGGAGCACACGACCCACCACCTCGAAACACCGGGCTCCTACCTGCCGGGCCATGTCCCGGGGGCAGCTGGCCGTGCCGACTCGGGGGCAGCTGTGCCCGCAGGCCTTCCAGCGCGGCCTGCAGCTCGTCGTTGCAGTCCTGCAGGTCCTGTGGGCAGAGCCAGACCCTTCCTCCAGCCGCTGTGGCCACTGGGCCCAGGAGCGGGGCATGGAGCCGGCGCCCGGGGAGCCGCTCAGCCCCCAGCTCAGCAGGGCGGCGGGGGCACCGAAACCGCACCCAGGCACCTAACTGCTCCACGAGCGACACAGGAGCAGGGGTCATCTCCCGACATCTTATGCCGGGCACCACCTTCCATCACGGGATACAAGGAAGGGACTCAGGGAAAAAAAGTGCAGTGAGAGTGAGAAATGGAGAAAATACAGAGAAACCACAGGTGGTTGGGTGAGCACGCACATAAGGGGAAGAGGGCACTTGGGGGTGTGAAGGTTTAAGAGGAAGGGTCTCTGGGAATTCCCTGGCGGTCCAGCGGTTAGGACTCGGCGCTCTCACTGCCGGGGCCCGGTTCGACCCCTGGTCGGGGAACTAAGATCCCGCAAGCTACACAGCGCAGAGGAAAAAAAAAAAGAGGAAAGGTCTCATTTGTGACAAGCGTCATTTGTCCACCCACGAATGAAATACACCTGAACAAGCACATTTGGTCACCTGACTTTCAGAAGGCCAGAAAGGTCAGCGTTCACATCCCACCTTCCCAGGTGGCCCCAGAGCCGGCACCACGGCCACATGGCTCTGGGTCCACGTCCTCCTCCCCCCAACCCCGGGTGGGCTGTGGCCGCCACACCTGGAGGACGGCATGCGTGATGCAGCTTCCACCCGGCTTCTCCTCCCGGGAAACTGGCTCTGGGGGAAGCCAGACCAGCCAAGGCCACGGCACGCCCTCAAGGCCCCACCTCCCTCCCTGATTTTTTTTTTTTTTTTTTTTTTTGTGGCCACGCCCCATGGCATGCAGGGTCTTAGTTCCCCAACCAGGGATTGAACCTCTGCCCCCTGCATTGGGAGCGCAGAGTCCTAACCACTGGACTGCCAGGGAAGCTCGCTCCTCTCTGATTTTTTTTTTTTTTAAAGGAATTCCTTTATTTTTATTATTTATTTATTTATTTATTTTTGGCTGTGTTGGGTCTTCGTTTCTGTGCAAGGGCTTTCTCTAGTTGCGGCAAGCGGGGGCCACTCTTCATCGCGGTGCGCGGGCCTCTCACTATCACGGCCTCTCTTGTTGCGGAGCACAAGCTCCAGATGCGCAGGCTCAGTAGTTGTGGCTCACGGGCCCAGTTGCTCCTTGGCATGTGGGATCTTCCCAGACCAGGGCTCGAACCTGTGTCCCCTGCATTAGCAGGCAGATTCTCAACCACTGCGCCACCAGGGAAGCCCCTCTCTGATTTTTTAATCTATTTGAGTTTCTTCTCCAGGCAGCTCTTGTCAAATAAACCTCATCTTCCTGAACTCCCCGGTGGCCAGTGCCTGGCTTGTCTCTGCATCCGCCCTTGGAGAAGGAACCTTTCATCAGCAGTTCTAGGCCGTCTGGGAGAAGGGACAGGCCCTGCAGATCTCAGAAGAAGCACAGATTTACTAGTATCACTGTACCTCCTTCAGAAACTCCTGGGCAAACACACAGTTTCCCCACAGAGGGAGCAGCTCCTTCCTGGGGGAAAGGGCAGGGCCGGGATGTGACAGCCATGGGGTAGACCTGCGGGGCGGCAGGTGTGGGCACCCCCGGCCCCTCTACCCTACGATGTCGCCACGCCAGCTACTGAGCATGTCAGGTGTGGTCAGTCTGGATTGAGGTGTGTGTAGCATAAACTCTACACCGATCTTAAACACTAGATTCCCAAAAAGGGATGTAAAATATCTCATTTAAAATGTGTTTATATTGATTATATCTTGAAACAATGACATTGTAGATGTAATAGAGGAAATAAAATGTAATTAAAATAATTACTGTCACCTATTTCTTTTTACCTTTTTTAATGTGACTACTGGAAAACTTGAAATTACACGTGTGACTGGTATTTTTACTGACAGTGCTAATCTGGCAGGAAACACTGACAGAATCATTTCTACCCAATGTCCTCCCCCCTCGGTGGTTCTTTCTGCCCCTCAGATGGGTATTTTAAGAGCATATGCACATCCCACAAATTCAGCAGTGCCAGAAAACAGGTCCTTAGGTGCCATGCTGGGCACAGACTTCTCTGCTCTCAGGCACCACTGTCAGTTCTAACCGATGAGGGTGACATGTGCCGTCCTGGGTCCCAGCCGGTCTACACAGCGGGTGTCCCAGGGCTGGGAGCCAGGGTGCCTGTTTTCATGTGGGCTGCATGTGAATTTGGGGATGCCTGTGGATGCCCAGGGTGGTCACAGGGTCATAGGGTGTTACTGTGCTAGCCAGGAAAGGCAGCAAGTCCGCTGCACACACTGTAGCGCTAAGGCTCTGAGGGCTCTGGACCTGTTGAGGCTTCTCTTCTCGTTAGCGGGAGAAGCGAGCTCAGCAAGGAAGCAGGGGAGGGGGGGATTTCAACAGCAGCTTGGAAAGCATCGGAGAGGAATGCAGAGGCGGCAGACCAACTGGGGAGCCGGGCCGTGCTGAGTCAGCACACACAGAGGGGCTGACCACCCAGGCACAGGCAGTGGGGGGGACGTCTGTCAGGGCTGGTGCGTGTCTCAGTCCATCCGGGCTATTGTAACAAAATTCCACAGATGGAGAGTTTATAAACAACAGAAATTTACTTCTCACAATTCTGGAGACTAGAAGTCCATGACTGAGGTGCCTGCAGATTCAGTGTCTGGTGGGAGCTTCCCGGTTCATAGACGGCCGTCTTTTCCCATGTCCTCACTTGGTGGAAGGGATGGGGGAGCTCTCTGGGGTCCCTTTGTAAGGGCACTAATCCCCTTCATGGAGCTCCACCCTCATGACCTAATTGCCTCCCAAAGGCCCCACCTTTGAACACCACCACACTGAGGGAACAGGCTTCAACATATGGATTTATGGGGGCATACACATTCAGGATGTAACAGGGTAGAAATGGGTAAAGAGAAAATCTGTATCTGGCACTTCTGACCAAGGACAAGCTACTCCATTATGGTGTCCACCCGAGGCAGCAGTGAAAATATGAAACCACAGAGAACCCCTAAGGAGGAAGCGATTAACATTTTACACTTCCCCCCACTTTTTTTTTTTTTGGCTGCGCCTCACAACATGTGGATCGTAGTTCCCCAACCAGGGATGGAACCCATACCCCCTGCATTGGAAGTGTGGAGTCTTAATCACCAGACCACCAGGGAAGTCCTTACACTCCCCTTTACCAAAGTCAGCCTTGCCCAGAAAACTGAGGCTGACAGTTGAAAGAAAGAAAGAAAGAAAGAAAAAAAAAAATCTAAGACAATAGTTGAATAGGAAGGAAACTTGGCAACAAGGGAAAACATGGTTCCTGTGCTAGCAAATATCCTGCTTACAAGCACGGGGAAATGTCAAACAGTGACTTTGGAAAGATGGGTGACACACAGCAGGGAGGTTCAAGGTCGTCTCTACTCTGGAGACCGACGATAAGAAACACCCTAGGCCTGAGGCAGCGCCCCCAGGAGGCTGAGCACACCCAGCACGCAGATCTTGGTCTCTAAAGCCATTCTCTCCAGTTAGGAGCCAGGACTCATTGGAGAAATAGCTGATTCCAGCGCAAGGGCAGGGGAAGCAGAAGATGAGTCTGGAGCATCTCACTGTGCTAGAAAGTATGGAAGAACTTAACAAAACATGACAGTGACAAGTCACAAGGTCATGGCTGCCGGCCGGAAGACACTCCCACTGGCCAAATCTCACACGACTTGAGCACCAAAGTAATTCCACATAGTAACGAATTATCAATACAAACCACTGACGAGAAGGGCGATTCCTGAGCCCATACCAACCAGATACACAGATAGATAGACAGGACTTCTCTGCCTGATGGCAGATGCCAAGTGCCAACTGACGGATGTGGAGTGGATGATGGAAAACCATCCTTTTGCAACAACCATTGTGGCAAAGACGGGAGTTGGCAGGAATCACTAACTGATACTGAATCCAGTGAAACTTCTGATGAAGAGCAGGACATTTGCATGGTCTTAAAGTGTCACCCCACACTGTGACCAGGTGATCAAAATTAACATCACCTACACTGTGCAGCTGAGAAGGCATAACCTCAATTTAATCCAAAGGAAGTATCATGAAAACACAACATGAGAACATTTCTATTGAAAAGGAAGGAGAGACTGTATTCTTCAAAAATATCCACGTGAGGGACAAAGAAAGGCTGTGGGAATGTGCTACAGACAATGTGTCTCCCTAAATTCATATGTTAAATCCTGATCCCCAGTGTGATGGTATTTGGAGGTGAGGCTTTTGGGAGGAGATCAGGTCAGGAGGATAGAGCCCCAGGACGGGGTTTGTGCTCTAATAAAACAGCCCCCAGAGAACTCCCTCGCCCCTTCACAGAAGGACACAGTGAGAAGACAGCCGGCCACCTGCAACCCAGAACAGAGCCCTTACCAGACACCGAAGCTGCCAGCACCTTGGTCTCAGACCTACCAGCCTCCAGAACAAAGGAACGAAACCTCCATGGCTTACAAGCTCCCCAGTCTATGGTATCTTTGTTACAGCCACCTGAATGGACTAAGAATGTTCCAGATTAGAGGACGTCAGACAGACATGACAGCTAAAGGCAACACCTGGCCCTAGACTGGATCCTGCACTGGAGGAAGATGCTCTAAAGAACATTGTTAGGGGAATTCCCTGGTGGTCCAGTGGTTAGGTCTCCGAGCTTCCACTGCCGGGGACCCAGGTTTGATCCCTGGCCGGGGAACTAAGATCCCGCAAGCCAAGAGGCACAGCGAGGAAAAAAAAACAAAAAACATTGTTAGGTTGACTAATAAAACTGAAACACAACAAGCAGGTTAAAGGACTGTGTTGGTGGAAATTGTGAAGTTACTAAGTATCCACAGCTACCTAGGAGGTGTTCGGAAGAGGGCTCTCTAGGAAGAAAAGCCCAGCTTTGTAGCTTCTGCACGTTTCTTGGTGTAAATAACTCCCCCATCAAAGATTTATTAACAAGAAGCCAGCAAAGTTCCTGAACAGGTAACATCAACGCTGGGCACCTGGACAGCACCGCGAGGTTGAAGGGTCAGCCTGCTCTCAGGAAGTGCGTGGACCGGTTCGGGGTGGAGGGTCATGATCGCCCGACTCTCCTCCGATGTACGCGTTCGCGTCCACGTGCACACGGTGAGACGTACACAGCAGGTGGACTGCGGCAGAGGTATCCAGCTGTTCCCCAGACTAGTTTCACTCTTGTAACTTCACGTATTAGAAATTACTTTCAAATAAAACGCTTTTTTAATGCTCTAAATGTTAGTTTGAAACAGCCAAAAATATCCCAAATAATAGAGAGGGCAAATCTCTAAATAAGTAGCTTAGCACTAAAATGTAAAATATTTCTGCTGATATTTGAAAAAGTAAAAGTTTGAGAACCAAAAGTGAAGTCCGCAGCAGCAGTTAAGTGACAGAGTCATGTGAAAAAATGAAGCCGGTTACATTGGTTTGAAAAAATTCAGGTGCACTAAAGCAATGTATTAATTGATGGTTAGTTACAGGTGCTCAAAGTGAGAGGGAAAACACAGCAGGAAAGAGAGTTCCTTTCAGAAAGTCAAGCGGCACATTCCAGCTGCACCACATCCCCTAACCACAAACCACACACACCACTCGGGCACCCAAGGAGGGTAAGAGCTGACCACACGCAGGCGCACCCGGGATTCAGGGTGTGGAGGGCAGGAGGTAAGGGTCACGTCACACTGCAGACCAGCACAGGCTCACCTTTATCCTCTGGTGTGGCCAAAGCATCGTGTGCAGAAAGACAGTTCTTAACATTAATTGGGAGGGAAATCATTAAGAGGCAAATGGATACTAGACCCCTAACTCCAAACAATAATGTTCTATCTGCTGGGTTCCTCGGTAATCTCGAGAGAGTAATGGGTTACGATCTGTTTCCCCAGCACTGACGTTGTGTCACCACCTACGCCCTCTTCTGCACAGCGGCAGCGCCAGCTGAGCGGGCTCACATTGGTAGATTTGGCCCAGGAAACGCAAACACTCAACCACAGGAGACAAGATGAAGCCCTGCATGATGCCCGGACACACAGAGGGGGCCTTAGAACAGGGGCCGTCTCGCCACCTGGGCAGCCCGTGTGGGGCTGGGCACACGTGCTGAGCAGGCAAGTCCCACCCGTCTCCTTTCAGAACACGAGGCTCGGAGGACCCTGCGGGCAGAAGGCAGGCCGAGATCAGAAGCTCTGCCTGCTCTGCTCGTATGGGGATACTCCTGTGGACCCGGGCTGGACCACCCTCCACGTGGAGGCCAGGGGGTGGGAGGGACCACCCGGGTCTGAGCGGACAGACCCTGACGACCCCGGGGGTAGGGGGGCACATACCCGGCACTTGAGCTGGTAGTCCTTCAGGACCTCTGAGAACCGCTCCTCCTGGGCCAGGAGCTCCGTGCTCTGCGGCTCCAGCTGGAAGCCAGATGCAGGCAGGAGAATGAGGGCCGGGACCTCAGGCCAGGCAGAGGGTGTGTTGTCACCCCCAGACGCTGTCCCCACCAGGCTCATTAGCATCTGCAGGTACAGCCGCCCATCCCTCCTCTTCTTCCCCTCCCCTTGTCTAAAAGGTCTCAGGGCAGAAGGATGTTTGGAATTTACGGAAGGCGGCCATGCTCCCACCTGGAGCCTGGGCTGCCTTCCTGCCTTGGCCACCTGGGAGGCCCCCTGCCTGGACCCTGCACCTCCCCTCCCCTCCTCCTCTGAAGGTGATGGTAAGGGCCAGCTGGGGGGGCCTCTAACCTCTCCTCCGTGCCCCCCACCACCAAGACCCTGTCACTGGGGTCTGTGCAGAGGGTGCTGACTGCTCCAGGCTTTGTCACTAAAAGGCCAACGTGCAGGGCATCACCCGGGCGTCACCAGCACCCCTGCACTGCATGAAGGGGAGGAAGACACAGGGAAAGTAGCCGTGATAATTTTCTCTCCATTATAGAATTTTAGTAGAAAAAACCCTAAATTCCATCGCCTGTGTATTCTTCGTCAAGACCCTGACGCCCTTTTCCCAGTGCCCACGGGCGCCTCTCTGGAGACTCAGAATCAGCAAGAGGACCCACCTTGTCCTTCAACACAAACTCCAGATCATTCTGCAGCTTCAGGACCAGCTTCTCCGACTCTGCAAGCTTCTCCACGACTTCAATCATCTCCTTCTGCAGTCGACTGTTTTCCTACAAGACACAGGCCAGCGGTTGGCCGGCTTTGGGGGCGGAGGAGGGAGCTGTGTGGAAGGGCTGCCCCCTCCGAGCGAGAGGCAGGGCTCATGAGCAGGGAAGGTGGACCCCACGGAGCCCTTGCGGATACCCCCCCTTTCCCACCGCCTCGACTTCTCCCACCCACCCAAGCTCTCGGGCAACCCTTCCCGAGCCGTCTTCTAAAAAACAAATTGAAAGCTGTACCACGACGGCCCAGGTGTCCACCAGGAGGAAGGCAGTGTCCTCAGACACGGGAACCAACAAGAAGGCATGCCCAGCCTCTCCTCCAGGGGGACGGAGGCGAGGGAGGCAGGGCAGGTGTGGACAGAACCCGCAGCCCCAAGTTAGGGAAGGAGGAGGAAGAGGGGCCGGGGACACCTCACTGGAAGCAAAGGCAGGGTGGGTGCCGGTCGTGGGACGCTCTCCACAGCCCAGAAGACTGCGTCTGCCCCAGGGCTGGGGGCGCAGGCTGATGCTTTTGTCTTTTGCTGACCTCACTGGTGCTCTGGTCCCAGGGGTGCAGCAGAGGTGGCTGTAGCCGCTGACCCAGAGGCCCTCGGGTCCCCCGTCCTGCTGCCCACACGGCTGGAGATGAGGGACCATGTGTCTCCCAGAAAAGCCAGGACCCATTCTGCTTTGGCTGAGACATGGGCTCTTTCCATGGCTGCAGGAAATGTTCTTTAGTGTGAAACCCCCAGCACCACGGGGAGGGTTTAATCCTGGACCAGGAAGGTGTGGGTGTGGAGGATGGACCCTTAGGCAACCTCGCCTCCGTCTTTCCGGGCGGGAGGCCCTGGGGAGGCGCCCCTCCGCCCCCCGAACACCCCTACCTTCAGGGCCAGGGTCAGCTTCTGGCGGAGGCTGGCCTCCTCGGCCCGAAGGCGCTGCAGGTCCTCCTCCAGCGCAGCCCTCTGCCGCCGGGCCTGCTCCCAGAACAGCTCGCGCTCCACCTCCACCTCGGACCGCAGGAGACTCAGCCGCCCCCTGTACCCCTGCTCCAGGCGTCTGCAAGGCACGTGGCACATGGCTCGTCGGGCTCCTGAGGGGCGCCACCTGGGCCCCTCCCTCCCCGGGGTCTCTCGCCGGAGCACTCGGCCACCGCGTCTGGGACTCTTTTGTCCCCCCTGGCAGATGAGACAGCTGCAGATGCAGTGCGGCGGGGCCTCCTTAAATCCCTCCTCGGGGCTGGTGGAGGTGACCCCACACAGACAAGGTGAGCCAGCGGGTCCCTTGGCCTCTGGGGTGAGCTAGCGGGTGACCTCTGGGTAGGTCTCTGACGCTCCTCGGCCATTCAACCTCCTCCACATCATCAAAAAATGACTGAATAAATAAAGGCAGCACCAAAGCCTTCGGTGACCAAACGCGCACAGAAGCCAGCCTCTGTCACGAGGACACAGGCATCAGAAAACCAGTACGTGGCGAATCCCAAAGCAGCCAGAGAAAGGTGCGGAGGCCCTTCCCCTCAGACTCTGCAGTGATCTTCTGCAATAACCATTTCTTTGTGTTTTTTTTTTTTGGCTGCACCTTGCAGCATGCAGGACTTTAGCTCCCCAACCAGGGATCGAACCTGTGCCCCCTGCAGTGGAAGCACGGAGTCTTAACCACTGGACCGCCAGGGAAGTCCTCGCAATAACCATTTCTATCAGCAGGGAAAACAGTGCTAGATCTTAGCTTTATCACTAAAACAGTTGCTTAACAGGATTCTCAGACCCAGTCTATCTAGATTGAAGATGAATGAAACTCTTCGGCAGAGCTTGGCCACGTCAACAATCGAGCATGAGAAACACTGGGCTCGGCCTCCCTCAGTCTCACCCCAGAGCTTCGAGGCGAAGGAGGGCAGCCATCACTTAGGGAAAAGGTTTGACGAGTGTGATTAATCTAACAGCCCACAAATCCTCGGGCTAATTTTACAAATACAAATTTGATCATATCACTCCACTCTTTAAAGGGGAAAGGTGCAGTAAAATACGGCAGAACAGACCCACATCATGGGTGCTCTGTGGCCATCAGAAAGTATATGCAACACAACACCATTCTGTAAGTAATCACGTGCACGGAAAAGCGAGGGACTCACAAAAAATGTTAGGAGTGATAACCTCTGTGGATGCGAGACTTTTGCTTTTATTTTTCCTTTTACTCGTATTTTCTTTCTTTTTTTATTATTTATTTATTTATTTATGGCTGCATTGGGTCTTAGTCGTGGTGTGCGGGCTCTTTGTTGCAGCACGAGGGCTTAGTTGCCCTGCGGCACATGGGATCTTAGCTCCCCAACTGGGGATCGAACCTGCATCCCCTGCATTGGAAGGCAGATTCTTAACCCCTGGACCACTGGGGAAGCCCCTACTTGTATTTTTAAAGTTTTCTACAATGAACATGTATCATTTATTACTTTTGTAATAAAAACAACCTAACACAACCACAAAAACTATTTCTAAAAACGTACCAATGATGCCCCATTGCTCACTGGGCAAAATCCAAACACTCGCGTGGCCCTTGAGGCTTCGTGTGTTCCCCGACCAGATTCTTGGACTGAGATACGGCCTTCGAGTCTCTGGTTCTCCGACCCAGAGAGAACTTCCCTGAGTCCCTTCTGGGCCGTTGGGAGAGTCAGGCCGACCGGGCTGAGACCAACGCAAACCAGTTCTCAGCTCCCTGACCGATCGTCTAAAATCGTCCACACTTAAGCTTGTGGGCGCTGGGGAGGGGGGCAGCACAGGCCACAGAGGAAGGACGTGTGCGGGTCAGGCTGCTCCAGAGCAGGGAGCCCCAAGGACCCCGCGTCCCCAGGCCTCGCCTCAGGACACAGCCCCACGTCCGCCCACGTCAGGGATGCGGCAGAGCACAGCCGCGGTAAAGAGCCACCGGGAGGCGGGTGGCGCCTCAAGAGAGGGGGAAAGCCTTTCCAAAAGGTCAGAAATTCTTTCCTCTGGTTTGTCCACCACCAGCCCGGCCAGCTCACCAGGAGTCCGCTCAGGCCACCCCATGGGCGATGCCCGGTGTGCGGTTTTGGGCTCCGGGCTCCCTCCTGCGGAGCCAACAGGCTGCAAAGGCATTCCCTGGTCCTCTCAAAACGTCCACCCGTCTCGCTGATCACAGGCACAGACAGAAGACTCAGCTTGAGTGGGACAGACCCCGACAGATGGAGCAGAGAGTGAGGTCAGCAGAGCACTTTTCCCCGCAGACGCTCGTCACAGGCACTCGGCCAGACGCCACGCTCCCAAGCGAAGGGCAAGACTGCTTCTTAAAATGCACCGTCTTCCCTCAAGGAAGGACGTCAGCAGAGTGCTGGGCTCAGGTGAGACAGCAGGGCCTCAGCTGGCGGCCGCCCACGTCCACTGCCCACCCTCGGGGCCGGGGACCCCGGCGGGACCTACCTGACCTTCTCCTCTGCGAGCTGCTCCAGGGCAGAGTGGAGGTCGTCCGTCTCCTTCACAAACTCCAGGTGCCTCTGCTCCGCCTTCTCCAGGTCCTGCCTCGCCTTGTCTCGCTCCCTGGTCATCTGCTCTACCTGCCCCCTGCGCGAAGGAGGCGGGGTCAAAGGGGACACCGCTCTGGGCCCAGCCAGCCCGTCTGCAGGAACAAACACGGCTGGCCTAACGGCGCTGAGCAGCGGCCAGCGCTGGGCTCTGACCCGCCTCCTCCCAGGGCCGTTTCTACAGTTACTGTGCCCAGTTTACAGAAGCACATACAGTGACAGGCCAACTGCCTGGCAAAGGGGTTTCTAGCAGGTTTCCGAACCAGGAGGTCTGAGCCTAGAACGTGCAGCGTGCCGCCCCTCCAGATGGCCTCAGGACAGGCAGGAATTTATCTACGCTCCCTCTTGCCTGCAGCTGGGCCTCAGGCCCCAGGGATCCCTAGCACCTAACCTGGGACTGGATGCATGAAGGGGAGAAGGCTGGCCACCCATTATCCTGCCTGGCCACAGCGCTGCCACCTGCAGCCTGGCATCAGAGTGACTGTGCAGGGAGTTGCCCAGAACAGAGGAGATTCCTGTATGTGGCCCTGTCCCTGTCTGGTCACCCTGGGTCCCGCCCAAGGCTCTGTGCAAACCACCTCTGGCACCAGCTATTCTGGTGCCTGTTTCTCCCACTGAAGAAGCATCTCTGTCCCAAAGCACAGTCTTTCTCTGGTCCCCTTTGCCGAACTGCCTGACAGGAGGCTCATCTGCTGGTACCTAATGAGATGCAAAGTCTTGAGGATCGAGATGGGGATTTCTGCCAGCCTTTTCTGTAGCTTCAGAAAATCCATAAAAACACGAAAAACAATCTTTGTGCCAACCTGCTCAGCAGATGGACGGCCTGAAAAGCCAGCTCAACCAGAGCCAAACCCAATTAAAATGGATTGTGTTCTTGGCCCAACTGCCGTGCTGTGCTTTGTGACTGTGTTGGAAGCATCCTTCTTTCTCCTCCTGCTGGATGCCTGAACCCGGGGGCAAGGAGGCCGGTCTAGCCAGCGGCACCCACACACCCTCCCCATCGGGGCTCTTACTGGCGGAAGCTCAGCTCCTGGCGGTAGCAGGCCAAAGCTGCCTGCTGAGTGGCGCTGCCCACCATCATGAGCTCGTTCTCAAGGGCCCAGGCCAGCTCCAAAAGGTTCACCTTCTCGTCCACACTGAAGTCGAGGCTCTGAAAATAGCAAGGCCCATCAGGCAGGCAGGATGAGTGGGTCTCCAGACACTTCCTGGCTCCCTCAGGACAGTCAGGCCCAGACTACGTTGTCCCTGCACCTTCCTTTTCTCTCTGCAAAGTCTCTGCCTCTTGGGTGGAGCCCTTCCCCTGCCCCATCCCCGCTGACGGTGCCCCCATCCCTGTCAACCCGTGTCCCCCCATCCCCACTACGGTCCCCCCATCCCTGTCAACCCGTGTCCCCCCATCCCCACTACGGTCCCCCCATCCCTGTCAACCCCAGTGTCCTCCCCATCCCCACTATGGTCCCCCCATCCCTGTCAACCCCAGTGTCCCCCCATCCCCACTATGGTCCCCCCATCCCTGTCAACCCCAGTGTCCCCCCATCCCCACTATGGTCCCCCCAACCCTGTCAACCCCAGTGTCCTCCCCATCCCCACTACGGTCCCCCCAACCCTGTCAACCCCAGTGTCTCCCCCATCCCCACTATGGTCCCCCCATCCCTGTCAACCCCAGTGTCCCCCCATCCCCACTACGGTCCCCCCATCCCTGTCAACCCCAGTGTCTCCCCATCCCCACTACAGTACCCCCATCCCTGTCAACACCAGTGTCCCCCCATCCCCACTACAGTCCCCCTAACCCTGTCAACCCCAGTGTCCCCCCATCCCCACTACGGTCCCCCCAACCCTGTCAACCCCAGTGTCTCCCCATCCCCACTACAGTCCCCCTAACCCTGTCAACCCCAGTGTCTCCCCATCCCCACTACGGTCCCCCCAACCCTGTCAACCCCAGTGTCTCCCCATCCCCACTACGGTCCCCCCAACCCTGTCAACCCCAGTGTCTCCCCATCC
Organism: Balaenoptera acutorostrata; assembly: GCF_949987535.1. Taxonomy (NCBI): domain Eukaryota; kingdom Metazoa; phylum Chordata; class Mammalia; order Artiodactyla; family Balaenopteridae; genus Balaenoptera; species Balaenoptera acutorostrata. Next base: position 45,908,964 of record NC_080078.1, read on the forward strand.
CCACTACGGTCCCCCTAACCCTGTCAACCCGTGTCCCCCCATCCCCACTATGGTACCCCTAACCCTGTCAACCCCAGTGTCCCCCCATCCCCACTACGGTCCCCCCATCCCTGTCAACCCCAGTGTCCCCCCATCCCCACTACGGTCCCCCCATCCCTGTCAACCCCAGTGTCCCCCCATCCCCACTACGGTCCCCCCATCCCTGTCAACCCTAGGGTCCCCCCGTCCCCATCAATGCTGGGGTCCTCCTTCTCCCTGTCAATACAGAGCTCTCCCCTCTACTGTCCCTGCCTCAAGGGTGGGCATGACCCAGGCTGGACAGAGTCCCCCTCCCTGGACAAAGTGACAGACACAGAAGGGGGCATGTCCCAAGCAGAGGACTTTGGGGATTGATAGGGAGGCCAGAGAAGGGCTTTTTCCCTGTGAAAGCAGGTGTTGCATAAACCACGTGGGCCCTGGGGAGCTGCACAAGGGGACTGGACCTGAGGCCAAGGCCCCCAAGAGGCCAGCAGAGTCCAGACAACACCCGGAGCTGGGACCCCCGAGCCTAACGTCCTTCTCCGACTGACCACGAAGGTCCCTAACGTCCTCCTCCTGCCCAAGCTAGTTTGACTTGGGTTTTTGCCATTTCAGACTCAAAGAATCCTGACTAATATGTCTCTGAACTATACAAACAGATACAGGAACAGATGGGGGTTCTGTTGGTGGACACACGATCTATCAGAGAGAGACGAGCCACAGCCCAGCATTCCAGAGAGTCACACTCATTCACCCTCGGGATTCGGAAAAGTACAGTTAAAAGAATGGAAAAATTTTGTTTTACGTTATTTTACCATAATAAGAGAAAGAGAGAGTAGGACAGGAACGCCCGTCCATCCTGCTGGCTGCCCAGTAAGAACAGTTTTGCCACGTCTGCTCTTTCAGCGATGGGTGCCCTTGGCTACAAGGCCCAGACACACGGGCGGGGCAGGCACGTGGCAGGGCCCACGCGGAGGCCCTTCCTTTAACTTATGAGGTGGAGACTTGAATCTCCGTCCTTCCCCACGGCCGCGAGTGCTTCTGGAGAGAAATGACACTCAGCTGAAGCGTGTGCAGCAACTGGGAAGCTGAAGTCCTGACACAAGCGCACACTTCTCAGCAACGAAATCACGGGTGGGGGCAGAGGACAGAAAGTGGTCCCAGCAGCAGTTTTCCAATTAGAAAACCACGTGGCACAATGTGGGCGCCTCCTGGCATTCATGCCCACGTACTCCTGCTGTGCTGACCGGGATGGACCTACGTAACCCCCAGGATGGTGCCAGGGTGGCAGTGTGTGGCTTCCCAGGCCAGGGCGTGGGAGGCCGAGGCCCCTCTCCGCTCTCCTGGATGGGGCTCTGGGGAAGCCAGAGCCACGCTGGGAGGAAGCTCAGGGTGCCCTGGGGAGGAGCCCACGTGGCAGGGAGGGGAGGCCTCCAGCCTCCAACGAGGTCCACTCCCCATCCTGCTGGGCCTCGGGAAGACCACAGGGCAGGCTCCTGGAGCCCCCAGGCTAGGAACACCCAGCTGCGCGGCTCCCGATTCCTGAGGAGGTCAGGGATCCGCACAGAGCAGCCCTGGCGGTGGTCCCACAGACACTCGCGTGAGGTCCTGAGAAGCTGAGTGTGGGAGGCCAGCACGTCCAGGCCAGGGCTCGCCTAGCGGGCTTCCTCCCCCAGGGAACACACCTCTCTCTTGCAGGTGGGCTCAGGGCAGCTGGCGGTCCCGTCCAGTGTCACAGGTGAGCAGTTATGGACCTGCTGCGCCAGGACACCCCGACTGCCTGCCAGCTCGCCCGAGAGCCACCCCGTGTCAGGGGGACAGATACGCCTGGGGGGCCAGGTGGAGAGTCCTGCTCAGGGGAGTTCAGTAACATCGCTGCCTCTCAATTCAATGGAATCAAACCCTGAGCAAACTGGAAAATCATCAGTTGCTAAAGGAATGGAAACATGCTGTGACAGCAAGAGAGCGGTAAAAAGAGTAAGTCCTGAAGTGTCGGGGGCAAGCGTGAGACTCGTCACTGGCCAGATCCTGACGGCAGCCAGCCCACCTCCAAGTGCAGGGAATCAGGAGCAGCGGCTTAGGGAGAATCTCAAAACCATGAGCCTCTGGGACTTCCCTGGCGGTCCAGTGGTTATGGGCTCCATGCTTCCACTGCAGGCGGCACGGGTTCGATCTCTGGTTGGGGAACTAAGATCCTACGTGCTGTGTGGCACAACCAAAAACAAACAAAAAAACCCCATGAGCCCCTCTCCTCTTGGCCCTCCCCGGGGGCCCATTTCAGTGGTCCGGGCTCAGCCTCTGGTTGTCAGAATAGTCCTGTGGGCCAGCTGTCCAGGGATGGCCTTGCGTCGGGCTCTGCCCGGGCTGCTGGGCAGCGGGACTTGGCAACGGCTAAGCTTAGGTCCAGGAGAGTCTGGCCTGAGGAGTCGGGCAGATTGTCTTAAAGGCTGGTTTCTTGCTCCTTCCTGTTCTATTGGTTTGTGCCAATAAGGACATTTTTGGAGGCAATACAATAGAAGCTATCAAGAGGTAAAATGCGTACCTTCAGGAATCCGCCCTACCGAGAAATACCAGCATAGGGGCAGGAGGGTATACGTACATTACACATGACGAGATTCATAACAGGAAAAAAACGTACGTGTCCCACAATAGGGAAAGCGTAATGTAAATTAGCAAGGTATACGGTATGACACTAATTTTGCAAAAGAAAATTTTTAAATGGGAATGTCTAAATATGCATTTCTTTCCTGTGCCAGGGAAGAGCTCGCAGAATGCCCACCAGACCTTTACCTGTCGCCATCCCTGGAGACCAGGAGCAGAGGGGGGCAGGCTTTATTATTCTATAGATTTCTGTAGAGCTGAAGCTTTTTTGCACAACGGAAAGTGAAATTCGGAAATGAAACTAACCCATCTAGTTGGCCACACCTGCCCCAGCACCCCTCCCTTGCTGTGCCCGCCCTGTGTGCACCTGACTTGCCACCCAGGGCAGAACTCCCTCCAAAGCCCCAGGGCTGCCCTGTGTCCCCACAGAGGGGACTTGACTGACCAGGGAGAGTACAAGCCTCCTCGTGCGCGACCACTGGAGGGAGGTCAGAGGGCGAGTACGGGGAGAAGAACTCCCCGCAGAGCTCGTCCGGGGCGAGGAGAAACGCTCGGACGTCTGTGACAGTGGTGTCCACTAAGACGTCCCTCCTCCAGGTCAGCAGATCAGCTCTGGGGCTGACACGCACTGGGGGGGGAGAGTCTAAGATGCTGAAACCTACCTTCAAATGGATTTGTTTCAGGCTGTGGTTTTCTCTGCTTTTTACTTATTATGTTTTTAAGACTTCCTATATCTCAATATCAAAAAATAAAGAAAAAAGTATTACGATGGGCCTTCCCTACACAGGGCCTGTGTCTGCGGGGGGCGACAGGGGAAACTCCGTCCAGCCTCCCCTGTGGGCAGCGGCCCCGCCCACCTAGACGCCTCTGCTGGGGCAGCCGTGCGCGACCGGTCCAAACCTGCAAGACCTCCCTGCCGTTGTGCACCCCCTCCTGGGCCCATAGGGTGACGATCTGCTCCGGGAAGGCGAAGCCGGTGCCGTCGTCCACGCTGCACAAGAGGCGCGGGCCCGAGCTCACGGACACGAGGGATGACGTGGTAGTCTGGCCACCACCCTCCTCTGGGACCTGCACGTCAGGACAAGCTCTGTGAGCCCCCGTGGCCTCCTCATGCACCCTCCCCGACCTCCCCGCCTGTGTGGCCTCACTGAGGCCTGAGAACAGCGCTGATTCCTGCTCCAGGGAATGGGGCGCCCGCAGGATCTGACTCAAGCCCAGGGCTTAGCGCTGTCTACGCCAGGCCATGCAGGGGACGCCCAGCGCCTGCCAGGTCCCGAGGTAATTTCTCCCCAAACCACTAATGGCTTCCTGCTGAGGGAAACCTGGTCTGTGCAGAGAAACCCAAGATGGGCTTCAGAAGGAGGGTGGGGGTGGCCCAAGCAGAGGACGCGTGTCCTCAGGATTCAGGGTCAGGGAGTTTTAAGACAAGGGCAAAAAAATCCCTCAGCCAGAAAGCTGACCGGTGAGGCCGAGGTGCTGCAAGAATCCAGCTGTGCTTCCTGCCCCTTGGAGGGCAGGGCCCTTCAGACACGCGTCTGCAGTCGGGGCCAGAACAAGGAGCAGCAGCTGGGGCCCCCCAGACCACCAGGCCCACCCGTTCCCCTGATGGAGCAGGAGGATCTCTGTCTGGGCCCAGGTGCGAGGCCCCACGTCACCACTCCAGTCACGCTGGCATCCACATGCACAGGACGCAACCCCATGGTCATGTCAGCACTTCCCGGGCAGGAACGGGGGCCGCTGTACCTCGGAGGAGGCCCTCCCTCCCACAGGCTCTGGGCACGATTGCACTGCGGTCTCTGCCCTCAGGTGGCCTGGCACCATCCCTCATCTCTTCTGGTTCCTTCCCTGTCTCGGTGGCTTCAGGTGCAGAAACCTGACTCTCAGACGCGCCTGGCCTAGCAGAGAACAAGGTCACCGTTCCTGCATCGCCGCCCACAAACTGCGGGATCAGCCACGTCGCCAAAGAAGCCTCAGCAAGACTCCCCAGGACAACCGTGCCCTGTGGTGGGAGAGGGAGCCTGACTGTCCTGGGATTGAGAGAAACCACATGCACCGCACATCACAATTTAAATAACCACCTAAAATCTGCTCTCCTCCAGCTGGCCTCGTACAGGATAAAATTCAGGAATACAGGATGGGGAGAGCACAGCTCCAGGAATGCTTGTTAAGGCTAATCCTGGGGAAGGCATGGACCCGTCAGTGACTCTGCCCTCCGGGGAGGAGGGAAAGGGGGTGCTCGTGTTGGAACACAGTGTACCCCACATTGAGGCATAACAAGGAACTGCCAGGGAATCCTCATAAGACCCCTATGAGGTAGGTGTGTCCATTTTACAGACAAGGAACCTGAGGCTCAGAGAAGGTGAGTAGCTCACCAGTGACACACAGCTAGGCAGGAGCAATGCCAGATCAGCCCAAGGTTGCACAGCCTCCCATAGCACACGTGTGTGTACACACCCCGACCAACTCCTGGGCCCCTCTGTGGGGACCAGGCAGAGAAGTCAGGCCTGCAGAAGATGCTGAAGGCCAGAGAGTGACGGCAGTCGCTCTGGGGTTCAAGAGTTAATTGTCCCATTTTACCTGGTGATGAGACCAGGACCCGCTCGGTTTGACAAGTGTGGAAGATTCCAAAAGTTGAGGGGATCCATGATTGAACAGGCCAAGCTGGAATTCCTCTAGACTCACTCTGCCGTCGCCGTCTTGGTCCAGCTTGTTGAACAGGTCTTCAAGTTCCTAAATAAAAGCCCCCAAGCATCTGCTCAGAGGCTCTCCCACTGCAGCCGTGCCCACCCCACCCAGGCCTGGCCCCCACCCTCCCCAAGCAGGCAGCTCGCTGTCCTATCCAAACAGTGGTCTCCCGGCTCTGGCTTGTGAAATCCACACACATGGTCAGTTTCCATCCTGCTGTGAATGGCCACCTGCGCTTCCCCAAACCCACACACACCCATCCCGTGTCTGCCGTGCCAGGAGCTTGCTGGATGGAGGGACATGTACGTATGGAACATGGCCCGGGCCCCCAGCAGTTGAGGGTCAGCAAGGGCGGGGCTGAGGGCACTTCGGTAAGGAGGGGCCTGTCCCATCATACTGCCCTCCTCTTCCCCTGGCCCCCGCAGGAGGAAAGGGGTGAATACAGCTGCTGGGAGCGTAGCCAGACGCTGCGGGCACCACACTTGGGCTGGGTGGCAGATCTGGGCCACTGAGGACGGGTGGGGGAGGAGTGCTCCCGGCAGAGGAGGATCCTGCGTGAAGGCGGCCAGAGACGGACCTTCAACACAAGCCCTGGGAGTCAGCACAGGATGTGAGACCAGAAGGTGACAACTGAATCAGTGTCTGACGGTGAAGGGGTTTTCCAGGCCCAGCACCAGCCATGACCACCACAAAGACCCAGCCCATCAGGGAGGTCCACCCCACCCTCTCTCACCTCCTTCTCCAGGCCCTGGAGCCCGACGCTCTGGCAGAGCAGGGCCAGCTCCTGCTCGGTGAGGTGACCGCTGCTGCCCACACCCAGCTCTTCCCAGAGGCCCCGGACCCGGCTCTCGGGGGTGTCGAAGGAGGAGTTGCAGGGCTTCCGGAGGCTCCCGAAGACCTCGGAACCCCAGGCTGGCAGCTGGCCTGAAGCGGGGCACACATACCAAGGCTGTAATTTACTCTGAAATCGGATGCACTGATGAATGGGCAGAGGGACAGGCACATGGACACATGTGAGAGACAAGCTTCAAAGGAGGAATCTAGGTGGTGGGTGCACAGCGCTCACGGTACAATTCTTCCACTTTCGTTCTATGCAAATTTTCACAATCAAGTGGAGGAATCTGCTGCCTGTGGGGAAAGCATTTTCTTTTTTCAAAAGAATATTTATTTATTTAGGTTGCTCCGGGTCTTAGGTGCAGCATGCAGGATCTAGTTCCCTGACCGGGGATCGAACCTGGGCCCCCTGCATGGGGGTCACGGAGTCTTGCCCACTGGACCACCAGGGAAGTCCCAGAAAGCATTTTCTGAAGGGAACCTGCGAAGCCACAGCACTGACAGCACAGCTGCAAGGTTTGTACTTACGATAAAAAGGCCGGGATTAAAAAACTAATTTTTAGAAACTCTTCAGACCTACCCAAAGTAAAGAGCACAGTCCAGCAAAGGCCAGTGGTCCTGTCCCTTGGGCAGCCGGCCACATCTACCCCCGTTTATTCTTGCCCAAGTATTTGAAAGCAAATTCCAGCTGCCGTGTTCTCACCCCTGTGTGTTTCGTGTGTATTGCTGATCCCAATGCCACTATCACCCTGCAAACCAACAATGATTTACCCAGCTCTCTCTCAAGAGTCTCCCGACAGTTGATTTCTTTGAATCAGTATCAACACAGAACCCTCCCTGTGCATGTGGTTATTCCTCTCGAGTCTTTCGATCACGAGCACCTCACTGCCTGCCCCACTCTGCCCTCGCATCCCTCCATCACTAACATCGTCTGTAAACCGGAAGTTAGCATCAAAGCCTAGTTTGGATTCAGGCTCAGTTTTTTTTGTTGTTGTTATATGTGAGCATGTTTTATTGCCTTTGCTAGACTATAAGCTTTTTTTTTTTTAACATCTTTATTGGAGTATAATTGCTTTACAATGGTGTGTTAGTTTCCGCTTTATAACAAAGTGAATCAGTTATGCATATACATATGTTCCCATATCTCTTCCCTCTTGCATCTCCCTCCCTCCCACCCTCCCTATCCCACCACTCTAGGTGGTCACAAAGCACCGAGCTGATCTCCCTGTGCTATGCGGTTGCTTCCCACTAGCTACCTATTTTACATTTTGTAGTGTATATATGTCCATGCCACTCTCTCACTTCGTCCCAGCTTACCCTTCGCCCTCCCCATATCCTCAAGTCCATTCTCTAGTAGGTCTGTGTCTTTATTCCCATCTTACCCCTACAGGTTCAGTTTTATCTTTTTTCTTTTTCTTTCTGGCAAAAACGTCCCAAGGTGGGCGGTGTTCTCCACACCACCTCACAGCAGGAGGCACAGGTGTCTTTGAGATGCAAAGACACCTCGGTGAGTTTGGATGACAGATGGCCAGGTTTCATAACTTTTCTACTTTAGCCAGGTGGCTTACTGAGGTTTCCGAAGCTTTGCCAGAGAAACACACTTTAGAAGAGGACAGACCTTGGGGGTGCCCACAAGGAGCTCTCCTCGGATGCGCGAGGCTTCAAAGCAGAGTCCCCTCCACGCCCAGGCCACACCACCCAGCCCAACACAGGAAGAGGGCTGCCTGCACCTGACCAGACCTGGGCTCTCGGCCAGTGGTCTGGAGTTTTCAGGAGAGGAGCCACCTTGGCGTTACTTTGATAACCCAACTAACGATCAGAAAGCCACTCTGCCAAGGAAAGCTAGGGCCTGTGTGCTCACGAATGATGCTGTGGGTTGGGCTGAGGAAAACACAAGGAAAGGGCCACCTCTGAGATCCCTTCCAGCTTAAAACATCTGAAAGTTCTACGTAACAACAGAAAAGCAATTCTGACACCGGGGTGTATTCTCATGGCTGGCAGAGGACTTATTTAAGTCCTCTGAGGTCTGATATGACTGTTCACACACCAGTGTCAGTTCTAACCTGGGGGGAAAGAAGAACTCCAACCTGTCTCTGGGCAGAGTCCGAAATGACTCGGTGAATAACCTCCCCAGGAGCCCTTCCTCTCGTCCCCTAGATTTACACTGAGTCCAGGGAATTTAGGACATGATTTGGCTGCTCTTCCGGACACAGAAGCGTCCATCTGCTTCGTCCAGTAGCACAGGCACTCTGGTCATTCCCCTGACGTCACCAAGCTCAATGCTGAGCCGCCAAGAGCCTCAGCCCCCAAGGACCCCAGTCTGGATAATGCTCAGTGCCAGTGCAGACTTCTCACTCAGGAGAAGCTCAAGGTCAGCTCGGGTCTCGCCCTCGAGCCATGTTCCTGCACGTTCTGCCCTGTGACACACTCCCGTGGGAGGCGTCCTTAAGGCACCTGCAGACCCATGTGCTGATGCACCCAGATTTGCTAAGCACGCCTGCGGCTGCCTTCCAGGTGCTCCGTCAGGCTCTCCAGGACCAGAACCACATCTTACCCTCGACTCGGAGCAGATAGGGCCCCAGGTGGCGGGGAGGCTGCTGGCCCATGCTGGGAGCTTCAGGAAAGAGTCCCCAGGCCCACGCCTGCCGGCTGGGGTCATGCTGGTCCTCCCAGACCGTGAAGCTGCTCCCTTAGCCAGCGGCCCCCCGCCCGAGGGTCTGACCTCAGGGGTCTCCCAGAGCTGGGACCCTGCCCCCAGGAGAAGGGCCCCCCAGGGACACCACCCACACTGGGCACTTCCCAGGAAATTGTCCTTGGCTGGTGGCCCGCTGCCTGGCAGCCCAGCACTGGCCAAAGGTGGCACCGACCACAAGGCCAGGCTTTACCTTGTGCTTCAAACAACTCATTCTGAGGGTCCTTCGCACTTTCGGTTTCTTCATCGGACTTGAGACTCTGGAAAAACAGAAAGAAAAGGACGTGTGAGTCCCCAGAGGAAAGGGCAGCGGACAGAGCACCGGGAACAAGCAGAACGGTCTGGTGGGGCTGGGGGGGGGGGACACCTGAGGAAGGGGAGCCCCAGCCCACAGGGCAGCCCTGGTGGTCAGCCACGAGGCCCCGCGCACACCAGCTCCCTCCCTCGGACCGCACGCTGCGGCCTGCACTCGGCACCCTCTGCATCCCGCCCCTCATCACCCATGTCTGTCGGCAACAGTCAAGGAAGAGCAGGTCTCTGGCCCCCAGGTGCTCCGGAGACAGCAGGTGATCTGCTGAGACCTCAGTGCCCAGTGCCCAAGGGGCTGGGCCACCAAGAAGTCCAGTAAAACCTCATGCTTCTGTGACCGTGTCCACGGACCACAAAGTCAAAGTCTGCTTCTGATTTTGGAAGGAACGCTGGCTTGACCAGGACTCAGCACTTGGAACCGGCGCTGAACTGAGGCTGGAGCTCTGGGGGCAGGTGGTATATCTCATTTTTCTAATGCATTCAACCTGCTGACAACCCTAAAGGCAGCACCCCTGGGTCCTAGTTCTGGGGATCAAAGATGGTTTTAAGAAGCAGAACGGCACCACAGAGATGGCGCGGACATGTGAAGCCTTCCATCCCTGGGGCCAAATTTAAGAGAGAGAATAAAGCAGCAAAGGCCTAGGATTTATTGGTGCCGCCCAAGTGCAGCACATCCCTGAGAGAAGCGACTCCAGGATCTAAATACATATTTATTTGCTTTTCCTATTGGCCTCAACAAATGTTGAAAATATAAACAATTAATATGGGGGCCCAGAGCTGTCTTATTAAAGGGAAGCCCCCCTAGAGCCTCATCAGACAGAGGTGGACATCATGGGGAGGAGCCAGGAATCTTCTGGAACCCCGAAAACAGGTCCAACGGGCCACGGTTAACCCGTGGGGTGTGGATCTGCCCCGTGGACATCCTTCCTGACACAAAGCCCTCGAGGCTCCTGCGGTGGACAGCTCAGGGAGCCTGGGGTCCCCGGAGGCATCTGGCATGACATGCCCGCCAGGTTGTGGAGGGTGAGCGGTGGTCACACCCAGTGCTGCTTTCTCTATCCTCAGCTGATTAACCTTCCTCTCCTTCTGGCAGTGCCAGGGGAGGGGGGTAGTGGTGAGCGGGGGATTCTCCATGGCCCCCGTGTCTGAAGGAGGACGCCAGAGTTTCCCTGCAGACAGCGAGACCCAGAGACATCTTAAAACTAAATGTCACTTCCCAAAGTGCTCTGGCGATGAGATAGATGCCCCCTCCCATCTTCCCGTATCATGTCACGTGAGCAGTGACTATGGGGGAGGTGTGCGTACTTGGGGGAGGGCAAAGGGGGGGTCGACCCACCTCCACACTTTCCAGGGACGCGGAGCGGCGGAGCTGGCTTCTCACACTGGGCCTGGCAGGCTGCTCCGGTAGACACTGGTCTCCACCTGCAGCGTCGCAGGGCTCGGGCCAGCTCCGACGGCCATACCACTTAGAGCCGCTCACGTACTTTGGGGGGACGGCCCGGGGGGCACCTGGAATGAAAATGGGAGGTGTTCTCTCAAACAGCCTCTGGGCCCACACGTGCTGCCAAGATGCCCTTTACGAAGGTGCAGGTTTGGGCGCAAAGCGTGGCTCTCAGGGACACACACGGAAAACGCCTGGAAGAACACAGGGAACGGTCGACAGCGGGGCTGGGGCTGAGACAGCCAGGCTGGGAGGCAGGGACTTTCCATCCTAAACTCTAGGTGCTGTTTAAATGTTTCCAAGCAAAATACGCTTTTGTTATGCAATAAAAGACTAATACAAAAATCTAGCTTTTTACACAAGGAGAAAAGCCTCCAATAATCCAGCAACATACTGCTCTAGAGACCAGAAGGTCACGTCCCACCCACCCCCCTCACTACAGGACCCCCCCGCCCCCCGGACGGGATGCGGTAGGCAAGGCCCTCAGCATAGCTGGGGAGCCTCAGACTCCACGTGGGTCTAAAGTCTGGGACAGAGGCAGGAGTGCATTTTAGTTTGGGATTCATGAGAATCCCATAAGCCCTAATAAACCCCTTGCACTTTTCTTCCCTCCTTACCTGCCCACGTCTGCAGAGCAGTGGGGACCCCGCAGGCAGAGAAGAAATGGTGCTGACTCTGTAGGGAATCTGGGCAGCCAGAGAGAGACTGGGGAGGGCGACGTGGGCCACGGCCAGGAGAGGACACAGGTTCAGAAGGAAGCAACCAGAACGGGCAGGTTGGGGGATAGGATCCAAGGAAGTAAGGCCAGGTCAGGAAAACTGAGGACCGTTTCACACAGATGCGTCACGCTTCCTAAGGCCGAGTACCACCTCCCTTCTCTCCTCCGCACCAACTCTGCAGCCCCTGACCTTGGGACCATCAGAGGAGGAGGCTGGGTCCCACCTGGCCAGTGATGCCACTGACCAACAGAAACTGGGAACAAGGGAGGAGTTTGGGGAGGAAGCTGCTGAGTTCCAGGGCTGCTGCCCGGCCCTGTAATCTCTCCCGTGTGGGAACTCCCGGGGCTGCTGGAGAGCAGGGAGCGGACGCCCTGGCAGGGAGGAAACAGGAGGCTCTGAGTGCCCCACGCAGCGGGGAGGGGCCAGCACACAGGCTCCCCACCTTTACTGCGGGGGGAGGTGCGGGAGAAGGAAAGCCACGGGAGGTGGGAGTGGGCAGCTGCAGCACATTTGGGAAACCAGCTGCAGAAGACGAGGAGGGGCCTGACGCACGTGGGCCCTCCCAGCGGCCCGGCCCGCTCGCGGCTCACCTGGAGGTCGTGACCCAGCACCACGTCTGCCCCCCGTGGCTTGACCTTGCTCCTGCCCTTCCCCTCCTGAGTTCCCCGCCCTGGTCCGTGTCCGGAGTCCCACCCGCCCTGGACGTGGCCCCATTTCTTCATCATTTCAGCAGGTCAGCACTTTCCTCAGAGGAATGAGACGCCCAGAAAACACACAGCTGTTTCATAATGTTCCCCAAACGTGTCACCCCCCTCCCTCCAACAGAGAGAAACGCTTCTCTAGAAAAGAGTGTCCACGTGGCAAATCATGATAGGAAGGGGGCAGCTTCCCACCACCCACAGAACACAGAGCCGTGGCCTCTCGGCGGGAGGCACTGGGGGTCACGGCCAGTCCCCACCCGCTGCCCAGACGGCCCGCAGAGCACAAGGCCAACGGTGCCCTGTGCTGGACACCCGGCTGTGCCTCCTGTGTGTGCGTATTTATTTATAGGAGCAGAATCCCAAGGTCTACAAGTGAAAAGACATTGGTTGTATGTTCTGTAACAGCCTTTACTAAAAGGAGCCGAATGATGGGGAAGCGGGATGTTCTTCAAAACCCCGGGGCGTTTGGCCCCCTGATGACGTGCTCATCCCTGGAGCATCAAAGCTCCAATCATTTTTCCAGTCATGGTGGGAGACGGTGGGAAGGACTGGCAGACAGATTAGAAAGCAGGAGAGAGCGACACTGTGGACAGGGCCGGGGAAGGAGGGATGAAGCCCCTGGACGGGGGAGGCTGGGAAGGTGGCTGCGGTGAGAAACTGAAACGCGCCCGGCCCTGGAGGACGGGGCAGGGCTCGCCCCGGCTCTCACAACGCGTGGCTGCAGGGCCACCCGGCGCCCTGCCTCTGTGCACAAGCCCCGTCCGAGCCGCCTCACGTGGGCTTACGACCGTGTAATTGAGGAAAGCACTGAAAATCAAAAGAAGAGAAAAACAACACAAAACAAAGCGGAGGGCTTCCCTGGTGGCTCAGTGGTTAAGAAGCCACCTGCCAATGCAAGGGACACGGGTTCGATCCCTGGTCCATGAAGATCCCACATGCTGCGGAGCGACTAAGCCCATGCGCCACAACTACTGAGCCTGTGCTCTAGAGCCTGCGAGCCACAACTACTGAGCCCACGTGCCACAACTACTGAAGTCTGTGTGCCTAGAGCCCGTGCTCTGCAACATGAGAAGCCACAGCAATGAGAAGCCTGCGCACCACAACAAAGAGTAGCCCCTGCTCGCCACAACTACAGAAAGCCCGCGAGCAGCAACAAAGACCCAATGCAGCCAAAAATTAAATAAATTAAAAAATTTAAAAAAACAAACAAAAAACGGAACTGGTGCGGAAAAGCGCCAGTCCTGAAACAGCTTCTCCCGTCTTTGGAGGAAGTGAGGACACACCCCACAGACGCACACGTGTTCCAGCATGGAGAGGGGGGCAGTGACACGGGCGCGGCCTTTCTTGGGCACATCCACGTCCACGGTCACACGATCACACTCCAAAACCCTGAGTCGGGAAAGGCAAGTGGGCTTCTTCCCATCTCAAGGAAGACAAGTGGGAGACAAAGCAGCCAATGACGTGAGCCGCAGGGCGGTGGGGCTGCTCGCGGGCTGACTCCTCCCCCGCATCAGGGCTCCAGCAGGAGGGGGGCGGGGCAGCTGACTTCAGCCCCAGGGGCGGGGGCGGGGCCTGGCTCCAGGCTGCAAACCACCCCCTGATAACAGGCAGGAGCAGCCACAGGACTTCTAGGACGGGTCACTGGAATCTACATACAAGGTCCATTAGCTCCAAGCCTGGCACACAAAGCCTCCCTCACGGTACCCCTGGTGCCCAGATCATCGTGCACCTGCTCCCAACCAAGGACCTGCCCGGGGTCCAGGAGGAGACCGGGGGGCCGCTGCGGGGCAGACTCCTCAAACGCCTGCCCCACGTGGGAGGGAGGGACCCACTACCACTTCACTCTCCTTCCCAACACTCGTCAAACGCAGCCGTGACCAGCCGGGGCGCATCAGGTGCTGCCAGCAGCAGCCGAGCCCGAGGGTCCAGCACGGCTTCGAATGAGCGTGTCCGCCATCACCTTCCGACTGGAGCCCGCAGTCCACACATCGAGCGGGCCTCCCTCCAAAACCCTCCCTCCACCTCCTGACCAAAGCCACCACTTCCGTTTGTTCTGAAATGTTACCTTTGTCCCACTGGCCCTGCTAGAAACCAGGATTCTCACAGGTCCTAGGAGCACAGAGCACTAGTGTCTGAGACAGAAGACAGGCTGAGGGCTGCCTCGGCTGGTGGCATCCTGCCTGCTCCGCCAGCCTCCAAGGCCTGGCTAACACCTCACACCTGCCCTGCGCTTTTGATTCTGCAATGCTTCCACCCCCAACACCCACTTTATCTTGTCAACACCCTATGCTGTAAGGACAGCACGCGGTATTAACTTGACATTTGTGATACTGTGATTTATAATAAATATGTATTTGGTCTTCCATCCCCGGCACACCTCCTAAAACCCTTGGAATTTCCTAAGCGATGAGAGCAACCACACCTGAGTTTATGTAGATGCGGTGACTTTTGGAACTACACCTCAGGATGGGCTGGTTGCCATGGAAACCAACGATGTAATCAGAGTGTTGGAACTTTCAGCCCCACACCCTGATCTCCAGGGATGTTGAGTTCAATCCCCGATGCCCAATCATTTGATCAGTCGTGTCTGTGTAATGAAGCCTCCATAAAACCCAAAAGGACGGGGTTCTGAGAGCTTCCTAGTTGGTGAACATGTGCAGACTGGGGAAGAGTGAGGCCTGAAGGGGGCATGGGCGCTCCGAGCCCCTTCCCACAAGCCCTTCCCACAAATCTCTTATCCTGAGTCATATCCTTTTGTAATAAACTGGTGATCCAGTAAGCAAATGGGTTTCCCTGGGTTCTGCTCTAGCAAATTAATTGAACCCGAGGAGGTCGTGGGAGCCTCTGATCTATAACAGGTGGGTCAGAAGCACAGGTGACAACCTGGATTTGAGATGGTTGTCTGAAGAGGGTGCAGTCTTGGGGGGCTGAGCCCTTCCCCTGTGGGGTCTGACGCCGTGTCCAGGTAGACGGTGTCAGAACAGAGTTGAACTGTAGGACACCCAGCTGGTGTTGCAAAACAGCCTGGTGTGGGAAAAACCACATATATCTGGTGACCAGAAGTGCCAGTATATTCAGAGGATTGTGTATATTGTAGAGGAGAACAAAAGAGTCTTCCCCTTACAACACCATTTTACAAATAAGGAAGCAAAAGAAGAAAAAACCCAAACGTCAGTTCCAGTCTACGCAGCTTGGCAGAGACAGATCTGCTGCGTCGTTCGGTGAGAACATCATACTCCAGAAGTCACGGAATCACGGGAAGAGATGTAACAGAGACCGGGCAGGCTTCTTACCTGGCTCCAAAGACCCACTGTCTTCATCTGAGGAGCCGACGCCAGCCTGTGATGACAAGACGGCCACGAAACCGTCCTTAAATTCCTCAAAGTTAACCTGTGGATTTGAGAAGAGAGGTCAACGCTACTTTCTACAGGTCACATACGTAACACCCTGGCCTTTTGGGTTTTCTCAGATGGAAGATCTTATGTTGCCTTCAGCACTGAGGACATTCATTTTTTCAAATATTTACTTAAGATTTAAAAGAACTGAAGATGTAATAAGGCAAGTAAAAGTGAACCATAACCCCATCACCAAAAAACACTATTAACAACTCCGTAAAAGTAAATCAGACCACATAATTAGAAAGCAGTGTAGAAAAGAGGTGTCTGATGACCACAAACATTAACACATAAAGAAAAAGAAAAATCCACGTTCTCACCACCCACCAAGAAAGAGAAAACGGCAGCACCTGGGCGAGCCCTCCACCACGGTTCCTTTCCTGATTAAATCCCCCGGCCCCTACTCTGACTCTAATAACATCCTTGCTTTTATACCTCATTTGCATGCACCCCTAGACAATACAGTTTACTTTTGCCTCTTTTTAAATTTGATCTAAATGGAATCATGTGTATATACTATTTTGTGTCTTAGACTCAATATTACTTCTGTAATATTCATGTAACTTGCTGTGCCTGGTCCACCCATTTTCTCTGCTCTGCGGTGTAACCGAGCAACAATTTATTAATCTACCCTCCTGCTGGTGGATATTCCCATTGTTTCCAGGGTTTAGTTATTTTAAAAAAAACAAGAAAAAAACCCGGCTTTGAACAGTTACACATGTGTCCTTAGGCATTTCTTTGGAGTATACGCCTAACAGTGGGATTGCTGGGTCACAGAATATACATTTAAATCCTCTTGGTGAATTTAATCTTTTATCACTATAAAATGCTGACCCTCTTTAGTTCAGTAATGCTTTTAGCACAAAGACTAGCTTTCTTATGGAGTATTTACGTGTTATATCTTTTTACCAAACTTTGCTTTTTTAACCAAACTTTTAATAATGTCAACTTTTTATATCCTTATGTTTTAGACATGTCTCTTATGAACAGTATATAGTTGGACTTTTTTCCCCCAGTCTGAAAATCTTTATCTTTTAACTGAAACATTTTACATTTAATGTCGTTACTGATATATTGGGTTGGCCAAAAAGTTCGCTTGGGTTTTTCCATAATATTTAGATTTAAATCTACTATTTTATTTGTGCTTTCAATTTGACCTGCTTGCTTTTTCTCCTTTCTTTCCTCTCTTTGGATTTACTGATTTTCTTTTAGGACTTCATTTTTCCCCTTATTAATTCATAAGTTATACAGTCTATTTCCATTCTCTTATTGTTTATCCTAAAAATGACAGTACACATCCTTAGCTTGAAAGTTTACTATCAATCAATGCTTTTTGTTTCAGCAAAAACATAATTTATTAAAAGACTAGTGGAAATGATCCAGATGTCCAAAAAGAGAATGGGTAAATAAATTGTGATTCAGTCAGACAACGAAAGATGACAATAGGGGGAAAAAAAAAACAAACCACCGACAGAGACAATATATCTACATTGTGTGAGTATAGCTCACAGACATAATACGGAGTAAAAGAACCAGAGAGTATACACTGAGCATATGCTGTGTATTTTCCCTTGTATAAAGTTCAGAAACAGGCAAACAAATCTATGCTGTTGGCATCAGGACAGTGGTAACTGTTGGAGGCAGAAGGACCGCAAGGGCACCTGAGGAGGGATGCAGGATGCTGGCAGCCCAGGTGTGTTCAGGGTGGATGTTCACTGAGCTGCACTCTTCAGCTCTTTTCTCTACCTGTGCTTCTACTGAAGTCCCACAGAAAGAAATTAGCACAAGAGCTTACTGTCACCAGTAAGTGCAGAAAAAGCAGGCCTGGGCTGTAGGTCCAAGCATGCTTCCCACACCTGGCACAGAACTTGAATGAGCACATTCTGTTGCTGCCGATGGGCACTAAACGCAGCTGTTGGCTTGGGGGCACCTCTGCCTCAGTTACACACGTATCAGATCTGACACTAGATTACTTGTTTGTTTATTTTCTGTCTCCCCAACTAGCATGTGATCTCACAGTGACACACTGTAAATACTCAACAAATATCTAATGGATGTGTTTGCCTCTATATCCTATCAAAACTGAGCAGAATTCACCTTCTCACAGATGCATTCTTTCACCTTTGTTCTTAAAGAGTATTCTTTTTTTTTTTTTTTTTGGCCACTCCTCGCGGCATGCGAAATCTTAGTTCCCCGACCAGGGATTGAACCCTCGCCCCCTGCAGTGGAAGCTCGGAGTCATAACCACTGGACCGCCAGGGTAGTCCCCTTAAAGGGTATTCTTGCTGAGTATGGGATTCAGGTTGGCACCAGTCCTCTTTTAGTACATTGGAGACACCTCTCCATTGGCTTCTGGCTTCTACTGTCACATCTGAGAAGGCAATTGTCAATCTAACTATGGCTGATTTTCAGGATATGTCTTTTTTCCTCTGGCTGCTTTTTAAAAAATTATTAAATGTTTCATTTTGAGATAATTATAGATTCACATGCAGTTGTAGGGAAAAAATACAGAGAGATCATGTGTACCCATCTCTGGCTGCTTCTAAGATGTCTTTGTTTCCCTTCAGTTTCACAATAATATGGCCAGGTGTAGATTTCTTTTTATTTATGCTACTCAGAATTCCATGGGTTTTTGGAATCTTAAATCTGTTTTGGAAACTTTTTAGCTATTATCTGTTCACAAAATCCCTCCTCATTCACTCTTTTCCTCCTGGGATTCCAACCAAAGGGATGTTCGCCGGTCTTCACCTTCTCTTTATAACATCATGCTGCATCCTGGATGAGCGCTCTTTTCAGCTGTGTCTTATCTGCTGTTAAACTCTTAAAAGTTGTATTTGTTTCTTTGTTCAGATTTGTAATGTCACTTTTTAGAGTTACCTCTTTCCTGTGGATATTTTCAAGCTTTTTTTTTTTTAATTTTTTTAATTTTTCTAAATTTTTGGCTGCATTAGGTCTTTGTTGTTGCACGCGGGCTTTCTCTAGTTGCAGCGAGCAGGGGCTACTCTTCGTTGCGGTGCACGGGTTTCTCATGGCAGTGGCTTCTCTTGTTGCAGAGCATGGGCTCTAGGTGTGCGGGCTCAGTAGTTGCAGCATGTGGACTCAGTAGTTGTGGCTCGTAGGCTCTGGGGAGCGCGGGCTTCAGTAGTTGTGGTGCACGGGCTTAGTTGCTCCGCAGCATGTGGGATCTTCCTGGATCAGGGATCGAACCCATGACCCCTGCATTGGCAGGAGGATTCTTAACCACTGTGCCGCCAGGGAAGTCCCTCAAGCTTGTTTTTTTTAAATCTCTCCTAACATAGTAACCATAGTTGGCTTATACTTTTTGCCCAGTAATTCCAATACTTCACATCTTTGTGCTCTGCTTCTGTTGCCTGTTGTTTCTCTGGCTCTCGCTCATCTTTATTTTGTGCCTAGTTATCCTTGACTGTATGCTGGTTGTTGTATACGACTATTACTTAGGAAGAATTACACACCCAGGATGAGGGAACTTTCTCAAGAGAAGAATTCTGTTTGCTTTTGCCACGTGCCTGAGGGCACCGCCTGTACAGGACCACCTGATCTAAGTGCAAGGCCTGAGGTCATCTAGACTCCTGAGCGCACGCAAGCCCAGACAGCAAAGAGTACAACGGCTGATTCACTTACCCTACATCTTTACCTTACAGGTGCACCCTCAGGATCCTCCCTTAAACTGGGGGCTGGTTCATCAGTTTCTCCTTGGGTGAGCCTGTGTTTACACATGCATTTCACTGGCCCTTTAAAACCCCCAAATGACATATCAATTTCACAGTTGCTATTTAAGACCAGAAAATATTCTCAGGGCAAATGGGGTTTTGTGTGCTGAGCTTAACTTCTCTCGATACGTGACTTAGCATAGATTTTTAGGTTGTAATTCCCCCTGACTTGTTTGCTCTTTACCATTTTCAAGATCTTTTGTTTTTTTCTATTTTGTTCGGCCTTTTTAGTAGCACTAACTGGAAGGTAGGCCTGAGTTTGCTAACCTGCCACTACGCCAATGTCTGAAGTCTCTTCCCTCTTTTTTAGGGATGAGGCATACATTTCATCATTTGGATCTACAAGAATGTATTGAACTAATCTCATATTCAAAAGGCTGTTTCCAGTCTTTTGCCATGTGAATCAATACTAGAATGAATAACCTTGCATAGATTTCATTCCACAAAGAGAGAAGTTGTATTGCTTTCATTTTTACATTCCTAGCTTCTAGATGTTGCCTCGCACATAATAAGAGCTCAAAAGTACTTGTTGACTACATGGGAGCAGAATGAAATGGCCATTTTGTTTGATCCAATCTCAGATTTCTCTTGTATCTTTGATAATATTGATACTTATCAGCTGACTTTCTTCTGATCCATCAAACAGGAGGCAATCTGATTGCCGAGTGTGCTGCTGTTTTATATGATACCATTTTGACTGTGCTTGTGTGTGCTTCTGTGCCCTCTCCCTTCACAGCTCACAAAAGAAGGAAGGGCCAGCCCACGGCATCAGGTGTTTGACCCAACAGGATACACCATCATCCCTGCTTGATCACAGACTCTCCTCACAAATGAAGAGGCTGGACCCTGTGATCAAGAATCACTCTCAGGGCTTCCCTGGTGGTGCAGTGGTTGAGAATCTGCCTGCCAATGCAGGAGACACGGGTTCAAGCCCTGGTCTGGGAAGATCCCACATGCCGCGGAGCAACTAGGCCCGTGAACCACAACTACTGAGCCTGCGCGTCTGGAGCCTGTGCTCCGCAACAAGAGAGGCCGCGACAGTGAGAGGCCCACGCACCGCGATGAAGAGTGGCCCCCGCTTGCCACTACTAGAGAAAGCCCTCGCACAGAAATGAAGACCCAACACAGCCAAAAATAAAATAAATAAATAAATGATTAAAATAAATGTCTAAAAAAAAAAGAATCACTCTCAACCTTAAAATTATTTTCAGTAACGCTACGTTATCAATTATTTTTTGAGAGGAAAATTCTCTTTCTACCCAAATTTAAAAGTACTTGAGGTAAGAGCCTCACCACTGGTAAAGAAACATGAGAAATAACAAAACGTACATGGAAATTTCCCAAGTCACAGGACTCTTAGGCCACGTCAACTTTCTGGCTTGAAACTAGACCTGATAATGTTTCTTTAACGGGAAAAAGGAATTAAAAACAAGCATATTGGGACTTCCCTGGTGGTCCAGTGGTTAGGACTCTGTGCTCCCAATGCAGGGGGCCCGGGTTTGATCCCTGGTCAGGGAACTAGATCCCACATACCGCAACTAAGACCCGACGCAGCCAAATTAATTAATTTAAAAAAAAAAAGCATACCCTCATAGCATTAAAGATTACCTTATTAATTCAGATATTATAATACTGTTTCTTCATTGTTATAACTGGATTACTGTATCAGTGACTAACATTTCTGTGGTGTCATATATGTTGGTTCCCGCAAGGAAACTGAATATGCGATATTTGAATTGAAAGCCAATCCATTCTCCTGGACAAAGGATTTATCTTGTTTTTCTTCAAAACTTCCTGAAATCTCCACCATTTGGTTTCTGTCACAGAAAATGGTGACAACTACCTGGATACTTCTGGCTTGACACTGGTGTCCCTAAAACCTCTACAGAATGTTCCACCTAAACGCTGGCTGTGTGCGCTCCCCCGCCTGTGGATGAAGCAGAGGAATGGTAACAGCCCTTTTCCCTTTGCAGCTGCTCCAACACTGACCTTCCTCCAAGCGTAACTCAGGGTTTCAAGGTCACGCTCCCTTTCTCACAGACAAAGCACAAAGCAGAGAAAGGCCGGGAATGATACATCTTACAATGAATCTGGGCCCAAAAGTGATTCTTTCGGTTTTGAGTTTTCCAAACTGTCCAAAATCATCAAGGAAACCATCTGTTTATGCTGTTTTTTGTTTTGTTTTTGCCACACATGGCATGCAGAATCTTAGTTCCCTGACCAGGGATTGAACCTGTGTCCCCTGTGGAGGAAGTGCAGAGTCCTAACCACTAGACTGCCAGGGAAGTCCCTGTTTGTGCTGTTTTAACCAGAGTGTTGATTTTCACAAATGTGCCTTTTGCTTATCTAGCCTCCAAATACAATTCCAGGTGATATCAAGAGGGGCTAGGACATTATCTATCAAAAACACATCTGATTCTTAAGTCCATAAAGAAAAAGCAGGAACAGAGTAAAGAGACAGAGAAGGGTGCAGGGGGTTTGTGAGGCTGGGTCCTCCGCGCAGGGGGAGCAGGGCCGCTGACAGCACTGGCCACACGGCCTTGGGGGAAGTAACAGGAGGTCAGATCCGCCCGGACCCTCCCCCAAGGCCAGCAGGGAGGGGTTTCTGGTTGTTCTTCTTCATTTGTTTTTGCCCAAAAGCCAACTCAGAATATTTGCAGCTAGATTTTTTTTTCCCAGTCAAAATGAAAACAGTTTTACTGAGTTCTGTGGAAAAAATGCCCTTCCTTCAAAGGTAAGATTACAGGCACTGGTGTTTTTTTTTTTTTGGTCTGCGCCATGTGGCCTGCGGGATCTTAGTTCCCTGACCAGGGATCGAACACAGGCCCCTGGCAGTGAGACCCCGGAGTCCTAACCACTGGACCGCCAGGGAATTCCAGGCACTGTTTTTAAAACGAACATGTTAACATCTGGACACATTTAAGAAGCAGGAACACTAAGAAGCCTCTTAGTGTTTCAATCGGGAAAGCAAGTTGTGGTCCAGGCTCCAGACTACCGTTCTAGATGACCTTGAATTTCCTAGAGAAAAGAACTCTCTGAGTGCATACTTCCTATCTGGGATAGATACACTCACAGAGATACACTCTGAACACAGGGAGCCTTGGTTCCTGCAACAGCAGTGGGCAATGTTCTGTCCAGCTGCTGGATGAATTTCACGCTGGGTAATTTTACGAGACAATGTGCCTTCGAGGTACTTTGAAGCTGCCTCTGAATGACCGAGTGTGTGAGCTGCGCACAGATCACTGTGTTTTGTGAACCACACGCATCACCCATACCAACCTTCCACTCCCCGGATGAATCACCCAAGCATCTTTCCGGAAAAAACAGAACAAAAACAAATCTCTGGAAGTTACTATGCTTTAAAAAAGCAATCTTAAGGAACTTCTTTCTACAACACAGATGTTGCACAGAAGGAAAAATAGCACCCCATTTCCTCCTAACTTTCCTTTGATGAGTATCTCCAGTCAATTGGTATTTCTCAGATGCCAGCAGCTATAACCACATGTTCTCTGTGCTTTTCTTTGTGAGAATGAAGTCAATGAAGTTACCCACCCTGGCAAAGTGGTCGTTTCCGAGAAGTGTTTGCAGAAGGACGGGCAGCTGCTTTTCCAGATGAAGCTTCAGGCAGAGTTGGGTCAGCTCCTCCCGGTCCAAGAAGCCTGTCCCCGTGGTGTCACAGCTGCTGTAGACATCCCTGAGCTGCGAGACATAGTGGCTCTCTTCCTCTTCGTCCATCCCATCGCAGGCTGCATGAAGGGAGAAGAAGACAACGGTGCCCTCTGACTGCCGCTCCCACCTCCCTCCACGGTCCCAATGCGCCAGGCAGTGTGGCCCAGGGCAGGGGAGGAGCTGGCGTGTGGGAAGGGGCACCAGGGTTGTCTCAGGACACGTGAGGCTGGAGGAAATCAGGAGAGGCCAGAAACGTGTTCCCACGGGGTTCGTTCTCCTTCACTGGCTCAAAGAACCAGAATTACATTGTTCTGTAAAAAAGTATCTATTACAGAATAATCAGAAAAAAAGAAATAAGTGTAAAGAGAAAGAAAATCATCCAAAATTTCACCACCTGAAAAAAAAATCATTTTAATATTTTGGCAAATATACATTCTACTTTTTCTCTATACATATACACACAGGGCCTGCTGGATGCCTGGCACACTTGCCCGAACTTCTGCCCCAGGATTCCGGTCTTGGGCAGAACTCAGGCTGGAGGTCAGAGGGCACCGAGGGCCCTCCCAGGAGCAATGACAAGCCAGCCCCCTCCTGAGAGAACTTGCTGGTCTGCCGCCTCCCCCCGACCCCTGCCTCCATGCAAGGGCTGATTCAGGGGCGAGGACCCTGCACACTCAGCCCACATCCCCTCGGTCATGCCAGCTTTGCCCAACACACAGTTCAGTTCCTGACCACTCAGGAACACTTCTTTTCCTCTCCTTTCCCTCATCCCCAGAAATCTGAGACACTGTCTCAAGACAGCAGGTGATTCGTCTCTGGCCATCCAGGTACAGGCTAGTGGTGTGACTCAGGCCCAGCATTCTACAGGTCAGGCAAAAAGATCTTTCAGTCGCCATTTGCTAGGACACTTCCTAACCCCCATCCAAGATAAGGTCCATGCTTTGCTTTCAAAGTCCTGGGAAAAACACTGGGAGAAAGGAGGCACTGCTTCTGGTCATGTGTGCCCTATGGAATTCGCCCTCCTCTAGCCCCAGGATTGGGGGGGGGGGTCTTTTTGTAGCTGAGATACCACATGACAAACCTCAGTGCTGAGATGGGCCAGGAAGGCTTGGAAAAACTCCAAGGGCACCTTCATCTGGGAAATACAGCCCGGGCTCAGGTCTGTACCACGACCACCGCACTGGAGTCACGCTGATGCACGTGGATTCCCCGGGACTCCGGAGTCCCAGAAAAGGGCTCAAGTGACAAGTCACTGGAAACTCTAAACACCTTGGAACGATGGAAGGTCTCAGGGGTCATGTATAAGTCTGAATGGGGCTCAGAATCCTGATGTTCACACACCCCCATTTGCTGGAAGCTGAAGGCACTGATTTGGAGGGTGATACATGTGGGAGGGGAGAGGGGAGTAACCCAAGACATGCACACAAGCACACACACATGCAGAGAGAGAGAGAGAGAGAGAGAGAGAGAAACTAATATCCCCAGGGAGATGAAGGAAAAACATTAAAATCATGCAACAAGATAGACTACTGGACAATACGGATGATTAGGCACCAAGGGAGGTTTCCTGACATTGACATATGATAATCACAATAAAAAATTCAATGGCAACACTGGAAGACAAGGACAAAATACATCTTCTATTAAGTGTACCCAAATAAAGAGACAAAAAATGAGACAGAGAAGAAAAGGAAATTAAAAATCAATAAAGTAACCAAAAAACATAAAGACAGACAGAGACCAATGGAACACACTTGAGAGCCCAGAAATAAACCCTTGCATATGTGGTCAAATGATTTTCCAAATGGCCAAGACCACACAATAAGGAAAAGACAATCTCTTCAATAAACGGTGCTGGGAAAACTGGATATCCACATGCAAAAGAATGAAATTCAACCCTTACTTTACACCGTAATCAAAAATGAACTCACAATGGATTCAAGATCTACACATAAGATCTAAACTATAAAATTCTTAAAAAACAAAAACAGGAAAAGTTTCATGATGTTAGATTTGGCAACGATTTCTTAGATATGACACCAAAAGCATAGACAACAAAAGTAAAAATAGACAAATGGTACTATATCAAACTTAAGAATCTGCACATCAAGGAAAACAATCAACACTGTAAAAAGGCAACCTATATACAGAAAGGGAGAAAATAATTTGCAAATCATACATCTGATAAGAGGTTAATGGTCAGAACAAGTAAAGAACTCCTATAACTCAACAACAAAAACCAGTAACCCGATTAAAAAAATGGGCAAAGGACTTGAATAGACAATTCTCCAAAGAAGATACACAAATGGCCACCAAATGGCCAAGCACATGAAAAGTGCTCAACATCTCTAATTAGGTACACACAAAACAAAACCACAGTGAGATATTATCTTGCACCCATTAGGATGGCCACTATAAAAAAAAACAAGCAAACAAAAAACAGAAAACAACAAGTGTTGGTGAGGATGTTGAGAAATTGGAGCCCTTGGGCACTCTTGGTAGGAATGTAAAATGGTGTAGCTGCTGTGGAAAACAGTATGGAGGTTCCTCAAAAAACTAAAAATAGAATTACCATATGATCCAGCAAATTCCACTTCCAGGTATACACCCCAGAGAACTGAAAGCAGGATCTCAGACTTATCTACACTCCTATGTTCCCTGCAACATTATTCACAACAGCCAAGAGGTGGAAGCAACCCAAATGTCCATTACAAAAGAAAGGATAAAGAAAACATCAATAAAATGGAATATTATTCAGCCTTAAAAGGAAGGAAATCCTGTCACCTCCCACAACATGGATGAACCTTATGTTGAGTGGAATATGCCAGTCACAAAACGACAAATACTGTATGACTTCACTTCCGTAAGATAACTAGTCAAAATCAAGGAGACAAAGTAGAGTGGTGGGTGCCAGGGGCTTGGGTAGGGGGATAGGAAGGGTTGCTCAGCAGGTACAGAGTTTCAGTTTTGCAAGATGAAAAAGTCCTAGAGATCTGTTACACAGTAATGTGGATACCAGTTAACACTACTGAAGTGTATATTTAAAAATGATTAAGAGGGTAAATTTTTTTAAAATTTATTTTATTATTTATTTTATATTATTTTATTTTTGGCCGCGTTGGGTCTTACCTGCGGCATGCAGGATCTTCATTGAGGCATGCGGGATCTTACTTCCCTGACCAGGGAATAAACCCACGTCCCCTGCATAGGAAGGCAGATTCTTTCCCACTGGACCACCAGGGAAGTCCCAAGAGGGTAAATTTTATATCATCGTGTTTTTTACAATTAAAAATTTAAAAATAAGAAAAAACTTTTTTTAAGGAAAAAAAGTTCAATATTTGGTGGCTTGCTTTCTGAAATTGCCTGGCTCTGTTCTGCGGCACTTTTACCTGGATTTTCTTTCCTAAAAAAAAAAAATCAACACCCAAAGTCCAGGCATCCTCTAAAAGCCCAGGAAAGGCAACCAGCTGATGGGAAGGGAGGTTCTGGAAAAATACAAGACTTTTCCAAGCAGACAGACGGCAAAGTCCCACCGTGAGGGCCAACAAATAAAAACATCCAGACCGAGTAAATCCTCAAGAAACTTCAGAGCAAACAAACAAGTCCTAAAAATGTCTAGAGAGAAAAGAGCATTCTGCACTCAGCGCCAGGCGTGACTCCCGCAGCAAGAATGGGATTGGAGGCTGAAAGACATCCTGAGGAAAGAGCACTTTCCACCAATCTGGAAGCTAGCGGACGGGTACTTCAGCCAAGAAGGAGGAAGACACAGGTTGTAGATCTGGGTCCCCTGCAAGCAGTGGACACCGTTCTGGGAGGGTGGCCTGGGGCAGGGCCACAGTGCAATCCACACAAACTGGCCACTAGGGACCCTACGGTCCCGTATCGTGGGACCACGTGGAAAACAACATGGGTGGTTTCTTCTTCTTTCTTAAAAAAATATTTATTTATTTACTTATTTGGCTCCGCCATATCTTCGTTGTGGCATGTGAGATCTTCGTTACCATGTGAGGGATCTTTAGTTGCGGCACGCAGGCTCTTTTAGTTGCAGCGGGATCTACTTCCCTGACCAGGGATCAAACCTGGGCCCCCTGCATTGGGAGCACAGTCTTAACCACTGGACCACCAGGGAAGTCCCCAACATGGGTGGTTTCTTCTTCTTTTTAAAATTTTATTTATTTATTTATTTATTTATTTATTTATTTATTTATGGCTGTGTTGGGTCTTCGTTTCTGTGCAAGGGCTTTCTCTAGTTGTGGCAAGCAGGGGCCACTCTTCATCGTGGTGTGCGGGCCTCTCACCGTCGCAGCCTCTCTTGTTGTGGAGCACCGGCTCCAGACACGCAGGCTCAGTAGCTGTGGCACACGGGCTTAGCCGCTCCACGGCACGTGGGATCTTCCCAGACCAGGGCTCGAACCCGTGTCCCCTGCATTGGCAGGCAGATTTTCAACCACTGCGCCACCAGGGAAGCCCCACATGGGTGGTTTCTGACAGAGCTGATGGACCATTTGGAAAAGAATAAGGATGTTAAAAAGTAATCATGGAAAAACCAAGAAAGCCTCCATAAAGCCAAGCTGGGCACAAGAATGGAACTGTAACTGTGCCCCAGACAGCGTCCCTGTGGTAGGTGGACAGCGCATCTTCCGTGGGGGGTGGGAGAGACAGGGAAGCCTCGAGGTGAGGGTTATCCAAGGTACCAGCCTGCCCGTTTATGGCCCAGGGGATGTTTCTCAGGCCTCCATAAAGCAGCTCCAGACAGGAGTCCAACCGCATTTAGCACCTCCACGGCTGCTGTGCGCCCTCCCCACCTGGGGAACTGACTCCACCCCCGCCGGCCCCCCACAGTGAGACCCTGAAGCCAGCACAGAGCCCGCGTTGGGAGACTCGCCCTGGTCAGCGGTCAGGGTTGCTGACTTGAGCTCTGGCCCATCCAAACCCTCTCTACTGGGAGCACCGCATCATCAACCAAAATGGGAGTGAAAGGCAGGGAGGGGACGGTGCCGCCTCCCAAATGGTCTGCTCAGCGGGATGATCTCGCTAAGCAAGGAACCATTGTGTCCTCACTTGGGCTCTTCCTCGAAAGAAGACACTAACCCTTGTGCAGCCCCCCCACCCCACCCCACCCTGCGTCTGCTCTTGCCTTGGGTTCTGAAGGCCTCCCTCCAGCAGGCCTCCCTCCTCAGCCCGTCCACCTGCTGCTGGTCCACTGGGTGGGCATGGGGCGGGCAGGGATGGGGGCTCAGCAGGCACCGCGCTGCAGACACAGCAGGAGGTGACGGAGGATGCTCTCGGGACACGCAGCTGCACAACCCTCCACATTGGTTTGCAAAGTTGGCTCTTGGTGTCCGGTGGGTACTTAAGACAAGTTCTCAAACCGACACTGAAATGGACTGGATTGGGGTCAACTCCCTTCAGGTCCCAGGATCTGACCCCCCGAGCCTCCAGGCACCAGATCCCCCCTTAAACCCTGCTGTCTGCACGTTAGTGGCATCACTGCAGGGTGGGGAGCCCAGAGGCCACGTTCCTGCTGCCAAGGTCAAAGGAGACCGGCCAAGGGCTCCCTGAGAACATTTTAAAGCATCAGAATCTTCCTGAACCGTGCAAAGGCCACCCTAAAAGACCCCAGACATGGGCAACGCTGCCTTCACAGCTGAGGTGACCCATCCCCTATCCCCATGCCTCTCTGCAAGGCTGCAGGGCCCCGGCCAGGCTCAGCTCTGGGCCAGTCAGAGCTTCTGTCAAATTGGGTCTAAAACACCACCTTTGCTGGGCTGCTGAGGGGAGGGGCAGGTTTCAGGCCCCGGTACTCATCACACCATGAACGACAGCAGAATCACCATCCTGCACACCGGTCCCCAGACCCCCAGCCTCCCTGCTGCTCAAATCCTATTTCCAGAAATGTGTCACTGGGAAACCCCCCTCCCTCCCGACTGGGAAGAGCGATCAACCTAAACCACAGAACACAACAGTGAGAAGGACAAGGGCCTTAACCCGGCCCCTCCCAGCAGGGAACCTGTAGCTCTGTTCAGACTCCCTGAGGCCGGTGTGTGAGGGCAGAGAACGCCGTCCCCTAGAATCCTTGCACAGAACCCCGGAAAGGAGAAGAGAAACAGGGGACCTCTCAGGCGGGGCCCCGCCTCCTGCACCACCCATCCTCGGCGCCCAGGCCTACTCGCACGCGAAGTGCAGGCCTCACAGCCAAGTGGTCGTTATAAATAATAAACATCCAAGGGCCTCTTCAGTTTCTTCTTCACCCAAACTGAATTATTTAATCCTCTCTGGATTCCACAAATGCATAAATGTCCACACATCGAAACCACCAGAAAACCCAGCTGTGTTCAGCGCTGACTGCAGACAGGGGACAATGTTCCAGATAAAGAGGAGCCCTTGGCTTATTACGGTTTGATTCTTTTGAAACTGGAATCAGTAGACTCTCAATAATTCTAATGCTATAAAGCTTAATTAAATATATGAGCATAAACTTTGCTACCCAGTGAAGCAAAACACTGTTTTCATCCTGGGGAGAAAAACCTGCCCTCAAACAAACTGGATACGGGCCAAGAAACAGCTGCTGACCAGCACGCTGCAGGACCACGCAGCCCTCTGGAGGGAAGGTGTAGGTTTGCATTTAACTGATGCACAGCGATGAGGGAATTTAATCTGTGGCCCTGGAAACCCGCTGGGTATCAAGGACAGGGAAGAGAACTGTGGCCTCGCACAAGCAGCTGGGTGTGCCGATGTCTGTGGACCCAGAGCATCGCACCCAGGAACAACTCCAAACACGGCCCTCCATAAAAACCTGTAAAAGCCTGCTGACCCAGAATGAACAGCGCCAAGGTAGCATCCTAGATGGCACGTTCTGTATCTGGAAAGATGTTACGACCCGGATAAAACATTGAAGCCCAGCCTAGGGTTCCGGAAGAGCAGGTCTTGGCACCATGTCAAATAGCCTTGGGGTTTGTAATCAACCTCCATACTTCCGTAGTTCTGAGCTTGTAGGATTAATTTCTGCATTAACTGTTTTCATGCCTTCTTTCTTGTTTTTCAAAACTTACACTATTTATTTACTTTGCCAATGTCGGCCCTAACTATCCCAGCAATAAGGCTTGAGAAGCTATCATTTTTATCAAAGGGATTTTCCAATCCCAACAATATAAAAATAAGCTGATGCGTCACTTAATTGGCAATTAATATAGTATTTGCTCTTCCTACAAAGTAGATATTTAGACTAAAAACTATAAGGATATCAAACTCTAAAACTGTCCTAGAAAACCTGCTTTCTAGGGTCTCCTCAAGAAAACATTGTGGGACCCACTCACCTCACATAAAAACTTTGTACCCTTTGGCCAATATCTTCTTGGTTCCTAAAGATTTTTATAACCACATGTACTTATATTTGTGCTAGGACTATAGCTATAGACCCAATGGTTATAAAACATCTACATAATTGTAGTTATACATATTATACATACATAATTAGTTATACATATACAAGGTTATCCACATAAGGTTCTACATACAAAAAAATGAGATTTCTCTATATGTATCGTGACATATATGCAAATGTAGAAAACCTACTCTCAGTATCAATATCAACTTCTAACTTAAATTCAACTAGAAAATTCTACCATAAAGAAAGCAGTAGTTTCTCTTCTTTACTAAAAATAGCTAATAACAGTGTAGAAGAAATGACAGAACTGGAAAATTACAATTTTGAATCCCCGTTGTAATAGGTGATAGGGTAAGGATCATTAATGTATGATTTAAAACAGTGGGGAGGGAAAAAAAAACAGTGAGGAGGGAATTCCCTGTGGTTAGGACTCTGTGCTTTCACTGCCGAGGGCCTGGGTTCAATTCCCTAGTCAGGGAACTAAGATTCCCAGAAGCCGCATGGTGCAGCCTAAAAAATAAATGAATAAAAATAAAAATAAAAACACTAGGGAGAGGTGACGTCATGCAAAGTGGCAGAGGAGGACACTCCACCAAAGCAAAACTGAGCCATAAAGAGTGACTGGAACCCAGTAAGGAAATGGGAGGAAAGGAGAGATGATACTCTGATTCCTCTTTGACTACAGGATTTAATGCTGGATGTTCTTCATATATGAGTGGGTAAACGTGTCTGAGGATGAAAGAGAGGAAGAAAAGGATGTAAAGAAGGAAGCGAGGAAAAGAGGAAGGGAAACAGAAAGAGTAAGAAGGAAGAAAGAAAGAAAAAAGAATTAAGGAATGAGGGGAAGGAAAGAGGGAGGAAGAAATGAAGGAAAAAAGGAAGGAAAAGCTAAACGTTTTTAAAATGTTTCTGTTGGAATATTTATAGACATTTACCCCTAACAATCAAATAAAGTAAGCACTATAGTTTTTAATTTTATGGATGAATCCCTTGGATGATGATGATGATGATGATCCCAAGTCTTCTTATAAAGTTTCTCTCTTGGGCAGCAGGTTACTGTGTAATAAAATTGCTTATGAAAAGGAAATGCAAAAAAAAAAAAAAAAAAAAAAAGAGTGACTGGAAGGAACTATATTGAAACTCTGGAACCAGATCAGTCACTTAGAGCAAGGTGATGAAAACAGGCTGCTGATGTTTGTAAGAGAGCGGCGAGCAGGAGCCATCTACCACCCTCAGTGCCTCAGGGACCAGAGCCGTGAGGACAGCGGTCCAACGTCCTGGAGTGTCTGGCTGGAGCCAGAGTGGGCAGTGGGGACCATGTCCTCCATAATCTGGGGATGTGTGTTTCGGCTGGTCTGGTGATTGAGGGGCTAGAGCAGATTCTGGCCTTGGGGTCAGCCTCCTTGGGCTGCAGCAGCTTCCCTCAGAGTATCTAGGAGAAGATATCTGGGGGGACCTTTGTCAGGTCACTGGCTGACCGCAGACATAGCAGAACGGAAACTTCAGTCACCATGCACAACAAAGAATACACTTTGCAAAAACTGCTTGGAAAAATCGCGAAGACAGCTGCAGCCCTCAACTAGTAAAAATCGTTAATCCCTGAGGCGTGGGAGAATCAGAATGTCCAGATTTCAACAAAAACTTACAAAGCATGCAAAGAAACACATACGCTGGAGTCTTTTTCACACTAGAATTTCTTTTTTTTAAGGCAGTGTGGTCCATTTTATTTAATTTATTTATTTTTGGCCACGCTGCATGGCTTGTGAGATCTTAGCTCCCTGACCAGGGATCGAACCCATGCCCCCTGCAATGGAAGCACGGAGTCCTAACCGCTGGACCATCAAGGAATTCCCTATACTAGAATTTATAAATTCAACTCTCTGCACTTCTACCCAAACATTAAATAGCATTTGCATAGAATACGAAGAGACAGTTTTTCCTCCTAAAGGAACCAAGGTGAGCGCAAGGGAAGGGCATTTGCTAAAACAGACTTCTGATTCTCGAGCACCCCCAAAATAACTTTTATTCAGTTTAATCATTGCCGCCCAATCTCCCTCAACACGATGATATTTTAAATTAATTAATTAATTATTTAAAATTTTTTGGCTGTGTTGGGTCTTCATTGCTGCATGCGGGCTTCTCATTGTGGTGGCTTCTCTTGTTGCGGAGCATGGGCTCTAGGCACACAGGCTTCAATAGCTGTGGCACGAGGGCTCAGCAGTTGTGGCTCACGGGCTCTAGAGCGCAGGCTCAGTAGTTGTGGCACACGGGCTTAGTTGCTCCAAGGAATGTGGGATCTTCCTGGACCAGGGCTCGACCCCGTGTCCCCTGCATTGGTAGGCGGATTCTTAACCACTGTGCCACCAGGGAAGTCCAACACAATGAATTTTTAAACAAACGAGTCTGTCTTTAAGCTTCATTTGTTAGAGCAGATGGACATTTAACCAAGGTGATGAGTAACAGCTCATTATCTCAATGAGTATAAACTTGAATTTTCAACACTGAGCAGGTCTGGCAGCCATGGCCCACCCTCACTGTTTTCCTCACATGGACTCTTATTGGATGTTTTACGAGTGATTCCTCTAACCTTGTTATTCAATCCAGATATCCCCCGGATAAGCTGCTTTCTTACTTTGCCTGTGACTCTCAATCTCAGGATAATGTTACAGAACATCAGAGGCAGAAGGGGGTTCCCAAAGAGCGCCATTCAATCACCCCATTTCACAGATGAGGACTTGATATCCTATAAGTAAGCACAGAGGTGGATTTCCTCAGTCAGCTGAAGAATGTGGGCGGAGCATACAAGGGTACAGGCAGGGTGCAAAGGGAACGTTTCCCTGCCATTCCAAGTGTGTGGTGCTTCCCTGAATCTCCAGGTGAGACCTTCTATCCATGTAAATGCCTGCTGATGCTTATAACTGTACACAGTCACTGTATACAGCTCAGTGACCAAGGAGCAGCCCCCATGGGTTCCCTGCTGTCCTCTTCTCCTGTCTTAGACTTTGATGGCTTTCAAGAGGTACCAAATGGGTAAAACCAGGTAGCTGGAGCTGTTCACACTGACTGTTCACAGCTCCATCCAATTCTGTCTCAATGGCATCATGTTGGTAGCTTAAAATCTGCTCTGGTGGGACTATTTACACACAGTGGTTGGAAAATGCTACAATTCAGGGCTTTGGGGGGCAGTTGTGAAAGCTTTATCAGTATACTACACCACGGCTGAAATATAAAAGACTGATCATATCAAGTACTGGTAGAGACATGGAGCAACTGGAACTCTCAGATCTTGTTAGTGGGGGTATCATTGGCACAAGAGCTCTAAAAACCTGCTCAGTTTTATCTACCAAAGTTAAATACATATCCACTCTACAACATGGCAATCCAACGCCTAGGTACCTACTCGACAGAAACCATGGATTTGTGTACCAAAAGACACACTTTCTTAGGCAGCATTATTCATAGCACCCCAAACTAGAAGCAATCCAAATATCCATCAGTAGTAAAAATAAGTAATTGGTGGCATATTCTGGGAAACTGTAAAGGCATGGAGAGGAATGAACTACATAATGACAACCTCATTCTTACAAACATGATGGAAGAAGTAGATATTGCATTAAGTTCAGAAGCAGGAAAAATCAATCCATAGTGTTAGAAGTTAAGATAGCGGATGGCAGGGAGGGAAAAATAAGTAGGAGAACATATGAGGGGCTGTTCTGGGGTTCCTGAGATACTCTGCTTCTGACTGGGATGGCGGTTACACGGGTGTGTTCACTGTGACAGTACATTATTATCTGTGCACTTTTCTGTGTGTGTGTGTGTGTGTGTGTGTGTGTGTGTGTGTATATATATATATATATATATATATATATATATATATATATATACACTTATTTATGCATGCATGCATGCTGCACCTCCTGGCATATGAGATCTTACTTCCCTGACCAGGGATCAAACCTGCGCCCCTTGCAGCAGAAGCACGGAGTCCTAACCACTGGACCGCCAGGGAAGCCCCTCTGTGCATTTTTCTTCCGTATGCTACACTCCAACTTCAAACAGTGAAGAGGGAGAGTATTAGAAACGCTGACGGCACTTCCCTGGTGGTCCAGCAGTTAAGATTCCTCACTCCCAACTGCAGGGGGCCCGGGTTCGATCCCTGGTCAGGGAACTAGATCTCACCTGCCACAACTAAGACCCGCCACAGCCAAATAAATAAATAAATATTTGAAAAAAAACAAAACGCTTATCTTCCACACCCACCTCCTGGAACAGTGGCAGGTATGTGTTTTACGATGGACTCCTGTTGTTTTGTCATGGCTAGAAGACAGACATTCCCAAAAGGGTAAAGGAAACAAAGGGCCTGAATGAGAAAGGAGAAGGCCCAGGAAGCACTTAGGAAAATAAAGCAAAACAAAGCAAACCTGCAAACTGTTTCCCCAAAGCCACTCCTGTTGCCCCTCCCCACAGGTGATTTCTAAAACTGTATGAGTATTTTCTGTAAGACTCTTCATAAGACCTGTAGCTCTGGCTCCTTCACTCCACTGGTGTGACGGAACCAAAAACATGCAAAGCCATGGAGTCCATGCTGGGTAAACAGTCGCACATCATGTGGCCTAAACTGCTTCTCACAGATGCTACAAAGTCAGACACTGTCCAAGACAGGAAAAATAGGACATACTTGACAAATTGTCTAAAAGTGAATCATACTTTAGCTGTACTCTTCATAGAGCAATAAAAAGAATAAATAAAAAGAAATGAAAAGTGACTCTGACATACCCTAATTAAAGTCAACAAAATGCTATGGGCTTGTCCTTAAGAATCTTGGGGATATTAAAATAGCCTGCATGTAAGGAACAGTGTATGGGGGACCATATCTCTCTTAGTCTGTTACGGCTACTATAACAAAATACCATAGACGGTAGTTTTTTTCTTTTTTAATTTTATTTGTTTATTTATTTATGGCTGTGTTGGGTCTTCATTTCTGTGCGAGGGCTTTCTCTAGTTGCGGCAAGTGGGAGCCACTCTTCATCACGGTGCGCGGGCCTCTCACTATCGCGGCCTCTCGTTGCAGAGCACAGGCTCCAGACGCGCAGGCTCAGCAATTGTGGCTCATGGGCCTAGTCGCTCCGCGGCATGTGGGATCTTCCCAGACCAGGGCTCAAACCCGTGTCCCCTGCATTGGCAGGCAGATTCTCAACCACTGCGCTACGAGGGAAGCCCCCATAGACGGTAGTTTATAAACAATAGAAACTTATGGCTCACAGTTCTGTGGGCTGGAAGTCCAAGATCAAGGAGCCAGCCTGGTCACGTTCTGGTGGGGCCTGCTTCCTGAGTCTTACACTGGCACCTTCTTGCTGTGTCCTCACCTGGTGGAAGGGATGAGGGAACTCTGTGGGGCCTCCATATAAGGGCACTAATCTCATTTGTGGGGCTCCACCCTATTGACCTACCTCAGCACCCTAAAAGACCCCACCTCCGGACACCACCACCTTTGGGGGTTAAGATTCCACATATGAACCTAGGGAACACACACACTCAGACCACAGGAGTATCTTCCAAGCTCAATTCTAGAACTTCCTAAACATTCCAAAGCTAACTTCTTCAGCCATCGCCATATGTGAATTACACCATGCACTTTTATTTAAGGGAAAAGAAAGCTTACAAGGTAAAGTGGCTAAGATATTATTATGAACCAAATGTTTGTGTCCCCTGAAATTCATATGTTGAAGGCCTAACCCCTCAGTGTGGCTGTATTTGGAGATGGGGTCTCTAAGGAAGTAATTAAGGTAAAATGAAGTCACAAGGGTGGGGCCCTGATCCAGTAAGATTCATGTCCTTATAAGGAGAGACACCAGAGAGCTCTCTCCCCACAGGTGAGCTAAGATGATTTATATGAGCAGACAGCAAGAAGGCAGTCGTCTGCAAACAAGGGGAGAGTCCTCACCAGAACCAACCCTGCTGACACCTGCATCTCTGACTTGCAGCGTCTACAGCAATGAGAAATGAACTTGTGTTGTTTCAGCCATCCAGTCCGTGGTACTTGTTAAGGCAGCCGAAACAGAATCATACAGATTTAATAGCTTTTGAGAATATGTATTTCATCTTTCACATATGGAAGGAAATAAAGTAAAAGACTTCTTATTTTTTTAATATTTATTTATTTATTTGGCTGTGCTGGGTCTTAGCGGTGGCACTCGGGATCTAGTTCCCTGACCAGGGATCGAACCCAGGCCCCCCCCGGCGTTGGGAGCACAGAGTCTTAACCACTGGACCACCAGGGAAGCCCAAATGACTGATGAAGAAAGATTCATGAACAAACATTTCCTAAGCCCCTTCTATATGCTAGGCTCCAGATGCTGCTCTCATGAACTAATGTTAGTAGCAAGGATTTTGCTGCCATGATTCCAAGGCAGAAATCGATGGAAATGAAGAGACCACTGGAAAGGCCTCTAACTTGACAGAGGACTTGGCTGGAGACACCGCCACCAGCAGAGGGAGGTTCAGCCATGTCCGGGTAGGAACTGGTCATGCAGAGACGTCCAGTTTGTGCAGCACGTGAGATGGGCTGGTTGGGTATGAAAACACAGCCGACCAAGAGGAAAACTGGCTTGTGAACAGGCAACGGATGCTTGACTTAGTCCTGGTGAATCATTAATTTTAGAAATCCATGAAGATACAAAGATGGAAACTATCAGATGAGCAGAAACTCATGGAGGCTGCAGGGTCTATGCCGCGCAGGCTGGGCGGCAACCTGTCAGCAGGGGGAGGGGAGGCCCTGCTCGGCACTGCCTGTGATGGGACCTCCCGCGGGACTGGGAGACATCGAGTTTACACGGGGGCAGGAGGAACAACGCAGACCCCTGCCATCCCCACAGATTTCATCTTAAATTTCTGAAAGTCTCCATAATCAAACAAGGACCTGCACTGCCTGATTCCCCAGAGCTTTGCAATTCATTGCTACATTTGTCACAAACATTTTTTTAAAGATTCAAATTTATTAGCAAATGCTTTATTATCTGAATGAAAACTATTCACTAATCTGACTAGTTACAAAATTAGTAACAAAAAAATTAGTAACCTTCACTCCTATAGTCAAATAACAAGAAGCAGTTAGTAGATATAATGAAGAAAAAGCCTATTTACATTAAAATAAATACACAGGATGGGCTTCTCTGGTGGCTCAGTGGTTAAGAATCCACCTGCCAATGCAGGGGACACTGGTTTGAGCCCTAGTCTGGGAAGATCCCATGCCACGGAGCAACTAAGCCCGTGCGCCACAACTACTGAGCCTGCGCTCTAGAGCCCACGAGCCGCAACTACTGAGCCCGTGTGCCACAACTACTGAAGCCCACAGGCCTAGAGCCCGTGCTCCGCAACAAGAGAAGCCACCGCAATGAGAAGCCCGCGCACCGCAACGAAGGGTAGGCTCCGCTCCCTGCAACTAGAGAAAGCCCGCACGCAGCAACAAAGACCCAACACAGCCAAAAATAAATAAATAAATAAAATAAATACACAGGAATAAGCTTAAGGAATGTGCAAGATCTGTATGAAGAAATGTTTTAATGTTCCTGAAAGGCACAGAGAAAAGACTTTAACAAACACAAAGAGATATCACGTTCTTGCATAAGGAGGCTCATTATATAAATATCAAGTCTCCTTCATCCATACATTTAATGTGTCTGCAGTAAAAATACAATGGGGTATTTTGGGGATATAGACAAATTGTTTCCAAGGTTTGAATAAATAAGCAGAAAAGTCAGGGTTTTCTGAAAAGGAAGAAGAATAAGAGAGGACCAACCCTATGAAATGTTAAAACAATTACAAAGCTGCAATAATTTAAACAAGGTAGTATTTATTAGTGTAAGTCCAGAGAAAAAGAGCCACTGAGCAGAAATAGAAAACGCCTAAAAAAATAGATGAAGACATACATAGGAATCTAGCGTATGATCCAGGTGACACTGCATAGCAAAGTAGAAAATAATTCATCAAGAAAACGCTACCCAAAAAACTGATTAGCCATATGCCAAAAAAAAATTTTTTTGGATACCTATCTCATTCTTTTCAGTAAAGTAAATTCCAGAAGAATCAGAAATTTAAACCAAAAAAAAATTAATCTATAAAGGAACTAAAATGAAATGCAGCTTTTGCATCATCCTTAAAAGAGTGGGAAGTTTGACTTAAAAGTCAAAATTTCTATGAACAAAAGAATAACATCAGAAGATAAATGGCAAACAAAAAACTTCTAATATAAATCACAACAAAAGGCTAATTTACTTAATAAAGAGCCTCTAAAATCAATAATGAAAAAGACTTACATCCTAAGTGATCCAGCAAAGGAACTAGACTGCATACAAGGAAACACAAACGGCTCTTAAACATGTGAAGAGATGCTTACCTGTACTTACACATCAGAAGAGAAATACAAACAAAGCACAATGACATATGACTTTCCACTTATCAGACTGTGGATTGGTTTGCCAGGGTTCCATAACAAGGTACCATACACTGGGTGACTTAAAACAACAGAAATGTATTTTCTCACAGTTCTGGAGGCTGGTAGTCCAAGACCAAGGTGCTGGCAGAGTTGGTTTCTTCTGGAGTATCTCTCCTTCCTGCTGTGTCCTCACATGGTCATCCCTCTGTGTCTGCCCGGATCCTAATCTCTTTTTCTTGTAAGGACACCAGTCACACTGGACTAGAGCCACCTGCTGGGCTGCACCCCTGAAGGGCCTGCAAGCCTTGTAGTTGCCCCACCGTGAGACCAAAGAAAGACCCCAGATACAGCGACAGAGACATCCATGGTTTATTGAACAGAGAATCTTACAAGTCTGAAGTAGAAGGTCCTCAAGAATTTTGCTGCAGCTCCTGGGATGGCCCGGCTGGTAGGTCTGGTCAGGAAGCAGCTGTGTGGCCTCCGTCAAGGTGCTTCAGCTCACAGGGCCTGGGCTTCCTGAGACACCAAATGAGGAGGCCAACCCTCATGGCCCAAGGCACCTTCCATGCTCTGACATCCTAGTTCTCTCCGGTCCAGCATGGTGTCTTTGGGCTCCACTCACCACTGAGCTCTGCAGGTGTCCAGGGGTGAGGCCGCAGAGACACCAGGCCTCTGGGTCCACGCCTCCCACACCCGGAACCCCCAGAACCAAGTTTTGCCCAGACACTGTCTCCTGTCTCCCTCTGGCCTTTGCGTGGATTCTGGATCAACGTCTGCTGAGTCTCACTTTCTCTCTCCCTCTCCTGCTCTGGGCTGGGGAAAAGGCGACATGAATTTTTCTTTGACATCCATGCAAAGACTGGCAGAAACTCATTATGCATCATTAGCAGAAAACTAATTATGTAACCAGAGGTACTGGAGCACAGTGCATGGTGGCTAAACAGACCCCATCTTAAACATCAATAAGGAAACGCCCTGATACTTTGGAGCTCCAGAATCGACATTCTGGAATGCCACTCAGACATTCAGAATGACAACTACGTTTGTCATTCTTTCCAACCAACTTCACAATGTCCTAAACACAGTGAAATGTTTTTTAAAATGTGTCTACATGGAAAAACTTGAAAGTCAGGTCAGTCTCAGAACATGAAAGACGGTATTTACAAGGCTCTAGCCCAACTCGCTGTACACATGGCCATCCACAAATATGCAGCCAAAGATGAAAATAACATGGATCAGAAATGGACTCAAAGCTGACAGAACAGTGAAAAAGAACATATAAATAAAACATCCAACGTAACATAACGGAGGGCACTTGTCTCTCCTTTCCAGACACTTTGGATCACATCACATTTACTCAGAGGAAAAGGGACTGCCGAACAGACATAGAAAAGTGAATGTATTAAGAAGTTATTCCCCTTAAGCCTTTTCTCGTTTTCTCCCTCCTCCACTCAAGTAAAAGATCTACTAAAAGAACTGTAATACGTAATCCTCTGGGCTTGTGAGGCCAACTGCACCTTTACCCTATCAATCAAACACAGAAGTGGATTCCAGAGGTTTTGTTCCAAGCCAGGCTGGCACAACGCAGACAGACACCACCTCCCAACGATCTTCTGTGGGAATCAGGGTGGGCTCCACGCCCGGCCAAGGCCTTTGGGTGGAGTCAACTCAGCCAGGTCTAGAAACGCCCCCTCGGGAGGCTGGAAAGATCCAGGTGCCAGGCTAGGCCCAGGAGAGAGAAACAGAGGGACGGAGCAGGTCCTGGGAAAAGGAAGGAGACACAGAGGAATTCAAACAAGCTCTCTGGTCAGTTCTCACAGCTTCGATGACAGGTTCTGGATGGGCCCCCCTGGTGCACCATTAGCTCGGGGATCCAATAAATGAGCAACTTCACCTCTGACGAGGTGAACCACACCCCTGAACCACAGCAGCTGCACACTGACTTACCTCCCCACGGCTGCACGTGAGGATACAGGCCTTGGGGACCTGCAGTCCGTCCACCCCTCTGCTGCCAGAAGTTATCTCTCATCCTTGCTTTATGCTAGAATCTTAACTGGCCCCAGAAGCACTTTGGGAAAAGAAGCGTGTGATCTAAGGCAAAGGCTGGAGGAATGGCACTTTAAATGGAACCGTGTGCTGATGGGTCCTGGGTGTCCCGACTCCTCTGAGCAACTGTGTCTCCAACCGGTGGCCTGTGGGCAACATCAGGAAAGGCTTTTTCTCATTTCCTTTATGGTTAGAGACAACTTTGAGAAAAAGAATCATCATACCACAGCGAAGATACGTTCCTCTGGTTCAACGGTGGTGCAAACTGGCCTGAAGAAATTCCAGCTGGGTTAGCGGGGAAACACGGGTCACGAGGAAAGCCTGAACAAGACCTCATTCCTGGGACTTCCCTGGTGGCGCAGTGGTTAAGAATCCACCTGCCAATGCAGGGCACAGGGGTTCGAGCCCTGGTCCAGGAAGATCCCACATGCCGCGGAGCAACTAAGTCCGTGTGCCACAACTACTGAGCCTGAGCTCTAGAGCCAGCCCACGAGCCACAACTACTAAGCCCGCGTGCGCCACAACTACTGCAGCCCGTGTTTCTAGAGCCTGTGCTCCACAACAAAGAGAAGCCACCACAATGAGAAACCCACACACTGCAACAAAGAGTAGCCCCTGCTCACCGCAATTAGAGAAAGCCCGTACACAGCAACGAAGACCCAACGCAGCCAAAAAATAAATAAATAAATTTATTAAAAAAAAAACAAAAAAAACCCCCTCATTCCCTCAATGAAAAATACACACCGTGCACCCCGGATTGTGTGAGCCTGGGTCAAGAAGGACTGTCCTTCCCACGCATTTCCCCACGGGGAAGACAATGGAGAAGGAAAGAGCATTCCAGTGACACACCTGCGACAGGTGAATGTGGGCTCGTGAAAGAAACCATGGTGCATCATAGACAGAATGACACTCCCTGCACACCTGAATTTAAGGTTTGTAATTTATA
This sequence comes from Balaenoptera acutorostrata, assembly GCF_949987535.1. Classification (NCBI taxonomy): domain Eukaryota; kingdom Metazoa; phylum Chordata; class Mammalia; order Artiodactyla; family Balaenopteridae; genus Balaenoptera; species Balaenoptera acutorostrata. The sequence goes on from NC_080078.1 coordinate 45,950,572, forward strand.
TGCAGTACAAAACTTGTGATCAACTCTGCAGCAGCATGGAAGGGAGACCAGTTGGGGAGGGGACAGCTGGGGGAGCAGCTGGCAGGCCGGGGGTGTGGACGCTGATAATCCATTAGGTGGCATGGGCAGGAGGCGTCCTTCCTTGTTTTACAGCTTGTGGATGAAGGTCATGTGATATTAACATTTCAGGTCACATTACTGTTACACTGTTTGAAACTCTTTAAATACTAAAACAACCCTATTCCATTTTGCAGGTGAGAAACGACAGGTTTCACTATATTTGAAGGTGTACATTCCTTTGAGGCTCATAGGATTTGATTCATGATTTGAGATCTTTTGCCAGTTTTGGAAAATCCTCAGCCATTATATCTTCAAATATTGCTTCTGTCCCATTCCCTCTCCTCTCCTTCCGGGACTCCAAGGACAGGGGTGTCAGACCCTTTCATGCCATCCTCTGTGTCCCTAACACTCCTCTCTAGGCCACATTTTTGCTCCTCTTGTCTACATGCTTCCTTCTGGATGTTTTCTGTCAGATCCTAACGTTTTCTTCATTGGTGCATATTCTAAACATATCCACTAAGTTAACGGTAGTTAGTTATTACAATTTTTAATTTCTCTAATTAATTCTTTTATAAACTATTATGCCCTTTGGAGTAGTTCAGCACTCTGATAACATCCTAAGTCAAGATCACAGGTTGAGATGAATAAAAATGAGGTTTGGTTCCCGAGAAGGCCAATCTGTTCCAGTTCACTCCTGCTCCTGGGAATGATCTTTCAGGTCCTAACCTGAACGCACGCAGTCTGCCAGGTGCTCTACCTTGGTGAGGTCTGGACACCAGTTTCTGTCCACCCGACCCTGTGAGGCTGTCAAAAGTGCTGCTCAGCCTTCTCACGTCCTTCAGAATGTATGACGGTCCCACAACGATGCAGCCCCAAAGGCCAGACTCCCCTTCCTGGGCTTTCACCCCCTCCAGGGTTTGACCTGTTCATGTTTTACTGCCTCCTAGTTCTCTAGGGTCTTCGAGTGATGGTTAAAAAGTCTGCCCAGATGTTTCCACTTGACTACAGCAGGAAATCTAAATGACCCAGCCCGACATCACTACATTCTAAGGTAGTTCCCAACCCTACTTACAGTCAAGGCTCACTGCTTTACCCACATACTCACTAGTTTTTTTTTGTTTTCCCATTCTTCTTGCATTTCTTTTTTTTTTCATTTTTTTCCCTTAATTTTAATTAATTAATTAATTTATTTTTGGCTGCGTTGGGTCTTTGTTGCTGTGAGCAGGCTTTCTCTAGTTGCAGTGATGGGGGCTCCTCTTCATTGGGGTGTGCAGGCTTCTCATTGAGGTGGCTTCTCTTGTTGCGGAGCACAGGTTCTAGGCGCAAGAGCTTCAGTAGTTGTGGCACATGGGCTCAGTAGTTGAGGCTCACGGGCTCTAGAGCGCAGGCTCAGTAGTTGTGGCGCACAGGTTGAGTTGCTCTGTGGCATGTGGGTTCTTCCCAGACCAGGGCTCGAACCCATGTTCCCTTCATTGGCAGGCAGATTCTTAACCACTGCGTCACCATGGAAGTCCCTCTTCTTGCATTTCTGACTTTGAACTATCTTTCTTTTGCCTAGAGTACAGCACTTAGAACTTCATTTTGGGTCTGCGGGTGGCAAACTCTGTTTTTGTCTGTTTAAACTTCCTTCATCTTCATTCTTTTCTCCTTAATTAATTAATTAATTAATTAATGGCTGAGTTGGGTCTTCGTTGCTGCGTGCGGGCTTTCTCTAGTTGTGGTGAGTGGGGGCTACCCTACATTGCGGTGTGTGGGCTTCTCATTGTGGTGGCTTCTCTTGTTGTGGAGCACAGGCTCTAGGTGCGTGGGCTTCAGTAGTTCTGGCGCACGGGTTCAGTAGTTGTGGCACACAGGCTTAGTTGCTCCATGGCATATGGGATCTTCCCAGACCAGGGCTCAAACCCGTGTCCCCTGTATTGACAGGTGGATTCTTAACCACTGTGCCACCAGGGAAGTCCCTCACCTTCATTCTTGAAGGATGTTTCCACTGGGCATAGATTTCCTTTATCATGTTGAAAGTCATCCATCTTCTGTTCATTGTTACTGTCGAAAAGACAATTGTGGGCTATCTGTTGCCCCTAAAGTAACCTGTCTTTCTTCTCTGGCTGCTTTTAATAATCTCTATTTTAGTTTGTTTTCTCTCATTTCTATCAATACATTTACACTATGATGTACTTTTTAATTTATCCTGCCTGGGATTGACTAATTTCTTGACACTATGGGCTGATGTACCATTAGTTCTGGAAATTTTTCAGTCATTATTTCTTCAATTATTGCCTCTGCACTGTTGTCTCTTTCCTGCTAAGACTCAAATCAAAATATGTTAGAACTTTTCCAACAAGCCACTCCGTCACTTATTCCCATCACTTCTTTAGTTCTACATGCTGCATTCTGTATAATTTTTACTTACCTGCCTTCCAGTTTGCTAATTCTTTCTCCAGCTCCATCTAATCTACTGTGAAGCATGTCCATATCAATGGCTTAATTTTAGTCACTGTATCTTTAAGTTGTAGGATTTCAATTGTGTTCTTTTCTAATTTGCTGTGTTACTTTTTATTACTTTTTACTGAATAATTCCATGCTGAAATTTCCAAGCTTGGCTTTTATTTCTTTCATTATGATTAGGATATTTGTTTTAAAGTCTCTGCCTGATCATTCTAATATCTCATGTCTTTGTGGCTCTGTTTCTGTTGTCTTTTGTTCCTGCTGGTCCTGGTTCATAGTACCTTGTTTGTTTCTTTGTGTGTCTGGTTATAATTGACTATCTATGAACATTGTACATGAAAAATTACTTGGGGTATTATTTTTTGATGCATGGGATAATTAAATCTTCCTCTGGAGAAAATGTTCAATTTGCTTCTGCCAATAGATTTCTGGGGGCAATACCAATCTGAGACAAATCCTTGTATAATAAATTTATTTATTTATTTATTTATTTATTTACTTTTGGCTGTGTTGGGTCTTCTGAGACAAATCTTAAACTACATTCAAGATTTCAAATTCTTTGAACCACAGAAGTTGTATTATACTACAAGCCACTGCAGGTAAATGGAATACTTCTACTCCATTCCCCAGTCAAAATGAGGGATGGTTTGGTTAGTTAAATAACCCAGAAACAGAAGTCTTACCTGAAATTCTCTTTACTGAATAACATATCTTGGATATTATTCCATATGTGTATGCACAAATACATTAAGATGCAAATGTAAATATCATTCAGTTATAGAAAGAGCTTCCTTATTCTTTGCTACACCTACATGTACCACATTTGCTTAACCAATTTCCTATCAATGAGCATACATTGATCAGATATATATATATATATATATATAATACATATATTTCTTTTTCATATTCTTTTCTATTATGGTTTATTACAGGATATTGAATATAGTTCCCTGTGCTATACAGTAGGTCCTTGTTGTTTATCTATTTCATATATAGTAATTTGTATCTGCTAATCCCAAACTCCTAATTTATCCCTCCCCCCATCTTTCCCCTTTGGTAACCATAAGGTTGTTTTCTATGTCTGTGAGTCTTTCTGTTTTGTAAATAAGTTCATTTGTATCATATTTTACATTCCACATATAAGTAATATCATATAATATTTGTCTTTCTCTGACTTAACTTCACTTAGTATGATGATCTCTAGGTCCATCCATTTTGCTGCAAATGGCATTATTTCATTCTTTCTTATGGCTGAATAGTATTCCATTGTGTATATATACCATGTCTTCTTTATTCATTCATCTGTCGATGGACATTTAGGTTGCTTCCATGTTTTGGCAGTTGTAAATAGTGCTGCTAGTGCTGCTATGAACGTTGGGGTGCATGTATCTTTTTGAAATAGAGTTTTCTCCAGATATATGTCCAGGAGTGGGATTTCTGAATCATATGGCAACTCTAGTTTTAGTTTTTTAAGGAACCTCCATACTGTTTTCCATAGTGGCTGCACCAATTTACATCCTTACCAATAGTGTAGGAGGGTTCCCTTTTCTCCACACCCTCTCCAGCATCTGTTATATGTAGACTTTTTAATGATGGCCATTCTGACCAGTGTGAGGTGATACCTCATTGTACTTTTGATTTGCATTTGTCTAATAATTAGCAATTTTGAGCATCTTTTCATGTGCCTTTTGGTCATCTGTATGTCTTCTTTGGAGAAATGTCTATTTAGGTTTTCTGCCCATTTCTTTTTTTTTTTTTTTTTATTGAGTTGTATGAGCTATTTGTATATTTTGGAAATTAAGTCCTTGTCAGTCGCAGTATTTGCAAATATTTTCTCCCAGTCCATAGGTTGTCTTTTTGCTTTGTTTATGGTTTCCTTTGCTGTGCAAAAGCTTACAAGTTTGATTAGGTCCCATTAGTTAATTTTTACTTTTACTTCTATTGTCTTGGGAGACTGACCTAAGAAAATATTGGTACAATTTATGTCAGAGAATATTTTACCCATGTTCTCTTCCAGGAGTTTTATGGTGTCATGTCTTTATATTTAAGTCTTTAAGTCATTTTGAGATTATTTTTGTGTATGGTATGAAGGAATGTTCTAACTTCATTAATTTACATGCAGCTGTCCAACTTTCGCAACACCGCTTGCTGAAGAGACTGTCTTTTCTCCGTTGTATATTATTGCCTCCTTTGTCAAAGGTTAATTGACCATAGCTCTGTGAGTTTATTTCTGGGTTCTCTATTCTGTTCCATTGATCTATATGTCTGTTTGTGTGCCAATACCAAGTTGTTTTGATTACTGTAGCTTTGTAGTATTGTCTGAAGTCTGGAATGGTTATGCCTCCAGCTTTGTTGTTTTCCCTCAGGATTGCTTTGGCAATTCTAAGTCTTTTGTGATTCCATATAAATTTTAGGATTATTTGTTCTACTTCTGTGAAAAATGTCATGGGTAGTTTGATAGGGACTGCATTAAATCTGTAGATTGCTTTGGGTAGTATGGTCACTTTAACATTATTAAGTCTTCCAATTCAAGAGCAAAGCATAGATTATTTCTAATATTTTGCTGTTATAAACAATACTACAGTGAATAATCTTATATATAGGTCATTGAGCACATGCATTAGCATATCTGAAAGATGTATTACTAAAAATGATGGACATACTGGGACAAAGGATCTGCACACTTACAATTTTGATAGATATGGCCAAATGCTCTTCGTCGAATTTAAATGGGACACACCAGCAGTTTGTGTCCTCATACCCTCATCAACACAGTGTTACAAGTACTTTTATTTATACTTTTGGGTTTTTTTTTTTTTTTAGGATTTTTAAAATTACAAGACAGGAGAATATAATATATATTACTGCAACTTTTTTTTTCCATTAACAATATATGATGAATAATTTTCCAGGTAGATAAACAGAACACTAACACACTTTTTCTAAGTAAAATTTATACTGAAGTATAAATATTCAGGACTTCCCTGGTGGTCCAGTGGTTAAGACTCCACGCTTCCACTGCAGGGGGCACAGGTTCGATCCCTGGTTGGGAAAGATCCTGCCTGCCATGTGGTACAGCAAAAAAAAAAAAAGAAAAGAAAAGAATATTCAAAGATAAAAGTACACAAATCATAAAAGTATGGCTCAATGAATACTTACAAAGAGAACACACTCATGTAACTACCATCCAGAATAAGAAGAAGACATTGACAGAAGGCCCCATTAGTCATTATCTACAAAAGTAATAAAATGATTCTAACACCCAATTCCAACATGTGTGTGTGTTGTGTTGTTTGTGTGTGTGTGTGTGTGTCTTCCCACACCACCAAGCAATTCTCTGATACCAGCTGGGTGTCCTGTAATTCTACTCAAAATTTTTAAAAATTAATTAATTAATTAATTAATTTTATTTTTGGCTGCATTAGGTCTTCGTTGCTGCACGCTGGCTTTCTCTAGTTGTGGCGAGCGGGGACTACTCTTTGTTGTGGTGCACGGGCTTCTCATTGCAGTGGCTTCTCTTGTTGCGGAGCACAGGCTCTAGGCACGCAGGCTTCAGTAGTTGTGGCACGCAGGCTCAGTAGTTGTGGCTCCTGGGCTCTAGAGCGCAGGCTCAGTCGTTGTGGCGCATGGGCTTAGTTGCTCCGTGCCATGTGGGATCTTCCTGGACCAGGGCTCGAACCTGTGTCCCCTGCAATGGCAGGTGGATTCTTAACCGCTGCACCACCAAGGAAGTCCCTCTACTCAATTTTGACAGTATCCACCCAGAGACAGCATCAGACCCCACAGGTTAAGGGCTCAGTCCTACAAGACTGGCCCCCCCCCACCTTCTTCAGGCACCAAATGCAAGTCCAGGTCATCACCTGTGCTTTTGACTGAGAGGCTATAGACTAGAGGTTCTAATGACACTTTCCTTGGGTTTATTTAATTTGCTAGAGCAACAAACAGCAGGGAGATTCAGGAACGGAGTGATAGACACTGTGTCCATTTCCCATTTTCACAGCTTCTAGGCTGAGGGAAGCTCCAGCCCACACCGTGTGAAGTAGCTAAAACTTTGAGAGAAAAACACAGTTTTGATAGCTTACAGAGTTTGAGGCAACCACAGCAACTGAAAAATGAGCGAGGAATCCTGAAAAGGAGAACACCAAAGAGAGAAAGCTCCGAATTCTGCAAATGTTACCTAACTCTCCAGAAAACCCATGGACTATGCATGTGCGGAGCAGCCTCCAAGTAGCTCAGGCAAGAATAAGAGAACTGAAATGCGGGCTTCCCTGGTGGCGCAGTGGTTGAGAATCTGCCTGCCAATGCAGGGGACACGGGTTCGAGCCCTGGTCTGGGAAGATCCCACATGCCGCGGAGCGACTAAGCCCGTGAGCCACAATTGCTGAGCCTGCGCGTCTGGAGCCTGTGCTCTGCAATGGGAGGGGCCGCGATAGTGAGAGGCCCGCGCACCGCGATGAAGAGTGGCCCCCACTTGCTGCAACTGGAGAAAGCCCTCGCGCAGAAATGAAGACCCAACACAGCCATAAATAAAAAATAAAATAAAATAAAATAAAAAATTAAAAAAAAAAATCCAGAAAGAAAAAAAAAAAAAAAAAAAAGAGAACTGAAATGAGATTTGAGCTGCTTCAAGAGGCAGAGTTTTCAGTCTGAGTCCAATCTCACTGCCTACTAAAACAAACACAAATGAACACTCTTCAGAGAAATATAACAGAACCTTCATTCTCCACAACACAACTTCACAATGTCCAGGATACAGTCCAAAATTATTCACAAAAATGAAGAACCAGGAAAGAGTAAGCCATTCTCAAGAGAAACCACAACCAGAGATTAACCTCAAGATGAATAAGACATTGGAATTAGCTGCTTTAAAATCCTCTGCCAGCATAATTATACTCAAGGATGTGAAAGAAAAGATTCTCCTAATGAATGCACATATAGAAAACCTCACCAGAGAAACAGAAACTATAAAACAGAGCTAAATGGAAATCTGAGAACTAAAAAACACAATACCTGAAATCTTAAAATTCCAATGAAGCGCTTAACAGCAGAATGGATATGACAGAGGAAAAAGTCAGCAAACTTAAAGACAGATGAATAGAAATCATCCAATCTTAAGAAAAGAGAAAAGGAAATTTTTAAAAGATTAGCCTCAGGGATTAAAGAGACAATTGTCAAAGGTCTAGCATACATCCTAGAAGGAGAAGAGAGAGAATTAGGCAGAAAAACAGACTGAAGGACAAATGGCATAGATTATCCCAAATTTGGTGAAAAACAAAAATTTAGAGATTCAAGAAAGTCAGTAAACCCTATTTAGGATGAATGTTAATAAAGTTATACCCAGGCACATCAGAGTCAAACTGATAAAAACCAGTAAAAGGAGAAAAACCTTGAAAATAGCCAAAGAAAAACAACACATCACATATAAGGACACAATTCAAAATGACTGCTGACTTCTCATCAGAAACAATGGGCTCCAGAAGACTGTGCAACTTCATCTTTAACATGCTTAAAAACAAAACAAAAGGAAAACTCTGTCCAACTATAATTTCATACACCAAAAAATATCCATCAAGAGTGAAGATAAAATAAATACATCTTTTATTTAAAAAAAGCAGCTAAGAGAAATGCCAGCAGGCCTGTTCTAAAATAATGGTAAAGGAAGTTCTTTAGCTGAAGAGAAATTATACCAGATGGAAACTTGTATTTTCGGAAAGGAATAAACAGCATCCAGAAAAGTAAATACCGGAGTAAAATAAGAGAAAAAAGTCTTAAACTAGGAAAAAGTACAAACAACTGAAGTAAAATAATCATAACATTGTCTTGTCAAATTTATAACATATGCAGATGTAATACACATAACATCTAAACTATCATAAAGTGGGTGAGATGGATGTATACATTTGCAGGATTTCTCTATTACATGTGAAAGTGGTAGAATATTAACTCCAAATAAATTATGAAAAGTTAAGTCCATAAAAAAACCTGCACACAAATGTTTACAGCAGCTTTATTCATAATTGCCAAAACTTGTTAATAACCAAAATGTCCTTCAATAGGTAAGTAGATAAACTGTGGTACATCCATACAATGGAATATTATTCACCACTTTTAATTAATTAATTAATTAATTAATTAATTTTTGGCTGTGTTGAGTCTTCAACTGGGGAAGTCCCTATTCACCACTTTAAAAAAATGAACTATCAAACCATGAAAAGACGTGGAGGAACCTTAAATGCACATTATTAAGTGAAAGAAGACAATCTAAGAAGGCTGCATGCTGGCGTTTCCCTGGTGGCTCAGTGGTTAAGAATCCGCCTGCCAATGCAGGGGACACGGGTTCGAGCTTTGGTCTGGGAAGATCCCACATGCCATGGAGCAACTAAGCTCGTGTGCCACAACTACTGAGCCTGCACTCTAGAGCCCGCAAGCCACAACTACTAAGCCCGCGTGCTACAACCACTGAAGCCCACTCGCCTAGAGCCCGTGCTCCGCAACAAAAGAAGCCACTGCAATGAGAAGTCCGCGCACTGCAATGAAGACCCAGTGCAGACAAAAATAAATAAATAAAATAAATTTATTTTAAAAATAAATAAATAAAAATTAAAAAATAAAAAGGCCGCATGCTATATAATTCCAAGTATATGACATTCTGGAGAAAGTAAAACTGTGGAGACAGTAAAAAGATCAGTGGTTGCCAGGGGTGGGGATGGGGCATGGCTGAACAGACACAGCACAGGGAATTTAGGGCAATGAAACTTCTCTGTATGATACTGTAAAGGTGGAAACGTTATTATGCGTTTAAAAAACCCTCAGGATGTAAAACACAGAGAGTGAACCATAATGTAAACTATGGACTCTGGGTGATAATGATGTCAATGTAGGTTCATCAGCTGTAACCACAGTGGTGAGGGATGTTGATGGTGGAGGAGGCTACGGGGTGGGAGAAGTATATGGGAACTCTCTGTACTGTCTATTCAATTTTGCTGTGAACCTAAGAGTGCTCTAAAAAAATAATGTCTATTAAAATTTTTTTAAGAAAACAGAAAAAATCGTTGGATAAAATACTGATGATGCTACAACATTTATGACCCTTGAGAACATTATGCCTAATGAAAGAAGCCAGTCATAAAAGACCACATAGAGTATGACTTCATGTATATGAAATGTTCAGAATAGGCAAATCTATAGAGACAGAAAATAAATTAGTGGTTGCCCTGGGCTAATGGGGGCGGGGTGTCAGAAAGAAATGGGGAGTGACTGCTAATGTGGAATTCTTTTGAAATGATGAAACTGTTCTAAAATTTGTTGTGGTCATGGTTGCACAACCCTGTGAATATACTAAAAACCACTGGATTATACATATTAAATGGGTGAATTGATGGTATGTGAATTGTATCTCATTAAAGCCTGTCATTTTTTTAAAGTAAAGCTGCAATTTTTAAAAAGTAACTGGTTAGAACCCATACCATGCATACTTTAAACATTAGAATGCTGAAGAGGCCATATTAATAGACTTCTAGAGACAGGGTATTATCAAAGATAGACTTTTCATAGTGATAATTCAGCAGGAAGGCATGTCATAAATATCCACATGCTTAACAACAGAGTCTCAAAATAAACAAAGCAAAAACTGAAAGAACCAAAGATAGAAATAGACAATTCCGCAATTATAGTTGGAAATTTTAACACCAGTTTCTCAGCAGGTGATAGAACTAGATTCCCCACCCCCCCAAAAAATATCAATAACGATACAGATGATCTACACAACACCATCGACTACCTTGCCTAAAGATAAATATGCTGGGACTTCCCTGGTGCTGCAGTGGCTAAGAATCTGCCTGCCAATGCGGGGGACACGGGTTCGAGCCCTGGTCCAGGAAGATCCCACATGCCGCGGAGCACCTAAGCCTGTGTGTCACAACTACTAAGCCTGCACTCTAGAGCCCGCGAGCCACAACTACTGAGCCCATGTGCCACAACTACTGAAGCCCTCGCGCCTAGAGCCTGTGCTCCACAACAAGAGAAGCCACCACAATGAGAGGCCCACACACCGCAACAAAGACCCAATGTAGCCAAAATACATACATACATACATACATACATACATAAAATAAGTATGCTGAGTATAATGAGCAGTGGTTAAGCATTCATTTCATAATAATTTTTTGTCTCCTCAGAACGTACAAGGATCTTTCAGTGGTCTGAAATCTTAAGTCTTTGTAAAGAAGCTGACCAAGGTAATTTGCACTGATGCCTTCTTCCTTCTTAACATCCTTTTCCAAACATGAAGATTCATTCAAAACCATTCCATTTTCCCCAAGGCACAGTCACCTTATTCTTTCCTCTTAGACTTTTAAATTCTCTACTCCCCAGAACCCAGGTGGTTTTGATAAGAAGCCCTGCTTCCCTTCAGAAATGTGTTGAGGGCCAATCACAAGCGGTCAGTCAGAGGTAGGGGCTATCCAGGCGGGTGGTTTTTGAGTGCTGCAAACACCACGCAGCAAAAAATGGACCTGGCCTGTATCCCCATTTCATCACACGGCAGCGGACACCTGGAAGGCATTTGTTCATTTCCTAACAGCAAGCAGCAGAGTCGAGGCACAAGCTGGAGTCTCCTGCTTTTCGCAGGAGGTCGTTTCACCACCAATGCCTTGTGATGTTCTCCAGAGTCTTAGGTTCAACATAAGTGACTATCGTGTAACGACATATGGCCTGAAAAGACAGCCCTGTGTCTGGAGCATCTGCACACCAGAGAGCCTCCATCGCACGGACGAGGCCACATTGCGGGCTCATGCTCCTCCATCCTAAGGATCAAGGGCCCCAGGGCATGTCCTCTCCCTCAAACCACTCCCAGGTAATACAAGTTGCTCTGCATCTGTGGGACCAGGCTCGGACAGCAAGGAGAACATTAAAGAGGAGGTACCATTGGGGCTACGTACACCATGGGAGGATGCCAGGGACAGCTTATTTTTAAAAACGAAGAAAGAAAAGCAAGTTGCAAAACTGTATTCTTTCATTCAAGAAATATTTACTGAGGGAATTCCCTGGCAGTCCAGGGGTTAGGACTCCGTGCTTTCACTGCTCAGGGCTCGGGTTCAACCCCTGATCAGGGAACCAGGATCCCACAAGCTGCACGGCAAGGCCAGAAAAGAAAAAGAAGAAATATTTACTGAGCGTGTGCCATTCTAGGCACTTGGGACACTGCAACTAACGAAGCAGACAAACGCTCTCAAGCCGGCAAATAAGCAAATCCTATCTTAGATGGTGCTAAGTGGTACAAGAGAAACAAAGCAGGAGGGGGTGGGGGAGTTGGCTCACAGTTTTAAATGGGGGGACTGGGAAGGCCTCCCTGTAATGTGGCCTTTCTGCACGCCTGAAGGTTCCCTCCCTTGGTCTGCATACATATGCTTCACAAAAAGCCAGGTTGGCCTCAAATGATTTCAGGAGGTCCCTGAACCCCTGAGTATTCCCCTGCCTTCTTCTGAAGCCTGAAATTCCTTTAATGAGGGTGGAAAAAAACCTATTTAATTACATACTCTCAAAGAGGAATATCTGATGGTTTTGGAAAAGCTGGCAGGCCGTGCTCCCATGTCACCAGGCGACCATGGAAGCATATGGCTGATGGCTGGGCTTTGCTCTGTCATAGGAGAAGGGGGGCACAAATTCCAAGAAGACAGGGGGTCACTGAGTCAGGAGGAGCAAAGGGGGATATCAGACGGCACTCATCCAGGCTCAGCTACCTCTGCCTGTTGGTGCAGGACACAGCAGCTGTCTGCTGCGTGGTGCTTATGTTGTGTGGCTGACACCAGGCAATTCCAGTACACTAACCATGATGTTTACACAAGACAATTTAGCAGTGACTGAGCGCCCTGGCGACTCACCGATCAGCAGCACTAAGCTGAATCCTTACCTTCTGCACCATCCGCAATAAGGTGAGAGGAGAGCTCTCCAGCAGACCTGCTCTGAAAGAAACGTTAAAGAAGATTCTTCAGATGGGAAGGAAATAATACCAGAGGGAAAAGTGAAATTTCAGGAATAAGGGAGGAGCAATAGAAATGGCAAATAACTATGTAAATATGAGACTATTTTGTATGTACATGTGATATATGTATGTGTGACAGCAAAAAGCAAAACTTCTAACACTGAAGCAGTTTCTGATGCATGAAGATGTAACACAAAGTGGTGGCGTGGTTTCTGTGTTCCCCTTGAAGTGGCACAATCTTATTTTCAAGTAGACAGAGAAAAGCTAAATATGAGTACTGTAATCTCTAGAGCAACCACTAAAATAGCTATACAAAGATACATGGTTAAAAACTTCAAGAGTGATTAAAATGGGACACTAAGAATATAGTCAATAATAATGTAGGGGAATATAGTCAATAATAATGTAATATCTTTTATGGTGACAGATGGTAACTAGACTTATGGTGATCACTTTGAAATGTACAGAAATATCAAATCACTATGTTGTGCACCAGGAACTAACATAGTGTTGTAGGTCAATTATACTTCAAAAACAAACAAGCTCATAGAAAAAGATATCAGATTTGTGGTTATTGGAGGGGTATGGGGAGGGGGAATTAGATGAATGTAGTCAAAAGGTACAAACTTCCAGTTATAAGATAAATAATTACTAGGGATGTAATGTACAACATGATAAACATAATTAACAAACACTGCTGTATGGTTTTTTTGGGTTTTTTAAAATAATTTTTTATTTTATTTATTTTTGGCTGTGTTGGGTCATTTGCTGCACGCGGGCTTTCTCTAGTTGTGGCAAGCGGGGGCTACTCTGATGAGGTGCACGAGCTTCTCTTGTTGTGGGGCACGGGTTCTAGGCACACAGGCTTCAGTAGTTGCAGCATGTGGGCTTCAGTAGTTGTGGCTCGTGGGCTCTAGAGTGCAGGCTCAGTTGCTCCGCGGCATGTGGGATCTTCCTGAACCAGGGCTCGAACCCATGTCCCTTGCATTGGCAGGCGGATTCTTAACCACTGCACCACCAGGGTAGCCCCACTGCTGTATGTTATATATGAAAATTGTTAAGAGAGTAAATCCTAACAGTTCTTATCACAAGGAAAAAATATTATTTTTTCATTTTCTTTTATTTTGTATCTATATGAAATGATAGGTGTTCACTAAACTTATTGTGGTAACTATTTCATGATGTATGTAAGTCAAATCATTCTGTACATCTTAAACTTACAGTTTTGTATATCAATTATACCTCAATAAAACTGGAAGAAAAAAATGAAATAAAAAAAAAGGAATACTAAGAAACATTCAAGTAATCCAGGAAAGGAAAAGAGAGAAATAAAAATACAGAAGACAGGGCTTCCCTGGTGGCGCAGTGGTTGAGAATCTGCCTGCCAATGCAGGGGACACAGGTTCAAGCCCTGGTCTGGGAAGATCCCACATGCCGCGGAGCAACTGGGCCCGTGAGCCACAACTACTGAGCCTGCGCATCTGGAGCCTGTGCTCCGCAACAAGAGAGGCCACGATAGTGAGAGGCCCGCACACTGCAATGAAGAGTGGCCCCCACCTGCCGCAACTGGAGAAAGCCCTCGCACAGAAACGAAGACCCAACACAGCCATAAATAAATAATTTTTTTAAAAAAAGATCCTGTTTAAAAAAATATATATATGTATATAGAGGACAGTTATATGTCAACTGTATCTCAAAAAGCATACAAACACACACCAGGGACAAACAGAAAACAAATAATAAAATGATAGACCTATTTCCAAACATATTAACGGTTACATTAAATGTAAATGGTCTAAACACACTGACTAAAAGAGAGGGACTATGAGACCCAAATACATGCTCCCTACAAGAAATCTACTTCATTTTTTAGTAGAAGGATGGGTAAAATAAGCCATACAAACAATATTCCTTTATGTGAAGTGGCTATATTAACACCAGAAGTAGACTGTGGAGCAAGGAAATTACCAGAGATATAGAGGGGCATTAAATGACTTCAAAATGTCCACTCACCAAGAAGACATAATAATCCTAAATGTAGATACACCCAAAAATAGACCAACAAAATACATGAAGCAAAAATGGACAGAACAAACTTCTTTTTCAGTTCCACAGCTTTCTTGGGGCAAAATTCTCTGGAGCCAGTAACTGATAGAAACACATAAACAGTACGTGACAACTGCTGGAGGCTGGAGATGGAGAGATGGAGTTTAAAACTCCTGGGCTGGGGGGAGGGAAAAGAGACGACACACATTCATGAGTTTTACTTCCAGGATCCCCACCAGGTCTTCATGGTAAAGACTGGAGAAAAAAAAAATCTCTCATGATTTGGACAGGGAGGAGAGGAAAACTTACAGTTTTGAAATGCACCCAGAGAAAAGTAATCATTTTGAAAAACCACCCATAGCAAATGCCTTGCCTCAAAAGAAAACTATTTTATCAGAGCCTTATCAAACCTGTGGGGAAGGGCAACTTGACAACTGGAGTGTCTTCTAGCCTTCCTGTCTTACAACAGGGAGGAAAAACAACAACAACAACAACAACAACAACAAAGGAAAAACTAAGAAACTTCTGAAGGGCACAGTCCAGGACCTCAGGCCCACAAAAACAGTCTGACTCACAGGATTACGGAATGCTTTCCTCGCCTAGCACCTCACCACCACATGCACAGGGCTCCAGTAGAAAAGCAGTTCATTACACCAAGAGAGCTGCAAGACACAGATTCCATTTCAGATAGAGTTTCTGGGGAAACCTATAGACAGTAGGGAGACAACAAAGGAATCTGAAGAATCTGAAGCCTCTACCACTTCAGCAAACATCAAACACAGTAGGAGTTAGGATTCCTAGCCAGAAAAACATAAAACCTCACAGTACACATCTACTTATTTCAGTTCCTATTACCCGATATGTCAAGTCCAGTTTTCAACAAATAGTTACAAGGTGAGCTAAAGGCAAGAAAAAGCAAAATTTGAGGAGATAAAGCAGGCATGAGAACCTGACTCAGATATGGCAAAGATTTTGCAATTATCAGACTGGGAGTTTAACTATGATTACTATGCTAGGACCTGTAATGGAAAAAAAGTGGACAACCTACAAAAACAGATGGATAATATAAGCAGAGAGATGGAAATTCTAAGAAAGAATCAAAAGGAAATGCTAGAAATCAAAAAGACACTAACAGAAATGAAGAATGCCTTTGACAGGCTCATCAGTAGACTGGACATGGCTGAGGAAAAATCAGTGAGCTTTAATTTACGTCATTAGAAACTTCTCAAACTGAAAAACAAAGAGAAAAAATAATGGAGGGGGGGAATAAAGGAACAGAATATGCAAGAACTGTGAGACAATTACAAAAGGTGTAACATATGCATAATTAAAATATGAGAAGGGACTTCCCTGGCAGTCCAGTGGTTAAGACTCCACACTTCCACTGCAGGGGGCATGGGTTCGATCCCTGGTCGGGGAAGTAAGATCCCACATGCTGTGCAGCACAGCCAAGAAATAAAAAATAAGAATAAAAATAGGGGCTTCCCTGGTGGCAAAATGGTTAAGAATCTGCCTGCCAATGCAGGGGACACAGGTTCAAGCCCTGGTCTGGGAAGAACCCACATGTCGCGGAGCAACTAAGCCTGTGTGCCACAACTACTGAGCCTGTGCTCTAGAGCCCGCGAGTCACAACTACTGAGCCCACACGCCACAGCTACTGAAGCCCATGCTCCTAGAGCCCATGCTCTGCAACAAGAGAAGCCACCACAATGAGAACCCCGTGCATTGCAACAAAGAGTAGCCCCTGTTCGCCACAACTAGAGAAAGCCTGCACGCAGCTACGAAGACCCAACGCAGCCAAAAATAAATAAATTAATAAATAAATAAATTTTAAAAAGAAGACAGAGCCTGTTAGAGTGGATAAAAAAACAAGACCCAACTATATGCAGTCTACAAGAAACCCATTTTAAATATGAAGACACACATAGATTAAAAGTAAAGGGATAGGGACTTCCCTGGTGGCGAAGTGGTCAAGAATCCGCCTGCCAATGCAGGGGACATGGGTTCGATCCCTGGTCCAGGAAGATCCCACATGCTGCATTGCAACTAAGCCCATGCACCACAACTACTGAGCCCGTGTGCCACAACTACTGAAGCCCAAGCACCTAGAGCCCATGCTCCACAACAAGAGAAGCCACCACAATGAGAAGCCCGTGCACTGCAACAAAGAGTGGCCCCCGCTCTCCGCAACTACAGAAAGCCCGTGAGCAGCAACGAAGACCCAGCACAGCCAAAAATAAATTTAAAAAAATAAATTTATTAAAAAAAAAAAAGTAAAGGGATAGAGAAAGATTTACCATGCTAACACCAATCAAAAGAAAGCTGGAGTAGCTATGTGGATCTCAGACAAAGCAGACTCAGAACAAGGAAAATTATCAGGGATAAAGAGGGACATTAGATAATGATAAAGGAGACAATTCTCCAAGAAGACATAACAATCCTTGAACATATGGACTAACCACAGAGTACAACATACAAGAGGCAAGATATGATAGAACTACAAGGAGAAATAGACACATCCACTATTACGGTTCAACACTTCAACACACTTCTATCCATAACTGACATATCCAGCAGGCACAGGATCATTAGGGATGAAGTTGAACTGAAGAGCATCATCAATTATGTGGACCTAATGGACCTTTGTAGAATACTTCATCAGAATTCATCAATATTCAAAAAAAGAAAAGAAAAGTGGCAGTCCCGTGGTTAGGGTTTGGCGCTTCCACCGTGGTCCGGGTTCAATCCCTGGTCAGGGAACTAAGATCCCACAAGCCTCACAGTGCGGCCAAAAAACCCCCCCAAAACACAAGGATTTTATTGTATAGCACAGGGAACTATATTCAATATCTTGTAATAAATTATAATGAAAAAGAATCAAAAAAAAGGATATAGATATATACATATATATGTATAACCGAACTACTTTGCTCTACACCTGAAACTAACACAATATTATAAATCAACTATACTTCAATTAAAAAAAAAAGATTCATCAGTATTCATAGACTATAATAACAGAATGCATCTTCTTCTCAAGCTCACATGGAACATTCACCAAGATAGACCACATCCTGGGTCATAAAACATACATCAACAAATTTAAAAAAAAACTGAAATCACACAAAGCATCCTATCTAACCACAATGGAATTAAACTAGAGGTAAGTAACAGAAGGAGGAAAATATCCCAACACTTGGAAATTAAACAACATACTCTTAATAATCTATTGGTCAGGGAGAATATCTCATGGGAAGTTTTAAAATATATTAAACTGAATGAAAATGAAAGTGCAGCATATAAAAATCTATAGGGTGCAGCTAAAGTAGTTCTCAGAGGGAAATTTCTATCACTAAATACTTATATTAGAAAAGACAAAGAGTCTTGAATCAGTAATCTCAGCTTCCACCTTAAGAAACTAGAAAAAAAGAGCAAAATGAGGGGCTTCCCTGGTGGCGCAGCGGTTGAGAATCTGCCTGCTAATGCAGGGGACACGGGTTCGAGCCCTGGTCTGGGAAGATCCCACATGCCACGGAGCAGCTGGGCCCGTGAGCCACAATTGCTGAGCCTGCGCGT
Organism: Balaenoptera acutorostrata; assembly: GCF_949987535.1. Taxonomy (NCBI): domain Eukaryota; kingdom Metazoa; phylum Chordata; class Mammalia; order Artiodactyla; family Balaenopteridae; genus Balaenoptera; species Balaenoptera acutorostrata. Next base: position 45,968,684 of record NC_080078.1, read on the forward strand.
CTGGAGCCTGTGCCCCGTGACGGGAGGGGTCGCGATAGAGAAAGGCCCGCGCACCGTGATGAAGAGCGGTCCCCGCACCGCGATGAAGAGTGGCCCCCGCTTGCCGCAACTGGAGAAAGCCCTCGTACGAACCGAAGACCCAACACAGCCAAAAATAAAAATAAATAAATAAAAATACAAATAATTAAAAAAAAAAAAAAGAGCAAAATGAATGTAAACACAAGCAGAAGAGTGCAAATAATAAAAAGGAAAAATCAATGAAATTGAAAACAGAAAAGTAATAGAGAAAAATCAATAAAACTCAAAGCTGATTTTTGCTGGAGATGATTGATAAACCTCTAGCAAGACTAACAGAGAAAAAAGAGAGAAGACACAAACTGTCATCATTAGAAATAAAAGAATATCTTTACAGATTCTGCAGACGTTAAAAAGATAATAAGGAATGCTACAAATACCTCTACACACATAACTTCAACAACTTAGATGAAATGGACCAATTCCTTGAAAATCACAAAGTATCAGAACTTCCCCAAGATCAAATATGTAGATAATCTAAATGATAGTTCTAAAACTATTAAAGAAATTTAATTTGTGGTTTAAAAACTTCCAAAAAAGAAATTGCCAAGTGCAGATGGCTTTACTAGCAAATCCTACCAAACATTTAAGTTGGAAATAACACCAGTTCTATACAATATCTTCCAGAAAATAAAAGAGACAACCTTCCCACCTCATTTTACGAGGCCAGCATTATCTCGATACCAAAAGCAGGCAATGACAATACAAGAGAAAAAAACTTAGGTCAATATCTCTCATGAATATAGATGCAGAATTCCTCAACAAAATATTAGCAAATCAAATCCAGGAATATATAAGAATACTAATACACTTATGAAGTGGGTTTATACCAGAAATGCAAGGCTGATTTCATATTCAAAAATCAATCAATGGTAGTACCAAAACATCTACTTAAGTTCTTTCATTTGTACCATTCCTTCGAATAAAGTAATTTGGTACCTCCCCACCTCCTTCCCCTCCCAAAAACAGTCAATGATTGATCATTGCAACAACAGACTAAAAAGAAAAACCTACACAATCACATCAGTGGATGCAGACAAAGCATTTCAAAAATTCAATATCCACTCATTCCAAAAACTCTCAGCAAACTATGAATAAAAGGGAATTTCCTTAAGCTGATGAAGAGCATCTACTAAAAAACCCATAGCTTAACCCATCATACTTAACAGTGAAACACTGAATGTTTTTTCTGTAAGACTGGGAAAAGCAAGGACGTCCAGTCTCACCCTTCTTATTCTGCATCATACTGGAAGACATAGTACAATGAAGGAAAAGGAAACAAAAGCCATTCAGATTGGAAATGAAGAAACAAAACTCCCTATTCACAGATTACATGATTGTCTATGTAAAAAACCCCAAGGAATCTACAAAAAACTCCTAAAGCTAATAAGTTTAGCAAAATCATAGAATACAAGTCAACATACAAAATCAATCATATTTCAGTGGAGGTGAAACTGAAATTTACAAAACAATACTATTTACAACACCTCTGCAAAAAAAAGTGAACATTTAAATATAATTCTATAACGCAGATCTGTATGCTGAAAACTACAAAACACTAATGAAAGAAATCAAAGAAGATCTAAATAAATGAAGAGACATACCATTTTCATGCATTAGAAGACTCAATATAGTTAAGATGTCAACGCTCCCCAAACTGACCTGTAGATTTAACATAATTCCGAAAGAAATCCCAGCAGAGTTTTTTATTTGGACAGGCTGATTCTAAAATGCATATGGAAGGGCAAAGGAACTAGAATAGACAAAGTATTTTGAAAAAAAGGAATAACGGGAACTCCCTGGCAGTACAGTGGTTAGGGTTCTGTACTGAGGGCCCGGGGTTCAATCCCTGGTTGGATAAGATCCTACAACCCACACAGCTCGGTCAGAAAAAAAAAAAAAAAAAAAAAAAGGAATAAAGTTGGAGGATTCATATTACCTAATTTTATGACTTATTTTAAGTCTACAATAATCAAGACAGTGTGGTGTTCATGAAGGGATGAGCACAAACAGTCCTCTCCTGGTATATCCGCAGGGGATTGGTTCCAGGACACCCTAGCAGACACCAAAATCCGCAGATGCTCAAGTCCCTCATATAAAATGGCAGAGTCCAGTCGACCCTCCATGGCCCTCCACATCCCAGGGTTCTGCATTCAGGAATTCAACCAACTGTGGATCAAACTGCACGGATACGGAGGGACAACTGTGTACATACCTAAATCAGTGGAACTGAATCCAGAAATAGACTCACAAATACAGCCATTTGATCTCTGATAAAGTTGCAAAATCGATTTGATAGAGTAAGAATAGTGTTTGCAGCAAACGCTGTTGGAACAATGGAATATCCATATGCAGGAAAAAGAAACAACGAAAACCTCACACCTTATACAAAAATTAAATCAAAGTTTATCATTAATCTATACATAAAACATAATAGTACAAAACTTTCAGAAGAAAACATGGGAGGAAATCTTTATCACTTGGAGTTAGATGAGTTCTTAAAAAGGATACAAAAAGTAAAATCCATTTAAGACACCGATAAATTGGATTTCAGCAAAATTAAAACTTTTTGATGTTAAAGGTACTGCTCAGATAATGAAAAGACAAGCCACAGACTGGGAGAAAATCTCTGCAAATTACATATTCAACAAAGGACTAGCATAAATAATATAGAAAGACCTATTAAGGGGAATTCCCTGGCAGTCCAGTGGTTAGAACTTGGTGCTTTCACTGCCAAGTTCAATCACTGGTGGGGAACTAAGATCCCGCAAGCCGCACGGCACAGCCAGAAAAAAAAAAAAAAACCTATTAAAACTGAACATTTAGAATATCACCCTTACAAAAAACTTCCAAGGCACTGGAATGGACACACTTCCAAAGGAGATACATGGATGGCAGATAAGCACATGAAAAGATGCTCAAGGGACTTCCCTGGCAGTCCAATAGTTAAGACTCCTTGCTTCCACTGCAGGGGACATGGGTTTGATCCCTGGTCGGGGAACTAAGATCCCACATGCTGCAAGGCGCAGCGAAAAAATTTTTAAAAAAAACAGAAAAGAAAAGATGCTCAACATCTTTCACAAATAGGGAAATTCAAGTTAAATTGCCATGAGATACCACCACACACACCTATTAGAATAGCTAAAATTAAAATGTTCAAGAAATTCCAATACCCAGAGCTGGCAAGGACAGCAAATGAAACTCACACATTGGTGCTGAAAATGCAAAATGTGTAGCCCCTCTGGGAAAGCAGTTCCTTATGAAATTAAACAAAGGTTTACCATGGGACCCAGCAATCCCGTACCTCAGTATTTACCCTAGGAAAATGAAATGTTTACAAATGCAAATGTTTACAATAGTTGCATTCGTAACCGTCAAAAAGTGGAGACAATCCTAACGTGCTCCATCAGGTGAACGGATGGACCGGCTGTGGTAACCCTCACCTGGAACGCTGCTCTCAGTGAAAGGACAAGCATCCGTGCAGCCATACCGACGCTGAGAGAAAGAGCCAGCTTAGAAAGGCCACGTGCTGTAAGATTTCATTTATGTGACATTCTGGAAAAGGCAAGACTATGGGGTCAGCAAACACGGGCAGGGTTAGGACTACCCAAGGGCAGCACGTGTTTTTGGTGATGGAACTGTTGTGTTCTCATTGTGGTGACAGTTACACAAATCTGCACGTGTTAAAACTCTTGGAACGATACACACGCATGCACATATAAGTCAATTTTTGTGTAAGCAATTTTTGTTTTTAAAGGGAGAGAGAGGTGATTTTCCAGAAACTTCTGTCTTCAGCCCTGTAACATAAGTCCCCTGGAGGCAAGGGAACACCAAGGTCTGGTACCATCTTGGAATGGGAAAAACAGATAAAACACATATTGTGGGTTTTTTGTGTGTTTGTTTGTTTTGGCCGCACGGCACGCAGGATCTTAGTTCCTTGACCACCAGGGATTGAACACACGCCCCCTGCAGCAGAATTGCGGTGTCTTAACCACTGGACTGCCAGGCAAGTCCCTAAAACACATATTGAATTTCAATAAATTATCCAGCTGCAGGCTTACAAACGCTAAGGCACGTATAGCTAGCTTGACCAAACGAAATCACTTCAGTTTTCCTCTGAGGGTCTGTTATTAACTTCCCAACGGGTTTCAACCTCACTCCCGTTGGAGCAGCAAAGGCGTGGAATGTGAAGCTGCAATTCCCTCTCATCCCACACCCAGTCTCAAACCCTGGGAACAGGACCAGCCCCAGTAAATGGAGGTGGGCGGGTCACCTGCTCCCTGGAGGCCACTGTGGAGGAGAGATGTGGGTGCAGATGCATTCTGAGAGACAAACGAGTAACCTACATTTCTCTGCTTGAAGTGAGAGGCGAGGGCGCGCTGGAACCAGCAGGGAGGCGGGCAGAGCAGAGACTTTCCCAAATGGGATGGACAACTCAGACCCAAGGCTGTGAGCCCCATGACCCTTATCACTAGAGAAATGTTATTAGTGGTCACAGAACCACCTAGAGCTTTATCAGCAAGCCAGCTGGAGCATTTGATTCTCTATCAAAGCTAGAAATTCCAGAAGAGAATCCACATAAACACTATTTTTTTTTTCTTTTCCAAAACTTTTGAGATCCAAACTTTGAGGTGAATGGATGTTACGGTGAAGGCTCCTTGTTCACGCATTAGTCAGAGGACAGACCAGAAGGTCAGCGCAACAATGTTGTCAACATACCCAAGAACACAGGCTGAGTCCTAAGGGCGTGATCTTGCTTTTCTTTATCAAAAATAAGCAAGCATTTAATAGGCACAATCTTGCTAATCACTAAAGAAACCAAATTAAAACAACACAAGCAAGAGGTTTCCACCACAGGATGCACGTGAGCTGACTCCACCTGCCTGGCCCGCTGGGGTCAAGGGCTGGCCCTCCCACACCCCTCGCAGGGAGCAGCTGGTGAGCATGCTCCGGTCAGAGACCCCACGGCACACTCATCCCACCGGCCACATAAAGGAGCAGTGGCAGGGCTGGAGGAAAGAAGCGAGGACGGTGCTTTCATATCCAAAGAGAGGGAAAATAGGAAGCCTGAAATTTTTCATTGAATGCTATCTGAAAGTCCCTAACTGCTCAGAAAAAAAACAAGAAGCCTAACCAGAGGGAATAGCTCAGCACACCAGGTGAATGCTTTCAACAGCAGTGAAAATGGACAGACTTGTAAACGGCATGAACACACAAAGCTCATCTTTTAAAAAACTACAGGGACTTCCCTGGAGGCCCAGTGGGTAACACTCCATGCTCCCAACGCAGGGGGTCTGGGTTCGATCCCTGGTCAGGGAACTAGATCCTCCATGCATACCGCAACTGAGTCCACATGCTGAAAACTAAAGATCCCATGTGCTGCAACTAAAGATCCCACATGCCACAACGAAGATCCTGTGTACTGCACAACTAAGACCAGCGCAGCCAAAATAAATTGAAAAAAAAAAAAACACTACAGAAATTAGCAGAAAAAAACAGAAGTCTAGCACACATTTCAACTCCACACAATACATTCATCCACACTGGAGGTAATGAGGACAGAACCTGCAGGGTAATGATAACGTCTTGGTAAATATATTCTTTTTCTTTAAGTTACCCATGTTTATCACTTTTTGAAATGTTTGTATATCTTGTTCGCCATTCTGAGTAGTTTCTTTTTGTGGGATAATTGTTGCAATTTATTTTTGTTTCAGTCAAGTGACCTTAAAGGTTGAGAGAGAAAAATTAAAAGGGCTCTAGGAGTTTTTCTCAACGCCCCACACCCAGCTGTGCAAGCCCTGGAGTCTACTTTCTGTGGACAGTCAGAGCCACTGGAGATATGTCTCGACCTTTGACACCTCCATAGGATGCTTGCTTTTGCTAAATAATCTTGTGACAATATAAAACTAGTATTTCTTAAGCACTCATCCTGTAATGGGCACATTCCTAAACACTGAGGAATTTAGCTTTGTGAGGGAGGCACTATTATCAACCTTCTATTAAAAGCAAGGAAAATGAGGCACAGAGAGGTTAGGTAATTTGCCCAAAGTCACAGAGCTAGTAAGTGAACACACCCTGAGGTCTAACGACACAGTTAGAGCTACCAACCTTAACATACTACCTCATGCCTACTAATAACATGTAAACCCACAAAGCAGTTTTGAATAGTAAAAAAAAAAAAAAAAAAAAGTTTTTCCATGAATAAGTGCAGGAATCCGAAATCCAGAATAGATAGGAAAATGTCTCTTCTAGCTCTAATCCAAACTAGAAAGTCCTAATGTTATGCAAGAATTTTGGATTAGGAAACCTAACTATAAGGAGAGAACATTAACTTGGATAGTCCCCCAAATTAAAAAGCAGTACTTCAACCAAACATTCTGTGCCCCAGTCCATTTCTATTCATCTGTTAGGAAACTTTCTCTGTGCCAGAACCTTTCTTGTGTTGTGTTGATAATAAAGAAAACAAGAGAATAAAGTAACACGGCCCACAAAATCAATTCAGAAAACCCTGTGAACAAACTGCCCCCTGCTCACTGTTATCCCTCCTTTCTTAACTTAAATTCCAGCCATGAAGTTAGGAGCCTAAAGGCACATCACACAAAACTGTTGATCGGGCTTCCCTGGTGGCGCAGTGGTTGAGAGTCTGCCTGCCAATGCAGGGGACACGGGTTCGAGCCCTGGTCTGGGAAGATCCCACATGCCGCGGAGCAACTAAGCCCGTGAGCCACAGCTACTGAGCCTGCGCGTCTGGAGCCTGTGCTCCGCAACAGGAGAGGCCGCGACAGTGAGAGGCCCGCGCACCGCGATGAAGAGTGGCCCCCACTCGCCGCAACTGGAGAAAGCCCTCGCACGGAAACGAAGACCCAACACAGCCCCCCAAAAATAAATAAATAAATAAATAAATAAAAAATTAAAAAAAAAAACTGTTGATCTTCTTTGTTCTCTACACATATTTAAAAGTCCAGAGAATCCAGCAGTGGCCTGAATACCCTGGGTTTCTCCTTCTAAAGAATGAGCCTGCTGTGAAGGTCACTGTCAACACCAACAACTCAGTGGTCCCCAAAGCAGATTCAGAATCACCAAGAAGTAATCACCCAAAATGCAAATGAAACATGGTAGTGGAGAAACTAGGCCACAGGGAAATCACAGTATTTTGCTACTGCAGTTGCTTTAAGTCCATGCCAAACAAAATAAAGGAAAATGTTACCATCCTGGGCTGATTCAAAGTTTCCCAAGTCAAATGGCGCTACAAAAGACTCAGATGGAGCCATTCCCACGTCTGACACACAGGGGTTCAAGAACAAGTGAGACAATGTGGTGCTACAGAAGTTCCAACCACACTCACAGTGGCCCCGGCGTGGAGAGGAGCCCAGAAGCACCAGGCACGGCCAGTTCTATAAAACGCACCTGCTCCTGATGGAGCCTGCCAGCATCCGGTGTACAACCAACCCCACCCGACTCACCCATGAACTGAGCACCGTACCGGAAAGAAACCTGGGAGGAAGTGCTAGGAGTCAGGGAGCAGCAGGGTCGGCCATACACTTGCAGGAGCTCAGAGCAGGGTCTGCCTAGCGGGAACTGGCCACTTGAATGATTCTACTTTAAAGCCTTCCTAAAATGCTCTCATATTTTAAGTCACAGAATTTCAGAGTTTTATGGTAACTGAACTTGCCTCGTACATTATCTTGACAGACTTGGGAAAAATATCCTCATTTGACAAATGGGGAAAATGAGGCACAGACGTTTGGAGCCCAAAGACACTTCAAGAAATAGGCGGTCTAGGACTTCCCTGGTGGCGCAGTGGTGAAGAATCCACCTGTCAATTCAGGGGACGTGGGTTCAATCCCTGGTCCAGAAAGATCCCACATGCCACGGAGCAACTAAGCCCGTGCGCCACAACTACTGGGCCTGTGCTCTAGAGCCCACGTGCCACAACTACTGAAGCCCGCGCGCCTAGAGCCCGTGCTCTGCAACGAGAGAAGCCACCGCAATGAGAAGCCCGGGCACCACAACGAAGATTAGCCCCCGCTCACCGCAACTAGAGAAAGCCCATGCACAGCAAGACCCAACACAGCCAAAAAAGAAAAAAAATAAAGCAGCCTCTGTTCCAGGCGAGACTGGGACCCACCCACCCCATCTCCATAAGCACTGACAGGTCCCTGTGCTCCTCCCACGGGGCCATTCTGGAGCCAACTCTGGTTAAAAATCAGGTTTACACTCCCTGAGATAGGGAACCCAGAGGAAGAGCAGTTTGGGGTGGTAGAGGTGAAGACAGAAATCCAGCCTGGAATGTGTTGAGTTTGAAATATCTAGCAGGCACGGAGGTGGAAATGAGCAAATGCAGCCGGATATCTGGCCTGGAACAAAGACGCGAGCTGAGAGACTGAAAAAACTTTACACATGAAGCTACTCGAAGCAGTGTCTTCTTTTTCCCACTTCTCAGACAAAGCCAGAGAGAATACCATATTTCATCAAATCCACGATGCCACTGATTCTAAGACAAATCACTAAGAAAGAAAAACTGATGTCAAAACCTGACACAATGGGGGCTTCCCTGGTGGCGCAGTGGTTGAGAATCTGCCTGCTAATGCAGGGGACACGGGTTCGAGCCCTGGTCTGGGAAGATCCCACATGCCACGGAGCAGCTGGGCCCGTGAGCCACAATTGCTGAGCCTGCGCGTCTGGAGCCTGTGCCCCGCGACGGGAGGGGCCGCGATAGAGAAAGGCCCGCGCACCGCGATGAAGAGCGGTCCCCGCACCGCGATGAAGAGTGGCCCCCGCTTGCCGCAACTGGAGAAAGCCCTCGCACGAACCGAAGACCCAACACAGTCAAAAATAAATAAATAAAAATAAATAAATAAATAAGAAAATCCTTTAAAAAAAAAAAAAAACCTGACACAATGAATTCTAAGAAAGCATTGATTATAAGATGCACCCCAAATTCAGAGATGTTATAAGATGAAAAAAAATGCATCTTAGAAAAGATGAAATATGGGACTTCCCTGGTGGTGCAGTGGTTAAAACTTCGCCTTCCAACGCAGGCGGTGCGGGTTCAATCCCTGGTTGGGGAGTTAAGATTTCACATGCCTCCCGGCCAGGGGACCAAAACATAAAACAGAGGCAATATTGTAACAAATTCAATAAAGACTTTAAAAAAAACAAAAAAAAGAAAAGATGAAATACTGCAAACTTTTATTGGTGGAAGGTATTTAGATTGCAGTGAATCCAGGGTGGACACTTGTCTTTGTAACTTTTTATTCTGATAGCATTTCAAATGTATAGAGAAGTTGCAAGAACAGTACAAAGAATTCTCGAATACTCTTTACCCAGCTAGCTTCACCAATTAATTGTTTTCACTTTGCCCCATTTATCATGTCCACATGATCATTTTCTTTCCCACCCTCTCTCCCCTTCCCCCACTGAGTTTCAGACTTTGTGCCCTCTTATCCCTAAATACTTCCATATGTATTTATAAACTCAAGGACATGGTCAGAGCATGATGATCAAACTCGGGAAATGTGACATTGCTAACATACTATTGGCCAATCTACCTTTACACTCACATTTTGTCCACTGTCCCAATAATGTCCTTTATAGTCACTCCCCCCCAATCCAGTCTACGGTGAAGCACTGTATACAGAGGACTTCCTTGGCAGCCCAGTGGTTAAGACTCTGTGCTTCCAATTCAGGGGGTGTGGGTTCAATCCCTGAAGGGGGAACAAAGATCCCACATGCCACACGGCACAGCCAAAAAAAAAAAAAAAAAAAAAGCACTGTATACATACAGTTGTCAGATCCCTTTAGCACTTTTTCAACTGGAATAGTTCTTCAGTCTTTCTTTGTGTTTCTCGACCCTGAAACTGTGAAAGTTTTGAAGAGTACAGAGGCCACTTACTTTATAGAATGTGGCTCAAATGTAGTTTGTCTCAGGTCTCCGCACAATGAGATTCAGGTTACGGCGGGAATACCCCAGGCAAGGTGGTGTCCTTCTCTGTACCTCTTATCAGGAGGTTAACGGGGACCTTAACATTGATTGCTTAGTTAAGGGGCGTCCACAGCAGGACAATCAACGTCTTATTTGATGTGTACAATTTGGAATAATGAAAATTCAAAAAGAATTTAAAATGTATCAAGAACTGCTTAGGGACTTCCCTGGTGGCGCAATGGTTAAGAATCCGCCTGCCAATGCAGGGGACACGGGTTCGAGCCCTGGTCCGGGAAGATCCCACATGCCGCGGAGCAACTAAGCCCGTGAGCCACAACTACTGAGCCTGCACTCTAGAGCCCGCAAGCCACAACTACTGAGCCCGCCAGCCACAACTACTGAGTCCGCGTGCTCCAACTACTGGAGCCTGCGTACCTAGAGCCCGAGCTCCGCAACAAGAGAGGCCACCGCAATGAGGAGCCCGCGCACTGCAACGAAGAGCAGCCCCCGCTCGCAACTAGAGAAAGCCGCGTACAGCAACGAAGACCCAACACAGACAAAATAAATAAATTAAAAAAAAAAAAAAGAACTGCTTAATTTTAAAGCCACATTGCTGCATGAACTATCAGCTATTTTTTTACTTTTGCTACAGAGCAGGGCCGGCTAAGTCTGAATTACGCAGGACCCTGCAAACATCCTGTTTGAAGAGGTTTTCTGAGGAGTGCTACCAGCAGCGAGAACAGGCCATTAATGTAGATTATGAGGTTTAGAAATTGGGCATTCATGCTTCTGGCCCAGTCAGGGGGCAAACTCGCCCTGTCACCTTCTTCGTCTAGATCCTCGGAGAGCGGTGACTTCTCTGGAGCCAGACCACAGAATCGGTCACCTGGGCCCAGGGAGCTAACCAGTGGGGCTGCAGTCAGCACAGAGGAATCACCCCCCCTGGGACAGAAGGCAATGCCCTCCCTGTTATCACGGGGTCACACATTCCCCAGGGTGAGGGGAGGAGTCTCGTCTGTCCAAGGCTCCATCGTCCCTCCCCAGCTGCAGAACTGATGATTCTGCCCACTTTTGCCTGGTTTTGTCCACTTCCATGAAGGCAGCCGGAAGCCAGGAGGCCACGTGGACGGACAGTGCCAGCACCTCCCTCCTCGGACCACCCGAGTGCAGGGCAGGTGGACATACTCTAGATTCGGTGAGCTCTCCCTGGGGTGTGACAGCCTGCTTGTCAAACTCTCCACTGAGCAGACTGCCTTGTTGGGTTTTAAAGAATTTACAACCATTTACAAAATTCCTGTGCCCTGAAACTAAACTCCAAGTCAGTGAATGCTTCATTACATTACTTGATGTTGGCTCTTATGTTCATGCCATCTTGTGACCCCGAGAGCGACCCCACAGCCCGGTGTGAACCGCGCTCTGACGGATCTGCCCCGGCAGGACCAGTCCACCGCCCTCCGCGGGAAGGGCTAGCAGAGGCTCAGCCCGATCCCAGCATCAGACTCTTTTGTTGTTATTGTTAGTTGTCGTTGTCACTTCCGAGGGCACACACAGCCACGAGGCCCACAGGAGGCAAAGCCCAATTTATTAAGCCATCCACACTCTCGCCCACAGGGGGAATTTGGGTGGACAATTCCTCTCTTGCCCCGCACTTAACGTGTCTAGACAGATCATGTAAGTCACAGGTTTGTATCAACACTGAAAACTCCTCATTTTCTTTCTAATGTAAAGAAATGATGTTGTCACTGAGGCAGCGAGGTCCAGTCTTCGAGATGGGAATGACAGCACTCCCCAGCTCAGCCGACTGCTTGCTGCTAGCACCACCCAAAGGAATTTACCCAAAGCGCTGAGAACAGAGCCTGGCACACAGTGAGTGCTCAGCCAAAATTTAAACACAGCTCATCAAGAGACCGGGGCTCCATTTCTGACAGTAGCTTGGCCAGGGCACAAGCTCAGGTACTGGGGACATGCCACCTGTGTGGCGAGCCACACAAGCCCTCCGGTGACCAGGCACCCAAAGCCTGCCCCCCGCAGTTCCCACACACCCCACTTCCAGGGAGTAGCGGCAGGGAAGTGGGGGGACCTGACACAGATGGGGGAGGGGGTCGTCTCCCAGCCAGTGACCGGTTCAAATGGCCCGGAGGCCAACAGGTGTTTTATTCCTCATTCTTTTTTCTTTTTTTAAAAATATTTATTTATTTATTTATTTATTTAGGCTGCACCGGGTTTTAGTTGTGGCATATGGGATCTTCATTGCGGCATGTGGACTCTTAGTTGCAGCATACATGCAGGATCTAGTTCCCTGACCAGGGATCGAACCCGGGCCCCTTGCATTGGAAGCGCAGAGTCTTACCCATTGGACCACCAGGGAAGTCCCCACTCTTCATTCTTAAAGCGAGCCATGGAAGCCAAACTCCCTCTCCCTCCTGATGTGGGTGAGACAGACACCACCAACATGACACTGTGAGGAAGAGGGGCAACCTGGCCCCAGAGGCTGCTTCAGCCACTGGAACAAACCCATCCTGAAGCCTGTACTTTCCTTTTGGGACCTCTATTTGTTTAAGCCAAGAATGAGTCAGGCTGTCTATCACAGGCAGCTAAAAACATAACTGATGTATACCTACAAATGTAAAATTCTTCACTGGAAACTTAAAAACCTAGAGATTGTGAAGACTGATTTCCCTTCAGATCTTTAACAATCACAGTAAATGATGACCATTTTGAGAAACTCCAACATACCTAAATCTTAACTTATTAAGCAAAGCAGATCCCCAAACAAGGTAACTGGGTTATAAGAGCATGTGTCACATCACAAGGATTTGCCAGTTTCCTCTCATGAAATACAAAATAACTGTCAACACACAAAAGCTGGTATGTGCCAGCACCTTCAGGGCTTTGGTTCATTTGAGACTATGCACCAGTCTTGAGAAATGAGAAGGCATCATCCCCTGAAGTCTAAGGAAGGACATTCCAGGGTCGAGAGAGACAGAAAAGTGCAACCACCAGCAGCAGATGCAAACTCCAACCTCCATCAAGAGGTTAAAAACACCGAATGCGGGGCTTCCCTGGTGGCGCAGTGGTTGGGAGTCTGCCTGCCAATGCAGGGGACACGGGTTCGAGCCCTGGTCTGGGAGGATCCCGCATGCCGCGGAGCAAATGGGCCCGTGAGCCACAACTGCTGAGCCTGCGCGTCTGGAGCCTGTGCTCCGCAGCAAGAGGCCGCGACAGTGAGAGGCCCGCGCACCGCGATGAAGAGTGGCCCCCACTTGCCGCAACTGGAGAAAGCCCTCTCACAGAAACGAAGACCCAGCACAGCCAAAAATAAATAAAATATAAAAAACAAAAAACAAACAAGCAAACAAACAAAAACAAACAAACAAACAAAAAAAACACCGAATGCTCCAAAGGACTCCTTTGTCCCATGGTTCACAAACCAAAAGATGACGACAGTCAGAATCCTTTGGTAGAGAGGTTTCACCAGGGGCTCAAGGTTACCTCAAGGATGGGGGAAGGAAAGCCTTCTGCTGTCACCTCCCTCCAAATAGCTCCAGGTAGGGTCTGACCCAAAGTTTTGGCCTCCTGCTTGTGATTAACCAAACTGCTGGCCTTGAGCCTGAATTCCTAATTCGTACTTGAAGCCAAGGACTAAGCTAAGCCCAAATCGAAAGTCCAGTTACAGCCACTGCTACTCAACTTTTTAGGGAATGACCACGGAATCGGAGAGCAAAGTGGCTACGGCACTGGAAACACCCTTCCAGGCCGGAAGGAACTACTCTTTCCAGTCAAGAGCCACACCACACCCCTGACTCCACCTCTGAAAAGTCCACTTCAAGGCCACGCCAGACACTGTTTTGCCTCCTTCTTCTACATCTGTCTTGAGTCAGGGAAGGAGAGAGATGTTTAGCAACCACCTGTTTGTGGCAAGATCCAAAGCTAAGTGTCCAAGGTGAAAAGAATGTGGTCAGAGGGCTCTCTCATATGCCCCAAGTCCCAAACGCCACGTGTGTCATCTTCCAAAAAAACACGAAACGAACTATCCAGTAACCAGCACCTAAAGCCACTCATAATAAAAGGGCAGGATCTGAACACCCTGAATACTTACAGTTAGAACTTTGCAACTCTTTTGTTACTCTATTTCCCACCACCAGATGTTCACAAGGACTAAGGACACAGAACCAAAGACGCACTAATGCTAAGGGACTCACAGCATGGCATCAGCAATGGCACAGCTCACCCACCTCCGAGCAGCCCTGCAAACCGCAATATCTGGGGTAACCATGAGCTAGAGAAAAACAGCTTTCCATCAAAGTTTATATAAACTCCTCAGTTGAAGGGAATTCCCTGGCGGTCCAGCGGTTAGGACTCTGCGCTTCCATTGCAGGGGGCACGTGTTCGGTCCCTGGTCAGGGAACTAAGATCCCGGCAAGCCCTGCGGCACGGCCAAAAAATAAAAATAAAAACATAACCTCCTCAATTGAAAAAATGTTGAAACCCTAACTTTCCCATAAAATGTTCTCTTTCTAATTTGATGATGTAACGTTACCTGAAGTTCAGGTTCTTTGAAGATGGCTTGTTATTTTACCATTTGTTATTTTACCATTCTGCAAAAACGATTATCCTCTATTTTTTATTGAACCTGAGCTATATATTTGTTATTTGCCATACAGACCAGTTCAATCTGTAATAGCTTAAACCACTACGGATGATGTGTAAATCAAACAGAAAAGGGACAGCGCGGTGGTAGCCGCTTCCCTAACCGCCTTAGCTTTTTTTAATATACACTTACTCCTGCACTCGGTTCATAAAACTGAGAGGCTGCTGACTTAGCCTTCTGTTTAACCGACCAGTTTTAACTATCTTTTCTTTTTTTTTAATTTTCTGCTTTTAAAAGTATCCTAAGTCCGATGTGGAAAACCTGGAAATCACAGCAGCTGCCTCTAAGGAGCAGCTCACCCTCACTCAAGAGTCGCTCCGTCCTATCGACAGTGTTGGCGGTGGGAGCGCGAGCGTCACTCGACCCTCCCGGCGCTCCAGCTCCACAGTTCTTGCCCCCGACCCCTCCCTGTTCCACAGCGTGGCCTAAGTCTCCAGTTGCAGAAGGGAACCCAGCGACCTTCTTCACTTCCATCCTGTGCAAATACACGGAGCTCCCTACACGGAGCTCCCAGTAATCAGCACGATTTATGGGTTCTGCGACTAAGCGCACTGGCGGGAGGAAAGCTGCGCTTCTGCAAACAACTCACGACAGACAAAACTCGCAGCAGACTTTTCCGCCCCAGAGCGTGAGTCCTTATTTCTAACAATTTTTCCATGTGCAAACTCCTGATACACCAAAAGAAGCAGGTAGGTCCTAGAGCTTCGGCATAGTGGGGAGATCTTATTCAGAGCTCATCCCGTGCAGTAACTGGACGCCAGCAGCCGCCCAGAGGACGGGCCCGGCAGCTCCGCGACCCCAGCCGAACGCCCGCCGGCCACCTGAGCCAAGGTCCCGGAGCGCCAAACTAGACGCGGCCCGCCGGAGGGCCTGGCTCTACCGGACCCGCCCCGCGCTCCGGGGTCTCAGGAGAAGCGGGGTCCCGCCGGACTTCCCGAGGGGCCCCCAGGCCCGGAGGCGGAGCGAGGCGCGGGCCCCCCGGCACTTGGTCCCCACCAACCCACCCTTGTGCGCCCCCTGATGCGCTATCACGCCCCGCGGCCGGCTCACCTGGGCGGGGGGGCGTCTCCGGTTCCGCCTGCGCGCGCACAGGCCAAGGGCGCGCGCGGGCGCTCTTCTCCCACTCGCGTCCTGCAGCCGCTCTTTGTGTCTGGAGGCACCCGCGCCACGCTCCTCCCGGCCTGCAGGCGCCGAGGCTGCGGCAGGCGCGGGACGCGGAGTGCCGAGCCCGGGGCGGGGCCGAGGGGCGGGGCCAGAGGAGGCGGGGCCTGAACCAGGCGCGGGGCCGAACTCAGGGGCGGGGCCGAAGAGGAGAGGCGGTAGAGTGAGCGGGGCAAAGACGACAGGGGTACCCTCCTTTGCAGGGACAAAACCAGGGGCGGGGCAGGAGTGGGTGGGGCCGACAGAGGAGGGGCCATCTTAAGCGCGGCGGAGGGGCGTGGTCTGTGCTGAGTGGGTGGGGCCTGGTGGGCGGGTCCGGAGCGGTGGGGCCTCTTCGGAAATGTGATGGGTAGGGATGCGAAAGCCGGCTGGGGCTGCCCTGCCGCCCCGGGGGCATCTCGGAAAAGTTTAGAGCCTCGGGGAATGAACCCAGGAGCTGACCTTAGTCATCTTTGTGAGCGATGCACCATTGTTCACAGGTCTCGGTCTAGCATCCTCTTTTGGAAACAAGCCGAGGAGGCCAGCCAGGCAACACTCCAAATCGCAGTTGAGGAAACCGGAAGACATAAAACTTTCGGTTATTGTTTTACCATCATGTATTCAATCAATAAATATTTATTGAGCACCTACTAGTGCCAGGCATTGTCCTAGGGGCTGAGAATAGAGCAGTGACGATGGGGGGAGGGCGTTGGCAAAAACAATCCCTGACCCTCGTGGAGTTTACACGTTAGAAGACAATTGAAAAACTTAAGGGAAATATACAAAAACGTTAGATAGTTTTAAATGCTAAGGAGAAGCAGAGTAGGAGAGGAGCTTAAGGAGTGCAGGAGGTTGGCCAGCAAAGGTCAGCGGGAAGGTCAAAAGGCCAGAAGAAGTGAGGGAAGGAGACAACTCTGGGGGACCAGCTGGTTACACCTTCCAGGGTCTTTACAGTCTGTCACTCTGGTTTTCTCTCTTTCTCTCTTAAAGCCCCAAACATCCAACTGCCAACTGGATATTCTACTTGTGTGCCCACACAGTTTAAACGCAACCAGTCAACAGGTCTCAAACTGAAATATTTATCTTTGCCTTAAACATGCTTCTTCTTATGGGTTCCCCATGTTGATGAAGGTCACAGCCATTCCATCACCTCCTCATATTTACTCGGTTGCCGGGTCCTATTGATTTCTGTGTCCTCTCTCTCAAATCCCAGCCACACCACCCCCTGTGTCAGGCCCTTGGGTCCCCTCCCAGGACCACCACAGGAGGATTGCTAAAGCTTTTAAGACCACTGTCTGCACTTTGTGCGTGCCACCTCCGTGCAGTGGCCAGATGTACTTTCTAAAACTTACACCTGTGTTGTCCCTCTCCTGCCTAAAGCCCTGCAAGTTCTCCTGCTGAAATTATTCTTCTAGACCTGGCCCTGTCACCTTTCCAGCATTACCGCCCAGCTCACACAGCCTTCAGGCTGCGGGGCCTTCCTGGTTCTCTGTGAATGAGGCAGACCCTGGGCGTTGCAGACGCCCTGGTAACCTCTTGGCCAGTTTTCAGCATTCAACCCAGAAATTCCCCCACCTGTGTTTGCCCCTTTCCTCTGTCCTCCCAGGACACCCATGCTCACTTCCAGACTTGTATCACTCTTTACTTTGATAATCTCTACATCAGTTTGCTCTTTTGGCAGTTTCTGACCTCCTGTGGGCAAGAGTCATCTTTTTTCTCTGCCTGCCCCCAGTGCCTAGAATCCAGCAAGCGTTGTTTGCTATGCTAAGTGATAGAGTGGGCTATGCTGACACCGTCCCTCTTTGACCTTGTTAGTGATGCCCCTCCGACTCTTTGCTCCTTCCTCCCACCGCTGATGTGGAAGGGGAAGACTTAGTAGCATAATAATACATCAATATGATGAAATAAGCTGTAATCTAGCATGGGGAAGGTGTATATACTTTGTAGGGACTCCACTTTAAAAGATGTGAAGATATAGGGCAAAATGGTTTGGGAAGGAGGTAGGAAGAAAGCTAGACGCTGGGGGAAAAGGGTAGGAAACTGTGGGCAAGGGACCAAGGGGAAGCAGCAAACTTCACACAGAGTGAACGGCAGCCAGAGGGGGTTAGTGAAGATGTGCTCACACCATGCTCTGCTGCTCTGAGTGAGGCTGGAGCCCTTCTGCTGTGCCTGCAAACTTCCTCAGCCAGGGAGGGGCACAGCGGCAGGCCACACCACGCAGATGTGGTCAAGCTGCCAAGACCCTGACTGATTCCAGTTGATGGTATTAAATTCCCAGGGGTGCATGCTGCCAGAGTGAAGAATGTCTTTTCTCTAATGTCCCTTACTCTCTGCTTGGATTTTCACTCACCAGTTGGAGAATGAATTTGGGGTCAGATGATGCAAATCATAGTGCCATTTTACTGGCTGTTTGACTGTGGACCGGGTGGTCACTTAACCTCTAGCAGCTTCAGTTTCCTCATCTGTAAAATGGAAATCTATTGATAAAAAATAACCACCACACGGGGACTTCCCTGGTGGTCCAGTGGTTAAGACTCCGTGCTTCCACTGCAGGGGGCACAGGTTCAATCCCTGGTCGGGGAACTAAGATCCCACAAGCCGAGCAGTGCGGCCCAAACCAAACAAACCAACCACTGCACAAGCATGTACTAAGTTTAAAGGAGCTAATCAAAAATTTAAATGCCAGTGGGTAGGTCCTACCTGCCAGAGATTCTGATTTCATTTGCTCAGGAAAGAAACTTTGAGTCACTCTTGACTACCTCTCTTCTACCCTACATTCAATACATCATCACATCCATGTGGCTCTCCTACTTTAAAACTTTTTTTAAATTTTGAATTAGCATTAAATTTATAGAAAACTTGCAATAGTAGTATACAGAGTTTCCATATACTTCTCACCCAGGTTCCCCTACTATTAACATCTTACATAATCATGGTATAGTTATCAGAACCAGGAATTTAACATCAGTACATTACTGTTAACTGGAGACCTTATTCAAAAAATCAGAAATGGACTTCCCTGGTGGCGCAGTGGTTAAGAATCCGCCTGCCAATGCAGGGGACATGGGTTCGAGCCTTGGTCCGGGAAGATCCCACATGCCGCGGAGCAACTAAGCCTGTGTGCCACAACTACTGAGCCTGCACTCTAGAGCCTGCGAGCCACAACTACTGAGCCTGCATGCCACAACTACTGAAGCCCGCGTGCCTAGAACCAGTGCTATGCACCGCAATGAAGATTAGCCCCCGCTTGCCGAAACTAGAAAAAGCCTGCGTGCAGCAACGAAGACCCAATGCAGCCAAATAAATAAATAAATACATTAAAAAAAAATCAGAAATGTCTCCAAGGTATCTTGCTTAGGTGGAAGGTGAAGTTGCAGTGTTGCCCAACACTTTAGGGAGAAATTAGGTGCTCTGTTCTCACCATGACTTGCTAGTGGAACATTGACTGTAATTGTTTTATAAACTGAGTATTGTTTAAATTTAACCAGAGATGAGGCTCAGGGGTAGAATCCAGTGCCTTCATTTAGAAGCATATTATCTTGCCCATGGCCTGGATTTAGAAGAAAAACTGATGGCAGTAGGTCAGTAAATGAAGTTAGGAAAATTCTGTTGGGTTGTTTGTAAATCTTGTCCTATGAGAAATACTTTTAGTCTGTCTCTAGAGCATACTTGATGTCTGGAGAGACTAACGATGCAAGAGCAAGAACATTCAAGACATGGGGTGTGGGTGTCACCCCCCCCTTGAGATGTGAAAGAGAGAAGCCAGGCTCTAGAGTTCTGAAGACCACTCACAACATAAGATATGCCTTGGGATTTCCCTGGTGGTCCAGTAGTTAAGAATCTACCTTCCAACGCAGGGGCCGCGGGTTTGATCCCCGGTCAGAGAACTGGGATCCCACATGCCGCAGGGCGACTAAGCCCATGTGCTGCAATGAAGAGCCCGCGTGCCGCAACTAAGACCCGATGCAACCAAAAATAAATAAATACATTTTTTTTAATATTAAAAAAAAACATAAGATATGCCTTACCAGGTTACACTCAAAGCCCCCACCTCCCAAATGTTTCTCCTCCCATCTCTCTATGTGCTGTGACAAAATGACTTTCGTCTTCCCCCAAACATCCCGTAACCATGTATTCCTTTCCTCAAGGCCTTTGGTGACTCCACATTTACTAGATAGGGAATCCAGATTCATGTCCCTTGTCCAGGATCATTCAGACATCCCAGCCCACCTTTCCAACTTCTATCTCTTGCCTCATGAACCCCTGGCTCCAGCAAAGCCATGTACTGACTGCCTCCTGAGAGTGCCCTTGGCACTACTGCCTTCATGTTTGTGACAGGCAAGCCTCCTTTCTATCTGCTATTCATTGGTCGAGGTTGTGCTCCAGCCTGGCCACTTCAGAGAAAAACCCCCAGCACCGGCTGTCTGTCCCAGCCATTGAGTAATAGTCCTATTCTGCTTTGTGCCAATCGTTCTGGTGTCCTATTTATGTCACTATCTGAAGTTCCACTGGTAGGGCCTTCTTATTTGAGTCCCACCATATATATATATATGGTTTTTATTTTATTTTTGGCTGCGCTATGTGGCTTGCGGGATCTTAGTTCGCAGACCAGGATCGAACCCGTGCCCCTTGCAGTGGAAGCACAGAGTCCTAACCACTGGACCACCAGGGAATTCCGAATCCCAGCTAGATTATAAACTCCTACAGTCAGACACGATGATTTTTATGTCTTTACATCTCCCACAACACATTAGTAGAAAGCCTGGTAAGTGGTAGGGTTTATTATTTTATTGGATTCTCAGGTTGATTTTATGCTTCTGGCAATTGTCTCAATTAATGTTGAGTGGAAAAGCATAGTTTTTCTCTGTGATATAGATATCTTAATTTTTCTTAGATAACCTATCATGAAATTGCTATCTATGAATTCCAATGTCATGCAGGAAGTTGAGAATGGCCAGCAAACCCTTGAATGGCTATGCTTTGGCAAACAGCCACAAGACACTGCATTTGTTTTTATAGCATTAACTCACATAGATTTTTCATAGTCAGTTCAACTTAAAACAACAACAATCAGATGACTTAACAGAGAACTTTATCCTTTAATCCTTTTAAAGGATTTATCCTTGTAAAGGAAAGATTTGCCATATTCAGGTTCTTAGAACATTCCCTGGGAGTCATGGCTAAGCGCTGACCTCAGCACATTTGGAAAATATATTCATTTGTGGATATTGTTGCTTCATTACCCTTTGATGAGCCTTGATAACTCACATATGCCCAGATTAACTCAGTCTGATTATATCTAACCCTTGCAGTAAATTACACTTTCTTTTTCTTTTAATAAGAACTTATTATTTTGGAATAATTTTAGATTTATAGGGTAATTGCAGAGATGGTACAGAGAGTTCCCATATACCTCTCATGCAGTTTCCCTTAATATTAAGATCTTACATAACCATGGTACAATGATGAGAATTAGGAAATTAACTACTAATGACATGACTGTTAGCTAAACTCCAGACTTCACTGGGATTTCAGCAGCGTTTCCACTAATGTATGTTTTCTCTTCCAAGCTCCCATTCAGGATCTCAGATGGTATTTAGTCATCACGTGTCCTTAGTTTCTTCAGTTTCTCACATTTTCCTTGTTTTTCATGACAGTTGTGAGGAGCTCTGGTCAGGCATTTCATAGAATGTCCCTCAATTTAGTTGTGTCTGCTGTTTTCTCATGATTATACTGGTAATATAGGCTTTTGGGAAGAACACACAGAAGTGAAGTACCCTTCTCACAGCATCATATCAGGGGTACCTGACATCCTCCGAACATTATTGGTATTGTTAATCTTGATCATTTTGTTCAATCGGTGTCTGCCAGATCTTTCCACTGCAAAGTTTCAATTTTTCCTTTCCATACTCTGTTCTTTGGAAGCAAGTTACTATGTCAATCCTACACTCAAGAAGGGGAGGATCAAACTCTACCTCCTGGAGAGGGAAGTATTTACGTATTTTATTTAGAATTCTTTATAAGGAAGATCTGTTATTTATTTATTTGATCATTTATTTATATCAGTATGGGTTCATGTGTTATTTATTTTATACTCTTGGTTATAATCCAATGCTATGTTATTTATTTCATTGCTCAAATTATTCCAGCTTTGGCCATTGGGAGCTCTTTCAGATTAACTTCTGTGTCCCTTTGACAGGCCCCCATCTTTTGCTTTTGGAGCACTTCCTTAGTTTCTGGCACCATAAGATGTTCCAGACTCAGTTTATACTTTGCCTGCCCCAGCCCTAGTATCAGCCATGTCCCCAAGGAGCCCTGGTTCTTTGCACTGAAAAATGGTATTTAGAAACTAAAATCTAGATGAGGGTATGCTCACTGCTATTGGAGCTGTCACTGCTTCTAGGCACTCTCAGGACACAGCTTCAGGTAATATATGTATGTATAATGACCCGTGCATACTAACGTAATTACAAATTATCTATATCTATCTATCTATCTATCTATCTATCTATCTATCTATCTATCTATCTATCTATCATCTATCTATCTAGCGCAATTTACCTATTAAACTGAATATGAGTTCATACTGATGTCTCCTACTTAAAGGAAATTAAGGGACTTCCCTGGTGGTCCAGTGAGTAAGACTCTGCAATCCCAGTGCAGGGGGCCAGGGTTTGATCCCTGTTCAGGGAACTAGATTCCAAATGCCACAACTAAGAAGTCCACATGCTGCAACTAAGAAGTCTGCATGCTGCAGCTAAGAAGTCCGCATGCCACAACTAAAGATCCCGCATGCCACAATGAAGATCCCACATGCTGCAACTAAGACCCAGTGCAACCAAAATAAATAAATAAATAAATAAATAAATAAATTTTAAAAAGTAAATTAAATTTAAATTAAATAAAAGTAAATAAACTGAGGTGATTCTAATGCCTTAGCAGCCTATGTAAACAAACCAAAACCTAAGCCTGAAATGCCTCAAGGTTAAGAAATCAACACCTAAGGACAACCAATCACAAACGGCCAACCAGGCTTTCCCAAATAAGGCAACCACTTAACACTATAGCCAATCAAATAATTTTCTTGCTTTGCTTCCACATCTTCTCTATAAAAGTCTTTCCCCAGCTCTTGTCAGTGGAGCGCTCCTACCACTTCCAGTTTGGTGATGCCTGATTTGAATCAATTTTTGCTCAAATAAACTTAAAAATTTTAATATACCTCAGTTTATCTTTTAACAACAGTTAAGTCAAAGTATAGATATACTTATCATCTTGAATCAAAATGCTGTTGACAGAAGAACATGTTTTAGAAATTACTCCAGTTTGAAGGTGTTAAAGTAACCAGATTAGGCCCAAGATGGAGTCGCTCATGCTAAGCCCCACATCAGCAAACCAAAACTTAACTAAGGCTCAGCTCTCCCAGGAAAGGAAGGCCTGGGTCCACCAATCACACTTCCCTGCCCGGCACAAGTTACCTGAGCTGCTCCAAGACTGCCCTTTGCTCCACAGAAGGAAGGAACCCTACTTAGCCAATCAGCAAATGCCCAGGATAACTTCCTTGTTCCCACTCACTTTGGTCTATAAAAATCTCCCCCCTTGTACAACCCTTCGGAGCCCCTTTCTATCTGCTGGATTGGATGCTGCCTGATTTATGAATCACTTTAAAGCCAATAAAATCATTAAATTTACTCAATTGAATTTTAAAGATCTTTAATTTCTAGAGAAAAAGGTAAAGGAAGTAATTGAGAAATGAGGGAATCTAAGATGTTCTTGCTATGGGATTTTTTTCTTTTATTCCTGGAATTTTCTCATTTAGAATAAAGTTTCCCTTTAAAGGCATGTATGATTGCCTACAGTCAAGGCTCTTCAGGACCCAGAACCCTGGGTTAGTTCTGGCTCCTGAAGAGTTTAGATTGCACCCCAGTGGAGTAAAGCCCCAAGCCCCAAGGGTCCACTGGACAGAACACCCAGAAGTGGTCCAGGGCCTCTGGGCTGTTGTCTTGGCCGGGAATCACTGAGAGCCCACAGTCCTGTTCACACATTGGGGCTTTCACAACAGAGGGAATATACTGAAAGTTTCCATGAAGTATCCCACATGCTTCAAGCCTGTGAGCTCCACGAGAACAGAGCTGGGCTCCTTTGTTTCCCTGCTGTGGACTCAGTGCCCAGGGCACCCCACTGCACGCACACACACACCTGGTGTGTGTGCACTGCTCACATGTTCGCTGGCTGAATGATACAATAACCAAGTCTTGCAAGTCTAACAGCTATTACCTCCTGTATTAATCTGTCCAGGATGCCGTTAACAAAATATCACAGACTGGGTGACTTAAATAACAGGAATTTATTGTCTCACTATTATGGGAGGCTGGAAGTACAAGATCAAGGTGTTGGCAGGGTTGGTGTCTCCTGAGGCCTCTCTCCTTGGCTTGTAGATGGCTGTCCTCTCCCTGTGTCCTCATGTGGCCTTTCCTCTGAGGGCATGCATGTCCCTGCTTCTTCTTATAAAGATATCAGTCCTATCGGATTAAGGGTGCACTCTTATGACCTCATTTAACCTGAATCACCTCTGTTTTATTTTTAATATTTATTTATTTGGTTGTGCCGGGTCTTAGTTGCAGCATGTGGGATCTTTGTTGCCGTGGGCAGGATCTTTAGTTGCAGCATGTGGGATCCAGTTCCCTGACCAGAGACCGAACCCAGGCCCCCTGCATCGGGAGCGCAGAGTCTTAGCCTCTGGACCACCAGGGAAGTCCCCTGAATCACCTCTTTAAAGACCCTGTCTCCACATAGTCACATTAGGGGTTACGGCTTCAACATGTGAAATTTGGGGAGACACAATGCAGTGCAGACACCTCTCGTCACCTGCAGGTCCCTCACCCTCCTTCTCCTTACATACGTAATTCCTTCTCTTCTCTCTCCATGGACCCACTTTCTCTTTTTCTGTGGTTTTGCTTGATTTGCTCTTTTAAGTGTTCACTCAAGAGAGTGGAATGTGCTGAGTTCACAATCCTGGGGCCCGTGGTTTCGCCTCAGACCTGTTTTGCTTGGCTTGACGATCAGGGCCCTCCTGCGGGTCACCCCCTTCTGGGCTTGCTACAGTCCACACCACCTCTGTGCCCTCGCCCCGGCCCCCTTGGCTCCTCCTCAGGCTGGTCTGGCCCCCATGGGCATTCATGAGTGGAATCCCCAAACTAGACCCTCTCAGTCCCAAGTTGTAAGAAGAATCTGACGTGCACAGTTGGGCTCACTTGGTGGCTGCCGACCGCCCCACCCACCCCCAGCCAGAGAAGTTCGGAGAAGAGGCCAAGGACAGGAGTCCCTGTAAGAAGGAGCTTTGGGGGTTCAGAGGCAAAGACTGGCAAAGAAATAATTGGCATCCCTGGTCCACATCTTAAAGGAGATTCCCAGCCTTTCTCTCTCTGCGTCTGTCTCTCTCACCCAGGAATGTTTTAACCCAGTAAAGGAACCATTTCTTTCTCACGTTGTTCTTATTCGGTCACCACACACACACTGTTAACGCTACAGCACGACACACACACACACCCCATTAGTCATACCCTGCACCACCTACACACCCCACTACACACAAGCCCACTACACAGATACCCCACTAGGCAAACGCATACTCACTACTCACACCCCCACCTGCAACCTCTCTCCTCACACAACCCCAAAACATACACACCCCAGCACTCACATGATTCCACCAAGCACCTCCCACTACACATACCTCACTACTCACACACCCCACTGATAAGCACTCCACTGCACGTACGACTCACACACATATACTGCAGTACTCAGCACACACAGTACTCACACACACTCCTACCCCAGTTACCAATGCTTACACACAGCCTACTACATACACACAAAACCCCCTGCACACACACCCCACTACTCACATATACACATGAACACAGCCCACTGCACCCATACGCCTCACACACCCATGCACACTCACCCACACAACACTCTGTAGTCACTCCCCATCACTCACACACACCCCACTACACACAGACCTCACTATGCACACGTATCTACACCTTCTACATATATGTATACACTATATATATGCAACCCACTTCACGTGTATGCACCTCTACACACAGACACGTACACTTTCACTCCACTAGTCATACCCCCATATCCACACACACTCATCTGTCCCATTACACACATGCACACAAACCCATAAGCTCATACACACAACTTTTACCCCTCCTTTTCTAAAATGTTGGTGACAATGCTCTCCCCACCCCTGAGCCTCATAGCCAGGACTGTCCTTCCTACCTGTCCAAATTTCATTTGTAACCATTCCCTGCTGAGATCCCTTTCTTCAGCCAGGCTGATCACTTCCCTTCTTTGGAGACTGTGAACTCCTCCTGATTGCTTAGCGTTCAGTGCCTGGCACTCAGGAGGGGTCCAATAACTTTGTGTTGAACTGAATTCTCTCTGTACATGTTCTCTCCTTTCTTTGCCCCAATCAAATATTTACATCCTTCAAGGGGACTTCCCTGGCGGTCCAGTGGTTAAGACTCCATGCTTCCAATGCAGGGGGTGCGGGTTCGATCCTTGGTCAGGGAACTAAGATCCCACATGCTGCAGAGCACGGCCAAATATTTTACATCTGTCAATACCCAGCTCACATCTCAATGAAGCCACCTTACGGTAGCTCCCTTATTTGATATTCTGTTAGGAAGTGCTCATCTGGGAATTCCCTGGTGGTTAGGATGCTGCGCTTTCACTGCTGAGGGCCCAGGTTCAATCCCTGGTCAGGGAAATAAGATCCCGCAAGCTGCTCGGCCAAAAATATAAAAAACAAAGGAAGTGTTCGTCTATTTTGCACTATACTCCTTCTTCCTTATGTACCAGGATATTAAAATTGAAACTGTGATCTAAGTCAGTAGATATTAGACACCAAAGTGAGTGTGAGACTCTCTGAAGAGTTTTCAAGGTAATTAGTCAAGAACTTGTTTCCTGATTTTTGGGCTCCCTCACCCATTTCACAAACATAAGAGTTGAGAAAGCAGAGATGGAGGTGGAAGGGAATTTATGGGGTTTCTTTGGAGAGAGCTACTGCAGCCCGTCCCATCACCTTGGGGAGTGGCAGAGGAACTATCTCCTTGACCTCAAACTTAAAGAGTGGGATCCAACGATAAAACTCAGAGAGGCAGGTTGACATGCACTTGCTGCAGAAAGCATGCAAGTTCAAGGGTCCTAGCAGGGTCGTCAGCACAGTGGAGGGATGTGGGTGGGAGTATAACTCCATTCTCATGAATGGTGGGGCAAGGACATAGGAAAGAGGCTGATCTGGACCCACGCAGAGTCCTTCTCATCCCAGGAGGGCTGCCTGAGAGAGAAAGGGGATCCCACTGGTGAGGGTCAGTGGTGAAAAGGCCTACCAGATAACCAGGGCCGGGGGGGCAGCCCGCTGGAGAAGGGGCCCAGGAGCAGCAGCTGGAGACCAGCAGGGGCCTCCAGAGGCCCTGGCAGTGCCCACAAGGTAGTCATGTGAGAAAATCTGTTGGGCCTGCAGGCCTCGGAGCCAACTCAGGACGGTGGCAGGCTCCAGCTAAGCGACAACCACGCTGTCCACACACCATCCTCCCCCCCAACCCCGCAGCCCCCAGCCTGCTCTTGACCAAATACAGCAGTGTGGACTCATCTGTGAGGCTGGACATTCTTCATGTCTGAGTTTCCATCTGGTCTTTGTCCACTGGCAGGGAGAAAGCTTCGCCCCCGAGTCCATGTTAAAGGAACGATAGGTGACAGGGACGTTTCATTTTGATTACATCCCAATGTCATCCTTGCTCAGCATGCTGGTTACAGGCATGTTTCTTAAGTTCTTTAGTTTTTATGTCTGACTACCTGGTGTTTCAAACGTGGCGCCTGCATTTTCTTTCATCTGCCACACTATCTGACCCTTGACTGGGGAGTTAGCACTGGGCAAGCAGGGAATCTGGCAGAGCTGGGGGAGGGGGACTGGATGTGGGCCCCCTCTCATGCTGTGGTAGACGGGCTGTCTCACCAGCTGCGGTGTGTACCCAGTGTACCGACTGTTCTTACTTTGGCTCCATGTTGTTTATCATTCTTTAAGGGAGGAGTCAACCCACTGAATTTCCACAAACTTTGCTCATTCCAAGGAGTTAAATGTAACAACAGCGCTGTTTTCAGAGGAGCACTGTAAATATCTTATTTCAATGACATCTGCTGGACACTCAGTGAAGCACCATATGTGTGATTTTCAAAGTGTATTTTGCCAACTATTATTTTATTTACTTTATTATGTTTTCAAGCACAGATTTCAAACTTGGGAGATGTACAAAAAGATAAAACACACATCTCTAATTATTAGGAACTCAGCAAGTATAATATGGGTGATATAAACCAACAAATAAACCGTCATAAAATTTAACTTTTAAATCATCATTTAAAATTGTACAATTTAGGGGCATTAGTACATTCACAATGCTGTGAAACCATCACCACTATCTAGTTCTAGAAAATTTTCATCACCCCAGAAAGAAACTCTGTATCCATAATGCCGTTGCTCTTCATTCCCGTTTCAGTAAATTAAGTCATTTATCATCTGTCACTTTAAAAAAGCTTGGGTTGAGGATCTTTTCCATAGGTCAGGCAGAGGCCCAGAAAAAAAAAAATCATGACATCTTCCAAGAAATCCATGGAAATAACTGTATTGTCAATGTCACATATGTGAAGACTGGTTAAAAAAATATGCTTTGACCCATCAAGGTCATGTGACTTTTCTGTACTTTTTTTTTTTTTGGCCACATTGTGAGGCTTGCAGGATCTTTGTTCCCTGACCAGGGACTGAACCCAGGCCCCAGCAGTGAAAGCACCAAGTCCTAACCACTGGACCACCAGGGAATCCCCTGTACTGTTAAACTTCATTGTAAAAGTATAAATTGAATGTACTGCACTCAGAAGGATTTTATTATAAAGAAATCTGAGTTTACGTCTTAGAAGTGATTATAGGAACAGAGTTGCCAATCAAAATAAATACCTATGTACAAGCAATGTTGAAAATTCAGAAACACAGAACATAAGGAGACCCACCATCATGATGAAAGTCAGAGAAGGAATGCTGTATACAAGAATATAGAGAATAAGGAAGTTGGGGAAAAGATCTTAAGAAATAAGCTGCATATATAATTTTAAAGAAAAAGCTGTGGGCATGCTGTAAATCTCCACTTCAAATGAGCAGCCTTTCTCCAGCTGTGGGTAGTGACTATGAGGCACAGGCACTTGACCTACATTGAACACAGACTAGAAAAGAACAGCTTCCACAATAAAGGCGAAAGAAGGAAGTACCCATTTAATATTGCTTCTACCCCAAACCCAATGGAAACTATCATAAAGGAATTTAAACACACACACCAGACAAACAGGCACTGACAACAAAACTGTGGAAGGCAGAAAGCATGTGGACAAGTGGCAAAGTAGTTAGTAGATTCAAGAAAGCTGAGTCTAAACCAGCTTTTCTAAACGCTGAGAAATCATGAGGTGCACAGTGACTCCTCCAAAGATTCAGGCACTGATACCACCAGATACCTCAGTCCTGAAGGAGAAGAGGGAGCTGAGTTAAGGAGGATGGGGTAAAAGGTGTTCCAAATACAAATGGAGGGAATTCCCTGGCGGTCCAGCGGTTAGGACTCGGCACTCTCACTGCCGGGGCCCCGGGTTTGATCCCTGGTTGGGGAACTAACATCCCGAAAGCCGCACGGCGTGGCCAAAAGAAAAAAGAAAAAGAGAGAAAACATGCAAATACAAATAGATCCCTAGACCCGTGCCCCCTCCAACCTGAAGTCCTCATTCAACAGAAGTCACAATGCTTCTATGGAAAGAGTAAAACAGAGGGTCTCTAGACTGGGAGAGAGCACACACAACTGGGCTCAGGTACAACCAGAACAGGGATTAAGTGACCATATGCCTCTCCCCCCACCACACACCTCCTTCCCACTCAGCTCCCAGGTGCTGACATCAGACCTCTACCCTCAGTCAGGAGTCAGAGATTCTGTGCTAGGGAGCTAGACCAAGAGGAAAGACCTTCAGACACTGACCCCAGGGGTTCTTCATATAACTGCCTACCCAGATACCCTATAGAAAAGGAACCTCTGAGTTTACAAGACCCAGCCACTCATGCAGAGCTTCCAATCAGCATTTCCATCCTTTCTCTTGTAATAAACATGGTTCACTGGGCATTTAAGGAAAGCCTCTAAGGGGAACAAATAGACCCAAATAAACAGATCAGAGCAACATGGAAGATACAGTGGATTCCGTGGATTCTTCAAAAACTTTAAAAAAATTTTTGAGAGGTAATATTCCACTCAAAACAAAAATGTCAATCAGGGCCTGCATGCCGCAGCTACTGAGCCCATGTGCTGCAACTACTGAAGCCCTTGCGCCTAGAGCCCGTGCTCTGCAACAAGAAGCCGCCGCAATGAGAAGCCTGTGCACTGCAATGAAGAGTAGCCGCCGCTCGCCACAACTAGAGAAAGCCCGTGCGCAACGAAGCCCCAACACAGCCAAAAAAAAAAAAAAAAAAAAACATTAAGAAGGAACATTTATGTAAATCAACTATACTACTCCAATAAAAATTTTTTTAAAAAAAGGGAAGGAACATTTAGAAAATCGAAGAAACTTGGATATTGAAATACATGATGCCAGGCAGGAAAAAAAATTCAATAGGATTGAAAGGTAAAGTTGAAGAAACTTTCCAAAAAGCATTATAGAACAAAATAAGAAATGGAAAAATAGGAGAGAAAAGAAAAGAAAGTGGAAGATCAGTAGAAGAGGTCCAACATCCGAATAGCAGGAGTTCCAGGAAAAGGAAGCGGGAAACACAGTGGCGAAGCAATTATCAATTAAGTAATTACATTTTTCCAGGACTAAGAACATAAGGTTTTGTTTGGAAAGGTTCAAGAGTGCCAAGAGCAGAGGATGAAAGCATAACAAGATACATCATTATGGACCACAGGGGAAAAACCAAAGTTCTAAGAGCTTCAAGAGAAAAAGAAAATTGTCACTTAAAGTGGCTGCTAGACCACAGAGCAATGCCTTTGAAATTCTGAATGATATCCAACTACATGCTGTTAAACTATCAATGATGGGAGAAGAGAATAAAGGCATTTTCAGACACTTAAGATCTGAATATTTTTACCTCTCACATTTATAGGGAAACTACTCAAGGATGCATGCCATCAAAGGGGGAACAAATCAAAAAAGGGAATACACAGGGCACAGGACATCCAACCTAAGAGGCAAAGGGAATCTCCAGGATGGTGATAGGTACCAGAAGAGGGCAATTAGACTGGGGCAGGAGCAAGGGTTTCACAGCTGTACTGACCTCAAAGTGAACAACTGGCCCAGTAAAAGCCAATGGAACCATCACCTTTATCAACAACAGTGGATGGCTGAGATCAAAGATGTATGCTCCTAACATGAACGACTCACAGAAGCTTCATGACTTTTTAAATCAGTTTCTTAGCAAGATCATTGCCTCCTAAAACTGAAAAGCAGGAATAAAAACCTGCCTGAATCAGAGGAATTCTATATACTCATACCTACCTATATACACAGATACACAGGAAACTGCTGACAGCAGAGGCCTTTAGGGCAGGCGGGTTGCTGGAAAAGAGATGAGACGGACTTTTTGCTATTCACGTTTTCACTCTTTGACTTGTGTACCACAAATACTTGTACTTGTACAAGTACCACAAGTACTTGTTCAAAAATGAAAAAAATATATTCCCCAATTTAAAAAATGATGGAATGAAAAAAACCTGAGCATCGTGCACAGCAAGGAAGTAGTTTTGTTAAATATATATTTAACATACACACACTGATATTAACTAAATGTTCACTATAAATGTGTTTAATGGGTTGTGACAGAAAATGTTTCCTATTGTGGGTTGCAAAGAAATCTGAAAGTGCTAAACCAAGTACCTCTGTAACTAAGAAACCTGTCTTTCCCACAATATTCACAATTGCTGGGTCCTGGGCACCACCATTCCTAAGATGTTCATGCACCAGTGGGTGGACATGTGTATGGAACCAGAAAACATCCATCACTGTGTCAGTGTTCCAGGGGCAGTGTCCACTCGTGTCTACTCTAGGCCTTCCTCTGTAATGAGTGTTTGGGAAAGCCTCTGGACAACTGAGAATTTATGGCTTTCTAGGAGTATGGGAAACTATGAAAAACAAAATATTATTCTAAAACAAAAACATTATTAATAAAATAGGTCTATTCCAAGATTTCTTAATATCTTCTGTAACATTCCACTCAGAAGGCAGAAAACCACAAAGTTCTTCCCTAAGGAAAAGTGCAAATGGAATGTAATATTACATTACAAAAAACTCAATTATTTCATTCCCCGCCAGATCACTTTTGCTGACCAACTGCTCACATAACATCCTAGGAGATCTGCTGCCATGATCTGGGAGCAATGAGCCTTCTCAGTGAGCACAGTGAACGCGCTGTGTCTAGACCCATCCCGTGGGTGAGCTGAAAGGACAAGCTCTCAGCATCATGCTCAGCCCACTGGAGAAATCATGCACACAACTATTTTCCTGTCAACATCCTCCAACTTAACAATTTTCAAATAGCTACGATATAATTGAGGTCACATGGACACCGTACCTGGAAGAGCTATACACAAACATTCCCTGTCCACAAATGTTCAGCTTCAGAGCGAACAGTCAAGGGCACAATCACAGTTTTAAAAATTAAGAGTGAGAAGTGCAACAGGCACATGCACAATGGCAGAGAATCCTGTTCTTCATAGAATACTTGAAGGAGCCCTAGCTAAATACACCCCAACTACCGAACATCTTACACTAGTAGTTTCCTATACAAAAGTTAAAAAAAAACACCCTACCAAAAAACAACCCTAATCATTATTTCTTTTTTCCTTAATTAACCATTTTACTCTAAGTTTGGCTGATGAAATCATGAGACTTTCTGGCCTAATGGTCTTGAGAAATTTTTCTAGTTGCAAGATGCCTCCCTATGGAATTTTAATTACTAAGCTCAAAGCAAACTCTGAAATGGATATAGAAATTTGTGAAACAATGACATAGTTCCCAAAATTTGAAAAACAGGAGACTTAAGGCAGATGGTAACACCAAAAAGAGCCAGTCAACTATTAAAATGGCACTCCGGAAATGGTTCATAGCAAAACCTAATTTTCTATTAGTTTTCATCATATGGGTGAAACTATCCAGTCAGCAGACAACAGATGGGGGGCAGCATGATTAGGCCACACCAAGGCAACTCCCAGGAAAGTGACTTCTGGGGCCATGTGGTTTGCACTCATCCACAGCAAGACAGACTGGTCCCTCAACCTCACTGCGTACCTGGGAAAAGATTAGTAAAAGTACTTCCATAAGAGGCAAAGACTAACAGGAACCTATAAGCTCACCCTGGAAAGATGTGAAAATGTAATGGAAAAGGAGCACCATATGCTGATTTTAACAGCTTTTTTACTGGAGGAATTTATTGGTCATGTACACACCATAGGAAAATTATCCCCCCCACGCCCCAAAGGTAATGCAGAAAAATTAGATTCATAAGAGAAGTATACGTTCAAAGTAGGCAAAAATATGGTGCATGTTTTTGAAACAGAAAATATGAAAATAATTTCACTGTGAAATGCCTTGATTTGCAAGTGAGTTGGTACTTATAATAACCAGATCCAACTGCTCTAATAAATCTCTAGTATATATGTTTTAGAATATCTGTTTTTTAAAAAATACCTATTGTTAAGCCAAAACATAAAATCTGTATTTGTGCATCAATGTATAAGTTATCCTCCTTGGTATCTTCATAGATCCAAGATGCTAAGAGATGAACAAAATAATTTTTAAAAAAATCTCAAGCCACAGAGTAACAAATATACTTCCTCAAGTCTTCTGGGTTACACTACTAAACATAAGTTGTAATAACGTACTCTGGATTTTCAGATATAAATACCAGTCAACGGTTGGTTGGCCATTACATGACAAGTATGATTATCCTTAGAACTGGGTCATAGTATATAGAATGCCTTAACTTTTCTTAGTTCAAACCCTGTAATTTGACCCTAAAACTCGTAAGCATACCCTTTTTTGTGCTTTAAGCAGACACACTGACTTTGCGGTCTATACTTTGTAAGACAGCAGGTAACTCTAGCACAGAAGAAACTATATAATGCGGCCTGGGGGATGGCTTCAACGGCACCATTCCATTTTTATTTATCCAGACTGTTGCCCTCAGCCCTGCATTGAGGCCTCCTTGTATATCGGTTTCTAGTGTGTCACCAACCATCACACAGTCCCCAGGCTGTACTCCAAGGAGATCACAGGAGTAATAAAATATGGAAGGTGCCGGTTTCTCCTCTTTCTGCTCTCCACCTACAACAATAGCGTCAAAATAGGACTGACAGGCACAAGCCTTGATCTTCTCCCTCTGGGTCTGTTGTTCTCCATTTGTTAATAAAAGTAGGCGGACCTCCTTTCGAAGTTCAGTGAGCATGGCTTTGACATCTTCTGCTAGTGTCATATGCTGTAAACGTGTAGATTTCCACAGGAAATAACATTCTTCAGCTAATGTCCTATTGGCCGCACCACCTTTTGTTTCCTGGATTGCTTCTTCCCAGTGTGAAGTCCTGAGGTCAGTAATGCAGCTTTTAGAAGGATGAAAACATTCCTTGCTGAGTTTAACTTGAACTTTGTTACAGATGATTTCAGCTTCTTCTTTGTAATGGTATTTTGATTGTAAGAGCTTTATCACCTAAATAAAGGAAAATAACTCCATCAACATACTTCATGTCTTTAATACTCATGCTGTGAGCCTATAAACCCAGAGCACAGAAAGATTCTAACTCCACTCCTCTGTCTTAGGGAAGCTCTATTACCACACCATTTCTGTTGGGAATTGGTCTTATTTTTAAAGAACACAAGAGTGAAGGTTTCCCAACCTTTCTAGACAACTCATTCATATTTTTTTACCAATTTTTTCTAAGAAGATTCTTTATATATATGTATAGCTAATAAAAATCCCTCATTTGTCAGTTTAAGTCTACCACCTTTCATTCTGGTCATGAAGACATGAAAATAAAACTGTGCTTATATTTAGTAAAACATAAATTTTCTAACAACCGATATTTAGACTCTTCCCAGAAATAACGCTAGTTCACCTAACCTTTCCTCATCTATATCCATTTTACGTTCTGAAGGCCTAAATTAACCACCATATAAAAGGGGACCTAATTCTATACTTTTAAAAACAGGTATATGTAGCTCTAATGGAATCAAGCATGTTCTGTGACCTCAGCAGTTTAATGACAGTGCTTCTTCCAAACTTAGGATTCCAGATAAAAAACTTCAAGTAGTTCTGAGTCTCCCTCTTTGTCACACTGGTTCTGAATCCCTTATCATAATCCTTCTTATGTTCCCACAGCTCTTTATCTTGACTTTTTATTAGATTAGGTTCTTATCCCTTTGGCCTATCTTCTAACACTTACCAAGACGCTAATGCGGCAAAGCATTATGCCCAGTACTCACATACATTATTTCTAATCTTTCCTACAACTCTGCAAGGGAATTTCCTTTCTGAGATGAGGGAATGGAAGTTTAGAACTGATAAATAACTTGCCCCAGCTGAGATTTAAGCCCATACTTGCCTAACTCCACAGGCCACATGCTTGCCTTTATACTATGTATTTGGCACTGGAGACTGGACCCTTTGTCCTCATGAACTTATCTGGTGGGGAAAATAACCACCACAAATGCTGGGTTGAGTGCCTTGACAGTCACACAAAAAACTGGAAATAAAATGTAAGGAGCAACCCCAGAGTTGTTGGGTAAGGAGGGCAGAGGAAGGAACATTTAAACCAAGGCGTTACCAAGCCCAAAGGTGGGGATGGGAGGAGGATAAAATCATTCTAGACAGAAGGAACAGCACAAAGACACAGTACTTGGAATTGTGTGAACTGGGAAAGGCAAGAAGCTGAGTTCAGCCACAATGGAAGGCAAATGAGGGCGAGTGCTAGAGATGAGGCTGGGTAGGCTGTAGCTACCGAAATTCCCTTGGCACACCTTACGCCCATACATGCCAAAGGCTTCATACTGCAGGTGCTTGGGCTTCTCTGTCTGGGAGCTTTATCTCGCCATAGGGGCACCCATGCACATAGGCTGGAGCCAGAGTATAGCCCAAGGAGCAGGTCTCAACCAATAAGAAGCAGATATTGGTGGGTTGCCCCTTGGAAGGGACAAGTAAAGTATGTCTACATGTGTCTCCCAGAGTCCCCAACCGTTCACACAGTTCCCTGCTCATGAACACAGCCTGTATTAGATTCCTTCCCTTCCCTGTCTGACTCCACCACCCCCTACACTGCTTCCTAGGGTCACCTTCCAAGTGAACTGCTTGCACTTGAAGCTGCCTGTCCCAGGGACATCTGGGAAAGTCGATCATGCCAAGGCAATTTTGGATCTTTGAGGATGAGGGCAATTCACACAGCTGGGGCTAAAGATTTTCTGTTGTTGAAGTGAAGCAGTCAAAGTCAAGTTAAATTGTGTTACCCTAAACTCTATAGGGAATAAATGATCTGCTACTCACACCAGACACTCAATTCACCTACTGAAAAGGGGAAAGAGCTGAATAGACACATTCTTCCTCCAGAGTATAAAAACCACACCAAAGGTAAAGGAAATATTTTTCAGGCTATTTGTGTTAATCACAAAACATAATAGTTAAGAAAAGTCTTACTAGTCGGAGAAAAATAAACCAGCCCTAAGAATTTTAGGTGAAGGGAAAACTTTGAAATTTCTTGCTTTATAAAGTTAAATTTCAATGAACAAATCAAGCCTTTTCAATCTCCATAGTTATGTCACCATCTTTTCTAGCAATGTCAACTGAATTACTCCTGAGCTATGACTGAAGGTCACTATACAGTTTTAGCAACGCTACTGCTACACAATAAAAGGACACAGGCCTCTAGGACTCCACAGTACTTGCGATTCAACAGGAACTGGCTCACAGTTCATAAATGAAAGCTCCCAATAAAGATCCAGTTTCCTATAAACTGCAATTGGCAGTTTGTTAAGCACATTCTTGGGATCTGAAAAAGCAGATTAGCTCACCTTAAAGGGGAGATTCTTGTAGAGGTATATTGCTCCCAAGTTTCAAAACTGCTTCCCATTACATTCCCTGAATTAACTTTGCCATTTTGTCACACAGAAACTAATTACATATTCATTTGGAACAACAAGTGGCATTTTAATAATATTAACAGCTTTGGGAAAGATGTTTATCAGTCATTCACATATTAATATTAGTTCAAACAGAAATAATACCTAAGGTGAATTAGTCCACATTACTGGTGCAAACTCTCCTAACACCTGCACTGAGAGAATGGGAGTCTAAATTTAATTGGGGATGGAAGGAAAAGATCTCTAATTTAGAGGTGTGATGACATTTTGCATAAGGGTAAGTCAGGCCTGAAAAGGCTTCTGAGTAGAATGAGCCCACTAGGCACGTACAGGCCTGAAGAAGGGAGAGTTAAGATAGTGAGAGAGGGGAGATCAATTTCTAGACACAATATAAACTCAAATTCCATCTACTTCAAAACTCTATTTAAGGCTCTATCTCAACACATACAAAAAGGAAACTCTGTTCTACCTCCTACTTTCTGGACCCAGACTTAAAATACCGTTAGTACTAGTGTTTACCTGTGATTTAAAAAGACTTTTTGAAAAAAAAAAAAGACTTTTTGAGGGCCAGTGTGGGAACCATGTAACACATATGACAAAGATATGAAGTGGCTGAATTCTAAATAAAACTGTTTTAAAAAATACATGCTCACAAAACATGATGGCTGCATACAGACTAACAATTCAAGCAGCCCTCCTGTTATTTTTAGTTCAAGTCTTTGTTCAAACATCATCTACTCTATGTGGCCTAATCTGACCAACCTATTTTAAAAATGCAATTCGTTCTCCCCTCCACTTTTTCTGACACACATAAATAAAAGCACATTTATTATGTTCACTGTCATACCCATTAGAAAGCAAACTCAAAAATGCAGAAATCTTTTTTGCTTTGTTCTCCGAGAAACCCCAATTTTCTGGAGGAGGCTTCCTCTTGAGTAGTGACACTGAAAGACAGGCCTGAAGAGGGTGGAAATAGCTTTCCCAGATGATTTAAAAATAAATTAAAGCTGATAGCCAATATTTTGTAATAACTGTAAATGGAAAGTAACCTTTAAAAATTGTATATAAAAAAAAAAGAGGCTGAAAAAAGAAGAAAAAATTAAAGCTGATATATAGTCAGTATATGACTCCTTTTCCTCAAGCCCAAGGCAATGGCTGGACCTTTCCCCCTTCCTCCTTTCATAAATCATTCAGAGTGATTCAGAAAGCTGGCATGTTACTTTTGAATAGGCTAACATTTGTGGCTGTTGTATTCTTATGGGATAAAGCAATACTAGATACTCGTATACTTAATTCTGCACATTTCATAGGATATTTATAAAGCAAATGGTAACAGAACCAAGTCTGGAGAACTGGACTTTTATCCATCCATTCAACATTCACCCTGTGTCAAACACAACGTGATGAATAAGACAGTTTGTTCCCTCTTTAGAAGCTCACTATTTAGCTGTGGGCATGTGAGTTGGAATGTGGAGGATGAACTGGACATGGTAAGCCTGACATCAAGACCATAGTAACAGTCTAGATGAGAGACAAGTCCAGCTTTAACTAAGACAAGGGCAGGGGGGATGTGCAGGAGAGGACAGACTTGGTGACAGAGTGGACGGTGGTATAATTCTGGAACACTGGACTGTAGGTACTTCCCATGCATTACATTAAACCTACCTGATAGGGTTTTTGAGAACTAATTTCACTATTCAAATATCACTATTTAAAGATTTGAGACTTAGAGCAGTTAACTAACTTGTTCGGGTGCTTTCAGCTAGGTATTGGGAGAGCTGTGATTCAAACTCAACTGTCTAATTTTAAAGCCTAAACTCTTGGCCTGTAGCAAGGATTGGAATAAAACAAGAACTTAATGACAACACACTGGACTTGGCCTGCCAAAAACACACAGGTAAATATGTACAGTTTGCAGCTAGAGATACTGGAGACAATATAGCAGGGGATGGTGCCCCTGAGGTCAAGATCAAAGGCATGAAGATGGAAGGGACAGTCAACAGTGTATAATGCTTC
This sequence comes from Balaenoptera acutorostrata, assembly GCF_949987535.1. Classification (NCBI taxonomy): domain Eukaryota; kingdom Metazoa; phylum Chordata; class Mammalia; order Artiodactyla; family Balaenopteridae; genus Balaenoptera; species Balaenoptera acutorostrata. The sequence goes on from NC_080078.1 coordinate 46,007,707, forward strand.
GGTAAAGTCATTAAGACAGACTTAAAATGTCCAGGATTCTGGCAATTTGGGAGGTGCCTATAGATGGTGAGCTTATTTCATTCTAGTGGCAAAAACAAAACAAAAAAACCCACTACAGTGGTTTTGGGAATACACAGGAAGTAGAAACATGGAGATAATGGTATAGATTTCTCTTGAAAAACATGGCTGTCAAGAGAGGTAATGTCTTGTGGAGAAAGAAGGGTCCAAGGGAAGCGTTCTTTTTAAAGTACTGGACATTTTAAAAGATTCTGCATGAATTATTCACATTTGCTTATTTTTTTTAAGCTCAAAAATGGACATAGGTTTGCTGCCCTTTTTTTATTTTTTGCAATAATTGTATAAAATAATCGTTAACATTTTTCCAATGCATATTTTGGAGAAGCATTCTGCTAAATTGTTATACACATTATCTCAATTAATTCCCCCAAACAGTCTTTTAAAGTTGGCCCTAGTGTCGTACTATAATACAGATGAGAAACTGAGGCACTGAGTTGAATTATTTGCCCGAGATCTCAGAGAAAACTGTGGAGCCAAGATTCAAACCCAAGAAATGTGCAAGCTGACTATATATGATTAAACATTATTATATTGCTTATGGAGTATCATAAGAGAGTGGAAAGACATCTTTATCAAATCAACAAATAAAAATAGAGCATTGGACAGATCCGAAAACGCAGCAGGAGTGGAATGCACCAAGAAAGAGGATGAAGAGGCTGAAGATCCAGGGAGACACAACCTAACTAATGAAGCATGAAGAGGACGGGGCACTCAGGGCTGTAAGGATTAGCTTCTGAAAGTGGGTTTTTCAGATATGGCAATCCTTAGTTTTCTCTTTAAAGCTGAATGCAGACGAAAAAAAGCAGGGGTGGCTTCGGGTCTTGAACAGCACGGGAAAGGTCTGAAAGAGCATCAGTAGGTACAGAAAGGGGAGGATGCGGCGGAGCAAGGCCTCGTGAAAGTAAACCTACTGAGGATCACACCCACGGCAGGAACACCTGCGGAGAAAACTCCCTCGAGTCGATAAAGTCCAGGATCAAAGGTCCAACGAAGAGCACGCGGTGGGAGACCATCCTCCCGCGGTCAGTCCCGGAGAGCCGGGTGCCCGCTCGTCCCGGCAGGTCCAAACCTGTCCCGGCAGAAAGCCAGGCGCCTGGCGCGCGGCCGCCTTTCTGTGCGGAGGCGACTCTGCCCTCGTGGCAGTTTGGCGACATCCTTCCGGGAGCCCGAGCGCTGGGAGCGCCCTCAGGTCGCAGCCTGCCCGCTCTCTGAGCGGGGCCGCCGCCGCGGGCCGGCACGAGGGGCCTCCGGGACCAGGAGCGCCGGCGCGGAGGGAGCCGACAGGGCAGTGGGCCGGTGGCCCAAGGGGGCGAGAGAGCGCGCGGGGCGGAGCGCCGGGCTCGCCGGAGGGAAGCGGTAGCCGGAACGTTACCTCCAACATGCCCTTCCGACTCGCCCCGGCCGTGTCGATGAGCGTGTTGTCCAAGTCGAAGAAGACTGCCCGCACCCGGCTCAGCCCCATGCCGCCGCCGCCTGCGCGACGCGCCAAGTCTCAGCCGCGCGGGCGGCTGCGCGAAACGGGCCGGCGGACGGGAAATACCGGGGCGGAGCCGCGAGGCCGCCGGACCCTTGCGCACCGGCGGGGAACTCCCGCGAGATGTCCCCATACCTGAGCGCCGCGGAATAGCGAGGTCCCGCGAGACTCCGGAGTCGTGGTCCTAGGGAGGGCTTGGGACTCGTCCCCGTCACGGTGCGAGGGGTTGTCTGAGTCGCTGACGTGTAGGGGGTGGTCGGAAGCGCGGCTTCCTTCTTGATGCCTCTCTGTGCTTACTTCTTTTCTCATTTTGCCCTCCTTGCGTGAGGAGGACGTCGTGACTGTCCGCGGGAGGTTTTCTGCGCCTCGTGGCGACCGGGAGGAGACGGAACAAGGGGCTTTTCCGGTCGGACCGGGTGTCCTGGCCCGCGCAGCGCCGGCGGCTTCCGAGCGTGGCCGGGTCGGGGGTGTGTGTGTGTGGTTACGAGTCTGCGGCCCCGCTGGATGGCAGGAGACGACTCAGAGCTGGGGGACGTGTTGGAAAGGTGTAACCTGGATTTTGAAGCCGTTGTTTGACGGCTCTGCCTGAAGACCGAGGGCTCCGTAGTGTCTGCCCGATGTTTTGTCCACCTTGATTTGATGGCTTTTCCTGAAGCCTTGCATTTTCCGGTCGCTGGGTGTCTTTTTTACCTGGATGATTTTCAGGTATAGCCAGAGGCTGAGGTACCTAGAGAGTCTGTTAAACCTGCAGAAGGTCAGGAACAATTGTGTGTTTGCTTTCTGCTGTTAGCAGAATAAGGATCGTGGAACTAATCTCTAATCTTCTGTCTAAATTGTCTCTGTTGGGTAACCTTACTGAAATTTGGACATGTGGTCATCATCAGTGACCGGAAATTGTCTTATCAGGTAGAACAGGGCCACCGGTCGAATCTGGCCTGCCACCAGATTTTGTTGGATCTGTGAGCAGGGTGGTTGTTACATTTTTTAAAATAATTGAGAAAATAATCAAAAGAAGTGTATTCATGACACGTGAAAATTATATGAAATTCAAATTTTAGTGTACATAAATAGTATTCATGTATTGGCTTTTGCTGCTTTTGCCATACAATAGCAGAGTTGCATAGTTATAAGTGAGACCGTATGGCCTGCAAAGCCTAAAATATTTACTATCTGGCACTTCGTAGAAAAAAATCTGCCCACCCCTGAGATACATGATTAACAGTTGGGCTGCTGATGTTCAGTACCATCAGATCAGTTGTCTTTTTGTTAATAGGTTTTTCTTCTGCAGTGGCAGACTACAGTTTCCATGTTTTGGAGCAGAATCACTGGTGACCTCTCTTTGCTACTGTGGAAAATAAATGAATAGCCATTCCTCAAAAACATGACTCTGTTGATGTGCAGGGCTAGTCTATCAATTTTGGTCATTTAGATTAGCAATCGGCTGAAATTATGAGTGCATTAATTAGAGTTACTTTTTTAAATTGCCTGAATTGTAAGAATAAACTTAGCATAAAACTGCATATGGGCACATGAAGTCTATAGGCTTGGTGTTTTTTTTTTTTTTTTTTTTTTTTGACCACACTGTGAGGCATGTGGGATCTTACTTCCCCGACCAGGGATTGAACCTGTGCCCCCTGCATTGGGAGTGTGGAGTCTTAACCACTGGACCGCCAGGGAAGTCCGTATCCTTTTTCTGGTGTGCATATAGTTTATTGACTTAGGCACAAATCCAAAGTCAGAGAAGGTGCAGCAGTCTGCATGTATAATCAATCCTCTTGACTTAATGGGTTGGGTGTTTGACAGGTTTCTTTTTGTGACAAGTACTCTAATGGCATTCCATGACCTGTCCAACTTGGCTGCTTGAAGGGAGGTGGTGGCCAGGTACAGTACACTGACAACTTTAGTTCCTTCTAATTAAATGTCTCCAGGCTTTAGATTGTTGCAGTTGATGTTTGTGAACCAGTGAATTTTCCTGTACGCTTTTAAGGTGGTGAAATGTACAGGCTCCTCATTATAAATGAGCCTCAGGTTATTAGTACATTACTTAACTGGTCAGCTTGACAGATTTAACACTACTACCTAGATGTTTTCCTATTTCCAGGAAGCAAGGTCTAAATAAAAGACTGGTAATTGTGAGACTTGATCAAGGAACACAAAGTGAAAACTAAACTGTAACACTTGTCTCTCCTGCATGCTGCAGCATGGCACCATTGCCGAGCAACTGCTGCTACCCAACGTTGATCCTGTCTTGTCCTACCCTAGGGAAAGTCTTTCCCAGACCCTTCCCAGCCACCTCTCCTGTACAAGTTCGTTACAACTCCATGACCTCAAAAGAGAGGCTTGCCCTGTGGTTTAAACTTTAAAGGTTTTCTCAGAATGGGGCATTGCTCAGTTGAGGGGCAAGATAGAAACAACCAGAAGAGAATCTCACAGGCTCCCACTACATCTACCCAGCTATCATCAGCTATACCCACCTACGCTGCCTGATGACCTTAAATGAGCCACCTCTGCTGCCTTCTGTGGCTAGCCCTTTCGGCTGTTTACTAGATTCCTGCCGCTACTTAAGGACATCTTTTCAGCAATTCTTTCCTCCTCTCTTTCACATCAAAATTTCCCCGGGCTTCCTTGGTGGTGCAGTGGTTGAGAATCCGCCTGCCAATGCAGGGGACACGGGTTCGAGCCCTGGTCTGGGAAGATCCCACATGCCGCGGAGCAGCTGGGCCCGTGAGCCACAACTACTGAGCCTGCGCGTCTGGAGCCTGTGCTCCGCAACAAGAGAGGCCGCGACAGTGAGAGGCCCGCGCACCGTGGTGAAGAGTGGCCCCCGCTCGCCGCAACTAGAGAAAGCCCTCGCACAGAAACGAAGACCCAACACAGCCAAAAAAAAAAAAAAAAAAAAAAAAGGCAGATGCTTGCTTTAAAAAAAAAACAAAACTAGATTTGTCTTCAATATTCTGTGCATCTCCACAGAAAATATTAGAAATATATTTGTGTTGTGTTAAAAAAAAAGTTAATGTCTAAGTTATACCTCAATATTATTATTATTATTATTTTTTAATTCATTTGCTTATCTTTTTATTTATTTTTTTTTATTTTTTATTTATTTATGGCTGTGTTGGGTCTTCGTTTCTGTGCGAGGGCTTTCTCTAGTTGTGGCAAGTGGGGACCACTCTTCATCGCGGTGCGCAGGCCTCTCACTATTGCGGCCTCTCGTTGCGGAGCACAGGCTCCAGACGCGCAGGCTCAGTAATTGTGGCTCACGGGCCTAGTTGCTCTGCGGCATGTGGGATCTTCCCAGACCAGGGCTCGAACCTTTGTCCCCTGCATTGGCAGGCGGATTCTCAACCACTGCGCCACCAGGGAAGCCCCTCAATATTATTAAAACAAAACAAAAACCAAAAACAGCTTGCTGTACAACCTGGTCCATCTGATCCCATATATGTTACATAAAGTAAAAATTATTCTAGGAATTCCCTGGTGGCACAATGGTTAAGAATCCGCCTGCCAATGCTGGGGACATGGGTTCGATCCCTGGTCCGGGAAGATCCCACATGCTGTGGAACAACTAAGCCCGTGCGCCACAACTACTGAGCCCACATGCCACAACTACTGAAGCCCACGCGCCTAGAGCCTCGTGCTCTGCAACAAGAGAAGCCAATGCAATGAGAAGCCCGCACACCACAATGAAGAGTAGCCCCTGCTCACCCCAACTAGAGAAAGCCTGCACACAGCAACAAAGACCCAACGCAGCCAAAAATAAATAAATACATTTATTTAAAAAAATTATTCTAACTCATTAACACACGATTTTTTCCTCTGCAAAATGGAGATTCCAGTCCTAACTTGCAGGTTGGTTGAGAGGGTAAAATATGGCAATGATTACCTGGATAGGACAGTCGCTCCGTAAATGCTAACTGAATCATTTTCCACAAGACCCTGTCTATACCAGGAGTGCATCAGCCTGAATAAAGTGCTGAGAGAAGGAGTGCTGGGACAATGTTGGAAGTGTCCTGAATGAGGGCATAAGATCTGGGGAATATTCCTTGTGAAGAGGCCTGGTTGACAACCAGCTGAAGCTCTGAGCCCCAGTGCAGGTCATGAGATGTCAGACATGAGCAAAGGACACCCACCATTGTTCTGAGCCGAGAAGGCACTGCTGGAAGGCAACAGGTTAGGAGTACCCACCGGAGGTTGGGCTGTCCTCCCTTTCCCTAGCAGAGAGTCCTCTCTTGGGTGGGCAAGGCATTGGAGGAAGTAGAGCTAGAGGCTAAAAAATGGTGTGATCCTGAGAATGTCCTTGGAAATTCCCAAGCCTGGGGAATGGCCTCCTCTTGTTTAAAAAAAAAAAGTATTAGTCCTGTCAGAGAAGAAAAGAACTATGGGCAGCTTCCTAAGAATAGACCCAGGGTGTAGGTATCAGAACACAGCCTATCCTGACATGATACTGACTCTGAGCAGAAAGTTTGTCCTCTTTGTGCCTCTGGAATAATGAGGTTTTACTATTAGTAATATTTAACACTTATTGAGCACTTAATATACACCATAGATGGTTCCCAGTGTTGTACAAGATTTCCTCATTCAATCCTCACAACGATCCTATTAAGTGGTTATTTTTTTACCCATCTTTTTCAGATGAGGAAACTGAGAGTTTAAATACGTTTCTCAAAGTGATGGAGCCTAGATCTGAAGTCTCACTGTAAAGGCCATGCTCTTAACCAGTTGGGCCAGAGTTTCTGCCCAGCCCAATCTTTGAACTTTGGCAACTTGCCTCCCAGCCTGGGGGCTTGAGAGCAGTTCTCGCTTCCACCTGTTGGGAAGGTGTTTCCAGCCTGGCACCTGTCGACTTAAAAAATATTCACAACATAAAAGTTGAGAGTTATGTTTTATTCAGCAGGAATTTTTAGGACTTCAAGCCTGGAGGCAGCATCTCAAATAACCCTGAGAGAACTGCTCTGAGGAGGTGAGGTGGTGGTGGGGGAGCCACGTTATACAGAAATTTGCAACAAAGGGCAGATAGTCCAGACGTCAAAAGATTATTGTTGGGACTTCCCTGTTGCCGCAGTGGTTAAGACTCTGCGCTCCCACATGCATGCTGCAACTAAGAGTTCACATGCCACAATAAGGAGCCGGCGAGCCGCAACTAAGGAGCCTGCCTGCCGCAACTAAGACCCGGCACAACCAAATAAATAAATTAAATAAAATAAAAAATAAAATTTCTAAAAATAAAAAAGATTATTGTTAATTAAAGAAAACCAGGTATCCCAAGTTAACGAATTTAGTGCTTTTCTGTATATGGGAAGATGCAAGAATCTGGGCTCACTGAAATCATTCCTTTGATGTGCACCTCAGCTATCTGGGTATCCTGTGTTTTCACATCCTGAGTTTCCTCAGGGCTCACCATAGGGAGTGATGAGTCTGATGGCTGCTAGATGGCAGGTATTCTTTCCTTCCTGAGTTTCCTCAGGGCTCACTAACACTGGAGGGCTGCAATCTCTGATGACTGACTGATATGGCAGGAAATATTCCATTTCTCAGATCCTCCTCTTGGTCAGGAATTCAACCAATATTTGGGAAACATTTCATGACCAAATTTTGTCCCATGGCGCTGGGAGGCTCATCCTAGATCAGGCGAAAATTCCTGTTGATATGCTACTCCAGGAGCTAATTTCCGGATTAGGCCCTGTTGATAATTAAAGATTCTCTGGATCCTCTGTCTTCCTAGTCTATTATGATCCAGGAAATGTTTTCCCTTATTGCTTCTTCCCATATCTAGAATCACACTATTACAATTATTCTATAAGAGTCATAAATGTGATCTATTTTCTCAAGATGTTTAGCCATCATCAGTTTTGTTGGAGGCCACATTGAGTACTATAAAAGACAACAATCTTATAAAATAGACAGGATATAAGTAATGTAGGTAGTAACATTACAAAGTCATAGTACAGCAGGAAGACAAATCATAAACAATTTGGAAACAAAGAACAAATTAAAACAATCATTAGTTTAACTAGTTGTAATCCAGTTGCATCAAATCCACAGGAGAGCCAGCTGGAGAAACCAAATTCTGGAAGGATTAGGTGGAGAGAAAAAGATAAATGTTTCCTCTTTGTTTACAAAGGTATACTTTATCAACTTGTTGTAGGTCATAGCATAAGAGAAAAGGTTTTTCTGGAAAACAAAGCTTTAGCTAGTGTATTTTCAAAAAGTCATAAAGTTATAAATCATACTCATCAGTTCATTCAGTCTCATGTAATTAATTCCTGTTGATCTGGATGAAGTCATCAGGTTTTCCGTTAGAGTTCTGTCGTTTGTTACCCAGTTCAGTGGTATTATCTAAAGCTATCAGAAACTTATATTTGTTTAAAAAGTTCTTTTTTTGAGTCTTCTTGAAAATCTTCATTTTGTAAAAGCATCAGTGTAAAATAATGATTGTCTATAAAAGCTAAAACTTAAAATAGCATGGTAAAGATTTGAGTACAGGGGCTTCCCTGGTGGCGCAGTGGTTGAGAATCTGCCTGCCAATGCAGGGGACGCGGGTTCGAGCCCTGGTCTGGGAAGATCCCACATGCCACGGAGCGACTGGGCCCGTGAGCCACAACTACTGAGCCTGCGCGTCTGGAGCCTGTGCTCCCAACAAGAGAGGCCGCGATAGTGAGAGGCCCGCGCACCGCGATGAAGAGTGGCCCCCGCTTGCCGCAACTGGAGAAAGCCCTCACACAGAAACGAAGACCCAACACAGCTAAAAATAAATAAATAAATAAATAAATTTATTAAAAAAAAAAAGATTTGAGTACAATGCAATTAGCAGGAAACTTGGATATTTCTGTGACATATAACATTTTTGGATAATAACTAGAATTATGACTGATAACATTATATCAGGACATATCAGATGTTAGGGATTCCATATAAATTTTGGAATATCTGTATTAATAACATTTATCCATAAACTATAACCTGAGGTTCATCTCCAATCACTTGACAATGTTTCTGAAGTAATTAAACATACCAAATAAACTTAGTTTAACATTCCTCTCTGAGATGTCTCAGAGATGTTCCTTTGAAGCATCCCAGAGTCAGCTGGAGGCTAAAAGAGCTTTAGTTCGATTTTGATATTTGGGAAGTTTGTTAAAAAATATCAAAAAGGTTTTTAAAACACAACAGGCTCATAGGTCTCTATGAAACAATATGTATTCATTTAACCAAACTCAGAAATAGATTACCTAAGGGCACAGAAACTCACACAATCTGTTATCAGAAAGGAGCACTCTAAGAAACTTTGTTCAAATTCCAGTCATGTATTACCTTACTTAACAACAAAATACATTTACTTAATTAACTTCAATCTAAATTTAGTTAATCCTGACTATGTATAAAATTTTTTCCTCAATAAAATGTAATTCCATTCATCATACCTTCTTTACTGAAAACACACATTCTACTTTCGTACTGTATACTGAAATGCTTCCTATTAGCTTTAATTACATGTTTAAATTAGAATCCTCAAATCTTAAAAACCTTAATTTCTAGTGAAAACTAAGAAGTAAGCAATTATGAATTTTCTTTTACATTAGCATTCTGTAGATTGGTGAACATAAATACCAGTGGTAATTTCTAAATACATTCATTTTCTTATAGAGGACATCTCAAGGTGGCACCAAACATTTTCATTAATAGTCCTAAATACCTTTAGTTTCTCTATTTAGTAATTGACGTATCAGTATCTTATTTTTTTTTGAAATTATATAGCTATTCAATAAACCTCCATCACTTAAATTAGCACAACTCTAGAACTTTGTTACCAAATATCTGTAAAGATCATTTTAAATAGACATTTCTAAAATATAGTTTTAAAGAGTTTACCCAAAAGTTCTTATCTCATTTACATATAAAGTCTCATCAAGTTATTTTCCTTGCAACAGATATAATAAGGTCTTATTTGACATCTGTTAAACCTAGGTACAATAAAGTATTATACTTAATGACTCTAAAGACATGTCTATAATAAATAGATCAACAAACAAACTTTAATACCAGGTATCAAATTAATATTGAATATTTCCCAGTTCATGTGAACCTGAAAGTCATTTTGGCTGGTTTCTTTAATTTGTAAGCGCTCTCTTTTAAATTAAATAGACCTCTTTATAAATTCAATTTTGATAATACCTTCCAGAGGTAGAGATATCTCATATGCATAATGCGCACACAGACATATAAACAGACAAAACTAGAGATCTCATGGCTTCACTTTAAAAAAAAAACTTAGTTATGAATCAGGTATTAAGATATAAACTTACTAGTTTACAAAGAACAGTTGGAATACATTAAAGTTGCTTGCTCAGATGACCAAGGCTTTACTATTTGTAAAGTTTGGCTGAGGTAGCATTCCCAGCGGTTTGAATTTTAAAACTACCACTTTGTCATGTTTTTTTCTCTTGGTTTCAGGTCTTGCCTGCCTGAGCTAATGAGGCTCAGTCTCAGGTCCTCCGGCCTGTATTTACATTTCTGGTTTGTAGAGATTTGCAAGAGAAAGACAGTTGCTTTTAGTTCCCCAAAGAACAGGTCTGTCACTGAAAGGATACTAAAAGATTGATTTGTCCAACTATATATTATATCAGTGAGAAGATTTCTAACTAAACTGAAGTTTACAATGTCAACTACAAATTGGCACTTGCCACCTACTTCTACAAGGATTAAATCATGTGCTGCTGCAGCTGCTGACTTTCAACACCCCCTGAAAGGAGTTCAGGGTGGAGAGCAGAAATGAGGCACTCTGTGCTCTGGGAAAAACTGGCAGAACAGGTCTTGAGATAGTTAGATACTTTAAGGAGCTGATTTTATGAGCCCAATTCTTATATCTCCTCATATGTAGAAAAGCACTAAAATCTTTCTTGGTGATGTCTGCTCCTCGTGACTAGCAGTAAGCCTCAAGAGACTAGCAGAAACTTTCGGCAAAAAATATGTGCTTGATTGCATGTACTCCCCCTTCACCAAAATCACATATATACTGACCTTTCCCCCACCTCTTTGGAGCAGTTTCTCAGAGCTATCTGAGATACTGTCTCCCGGGCTATAGTCCTCATTTTGCCCCAAATAAAACTTAACTCACAACTCTCACGTTGTGCATTTTTTTAAGACCACAACGAGTTCTATGTTCTAGAACTTCAGAGTTTAATTTATCATGCCTTCAAAGGCTTGTATAAGGCATTCAGGAAAGACCTTCTTTCTGAGTTTACAAGTTAAACCCGGAGCAAAATCACTATTTTTTTTTATTAGCCCTTGAATGTTAGTTCCCAGTTTTTACTTATTTGTGTGGCTCAGGTAACCCTATTCGTTAGGGGAAACACTGACTGAAACCGCCCACCCTGGCCAGGCCCAATAGTAACCACTTGCATGAGTTATCTTAAGCAGGAAGTCCTGGTAAGGAATGCGGAACTAACAAGATACCATCAACCGGAAGAATTCGGGAAAGGTCAAAAGGAGAGGAGACGCCATATGTCCATATGTCCTCCCAACCTCCCAGAATCCTTCTGGCTGGAATCCATCTTGGCTGAACCATGCATGAGCCACGAGGAAGGACCCTGAGTCAGAATGATTGGCCAGAGACAACCTGGAAACTAATCCCATCACCATAAAACCCGAGACTGCGAGCCACGTGGCAGAGCAGTGCTTCTGGGTTCCCTTACCCTCCTGCTCTCTGCCCGGGCGGCCCTTCCCAATAAAGTCTCTTGCTTTGTCAGCACGTGTGTCTCCTCGGACAATTCATTTCCGAGTGTTAGACAAGAGCCCACTCTCGGGCCCTGGAAGGGGTCCCCCTTCCTGCAACAGTTGGAAGAATGTTTCTAGTTCACTATCCATTCATTCATCTCCATCACTGTCTGGCTGCTTCCTCCTTGTCCTCTCATCACCCGCCATCTCTCTCCAGTTCCTTTTTCCTGCTCAGATCAGCCCAGGGAAGAGCAGCAGATCTGAAGCACGTCCAAACAAATAATGGGGGAAAAAAATCAATGAGGCAACAGAGTGGGGGAATGTAACAGCATTCTCCATGTAGGCTGAGAACCCCCTACTCTAGCTATTTTTCCTCCACCAATTCCTGTAGACCAATGCTGTCCAATAGAACTTTACATGATGCTGGAAATAATTCTACGTCTGTGCTGTCCAATGCAATAGTGCTAACTCCATGTGGCTATTGAGTACACGCAATATAGTTAGTGCAACTGAGGAGCTGAAATTTTTAAATTGTATTTAATTTTAATTAATTTACATTTAAGTAGCTGCATGTGGCTGGTAGCTAGCTACCAGATTGTATAGCACCGTCGCCCGGTAGGGGTGGGATGACCACTATCACATCAAGCTGGTTTAGCCACCTCTTATGTTCCTTTGAGGTGTGTCTGGTGGCCCTTGTTAAATGGTCTTCAGACTTAGGGTTTGCATTTGTTTTATTTCATTTTTTTTTTGGCGGCCCCAAGCAGCTTGAGGGGTCTTAGTTCCCTTACCAGGGATCAAACCCGGGCCCTCGGCAGCAAAATTGTGGAGTCCCAACCACTGGACAGCCAAGGAATTTCCTATTTTATTTCAGAGACAAGGAAAAAAACTTCCAGTTACCATCCTGATATTTCACAGATGAACTGTCTATTCTTCAATCTCGGGCAATTCTCAACTTGCATACTGGTCTCCTTCCGCCTTGCAATGAATAAATACTCCTGAACTTCCCTCTTCCAATTATGCCCTCTTTTGTTCCTTCTTTGCTGAGTTACCTTTAGCATGCCAATGCTGCATTATCTTTCATCCTTTAAAACATCTTCTGGACTTCCCTGGCGGTCCAGGGGTTAACACTCCGTGCTTCCCATGCAGGGGGTGTGGGACCAAACCCGCACACCCTTCATCCGAAGGCGAAGTCTTAACCACTGGACTGCCAGGGAAGTCCCAAATCACCTTTTTCAAAAAAAAATTAATTTTTATTGGAGTATAGTTACTTTACAATGTTGTGTTAATTTCTACTGTACAGCAAAGTGAATCAGCTATACCCGTACATATATCCCCTCTTTTATGGATTTCCTTCCCATAGAAAACACTTTTTAAAAATTCATGAAAAAACTATTTGAGCTAATAAATGAGTTTGGCAAGGTTGCAGGATACAAGATCAATATACAAAATCAATTGTATTTTTATTTATTTGCAATGAGCAAACCAAAATAAAATTATGAGAATAATTCCATTTATAATAACATCAAAAAGAACAAGATACTTATGAATAAATTTAACCAAGGAATTGCAAGACTTTTACACTGAAATTACAAAATATTGTCTAAAGAAATTAAAGAGAAACTACATAAATGGGAAAAACTCATGGTCACAAATTGGAAAATTTAATATTCTTTTTTTTTTTTTTTTGAAAATTTAATATTCTTAAATGGCAATTCTCCCAAAACTGATCTATAGATTCAATTTAATTCCTATCAAAATTCCAACTGCTTTTTTTTTGCAAAAATAGACAAGCTAATCCTAAATTTTATATGAAATTGTAAGGCAACCCAAATAGCTAAAATAATCTTGAAAAAAGAAGAACAAAATTGGAGGATTCACACTTCCTGATTTAAAAATTCACTGTAAAGACACTAATCAAAACTGTGTTACTGGCATAAAAGTAGACATACAGATCAATGGAATAAAAGAGTTCAGAAATAAAACTCATACATCTACGGCCAATTGATTTCCAACAAAGGTGCCAAGATTATTCAATGGGGAAGGAATATTATTTTCAACAAATGTTCCCGGGGCAACTGAATACCCACATGCAAAAGAATGAATTTGGACTCCTACCTCACACTAAAACTTGTGGAAGGAAATTGTGTTGGGGAGCCCATAACTGGTGGATTAAATTCAGAATACACAGATCAGGACTCCCCTGGCAGTCCAGGGGTTAAGACTTGCCTTCCAGTGCAGGGGGTGAGGGTTCGATCCCTGGTCGGGGGGCTAAGATCCCACATGCTTTGCGGTGGAAAAAACCAAAACATAAAACAGAAGCAATATTGTAACAAATTCAGTAAAGACTTAAAAAAAAAAAGAAAAGAATACACAGATCATGACCTGCTGAATGAGGAGGCACAAGCCACCCATGGGGGTTGGCAAGTAGCTCCCTCAGCATCCAGGCTCCCACTTTGGGGCAATGAAACCCCAGGGTCATTTTCATTGAAGGCACAGTTTCAATACACTCACATAAAGGAAGTAAAGTTACAAGATTTATTACTTACAAATCCCAGAAATAGGGCGGAGGGGACACAATGAGCTGGGGGAAGGGCAGTCCTCCACTTCAGGTTACGAGTGAGCAGGAGATAGAGAGCAGGGTAGTAAGCGTCTGTTGGTTGGGGCAGACTTTTCTTGGGTTCAACTCTAAGTGGTCATTTTTAGTAATTTTCCTGGGAAAAGCAAAGTGGGAAATTGGGGTGGGTATCCTAAGCTCAGATTTTTATCTAAATGTCCAGGCTCTGGGTGTGAGCAGGATTGTCATACTGTAAAACGCCTCAAAATATCTGTTTTCTCATCACAGAAAAATGGGTATAGGGCTTCCCTGGTGGCGCAGTGGTTGAGAATCCGCCTGCCAATGCAGGGGACATGGGTTCGAGCCCTGGTCCGGGAAGATCCCACATGCTGCGGAGCAACTAGGCCCGTGCACCACGGCTACTGAGCCTGTGCTCTAGAGCCCGCAAGTCACAACTACTGAAGCCCGCGCACCTAGAGCCCGTGCTCCGCAACAAGAGAAGCCACCACAATGAGAAGCCTGCGCACCGCAACGAAGAGTAGCCCCTGCTTAACACGGCTAGAAAAAGCCACGCACAGCAATGAAGACCCAATGCGGCCAAAAATAAATACATAAATAATAAATTTTTAAAAATGGGTATAAATCTTCATGACCTTGGATGAGGCCACGGTTTCTCAAGTATGACACCAAAGCACAAGCAGTAACAAAGAAAAGAGATAAATTTGACTCATTAAAATTGAAAACTTTTGTGCATCAAAAGACACTCCTACAACATTTTAAAGACAACGCATGTAATGGGAGAAAATATTTGCAAATCATATATCTGATAAGAGTCCAGAAACCAGAATATAGAAAGAACCCCTTCAAAAAGACAAACAATTCAATGAAAAACCAAGTACAGCACTTGAACAGTCATTTCTCAAAAAAAGATATACAAATGGCCAATAAGCACATGAAAAGATGCTAAATATTGTTAGTTATAAGGGAAATGCATATCAAAACTACAGTGAAATATCACTTCATATACAAATACAAAAATAAAGTCACCAACAGGGAGACTAAACCCAGGACCACTAAAAGGCTGGGGCCAGCATTTCTGCCAATCATCCCCATAAGGAAAGATCTCGTGCTAGGTTGAGGCTTTGTTAAGACCCAGAACTTTGCCTTCATGCATCCACTTGGACCAGCTCATGCATTTGGTAGACCCTGTCTCTTCGGGTACATTCTCTGTCATGAATGAGATCTGAGCGACTCTTGCAAGCATTACACTCAGAGGCAAGGAAGGAGGGCTCGCTTTTGCTGTGTAACAAACCACTCTTAAACTTAATCATTCACAACAACATTTTGTTGCCCATAAGCCTGCGGTTTGGGAAGTACTTGGTGGGGACAGCGCATCTCTGCTCCACATTGCTCCCTTGGAGCAGCTCAAAGGTTGGGGGTTGGAATCTTCTGAAGCCTCACTCATCAACATGGTGGTTGCTGCTGCTGCTGATATTGATGATTGGTGGTCAAGGCTGACTGTCAGCTGGGCTTGTGGCCAGAACATCTACAGTGGCCTTTCCATGTGGCTGGTGACAGGATTCCCAGGTCAAGGATCCCAAAAGGGCCAGCAAAAGCAATGCAGCCCTTTATGACCTTGGAAGTCACATAGCATCACTTCCACCACCTGGATGCAAAGTGAAGGAGGAACAGAGACCCTCCTCTTGATGGAAGAGAGTCTATGCCCAATGAAAGAAGAGTATGGGGGAGGGTGGGACATGATGATGGGACCATCTTTAGAAAATACAGTCCTTCACTGAGGGCATGAGATTTAGATAGATTCCTACCGACTGCCCATATCGTGGTGTGTGTGTGTGTGTGTGTGTGTGTGTGTTGTGTTTCTTCTTTAACCTACACATATCCATGGGCTCCCTGCTGCCTGGAGCCTGACCTTGGAAAAATCCCCTTATCTCTCCATATCCCAGGCTATGGGACACCTTGGAAGATGTCAGGCTTTATTTAGTACTTTTTAATGAAATCTGCAGAGCTCTCAGGGTTATAAATCATGTGCCGAAAGTTTTGGCTTTGTGCTTAATGACAAAGCTAAGACGAAATGCCTTCCTCTTGGGTTCCCAGCACATCGTTAATTTGCGTTAGAAATATTACCACTCAGCAGTTTCCAAAGTTTTCTCTTTAATAACCCTTTCATCCCATTAGTACACTTTATGGATCTCTTCTCTCTCTCTCTCTCTCTCTCTCTTTTTTTTCCAGAATGAAGAAATCCAAATTATCTTCCTCTGATTACCTTGAAGTACTTACTTATTCCAAGATTCTGCTTTTTATGGTTCTCTCCTCCAATCAGGCAGCCTGCTGAGTCTCCTTCCTTTAGCCCACATGCCAAAGATGTCACAAAGATCAAATGAGCTTGGATCACACACATGGCAGGGTCCTAGCAATAACAAGCTTATCAGTTAGGAATTCATTGGGCTGCAAGTAACCAAACTCTCAGTAGCTTATCAAATAGTGATTCATCTGTTTCACATAAAAAGTCCACAGATGGCTTTTGCTTCTACTAGTGATAGACTAGCTTATCGCCCACCAACACTCTCACCAAGAACAACCAGAAAAGCTGGAGAAAACATATGAAATATGTTTGAGTCATCAGAGAGCTACCGAGGCAAGGAGGACTTGAAGAGCCAGATCCCAGAGAGAAGGGAAGTGCAGAGAGGGGAGTCCCACTAAATTAGTACAATTGAGGTTGTGTGGACACTAGCCTATCAGAATGGAACAGAGTCCTGAGGACAGGTGCGGTTCTGGGCATGAAACTTGGAACTGTTAGAGGTCTTGGTGATCCCAGGGAAGGAGTTGTGAGGCGGGGGTGGCAGTGAAAGGACATTTGAAGAGCTTAAGGACAGTGACTATTTACCAACCAGTAAAGCATTGTTTCAAAAATTTAACTAGTACCAGTGAATCTAGGAAAATTTAATTACCTACCATAAATCTCTGAGAGGCACAACCATTTGTTAAATCCAGGTATATCAGAACGTCATTTTTTTTTTAATAATGCTTTTTGCATTGTTTTAACTTTTGGGTTTATTTATTTATTTATTTATTTATTTATGGCTGTGTTGGGTCTTCGTTTCTGTGCGAGGGCTTTCTCTAGTTGTGGCAAGTGGGGGCCACTCTTCATCGCGGTGTGCGGGCCTCTCATTATCGCGGCCTCTCTTGTTGTGGAGCACAGGCTCCAGACGTGCAGGCTCAGTAGTTGTGGCTCACGGGCCCAGTTGCTCCGCGGCATGTGGGATCTTCCCAGACCACGGCTCGAACCCGTGTCCCCTGCATTGGCAGGCAGATTCTCAACCACTGCGCCACCAGGGAAGCCCCAGAACGTCATTTTTATAGCAGGGAACAAGTCCAACAAATTTCTGAGTGGCTTTGATTAAATCAGGTGAAGATGAGAAAAGGTACTGGACTTCTTATGGGAGAGTGTGGCCAAAGGCTTAGGAAAGCACCAAAGAGCAACCCCGCCTCTTCATTCATTTGGTCATGGGACAAATGTGCATTGCCTGGAGCCTGCTCCAAGTATTGGTGACCTATTACACTTGAGACTAGGAAAACTGAGGAGCTTCCCAAACCTGGGTATCGGCCCCAGCAACCTGCCAGCCTCTGCCACTCCTGCCTCTGGCAGAAAAGCACCTGTGCTAGTTGTACCTGTGAAACGTCAAGTTCCTGGACCATAACAGGTTAAAGAATGGCTGCTCTAGTCCCCAGTCCATCTGTCCCCTGGGGAAATGGGATCCAGGTCTGGCAATCTGGAACACGGGAGCAGGTGCCATGAAGGAGCAGGGCACTTAGCTGGGTTGTGCTAGGAAAGGGGTTGGTTGGGAGCTTTTCTCCTGTTTAAATTTGAGGTGGTGCTGAGGACCAACTTAACTGCACAAGGAGCAATTACACATTTGTCTTTGAGAATAATTGTATTTCTAAAACGGATGCATTGGACTTCCCTGGTGGCACAGTGGTTAAGAATCTGCCTGCCAATGCAGGGGACATGGGTTCGAGCCCTGGTCTGGGAAGATCCCACATGCTGCGGAGCAACTAAGCCCGTGTGCCACAACTACTGAAGCCACATGCCTAGAGCCCACAACAAGAGAAGCCACCGCAATGAGAAGCCTGCACACTGCAGCGAAGAGTAGCCCCCGCTCACTGCAACTGGAGAAAGCCCGTGTGCAGCAACGAAGACCCAACACAGCCAAAAATAAATAAATAAATAATTAAAAAAAAATAAAATAAAACTGATGCATGAAGTTCTGAAACTATAAATCTCCACCTAGAACAAGTTTCCCCCCTTTTTTTTTCTTAAAAAAAATCCTATTTCAAACTGTTTTTATCTTTCCCATTATATTTTGGTTTGACCTTTAAGTAAAGACCTTTCTTAACCTAGCAGCCATTTTATTCAGCTTCCTGACTTGAGAAAATATTCCCTGCCTGTTGAGTACTAAGGCATTAAGCCAATGTTTGCCTAAACTTTGCTTCAAGCATAATCTTATCTTTTAATAAAACACACTCAAAAGGCTGCAGTAGAAGTTTTTCATAGCTCGGAATCCTGTTCATACCAGGAAGGGGAGGAATTGAAGAACTATCTTGTTTGAATAGTAAGTCCCACCGCAATGAATCTGAAAGTGATAGGTGTCTGGAAGTCAAATATTATTCTATCCTCCTGCAGGGATAGGAGCTTGCAGGGGATTCTGACCATAGACAGCTTGGAATGTTTGCCACTCTGAAGTGGGAGTAGCCTGGGACAAACCTGAGCTGTTGGGAGGGGAATCTTTTTGTTTTGGCTTTTTTCTATTTTTGGAGGGTGGTCTGGGATGGGGGCCTGAGGGGAAAATCCCAACATTTCTACCATTCTGCCTTCCACCATCTCTTCCCTGAGTGGAGAAGGAATTGCAAATCTTATTGGTCAGAAGCTGAGATGCTCACTAAGCCAAGTTCTACTAGTGCGTGGGGACCACTGGGCTTGGAAGACATAGAGCTCTGCCCGACCTTCTTTTTCGCCTCCTGCATCTTTGCACACCAGGCCTTCTTCCTACGTTCAGTTTTGCTTCCAGTTTCTCTGGAGAGGGCCTGCCTGTTAAAGATGGAACCAGTCATCCTTTTTGTCTTGGTTTAGGTTTCCTGAGAAACAGACCCTGAAACAAGGATAGGAGCGGAAGTAATTTCTTTGGGATGGTGATTCCAGGGTTCAAGATAGGGAAGTGGGAAAGTGAGGCAGGGAGGAGAAGACAGTCACAAGGAGTGTGTTATCAAGGAAATCATCCCTATGGGCACTTGGACCTCAGTTTCACTTGGGACATCTAGTGTAGACTATACATCTAGGAGTTATCCCCTCCAAGGGTGGAGTGCTGATAAATGACACACCAACCCCCATCCATCACTTGTTAAGGTATCCTTCTAGGGGGTGTCAATCCTCTGGTACTTCCAGACCACCCTGAAAGTGTAGAGCAAACTCCAGTGATCAAAAAGGCCATCTGGCAGAGATGCAGTTGTCATGGGCCAGGTGTCAGGAGCATCTGCTCTGCTTCCTCTCTCTATTGCGTGACTTCTCCATTTGTAGTTGAGTGGGATCCGCCATTTGTCCACACGGTCAGTGTAATCCTGTGCCACAGACCCAGGTGACCGAGACTCAAGGAAGCAGGAATGCAGAAACCTTACTTCCCATCTGAGCCACACTCTTCAATCCAGCCTGTGCCTCAGAAGCCCTGTACCAGAGATGGGGGCATCTTTGGATGCTTGCCTAGTGGTTAATTAAGCTGATATTTTGCAACTCACTTGGTTCTTTCACCTTGTGGTTGCCCCTCCCTTGTCAGGAGTCTCGGGAGGGGAGAAGGCGTGGAGTGTAGGATTTGCAGGACCCAAACCCAAATTCCAGCCCGTAGTGTGTATGTTAGCCATCTTTTTCTGTCCTGTTTTTCAGATTGTCCATTTTGAAAATTATAGTATTCTGTTACATGAAGGCAGGAGATTTTACAGAGAAGGGCAGGAATGTTTTCTTTCTTTTAAACTTAAATTCAATAGCAGCTTCAAAAAACAAAAGAAAAATCACAGCAGCCCCGTTCAAGCTCGTGAGCCATGACAAGCAGGGGTTAAGTCTGGATTTCATTCAAAAGTCTACATTCATTTATGCTTCCTCTGTGAGATAAAGTAACCAATTTCAAATTTGGCTGTAAGTCTCCAGTTACATATCTTTTTTAAACAAACCCACAATTCTAACAGATGAGAGCTGTGTGATATCTTTCTCCCCTTCTCAGAATTGAAGTGCGCACTGAAAAGTCCATCACACATTTAGCTATCAATGTTTAAGTAAATCCTTCCTCTATGGAATGAGAAATGTCAACCTTAGGCTAAATGTGCTGTGTTTAAATTTTAATTGTAGCCACAAATGTACGAAGACTCTATAATTGTGTGCCTAGGTAGCTCTCCCGACAAAGGTTAAACAGGATGACAATAGCAAAGGAGGAGAAGTAAAGGGGAAGAGAGATCCGCGTTAGGTAAAGGCAGCTGGTGCTATTGAAATTGACAATGCATGCATTACTGAAGGGTAAGAGAGCGCTATTTTTGCTTGAGCAATAATAGGGTATTATAATCATCTTCTGGAAGAAGCTGTAAAGCTAGGAGGACATGATAGCTGTTTGAAAAGCAATTAAGCAGTCTCCTAGTCCTCTAGGACTGAAAATAAATGCTGGAAGAAATGCAAATAGCTTGCAGCCCCCATCATGTGTCAGCCCTTCACCAGCCCTGAGCCCTCCCAGAGCTGATGAAGGGCATTTGGTGAAATGTTACATGGGGAGCAGGGGCATGCAGAGCTAGAGCATGAAGCAAAAAGACTGTGTTTAAGATCATGGAGAAAGGGATTTGCCAATGGTCATTTGTAACAGGCCGATTGCAAAATGGATGTTCTCTGTGCTGTGTCATAAGGTGTGGGGTATGCGTGTCAGGATAAGTTCACACAGACCCATTTTTTCAGGTATCCAGCTCTACCTAATGGTTCCTTACAAAACAAATACAACCTAGATTGGACTTGGGAAACAAGCACAACCCAAGGTAATTGCTTAGGCCTTCCTAGGATTTGTTATTCTTTCAAACTTCATTTATCGATTAATATCACCCCTTACCGTAGACTTTCTTAACCTGGACGCTATTGCCATTTGGGTCTGGATAATTCTTCGTTGGGGGCTTTCTTGTACTTTATGGGATGTTTAACAGCATCACTGGCTTCTGCCCACTAGAGGCCAGTAGTGCCCTGCTCCAGTTGTGACAATCAAAAATGTCTCCAGATACGAATGAACTTATTTACAAAACAGAAACAGACTCACATAGGAAACAAACATGGTTACCAAAGGGAGAAGGGGGTGGGGGAGGGATAAATTAGGAGTTTGGGATTAGCAGATACAAACTACTATATATAAAATAGATAAAAAACAAGGTCTTACTGTATAGCACAGGGAACTCTATTCAATATCTTGTAATGACCTATAATGGAAAAGAATCTGAAAAAAAATATATATGTAACTGAATCACTTTGCTGTACACCTGAAACTAACACAGCATTGTAAATCAACTATACTTCAATAAAAAGAAAAATGTCTCCAGACATTGCCAAATGTCTCCAAGATTGGGGGATGGGGTCAAAGTACCCTCAAGTAGAGAACCACCCTATTAGATCAAGTAGAAATCCAGACTTTCTTTCCTTTAACCTTATTCCAGCGTGGTGCCGAGGGCAGCCTGTGATCTTGAGGCCAGGTTGTCTGGCTATAGATCCCTGCCCCTATGCTTTACAAAAAAGTGATCTGGGATGCTGAGTCTTATGCCTTCAGCCCCTGGAGGAGGCTGTGGGTTGTCTTAGCTGTTTTCTAGAGAAGCTTCTACTCTGAGCTCAAGGTGCTATTGCTGCTTTCCTATAAATGAATTAAATCAACTAAAACAATCTATAAACTCTACAGGGCTCCATATCCAAGGCAAACATGCAAAATGAGTCTGAAAGTGAAACGTCAGTGTTCCCCTAATGTGTGAATTTTTAAATCAGTTGAATTTATTACAAGGTCAGCAGTAACGGTGTATTAATACCCCGATCTATGCCATGGGACAAGCAGATTTTTAGAGTGTGTGTGATGGAGGGGAGGGGTGGAGGCGCCCTGATACTGTTGATTCTGAATGCTGTGAAGGACGCTCACACCCTGACTTGCAGACTCAAGTTTAGAAACGTCTCTCTCTGTAAGCCAGATCCCAAGTTCACCACTAGATGTCAACCTGCTCCCACCAAGGTTTCTCAGTAACACACATCAGAAAGTTTCAGGGTCCGCGGGAGCAGGTTGAGGAGGAAATCAGAGACTAGATTAGCCTCCTCTTGCTCACAAAGGATAAAGTAGGGATAGGATGCTGTGAGGGTGAAGTGAAATGGAGCGCCTTGTGCAGAGCTGGGGCTACAGCAGATAAAGTTCGTGCTCCCCTGAAACGCCCCTGAACGCCACTGTAGTGTTGTTCATGCATCTCAGCACCTATGGCCTCCTCCAGTCCGCTTTGCCCTAATGCAGAGAGAACCAGAACTGCCTGGCGATGATGTCCCACCACTGCAACCCTTAATCAATGACCGATGGGCCAGAAGAACGCTCAGCTTCCTTGACTCGGTCTGGATGGCCCCCGAAATGTCACTTCCTGCACCTGAGCCCTGGGTGGGTCGAGGCTGGAGCAATGGCTTCAAGGCCTTGCCTGGTTTGCTCCTTATTGAACTGCACCCCTCCGCACCGTCCCCCTGCCCCCCCCCCACCCCCTGCTGCCTTCCTGCTGCCCCTGTCTCCCTCACCTGCTTCCCCTGGAAGTCATTCTTCCATAAATCACTGTATATGAAACCTCATCTCAGGGTCTGCTTCTGGGGAACCTCATCCAAGACACTGGTTTACAGTTGATGCGCAAAAAAACTTGCTTCCTTTCCCCCGTGATCATCTATCTGTCTGCTTCAGGTAACAGTGGGATTTGGGAACTCAATTACCCAGAGTGGCCCCAGCGCCCCCCTGCCTTTTCCTGAAGGAAGACCAGCATCGCGGGTCTATCCAGCTGACCTGTTCTCTGTCTGCTGTCCCTCTGAGCCCGGCTGAGGCTGGTTCTGGGAACCAATGTGTCTCTTGCGGTCCTTGGGAGTCAAGATTCAAGCTTTTGTCTGCTGATCCATTTATGCTGGCATTGATACTAGTAACCTAAGGCTCAGGGAAAGATCTAGGAGCAGATTAAACGACTCTTCAGTCATTTTGGAGTCAGGAGAGCATTGACAAGGGCTGAATGACAGTGGGTCCAGGGACCATAACTCAGGTTTTCTGCCTTGGGTTTGTAGAAATTGAAAAGCCGGCATGCGATTTTCTTTTTTTTTTCCAGCTTGACATAGGATGGCTCAAACAAATTAACGTTCCCATCTCGACTGACTCATTTGGCCAGAATAAATCCACATGCTGCAGCAAATAGGAAAAAGGGAGAGAGAGGGTAAAAAGAGATGGGGGTGGGGCGGGGGGAGAAGGAGGGGGCGATGTTAACAACACAAGCTCATTTTTTACCTCCAAAACACACTGACTTTAGCGTAGCATACTCTTGAGAAAAATGATTAAAACAATTGCTCACATGTGACAGAATAGTCATTTCCATTTAGAAAAATATTTAAATCATGGGTTGGGGAGCCTTCCCTGTCTTTGTTAATAATGGGTTAGAGTGTAGGTTATGTAAAGCGTGTGGATCAATAGATCATTTTCCTAATTAAATTACCGCTACATCACGGTATTTGTAGGTGATACAGCTGAGAAGACGTTGTAGCATGGAAAGGCCTTTAAGTCACGAAAATTGTATTTCAAGGGTAGAACATGGAATAATATTAGTTTGTGTGATTTCCCTTTCTCTTTTTTTTTTTCAGCATTTCAGATAGATAAGTCTGCTTGTTGAAGAAATGAGATTTTTTTTCTTCCTAGTGCTGGCTCCTATGTCTTCTTTCCATTCAGAGCTGAAATACCCACTCCCTCCAGAGATTTGTTTAAATACTACATGAACTAGTTTCCTATTTCCCTGTACTGAACTGGATCCATGAGGGCACAGCCAATAAACACGAGAAGCAATAAATGCCCACACTTATCAAGGGTCAGGAGCGCGTGACACTAAAGGCACTGACACCTTCAATTTGCCTTTTTCTAAGCCTATGAAATATTCTAGGGTTTTCTAAAACTTGACTGCACAAAACCAGCTGCTGAATATAACCACACCAGGAATGATGAACTAAGTCAACTGTGACTCGTAAGTATTTTTTGCACAAACTGTGTCTTCACAAAAGCCATTGGGGCAGGGAAGGGGGTGGGGACCCTAAAATATGGATGCTTTTGGTAGAAGTTGACTGGAGGCCTGACTATCCTGACAATCACCTCAGTTACTCCGTTTCGCTTTGCCATTTCACATAGCAAGTTGGAAAAAACCCTTGTTAGGCCTGGTTAGGGAAGGGTCCTATGAATTCACGGCCAGGAATTGAAAAGATGGATCTCTAATCTTAATATCTGATGGGGATTCTGATTTACCTCTTGCAGGTTTGCAAAGAGCAAAAGCAGCTTGCCTGGGACTCTCCTGGCAGTCAGGTGGTAAAGAATCCACCTTCCAACGCAGGGGATGCGGGTTCGATCGCTAGTTGGAGAACTAAGATCCCACATGCCGGGGGGCAACTAAGCCCATGCGCCACAACTACTGAGCTCACGCGCCTCAACTAGAGAGCCCACGTGCCGCAAACTACAGAGCCCATGCGCCCTGGCGCCCACTCCACAGCTAGAGAGAAACCTGAGCAGGCCACGCGCCCTAACGAAAAAGATCCCGCATGCCACAAAAAGATCCTGTGTGCTGCAACTAAGACCCAACGCAGCCAAAAAAATAAATAAATAAATAAGGAAAATAAATAAGTAAAATAAATAAATATTTTTTAAAAAGAGAGAGAGAGAGAGATTTACTTTAAAAAAAAAAAAAAGCAGCTCGCCCAGCCACCAGCCCCTGAACAAGAGGTATGACTTTTAACAAAAAGGAATGCTATTACATTAGTAATATGCTGCCCAGCGGTGGGGAGAGATGAGCTCACGGTGCTTTCAGCAGGTAATCAAAGCCCTGCCTTAAATTGCCTTTTCTTGCCTTTTGCTGAATGTTTGTTCCAGGGAAATAGCCAAGAGAGGGAATTCTGAAGCCTGTACTCTGAAAATGAGGTGCCTTGCAGAACAATGGACTCGTTAATTAGGTCAACCTTAATAGTTTCTGCAGGACTGCAAGGGATTTACTCCAAAAGACCTCTAGCCACTAATTTATTAGTCATCCCAAGGATACATCACAATTGCAGGCACTCAGAAGGAGCAGCTGAAATCAAGTGAAGTCGCTCTTGGCTGGGCAGCAGATAGCAGGGAGAGTCTGATGGTCTCCTGCCATTTGCAACATCCTTTGAGGACGCAGGAGGGTGAGAGAGGGAAGAATTTGAAGAAAGAGAGCACTGAGGCTTATAAGGGGACAATATCTCCCTGGTGCCCAGGTGTTTTTAAATGTTTCTTTGACAGAGCACCAGAGACATTTCCCTGGTAATGAAGGCAGGGAAGAGGTACCAACCCAGACATTAAATATAACATTTGTCAAGCTTGTGTGTGTGTGTGTGTGTGTGTGTGTGTGTGTGTGTGTGTGTCTGCGTGCCTGTGTGTCTGCATCTTTGTGCTAAGTATTTGCAGAATGTCTTGCAAACAACTTCAAAAAAACCTATGGAGAAAAACAGAAGTGTTCTGGAAAGAAAAGATGCTCAAGATATACTTTCGGTTCACTTAAAAAAAAATCTGTAGTTCTTCCAAGGTTTCAAAAATGTTTGAAAAGCCTCTTAAATTAAAAAAGTTAATTTTACTAGCATTTATTACATGCCTACTGTGTACTGTGCACTGTGCTGTGTGATTTTACAAACACTATCTCATTTAATTTAATCCTCATAATTACCCTCAAAGTTAGTTATTATTATCCTCAAAGGCATTATTATTCCCACGTGTAGATGTGCAAATTGGGAAGCAAGAGGTTAAATGACACAAACATGGTGACACAAACAACAGAAGTCTGAGCCTTTGTCCCACATGATATGGAAGAGTCACAAGGGGTCTGAAATCTACAATGATTCCCATTGCAGGAATTCCACTGGCTTTGACATAACATGAGGCATGAACCAAGTGCAGCCTGTTTGGATTACTTGTATTTATTATATTTGACATAACAAAAGTGCATCCAATATAACATCATGTACTCTAGTAATCTATACAGAATAAGCTCCTCATTAGTATACATTCTGCTCATGCATACATTTTTCAAGAAGGAGTGGAAACCACAGTACCTCAGTCTCCGTCTGGGTCTCTGTTGTGACCCGAGGAGGCGTCCTCTCTTCCCAGTAGCTGCCTGCACTGTCATGTGCTTTGGGTCTTGTACAAGGCTCTCAACAGAGTGAGGGTCAAAATGTCTGGCCAGAGACCTGAACTTCCAGCATCCAGAGAGCAGAGAGACAGCACACGGCTCTGCAGATACAGCAAGTGCCATCAAGGTGCGGACCCGAAGTACTCACGCTCTGGTGGGGCACCCCCTTTCTGGGGTGGATTTCCCAAGAGGCATTGTTATTTACACCCCTGCTAGGATGGCGATATACAAATGAGACAACCCCGCTTGGCTGAGCCTAAATACGATTAGTTTACGGCTGAAACCCATCTGGCTCTAGGTTTCATGGGTGAGCAAATTATATATGTTGATCTTTATAAGGTGTGGTGACCCTCACATGCTGGTGTTGATGAAGGGCTGTGGCCAGAACTGGGATCTCAAATCTAAATTACACACGTATATTGTACACCATATCCCTGAATGGCTGGTGGAATGATTTGGGACTATGAGAATTTCAGGTGATTTTTTAAAAAAAAAATGATACTACAAAAAAGTATGCAATCTGGAAAATGTTACAAATATCTTTGATGTAGACGTTCCAGATGGTCCGATGGGGAACTGCAGTTTCTGATCAGTGAAGCATCTGGAGGGTTAGAGCACAACTCCAGGAGTGACGGCCATTCTCATGCAGCCCTCTTGGGTCAGATAATAGTGGCTGCCGTGTAGGGGTCCTACCATGTGCAGACCCTGTGCACGCATTGTATTTAAAACTTGCAACAACTCAGCCACGAAGTTGTCATTAACCCCTTTTATTTTTTGGCCGTGCTGCAGGGCATGCAGGATCTTAGTTCCCCAACCAGGGATAGAACCTGCGCCCCCTGCAGTGGAAGCGCGGAGTCTTAACTACTGGACTGCCAGGGAAGTCCCTAAGGCCTTTTATAGTCAAGAAAACAGAGGTCCCGAGAGGTTAGAACCATATTCAGGCAGGCACGGCTAGGAAACGGCGGCACTGACATGTACATCCCACATTCCTCCATGGTGCCCTGGGCTCTGTTCTCATCACCCAACTTTTCTGAGCCACCAATCCCACACATCCCTTAAACAAGATTTCAGGATTTGCCTGCCAGCGTCCACCATGCTCTGACTCTTTTCGCCTTCGATGGCTTTCTGTACTGGCCTCGTCCTGCGCTGGTACCCACTCTGAGTAGCCCCGCTCTAGGCAGTCTCCCACTTGCCCTAAGTGGGCTCCTGGAATCGACTTGTCTACGCTACTCATGTCCACTCCCCGTATTGTTTCCTTATTCTTCCATAAGCAGAAGTCTTATGGAATTAAATGTGTATGCTTTTCCCCTATTCATCTGTCCTACACCAGTTTTAACTCTTATGTCCAGCCACAGAGCCTAGAAGAATAGAAGGAAGTTTTTCTCTTCCTACATGTGTCCATGAATCCCTGAGGGTCTTGTTAAAATGCAGATCTTGATTCAGAAGGTCTGCAGTGGGCCCTGAGACTCTGCTTTCTAACCAGCTTCCAGGTGAGGCCATCCTGCTGCTGGTCCAGGGATGACATTTTGCTTTCCCAGAGCCTAAAGATGGTGTTTAAAGTTCCTGCAAGTGCTTTCATTCTTTTACTGCAGATAAGCCCCCAGGAGATTTAAATCAGTCAATGACCTCGAACTCCTACATGAGACCAGTTCTGGGGGTGGGAGCAGATTTGGGCCAGGAGGGAGCCTATAGCTGAAGCCCTGTGCCTGGGGCACTCCAGGCTGGATGCCTGAAGCCAGACAGATAGGGGCTTTGGGCAGACTGAGGGCACAATGGGGGTGCTGGGTGTCTCGAGGGGTGATGGGGTATCTGGAATGGAGGGCCAGCAAGTAAGAGGCAGATAGAAACAGAGGTTGGATAAATGCCTCTTAGCCTAAAATTGTGTTGAGAGCTCTAGATGTTGCATGAAATCTTTTATGGAATAAAGTAAGATAGAAAAATAATAGTAGGTTTGGGTTTGGGTTTGGGGGGCTTTTTCTTGGGGGTGGGGTACCATTTTATTTGACTGACTTCCCTGAGAGTTTGGCAAAAACATATTCACCTAAAGTCGCAATGGGCACAGCTGGAAAATGACTCTGGAGTCCAAGCCTCCAACTTGTCCTAAATGCCCTTCTCTTCATGCTTGTGGAATGCTCAGACCCCAGAAAACTGAGGAACAAACCCTATTCCCAAACCCCACCTCCCAGACTTTCTATTCCTCAAGGTGAAAGTGTTTTTAAAAAAATTTTTTAAACTCAGAAATTGTGAAAAATTTTTGAGTGTAGTACAGGCATTTTAACATGTTACATTACATGTAAACAAACAAAAGCTCATGACTACATCAAAAGGATTACATTAGTAATACACAATCAAAGCCGATTTCCAGTTAAATGTAGAAAAACTTGTGGGTCCATCAGGACCACCAAACCTGTATCCCCTCACCAGATTTCTTTTTTTTTTTTAATTTATTTATTTATTTTTGGCTGCATTGGGTCTTCATTGCTGCGCGTGGGCTTTCTGTAGCTGCTATGAGCGGGGGCCACTCTTCATTGCGGTACGCGGGCCTCTCATTGCGGTGGCCTCTCCCGTTGCGGAGCACGGGCTCTAGGCATGCAGACTTCAGTAGTTGTGGCTCGCGGGCTCTAGAGCGCAGGCTCAGCAGTTGTGGCGCACGGGCCTAGCCGCTCCGCGGCATGTGGGATCCTCCCGGACCACGGCTCGAACCCATGTCCCCTGCATTGGCAGGCAGACTCCCAACCACTGCACCACCAGGGAAGCCCTCACCAGATTTCTTAACACGTCATCCTTGACTGGGGGAATTTGCACAGGAAGAGGAAATTCGAAGTTGAAATAGAAGTGGAGAAAAGAACCCATAGACTTTATTATCTGTATATTTTGACTTGAAGATTGAATAATATCCAGTAACAGCACATAATAAGGGGAAACTATTCCATTGCACATATTTCATAAAGCACCCCACCACCACTTACTAAAATTTAAAATTTTAATTTATTAAAATTAAAATTTAAAATTATTTAAAATTTGGGGAGAGGTAAATTGATCATTTAGAAGGTAAAATGATTCAACTGAAATAATTTGTGAGCCATTTTTTAAAAGAGAAATTTAGAGGCATAGTCCAAACATCTATGAGTCCAAACAGCTCTTTTTCTTCCCCAACAGCTTCACATCCCAAAGGCATCAAATATTAAAAGTACCAACAATCCTAGAATACTCCTTGATGACATAGCCCCTTTGGGTACATTGTAATACTCCAACTGGCCAGAGAGACAAATAAGTAGAAAACATCATGTCCAAAGAAAAGACCTATGACCTAAGTCTATATGGGGCTCCAAAGAGCTTGGAAGAATTACTATTTAGAAATAACTATAAATGAGCTATCTTCTATAGGATCCCTGTGTAAGAGAAGATTCTCTAGGCTGAAAAATAATTCTCTACTTTCAATTCATCCACTTAGCCAAAGGTCACCCTGACCCAGTGGGTGGGAAGACCAGGCTAGGAGAACACCCCCTCCCCCCTGCCCTTTCCCCCTCCTTCCTCTCCCCTCCCACCCTCCCCTCCCGTTTATCTGCCATCTCCAGCCCCAAGCCAAACCCTTGAAACAAAAGTCAGAAATTAGGGACATGTATTTTTTGGTTATTTTTGCTTTTTTCTTTGTTTTTGGTGTTTCCTTTCTATCTGCAAATTTGTCTAACTTCTTACTCGCAGAAGAAGTCAATATCCTGGAAAAAAACAAAAGCAAAAAAAGATTGAGCTGAGCATGCAGGGCCAGAAAACAGATGTAGATTCTTTATTTCAAACCATATGTAATCAAAGGGTAATTTGGATTTAAAATAAGCAAAGTCTGAACCCCAAAGTGTATGACACAAGTATTACTCTAAGTCAAAAACTACTTAAAGTGAAGATTCTCAAATACACTTTTAAGTTATGGTTATTTGACACATTCAAGCTCAATGCTAAGACATGATGACAAGTGAGTCGCATTTATGTAGGTTGGGCAATGTTTTGAAGTTATTTCGCACAGCAGTTAGCTCCAGGAGAATCGTTTCAAAACAACCACCTTGCAAAGTAGCTCAAAGGGGATCTTTTATTTCTGTTCTGGGTATACAAGACCCCAGGGCATTAGGAAGAGTAAAATTTTTTTTTTCATGCATAAGTAGAGTCTATCTATCACAAAAGTAGGCATTCAAAAATTTTCCAGAATGTTTTGATTTTGTTAAATACAGGTGCTGATATTTTTCTCAGCCCAAGTCTTTAGTCAACAAGTGTACCCATCAGTAAGAGTCAGTTAATATTATGTTGGTTTCTTTCTTTGTGACATTGAGCCCTTTCCAGGATAACTTGCATCTAAAACAAAGGGGGTTGGTAGAGAAATTTCACAAACCTTTCAACATTGATAGTAGGTATAAATACTCCCCCAAATCTCATTGTCTAGAGATGTCACCACTGAAAGTGTCGGGGGGCTTTGCTTGATGCATCTTGTAAGTTGCATAGTGCATTATTCACACCTGCCTACATCTACATTACCTTGAGATCTGAGTCCTTCCCTGGCACCCCCAGAGATGCTTACCGTGGTGGGAACTTCCTTGGTGGCTTCCTGGTACACATGTTGCTCCTGGACCAAGTTGCTGGGGAAATAACCCACAGTTCCCATCTCGTCCTCAGGTTGATCGCCATAAACCTGAGTGCCCAGAAGTGTAACAGTGAGGGGAAAGCTGATGTGAGTCCTCTTTTAGAAACCCTCAGGCATCCTCTTCGCTATCCATGAGAATTACATAACCGCCAATGCCTTGCTTCTCAGTCTGGATTCTGGGGGACTCAGACCCAAATTTGAAGTTTGCTCACAGCAACTAAGTCAACCCACAGAAATTGTGTGTGTGTTCTTTTGTGGCCTAATCTTACTGGTCTCCCTACGTTAGCATTTCTCTATGCAATCTTGTGAGCTGCCTCAAATCTTTTTTGGAACCCATAAATAAAGTCTGTACCTTTTTAAAAAAAGGTAAACAGACACTGTTATTTTTAAGGACTTTTAAAGGACTCTCTCTATTTTTAAAAATTCAAATGAACAGGTCTTGAGTGAATCTAAGATTTAATTCTTTATTACTTGAGAATTTATCTCTGGAGCTGGAGCTGCAGCTGTAGTGGAGGACAGTAAATCAATCCGGCTTCATCCCTCCCTAGGGCCCACCCCTGCATGTTTTAACTGAAGAAAGCAGATTCTTTGGAATTAAAGACGGTGCTAAAGTTTCCTTAAAAATATTGAAACGTAGCCTGACTGCCAGTACACATGCCTTTTACTTGGCAAATCCACTCAAATATTTTTGAATAAGTTTCAAACTCTTTGGGATGTTCAAGCCCCCATGTGTTTGACTAGATTTTCTTGCCAAACCATCAAATAAACCTACATTTGGTTTTGTTATGAAATTTTCTTTGCTTCTTCAAAATGCAATAAAAGCAAATATATATGAATTTTTGCACTTGTATCCACAGCATCTATATTGTTCTTAACAGCTAGTTTTAAATATTAAAAGGCATTGCAGATATGTAACAGAGGAAAAATTAAGAGCAACATATGTCAAGATGTGTATATATTTTAAATAATCTCGTCTTACACTGCCAGCCCAAAATTCTCCAGCTTCATTTTCTTTTACCAGCTTTGAGTAAACATAGATCCACTGCCCTTTTTTAACGTTAATGAATCTACAGTCTGGGGCACTGTAATCTTCTTGAGCTCGGGCCAGAGAAATAGTATCTGGAAGAAAAAAACACTGAAATGTTTATCTAGAAGAAAAAAACATTGGCTCCTGGATTTTATCACAGCAAAAAAGCAGAGCATATAAGAAAACTAGGAAATCAGAGTGACTAATACCTCCTAATTTACAGCTCATGTTCAGTTCCAGAAGATAACTAAGGTATTAAAGCAGCACCCAGCAGAATCTTAGCCAAGTGAATTCTTCATGGTAAGACACAAAAGGCACAGACCAGGAGAAACAATGCTAATCACATGCACATTAGAGAAAATTCACTTCCAAGTACAATTAGATTTTATGCTATTGTTGCATATTTCTTTTTTGATTATATAATAGAAAGGTAATGAAAGGCATAAAAAAGTCCTTACAGACACACTCGTCATCTGCACACAGCTTCCTGGAAGCAAGTCTGTCCATAAATATTCCATGCACGGCACATATGGCCACAAGACCCGGGAGGAAAAGTAACAATAGTCTTGCCATCTTCCTTTTTTGCTGTTTTTGCTTTTGCCCTTTGAGTGGAAGTGGAGACTGACTTCAGTGCTTCCTGTCTTTTATGTGAAAGCCAGACATCTGGGTAAGTCCCCCGGCCAATGGGGAGGTGGCTACCATTCCTCTGCTTTCATAACAGCTACTGGGCTCTAGGGGCTATTTAGCATCTGATTTCCCACAGAGACTCAAACTCTGTGTCTTTTTTACACACAAATGGTATCCAAAATGGTCCACCATTGTTAAAGTCACTTTAGCTGTGGTTTATTGTATCAGGAAGATACTGTTGAAAGAACTATGAGAATTTTAAGTCATTTAAAAAATGTTTTTAGTTCAAACCTCATATTCTTTCAATGCATGAGCAAAGATGTACTAACCGTAGGAAACTGTTGAAAATGTGAGATCTATACCCTTAATACAAATAATTTTGATTTAAACATTTAATAAACATCTGGATTTATATAATAGATAAGTTAAGGATGCTTACAGTTACAAATCATTCACAATAGGATTCTTAGGAGTCACGTCTGTTGGGGCAAGCATGGGCTGTAACACATTAAGACCCTACTAATGGGGCGTGGGGGGATGGAGAAGGGGTAGGTGGGTTGGGAAAAATGGAACAGGTTTTTTTTCTACCTCCTCTCTCGGAGATTTTTGAAATTCAGTCTCAAAATGCTCATGGCTCATAGAGGAGGGAGTAAAGCTGGAGGTTTGTTTCTCCTCGAACCCCCATGCCTGCCTGGCCTGCTTCCGGGCATCTTTCCCATGGGAAGAGGGGCACAGTTACAAGTCATCAAAGTTGAAGCGCTGGGACTTCCCTGGTGGTCCAGTGGATAAGACTCCGTGCTTCCGGTGCTGGGGGTGAGGGTTCGATCCCTGGTTGGGGAAATAAGATCCTGCATGCCACATTGTGTGGCCAAAAAAAAAAAAAAAAAATGGACAAAGTTGAAGCGCTAATACCTGTCCCCATCTATTCAACAAATATTTCCTGAGCACCTGCTATGTGCCAGGCACTGTTGTAGGCACTAGACACATAGCCGTGAATTAAAAAAGGTCTGGGCCCAAGGGTTTACTTTCTATTGGGAGAAGGAGACAACAGGTTTCTGCTTGTCGTAGGGTGTTTGGGATTGTTTTTCTCTCATAAGGTGGCCCCCCGCCCCCTCATTATTTCTAGACTAGAGGCCCTGTCAGGCTGCCCTGTCCAACTTGGTTGCTGTTAAGGTTTTAGAGCAGAACTCCCTTTCCTCTCCTCCGAAACACTGTCACCTGACAAAATGAGGGACGAGCATTCAACTTACAAAATAGGTACAAAACAATTTTCCAAGGGATAAACTGGTAAAGCAAAATATAGTACAATGAAAAAGTTTGATTGTTTTAGGGACGTGTGTGTATGTAACGAAGTTTTACTCTTTGGGTGTGTGTGATGTAGGGGTGGGAGTGGCGTGTTCTTTTCAAGGGAGGATCTCTTACACGGCTGGCCCTGATGTGGAAGCTCATGCAGTCCAATATCTTCATTATAGAAGAGGAAGCTGAGGCCCAGCACAGGCCAGAGCTGCCTTTCTTAACCACTCCAAGGGTCACCCAGCGGGATTGTGGTCCAGTGCTGTTTCCATGCATACACTGTCAACTTAGAATTGGGGTTTTAAATTCTTTATTTCCTGTTTCACTTCAAGGAAGGGATGAATTAGAAATCATTTTTGAAAGCAGAATGCCAGTGCATTTTTTCTGCCTATAATCTAGGGGCCTAAGAGGATCTCTTGGAAAATGAAAGCATCGATCAAAATCCTCTTTATCCTGATCAGGGAGCTGTTTTACAGACTGCGACAGTCTCCAGCCAGCTCTCAACACAGGAGAGTCAAAAGACAATTGCCATTTAAGAGGCACTTTCAGAAATGAGGACTGGGTTTCCCTGGTGGCGCAGTGGTTGAGAATCCGCCTGTCAATGCAGGGGACACGGGTTCGAGCCCTGGTCCGGGAAGATCCCACATGTCACGGAGATACTAAGCCCGTGCGCCACAACTACTGAGCCTGCACTCTAGAGCCTGTGAGCTACAACTACTGAAGCCCGCATGCCTGGAGCCCATGCTCTGTGGCAAGAGAGGTCACCGCAACAAGGAGCCTGCGCACAGCGATGAAGACACAATGCAGCCAAAAATAAATAAATAAATAAATTTATTTATTTAAAAAATTAATAAATAAAAATGAAATAAAAATAGGCTTGGACAAGTGGACGGGGTGGAAGCAGCCTCCTCGCCTTGACGTACAAGGCCCTGCATGATCTGGTCCCTCCGCCCCTCTGAGGTCACCTTCTGTCACTCCCCCTCACTGGCTCTGTTCCCGGCACACCAGCCACTTGAAAATGCGAAGCTCATTTCTACTTTAGGCCCTCTAAGCTTATTGCCTGGGATACTTTTCCTCCGGATACTGGTCTTCTGGTCTCTGATAGTCAAGATGTCTCCACCAACAGACCAGTTTAACAGAGCCAGTCCCGCACTCCCACAACCCAATCCGTCCATCACTCGTCCAGTGGACCCTGTTCTGATGCACGTTTCACTACCTGACATGTCTTGTTTACTTACTTGGTGATTTGTCCCCCTGACACCACAATGAAAACTCCACGAGGTGGGGACATTTTCCATCTTGTCCACTGCTCTATCTTTAGCACCCAGAAAAATACTCGGTACTCATAAATAGGTATTCATTGAATGAATGCATGATCCCCGAAATTGTATGCTTAGGTGTATACATGCATGTGTACTCTTTTTTTCTGGGGAAAGTCCCTAGGTTTTATCAGGCCTAAAGAGATGTTCATTACACCCCTCAAATTAAGACTCATTGACTAAATGGTTAGGGCAGAGACGCTGGGGTCCTGCCACCAAAGCATGGTCTCCAGACCAGCAACTTTAGCATCACTTCATAAAGTCTCTCAGACCCCACCCCAGTCCTGCTAAATCAGAATGGACTTTTTAACAAGACACAAGTGATTTGTATGAACATTAAAGTTTGAGAAGTGCTGCTCGAGGGCAAATCAAATACAGCACAAATATTTAGCCAGGATTTCATATTTGTCATCAGGTCTTTGCTGGTTACAACATTTTCAAGGGACAAAATGCCTGTTAAGTACCCAAACAAAATACTTTAAGTCTTTAAGTTTAAAATGGAGATGTGAGACTCTCCCAATAGTTTCCATTTTGACATTATCTTCTATAGACTACCTTTGAAAAATATAATTTGAGCTAATAATCTAATCATATAACCCACTTCATAAAGGTAGAAACCTGCTTTGTTAGTTCTTCACTTTGACTCACGCTGGACTCAATCGGGGAGCTTAAGAAATACTGACGACTGGGTTTCACCCCTAGAGTTTGGGATTTAATTGATCTGGGGTGTAGGTTAGGCATGGGTATTTGAAAATATCTCCCAGATGATTCTAATATGCAGTCAAAGTTGAAAGTTAAATTCAAGTTGAAAACTGCTATATTTAATGGATAACAACATTTGCTACCTCTAGACCCCCTGTGCAACTCCCACAGATGAGTAAGTTAAGGATGGTCAGAAGACCCTA
The DNA here is from genome assembly GCF_949987535.1 of Balaenoptera acutorostrata. NCBI lineage: Eukaryota > Metazoa > Chordata > Mammalia > Artiodactyla > Balaenopteridae > Balaenoptera > Balaenoptera acutorostrata. The sequence continues at coordinate 46,043,796 of NC_080078.1, forward strand.
GTTTGATCGAATCTTCTTCAAAATATAGTTTGTAAATACATGGAGATTAATGGGTCTCGAGAAGAATAAGTTACAAGTAAGGAGAGGAGGAAGGCTAGAATGAACTCAGTGCTATTGGGTTGCAATCAGAGGTACTGTTGCAAATTCATTATTTTTAATATAATTGAATAGATACACCCATAGATATATAGATGTGATACCTCTATATAAAATTAAGATCCTGAAAGGTTAGGACAGGCTGAGGAACTGACAGGAGACTAAAGTGACATGACAACTACACTCAACACATGATCCTGGATTGGATTCCCGGGTCATGATTGGGACATCAGTCAATGGGATGGGGACTTCCCTGGTGGCGCAGTGGTTACGAATCCGCCTGCCAATGCAGGGGACACGGGTTCGATCCCTGGTCCGGGAAGATCCTACATGCCACGGAGCAACTAAGCCCGCGTGCCGCAACTACTGAGCCCACGTGCTGCAACTACTGATGACCACGCGCCTAGAGCCCATGCTCCGCAACAAGAGAAGCCACTGCAATGAGAAGCCCACGCACCGCAACGAAGAGTAGCCCCTGCTCGCCGCAACTAGAGAAAGCCCACGTGCAGCAGTGAAGACCCAACGCAGCCAAAAATAAAATAAAATACAAAAAAATAAATTGGATGAATGTTATTCCTTGATGTTGCTGGTCAGGTAGAAGTTATGTGGAAGAGTGGTCTTGTACTTAGGAAATCCACACTGAAGTTTTAAGGGTTAACAAGCCATCAGGTCAACACACTTGTCAAATGGTTCTGCTAGGGCTCAGGGTGGGCCTCCCCAAAATAAGGCATATTGATTATTTTGAATTAGTTACTTAAGAAACCGCCAATGCAAGAGTGACACTCTGACCCTCCTGCCTCCCAGAAAGCAGGAAATAAATCTCTCATGTGAAAGATGCACCCCCTGCATCTAGAGGTAGGACATCCCTTTCACCAGAGATAGGGAATTCAGGTCAAGAAGCTTGTATAAACAAACCTTGTTACTCCTTTACTACCTCAGGGCCGAACTGTTTAGATTCTTCACTAATTGAGCACCCAAAACCTAAGTTTCTTTGCCGTGTCACTTCATCTCTAGTTTATTGTTTCTTTCTCTAGAAGGTATAAAAGCTGCCTGCTTTGGCCACTACTTAGGTCTCATTCCTATGAGACCTCTGTTTGCATGAATTAAAATTTTTTTTCCCCCTGTTAATCTGTTTTGTATCAATTTCATTATTAGTCCAGCCACAAGAACTCAGGAGGGGTAGAGGGGGAAAATTTTTCCTCGACAGTTCAAAAATATGTATGGGAGCTCTGCGTACTATTTCGGCTTTTATATAAATTGGAAATTTTTTCAAAATAAAAAGCTTTCAAAAGTAATCAAATGTCACTCCTCTGCTTGAAATCTTCTAACAGAACATATGTCCAACACAGACTTGTATGTGAATGTTCAGAGCCACTTTATTCCTAATGGTCTCAAACTGGAAAGAACCCAAATGCCCATCCGCTGGCGGAACAAACTGCTGACCCACGCAATAGAGATGAGTCTCAAAAGCATCCCAGACAAGGCACAGTCGCAGTGACAGAAAGCAGATGGGTGGCTGCCTGGGGTCGGGATGGGGGGACAGACTGACTGCAAAGGGGCACAAGGCAGCTCTTGTCTTTGAGGGGTGACAGAATGCTCTGTATCTTGATTATGACTCTCACACAACTTATACAACTACCAAAACGCATCAACTATTGACAGAGTACTAAGAGTAGCGGGGGCTGCAAGCTCTGTAGTTGTGGCTCGCGGGCTCTAGAGCGCAGGCTCAGTAGTTGTGGCACACAGGCTTAGTTGCTCCGCGGCATGTGGGATCTTCCCAGACCAGGGATCGAACCTGTGTCCCCTGCATTGGCAGGCGGGTTCTTAACCACTGCACCACCAGGGAAATCCTGTGAAACATCTTCTGAGACAAGCTAAGGACAGTCACTGAGAGCAAGCAGTTAGCAAATGTAATAGCAATTGGCATTGCTGTCAACATGCAAGAGCATGGTCTTTTTTCTAGTAACTCAGTTAATATATTTTATGGACATACATGAACTTGACAACTAGGTTAAAAAGTTATTCATAAGAATCAGACTCTGCAGGTGGAAAGTTAAGGGATAAAAATTATTCTGCTTTTTCCTCCTTATGTAAGCACAAGAGTGATGTGATAAAAATCTACGTAACTCTGAAAGTGGTCTTCCTATAAATATGTATTCCATATATATTCCATAAATACATAAAAAAACTAAGTGATAGGAAAAGTCTTGTTCCAGGAAATATTAAAACAGGAACACAAAAAGTGATTAATAGTCACTTTACCATGCACTATACATAAAAAATCGTCCACTTCTATAGACACCTGTGGTTTTACTAGCAGGGGACTTGTATCGATAGCCTCAGGTAGAACTCAAACACTACAGAAAATGAGCTTTGGAAAATCCTGAGCATCAGTGTTTAAGAAGCACAAAGAGGCAGCAAGATTAGGATTGGCAACCTTTGCAAGTCAGCCTACTAGTCTTCAAAAAGATTACAGACTCAAAATCTTTCCTTTGGAGGTCGTTCAATAACGAGGTTAATAACTGAGCAGGTATTCCTTAGGAAAGATCCTGCCTCAAAAGAGTAAGAGCATAAAATGTGAAGTCTAAAGACAATATTCCCTTTCCATCTGTTTTCCCAGAAAACAGTAAGTACAGTTACTCCTAAATGACCTTTATTCAATTAAAAACTGAATGAAAAGATTTGTGAAATGCCTACTACCAGCAAATACTATGCTCATTTATTTGAATATGAAGATGGAATTTAGATCCTGCCCAGGTCCCATCTTCTTCTCATATCCAGGATGATCATTTTTATCATTAGTAAAAGAATCATTAAAAAAAACAAACAGGGAATTCCCTGGTGGTCTACTGGTTAGGACTCAGCACTTCCACTGCAGGGGGGCCTGGGTTCGATCCCTGGTCGGAGAACTAAGATCCCACAAGCGGTGTGGTGCGCCCAAAACAAACAAACAAAAAACCCCACAAACAAAAACAAACCAAAAAATGAATTCCAGGATGGCAGTTCATATGCATAAAACATTACAGAAAATATAATCAAGTGCTTGATCTAATTCTCCTTTACTTTTATTAAAGTGGTTCAATGTTTCTCTACCATTAGCTACTCCAAAATAACACTAGAAAAGCATCTACCATTAGCTACTCCAAAATAACACTAGAGAAGCATCTACCATTAGCTACTCCAAAATAACACTAGAAAAGCATCCTATTAGTTTTATATACCTTAAGATGTGTTCTAAACTAGCATAAGCATTTGGTGATAGGACAGTGGGCCAATAAATGAAATATTATGTACAGAATACAAATAAAAGTTTATTGTACAAAATTAAGGCCTTCACAGTTCATAGTTCACTAAGGCTAAACAAAGACTAGGTAAAGTTTTAAATCCTTTACAAAAATTTCACATACACTTTCCCTTACCCCCAACTATTAAAATGGCCTGACCAAATGTTATCAAAATGAAAACTATACGTAACACCAAGTCCTTTAAAGGCAGCTATCCCAAATCTTATTTCTTGGCATAGGTGATCTTCATGGCATGGGATGGTGTGATCTTAAATCCCTGTAAAGCATCCCTGGCAGCTCCAGCCTGTCCATCGTTTTCAAATTCAACAAAAGCAATGTCATGCCTCCCAGGTACCAAACGTACTTCCTTGAAACCAGGGAATCTATAAAGAATTAAAACAATTTTTACATATGTAAACAATTTATATACAGGTAAACACAGAAATGACATCAAATACATAAATGTGTGTGTTTAAATTTGTTAAGTAACTTCCTGATATGAGTCCAGGAAAAGTATCATATCCCAGCAAGAATCCTGAGTGGGATGAAAGAGCCTAAAATATAATTAATACCATGAAAAGAACTGCAGGAATCATGTAAGCTAATTCTATTTTTTGTCATTTCATCAAAGCTTTGTTTCTTGTTTTACTCATCAACTAGAATTAATAATTCAAACATTAGAGGTAATTTAGCTTTTTATTTGCTAAATCGGCAGACTGGCTTCAGTTCATGATTAATCCTGGAGCAACACAATGAAGCTGTAAGGAATTACTGTGTGATATACAAACGGATTCAACCCAGGGAAGTGCTATCTGTCCTGTCAGGAGACTCTCGGAACACATACTTGTTTATGGAAACACTTACTGATTAAACAGCATGGATAACATCATCTCATTAGTCTCTTCTGGTAAATTATTAAGGAATAAAATATAGTTTGGAGGGTAATCAGGGACCTATTAAAAAGAAATGGCAAAGTTAGTTTGTAAATATAAAAAGTACAGTAAACCATTTGGCTCTTAAAATCTAAACTTCAGAAAACTACATTCCACCGTTTAAGGCCTGTGAAATCTTACTACATCAAACACTAAAACAGAAAAACAGTGACACCAGAGAAATAAGCAAAAACCTAACAGTAACCAAACAAGGTAGACACTCAAGTCACTTAATAAATATCTGGAAGATTACAAATCTTATTAACAGTTTTTAAGTATTTAATTAACGGTATTTAAAACAATATTTAAGTTTTAAGCATCTGGAGGTCAGCTGAAACAGGAGGATTTTGTCGTCTGGATTATATAACCGATCCTAACAAACCAGAGAAGGCATCTGTGTCACCCATACTCAGCTGCTTAACCCTCAGATGTTCAATCCTCTGCACTATTGCTTACTACCTCCCAGTGTGTGAGAAAATCTGGAAATAGAAAGATTTCCACTAAGAATCACTGCTTGGCGATTTTTAATGTTTTTTTTTTTCTGAGTAAATGAGATATACATGGCATCTAGTTACATACAAGTAAGTGGAAACAGACACTGTTATGGGGAACTATAGGGAAAGGTCTTTATATGTAAGAGCCTCTGTCTTCAAGCTAATTTCGTGGAAGAAAAAAGATGAAATGTAAAGAACAACTTAGAGCTTAGAGAATTAAGTGCTGGCGTTTGTGAACTGGACTATAATTGTTGAAAGACTTCAAAAGAGTAGACAATGCAAGAAAATGCAAATAACTTAAAATCAGAGGAGGAAAACCTCAGTGGTGCAAGGAATTCCCTGGATGTAAGGATCCTGTCAGACCCTAGCACCCAAGGGACTAATTGGGAAACCATTAGTACATAACTCAGGCTTTCTTTTTGAGGCCTTTACTGGGAAGCTTAGGTAAAGAGTTTCTAAAACTCTTTGGTAAAGAGTTTCCTGATAAGTCTATATCAGGAGACTTAAATATATATGTGCTGAGGAAATAAGAGCAAAGGCAACTGTAAAACAACTTTGCTCTATCAGAAAAGATGGGTTAGTGCTTCAGCCAATGGGAATGGATACCAAGCCACAAGCCTGGAAAGCTCTGGGCCATGTACTGTTTGGAAAACAACCATTTTGCTCCTTGCCCTCATAGAGCTTAGAATCTATTGTTTTGATTCTGTCATTGACTCACCATGGGAAGCAAGGAATAAAGTCAGGTTTTGTTTTCTCCCTCTTAAAGAAAATTAAAATGTTTTGCGGAGTTTCCACATTATTGTGGCTTACAGATGGAATCATTTTCAGTTTTTGGAGACATGTAGGTTGTTGTAATTATTGTTATTGTTTTGTAATTTTATTTTAAAGTAAGTATCACATGGAAAAAAATATTACCTGAGGATTTGGTGCTGCATTTCCTTGGGTATTAGCTGAATTTGGTGTTCCCTAACCCAAAGAAATAGAGAAACAGTTAAAATTTCCAACCCCTCTAAAAAAGCAGCAGGTATTTATATTTTAAATTACTTCATAAAAATAAGATTAACAGATTTTTAAATCTATTTAACTTTACTTTCACTGAGAATTTACATCTTAAAACTCTGACTCAAACATTTATTTATTTAACTTGTCAAATGTCTTTGAAAGGTCTATATCATAAAATTCAACCTCTAAGCTTTAAAATTATGGAGAAATATAAATATAAGAGAAAAACCAAGGACCAGTCTTTCTCTTTTTTTAAAACAACTAGAAAAAAGTCAAGCATTATACTTAGTAAAACTGATTTCTAATCACTTTCAATCCCAAAGTAACTACTTTTTGGATGATAATTTCACCTTTACCTGGTATTTTAAATTAGATTTTGAATTCCTGAACTGTTCAAAGAAAGCAGCTTTCAGTGGCATACTCAAGATTAAAGATAACACCTACAGTATTATTTATACACAGAACTTGAAAAATAAGCCAATAGATATTAACAAATTTTAGAGAATGATGGAACTAAATATCATGCAAATTCAAATAAAACTGTTCAATATAAATCTGCATATGTAAAGGTTTGTATTTTAATCTGTTGCTTAAACACAAATATTGGAATTTTAGAATTCAACCATTCCAGCTTCTTAAAAATCTACCTTTAAACACACACATGTGCACATGCATGCCTCAAAGATCACCCCTCAAATGGAAGACAGACATCTCTATCAAATTTTTAACACCAAAAAAAAAAAAAAAAAGAACTTTTGCCCATCTTACCTGACCAGGTTTTTTGTTCATGGTTGTTGCAGTCTGTTCCACAGTTTTGGCTTTTTTCTTTTCTTTTTTCTTTTCTTTGTCAGCAAAAGTGCCACGCATTTTAGATATTATATCAGAATCTGTTTTTGCATACTGGATTCGCTGTTTTAATTATTTGAAAACAAGTTACTTTACATCATGCTGAAGGCTGTTTTTACACTTGCCATTAATATTTCAAATTTCACTATGCAAATACGAGCTAATTTTAAACACATACTTAAGGAAATCTGTCAAATATACTGAGCACCAAATGAAAATAAATTGTGCCCCATGATTCACAACTGAGACAAAGTTAGATTCAACTGTGTTTATTACAAGAAAAAACCATAGATTTTCATATGAGAAAAACAGGACTTTGAAATATCTGCACCACTGCCCCTCTCCATTTAAAAGAACAGAGAAAACTGCATTGGAAAGCTGTCTATCCCTTACAGGGACACTCCATAGAGGGTCCATATATGCATGGAATTTGTTACTTCCAAAGTTAAAGTACCAAAGATTGAGAATGACTTTCCCTTGAATCTGGTCTATTATTTTTAAATGAAATGACTAACAGTGGCATCCACTTAAATTTAAAAAGCTTTGAAAGGAAACAAAAAGATGGCGTCACAGCTAGTGCAACCAGGTCACTTGCATGAGTAATACGCCACAGCCAGCAGGCACAGCACACACGACTGAACAAGCGCTGAGAAACACTGGTCTAGGACAGCATTTCATGAACTTTAATGTGCATTCCAATTACCTGGAGAGCCTGTAAGAGTGCAGATCCTGATGCAGGGGGTCTGGTGAGGCCTGAGATTCTGCACTTCTAACAAGCACAAAGGGGATGGTGGGGCCCACACTTTGTGCAGTATGGCCCTGGCCTAAAGCATTATCGCATAGCTGAATGTTCGGGGGAACCGAGGGGGGCAGGCCTCCCACGATACCTCAGTCCCTGAGGCTTCCTCTGGCTGCTGGACCATGGCAGCTCCAAGTGGACTTACCCTGCGAGCAACTCTGCTAGTCTTGCATGTCATCATCTAACCAAAAGAAATAGTTCTGGACCAACTCTGACTTGCTCCCAGGGATTCCCTCCCAACTCCCTTCTTCCTGACCTGAACAGATCTTGGGTGATCTTGTATTTGCCCCTGTGACCTGTGAAAATTTCTGACCTCAGCCCTTGTTCTTAGCTGGCTGGTCTAGAGCAGCAGTTCTCAACCAGTGGAGAATCTGCCCACCAGGAGACAGCTGGCACTGCTGACTGGAGACACTGTGTGTTGTCATGCTAAGAGGGCAGAGGCCAGAGATGCTGCTAAACACTCTTCCATGAACAATACAGCCCCAACAATAAAAAAGTATTCAGTTCAAAACGGCAAAAGTGCCAGTGTTGAAAACCCTCGTCTAGACTAAATACTGGTGAGGGATAAAAGTCCACCCACAGCTTAGAGAAGGTGCAAGATTTACATACATACCAAAGGTTTCATGACAGAAGTCCTTAGGAAGATGGTTCTACTTTACTGAGGTATTTTTGTAATTAAATAACCAAATGCCCTTGAATCACAGAGAATAATTTTGTTCTGAGTTCCAAGTTATAGAAAATTTTGTTCATTTCTGATCTGGTGTGTTGGCAACTGAAACCATCTAAGTAAGTATAAACAAGACAGCTCAAGGAACATTCTTTTCTTTCTTCCAGGATGCGGGAGATCTGGCAGTATCTACTACTTTCCTGAAGGCAGAGAACAGACCTCCTAAAATACCTTCAATATGAGATCAGTCTAATGGGCTTTTCCCATTGATTTTAAATAATTAGCTGGCAAGGTGAAGCCAGTGCCAAACGCAGCAAACAATTTCCAGCTTTCCTGGATCTCAGTCACAGGCACATGCAAACTTGTCATCCCAACTTAGCAAAACAGCCCTAAAACCCTCTACGAGAAGAAACTGTTCCTTCATACTAATGTAATTGTAGATTTAAACTAAAACCCAGTCTTATGCTACTGCCAACTGAGATCTCACTTATGCTAGTTCTTTACACTACTGAGAAAGATAAACTGGTCTCAGGAAATGCCAATTTACTGAAAATTGGGGTATGCAGGTACTATCCCCCAGTTTTCTGGAATAGGACGTTCCACATATATGGTGCCCAGTCAGGTGGGAAATGATGGGAAAAGGAGAGCTGGATGGAGGACGGGAAGAAAATGTGCTCCAGTAACAGACAAAAAGCGCTCAGTCCTCAATTAAACAGCGTGGTACCAAGGTCCTCAGACTAGTGACCACAGCCAACACTGCCTGGTGTTGTACATTAGGTCTACTTGAGACACAGCACACTCATCGATCTGCACACCGTCTGTGGCTGCTTCTCTGGTCCTAAAGGCAAAGTTAAGTAGCTGCAAAAGAGATTCTCTGGCTCATAAAGCCTAAAATATTTATTATCTGGCCCTTTTACAGATAGGGTGCTGAATCCCAGTTTAGGGGAAAAAAAAAAAAATCACAATACTGGGTGTTCAGGAGATTAGCTTTCAAGTCCTGATGATGCCACTGGTTATAGTAACATAAGCTTTCTGTGCCTGATTCTTCATTTGTAAAAAAAAAAAAGGGATCAGACGAGTGGTCTGCACTACACATTATGGGCCAAATCCAGCCCATGGCTGTTTCTGTACGGCTTATGAGTTAAGTACTTTTTTCTTTTTTTTTTTTTAAACACAATTTTTAAAGGATTGCTTAAAAAAACCACACACACACACACACACACACACACACACACACACACAAACACACACACATAAGAATATGCAATAGAAACCGTATGTGGCCCACAAAGCCTAAAATATTTATTATCTGGTCCTTTATAGAGTTTTTGCTCGCTTCTGAATTAGACCAAAGAATATCGAGTTTGCTTACATTTTTTTTTTTTTTTTACAGGTCAAAGTGAACATGAGCACAGAACCAGTTAATGGCAGAACTAGAATGAGAACATGGGTCCTTCAAACTCTGGGCCTCGACTCTTTCCCCAACATCCCCTCCCATCACATTCCAGTTCCGGAAGAAAAGCACTGAAATCCCCACCCAAGGTACTACGTACCCATTCACACACCTAGAGCCCCTTGCTATATACACTGTCTCCACCCTGATCCAATCCTCTACCATCTCTGACTTATACCAATGCCTCCTGAGTTCCCTACTTCCCTTCTGCCCTTCCCACAATCCAATCTTCATCCAGCAGCTAAATGTGAAATCTCATGTAACTCCTGAGTTTAAAACTTTCCATGTGTGACTATTTCAGTTCCATTCATTGTTATTCATTAATAAAACCTATGACTTTACATCTATGAACTGTCCTCAGATCAGTGCTTTGACTGCATAGCTTCTGACATGCAGTATTTCACTATGCTACTTTCTGAAACTTCAGACTGGATTCCCTTTGACCCACGATTTTTGTTTTGTGTTGTTTTACAAGTTTACAGAGGTTTCTTTTTAATCTTCTGAGTAATTATTAATTTCTAGTTCTTTTGAGATGAAAATATTGCCTATACTGCCATTGTTTTTAAAATATTCTACATCTCAATGTATTTTGTTTTGCCTATTTGAACTATCATAAATCAAGAAGTGAATTATAAGCTCTACTACTAAAGTGTTTCTATAAAAATAAATACATAAACAAAATAAACCCAAACCCACTCTTAACTGAAGGCAAAAAGCAATAGCCATATTTTCAAGGGTATATTTACAAATCTATCATACCATTAATAGTGATTAATGCCAAAGTAAGATTGATTTACCATCGGTTTGCCATAAAATGGAAATCCTTGTAACTGTCTCAAGGCATTTGTGGATGAGCCCAGTTCCTTAAATATAACAAAAGCTTGCCCCCTCATCTTCATGGTCTTTAGAGCCACAATATCTACGACGTGGCCAAACTGAGAAAACAGGGCATACAGGGATCTCTTCAATTCTGCACAAAATTAGAGGGGAACCAGTTATTTGTGAATGAAACTATGACAAAATTCTTCATAAAATGACACGGCACTGAGTGCCCCCCCCATTTATTTATACAAAGTTACATATTTTAATAAAAACATCTTACTATTCCCATTAGCAGTCTAATTTTAAGTTTTTGAAACCATTTATCTACAAGTGAAAACAGATTCAACACATTTTCGGCCCCTACCTATTTTTATCTTTAAAAAGCCTTAAAATCCTTACACAATAAGGGATAAACCATTATTTCAGGCACTGAGAAAGATGACTAGATGAGAATTTTTGAAGCTGTATAATTTTTAAGATGGTAGTAAGCAAACACACTTTAGTTTTTTTTAAAAAAAGCACTTACCTTCCTTTTTAATTTTGTCATTCATATTGTTGATATAAATTGTGTGATTTGGTCTGATATCCATGTTGTGGGTTAAACTGTTCAAATAGCCTAAAGAGACAGTAAATATTCTGCTATTAAACAGGGAGGATTCATTCATATGATAGCGTGGCATTAAGGACACAGCACAAGGGTACTAACTTTTCAATTCTTTCAACCCCCAATGTCAGAAAATATCAGTTTGGCAGTAGTCTTTAAAACCTCTCGAGGACTTGCTAGCCCTCTTTTTTAAACAAAAGGAGAATAGTTCTCAGGCTGAAAACTTGGTGGGGCACTATTATCTAGTCAGATTTTAATAACATTCTTTTATTCCATAATTTATTTTTATACTTATCTTTCACTTATGACAAGTAATACTGTTCTCCCATCTACCTAATAACTTCTTTTTTAACAAAATTTAAAAATTGATATTTGAAAAAAAATGAAAAAAGAAACTAGCAAATGTATATCCAGTAAAAATCATAAAGATAGAACATTAATGGACTTCCCTGGTGGTGCAGTGGTTAAGAATCCGCCTGCCAATGCAGGGGACACGGGTTTGAGCCCTGGTCCGGGAAGATCCCACATGCCACGGAGCAACTAAACCCTTGCGCCACAACTACTGAGCCTGTGCTCTAGAGCCCGCGAGCCACAACTACTGAGCCCACGTGCCACAGCTACTGAAGCCCGCGTGCCAAGAGCCTGGGCTCCGCAACAAGAGAAGCCACCACAATGAGAAGCCCACGCACCACAACAAAGAGTAGCCCCCGCTCGCCACAACTAGAGAAAGCCTGCGTGCAGCAAAGAAGACCCAATGCAGCCAAAAATAAATAAGTACACTTATTAAAAAAAAAAAAAAAGAACATTAATGAAGTTTGCCAAAAACTCTTTCATGGGTACTCTTACAAAGCCCTTTCATATTATTACTTAATTTATCACCAACAGCTCCCACTCCAAAGTCACCTCTAATGGACTTGAGAGACTGGAGCGGTACCGCCTGATGGTTAAGAGCTCAGATTCTAGAGCCAGCCGGATCTGAATTCAAATCTATGCTCTTACTAGTTGCTTGACTGAGGGCAAGTTCTAATTTCCCAGGTCCACATCTCTAACACGGGGATGGTAACAGAATCTACCCAGTAGAGCTCAAAAGGCTAAATGAGACAAAGTTCTAGCAGCTCTGGAATCAGAAGTAAGCACTTCGAGCAGCTGTTATTAATGTCTTTTACAGATTAATGCAAGTCCTTGCCCACAGTTACATAGCTGATAAGCAGGAGACCTGAGAATTCGACCCTTGTTTTCTGTCTCCTGCACTTTTCTTTCACACCCACCACACTATTTCATTTTTTCCCACTGTTTTAGTTGCAAATTGTGGCCTTGCTTTTATTTCCTTGATGCCCCGCATATTTCTTCGTTCCATGAACATTTACACCCACACTATGTGCACAGCATAGGATGACGTACAAAGAAAGAGCCCACAGACAAGGACTGTACTTGTGCGGGTAACAGGTCAAAGTTAACGCTTCTCAGGGGCTTGCGACGCCCTAAACTGAAACCTGGGGGACTGAGGTCGCGAACGACGACGAGAGGGAAGTGACAGGGATCAAACTAAAGGCAGAGATATCAGAGGGGGAAATTCTCGCTTTATCTCACGCGAGGCTTGATGGTGGCCTGGACTAGTGCCGGGGTACCGGGAGTCGCCTCCCGGATCCAAAAGGGAGCCTCTGGCAAGCACCTGAAGGCTCAGAGCGAGCTGTAAACGACTCGCACCAGCGAAGAAACACCAGTTATCCATAACTTCATATGCGCGAGGGTTCCCGCCTCTCCAGACCCAGGCATATTCGCCCACGGCCCCGGCCCGAAGCCCCAGGAAGCGGCCACACGATCCCCAGCTCCGACCCGTCCCGCCAGAGACAAGGTTCCTAAGTCCAGGGGCCTCGCCAGACCCGAGCGTCAGTTTCCATACCTCCCTCGCCGACCCTCCGCGAATACGTTCCGGCCCCGCGCCGCGCCCTGCCCACCCCCAGCTCCCGCAGGAGAGCGTCTGGCCGAGGGGCAACCCGCAGCCGGGAAAGCGGAGAGAATTAAGAAAAAAAGCGCTCCAACTCACCGGAGGCGTCCGCCGCGTCGCGTACGAATCACAAGCCGGAAGCTGGAAGCCGGAAGCCGAGCCAGGCACCGGAAGTGACGCTGACAAGCGCCTCAATCGAGGGCCGATAAGTCAAGAAGCCGAGCCCGGAGTGGATCGATGCCCCGCGGTCTTCAAAGCGGCAGTTAAGAATCGCTCCGCGCATGCGCATACATGGCGGGCGGAGAGAACAGGTGCAAAGGGGAACCGAGGAAAGGGAAGGAGGCTTGTGGGAATCCTGTGGGGTTAAACTGGAATTCTGGGGCCGCGGAGTAAGAGCATAGGGAAAGGTGGTGGTCATTTCCCTCACCATGAGTTTGCGCTGTTCTGTCCCATGCAACAGGTGCTTTCCATCTTTCCAAATCCTATATAGATCTTCCTAGACTTATGATGGATTTACATCCTGATAAACCCATCTTTAAGTTGAAAACTATAAGAAGCAAATGCAAATGCCTGTAATACACCTAACCTACCCAACATCACATCTTAGCCGGGCCTATCGTAAACGTGCTCAGAACACTCACATTGGCCTATAGTTGGGCAAAATCATCTATACAAAGCCAACTTTACAGTAAAGTGTTGAACATCTCATGTAATTTGTTGAATACTGCACTGAAAGTGAAAAACACAGTGGTAGTCTGGGTACAGAATGTAGTTCACCCTCATGATCACGTGGCTGCCTTGTGTTGCAGGAAAATGGGGCCAGAGAGGATGGTCATGTCCCAGGTCTTGGGCGAGTCCCTGGGATGGGCGCCAAGTGAGGGTCCTTGGTTTCGCTCAGGAAAGAATTCAAGAGCAGTGGCAGTAAAGTGAAAGCAGGGTTATTGAGAGGGATACACATTTCATAGGCAGAATGCAGTCCATCTCAGAAGGCGAGAGTGCCCCTGGTGTGGGTGTGGTTAGTTTTTATGGACTGGGTAATTTCATAGGCTAACCAGTAGGAGGATTATTTCGACTATTTTGGGGAAGGGGTGGGGGTTTCCAGGACTTGGGGTACCGCCCACTTTTTGGCCTTTTTTACTTGGCCTCAGAACCATCATGGTCCCTGTGGGCATGTCGTTTAGCATATGCTAACGTATTACAATGAGCGTATAATGAGGCCCAAGGTCTACTGGAAGTCGAATCTTCCACCATCTTGGGCCTAGTAGGTTTTAACCGGTTTTGTTGTATCTTGAATGGCTGTGTCATTCTCTTAATGGTTGTGCCCTGCCCCTTACTTCCTGTCTCAGCTGGGAGCTGTGGCTTGCTGCCCAGCATTAGGACACAGTGAGTATCTACTGCATATCGCTAGCCCAGGAAAAGCTCAAAATTCAAAATGTGAAGTCTGGTTTTTTATTGAATGCATATCACTTTCACACCTTCATAAAGTCAAAGTATCGTACGTCGAACCATCATAAGTTGGGGCCCCTCTGAAAAGTTTTATAGGCGCAGCCCCTAATGCTGACTGTGGGGGCAGATGCCCTGGTTTCATCCTTCTCTGAGCTCAGGCTGCCCCCAGTTTACCATCACCTTCAGGGTGGCCAGTATCCACCCCTCAAGTCTTCTCTAATTCTTGGGACTCTGAGGGAACTTTTCTCCAACACTTTACTGAAGAGCTTGAATCCCAGAGGCAGCTAATTTGAGGCCCCAAAGTGGAGGGAATTGATGTCTCTGTCCAGCTTCTCACCTGATAAGGCAACCACCTCCAGTAATAACCAAACACCGATAAAATCATCTGCCTAAACTCACTGAAAAAAAAAAATCAATTCCCTACCACCCTTCCCACCTTCTTCTCTCCCCACAGAATGGGTTGACTGTTCTAACGTCATTGAGTTGCTGGTGTTTAATGGCAAGCTGAACGGGAATTCCAAAACGTGCATGCATTCATTCATCCACTTATGAAAGGTGTGTAAAGCATCATCTAGAATGTGAAATGGTTGTTGAGAGCTAAGAAAAATCAAATTTTATATCTTCCCCTTAACTAATCTCTATGAGCCTCACTGTCCTCATTTGTAAACTAGGGATCATAACAGTACCTCCTTCTGGCGTTATTGTGAGTATTAAGTGAGCAAAATGTGAAGTGATCAGCACATTGCCAGGCACCAAATAACTGGTTCGTAAGTGTTATTTCCAAATGCTAGCTATAACTTGGACATATGGATAAAGAGGCCAAATAGATTTGTTTTTTAAGCTGGGGATTTTTATTTTAAAAGATCACCTAAAAGTGCAGCAACTTTAGAATCATGTAAGCTTCTTGAGGGTAGGGATATTTCTTTGCTTTGTTCACTGAAGTACCTTCAGTAACTAGAAAAGTGGCTGATAATTAATATGTATTGAATAAGCGAATGAAGCTTCATGGATAATTAGGCAACGCTGAACAAATGTGATGTGTTAGGAAGATGCACATAAGTGTAAGAAATAATATTAAGCAATCACAGAACAGCAGTATTTTATTATGTAGATATAAAAATTTGAAGGAATGTAAATAGTCCTGCCTCAGTTAAGGAGTTACGAGAGAATACAAAGAGAATATCTTTAATGCATTAAAAGAGAATATAAACTAAATAAAAACATTTCTGAATAGCAAAAGACAAGCTGCCCTGCACATTAGTTTGGTCAT
Organism: Balaenoptera acutorostrata; assembly: GCF_949987535.1. Taxonomy (NCBI): domain Eukaryota; kingdom Metazoa; phylum Chordata; class Mammalia; order Artiodactyla; family Balaenopteridae; genus Balaenoptera; species Balaenoptera acutorostrata. The sequence goes on from NC_080078.1 coordinate 46,059,459, forward strand.
CTAAGCAATTAATTAATTCTGTTTGATGATAATGAGGATGGCAATAATGTATTATGTAAGTGGATCTGGCTAAGAGCTCATTATAAAAAAAAAGGGTAAGATAAGACTTTGCAAAGACACTACCTGGGCAGAAAATACCACAGGAAATGCAGAGACCTAAAGACAGAGGGCTTGTAGTGTTCTGTTAATCACTGAACAATGGCTACTATACATTACACCGTGAGAAGAAAATCTAATGCCAGCTCAGTGGCAATGATCTGCAGGCTCTTTCCCAGGTTCTAAAAGAGCTGGTGCATTTTCCTGTCCTTGGGCAGTTGCTCTGGGCTTTCCAATAGCCTGTTAATGGTCCTCAATGGTTTCCTGAGTGATTTGGAGAAAACAGTCATTGAAAGTAGGACTGGGAAAGAAAAGAAGGGGAGAAAGGAGCTTTTCTGGTTTTGTGAGTAGCATTGCACAACCTGGTTACATAGCTATATTAAGAGCATTATAACACCCAAACTTTGGTTAGATGCACTGTGAAACAACCATCACTCCTTTATAACCAAATTCACCTCTTGAGGGTCAGATCAGAAGTCAGATGTCAAAAACTCATTTTTAAAAATTGAAGTATAGCTGATTTACAATGTTGTATTAGTTTCAGGTGTATAGCAAACTGAATCAGATATATATATATATATATATATATATATATATATATATATATATATATTCTTTTTCAGATTCTTTTCCATTATAGGTTATTACAAGATATTGAATATAGTTCCCTGTGCTATACAGTAGGTCCTTGTTGTTTATCTTTTTATATATAGTAGTGTGTATCTATTAATCCCAAACTCCTAATTTATCCCTCCCCCTGCCTTTGATAACCATAAGTTAGTTTTCTATGTCTGTGAGTCTATTTCTGAAAAACTCACATATTTTAAAAAATACTAGAAGAGCAAACTGGTTTGCTCTGAGTTCTGCTGAGTCCAGTATCTCAAATTTCAGTTAGGCAACATGATTTACTTTCCTGTGAAACAGGATTTTTATTGAACTAAACCCAGAGGCAGCACTATAACACTAGCCAAGCTTAATGTAGCTACTGATGAGGAAACTTGCTTATTTTAGGGGTAGCAGAAAAATTACTACCAACAGTTGGGAATAAAATGGTGTCAAGACGTCTAAATTATCAGGCTAACTGAGGCATCTCTTAGCGGCTCTGAATGCAGAAATATTTCTGTAGCTTATCTGCACGTGTTTTATGTTTCTCATTAATGTTTTCAGTATCTTGCTGCAGTAGTTTTGAGACAGAGCCATGTTTAAAGGAAAATACATCATAAAACTGGTGGATAAATTTTGGCTTATTTATGTAGATAGAACCGCAAAATATATGACAATATGACAATATATATGTTTGTATCTTCTTTCTCTCCCCAGGTGGTGATTACATTAAGAAATTTATGTAGAGTGACATTATTTTCACAGCAAGCGTTAAACAAATTGAAGCGTTATTGTTGAGCCTCACATCAGGTTTACCTTTCCTGGCTGGTTGGGATTACGTTGGCTGAGACTTCATAAAAAGCACCCCCAGCCCCACAATTCAGGGAGGAAATCATTTTATGCAGTTATTTCCTTTCATTTCACTTCAATCCTTCTGTTTTATTCTTTTTGGAAATACTCATATTTAGGGAAGAAAAAAAAACAGAAGTGATGACTATCACCTCTGATATGTACTACATTGTTAATGTTAATAATAGGAAGTCTTTCACATACATGAGAATAATACGCTGTCCCCAAAATAGGTGGAATCTGAGATAGGCTATAATAATATCTGCTTTCCATAAAGCTTGGGAGCAGTATTTTGCCTTTGAAGACTTGAGGACTAATTCAAAGAATTTTGGGGGAAAACCTGAACTTCTTACTATTCAGCATTATGTGTAAATTGTGCTCTGCATGGTACAATCTGACCTCTCCTTGAAGTCCACTAAAGTAACATCACATGACTGCCATTCCCTTCAAGACTGGAAAAATAAGATGCCAGTCCCGCGAGGCCCACCCAACAAGCAAAATATTAGGCAGATAAAATTCTTAAGTACAGCAGGTTTTGCTTCTGTGATTCAACGCTGTAAATTTTTTTGCATTTTGAGCCCATGACAATTTAAAAATCCAAATTTTAAAAAGGAGACCTTTTTAAAATTGGGACCTCAATTGTGTAATTTCAAGCATGTTATATCATTGATTTCACGGGCATACCCCAGATATCCTAATCAATCCAGTGTTCCTCAAATATTAACGTGTACATAGATCACCTAACCATTTTGTTAAAATCAACTTTTGATTTGGTAGAGCTGGGATAGGGCCTGAGAATCTGCATTTAGAGCAAAGCGCCCACGAGTTGCTGATGCTGCCAGGCCCACATTTTGGGTTGCAAGACCCTAAGTGTTTCCTTGTTAAGAGTGTTTGGTCTACTATCCAGTATCCCACAGTAGTTAGCTCTGGGGCCACTACCAGATACAGAATACTATGGTATGCAAACACAAATCGACTTTCTTTCAAAGGAGGTGCTATTTATCTGAAACGTTCCTTTATTTTAACTGCCTTCACCTGGGCATTTGGAAATAAATCTTAAGTGAGAGTGAGAACGTCTGGACTTTTTGTTCCCTCATGACAAGAGATTGACTGGTTTTTTGTGAGGTCCTGGGTCACCTTCTAGTTTTTGGTAGTCATTGAAGCTGTGCACAGACATGCCGGTTCTTGTCTCCTTCCAGGCTCATGGAGGGCTTATGCTTCTTCACACCCGTTGCAAATTGGCATGGCTGTGTAACTTGCTTTGGCTGACGAAGCATGAGGACATGAGATATGCATCACTTTCAGGCAGAAGCATCAAAAGCCAGTGCACAATTTACCAAGTGTCCTTTTTCCTGTCTTTGTGCTCTTGGAAACATATCCAAGATGGAATCTATGCCAAGCTTAGATCCCCGAGTGACTACAGCGATCAGAGGACAGATCCCCTACACACACATACATCGGTTCAAATTGGTCATGTAACATAAGCAAGAAATAATTAACTAAGATTTAGGGGATATTTGTTAATGTGGCATAGCCTAACCCATCCTGACTTGTACACTAATTTAAACTACCTCTGAGAAATAATTCTTAGAAAGTTCAAAAGAGTTTTATAAAACAGCTTCACAATTACAGACTGTTTTTAAGTGCATGAGAGGTTATGTATGTGAGGTGAATCATTCCTTTTGAAGGGAAAATCAAAGTAATCAATTTATAACTGTATGATCTATCTTCTGAGTGACCTTCATTGAGTAATTTAATCCCAGATTTATTGAGCACCTATGTAAGAGGACTGTATAAGAAAATATCTTGAAACCTAGCTGAGAGAAGAATAAGTGGCTGGTAGCATTTTCAGATACCTTCAGAGAAGGGTTCTGAAGAAATAAAGAGATGTCGTGTTCACATTCTAATTTTAGGGTGTCAGAATCATCTTGCAACAAGAGACCAGGATATGTATAAAACATTTCAGGCAAGATTTAACATTATGAGACAGTTTGGATTCTTATCACAAGGAATTTGAAAGAAAAAAAATGAAGCCTCCAGTTTAAATTGCAGATTATGTTCAGACAAGACAACCCTAAAAATTATTTCTATCTGGGGAATCCAAAACAATTATGTAAATGAGGCTGGTACTTCCTATTCTATTTTGTTTAAGGTGAATGTGTATATTTCTTCAGTATCCCCTGGCAGAAACATCATCACATGGGTTAATGAGTTTATTAAAATGGATGGTGAAAAAAAAATAAGAAATAGTGTTTATCTCTTATTGATATTGGATAGTCTCCCTTTAATCACAGCCTTTTCTTTTCAGCTTTAGTATGAAGCCACTTTCTGACATTTAAAATTACCAAATTACTTCAGCTCCTGAAAGATATTAATATAGCTTATAATACATTTTATCATTTCAGTAGAAGGTTCTAAATAAGACTGGTCAGCTTAGAAGCCTGAAAGAAATTAGTTCTAAGTTATTTCCTCACGACTGAAATTGCAAATGTCAGATTCCATTACAAGTGGCTAAGACAAGAGCTCCTCCCTTGCTTCACTCAGTGCAGGGTAGACCAGAAGTCTGTGCACTAAGACTTTGGGACCCTCTTACCTTTATTGAACCCCTATAACATTGTGCATCCTGTGTTAACTGCTGAAGACCCGACAGTGAGCAGCACAGATGTGCCACCTGCTCTCACAGAGCTTCTGATCTCTCGGAGGTGTCAGACCAATAAGTCAATGTTTGTGAGTTGTGAGTAGCTACTGTGGATAACAAACTACCCCCAGACTTAACGGTTTAAAACAACAACTGTTTGATTATATCTCATGGACTCTGTGGGTCAGGAATTCAGAGTCAGGGTGTGGCTGGGTGATTCTTCTACTCCTAGAGCCACTGAAACACTCCGTGGGACTCAGCTGGTGGGTGAGCTGGTCTAGAGGCTCCCAACAGCTGAACTCACGTGTGTGGGGGCAGGAGTGGCTAAAAGACTGAGCTCACAAGGGACCGTCAACTGGAGCGACGAGGCACGGTGTTTCCAGCCTGGTGGTCTCAGGGCAGTTGGATTTCTTACACAGGGGCCAGGTTCCCCCAGACCAAGCATCCCAAGGAAATTAGGCGGAAACTTCATGGCCTTTTTGGACCTAGACTGGAGAATCTCACAACAAAACTTTTTAACGATTTCTTGTTGGTTACAAGTGAATCAGAAGGCCAGCCTAGATTCAAGTGAAAGGAAACTGAATTCTATTTCTTGCTGTAGGAGTGGCAAATTCACACTGTAGAAAGCTTGTGGAAAGGGGGCTACCATTATGGCCATCTTTTTTTTTTTTATGGTGAAAAAAATTTATATTTAGAGTTAGCTGGACTCAGTTTAGATGATCCCAATTTTGTTGGCAACATCCAAAGCATCATAGAAGGGAGCCAATCAAACATATGTCTTCTTCTCTCCATCAGGCCTGATCTGGTGTTGACCTTGGCCACATCAAGGTCATAGAGCATCTTCACAGCCTGTTTGATCTGGCTCTCTTTGGCTTTGACATCCACAATGAACACAAGTGAGTTGTTGTCTTCCATCTGCTTCATGACTGACTCAGTGATCAGGGGGAACTTGATGATGCCATCATGGTTAAGCTTATTTCTCCTGGGGGCACTCTTCTGAGGATATCTGGGCTGCCTTCAGAGCTCCAGTGACTTGGGCCATCGGAAGGTGGGTAATATGTGAATCTTCTATATGACCATCTTTGAAAACGCAATCTACCAGAGGAAGAAAGAAAGAAAAAAGCAGAGGTGGAGGGAAAGATTTTATAGACCTAAAGGTAAGAAGGAGCAGGCAGTTAGAAAGATAGTAAGTAGGAGGAAGGCAAAGGAGAGTTCCCCAGGCAGAGTAAATACTTCTTGCAGAGGTCCTGAGATGAAAAGGAATTTGCCAAATTTGAAGAACTAAAAAAATTAAAAATAAAACAGTAAAAAAGCCAGTGTATCTGAAGCATGGAAGGAGAGGGTGAGGCTTCACATATCAGGAGATCAGGTAGCATCTTGCAAGCCATGTTAAGACGTTTGGAGGCTATGTTAAGAGCAATGGAAATCAGATGTTTGAGCAGAGGAGGAACGCGATCTGAGGTTTTGTGTGGATCTTTCTGAATGAATTGGAGGGGTCAATTTCTGGGCCAGTTAGGAACTTGTTGCAGTGTCCACGCTGATGATGAAGATGGTTTGAATTAATGTGGCAGCAGAGAAGTAGACAGACTTGAGTTCTGTTTAGAAACATAATTGACAGGTCTTGCTGGTGGAAAAAACGCGGAGAGGCTAGGGATTGTGAGATGTGTTAGTTTCCTAGGGCTGCTGTAACAAGCTATCACAAATTAGGCAGCTTAAAAATAATGGAAATTTATTCTCTCACAGTTCTGCAGGCTAGATGTCTGAAATCAAGGTATTGGGAGGGCCATGTGCTCTCTGAAGCTCTAGGGGACAGTCTATTCCGTGCCTTTCTCTTGGCTTCTGCTGTTGCTGGCAAGCCTTGGTGCCCCTTAGCTTTGCAGACACATCACTCGAATCTCTGTATCAGTCATCACATGGTGTCTCTCTCGTGTTTCTCTGTGTCTCTTCTCCTCTTTTTATAAGGACACCGGCCATATTGGAATAAGGATCCACCGTACTCCAGTACGTTGACCTGAAACAAACAGACTGCCAGATATTTCTCCAACAAAGATGGGTTTATTTGGGATCAGCAGAGAATTGCAATTTGGGGTCTGCAACCATGTGGAGCCACACGCAAGGGAAGGAGGGCGCTTTTATAGAGAAGGAGAGGAGGTTGGCAGGGCCGTGGTAAACAGAGTCCATGGCTTTTCATTGGCTGAGTCCTCCCCAGGAAAGAGGAGAGTCTTTCTTCCTCCTGTTGGGCTCTGCTATGGTCACAGGGCATGAGAGCTCCCCTTTCTGGTCTCCCAACTCCATTTTTTCTGGTCTCCCAACTCCATTTGATTGAGGTTTCTGTTCATTAAGTGTTTCACAATTGTGATCTCATCTTAACTTACATCTACAAAGATTCTATTTCTAATAAGGTCACATTCACAGGACTTCTCAATGTATCTTTTGGGGGGCACAATTCCACTATATGAGGAAAAGGAAGGAATAATCAAGGATGCCTCCCTGTTTTGCAGTGTGAATGCTTGGGGAATAGTGGTGCATGGTATTGAGGTGAGAGCAGGCTGGAGGAAGCAGCTAGGGAATCAAGTGTTTTACTTGGAACAGGTTAAACTTCAGATGACTCTGAGACGTCCAGGTGGAGATGCCAAGCTTGGATAGACAAGTCTGGAGGTTTTGGAGGGCAATCTGGACGGCAAGCCCTATGTTGGAGGAACTGTAGCCTGTTGAGGGACAAGCAAGGGAGTGCAGGACAACTGGCTGGTGGGAACAGAGAGAAAAGCCTAGAGCCCAGGGGACCTCCATTCCATTTCTCAAGACAGGAGGGAACATCAAGGCCAATGGTGTGCTGGCAAACGTGTGACAACTAGCTCTCCAGGGGGGAGGAGAGGAGAGGAAAGCCCTGATTTGGAGAGTGTGCCAATTCCCAGGTTGTAAATATTCCCACCATGGCCACAGGCCTGCAAAATTCCTGAAAATTTCAAAATCGATCCTTGCAAGCTGGTACAAGCTGGCTCCGGCACAGCCCTGAAATCAAGGCCCTGTTTCATGCCACTAGCTGTGTGAGCTGATCAATTAACTTACCCTCTCTGGGCGTGGTGTCTTTTTTTTTTTTAAATTAATTAATTAATTAATTTATGGCTGTGGGGCTTCCCTGGTGGCGCAGTGGTTGAGAATCTGCCTGCCAATGCAGGGGACACGGGTTCGAGCCCTGGTCTGGGAGGATCCCACATGCCGCGGAGCGACTAAGCCCGTGAGCCACAATTGCTGAGCCTGCGCGTCTGGAGCCTGTGCCCCGCGACGGGAGAGGCCGCGATGGTGAGAGGCCCGCGCACCGCGATGAGGAGTGGCCCCCACTTGCCGCGACTAGAGAAAGCCCTCGCACAGAAACGAAGACCCAACACAGCCATAAATTTTAATTTTATTTATTTTTTATTTATTTATTTATTTATTTATGGCTGTGCTGGGTCTTCGTTTCTGTGCGAGGGCTTTCTCTAGTTGCGGCAAGTGGGGACCACTCTTCATCGCGGTGCGCGGGCCTCTCATTATCGTGGCCTCTCTTGTTGCGGAGCACAGGCTCTAGATGTGCAGGCTCAGTAATCGTGGCTCACGGGCCCAGTTGCAGCATGTGGGATCTTCCCAGACCAGGGCTCGAACCCGTGTCCCCTGCATGGGCAGACAGATTTTCAACCACTGCGCCACCAGGGAAGTCCTGGGCATGGTGTCTTTATCTATAAAATGAATGGCTGCTCCTAATGGTCCCTGCCTTCTCTCACAGAGCATGAATCCCAACAGCAACATTTTGGTTCTGTCCTGATAATAATGAGGCCCTTTGAACAGAGTATGTGGTATTTTTACAAGAAAACAGTTGAACGGATAAAGTATAGGTAGTGACACTCCTGCTCAGTGACTGTCAGTTCCTGGAACTAGAAATGCATGTGGTGGGGGAGGGGTAGGTATTGAGGAAGGGGACATAGACTCCACCTGTGATGAGAGACATGGACAATTTTTTGAAGTTCATGTGGGACCAGAGATATTCTTGTGTTCACTTTTGGAAAATACAAACTGCCACATGAGCTTTCTAGAGGAATGGTTTTCTCATATCTTTGGGTAGGATGTCAAGGCAACATAATCATGCCTCCCTCAAAGTACCGCAAGTCTTTTGGGCCATGGATGTCTCTGATACTAAGGTCATAACAGAGGTCTGAAGTCTTTATGGGAGGAGAGGTATTTCTTCTTTTTCCCATAGTCTTGAGATCAACCCAGAAGCAAGGGAAGGGGAATAAGCAGGACTGACCTAATAGTGACATTCATGAATAGTGCAGGAAGCCAAACATGGGGCTGGGTGCATATCGCTCTCCACTGGGATGCCTGTGGGGAGGGAAACACCAACAGGATCCATTGAACGGCCATAGTCTGCATGTTGGGAAAGTATGGATTATACATTTCTATCCATCTGCATCAGTGGGAAACGTCATGTTCAACAGAGACTGATTTGTAACAACAGAGATTCATTTGCAGTGGCTTAAACTCACAAAGGTTTATTATATAAGAGACAACTGAAAATCAGCAGGCTAGGGCATTTCCACAGTCTTCATGGATCAGTTTTCCCTCTATTTTTCTGCTCTGTTTTCTTGCTCTATTTTTCCATATCCATTCAAAAGATCACCTCATGGTCCAAGGTGGCTGCTGGAGTTCCAGCCATTATAGCCACATTCCAGGCAGCAGAAAGGAAGATGGAGGAAGGCTTACCCCACTGTCTTTTAGGCAGGCTTCTCAGAAGTCTCGGACTATACTTCTGTTTATATCACTTTGGACAGAACTTAGTTATATGGGCTCACCTAGTTACAGACAAGGCTGGGAAATGTACTTCTTAGCAGAAGATGTTGCCTGTGGTTTTGTTTTCTAGACAAAAAGTGAAAAATTAGTATTTGGAGGCAAGGCCCTCTATTACATTACATTTCCTACTTAAGAGGTAAAAAAAGATACCTACCAAGTTAAATGCATCATAGTGACCTTTCTAGTGATATATAATTGTGATAACATTTATTCCTTTTAAGTACCTACAAGAAATGAGAGATTTACTTCATTATTTCAAAATGTGAGGTGGAAAAAAAAATCTGTAGAATCCATTTCCCTAAACAGTTGACGATAGCATACAAACCATGTTTTAAACCTCCCCCTAATTTCAAAGTGCCTTTTGCTCCAAATGACTGAAGTCGCAGCTAATGCAAGATACAAGAAGACAATCTGGAACTTAAAGGATGGCACTCTTATTGAAATGTTCCATGAGCTGATGCCTGCGCCTCGTGTTTCTGACATAATCATGCCTCTCCTTGAGGTGCTGGCAATTTAGGCAATTGTCAATATTACAATATTTGCTCAGTGTTACATAGATGCAAATGTGCATGCCCATCTGCACAGAAAATGTCATGAAATATTGCTCTAGTTTTTTTGTTTTTTGTTTTTTTTAAGTAAAGATTTTTATTTTATTTTTAATTAATTAATTTATTAGTTATATTTGGTTGTATTGGGTCTTCGTTGCTGCGCGCGGGCCTTCTCTAGTTGTGGTGAGCGGGGGCTACTCTTCGTTGCGATGTGCAGGCTTCTCATTGTGGTGACTTCTCTTGTTGCAGAGCACGGGCTCTAGGCCGTGCGGGCTTCAGTAGTTGCAGCACGTGGGCTCAGTAGTTGTGGCTCGCAGGCTCTAGAGCGCAGGCTCAGTAGTTGTGGCGCACGGGCTTAGTTGCTCCATGGCATGTGGGATCTTCCCGGACCAGGGCTCGAACCCGTGTCCCCTGCATTGGCAGGCGGGTTCTTAACCACTGCGCCACCAGGGAAGCCCCTATTGCTCTAGTTTTCTCTGCCTGCAAATATCCTATACTCACAGGCCCACCTGAAGTCCCATTTCATTCCTGAAGCTTTTCTTGGCCCCAGGGCTCTGTCGTCTCTCCCATCTCTGCACTCGGGGACCAATTCTACTGTTTGCATTTAACAAATAGTACCCAATATTTAACACACACTGAGAGAACATTTAATATTAGTCCCAAACACTTTAGTAGTTACTTGTGGCCTGTTAGTGTCATATGTAGAATTCTTAACTTCCCAAACTGAGTATGACCTCTTTGCCTCATACTTTCTCTGAATCATTCCACCTAAGGCATTAAATGTTTCCAGGTTGACAGAGACCTGTAGATTGCTCCGGCAGTAGGCATCAGAAACCAGAGGAGAGTATACTAACCAGCTCACTGCATGTTTCCACCAAGGGAAAGAAAACCTCACTCCATATCTGTGAGTCTCAAATGCAAATTGTAACCCACATTCCAGAATAGCTAAAATGGAAAGGGCAGACAATACTTATACATTGTTGGGGGAGTGTATATTAGTACAACCACTTTTGAAAACTGTTTGACCGTATCCACTAAAGCTGAATGTAGGAATATTTTATGACCCAGCAACTCCACTCCAAGTTTAATGCTCAATAGACATGCATAAAGATATGCAAAATCAGCAACAACAAAACCACAAACATGCACCTAGAAGGTTCAGAGCACTACTCATAGTATTCCCAAACTGGAAAGTACCCACATGTCTTTCAAGAGTATAATGAATAAAGACATTAAGTATATATTCACACAATGAATATTATATGACAACAAAAATGGACCAACTCTTGCTACATGCAACAACATGGATAAATCTCACAAATATAATGTTGAGTGGAAAAAACCAAACATAAAATAGGTCTTACTGTTTGGTTTCATTTATGTACATTTCAAAAACAGCTAAATGGATTAGAAATTAGAAATCAGCATGGAGGTTGCCTGAGGTGGAAGGGGTTGCCCTGGGAAAGAGGCACAGTGAGGGCTCCTGGAGTGCTGGGGACATTGTATTTCTTACTCTGGATGCTGGTTCCATGGGTAGATGTATTCCCTTTGTGAAACACAAACTGAGCCATGCACTTATGATTTGTGCAATTTTATCTGAGGATGTTATACTTCAATAAAAAGCACGCTAGAAAACAAACACAGAAATGGCAAGCTGTGGTTGCCAAACAGTGGGTTATCACCCATTCCAACTTCCCTGTGTGCTACTGGGCAGTGTGAAATGAAGGGTTTATAAGAAAATCTCCAAACTTGTTTGTAGCTCTAATATCCTATGCTTCTATGATTCCATTGGAAAGACTAGAAGAAAATTCTTTGACTTTAGTTCATGGTAGGAAATTCTGATTGCCAGGGAGGGGACCCTGGGACCAGCCAGCCCTCTGTGCCTGAGCTGACTATCCATGTGTCCCACGTCCTGATGGGCAAGCAGTGTGCGGTGTGGCAGAGCATCCTTTCCTGAAGAGGTGAGAGGCGGCAGGCTCTGCCGCAGCCGTACTTTCTAGATTTCTCCTTCACCTTCTCGTCCATCATCCTCTTTCTCTCTTCCCTTGTCAACAGCTCTCCCGGCTGGCACCCTTTGCTTTCAGGGCTGACAGTTGGCTGGGACAAGTTCCCCCTTTTCTCTTCCCTCGTTGGCACCTGCCTCGATTCACCTTATTATGGCTGCCGCTGTGAGCTCACGCATCCTTTGTGTGCCGTGTTCCCCACCCACCTAATAGCCGAACCTGCCCTGTTAGCTTTTCCTGGAGGCACACGGCATCAAAATCTAAAACTTGAAACACTCTCCCTCTCTGCCTTGCCTCTCAGTGGCATACTTGTCAATTTCACTGTGCTACACTACACTGACTGCTCAGAAAAGAATAATCAAGGGAGAAAATAAACAATCGTGGTGCTACAGATGGGCGGAGGGATCAAAGGTAGACATGGATGGGTGACTGGCCCCTCTCATCCCATCACTTAGTTAGTCAGCACTCTCTGCTCACACATGGGTTACAGAAGATGCAAACCCTGCCAGGTGAGCTCCCCACAAGCACCTGACCTAACAGGGATGCCGGATGCGGGCAAACGTATAGGTAATCAGCAGTGAGAAACCTCAAATTAACAATAATGCAGTGATGAAATGAAGATGACCCAGGGACACAAAAGGGGCATGGGGCCCTCCAAGACAGCATCACATAAACTAAGCTTCATGGAAGGCAGACAGGTTAAAATTGGAAACACTTTCATTGCAGCCCAAGTCTGAGGCTGGTTTGAGAGATTAATGGAGCATGAAGAAGGCTGGCTCCGTAATCATGAAATATAAGGATACCAAGAGTTGGCTCTGTTAGCTTAACCAGGGGGCTTGTGCTGTAGAAGGGAGGGGGATAACTAATGTAATCGTGTGAAGCTAAGGAAAGTTTTGAGCAAGGATAAGTAAAATCTAGTCCATAGTGGAAGCGTTAAGACAAAAATCGTGAATGTTCTAACGCTCATTATACTTCAAGCATTGTTGTAGGAAATTGGCCTTTCTCCCACCCCACCCTCTTCCACCCAACGCACAGTCCAGACCCAAGTTCTGCCTGCTTTGGGTCCAGTGCATTTGCGGGGACTCAAGAGGTGGAAGAGTGGGGAAAGTAAAGAATATGGGTTCATTCCTTCCCTCCATTCCCACTCCTGATATAAAACACCAAACAGTCATAAAACAACCAAATCCAACCATTAAAGAATGAGACAGATGTGATGGGACCCGTCGCATTCATTTCTAATTTCTGTGATTTTTCTGGTCCACGAACCAACTGAGCATAATAGAGAAAAACAGCCCGAGTTCTATTGGAACTGCATGAAGTAAAATGCTCCCGGTGCTCAAGAATGCATCTCACTGCCTACTTTAAGCTTCATTGTCTATAAAGCCACCGAAAAATGAAAACTATTCAAAGCTTAATAGTAAAGGTCATAAGAGCAAACACTTTTATGGGTTTCCCATGTGCCGGCCACAATGTGCTAAGCCCTTGATGGGTATGTCCAACCACAGTACTGTGATGGAGTTACTGGAACTGTTCCTCTTTTAGAGAAATAAGGAAACTGAAGGAGAGGCATGTCCATTTCTTTCATTCATTCATTCATTCAACAAACATTTCTCCTATTTCTTGCCTGGATATAGGGGGTCTGCTCCTCTGCAGGTGAGTGCAGGATCAAGAGCTGGTGACTTAGTCTGCTTGGGCTGCTGAACAAAGTACCACAGACTGGATGGCTTAAACAGCAGAATTTTATTTTCTCACAATTCTGGACGCTGGAAGTCCTCGAAGATGTGGTTTCTCCCAAGGCCTCTCTCCTTGGCTTGCAGCCGGCCAACTTCTCTCCATGTCCCCATGTGGCCTTTGCTCTGTGCTATGTATCCCTGATGTCTCTGTGTCCTAATCTCCTCTTCTTCTAAGGGCACCAGTTAAACTGGATTAGGGCCTACTCTCTTGGCATAATTTTAACTTCATCACCTCTTTAAAACCCCATCTCCAAATATAATCACTCTCTGAACATATGAAAGAGGGAAGGGCATGGACACAAGTCATCCCATGACAGCTGGGAAGACGATTTGATTCCTTGACCAAGACAGTGGGACCTTAACTTCATCCCTCTAAGCTGGGGCTGGAAGGTTCCTTTTCCCCAGCAACATCAAGATCCACAAGTAGGTCTGAACTCTGAGTGCCCGAGTAGTGCGGCGGGTGAACTACACCGAAGCATCCCCCATGTTTTTTGTTATCTAGCCGTCCGCCACCTGCAGTACAATGGTGGCCTGTGTGGGCCAAAGGAAGCAGCTGTGTCCAATTGCTCAGAGCGTTTGCTAAAAACATTGAAAAGGAAACATCTGCTTATACTATATTTTTCTTTCTTTTTTTTCCTTTGAATGGTTCAAAAGTGAATAAAGTGGATTTCAGTAACCCTGCCACACAGAGCTGGATTCCTGCCTTCAGTAATTCTTTTGTGCTTGTCACATACATACTCGCTCTGAGGCACTTCAAACACTGTTGATTTATCCTTCCATGAATTTGAATGAAGGTAGCGCTGAGGAGCCAGGTTGTTCCTGCTCTTCGAATGGGATTTCACGGTCTACCTGCAAACTTATTAAGAGCACCTACTCCTTCCAGTTTTCCGGATTTATTCCGATTACAATTTCTCTTAGGCTTCTTAATCTTGAAATAAAGAGCTTTGGGACCCCATAGTGTATTATATCCACCAAAACATTTACTTTATTTACTTCCATCCCTCGAGACATTGTGGAAGAACCACTTAAAAATGTTTGGAAATGTGGCTGGGAAATCACAATGCATTACCTTCACAGTGCTCTGAAAATCTGCTCCCAACATTAAATTTCTAGTTCCGTTTAGAAGGCAGCCAGTCATAAGAAAATAAAGATCAGTGTGTGTTTACATACAACCATTTTTCTCTCTCCTTTTCAAACCCTTTGTAAATAGTCAACACTGGGAAATCCAGGTACTATTGTACATGGCATCATAGCTGCTTGTCTTGAAAGGCTGCAGAAAATGTGGTGCAGTCTAACTTCCTCTTGCTTTAAGTCAAAAAGGCTGCCTTTGGTGGAGAACGAAGGGCAACCATCTGCTTACTCAGAGACGCCCCTCTTTGCACAGGAGAGGAAGCTGGGAGCACGTGTGTTCTGCACTGGTTCTAACATGGATCCTTCTGTGACTTAAGAGATCATTTTACATCCCATTGCCTCGCGTTCCTTCTCATTAAGACGGCAGGACTTCACCAGCTTTACCTCTCACAGGAGTATGGTGTGGAACAATTAAGGGTTAATTAATTAATTGGAGAACAACCATGCAAGAGAGATAATGAGGACACCTACTGCATTTCCTTGGCTTTGGGTAAGGCCACTCCCAAATCAATTTTAATCACAAGCTTAAGCCCTCAAGTTTTCATTACTAGTCACACTTTGAGGTTTAAAATGAACATGAATCTCTTGAATATAATTTTTCCCAAATCAGATATTTTGTTTCCCCTGCAAGACTCGTTTCTAGTACCTACTTCACTGGGTTAATCAATAAGTTATCTTGCATTAAATTTAGTACCTCTATCATGAGTCAATGAAAATGACCGGGATTTTTTTTCCCTTTGCTATTGAATTTTGTTGTTGTTTTTGTTGCTTATTTAAGTTAAATGGAAGAAATCCCATTGTTCAATATGAGTTTGCTTATTTCCATCTTTTACTTTCAGAGATAATCTTGGCCAAAACCCAGGACAGAATAATGACAGACCTTGGATGGAAAGTCAATGACTTTCAAAAAAATATCGCTGGTCACCTGCTGGTTATCCAAATGCTGGTTTTGTTGGGAGAACATGATGAGACTGTGTTCCTCCCTGTTTCCCTCCTGGTGCTCGTGCCGTTGATGGGAGATGGGCTGGAGTATGCATGTGTAGACCAACAAGGCTGCATGAATGGACTTGCCTCCCTGCTGCTGAGAGGGCTGGCGCCAGTCCTAGGCTCAGCCTTAGAGAACTGAGGTTCAAGTGCCTTTAGTGCTCCAGATCAGTGATGCCCAGGTGGTGGCTGAACTTTGAGTTCCTTACCACCTCCTTCTATTCCAAACAGAATGGGATCTCTGATTCGTGTTCTGGAGAATGCAAGGCTTGCTCCTCCATCTTACAGAGCAAAGTGCATTCCCACTCCCATGGCCATAGCAAATCAAATCACTTTACGTGGGAGGTAGAAAGCCTCTAACTGAGCCTGGAGGTGTAGCTGCCACTGTTTTCCAGTTTCCCCAAAAATGTGCTGTTCTGGTCCTCAAGGAAACATATGCAGAATCTACTCAGTGTGGAAAATCAGCTCAGTTTTATTCCATTCATTCAACCAATGTTTATTGATGATTGACATGTGACACTAACTTCTAGGAACAAGAAGAAGGTAGAGGACACAGTCTGTCTCAACGAGGTCAAAGGTAACCTAAGGTGGGAGAGCACAGCAAGGCAGGAAGGTCAGGCCCAAGTCCCTTGGTTTGATCTTGTCATAGGAAATCTGGTCAAAGATGGAGTGGACAGGTTGGAGAAAGAGAGATGAAAGTTTTTCTTTGGGGATTAAGTAGCCAAAGTCCAAATCTGGGAATACCTATTGTATTAAGTATGTCCAAATAGAATACTTCTATTCTTGGAATAGAAATTCCTATACTTTTGCTGGGTGCAGAAGAATTTTTGTTTACGTAAATTCTTCCAGATAAAGAATTTGTTTGCTTTTATACACCTTATGTCAAATTTCTTCTTATTAATAATGGAGTGAGAAGAGAGGCCTCAGAGATAATCCAGCCCAAACCCTTCATTTTATTTTTTATTTATTTTTAAAAATAAATTTATTTATTTATTTTTGGCTGCGTTGGGTCTTCGTTGCTGCACGGGCTTTCTCTAGTTCTGGCTAGTGGGGGCTACGCTTTGCTGCAGTGTGCGGGCTTCTCATTGCGGTGGCTTCTCTTGTTGCAGACCACAGACTCTAGGTGCGTGGGCTTCAGTAGTTGTGGCACACGGACTTCGGTAGTTGTGGCTCGCGGGCTCTAGAGTGCAGGCTCAGTAGTTGTGGCACACGGGCTTAGTTGCTCCATGGCATGTGGGATCTTCTCAGACCATGGCTCGAACCCGTGTCCCCTGCATGGGCAGGCAGATTCTTAACCACTGTGCCACCAGGGAAGTCCCAACCCTTTCATTTTAAATGTTAAAAAATCTAATTCTGAAACTACATGATTTGCCCAAAATCACATTGATAAAGAAAAAAAAATGGTGGACTGGGTCTGGAACTTGGTCTTCCTACCCAATCTCATGTTATTTCAGAATAAGAAATTACTATGTAATTGCTGTAATTTCCCCGTGATATTATTTTCTTCATTGTTTGAATTTTGTGGAGAAATCTTAAATGTGTCTGGGTAAACTGAATTCATAGAATTAATTATAATGTGACTTGATAGATTGCAAAATGGCCACAAATTCTTTCCCTCTTTCACTCCTTGAATATATTCTTTACCTTGTGACTGACTGGCTTTAACCAATGGGACATTAACAAGTGTGAGGCAAGCTCAGGCCTCAGGGGGGCTCATGCTTTCGGTTTTACCCTCTTTCTGCTGTTGGGTCCCAGCCTCCCCGTGAAGGAGTGGAAGCTAGGCTGCAAGCTGATGAGAGACGAGTGGACCAGTCAGACCAGTATCCCCATCACCTCTGCCAGTAGCCCAGCAGCCCTCGGCCAAATCATCCACTGACCACAGATGCGTGAGTGAGGCCACCTGGGCTCAGCCAAGCCCCACCCAGACAGAAGAGCACCCGGTCAATGCCCGAGCTAAATAAATGACTGTTGTTTTAAGCCCCATAATAGTTAGGGTGGTTCATTGCAAAGCAAAAATTAGCTACTACAGTGAATGTAAGAATGGCTGATAAGCACAGAAGTGAGTTCAAGAGGGGAGAACATACTATTGCCAGGCAGAGTAAATGGTCACAGGTTTCTTTTTTTTTTAAAGGATTTTCTTATTTATTTATTTATTTATTTATTTATTTTATTTTTGGCTGTGTTGGGTCTTCGGTTCGTGCGAGGGCTTTCTCCAGTTGCGGCAAGCGGGGGCCACTCTTCATCGCGGTGCGGGGACCGCTCTTCATCGCGGTGCGCGGGCCTTTCTCTATCGCGGCCCCTCCCGTCATGGGGCACAGGCTCCAGACGCGCAGGCTCAGCAATTGTGGCTCACGGGCCCAGCTGCTCCGTGGCATGTGGGATCTTCCCAGACCAGGGCTCGAACCCGTGTCCCCTGCATTAGCATGCAGATTCTCAACCACTGCGCCACCAGGGAAGCCCCACAGGTTTCTTTTGAAACCTAGACTTTATATACAAGAGAGCAGAACCTGAATGCTGAATTTGCTATTTTATGGAGGAAAAGGCAGAAGTTATATTTTGTTTTCTCCGTAAGAGAATCTTCCTCATGGGGTGGATACAAGTTCTCATTACACGTATTTCCTAATTTAATATCAAGTCTTGGCCAATAACTGGCCACTAACTAACATGAAATTGCAAATAAAACTTTCTATTAAGAGCACAAACACGTATGCATGCACGTGCACACACACACGCAACACTGTCAGATGCAGAATTGTGCCTCCTCTTACGGGGTCATTTATCTGGAAAACTGCTTATTGTGGTCTTTTTGAGCCAGAGCTCTGTTTACTGTGGATTTCTGCCAAGATAACCCTTGGCATTCTTCAAAGATTTCTCTTTTAACAAGAGTATCTCTATAATGAATATGCTTTCAAGGAGCTGAAATATAACCCTGATAGTATATAAAGATAACTCTTTGTAATAAATAAATACAACACTATTTCCTGTGCTCTTTGAGAACAAAACTTAAAAGAAAACAGTTTTTAAAGTCGCTTCAGAAAGAGATAGGCTCCCGACACTATTCTGTAACTTCTTCCCATTGCACCATCTTAGAAATTATAGGAGAAGTATATATTTTAAAATAAATATATAATCAGGATGGAAAACAAGAAGAGGTTTTTCTGATACATCAGAAGGAAAGTAAAATTGTACCATACAAAGTGAAAACCCATGTAGGAGAGGACTTCTGTACAATGTGGGGCGCTTCCAGCCTAGAGGTGGCAAAGACAGGAGTGGGAGGGGACCTGGGTGTGGTGGCTTCTGGATCACTGGTTGGGATGCCACCAACAGACAAACCGAACAGTTGACTCCTCTTCCCCTTCCAACACTCTGCGGGGCTAGAAAGTGCTCAACAGGACCGTCTTAGTCTGAGCAGAAGAATCTGGCATTCAGATGGGACAGGAGTGACAACACTCAGGAGGATGGTGACCAAACGTATTGGAAATTGCTCCTGTCCAGAAGGTGGCGTGCCCTGCTGAACAACACACCTGCTACTCCCAAACCTGGAGAGAGGCTGCGGTCCACCCCACCTAGAAGCAGATCCCCCTTACCCAACATAATGAATGAATCATTGAATGGGTTGTCATGGAGAAGACAAGATCGTCACAGAGTCAGGGCAATAGGAAATCGGCAAGAATATGCAAACATTTGAGTGGATCAACAAGTGGAAAAGCAGCACCAAACTCAACAAATTAAGAAACAGAGTTAATAGGGTAAACAGAAAAAGGTTTGGGAATGATTATAATCCCTATTCTGAGACAAATCTAAGAAGATATTGTAGCCATAAAAAATGCTCAGTTAGAGACCTAGGAAATTTTTTTAAAATGTATTGTTGAAATTAACAGCTAAGTAATGGGCTGAACAGCAAAATAGACATTGGTGTGACATAAACCAGCGGCCTGGAAGACTAAGGTGAGGAATTCTACCAGAATGCAGGATTTAAAAAACAAAAAAATTATGGGGTATAGAAGAAAAATTAAGGGCTTTGGAGGAACAAGTCAGAAGTGCCAACATCTAATAAGAATTTTAAGAGAGAATAGAGTGAATGGAGTGAGAGCTCTGAAAGCAATACTAGAAAAAGAAATCACAGAACTAAAGAAAAACATCACTCAAGTTGAAGAGGCCCAACTCTTGTGTTATCAACAAGAGATGTATCAGTAGTATAAGCATGTCAAAAGGTTGAAAATAAATAGATATAAAAGCTATAGGAGGTAAATGCTACCAAAATAGAACTGAAAAACAACATTTCTAGGCAAAGTTAGAATTGGAAAGCATTAAAGGGACAAGAGATATTTCTTTTCTTTTTTCTTTTTTTTTTTGGCCACACTGCATAGCATGTAGGATCTTAGTTCCCCAGTCAGGGATTGAACCCACACCCTCTGCATTGGAAGCGCGGAGACTTAACCACTGGATCGCCAGGGAAGTCCCGGAGAGATATTTCATATAGATAAAGGGAACAACTAACCAACATAACAGTCACAAACTCTAGGCCCTTTATTTCCCAGCTTTAGAATATTTAAACAAAAATAAATAGAAGGACAAAATCTTTCAAAAAATTCATCCCAACTGATAATAGTGATTACATCTGGGGAGGAGAGTGAGACTTGGTTAACAATAAAGAAGACTTTTCCTAACTCTGTATTACTTTAAATTATTTTTTTAAGTTAGATGTATCCATGTATTAGTTTTATATTTAATACATTTTAAAAATAAATAAGATTTTACGTATATATTTTTAAGTTGTTCCATACTTAGTAGTACTTTGAATATTTAAGCCAGGAATAATTCCAATCCTGGCCAAAACTTTCTTTTTTACCTACTAGAATCTTGTTTGTCTCTGCCACACAGCCTTTATCACTAAATTTCTTGCCTTTCTGCACTGTTGTAGGGTTGTTAAATGAATTTCAATCATGTACCTTCAATCAGAGTATCCTGGATGAAAGGGATTTTTCTCACATTCTAATAGAATATCATTAATAGTATTTAGAAATACTATTTTTAATGAATACTCATTATGTGGCACTCTATGCATTATCTCATTTAATCTTCTCAATAACCTTTTAGAATAAGTACCATTACAGATCCCATTTTACAGATGAGACAATTGAGGTTTTAGTCAGAGTAAATAACTTGTCCAAATTCTGAGAGCAACTAAGAACAGGAAAAACCAATATTTGAAAGTAGGTCTGCTTGATACAGGATTCTGAATTGTAACCACTGTGAACAGGCCTGGGCTCATAGCACCTGCTCACCATGTCTCAGTGATCAATCGATGATTTCACATCTCATGGACAGTCCTCAGGTTGCAACACCCTATGATGTCATGAAGAGGGAGTTGAATCAGAGAGTTTGAAGGGTCATAATGAATAATTTAAACCCGAGAGGACCTCAGGATTCATTTTACAGGTAAGGAAAATGAAGCCCAGAGAGGTTAAGGGAGAAGTCCAAGGTCACAGAGCTGGACCCTGAAACAGCTAAGATGGAAACTCAGCTCTTCTGGATCCCACTGCAGCTCTGTAGAAAGTAACATCAGAGGACATGGCTCCTGCAGCTTCTCAGCAGTGCTCCTTCCACATTCCTCCCTGCAAGTCTTTGGACTGCACTGTCCCTCTGGCGTGCCTTGGGGGGCACCCTTTCATGTCCTGTAGCCCCAGCATGTAAATCACTGCTTGGAGTGTCTTTAAGTGTGCTACAGGGACTCACTACGGGTGGTTTTTTTTGAACGTCAGACGTTCAAAGAGATGCGGAGGGGAGAAAACCAGAGAACAATCATAGACGGAGAACAGAGAGATCCTGAAAAAATCCAGAAGGAGAAGAACTGGGGCTGTACGTGGGACAGAATAGGTTCAGATATCAACACGCAGAAGGTCTGGATGAGAGCAATCCCAGAACCTTCTGCTGTGATTCCTGAGCAGTTTCTCCTTGTACTGTTGTGCTTTCCTTCTGTGTGAGCAGTCGCAGTTAGAAATACCTAATTCTGGTGTTTGCCCAATGTAGAAACTACGGTCTGTGAGGTGACCTGTAAAGGAAAATGCCTTTTTCTTTTTTTAACTTTTTAAACGTTCTATTTAAACTACGTATTTCAAACTTACAGAAGAGTTTCAAAAATGAAACAATGAACACCTGTTTACCCTTTGTCTAGATTTACCAAATGTATTGTGCCACACATCTCTATGTATTTTTTCCTGTTTTTTTTCTTGCTGAACCACTTCAGAACTTCAGACATCATAACTCTTTACCTCTCATATCCTAAGAAATTTAGCCTTCATATTCTAAGAACAAGGACATTCCCTTCTGTAATTACAATACCATTATCAAATCCTGGTTATTTTACAATATTGGTTAAATATGATGATCAAATATACAGCCCGTATTCAAATTGCAGCAATTCTCTCAATAATGTTCTTTCATCTCCGATCAAACATTGCATATAGCTGACATTTCTCTTTAATCTGGAACAGTTCCTCAGCCTTTCTTTGTTCTTTATGAACTTGACATTTTGAAGAGGACAGTCTGGTTGTCCCTCAATTTAGTTTTGTCTGGTGTTTTCTCATGATGAGAGTCATTCAGTATTTATGGCAGGCATACCACAAAAGTGAGGCTGTGTCCAAGGGAAATAGCTTTAATCGCAATATTTTTATATGATATTCATCCTGTCAGATATGCTGTTTCTTGAGTTCAAGGAGTACAATGCTAAATGACACCAGATTAGCCATAAAGCAAGCCCAGAAGAGAGTACACACTCAAAAGGCAGGTCCCACTATTGACCACATTTTCAACTGCATTCAGTATACAATAGAAAGCAACTCACTGTCTACCCAGGTCATATCATACCGACCTCTATCTGTTGCTACCATAATGACATCACTGAGCAGCATTAATTTCTCTAAAGAAGGAAGGGAAAATTCTACTTGGAAAATTACTCCCCATTTCAATCGGTCCATAAATGAAAACTTTGACACTTTCATCACCAAACATAATCATTTCCCTTTGGAATCATCATAGTCTTCAAAGGATTTGAAGAGCTGGAATAATTCAATCAACTTCCCATTTCTTACCACTTAAATTTAAAAAATGATGGGGTGAAATGTCACCTTTAAAGATATCCATGTCATTATGTATTTATAGCGTGTTTATGTTAAGGGCACGTTTCATCTAAGGAGCTCATAATACTGAGTTCTGAAGACTGAAAGTGCCTTCTCTGTTTACTGGTTTCTATTTCCCAAGCTCATCCTCTTCTCTCCATGACCCGCCACCCCCAGTTCCAAGCCTCCACCATCCTCCTCAAGACTGTTCTGTTTCCTAACTGCACCCAGCACTCTTGCTTCCCATAATCCAGTTTTCACCCAGCAGACAACATGATTCCCTTAACATGTACCTTACATCATGCTACTTTTCTGCCTGATACTGTTCAGTGACTTCCTCTTTATTGCACTTAACTTAAGATCCAGAGCTCTTACCACAGGCAACAGGACAAACCCTGCCCACCTCTCCACTGCCTCTCCTGCTTGCCCCTCCATCAGCCTGGTCCAGCCACACTAACTCTTCTGTTCCTTGAGGAGCTTGTGCCCTCACCTTAGGGCCTTTGCACTTGCCGATCTTTCCGCTTGGAATCCTTTATCTTTGGCTTGATCCTTGAGCATTTCTTCTTGTCATTTGGGTCTCAGCTCAAATGCCGCCTCATCAGAGAGACTTTCTATGACTATGTCACCTGAAGTAGCCTCCACCCCAAACCAGACTATGTATGCTTTGTCTCTCAGAGTATGTATTCACTTCCCTAGCTTTACCCATCACTTCTCTACTGGTGAATCCCAAATTTATTCCTCTAGTACCTTCAGATCATTGCCAGGTGGAATTGTTTTGGCAATTTAAATCTTTCTTAGGACTCCTCAGCAAGTCTGAACTGGTTCGTCCAGATGGCAAAAGGCCCAGGGTGCCTCGTTATTCAAAAGATTCTATTAATTTCTGAAGGGTAAAGATGAAATCTCACTTTATTTCTGTATCACAGTCTGGACATCCACTCAGTAAATGTTTGAAGTCTCTTAAACTTGATAGAAAATAAAGACTTTACTGTGTTAGTGCATATACACATATCACATGGCTTTTTCTGTGTAATAAACCACCCAAAGTTAGTGGCTTAAGATAATAACCATTTATGAATACTTGGCTTATGACTCTGTGGGTTAGCCCTGGGGCTAGGGCTCTGCTGGTTGGTTCTTCTGGTCTTGGCTGGGCTTATGCGTGCATCTCAGTCAGCTGCTGAGTTGGCTGATCTAGAAGCACTTCAAGTGCTCATCTCTGCTTCCCATCATCTCTCATTCTCCAGGAGGCTAACCTGGGCTTGTTATCATGGTGATGATGGAAAGGATCCCGAGAGAGCAAAAAAAAGTGTGCAAGGCCCCTTGACATCGAGGCTTGGAACTAGCACACTGCAAATTCTGCCACCTCGTAATGGCCAAACAAGTCCCAAGACCAGCCCAGACTCAAGGCCATCATCTCTTGATGAAAGATGCTGCAAAGTCACATTGCATGGGGGGTATGGGTACAGCAAGAGAAATTATAGTGGCTATTTTTGCAAACAGTTTACTGCAATAAGTAATGGTTGGCTCAGGGAATGCATCTCTTTGAAATGTGGCTGCTTACAGTTAGAAGATAACCAGAAAATGTTAGTTAGGCAACTAAGTCTAACTTTTTTTTCTGTTTTTGCACAAAAGTTGCGTGCCTCAACTAAAAAATGGGATCTAGTTCCCTGACCAGGGATTGAACCTGGGCCCCCTGCACTGGGAGTGTGGAGACTTAGCCACTGGACCACCAGGAAGTCCCCATTTAGTTCTGTTTTAGAGCTCCATGCTCAGCTGGTACTAGGTGCATTGAAATTGGTGACCAATGTAAGAAGATGATGAGCTAATAATTATTTCAGGTTATAAGTGCTGGAGGCATTCAGAGCAAAAAGAAGTGGCCTTGAAAGATGAATGAGGTTTGGAAAGGCAGAGGGAAGATGGCAAGGGAATGGTTTTCCAGGAGCCAAGATAAAGAGGAACCGGCTGGCATCTTGTGACTTGGGGAAAAGACCAGCTGGCACCAGAGAGACACATGGGGGAAATCAGGTTAGACAGGTCACCTGGAGCCAGACTTGGGATGGCCTTGGATTCAGGTGGAGAAATTCACATCTGAAAAGATGGGAAATAGGGGTCCATGGAAATTTCTTGAGCAGAGGTAGTGAAAGGATTTATTTCAGCTGCAACCCTCAAGGAAGACAGAAGGGGCTGGTGGGGGAGAAGTCTGTGAGACACAAGAGAGATTTATCTGCAAAGAAAATCAACAGGACTTGGTACCTAACTAGATATGGGGAATGAGAGAAAAAAATACCATTTCTAGCCTGAATTAAGGAAGGTGGGCAGTGTCCTTGACGAGATCAGATTCTAGCATATTTTTTTCTGGGTTCTAGACAATCTCAACTTTGGCTGCACAGTTGAATCATCTAGAGCTTGTATCAAGATACAGATTGATTAATGTGCCTGGGGCAAAATTTCTAGCAGGCTCCCTGGTGAGGCTGATACTGCTGGTGCACAGATCAACCACACTTTGAGATGCAAAGTTTTAGAACAGTCGTTTCCAACTTGACGGTGCGTGAGAGTCTTCTGGGGAGTTTTAAAACATCCAAACACCCAGATCAGACCCCTTCAGTCAGCATCTCTGGGTGGTGGGATGTAGGCATCAGGATTTCTAAAGCTCTGCAGGTGGTTCACACCCACAGCCTAGGTAAACTGGGCTTTAGATCCTCTCGACTGCAGAGTTTAAAAGAGGGGGAAGGGTAAGCTGTGACAAAGTGAGAGAGTGGCATGGACATATATATACACTACCAAACGTAAAATCGATAGCTAGTGGGAAGCAACCGCATAGCACAGGGAGATCAGCCCGGTGCTTTGTGACCACCTAGAGGGGTGGGATAGGGAGGGTGGGAGGGAGGGAGATGCAAGAGGGAAGAGATATGGGAACATATGTATATGTATAACTGATTCACTTTGTTATAAAGCAGAAACTAACACACCATTTAAAGCAATTATACTCCAATAAAGATGTTAAAAAAAAAAAAGAAAGCCTTCAAAGGTTTCCTGGATATATTCTACAGGGAAAATGACTTCCCCAAGATTCTTTTTGGAGTGGTTCAATAATTAGCCTTTTTAAACATGTGTGCACCCAATAATCAATAATAACAAAAATCAAATTGTCCCTTAAGATGAGGGTACCTGAGCAAAGTAACTGGCAGTGGATCGTTAATGCTACTGCAGCGAGCACACGTCTTTTAACTGCATGGGGGAGATGTCTTACAACGCCTGCAAAGCTCCGTGATTTACGAGCATGAATGCACGGTGCAGAAGCTGCTGAATTGCCTCAGCTCATCAAAGAAGCTTCTCTGAGAGTTATTTTGAAGACTTCCTGCTGGGTCTTCAGTCCACATTTCTGCACACCCATCTCTGAGTGGTCAGGGCTGCTGCTCCTAACTCCACAGGTGCCTGGACTCAACCCTCTGCTCCCCGTTAGTCTTACCATGCTGCAAAAACACACAGGCAAGTCCTATACCGTGTAGCAATTAAAGTCCTTTACAACAGACTGCAAATCATGGTTGTTAAAAAAGAGCTCCACCCACGGCTTTCTCCCAGTGCCTTGGGATTTATAGCAAGTGGTCTTCATTCTCCTGGGTATTAGAATTACACAATGCCCATGCTGGGCAGAGAAATTTAGGAGGCGGGGTCTGGACCCTTACCCAGTGCACAAGCCCATTGTAATCTGATTTCTGCTGGGCAGCCTGGCTGAGATGCAGAGCGAGAGCAGTTCCTCCCGGGTGCATAGAGAGGCAGTGTGGTATCATGCAAAGAGCCTTAGTGCAGGTGCCAGGAGTCCTGGTTCTTGCTTGAGTCTTGTGTTTTAGTAGCTGGAGTTTCCTCATTTGTAAATCTGGAATTAGATGGCCTTCTTTGTGAGGTTATTATGATCAGGGATATGCAGGTAAATGTTTAACAACTAGCTATCTGGGGTGGCAAAAAACCTGATTTGTACAGTTTGCCCATTTCCATGGTGTAAATACCCCCACCCTGGCCTATTTCAAACTACCAACCTATGGTAGCATGCCATTATGCAGTGTTTCCATCATTCAGATACAACAGACATAACTACAAGGACATAGATACCAGTAAAATGTAGTAAAATAGTTAGGAAGTGATGGGTTTTGTATATTCATCACCTTTTGTAAAAATTGTAAAAATACAATTCATTTCATTTTAAGTTTGTATATAACTTAATTTTTAATAATGGATGACTTAAAAACCAGCTCACAAAATTCTTAAAATTGTTTAAGTTGGCTCTCATGAGCCAGTAGAAGATGGTTCCAGCAATCTCTTGGACGTGATGATTTAATGAAATAATGTGTAAAAACATCTAGCATAGTCATTGGGTGTTTGTTTGCTAGTGCTGTCATAACAAAGTACCACAGAATGAGAGACTAAACAACAGAAATAGGGACTTCCCTGGTGGTGCAGTGGTTAAGAATCCACCTGCCAATGCAGGGGACATGGGTTCGATCCCTGGTTCGGGAAGATCCCACTTGCTGTGGAGCAACTAAGCCCGTGTGCCACAACTACTGAGCCTGCACTCTAGAGCCCGTGAGCCACAACTACTGAGCCCTTGTGCCACAACTACTGAAGCCCATGCACTTAGAACCTGTGCTCCGCAACAAGAGAAGCCACTGCAACGGGAAGCCCGTGCACTGTAATGAAGAGTAGCCCCCGCTCACTGCAACTAGAGAAAGCGTGCAGCAACGAAGACCCAACGCAGCCAAAAATAAATAAATAAATAAATAAATAAATAAACAAACAAACAAACAAACAGAAATATATTTCCTCACAGTTCTGGCACCTGGAAGCCCAAGTTTAAGTTGTTGGCAGGGTTGGTTTTTTCTGAGGCCTCTCTCCTCCGCTTACAGACAGCAGCCTCCTTGCTATGTCCTCACGTGGCCTTTTCTCCTGTTTGCACATCCCTGGTGTCTCTTCCTCTTCTTATAAGGACACCAATCCTATTGGTTTAGGACCCCACCTTTATGACTTCATTTAACTGTAATTATCTCTTTAAAGGCCCTATCTCCCATTATAGTCATATTGGGAGATAGGGCTTCAACATAGAAATTGGAGGGGGGGTGGACACAATTCAGTCAATAACAGCATTTAATAAATATTAGTTGAATATAAATAGTAGAGCTTCGACGATGAGCTGAGAATGACCCATCTCCTTCTCTTACAGGAATTATGTCTCTTTTTAGATCCTATAGGTAAAGAAAAGACTTAGGCTATGCCCGAATAAACCTTGCCTGAGGGTTCTGCCCTCACTGTGCTGGGGCTCATATGCAGATGGTCCAGTAAAGTATAAACGGCTGAACAAGTGGAAGAGTGTTGTTGTGGTTACTTATGTCCTTTTCTACCATGACTGGTTGTCGTGGTTGCTATTTTAGTACCAGCTAAAATTTCTAACTCGTGCATGCCCTTAGGGATGTTGTGTGTGCAACAGTCCATCATAGGTGTGTAAGTCCATCGTGGGTGTGTAATTACTTAGGTTTTGTGCTTTCTAATTCTTTATGCCTAGAGGCTATGGAGCATGGAGGTTAAGAGTTCAGTCTCTAAAACCAGAATGCCTGGATCTGAATCTCAGCTCCACAGTTATATTGTCTTTTTTTTTTTTTTTAACTTGGATAAAATTTTATTTATATACCAAAGGGAAAACCAATATTTACTTAAAGCCACCTAATCCATATTTCCAACAGTGAAGGTGTCTAATTTAATATACACAGGTATTTTCATATCACAGTACAGTTGCTGCAGAAGCTAAAGGCCACCATCCAAAGACCACTAGGAATACAACCATCGTCCAGATGTTTCGGTTTATTTCGTTCCCTGCAGCAAAGGGGAGCATACCCCAGAGAAACCATGGACCTGTGAGTAAGAAGGAATTAGGATGGGACTGTAGTGGGATTGGTCTTGTTGGAGTGTTTCTAGGAAGTTTGAAGGAAGTTGCGGGTGACACTTTTGGATGGGACCTGTCAATACTAGGGAGTCATTCAGTGATTGGGTATCAGGATCATTTTTATCTGGAGGACAGAGTATTTTTTTTTTTAATAAATTTATTTATTTATTTATTTTTGGCTGTGTTGGGTCTTTGCTGCTGCGCGCAGGCTTTCTCTAGTTGTGGCACCACTCTTCATTGCGGTGCGCGGGCTTCTCATTGCGGTGACTTCTCTTGTTGCGGAGCACAGGCCCTAGGAGTGTGGGCTTCAGTAGTTGTGGCACGCAGGCTCAGTAGTTGCGGCTCACGGGCTCTAGAGCTCAGGCTCTGTAGTTGTGGCGCACGGGCTTAGTTGCTCCACAGCATGTGGGATCTTCCCCGACCACGGCTCGAACCGTGTCCCCTGCATTGGCAGGCAGATTCTTAACCACTGCGCCACCAGGGAAGTCCCTGGAGGACAAGAGTATTAAAGCAAGGCTAAAGTTGCAAGTGGTAAAGAAGCTGTAGTCACTTGTGTTCATCCTAAGAGGGGAGTGTTCTGTCATCTTTGTGTTTCTAGAGTGTCCTTGTCTTTGTCCATTTAAAATACTGTCACACAGTGAATTTTTCTGATGATCATGTATATTCTTTGAGCATTGTTTATTTCAACTGGTTTCATTATAGCCTAGTTGCTTTCAGGGCTGTTTCTCAAAGGTATCTCAAAATAGCATTCTTATCACTACTTAGATATAATACTTATTAAACAGGCAGCTATTTAAGACATGAGTATATTGTGATAATGATTGCATGGTATATGTAGGTCAAATCATTATGCTGTCCACCTTAAACTTATGCAGTGCTGCATGTCAATTATATATCAATAAAACCAGAAGAGGGCTTCCCTGTTGGCGCAGTGGTTAAGAGTCGCCTGCCAATGCAGGGGACATGGGTTCGAGCCCTGGTCCGGGAAGATCCCACAAATAAGCCCGTGCGCCACAACTACTGAGCCTGTGCTCTAGAGCCCGCAAGCCACAACTACTGAGCCCTCATGCCACAACTACTGAAGCCAGAGCGCCTAGAGCCTGTGCTCCTCAACAAGAGAAGCCACCACAATGAGAAGCCCGCGCACCGCAACAAAACAGTAGCCCCCGCTCGCCACAACTAGAGAAAGCCTGCACGCAGCAACAAAGACCCAGCACAGCCAAAAATAAATAAATAAAATAAATAAACTTATATATTAAAAAAAAGGGAAGAAAAATGATAAGAGTAAAGATGCATACATATTACCTTATCGCACCTATTTTGTGAGATATACACACATGTATATTATTGTGACGAGTGTGTTTCAGTATAATTGTAAGTATTTAATAATTCTATGTGCATTTTATTTTATGCATTTAAAAACATTATTCTGAGAAAGAATCCATAGGCTTCACCCAACTGTCAAAGAAATCCACAGAATCCAGAAGTTTAAGAGCATCTGATAGCCCAACTCTGATTCTACAGGTTAGGAAACAGGCTTGAAGAAGACAAGTGGCTTTCCTGAGATTATACCAGACGTCAGCAGCAAAGCAAGATCAAGATCCAGTTCTTCTCCCTCCTAAAGGCAGTGAAGAAAAGAGAAAAGAGTGAAAAGGACATGGACTTCGGAGACTGACAGATCAGCATTTCTTGGGATAATAATACTGTCTTACCTTGGGTCTCCTTCAAAATAAGACATGTGGCAAAACTTCCTCTTAGCATTTCACTGAGGGGTCCAACCCCAGGGCGGCAAGAGTGAAGAGAAAAGGAAAGTGAGACAGGGATGGAAGGAAAGCAAATACCAGGAGACTGATTATTGAGTTCACTGCAAGAAAAAGCAGACAGCTATTTAATCATGAGGATGCCCAATAGCAACAAAGAATCAAAGTCACAGTAAGAGTGAAGACACCGAGGGGACACCGAGTCCTAAGTCGACGGCTGGGAGCACACTGTCTTCACAGCCCCGGGTTAGGGGAACATAGAGAAGTTTGGCAAGAACACATTCGTGGATTAACAGGAGATGAGTTAATGGTGGCAGCAAGATTCTCCATCGAGAGATACTTGGAACTGAGGAAATTTGGAAAGGTGCATAATTTGGACCTGATGTGAATCTCTCTCATACCACTGTTGTGAGGATTAGAAATAGAGCACTGAGCTAAGAAGCAAATTCCAAAATTGGAATATACAACATAACTGGCAACACACACCTCCTTTGTGTTCTTTCCACCAGACCATAGAAGCTTCCCTTAATGACTTTTTCTCAAGGAACTCAGAATGTGACAGTCTCTTCCTCAAAAGTGGTCCTCAGACTTGGCTGCACATTGAAATTAGCTGGAGAATTTTTTAAAAATAATGATGACTGGGTCCTACCCTGGTGATTCTGGCTCAGCTGGTGTGGGATTCAGCCTGGGCATCAGCTGATCTCAGAGGAAGGTTTGGGTCAGATTGCAAATGCTTAATTGCCAAACTGAAGACCTGCAGTTCTTCAGTTGGTCTTAATTTCATTCTTTAGTTCAACCCTCTACATTCCTTGGATTCACTTTGCTTGAAAATTCCACTCTGATTGCACCTTCTCTGTGGCCTAGGCCAAGAGTACCCTGACATTCTTCCCGTTCCCTTCTCATCTCCATATCTATGTCTGCAGGCACAAGGGATGGTTCAAGAGGACCTCTTAAAGCAGTTTCTGCTTCTACCCACTTCATAGCAGGCAATGCAGGCAATACTGTTTTTTTCTCCATCACCACTGTCTGTCTGTACATATGAATATCACACCTGCTAACTGAGATATCCAGTTTTAGGCATTTCAGTTTGAATAAGTCTAAACTAGAGCTAAAGTATTAGGGACCACTGCTAATTGAAGACCACTCAGGAATGAAAGTGACAAATCACTAAGGTTACTTATCAGTAAAATACAGAGTTCAGGATACCTAAACTCACAAGATCTCAGACTTTGGGGAAGGGGTGGTGAGTCACTTGAACAATCCACGTTGTATAAGCTCTCTTCCATAACGTCCTTGCAGATACCAAATGTCAAAGCATTTGATTTATTTAAATAAATTTAAGCCCCAACTTTTCAAAAACACAGCTATTGGATAAAATGTGGGCCAGCGGAGGTCCTGATGAAGTTCACCATGTAGTAGTGCTGCAGAATAGAACAAAGCTGCCTGTTGCAATGAGAAACACTCAAGACATTGCTAGTCTGCACACAAATGCAGGAGATTGTAATTCAGGATGTGTGCAAAAAGTTGCCTTATTGCTATACAAAAGGCACTTTCTCATTTGAAAAGTCAAGGAAATCAATATGCTGTAGTGACTGAGGCATTCAGAGGCTCAAGGCACAATAGAGAATGACCCCCTCCCCAAATCCACAGATCAAAATCAAAGCTCTAGTCCTGCTTGTAAGATTAGAGCCTTGGAAACTCCACAAGGCAAGAGCTTGGCCTTGTTCCCTAGAGAGATAGAAGGTTTTGGTTATTTCAGAGAATTAGAGAAAGCATCAAAGGTTGAAAATAAACATTCAAACTTTAGAATAGTTATCTAAAGTCAGTGGAAGCTCTTGAGAATGGCCATCATTTGATTGTGTGTGCTAGTAACAATGCCTGCTACACCAAGATCAGTAAGACATAATTTCTCTTTACTCTCGACTTTGAAATAACATTCAAACCAGATGTAGAAATAGAAAAGGAGAGGTCGACTGGCATCACACAGTTCCCCCAAAATCCATTTCCTTAGTTTGCTATTTGGACATAAGGAAGCATATGCAAAATTTATCATCCTTTATTTTTGTCATAAAACTTAAACAATGCATTTATGGAGTACCTACAATGTTCAGGTGACTATGTGATTGTGACTGAAACACATCTTTACTATTTTAATATTCGGTTCAGTTCAACCTGTGAACTCAGCCTTGTGCTGGACCCCTGGGTGCCCAGCTGTCTCCGTGCCTGGGACCGTCCTGGTTTTGGCACTGAAAGTCCTGCATCCTGAGAAACCTCTCACTCTCAGGCAAATTGGGACAATTGGTCACTCTACTGGGCACTGAGGAAATCACCAAAGGAAGAAAAGTTTCTAAACTTAAGGAGTTTACAACTTAACTTGATTTTTTAAAAAAGAAAGAAATCCACACATTACACTGACAGATACCAATTCAAGAAAGAGTATGATTAATACAAGCTTACTCTATGATTAACATGGAGTAATACTGGAAAAGGGTGCTAGGGAAGTGCCTATGAAAATTGCCTCAAAGGAAGGAGAGGTGTGTTAGCTTTAATGTTCTTAGAATTTTCAAGCATTGACTCAAGTATTTACTGAGGGACAAGCATAGTGTTAACGTCATACAAGGCACATCTCTGCCTAGAGACGTAGTTTCTAGTCTCTGTACCACTAATCTTCCCATTATTGTGAGCAAATCACTTAAACTCTCTGAATCTGAGTTTTCATATCTATAAAATGGGTATTATAATATGCCCTTCCTTATCTATCTCCTAGGGATATTGGGAGAATCATCTGGCCATAATGCAAGTTCAGGTGGTCACTACTGCTGTTCACCATATAGTTGAGTTCTCTGTCTCTTCTGGGTACATGTTAGCATTGGACTTCCTCGAACCCTGGGTGGTTGGTTGGCAACCATGATCAATTCTGGGCAATAAGCTGTGAGGACAAGTGATGTATGTCACTGCCAGGTTGAGCATGTAATTATTGATGGAAAACCATCCAGGGCTCTCTCTCTCTCTCTGCTCTTCTATAGTTACTAGAAACTTCCCAGATAATGCCTGTTGATCATCTGGGTCCTGGAGGGAGATCAAATGTGCAGAGGCAGAGTTCAGTTCCCAGCTGACCCTTGATGGACACACAGAAGGAGCAATAAATCAGCCT
This sequence comes from Balaenoptera acutorostrata, assembly GCF_949987535.1. Classification (NCBI taxonomy): domain Eukaryota; kingdom Metazoa; phylum Chordata; class Mammalia; order Artiodactyla; family Balaenopteridae; genus Balaenoptera; species Balaenoptera acutorostrata. The sequence goes on from NC_080078.1 coordinate 46,092,832, forward strand.
TTGCTTGTGTAAGCCACCGGAATTCAGGGACCGTTTGTTATCTTGGCACAGTCTAGCCTAGCCTGACTGAAACATTAATCTTGAAGTAAGAACAAAAAGAGACATGATGGGTTAGGTCTCTGATTCTAGTTATTCTCTAGCCCGGACCATTCACCAAAACACAAACACACTCACACACACACACACACACACACACTCAGACCCAAATGCACATGTAGTAAAAACAGAAAACAAGAAAGACACAGCATAGCCCAACCTACCCACAAATGCATGCAAGCTGCACTGTCTCACTTCCTTGCTAAAAGAAGATTCAAAACCACGTGTAACCCATTTACCATAGCCCAATTTTAGAAACAGAGTATAATGTTCCCATTTTCTTTTATGAGGCCTCATGTCACGAGGACTACAGTTGATGTAACCAGAACCTGAGTTTTCCAGGGTGGGGTTCATACCCTGTTTACTAGGAGGTACCTCTCATCTTGGTCTCTGCAACTGTCAAACAGAGGAAGCAAGAATGATAGCCATCTGAAATGACATGATTTCCCCTCCCCAAAGGAATTGTGGAATGTGTTGAGTTAGTGGCAGAAAGTACTTAATTTTTGAAGAATGGAAGGGAATATACTGGTTCAAATTATTCATGTTCTGTTGCCTGATCCCAAGGCAAGGATTCCATTTTAAGATGCCAGGCAGCAATTTAGCTTTTGAAACACATTGCATATTATACTAAAGAGGTGCCACTGGGAAAGCTTTGTGAAGAGACTGCAGAAATCTTATCTTTCTATGGAAATATGTTGAAGCATTCCCACGGACAAGGATACAATACTCCACCTGAGGCTTTTCTCCCTATTCGTCAGCATTGCTCAGCCCAGCGTCTACCCGCCGCTCCCACCCCACCTCCTCCTTCCACCCAGTTCTGTACAGCACGGAGGCTGTTGGCAGGATTCTTTGCTGTCATACCTATGATGCAGTGTCTGCAAGAAAAAGGAAGGTGCCTACTTTGAGTGCTCTATGCCAAGCGCTTCCCTCACATGAGCTTTTCACCCTTCACAAGAACACTGAGGAGTAGCTAATATGATCTCCATTCTGCACACGAGAAAACCACGGCTTAGAGATGCTGCCTAACATGTTTGTAGCAGACTCACCACTCACACACACCTGTTGACCCATCAGAGGCACCTGTCACCTTTTGCCTGGTTTTCTCTGGCTGCAGAAGCAAAGTCAGCACGCAGATCAGAACAGAAAGGCTGGAGTGTTAACACCCCTAGGAGCAGTCCCTGAGCCCCATGGATAGATGTCAGTGGATAAATACCCCAGCTTCCCCTCCTCCCGTATGGGATGACGCTGAAGCCCGCTCTGCATAGCTCCTCAGAGTCCCCTGGCGGGAAGGAGACGCAGTTGCCCACAGAATTAAATTTCTCATTATCATACCTTGTGGAGGTATCCTTCCCTTCCCTTCCTCACTTTCCCCATTCCCATACCTGTGCTTCCTAGAATCACCTCCCAAGTTAACTACTTGCCCTCAAAACTTTTTCTCAGAGTCTGCTCTCAGAAAGAACCCAATATCAGACAATGTTCAAGTCCATATAATTAACAAATGCTAGAGCCAAGATTCAGATTCGTTTGACTCAATCCTTTCTGCATCAAGGAAGAGAGAGAATTTCTCAAATGGTCTCTTGTCTCCACTCCAGACCATTGTGGTGGTCACTCCACAAGGGTCCTCACCAAGGACCCCTGTGCTTCCCAGGACCCTGACTTGACCCTTCCAGAGACAGCAGCTCCACAGGAAATCTGCCTCAGAAAGACCTCTTGGCCCTTGAGTATCTGGGAAAGTGGGTAACACGACAGACAGATACCCTTCCTGAGAATCCAAGAAGGGTTTGGAGGGAATGTTTCTGGAAACTCGAAACATGACCATTTATAAACAGTTAGTGTAGTTAGGGAGGAGAAGCTCCATTCTGCCTTTACCTCTTTCATCATAGTTACATCACGGCCATAGTTTCATCATAGTTACAGCAATGCCATCAACAGCGGCTTCTCCATTTGCCCACTCTGGTCATGGGCCGCGAACCCAATTACCTATGCTTGGAAAGTCGCTGCAAGGATGAAGTTCCTTTATAGATAGATCACAGCAGCCACCTGAGGAAGGAAGCATTACCCAAACTATTGAAGAATGATTAGTTTTCACTGTAGCTTTTACTTTTGATGCCTCACCCAATTTAATCTGACAAGTCAACTCCAGTCGAGAAAGTCACCACTGTGACTGCCTTCAGAAACAAGGGGACACATCAGAAAATCAGAGTCAAGAGTCCAGCCACTGGAGAAGGGGGCATTGCCCGGCGCAGCCTGGACCATAGTGGGCACTTAATAAATACACACACAGGAAATTGAGTCACAGTTTTCCTTTAAGTCTGATAAGATGTGTGAGCTAAGGTCATGTGATCTAGTTTTTGAAAAAAGGGATAAAAGGAAGAGGTGATGAGAAATAGCCAGAAGAATGTCAGTTCACAGATATCTGCTGCCTTGATATCCTTGAGAGTCTAGCTTTCTCTAGCTACCCTTTTTCTTCATATTAAAAAACAAGGCTTAAAAATGGCTTCATACTAAAAATGCCTTGTGACGTTTTAAAAATCATTTAAGTAGATCTTAAAATTTTTCATCAGTAGAAAAAAATTTGTAACAATGTATGGTGACAGATGTTAACTAGACTTATGCTGTGATCATTTTGCAATGCATACAAATACCGAGTTGTTACATTGTAAACCTGAAAATAATATAATGTTATATGTAAATTATATCTAAAGTTTTAAGAATGGCTTGTGCAATTTCAAGAGGCTCACTTGGGCCAGAGATGGGACAATCTGAGCACTAATAAAGATAACAACTACAAATATAATAACGTGACAAATTTGTTTAAACACATGAGTTCATAATCATTTAAAAATTTAATTGGAAACCATTGAAGGATGGAAGTGAACCAACACACTGCTTTGAAAAGTGGTAAATAAAGGGAATGAGTCAATAAAAAAGTATGAAAAAGTCCTGTGCCCTGTAAAAAATAAACAGAAACCTCAATTAAATAGAGTTGGGTGACCAAAATGGGGAGCTCTCACACCCTGTGATGGTAGCAGAGCCCAACAGGAAGAAGAAAGACTTCTTTCCTGGCAAGAACTCAGCCAATGAAAACTCATAGATTCTTGTTTACTACAGCCCTTCCAACTTCCTTGTCCTCTCTATAAAAGCGCTCTCCTTGCCTTGTTGTCTGGGGACTTTGCACATGGCTCATCATGGTTGCAGACCCTGAGTTGCAATTCTCTGCTGATCCTGAATAAACCCATCTTTGCTGGAGGAATATCTGGCAGTCTATTTGTTTCAGGTCAACAGCCCCCCGCCATGCACTAACAGAGGTCCAGATCCTGGCCAGTCACCTCTGAGGGGTGTCGGGGAGGCGTTCTTTCTCCTGAAGTAATCCTCCCTGCCATATGCTTTTCCTTCCACACTGTTGCCTTCGACAACCAGCTCCTCCTGTGGGAAGGCTCCCACAGCTGCAACCTTCATTCCATGTTCTCAGCCCATGCTGGACACAGCTGGCTTCCTTCTTTCCCCAAACGCATCATCGTCACAAGCCAGTTCCATTTGGAACACTTTAATTGAATTCTTGGGGAAATGGTGGCAGAAGGAAGCACAAAAAACAAAACAAAACAAAACAAACAAACAAATTAAAATTGAATGGCAGAATCTCCATTTTGAACTACTTTGACCACATTGGCCTTGGGAAATTTCTTCCATCTTTGGTGGATTTTCATTAACTACAGATGGATGAATACATGCCATCCATGTATCTTGGGTTTCCTTCCCTTTTTTTCCCCCCCCTCCTTTCAAATATCCTTCAAAACCCTTCTCCCAGTTACCAGAAGCCCCTACCAGCCTCTTCAAACTTTCTTAAGTGTTTTATTTTATTTTTTATTTATTTATTTTTTTTTTAAGGATTTTTTTCTTTTCTTTTTTATTTATTTATTTATTTATTTATTTATTTATTTATTTATTTATCCACCCCTGGCTGTGTTGGGTCTTCGGTTCGTGCGAGGGCTTTCTCCAGTTGCGGCAAGCGGGGGCCACTCTTCATCGTGGTGCGGGGACCGCTCTTCATCGCGGTGCGCGGGCCTCTCTCTATCGCGGCCCCTCCCGTCGCGGGGCACAGGCTCCAGACGCGCAGGCTCAGCAATTGTGGCTCACGGGCCCAGCTGCTCCGTGGCATGTGGGATCTTCCCAGACCAGGGCTCGAACCCGTGTCCCCTGCATTAGCAGGCAGATTCTCAACCACTGCGCCACCAGGGAAGCCCAAGTGTTTTATTTTTTTAAGGCAAACATGTTAATGCTTCCTTGATTAAATCCCTCCTCATCCAGATTATGCCCTGGAGAGCTTGACATATATATAATCAAATATGCCCATTAAAATTGCTTTTCTTAAACAAAAGAGAAATTTCCCACTAATTGGAATTCTAGCTTTTGTGGGTCTCTCTGACTCAAACTCCAGTCAGATTTCTTTTTTTAATTTTCTCATTATAATTAAAAGTCTCTAAAAATTTTAAAGGCTTAATTTCAAGTACTTGTTGGTGCTATTAATCAAAGATGCAGTATGTATACGTTTCAGACAAACTCTATTCATCAGCCTGCCAATTATTTTTTATCGTGTGTGGTCTGTTTTCCCCACAGGCACCAGCCATCACTTACCTTTCATCCAAAGTGTGTGCCTTTCAGCCTTGTTCATTGTAGTATTAGTCTATGACCTTCGAAAACAGACTGTTGCTTTGTTTGGGAAAAAATCTAATTACAGTCGTTAAATGAACTGGAATTAATTAAGTTGCGGATACTTGACATTTATAGTTAATTAGTCATATCCATCATAAAAAGAAAAATTGGGCTTTTTATCTCTCTGTTTTATCAACCATGCTGAAAATCTACAGCGTTTCCAGAAGTGTGGGCGCCGGTGGAGTGGGGTGGAGAACCAAGGCTCACAGCCTGTCTGACCCAGAGGAAAACACAGGACACTATTGAATTATGGCTAGAAATTTCTTAGCTGGAGAGAACCCTCTGGAAAAGAATCATGGGCTTCTGCATTGTTAGACAGCGACTTTGGAGGTAGCCTAGTTTGGGGGCCTTTGCACAGAAAACTTGCTAAATCGAGGAAAGGGGCGCTGTCCTCAGTGCTTACTTGTTGAGTCTCCTTCCCTCAACATTGCCACGCTTTCATTCCATCCCCTTGTGTCCAAGATGAACAACATCGGCCATCACCAACCAGGAGATGAGTTTCTAAGAACTCATTTGAGGTTTGCTGGAGGTACCCGAGGTCATGACCCTTCAGCCTTCCTGCTCCACTCCCCAGGGGTAGAGGGGATAATCTACAAAGGAGGAAGTTTTCAGTGTCATCATGTGTGTATTCATTCACAGAAGTGGAAAGAAACATGAAAGGACGAGGGACTTCTGTTTTATTTCTGTGACCCTATAAATGAGCTGTGAGCTGCCTTCCAAGAAGGCTGGGGCACTTCATATTTCTATCAGCAATGTATGATGCTTTTCCCCAGAGCTATACTGATGGTATAACTCTTTTTTTTTTACAATTTTTCAATCTGATGGATGTAAAGTAATGCTTCGTTGTTAGGTTAAGTTGCATTTCCCTGATGACTAGTGAATTTAGCATCTTTTCATATGTGTGTTAACCATTTGGCAGTATCCAACAGAGTCTAAATTGTATATTCTTGATAAATCAGTTCCACTCCTGGAAATATAAAAATCCAAAGAAATAATACCATCGTTATGTAAATACTTATATTTGTAACAGCGTTGTTCATAACTGAAAACTGGACATGGGTCAGTCGTCCACTAACAGAGAAGAGGAAGGCTAAATTAGGATGCGTCTATACCATGAAAAAGTATACAGGCATTACAAGAGAACCAGTTGTGATGTGTAAGGGTTTCCGTACAGTGTTATTGAATGAGTAAAGTAAGAAGCAGAAAATAGGTACAGTATCATCCCATTTGGGGAATATAGTACCATCCTTGGACCCAGGCAAGAGGCTCCCTTGCCCTCCCTATGGAGGCCTTGCTCTGCCCCTTTTCCAGAGTGGGTGTGTGCAGGGCTCAGGGAATATACCCACCCAGACACCCTGTGCTTCCATTCAGACCCTGGGACCCTCTGCATGGACCTCTTTCCTTGGTCTTTACTCTCAAACGTGACCGTGCTAAGTTATGCACCCCTAGGCCCGAAGGGTGGCTTTTTGTGGAGGATATGAGTGGGGCTTAGACTTGCAGGCCGGGTGTCCATGTGTACTGGTACAAGATCCCTTGCTGTGCAGGATGGGGTCGGGGGTGAGAAGCCGAGGAGGCAGACCACAGGCTGAGAGTCTCCATCTGCATCCTTGCCACGTCCAACAAATATGAAAGGCAGGCGGCCCACAGACATGGTGCATTGGACCAGTGACCAGGACACCCTGAGTGAGTGCAGCCGGGAAGTTACTCAATGCTGCCTCCCAGTGGGTGTCCAGTCCGGCCCAAAGGTATGATTCTTTTTCTGTCCAGTGTTCAGGTACAAGAGCTTGTTCCCAGCAGAGGGTCTTTTAGGACACTGCACACTGGGAGGATGCAGGCCCCAGATAACCGCGGTCCCTCCAGAGAGAAAGCAGACACAGAGCTGTCAGCATCTGCTGAGTGAGTCCTTCTGGGAGCCACAGGCACAAACCCAACACAGCACGGAGAGGATGTTCCAGGAGCAGAGCAGACCTGTGATTCCAGGAAAGTACTTGAAAAAGTCCCGCTCAGCCCCAGAGCATGTCCCTTACCCGCCCTGGTTAAAGGTGGGAGCTGCATCTCAGAACCCACTGAAGCATCTTTCTGTTCACGTATGTAAACATACGTTTACCCAATGCGAGGCACAGATTTCTCACTCCAGACTACAAATCCATGTGCCAGTGGACCTCTGTACATATGTTTACACATGGACACCTGGATGAGGTGGTTCCTGTATGAAGATAAGAAAATGCAGGTAAAGAATATCCCTCCCAGGGGCTTCCCTGGTGGCGCAGTGGTTGAGAGTCTGCCTGCTAATGCAGGGGACACGGGTTCGAGCCCTGGTCTGGGAGGATCCCACATGCCGCGGAGCGGCTGGGCCCGTGAGCCACGGCTGCTGAGCCTGCGCGTCTGGAGCCTGTGCCCCGCAGCGGGAGGGGCCGCGATAGTGAGAGGCCCGCGCACCGCGATGAAGAGCGGTCCCCGCACCGCAATGAAGAGTGGCCCCCGCTTGCCGCAACTGGAGAAAGCCCTCGCACGAACCGAAGACCCAACACAGCCAAAAATAAATAAATAAATAAATAAAGTAGGGGGAAAAAAAAAATTATTAAAAAAAAAAAAAAAAAAAAAAAAGAATATCCCTCCCAGACTCAAATTTAATGAGATCTTTTTCTCTCTGGTCTTATTGTGCTTCACATAAAAAGTTCCACGGAAAAAGATGTCCCTCAGTATCTTGTGTCTTACCCAAATGCTTCAGACTTTTATTTGGGCTTACAGAAGTTGAAAGTATCTAAAATTATTACATTATCATGACATGTTTTTGTTGGAATGAAGCTTTTCGCTGAATAATTTTTCAAAGTTTTAAAAAAAAACTCTTCCTCAAAGCAGAAACGCAACAGATCAAAGCTGAGCTCAGCTACGTGAATTACAGCAGAGGATTTCTATCTCCACACACTGCCTCCCCCTGCCCCTGCCCCCCAACCCCGTGGAAGCTTCTAGGGTAATGGGAGAACGGGTGTCACCACTAAATCCCTTGACTCCTTTGAGCTGAGTCTAAATACCACTGATCAAGTTCCTCCTTCATATTTTAGACAGAGAAGTGCAGCTCTTAAGAGGTTAACCCTTGGAAGTAAGTAAAGATTTATTATTGTTCAGAGTATATGAAATATTAGGATTTAAGTATAATAATAGCGATAGTGGCCAGCACTTTATGAGTACTATAGGTGAGGCCCTGTGCTAAGCATCTCACCTCTGTTACCTTGTGGAACCCTCTTAACAAGTTTAGGAGACACATACTAATTATTATCCCCATTTTCAGATGAGGAAACTGAGGCTTCAGTTCAGATCTATGGACCCTGACGCCAGAATCTTCACCTCTACTCTCTCCAGCAGGGTTTCTCAATTGTGGCACCACTGACATTTGGAACCAGATCATTCTTTGGTTCGGAGAGCTGTCCTGGGTGTTGCAGGATGTTGAGCAGCAACCCTGGCTTCTCTCTACTTACTCGATGCCAGTAGTACCCTCTCAATCATAGTGATCAAAAATGTCCCCAGATATTACCAAATGTTCCGTGGAAGGCAAAATTGCCCCCAGCTGGGAAACACTGGTCAACAGATAGACTAAGTGTTCATAAAATTATTTTATGGAGTGCCATCTTCGCATGGCTGCCCAAATGGACCTGTAATAGGGACCAGCTAAATAGCTGATAGAAGGTTCCATACAATACTCACTTTGGGGAATCATCATTGAAGGAAGTTTGTCCTGTGCACTCAAAGCAGCAGGTGTGTGTACTGAATATTTCCCCTTACAGGTTGTTGCTGTATTTCTCTATAGGTGTTGGCCCAAGTGTCTCACCTATAATAATTTCTTCTGGCAAAATTATATCCAATAGGGGGCAGTTGCAGATTCGGGGAGCCTGGAGAGGATTCAGTGTGAGGTCCAGGGATGCCACTTGTGGTCCAGTGGGTAAGACTCCGTGCTCCCAATGCAGGGGGTCTGGGTTTGATCCCTGGTTGGGGAACTAGATCCCACATGCATGATGCAACTAAGAAGTCCGCGTGCCACAACTAAAGATCCCACATGCGGCAACAAAGATCCTTCGTGCCACAACTAAGACCCGGTGCAGCCAAAAAAAATAATATGTGGGGTTCCATTTTAGAAGAAAGGAATACAGACTTTGACGAACAAAGTATTAGGTACAGAGCCACGGAAGCGCTCATATAAGTGAGGGGCCCCTAAGTTTAAGCTTCATTTGCTTTACAGTGGATTTGCCTCTGTGCACACAAAGTCTTAGAATTCTGCCTGTTTTATTCACACGTAGGAAGACTCGACTCTGCTGACTATAGCCATTTAGCATTCTTCCCCATTCAGGCAGCATAACCGTTTTCTTTTTTTATGATGGCCTTGCTATATCAGGGTGATGGAAGCTTCCTTGTCGCACCACGATTTACGTGCTCTTGTCCTAAAATATGTTATCCAAATTATGGAAGGAATTTGTCTTGCTTAGTAGCAATTTAATACAGCGGGTGGAAAGTAAAGTGGGAGTAAATACTTGAAAAAGTGAGTTCCGTTTCACTGTTGAAAATCATACTGCAGGTCTGAAGTAGCCAACTTTCTGACTATTAAAAAGAATTATGTTTTGCTACCCTGCTCATAAAGTGTCCTGGAGAAGTTTCTAATCAATAACTTTGCTTTATTAAGCACGGAAAGTGATTGGGTGGAAAAATCAACTCGATAAACCTCAGCAGTAATTTAATTTGCCTTCCTTAAAATTTCTCATCCAGCCGGCATGAGTAAAAAATGTGGTAAAAACATTAGGGGAAAGAGTAGATCATGGTAACGAGGGAAGGCAGCCCATCTCATAATACCCTCCTTGTGTCATTAATACGGTTCATACTTCATCTGGTGATGGAAAGAGAGGTGGCAGGTTGCTGTAGAGGCCCCTCCTTACCCAGCAGTTCCCACCACACTTCCCAGTTAAGAAAAAGAAAGCACACCCTCCTTCCCCTCCTCTGCTTCACATCAGGCTCCGTCTTCCTTCCATTTCTGCTCTGGGAAAAAGATGAAAGCATTGAGCTATGAGACCATAGCAATCAGGTGATCCATCTCCATCCTCCCCTTGTCCCTCTGTGTCCTCTGAGAGTGACCCAAATAGAAGGTAAATAAATGCTGGCTTCCTAAAGCTTGCAGAGCACCCTCGAAGACATCCCTTGGTGCCACTCCGTAACCTTAGAGGGTGGATCCCTTTACCAACCAGGACTGGGTGTAGTTGCCGATAACACTGTGTCCAGCTTCTCTAGGGAACTGCCATTGGTCAAAGGTGCGTTCATTTGCTAGGGCTGACATAACAAAGTACTACAGAGTAGGTGGCTTAAACAACAGAAATATATCTCCTCGTGGTTCTGAAGGTCAGAAGTCCAAGATCAGGTGTCGCAGCATTGGTGTCATTCTCAGGTCTTTCTCCTTGGCTTGGCGGTGGCCGTCCTCTTCTGGTGTCTTCGGTGGTCTTCCGTGTGTGTGTGTGTGTGTGTGTGTGTGTGTGTGTGTGTGTGTCTGTATTCAAATTTCCTCTTCTTATAAAGACACCAGTAACAGTGGATTAGGGCCAACCCTAATGACGTCATTTTAACTTAATTATCTCTTTAAAGACCTTATCTCCGAATACAGTCACTTTCTGAGGGACTAGGGGTCAGGACTTCAACACATGAATTTGGGAGAGACAAAATTAAACCCATAACAAAAGGGCACCATGGTGACCCAATCCCCAGCTGCCCACAGCCAATGGCTGACACGGAGTTCAAAAGGTCGGCCCTCTTGCCTCAAGGTCAGACCGACTCGGTGGTGAATGTGTGCTCCTGAGCTCCCAGTGGGGTCAGGCTGAAGTTTGTCTGCACCTGAAGCCACATCTTTGCTTAGCTTCTATTCCCCGTCCTGCCCAGCTCCTCTCACTTCCTTTCTCCTGAAAGGTCTTCCCCAACAAATCACTTTCACAAGAATATCCGTCCCAGACTCTGCTTCTAGGGAAACTTAGAAGCATGTAGTTTTAGGACTGATCAGAATCTTAGAATCCAGGAGACACAGTTTCTAGCCATGGTCCAGCTTGCCATTTACCTTTGGGCATCATTTTCCTCACCTGTAAAATGATGGTGGCCATCAGATGCCCTCTAAATCTCTAGCCTGCTCCTATGGCCACATATGTCCGACTAGCCAGGCCAGTACCCCCATATTTCTTTTGTAACTAAGGCGTCCACTGCAAAGCTTACCTCCATAGAATTGGAGTCCTTAGCTGACACCAAGGCCCTTTTCTGGTATTTTCTTCTCCTATTTTAAGTGGTTAAGCAAGAGAAATGATATGAGCAGCTACGTAAAAGCTGCCACCAAGGTTGCCACCAGAGAGTCCCCCAGAACCTTCCCCATCTTGACCAGACTTTAGGTAAGACCATCGTATATACTCAAATCTGTAACTGGCAAAAGAATCCCTTAAAAACCGTTAAATTGCCAAGTAAGAATAGCACAGGGTCATTTGTCAACCCATTAAAACCAGTTTCTTTCCCCATCTGACACTGGAACAAATCACTGAGGCTAATTAGGCCATTTGATGAAGTTTCAAATTTTATCAAAACTGAAAAGTTATCAATAACATGACATTATTTTATGTACCACTCAAGAAGAAAACCCATCAATTCCAACTCAGACATGATGCATTTTTATCAGTTAGAATTTTTTATCCTGATGAAAGAGAATTTTTTGTATCCCTATTGGACTTTTTAGCCCTATTAAATGAATTAGATTCATTTAAACATTTTTTATATCATGTATTACTCTCACACAGTAGAAAAGTGAAGTATACAGGAAAAATTGTTTATAGTACTCTTAAAAATTCTTCACATTTGGAGTTTAATTCTGAATCACTTTCGACTCCGTTTCTCCAGTGACTGTATCAATATTATCTTTTGTGCCAAAAGAATGGTTATGAGGCACTTCTTAAAATGTGTGCACCACAATTGTCTACTGGGTTTTCTTCCAAGCCATTGACACCATATTATAAGGTTCAAAATTTTTTTTTAACTTTTCATTATGGAGAATTTTGAACAAATACAAAAGCAACAGAATAGAATAATGAACCGCAGTTCTGTGTATCCATCACCCAACAGCCATCAACCACCATTCACTCACTTTTACAGCTTCATCTGCCTTCTCCTCTCCTGTATAATTTTGAAACAAATGTCTGACATATCATTTCATATGATACATCATTCTGACATATGTCTGAAATATTATTCATCCATAAATCCTTTAGTATGTATCTTTAAAAGATAGGATTATTTTTTATTTTTCATTTTTTTTACAGTGTAGTTAAAATGGTGAAGTCATTTTTATTTCAGTACTTGACAAAATATCCCATAAAATTCAAAACTTCTACCATTATACAAAAATAAGTCTCTACAAGTGATATTATCTGTCTTCATCACCAGTAGCAAATATATTAGGCAGAAACATATAACTTCAGTAGCCTTATAAGAAAAGTGCAGGACACCTCAAGCTACACATTCAACAGTAACATAATGCCAAAAGTGTAATCTTTTCGCCCATTTGATAAATACACAAGGTTTATAATTTAATCATTTAAATTAGCATTCCACAAATATACATGTAATTTAATGATTATTGTGCATGAATACATACACAATGCTTATATGTACAAATTCCAGTTTGTTTTCATGTGCTGGCAAGGGATTTGTATACAATCATAAGCTGTGTTCGGATTGGTCCCATTGAATATCCACAATACAAAAGCACAAAAGAACCCTGATTTACGAAAAGGAATTTGTTTAAAATCACTTCGATTCATGATGTTTCAAAGGATTATCTTCTCATGCCAGCATGAAACTGAGTTGAACCTGACTGTACAGTTCCAAGTCATCTCTGCAGTGCCTCTAGCCGAGTGATATAATCTGTCAGGGCTCTGTCAGGATCATAATTCTGAAGCTGAGAACATGCTAAGGAACCAGGATTTAAATCAGCTGGAGGACCTGGGTACCTATTTTGAAATGGTAAAGGAGACCTTGGATAGTCCAGATCTGATCTTGAGCAATACGTACTATGTCTTGGTTCTCCATATAGCTCCAGCCCACCAGATAGGACTACCTTTAACATAACCACAATACCTTTTCAAACCCAAAGAAAATAATTATTTAACATCATTAAATATCCAGGCAAGATTCAAATTTCCAACTACCTCATAAATCTCATGACCTTTCTTTAAACTTTTAAAAAAAAATTAGGATTCACAACAAGGACCTCCTGTATAGCACAGGGAACTTTACTCAATATTCTGTAATAACCTAAATGGGAAAAGAATCTGAAAAAGAATAGATAGATATATGCATATGTATAACTGAATCACTTTGCTGTACACCTAAAACTAACACAAAATTGTCAAACAACTATACTCCAATATCAAATAAAAATTAAAAAGAATTAGGATTCAAATTACGTTTTCACATGGTGGTTTTTTGATACGTCTTTTTTTCCTGTTAAACAACAGGATCCCCTTCATTCTCTCTTTTTTTTTTCCCTTGAAATTTATTTCTTGAAGAAATTGGGTTGTTTGCCCAGGCAGAGTTTGTCGCCATCTGAATTGTGTGGATTTCATCCCTGCGGTGTATTTAAAACATCCCTTTGCCCCTTGTATTTCCTGTAAATTGTTTTTTTGATCTAAAAGCTTGATCACAGATAGGTTTGAGTTTGAGGCAGGAAAACTTCATAGATGGTGCTGGATTCTTCCATCAGGAGGCATCTAATGTCTGGTTGTCTCTTCTCATGATGTTAGTAGCCATTGATGTCGAATGCCAGGATCCATTAGTTCACTAGCGGTTGCAAAAAGGTGATATTCCAAATCTACAAATCCTCTTCACTTAATGGCTGAAAGTTTCTATGAAGGGAAGCTTTTTCTCATTTACCAGTTCTGCAAGTCTTAATACATGCACCAGACACTGATGGTCACTTCGGCACCACTGCCTGGCCACGAGTGATTGAAATAGAATTGTCGGCGTGCATTTAGGGACTGTGCAGTATGAAGATTAGTGTTTCTTTAAGCATTGGAATTACACTTGTCACTGAGAGGTCTCACATAGAGAGCCGAGTGGGACTTGGGAACGTACGATACACATCTCCTAACTCATGTTCCCTTCCAGAGCTCTCTGTGTGTGGGTGTATTCGCCAAATATGTATAGTTGAACTCACATAAATTAAATGCAAATATGATGTATACTATTTTACACTGTGCTATATTATCATGGTTAGTTCTATGTACAATATGTTTCTATGCCCTTAGACTATAAGCACACTTACATAATCTTAATCAGCCTTGAAGTCCTCAAAGTCAAGATAATTGCAAAGGCAATTTGCCTTGAAGCCCCCCACCCCCAATTCTCACCTCCCTTTATGTCAGAGCAGCCCTTAGAAGTGTTCTCCCAACCACAGCCAAAACAGGAACCCTACACAGAGATGTCCTGGCTCTAGTGGCTGAGGATCTCTTCCATACTATATTGTAAGCACTGTTTCCACGGCCCCATGTTCCTCAAACCATCCAAGCCAAGTAACTATTATTACCTCTTCTTACACATAAGAAAGCTGAGGTTAAGAGACATAAAGTGGCTTACCCATGGTAAAAGAGTTCAAAGTGAGCTTAGGGTTAATTTTTTCCTTTATTTCCCAAACATCCTCTCCAGTAACCCTATTTTTATTGTAAAATTTTAAAATGAAGTATAACAGACAGTACAAAAATTCTAAGTGCACAGCCCAGTGGATTTTTACAAAATGAACACATCCATGTTCTTAGAAACCAGCTCAAGAAAGAGAACATGAGACCTCCAGAAGCCCACTAATGTCCCTCCAGCTACTACCTCACCTATTGGCAACCATTACCCAAACTTCTAACAGAATAGGCTCCTTTTATTGATTTCTGAACTTCATATAAACGGAATCATACCAAATGTACTATTTTGTGTCTGACTCCTTTTACACAGTATGAGATTCATCAAGCCGGGAACTACATTTTCCAGGCTCTCTTGCAGCTCGGTGGGGCCATGTGATTAGTTTGGGCTAATGGAATGTAAGGAGAAATGATATGTGTCCCTGCCAGGCACAGGGGGTAAGAATCTGGTGTATCTTCTCTGCACCGTCCCCAACCCTCCTGTGAAGATCCTAGAGGGCACGTGTGGGGACTGGCAGTGTTCAAACTTGAAGGAGCCTGAATTCCTGAGATACTGCTCAGACCAAGTGGGAGACCTGACCGGAGATATCCACATTTGACTTTACATCAGCAAGAAATAAACTTCTATTGTAGTGAGCCATGAGGGCTTGGGGAATATTTGTTATAGCAGCTGCCCTACCCTGACTGATACGGTTGGGTTCCTGGGTCTCTCTGTTTTTCAAAACAAAGATTCATAGGGAGAGTCCAATGTGGCAGAAGAGTACCTTTTCCTCATTTCTTTTTTCCCCACTTAAGGAAATGATTTCTTCAGCATAGGAAAAGAAAATTGAGCCCCCTAAATAAAAATAAATAAAGGAATAAAAAAGTGAATATATGAAAGAATTGAGAAACACGTTTGTATTATGATGAAAAGTGTTCATTCACTTCTTGCTTCCTCTGCATTTAAAAATTAGAAATTCTTCTTTCCTAGACCTTTATTTTTAGCCCACTTGATGATGATGGTGTGTGCAAGGATTATTCCAGATTTCTCATGGGTAGATTTCCTATTTACTCCTAAAAAATGTGCCTGGAGGATCCTTGTTCTTCTAGTGGCAGGGAAGACAATTGAGTAGGGGACTTGACAGTTGAGTAGGGGACAATTGAGTAGGGGACTAGTTTTTAATCTAGAACAGAGGTTAGCAAGCTGTTTCGGTAAAGGGCCAGATGATAAATATTTTAGCCTTTGTGGGTCACATACAAGCTCTGTCATATATTCATCTTTGGTTTTTTTATTTGTTTGTTCATTTACAAACCTTTAAAAATGTAAAGCTCTCTGAGCTCCAGGACCATAGAAAAACAGACTGCAAGCTGGATTTGGCCTCTGGGACATAGTTTGCCAACCCCTGGTCTAGAGCATTAATCACTTTGTTTCTCATCTGGAGCTGGAGACATTGCAGAAAGAGCTTGCCTTCTAATCCATAACCTGGAGCAAAATTCAACAGGACCATTTACTCAAGCATTCTTTGGATGCTGTTGGAGACTTGAAAGTGGTTCTTTTCTGGCTTCTCAGTCCAACATTCCTCAGTGAGGTTATTGGTGAAGAGACATCAATAGCCAGAGGCCCAACTGCTGTGGCTTTGAACAGCTCTTGTCTCATAGTAGGTTGGTCTGGACCACAGAACCCACAAGATATCTTTCCTAAAGCCCTCCTGCAGCAGAGCACAGCCTGGATTATATCAACAGGAAAATGGCTCATTTCAGATCATCATATATTCCAGCCTAGTACTCCTTCATCATGGTGATGTTTTCATTCAGTTCTAAGCTCGGGGCCAGGAGGTAGCCTCTCCATTCACTGTGACCTTTGAGTTGGCAACCACTGAGTTCCCAGACCCCTCGCTGCCGCAGACCAGCTGCAGAAAGCTAGAAGTTCCTGGCGGTGAGGGGTAAGGAACTGAAAAGCACCAGTATGGGGTCAGAAGGGCCAAGACAACTGATGGTTGCAAGGCAAGTTTATTCAAAGAGCATGAATGTATATATAGGTTTAGTACGGAACGAATATCAGACAATAAATCAGTAAACCTTGTATTTCCGCATAATTCTGTCGCGACTATCTATGCACCACTATCTATGCGTCAGCATGCCTTATGGGCCATTCTTTGGAGATACAGACTTCCCCCTCAGGGCAGCACGTCCTTCTTCTGGGGAACAACCAGGGGCTCTTAGATGCAGAGCAGGCACCTGGAGCGAAACTGGCCGCAAGCCATTTTCCTTTTTTACGCTCAATACCGCAGCGTCAGGAGTGCATACCAAGAGAGAGACAAGCAGTTCTCCGGAAAGCAGAAAGCTGAATAAGCTTACAGCTTGGGGGCCACCACACCTCGCCAGTGCCTATGCTTCTTGCCTGGGGGGCCAATGTGAGCCCTCAGGCAGGTACTGTTAAGCCACTGTGGACACTTTGCAGATGTTTCTGTTTCCCTCTTCCTGAGCACTTTATCTTCTAGCTGCTCCAAGTGTGGTTCTGGGACCAGCAGCATCAGCACCCACTGGAAACTTGATGGAATTGCAGACCTGAGGTCCTGCCTCAGAATGACGGAGTCAGAATCGGCATTTTTTTTTTTTTTAAAAAAGATCCTCTGGCGATTGATATGCCCATTACAGTTTGAGAAGCGCAGCTCTAACGTTCTCTTTGTAGATAGGTTAGTTATAAAGTTCTCAATTCTGGTCGTATATTTGAACCACCTAAGGAGCTTTAAGACATCCAGATGCCTGGGTCCCAACATCATAGTTTCTAATTTAATTGTTCTAGGTGCAGGTGAGTTAGAATCACCTGGCTGCATGTTAGGATCTGAATTAAACCAGAATCTCTGAGAATGCGTTTTTGTTTAGCAAATCTCCTTCAGCCCCAGACACAGACATGTGGCCATAAACCTCCTGTGTATTGTAGTGAGGGCTGAAAGGAGCCTTTGTGATGCAGCTGCTTTCCAGTTATGTATTGCTGTGTTACAAAACCCCAAAGCTCAGTAGCTTAAAGCAACGACACATATTTATTTAGCTCATGAATCCACAATTTTGACAGGGCTCAGCAAGGACAGCTCATCTCTGGTCTGCTAAACATCAGCTGGGACCGCTCACCCAGGGACCGTAGGATTCACTTCCAAGATGGTGCACTCACATGGCTAGCAAGGTGGTTCTCTCTGTTGGTTGGGAACTCAGCCAGGGTTTTGGACTAGAAGGCTTGGTTACTCTCCATGTGGTCCTCTCCACAGGCTGCTTGAGCTTCCTCGCAGCATGGTGGCAGTGTTCTTAGAGAGACCGCTCCATCAAAGAACTAGGCAGAAGCTCTCTCGTCTTTTGTGACCTAGCCTCAGATGTCATATTGCATCACTTCTGCCACAATCACAAGACTCAAGGGGAGGAAATAAGTGGGAAGAGCATAAAATCACATTATTCAGAAAAGCTTGTGAAATTGAAGATAGTGTTGCAGCCTTCTTCGAAAAATAGAAGCTGCCACAAGCCGCCTAGAGCATGTTTGTATGATGATTAAAATAATCCATGGCAAAGCTGTTCTATCAGCGTGATCACTAAGGTAATAATCTTTCAATATCCAGAAGAAAGTGAAGCCTGGCTTCCATGTCTAGAGGCTTGCTTAAAATATAATTTATTAATAAAAATTTTGAGATATAGAAGCAATGGATCAGGAGACAGTTGTCATTGAGAAGATAGTTTGCTATTCACAGTTCCCAGGAGGAGGTAGCATGCCATATCATGGGGAGCTGCACAAGAAAATGAGGTTGGTCACAGACAGAGAAAGAAGGCAGCTGTGGCCAAGAGCCTTTACTGCGGTTTCCACGGAAAGGAGTGGGCAAGGCAGGGTAAGTAAGTGTAGGACTGGCTAATTGGAATAATTTCAGTAGGTTCTGGGACATGGAGGCTGTCCCTGGTTGTCTGGTACCTGGTCCTGGGGTGATGAGGGCAGGTGGGTAGTGGTCCAGAGTGTGAGAACCTGATGAAAGAGGGGGTGGGTATGGGCTCTGGATTGGTTAGTTCACATTTGAAAAGCATGTTCTGCTCCTGGGTGAGCTGTTTACTAGCTCTAGGAATTGGCTAACACTTCAAAGGTCAGCAAAACCCCAGATGTCAAAGCATCAGAATACAGAAAAAAAAAAAAAAAACAGGGTTAATACAATACTCCAGTAGTATCCATGTCCTTCCTGGTTCGGTTTTTTTTGGGGGGGCGGCGCGAATCTCATGGTAACAACACTCATTGGGTTGCCATTTCATGGCCTAAGAGCTCAACACTTTCCTTTGTCTTAGAAAATCAGGGACATCTATTGGCAAAACTACATTCTGTAATATCTAGGCAGAAGACTTGGGTCTCAGCAATACAGAGGATTAAGCGCTATCACAAGGCTCCAGAGGTATACCAAAAAGTATACATAATACCATATACAGTTGTTAACACTGCTGTATGATATAGTATAGGAAAGCTAAGAGTAGATCCTAAGATTTCTCACCATAAGAATAATTTTTTCTTTTTATTTTATCTGTACGAGATGATGGCTGTTAACTAAACCTACTGTGGTAATCATTTCACAATGCATATAAATCAAACCTCGTTCTGTATACCTTAAACTTATACAGTGATGTATGCCAGTTATTCCTCAATAAAACTGGGGGGGAAATTATGCATAATTCCTTTATAAAGGATTAAATAGGAAAATAAGGAAATTCTCTGCTTATAGAGAAACTATTAGATATCTCCTTTAAGAGACCCCTCTGAGCCTGGCCAAGGAGGTAAGATTTGGTAGGATTACTAAAACCTATCTATTCTAGAATTTTCCCTCCCAGTCCACTAAAGAAGATTCCGATTCCAACCACTCACTATCTTTCCCAGAATCTAAACTCAGTTGGGGTGTCAGCAGGAAGGCCTGCTCATGGCCTCTCCTTGTGGCTTGGGCTCCCTCACAGCATGGCACCTGGGTTCAGAGAATGAATATTACAAGAAGCAGGAAGCAGAAGCAGCTGGTCCTCTTACAGACCAGGCCTGGAACAGGCCCTGCATCACTCTGTCACATCCTATCACTGAAGCGGCCATGGGGCCAGCCCAGATTCCAGGGGAGGGGGAAAAAAAAATCCACCTCTCAAAAGCAAATGACAAAGAATCTGCATTCATCTTTAATCTCCCACACAAAGTGGAGCAAGTGGAAGAGAAAGCAGACTCTCTTTTAGGTCCTGAAAGTTCCAGAAACAGAGGCAATGTGGGATTGGCCCATATCAGGCAACAGCATGATGCTAATGTTATCCTTTCCCTCTGCTTGGAAAAGGAACATTTTACTGTTTATCCTTCATTCATAATTTTACCAGGATGTGCAGAAGTGTGTGTATTTTTTCATTAATCACATTTGGAACTCTGTGAGCACTTTTATCCGCAAACCAAGTCTTTTGTCAAATGAGCAAAGTTTTCAATTATGTGAGTGATTAACTCCCTTCCATCTGTCCCATCTACTCCATCTGGAATGCCTATTAGTCTCGTTTAGGTCTCTCAGATCTGACTTCTAAATCTTTTGTTTTTTTTTTTCTTATGATTTCTATTTCTGTATTCTTCTTTCTTTTTTGAGAGCAATTTTTTCACTTTGTGCTTCACCTTCCCAGCTACTAATTCAGTTGTCAGCAGTGACCACTGTCTTCTATTGCCTATTCCGTGAGGTGGGGTTTGGGAGGGGGGGATAGGCACCACATCAAACACTTTCTTTAATCTCCAAATTAAGATATGAAAAAAACCATACTGTTCAAATTCAGGGAGGCCCTTTGCCTGTAACACATTAGTGTGTGTGTGCACGCATGTGTGTGCATGCGTGTATTTAACATGTGTACACAGGGATTTCCATTTACATGTGACATTTATGAAAGATTAGGTAAGTGAGCATCCCCTCCCCTTTTTTGGTTTTCTTTTTTTTTTTTCCTGGCTTTATTGAGACATAATTGACATGGGACACTGTGTAAGTTTAAGGTGTACAGGGTGATGGTTTGATACATGTATATATTGCAAAATGATCACCATTAGCTATCACACCTCCTACCTGTCACATAATTACCGTTTCTTTTTTGTGGTGAGAATATTGAAGATCTACTCTCTTAGCGATGTCCAGGTATATAGTACAGAGTTATTAGCTATAATCACCACTAGGGCATTTTCCCCTTTTGCCAGTTTTAGGACATACCCTTCAAAACTAATTACAGCCTCTCAAAAATGCCTTTTAATATAGTTAACATGAATAATTAATGCCTTAATATAAAATATAAGCTCTTAAAAATGTATACATCTGGTAAGAACAAAAGTATCTTCCCACATAAGTGATACTATATGTACTCCTCAAAAAAGGGAAAATTGTAACATTTTAATAGAAATGCAAGGATATAAAGCAGGTATGATGACCAAAATTATTATATACATGTTCCTTGGAGATTAATCCTGTGTAGGTTTCCTCACACCTGAGTCTCTGCCTGTAACTATTTGCCTGAAAAAATGATCTGTTTACTTGTGGAGTTACTGAGAATGAAAAGAGAAGGTGTATGTGGGGTGAGTGACTAAAATAGTAGCAATTTCTTACCAAGGACCTGTTCTCAAAATGTGAACCTGGGCCAGAGGCCGCAGCAACACCTGGGAACTTTCTAGAAATGCAAAATCTTCAGCCTCCCCTCACCCTCCCCAGACCTACCGAAATCAAAATCTCTGGAGGTGGGGTCCAGCAATTGGTGTCTTAACAAGCCTCCCAGGAGACTGAAAGGCACACACAAGTTGGAGAACCATTGCTCTAATCTTTAGTATAATCAAATAAAGGTAGGATTGCCACTTGCAGACCAGGAAGCTGAGCTACAATGGTTAGGCTTCTTGTACCCACTTCCTTCTCTATCCTCAATGCCCCAAAGCTCCTCCATGCTCATTAGACCTCTCCCAGTTCATCCTTTCACACCGTTGGATAACCACTTAACTCGTCCTTGACATTGTTTAAAAATCACCCACTTAGATACAGATACTGTCATCGCAGAGTGACTGTGGGCATACCTAAAGCTGTGCCTTCCTGAAAAGCAGCAACAGAATTTTAACATTGAGTATTCTTCGAAAGATATAGAGCTAAGAAGACAAAGCGCTCGAGCTCTACCCACCACCAGAGCCTCCCATCAAGCCTCTTAGATAGCCTCAACCACCAGAGGGCAGACAACAGAAGCAAGAAAAACTACAATCCTGCAGCCTGTGGTCCAAAAACCACAGTTACAGAAAGACAGAGAAGATGAAAAGGCAGAGGGCTATGTACCAGATGAAGGAACAAGAAAAAACCCCAGAAAAACAACTAAATGAAGTGGAGATAGGCAACCTTCCAGAAAAAGAATTCAGAATAATGATAGTGAAGATGATCCAGGACCTCGGAATAAGAATGGAGGCAAAGATTGAGAAGATGCAAGAAATGATTAACAAAGACCTAGAAGAATTAAAGAACAAACAAACAGAGATGACCAATACAATAACTGAAATGAAAACTACACTAGAAGGAATCAATAGCAGAATAACTGAGGCAGAAGAACGGATAAGTGACCTGGAAGACAGAATGGTGGAATTCATTGCTGCAGAACAGACTAAAGAAAAAAGAATGAAAAGAAATGAAGACGGCCTAAGAGACCTCTGGGACAACATTAAACGCAACAACATTCGCATTATAGGGGTCCCAGAAGGAGAAGAGAGAGAGAAAGGACCAGAGAAAATATTTGAAGAGATTATAGTCGAAAACTTCCCTAACATGGGAAAGGAAATAGCCACCCAAGTCCAGGAAGTGCAGAGAGTCCCATACAGAATAAACCCAAGGAGAAACACGCCGAGACACATAGTAATCAAAGTGGCAAAAATTAAAGACAAAGAAAAATTACTGAAAGCAGCAAGGGAAAAACGACAAATAACATACAAGGGAACTCCCATAAGGTTAACAACTGATTTCTCAGCAGAAACTCTGCAAGCCAGAAGGGAGTGGCATGATATACTTAAAGTGATGAAAGGGAAGAACCTACAACCAAGATTACTCTACCCAGCAAGGATCTCATTCAGATTCAATGGAGAAATCAAAAGCTTTACAGACAAGCAAAAGCTAAGAGAATTCAGCACCACCAAACCAGCTCTACAACAAATGCTAAAGGAACTTCTCTAAGTGGGAAACACAAGAGAAGAAAAGGACCTACAAAAACAAACCCAAAACAATTAAGAAAATGGTCATAGGAACATACATATCGATAATTACCTTAAATGTGAATGGATTAAATGCCCCAACCAAAAGACATAGACTGGCTGAATGGATACAAAAACAAGACCCATATATATGCTGTCTACAAGAGACCCACTTCAGACCTAGGGACACATACAGACTGAAAGTGAGGGGATGGAAAAAGATATTCCATGCAAATGGAAATCAAAAGAAAGCTGGAGTAGCTATACTCATATCAGATAAAATAGACTTTAAAATAAAGAATGTTACAAGAGACAAGGAAGGACACTACATAATGATCCAGGGATCAATCCAAGAAGAAGATATAACAATTATAAATATATATGCACCCAACATAGGAGCACCTCAATACATAAGGCAACTGCTAACAGCTATAAAAGAGGAAATCGACAGTAACACAATAATAGTGGGGGACTTTAACACCTCACTTACACCAATGGACAGATCATCCAAAATGAAAATAAATAAGGAAACAGAAGCTTTAAATGACACAATAGACCAGATAGATTTAATTGATATATATAGGACATTCCATCCAAAAACGGCAGATTACACGTTCTTCTCAAGTGCGCACGGAACATTCTCCAGGATAGATCACATCTTGGGTCACAAATCAAGCCTCAGTAAATTTAAGAAAATTGAAATCATATCAAGCATCTTTTCTGACCACAACACTATGAGATTAGAAATGAATTACAGGGAAAAAAACGTAAAAAAGACAAACACATGGAGGCTAAACAATACGTTACTAAATAACCAAGAGATCACTGAAGAAATCAAACAGGAAATAAAAAAATACCTAGAGACAAATGACAATGAAAACACGACGACCCAAAACCTATGGGATGCAGCAAAAGCAGTTCTAAGAGGGAAGTTTATAGCTATACAAGCCTACCTAAAGAAACAAGAAAAATCTCAAGTAAACAATCTAACCTTACACCTAAAGAAACTAGAGAAAGAAGAACAAACAAAACCCAAAGTTAGCAGAAGGAAAGAAATCATAAAGATCAGAGCAGAAATAAATGAAATAGAAACAAAGAAAACAATAGCAAAGATCAATAAAACTAAAAGTTGGTTCTTTGAGAAGATAAACAAAATTGATAAGCCATTAGCCAGACTCATCAAGAAAAAGAGGGAGAGGACTCAAATCAATAAAATCAGAAACGAAAAAGGAGAAGTTACAACAGACACCGCAGAAATACAAAACATCCTAAGAGACTACTACAAGCAACTTTATGCCAATAAAATGGACAACCTGGAAGAAATGGACAAATTCTTAGAAAGGTATAACCTTCCAAGACTGAATCAGGAAGAAACAGAAAATATGAACAGACCAATCACAAGTAATGAAATTGAAACTGTGATTAAAAATCTTCCAACAAACAAAAGTCCAGGACCAGATGGCTTCACAGGTGAATTCTATCAAACATTTAGAGAAGAGCTAACACCCATCCTTCTCAAGCTCTTCCAAAAAATTGCAGAGGAAGGAACACTCCCAAACTCATTCTATGAGGCTACCATCACCCTGATACCAAAACCAGACAAAGACACTACAAAAAAAGAAAATTACAGACCAATATCACTGATGAATATAGATGCAAAAATCCTCAACAAAATACTAGCAAACAGAATCCAACAACACATTAAAAGGATCATACACCACGATCAAGTGGGATTTATCCCAGGGATGCAAGGATTCTTCAATATACGCAAATCAATCAATGTGATACACCATATTAACAAATTGAAGAATAAAAACCATATGATCATCTCAATAGATGCAGAAAAAGCTTTTGACAAAATTCAACAACCATTTCTGATAAAAACTCTCCAGAAAGTGGGCATAGAGGGAACCTACCTCAACATAAGAAAGGCCATATATGACAAACCCACAGCAAACATCATTCTCAATGGTGAAAAACTGAAAGCATTTCCTCTAAGATCAGGAACGAGACAAGGATGTCCACTCTCACCACTATTATTCAACATAGTTCTGGAAGTCCTAGCCACGGCAATCAGAGAAGAAAAAGAAATAAAAGGAATACAAATTGGAAAAGAAGAAGTAAAACTGTCACTGTTTGCGGATGACATGATACTATACATAGAGAATCCTAAAACTGCCACCAGAAAACTGCTAGAGCTAATTAATGAATATGGTAAAGTTGCAGGTTACAAAATTAATGCACAGAAATCTCTTGCATTCCTATACACTAATGATGAAAAATCTGAAAGAGAAATTATGGAAACACTCCCATTTACCATTGCAACAAAAAGAATAAAATACCTAGGAATAAACCTACCTAGGGAGACAAAAGACCTGTATGCAGAAAACTATAAGACACTGATGAAAGAAATTAAAGATGATACCAACAGATGGAGAGATATACCATGTTCTTGGATTGGAAGAATCAACATTGTGAAAATGAGTATACTACCCAAAGCAATCTACAGATTCAATGCAATCCCTATCAAATTACCAATCGCATTTTTTACGGAGCTAGAACAAATCATCTTAAAATTTGTATGGAGACACAAAAGACCCCGAATAGCCAAAGCAGTCTTGAGGCAAAAAAATAGAGCTGGAGGAATCAGACTCCCTGACTTCAGACTATACTACAAAGCTACAGTAATCAAGACAATATGGTACTGGCACAAAAACAGAAACATAGATCAATGGAACAAGATAGAAAGCCCAGAGATTAACCCACGCACCTATGGTCAACTAATCTATGACAAAGGAGGCAAAGATATACAATGGAGAAAAGACAGTCTCTTCAATAAGTGGTGCTGGGAAAACTGGACAGCTACATGTAAAAGAATGAAATTAGAATACTCCCTAACACCATACACAAAAATAAACTCAAAATGGATTAGAGACCTAAATATAAGACTGGACACTATAAAACTCTTAGAGGAAAACATAGGAAGAACACTCTTTGACATAAATCACAGCAAGATCTTTTTTGATCCACCTCCTAGAGTAATGGAAATAAAAACAAAAATAAACAAGTGGGACCTAATGAAACTTCAAAGCTTTTGCACAGCAAAGGAAACCATAAACAAGACAAAAAGACAACCCTCAGAATGGGAGAAAATATTTGCAAATGAATCAACTGACAAAGGATTAATCTCCAAAATATATAAACAGCTCATTCAGCTCAATATCAAAGAAACAAACACCCCAATCCAAAAATGGGCAGAAGACCTAAATAGACATTTCTCCAAAGAAGACATACAGACGGCCACGAAGCACATGAAAAAATGCTCAACATCACTAATTATTAGAGAAATGCAAATCAAAACTACAATGAGGTATCACCTCACTCCTGTTAGAATGGGCATCATCAGAAAATCTACAAACAACAAATGCTGGAGAGGGTGTGGAGAAAAGGGAACCCTCTTGCACTGTTGGTGGGAATGTAAATTGATACAGCCACTATGGAGAACAATATGGAGGTTCCTTAAAAAACTAAAAATAGAATTACCATATGACCCAGCAATCCCACTACTGGGCATATACCCAGAGAAAACCGTAATTCAAAAAGACACGTGCACCCGAATGTTCATTGCAGCACTATTTACAATAGCCAGGTCATGGAAGCAACCTAAATGCCCATCAACAGACGAATGGCTAAAGAAGATGTGGTACATATATACAATGGAATATTACTCAGCCATAAAAAGGAACGAAATTGAGTCATTTGTTGAGACGTGGATGGATCTAGAGACTGTCATACAGAGTGAAGTAAGTCAGAAAGAGAAAAACAAATATCGTATATTAATGCATGTATGTGGAACCTAGAAAAATGGTACAGATGAGCCAGTTTGCAGGGCAGAAGTTGAGACACAGATGTAGAGAATGGACATATGGACACCAAGGGGGGAAAACTGCGGTGAGGTGGGGATGGTGGTGTGCTGAATTGGGCGATTGGGATTGACATGTATACACTGATGTGTATAAAACTGATGCCTAATAAGAACCTGCAGTATAAAAAAACAAACAAAACAACTAATACTAAACTTTCATTGGGTTATTTGTATGGAAATATGTTAATATAAATGTTTCAGACATTACATGAAATTTCTAAAAATCTTATATTTGTATTTGTATGGAAATATGTTAATATAAATGTTTCAGACATTACATGAAATTTCTAAAAATCTTATATTTGTATTTGTATGGAAATATGTATGGAAATATGTTAATATAAATGTTTCAGACATTACAGGAAACTTCTAAGAATCTTATATGTTCTGATATAAGGTTATAAGTAATAATCCTAGTTATTACTTTAAAATGTATATCTCAGAAATAACTAATTTTCTTGTCAACTGCATTATTATGAACTTTCATCAAATCTTTAACCATGGTCATTTTTAAGTCTTCTGTCATTTACAGACAGTTCTGGGTGTACTCTGATGATTTTGCAAATATGTTCCTATAACAGGGTTTCATCTTCAAGAAATTCATGGAAAAGACTCTGACAAGTACAGGTTTCTGGTAACTGACTGTACTGCTGAACTGAATGAATAAGCATTTTCAGAACTCTAATGAAAAACTGATGAACTCATAAAAGTGCTAACAAAAGATCAAGATGAAAAAAAAATTAATTACATGGGACTAAGTGAACTGATGAGGATGAGTATAATTTTTGTGACTTTCTGTCTGAATTAAAAAAAAAAAATCCCACAAGGACTCAGAGGCAAAGAATATACAAATCAATTTTCACTGCAAAGTAAAGGAGCTGTTACAGTGGAGGATTACTGGACTGAATGTCAATATTATGACATAGTATGAGTGTGTTTCATGTTTGGTAATTGCAATCATTGTTGCTTTTGTTGTGGTCATCCATGTACAATGCTTGGTGTCAGTCTATTTATCTCTTGTAAAAATAAAATACAGTGTGTGTGTGTGGAAAAAAAAAAAGAAGACAAAGCGCTCTTATTAGAAAATGACCAGAAGAACTCATAGACAGGCTAGTTTTCTGTTACTTTGTAGCTGTTCGTAATCCAGTTTTATTCCTCTATGGCGCTAAAGACTACAATTCTATTACAATTCCCAAGGCCCAATTCATTCAAAAATATTTTCATATGCTGTCACACTGTTGAAGCTTTCCTGCCAACCTCTTTTCTTGTCCACCTCATAGGCTATAAAATTTTGGGTTTTCTCACACATGAATTAAATATGTGATTTCACTGAATATATTTTAAAATGTACCAACAAAGCATGATTTTTTTCGGATATACTGGATGTCTTCCCTCTAGGAAACCCAAGTCCCGTTACTCCAAATGAAATACAGATGGAGATTTCTAAAAAATATATTTAAAGATGAGATTTACTCTATTTATAAATATTAGGTTATAATGGTAAAGCTAGAACTAAATATATTTATTATGTAACTTCCAAGTTGATGATGATACTTTTATATGACAAGAGAAATATATAACTTATATATGTTTATATGTAGGTATATATCTCAGAATGCTCTTCTATCTAAAATACTTATTTGATTTCTCATCCTTAAGAGTAAGATTCTTTTCACAAAAAAAAAAAAAAAAAAAAAAAATCACCCACTTAGACACGTTTTCTACCTCTCTAGTCTCAATTTTGGTCATCTGTTTTCATAAACATGTATGCATTTATTGTAGATAACCAAATGTTTTATTCATCACTAATAATTTTATTTCCTCTGTGGTATATCCTTTATTTCAGGGGTCCCCAACTCCCAGGCTGTGGACTGGTACCAGTCTGTGGCCTGTTAGGAACCGGGCCACACAGCAGGAGGTGAGCGGTGGGCAAGAGAGTGAAGCTTCATCTGCCGGCCCCCATCGCTCTCCATCTGCCGCCCCCCATCGCTCCCCATTACCACCTGAACCATCCAGCCGTCAGGGAAAAATTGTCTTCCACGAAACCGGTCCCTGGTACCAAAATGGTTGGGGACCGCTGTTTTATTTGAAACAGTAATTTCTTTGCTTACGTTTTTTTCTACCGTTTTATTATGAAAACCTTCAAACATTAAAAAAAAAAATTGGAAAAAGTTGTACAATGAGCTCTAGACACCCACCATCTAGATTCTACAATTTTTGACCCTTTATTTGCTTTATCACTAACCTATCTGTCTAACATTCCGTCTTATCTTTTGATGCATTTATTAGTAGGTTGCAGATATCAGTACAGGTCACCCTTAAACACTTCAGTGTGAGTATCATTAACTAGACATCAATGTTTGTCTATATTTTGAAGGTAAAATTTCTAGGCAGTGAAATGCTTATACCTCAACTGTTCAGTTTGATGACTTTGGCAATCAGTCACCTTGTAGGTATGGGTGCCCTCACCCTCCCTGGTATCTGCCACGACCATCACTGGATTGGATATTATTTCCAAAGTTTTTTTTAAAAGAATCTCCCTCAGGGGAAAAAAAAATGTTAGTCAAGAATAGTATGTGAATGGAAATAGGTATATTTATATTTTTCTATAATAATAAGAGAAAAATAAGCAAAATGTAAAAAGTGTCCCTAGCTCCAGCTAGCCAAGCAAATGGATTCTTGTGAAAATCTCCTTCCCCGTCCCCACTCCCCTGCCTCCCTGCTTCTAGGTGCTAACTTCTCAGCCACGCCTGCCCATGCTGCCTTCTCCCTTCCCAGCTCTGCATCTCCACACCCTGCTCTTCTTTTTTCTTTTGGCCACGCTGCACAGACTGTGGGATCTCGGTTCCCCGACCAGGGATTGAACCCAGGCCATGGCAGTGAAAGCCTGGAATCCTAACCACTAGACCACCAGGGAACTCCCTACTTGAATTATTTCACCATGGCCACTTTTCTCTTTTACAAGAGCATCAAGTCCACAGCCCTTCCATTTTCTCCTATCAGCCTTCTCTTTGCTTCAATTGCCTTTTTATCCACTTTAGATCTCATGACCCATCACTGCAACAGTGCTCTTGGCTGTGCTGGAAATTCCCCAGCCCCTCCGTCTTTTTCCATCTGGAAATTCCCGTGCATTTATGATCAGGACCAGCCCTGAACAAAAGGCCCTCCAAGGTGTGGCCCCATCCCCTCTCCCCGGGTGCACCAACCAGTGATGTTTTTTCAACTCCTTGAATAGCTGTGCCCATCCCTCCCCAGGGCAGGCTCTTCCTTCTGCTTGGGATTTTTCCCCCCCATGTTCCTTGTAAACCCCTCTTCCTGCAGATCTCAGCTCGATTTCCAGTTTTACAGGCAAGCACCCTCTGACCTCCCTGAGCAGGTCAAATCCCTCTGTTCTAGGCCCTCTTAACACCACATAGCTCCCTTCCAGCTGGAGTTTTAGCTGAATTTTCCATCCGTGAGCTCTGTGAGGGCAGAAGCACAGCTCCTTGTCTCACTGCTGTGTCACCGTGCACTCCACCTTCGGGCTCTGGGCTACCTCTGGCTACACTTGGCCAACTCAAACCGGACCACCCACCTGCTGCTGGTGGGACATGGCAGCTGACAGCCTTTGGTCAGACTGGCTCAGAAATTGGGTGTGCTGCACCTAAAGATTCAGGACAGCAGCTTCCAACTGACTGATGGGGCAAACAGAAGAAGGTAAGGCCGGGCCTCAGGCATGATCTCTGGTAGAGGGGAGATGCTCTGATTTAGGGGAGATGCTCCGATTTAGGAGAGTATGAATGCTCAGAGCTTGGCTGAGGTCCAGATCCCAGCTGTGGCTGGCAGTACATCTCCAGTGGGCTCTGTCCAAAGCATCTGAGTTATTAGAGTGGTCCGGAATAGGGCTGGAAAGTCAAGGCCCATCATTAATAGCAGCTGACAGTGGCCAGGATGCTGGAGGTGACCCTGAAGCAGTAATCGTTTATAACATCATCAGCCGTTGGCATCTTGGCGTGCAAATGTGTATTAGATCATCATTGAGATTAGAGGGGATGGGGCAGATGGAGAAAGGCTGAAGGTGTGTAGGTGAAGGGGAAGGGACGATGATTTGGGACAGAAAAGCCTTTGAAAGCAAAACTATAAGAAAGTGCGTTATAGGTAAGAGCACGTAGACTAGCTCTTGGCAGCTGGGGAAAGAGGATGTGACGTGTCCCTCCATTCACTCACCAGGCAGAGAGAGGCGTGTGAGAAAAGGATGAGAACAATTTAGCTTGCTTTAACCTTGCATCTTATTCATTTGCTGGCCTCATTTTCTTCTGGCTCAGCTGGTCCAGAAAGAATTGTGTTTATCTTACACGGAGAGGCTGGATCCCTTGGGTTTCTACTTGCTTTGAGCGGCAGGAGGACCAAAAAAGAATGAATTCTGAGCACTCTGAGAAAACAGATTTGTGGAAATACACTGGAGATGGTGTTCAAGAGGAGTTTATTCAAGTGAAACTGGAGCCTTCACAACCCTGCCAAGGCCAGTGGATCCCATGGCGCTTCCCCACAGATGGGCATCCGCTCTCCCAGCCAAGAGGGGCCCATCCTCCCCTTCCAGTCTCCTCAGAAAGCCCCTGGCTCAATCAAGTCTTGCTACTCAAAAGCTCATTATTCAGCACCCTGGCTCCGGCCTCCACTCCACCACTTCCTGCCCATTTCACTGCTCGCTAACATTGCTGCCAGAAGGTAGGCAGCAGGGGAAATTGAAGGAGCTAAACCACGAACCCACCATTGTTGCCACTGCTGAACAGACCTGGTGAATGATTGGGATGAAAGGGACATGGAAACTCATGCCCCACATGAAGGTTCAGGATATTCTGAGAATTTGGGGGGCTCTTCTTATTACTGTCATATGAAAACTTGACAGTTGACTATACATAGGTCAGAAGTAAGACAAGACTCAGACCAGACAGGCAAAAAGAAAATTTATTGTACACGATTGCTTTGAGAATTTGACTTTGGAGACTAAAGAAGAAGGGCGTGTAGAGGAGTTTCAGGTCTGAGTCCTGGGAAGACCACCCTCTTCCAGAAAAAACTGCCCAGAGTCCCGTGATGCTAAAATGGCCAAATGATTTCTGTCATGTGACCCTGACTCACCAGCACCCCAGCTGATGCATGGAGGAGAAGCCACCTCATTCAAGGTCCGTCTGTTCATGGGTTTGTCGTCAACCTACAAAAAGTTCATCTTAGGGATTCTTGGGAATTTGAATTAATCACCCTGGAGAAACATATATTTTAGATCATAGAACTAAGGCCAAAGAAGCCTTACTGGGCCATGTTCCAGCAGAGATTACAAAGGAGTAGACAATCTGAAGAAAATGATGAGATGGGAAGTAGACCCATCAGTGTGTAACTGAACTGCATTCATGGCAGCATGAAGATCTAGGAATCCCTGAGCTGGTGTCTCTGGAATTGTCTTATGAATCTGCATTTTCGTTTGTGCATATTTTCAAACAATGGTTATCTCTCAAACAACAGGTCATCTAAATGCATCCCTAGGATGACCTGTTCGGAATGATATAGTGGGGATGTCTGCTCTCAGAGGAGCTAGAAGGAGCTGACCACTGCCCCTTCACACTCTGAAAGCCAAGGACTCTTCAACTACCTACATTGTCCCTCCTTCACATGTTCTGTAGAAAACAATGACAGAGTGGGGTGGAGTTTGCCACTTGGCAAAGTTAGGACATAGGTGAATTTTGTCTTCTCCCTTCCATAATTTTCTTTGTTTACATTACATTTAATATTTTATTGAAGAATAAAATACATACAGAGTAAATCCTAAGTATACAACTCCACAAATTTTCACAAACTGAACTTACAAGCTTATCAAAGTAACCAGACCCAGGTCAAGAAATAGAACAGCACTCCCCACATCGGCTGCCCCCTGATGCCCACTTTCAGTCACTCTCCCATCCCCCAGGCAAAGTCACCACTCTTCTGACATTTAGCAGTGTAATTAGTTTCACTGGAGCTTTTGTACTTTATAGCAATGAAATCATAAAGTAAGTACTTTTTGATACCTGGATTCTTTCACTCAACGTTATGCTTTTGAGAGTCACCCATGTTGTTGCCTGTAATCATAAATCTCTTTTGATATTACTACTATTTTTAGAGGTATTATTTTGATAATACTACTAGTATTTGATAATACTATCAACTAGTAGTATTCTACTGTGTGAATATACCACAATTATCCATTCCACTGTTGATGAAACTTTGGGTTGTTTCAGTCTGGGGCTGTCACAGATAATGCTGCCTTGATCGTTTTGTATTTAACTTTTGCTGAACATGTGTAAATTCTCTGTTGGTCATATACAATACAGTGGAATCGCTGATAATAGAGTGTTCAAACGCTTAGTTTTCCTGGATACCACCAAAGAGTCTTCCAACGTGGTTGACCATTAGCTTTCTCTTTAATGCTCCCTTATTCCTACTTCACTCCTACATATTTGTCTAATCCTCACCCTCTTCCACCACCACATCCCACACCCCCGAGCTCCAAGCTTGCCTACTGCCTCTGACTGCCCAGCGTTTGGCTACATAGATATACACACCCCCTGACTTTGCACAATATCAAATATTCTGCACATTTTCCTTTGAAAAACAAATATTTTCTGAAAACCTACCTCTATTTCTCCATTTCCCAAGATGCTTGGCTAATTGCCTCTAAGATCAAGTCTGTCTTCAAACAAGGGCACTTAAAGACTCAATGGCATGTTATTTCTGTTCCTGCTGTGACTCCATGCCTAGAGTTCTGATCATTCTCTTTTGTGTCTGACCCAACCCAGTGTTGACTGAGGTCCATCAAATCTAGTGTGTCCCATGTCCCAGGGCCACTGACACTGCTCTATAAGAGCTAGGTTGCATTGTCCTGTCCAAACTGATCGCATCAACATGTAATGCTTCAGCGTCCCATCTGTTGTTCCTCCTTCCCCAGCACCCATCCCCTGAAGGTTCAGTGCCCACCAAGCAGTGTCAGTAGGGTTGAGTGGCTTCTTTGGGTGAGGCAGCGTCTTGAGATCTAGACAATGACAACTTTGACTAGTGGGCCTTCTGGTTCTCATCAAGGGCTCTGGCAATGCTGTACATGTCCTTGACATAGTTGGCTGCCTACACAGAAAGGAGAGCTCACCAGGGGAAATGCTTTGGGAAAGCAGATCTTTTTTTTTTTTTTTTTATAGTTACTTTATTTTTATTTATTTATTTATTTATTTATTTTTTGACTGTGTTGGGTCTTCGGTTCGTGCGAGGGCTTTCTCTAGTTGCGGCAAGTGGGGGCCACTCTTCATCGCGGTGCGGGGACCGCTCTTCATCGCGGTGCGCGGGCCTTTCACTATCGCGGCCCCTCCCGTTGCGGAGCACAGGCTCCAGACGCGCAGGCTCAGCAGTTGTGGCTCACGGGCCAAGTCGCTCCGCGGCATGTGGGATCTTCCCAGACCAGGGCTCGAACCCGTGTCCCCTGCATTAGCAGGCAGATTCTCAACCACTGCGCCACCAGGGAAGCCCGAAGGCAGATCTTTTATCATCCCTCAACTCCCATCTCTAAGCTGCTTCATCTGTGCTTCAACAACATTTAGCAAGACTCTGAGTTCCCATATTTTATTAACTCACTAAAGATCTAACAAGGCTGGGGCTAGTTCCAGAGTATTTTTGAGACATGATTGAAATGCTTTTTTTTGGTTTTTGGGGTTTTTTTTGCTGTCAAGAGTGAGTAACCTAAGAGCGTCTAGTTTAGTTTATAGTAGTAGACACTAAACAGAAGTATGATTTTTATTAATAGTTATATTACTGATACATCCATTATGCTTCCATGTACAATTCAATTCAACAAATGTTTATTGACCATTTATTATGTGTGAAGTGTTGCAGTTCCAGCCTTCAAGGGAGTTACAGAATTTAGTCTTTAGGGAAATGATTATCCTTGAGGAATAGGAACCATCAAGGATTTTACTAATAGTTAGTGTTCTAGGTTCAGCTTGCCCAGAAATTAACCCTGAGACGAAGATGTGAGGGCAAGCTGTCTGGGAGGTATTGTAGATGTTGTTGGTATCTGCCTATACCTTTTTACCTTGCATTCATCTGGGTAAACAGCCAACAGCTGAATAGTGGGGGGGTGGGGATGGGGAGGTGGCAAAAGTCAGTCCCTTGTAACTCCAGGTATGATAACCCTGTGGTGTCAGTCATGCTGTCCGGAGCACCCCATGGAATCTGGCTGAAGACAGATTCCTCCTAAAACCACACCCTTGCTCAGCCCCTTCCCCTCCCCTATCCTGCTTCACTATATACTTTCAGGTTTCTCCTAGGAGCACTCCCTCAATAAAACACTTGTGTAACAACCCCTTTCTCACTCTCCTTCTAGGGAAACTGAAGGTGGGAGGGAGTCCCAGGAAGTATCGGTTGGAGAAAGGTGAAATGATACAGGGAAGGAGGCCAAAACCTTCTGCAGTATCAACAGGTGACCATGTGGGCAACTGGGGTTCAATTTCTCTGGGTGGAGTTGCCAGATTTTGTAAATAAAAATACTTCATTAATTTTGAATGTCTGACAAACAACAAATAATTTTTTTTTTGGTTCAAGAATGTTGCATGCAATATTTAGGATAGACTTAACTGAAAAATTATTCGTTGCTTAACTGAGATTCAGATTTAACTGGACATCCTGTATTTTGTCCAGTGACCCTTGTCTGCAGGCCCCCAGCTGAGAGACAATCTGGAGCACACCTTGTCCCATTCAAGGGATGAGGGAGCTGGGGCATTTATCCTCCAGCTCCCATCCATCACTGACAAAGTGATACTCTTGATGGCATTAACTCTTTGGCATTTCTGGCTTGGTCCAGACACAGGCTGAGAGGAAGCCATCAAGTAGAGAGTAGCAATCTTGCAGAAGAATGCTCTCAACAAGTATTGGGATGGTGAGTGCAATAGGAGATGGGCAGGAGACCAACAGTGTTTGCTGTACACAGCAGCTGAAATTAGAGGTTTTCTGAACCCCTGAGAGCAAAGTTGAAAGAAAAGACAGTTTGTCTTTCCCCATTTCTCTGGATGAGTTCAGGTTATAACCATAGGATGTGAAGGAGAGAATTAGGTTGAAAAGAATTAACCATTACATTGAATTATGGCAGACTGAAGTAGGTGTGTTTGTGCGTGTATGTGACAGGGAGAGAGGAAAGGCAGTGTTCACCAGTCCAGAAATGGCATAAGAAAATGAAGATTTCCTGACCTGTCATTTTCACCAAAAGTAATGGTGCAATTATAGGAAGTGTCTGGGTAGTTCTAAAATTCTGTTTGAAACTAGGGAACAAGTTATCTTTCCATCTTATTTAGAATAATAAAGCCAAATGATTGTCTGTCCATCATCAAGGCCAATTAGATTTTCAAAATTCTCTTTACACCAATAAGTGTCAATTCCATGGGTATGTATTTTAATCATCAGTTCATTGAGTTTCCTTATGCCATCTACTCCAACACATGGGGAATATATATTTTCTCTTGTTTTTACCATTCTTTGGGAATTGTTTAATCTCTAATCAAAGCCAGAGAAAATGAGCTAGACATAATATCAGTGTTATTTCTTCATTTGTTGGGTAATTGTATGTACTCTTCTGGTCTGAAGGGCCATGGCCTCACTCAAGAACAGTATGACTCATTTAGACAGTGGTAAAAAAGTATTCCTTCCTTTCTGGGTTCTCCTGGCTCAAATTCCAGTTTTAAGTTATTGGGAATAAATGTAATTTGGTCTTGTGACATGTGATATATTCAATTGCTCTAAGGAAAAGGCATAAAATATTAATGAAGTGAAATGTCTTTTAGTGGTCTTTTAGGATAGAAGTTGAGTTCCATTGTTTCTAAATAACCTTAAGGACTTTTAGGTTCTTTTTTTTTTTCCCTTTCTTTCTTGTCCTTAAAAGGACAAGGTGAGTATTATATGTGATTAATTTGTAAAGGTAAGGTAATGGACCATAGCCCAACAATGGACCATAGCCTATTCAAACTGGTCTGTGAGCCAGCTAGATTGCTGCCCCACTTGTTGTACCATTTCAGTCTTGAGAGGCAATGTGAACAGATAGTAACCAGGGCCATCAAGTACAGTTGTACAGGTTGTCTACAAAGACACGCAATCAAGTAGTTGAATTGAAATCCAGCGATACTCCACTCACCAAGCCATGTGCTCCGGGGCAGGGCTATTTCTGTCCCAGAGGAAGGAACACTTTTTCTTAATAAACACAGAGGTGGACGGATGGACTAATGAAAATCTTAGCCATAGCCTTCAAAAAGCATGAATTCTTCTGATTTTGAAAACAAGTTACTTAGGCTTTCCTGGTGGGTTTCTCACTATTACCAATTCCACTACTGTGCTTCACCAAGATATGACAGTTTATATATAATACCTAGGATCTCTGTGCATTGTTGCAGGGTCCTTCCCCTCAATGCCTCCAGAAAAGTGCAAAGCAGCCCAATTGTCCCACAGTGCAGGGAAAATGGCTGCCTGATCGCTGAGGTAGGTAGGTCTTAATTCTCACAGACAAATTTGAGTGAGGAATTTTCCAGGCCATGTAGGAACTGTCCATCACCACAGATTTCTTGACCCTCAGAGTTAGCAAAGCAGCCTCTGCAGCACAGCCCTTTGGGGGATAATTCTGTGGAGACAGGGTAGGATTGACTGGGGGAAACAATTCTAATCACCTTTTTGGCGAGTAACATAAATACAGGGTGTCCAGAAGGCTCGTGCCAATTTAAGCTTTAATTACATGGGAAGTGTAAATGCTATAAACCTACAACAAATAGCATCTGAAAGATTAATTATTAAAATTTTACAATAGTCATATATTCCTATTAAATTCAGATTCCCCACCATCCTGTGCTATGTATCGCTCTAGTCAATTTTCAAACGTTGTAAACTTTCATCAGCGGCTGTTCAGTCATCATCCAGTAACTGAGGTTTCATTTCATACATGATAGTTTTGACGTGACTCCCGCAAGAAACAGCCTAATGGGACTACATCAGGCGATGACACAGCCACCAGCCTGAAAAAGTGTCACCCAGAAAACGTGGCACAAAAATATTAAATTTAAAATGTATTGTTTAAAATTTGTGAAAGTAAATGTGTCAAGTAAATGTAAACAATCAAACTTCCAAAGGATGATTTTTGTAGGTTGTAACATTGATACTTCTGAGGTTGTTAAAGCTTAAAACTGCATGAAGACTTTTGGGCCACCCTGTGAGGTCCTGCAGGAATGACATAGAACTCTCACATATGATCTTAGTTAATCTGCACAGCACATCATGAGGGCAGCTTACTGTCCCCACTTTACAATCCGGTAAACTGGGTCTTTAGATCTGTGATGTCAACATGGTAGCCACCTTTCCTATGTGGCTACTGAACACTGGGGATGTAGTGAGTTGGAATTGAGATCTGCTATAAATCCAAAACACACCCAAGATTTTGAAGACTTGGTAAGAAAAATAATGTGATGTAAGTATCTCATTAATAATTTTTAAAAATATTGACCACGTATTGAAATAAAAAGAGTTTGGAATTGGGTTAGATAAAAAATTTTTAAATTACTTCCATCGGTTTCTTTATACTTTTCAATGTAGATACTAGAAAATTAAAAATTACATCTGTGGTTCACATTATTTCTCTTGGACAGTGCTGTTCTAGACCAATGCATCAACACTGACCACCAACGAATATAAATCTACTCTATGTCCTGCTCCACAGTAAGGAATTAACTGGTTTGATGTGTTGTCCTTTTGGGGAGATTTGAAATTTCTAGGAGGCTTTTAGAGACTACAAAGTTTAACCAAAGGAATGTGTTTCTGATGATGGAAATTGGGGGCCATTTTGGGTGTGCAGTAACTTATTCCACTGAAAGACAAAGCCCAGAATCAGGGTTGAGAGGCCATCAGAAAGATCACCTTGCATCTAAGCTCTTAGGACCAGTGGCCACCAGAATCTTCCATTCCTCTGTTGGCCTGGAAAGCAACACCAGTGCATCTGCAAAGCCATCAACGGTGATCAGCAATGTCAGATGAGAAACTGTTGCCAGCCCCATTTGCTAAGGCGGGAGAGTACAGCAGGGTTAGTTTGTAAGCTCATTTCCTCAGCTCAATCATGCTTCCTTAACTGTATTTTAGAACAGCTATCAAATACCAAGAGATCCCACATAGGATCCTACCTGAGTGAAAAGATATTGTTTCATCTAAGAACAGCGTTTAAATATGTCCTGTGCTTATATCCAGAAAAGATGAAAACTCTAATTAGAAAAGATACATCCACCCCATGTTCATAGCAGCACTCTTTACAATAGCCAAGACATGGAAGCAACTTAAAGTGTCCAGCGACAGATGAATCAATAAAGAAGATGTGGTGTGTGTGTGTGTGTGTGTGTGTATATATATATATATACACACACACACACACACACACACAATGGAATATTACTCAGCCATAAAAAAGAATGAAATAATGCCAACTGCAGCAACATGGATGGACCTGGAGATTATCCGACTAAGTGAAGTAAGTCAGACAAAGACAAATATCCTATGATATCACTTATATGTGGAATCTAAAAAAATGATACAAATGAACTTATTTACGAAACAGAAACAGACTCACAGACATAGAAACAAACTTATTGTTACCAAAGGGGAAGGGGGGCAGTAAATTAGGAGTTTGGGATTAACAGATGTACACTACTATATATAAAATAGATAAACAAAAAGGACCTACTGTATAGTGCAGGGAACTATATTCAGTATCTTGTAACGACTTATAATGGAAAAGAATCTGAAAAAATATATATAACTGAATCACTTTGCTGTACACCTGAAACTAACACAGCATTGTGAAACAACTATACTTCAATAAGTAAATAAGTAATAAATAAGTAAATCTGCCCTGTACCTTGCACTTCTTCCTCAGCAACTACCTGAAGGATCTGGACAACCAAGGAGACACGTACCTGAGCCTTGAGCCTCCACTTCATCATCAGTAAAGTGGAAAATAACATCATCCACCTCACAGGATTATTGTGTGATTTAAATAAGACAACAGTTATGAAAGCAGCTGCCTTTAGGTATATCAGTTAGCCTTTGCTGCATAACAAATGACTCCAAAGCTTAGTAACTTAAGTTAAAAAGTTTTTTCTCAAAATTCCATGGTTAGCCTCACGGTTTTCCTGCCCTGAGCTGGTCTCGCTTGGGCAGCTGCATTCAGCTTCAGGGTTCGCAGGATCTCTCTCTCCATGTGGCCCCTCCTTCTCCAGTGGGTTAGACTAGGCTTCCTCATATGGTGGAGGCAGCTTTCCCAGAGGGAAAGTCCCAGTGCACAAGCACTTATCAAGCCTCTCCTTCAGTCACATTTGCTGATGTCCCATTGGTGAAGGCAAGTCACACAGCCAACTCTAGACTCTCATGAGTGAGGACAGTGTGGAGGAGGCATGTGTCATTGGGGGCCACTGATTAAACAATTCCAGGCTACCATTTATTGAGTCCTTACTATGTGCCAGACACTGGGCTAAGCATTTCACATATCTGATGTCATTTAACTTATTGACAAACTGGGCAGTTAGGTGCCATTGGCTACATTTTACAGATATGAAACTGAGGAGAAGCGAGATTGAGCAACAAGCCCTGGAATCCACAAATAGGAAATCACTGAGCCATACATTGTCCTGGATCCCTCTAAAGTTTGTGTTCTGAAACCACTAATTATACCTCTCACTAAATATTAGGGCAAGGAAGGGAAAAGGAAAGGAAAGGGAAAGATTCTACTCTCTGCGGTGCCTTGAATTACTCTCAAGAACAAACTCCGGCCAATATTTTAGAGGTCTAAAGAAACAAAGCAAAGAGCTAAAGGAACTAGGCAGCCCAGCTTGGAGCAATTCCTTGCTGTCAAGGGTAGGCCCCTTAGCACGAGAAGCCAAAGGACAGCAGGCAGACAGGCCTGGAGTGACCACTATTACACACATCACTCCAGCCCTGAAGTTGTTGGAAGCTGATATAAATAAGAAACCCACTGAGGACTTCCCTGGTGGCGCAGTGGTTAAGAATCTGCCTGCCAATGCAGGGGACATGGGTTCGAGCCCTGGTCCGGGAAGATCCCACATGCCATGGAGCAACTAAGCCCATGCACCACAACTACTGAGCCTGAACTCTAGAGCCCATGAGCCACAACTACTGAGCCCGCATGCCACAACTACTGAAGCCCATGTGCCTAGAGCCCATGCTCCGCAACAAGAGAAGCCACCACAATGGGAAGCCCTTGCATCGTAATGAAGAGTAGCCCCCGCTCGCCGCAACTAGAGAAAGCGCGCAGCAAAGAAGACCCAACACAGCCATAAATAAATAAATTTTATAAAAAGAAAAAAAGAAACCCATTGAGATTTTAGTACTATTTGATTTCCCCTTTTGTCCAATTCCACATTTATTTTTAAACCCCACACACGAGGAAGCAAAGATATTAGACAAATTACATATTCCAACCAGCAGATAAAGTCAACGAAAGCCATCACAGACAAGCTCCAGCAGAATGGGACTGCCGTTATCTTTCTTAGAAAATGGGGTCTGGCTTGGAAAGTGAGCGTCTCCATAGAGAAGTAAAAACCCTCTCCTTAGATAAAAATCTCATTAATAATTCTTTTCTCAAACAAGAGGAGAAGAAGAAAAGATTTGTTGAGATGGAGACCGCAGAAGCAGATAGCAGCGGTCCCCCAGTGCAGCCTGGAGGAGCTGGAGGAAGGCGCTAAAGGTTACATGAATGAGGATCATTAATATTCACGGCAGCATCTGATGCTATGTTGCCAAGAGACAGTAATGAGAACAGAGCATCTTCCAGGTCTAATGGCACCGTGGCTGCCGCATCAATCCCGATGTCCCCAGAAATGAGGTCGCTATCATTTGCAAACAGGGAATCGTTGGTGGCTTGGCTGTCATTCCGGAAGGTCACTAAAAGATATGCAGATGAA
The DNA here is from genome assembly GCF_949987535.1 of Balaenoptera acutorostrata. Taxonomy (NCBI): domain Eukaryota; kingdom Metazoa; phylum Chordata; class Mammalia; order Artiodactyla; family Balaenopteridae; genus Balaenoptera; species Balaenoptera acutorostrata. The sequence continues at coordinate 46,134,442 of NC_080078.1, forward strand.
CTACCCCTATTTCTTGGGCTGACACCCACCAGGTTCCCCCCACAGCTTCTCCTTTTCAGAGACACTACCTGACATGGCAACTCTACAGACACAGAGGGAACTGGGAATCCGCCCTTGATCCTCAGCACACTTTGTGAAATTCTGACTTCTTTGTTTTCCCTCCAAATATCTGCTATACACACTTTTTTGGAGGCATTTAGCCTTGTCAACCTTGCGTTCTCAAAACTTGTGTGAAGGTCTTAGCTTCCCCAACTGTTAAGTTCCTGAATATCAGCAACCAAAACATATAGTCATAACCCCTTAGCCCTGTGCCTCATTTGGTTTCTCCCAGGAGCAGACCCTGGGACAGAGATTTGACTTAAAATGTTTGTTTCTTTCCATGGTTAATGGGATTCTAATTTTTATATGTGCATGAGAACCTTCACAAGAGAATGAAGACCTGAAGAAGTGAACAGAACAGGCAGCTTTTAAATCTTTTAGACAAAGAAACAATACATTTGTGAAGAATTGATAAGTTACAGGGGTTTGGGCTGGGGTTAGTAAATGGTGAAGAAGTAACTAGGTAAGTTTAACAATATTTGTTTGCAGATTCCGCTGTTGCCATCTCTGGGCTGATAAGAGTCTATCTCCAGTAAAAGGAGAATTGATTTCCTGCTTTTAGGCAGAAAGGAGGAGATTTTTCTGCATTTACCGTTTCTTAATTGCTTTCAGGTGAAAATAATTTTTATACTAAAGAGGCGTATTTGGGAGTGACATATTTTGATTTCCTTCAAACTTGGTCCAGCAATGGGAACAGGATCCAAAGTGAGCCATTCACTTAATTCTGGGACTCCTTTTGGACCACTTGGAAAAGAGAAACCATCTTCCCTATGGTATTGCTAACTGTAGAAAGGATGTAAGCTTGGGACTTCCTGGTGGCGCAGTGGTTAAGAATCCGCCTGCCAATGCAGGGGACACGGGTTTGAGCCCTGGTCCGGGATGATCCCGCATGCCACGGAGATACTAAGCCTGTGCGCCACAGCTACTGAACCTGTGTGCCACAACTACTGAAGCCCGTGTGCCTAGAGCCCGTGCTCCGCAACAAGAGAAGCCACCACAATGAGAAGCCTGCACACTGCAACGAAGAGTAGCCCCCGCTCGCTGCAACTAGAGAAAGCCTGCGCACAACAACAAAGACCCAATGCAGCCAAAAAATTAATTAATTAATTAATTGATTTTTAAAAACAAAGAAAAAGAAAGGATGTAAGCTTGAAGACAAGGTGGCCGACCTGAGAATTATGTCATAGAGGAGAGGGGAAATGGGCCATGAGGAAAGGGGGAGATGAGCCATGATGATGTTATTTGAGTTCCTGAATCCAACCATGCCTGCCATCTGACTTTTCTGTTACTCGAGTCAACAAATTCTTTTTTTTTTTTTTTTTAATAAATTTTTTTTTTAAATTTATTTATTTATTTATGGCTGTGTTGGGTCTTCGTTTCTGTGCGAGGGCTTTCTTCAGTTGCGGTGAGCGGGGGCCACTCTTCATCGCGGTGCGCGGGCCTCTCACTGTCGCGGCCTCTCTTGTTACGGAGCACAGGCTCCAGACGCGCAGGCTCAGTAGTTGTGGCGCACGGGCCTAGTTGCTCCGCGGCATGTGGGATCTTCCCAGACCAGGGCTCGAACCCGTGTCCCCTGCATTAGCAGGCAGATTCTCAACCACTGCGCCACCAGGGAAGCCCCCAACAAATTCTTTTTCATATAAGCCTCTTGGAGTAGGAGGACTCTCATTTATAAATTCAAGAATTCTAATGCAGGGCTTCCCTGGTGGTGCAGTGGTTAAGAATCCACCTGCAAATGCAGGGGACTCGGGTTCGAGCCCTGGTCCGGGCGGAGCAACTAAGACCGTGTGCCACAACTACTAAGCCTGTGCTCTAAAGCCTGCGAGCCACAACTACTGAAGCCCATGAGCCACAACTACTGAGCCCGTGAGCCACAACTACTGAAGCCCGCACGCCTAGAGCCCGTGCTCCGCAACAAGAGAAGCCACCGCAACGAAAAGCCCGTGTACTACGACGAAGAGTAGTCCCCACTCACCACAACTAGAGAAAGTCCGAGAGCAGCAACAAAGACCCAACATAGCCAAAAATAAATAAATAAAATAAATTTAAAAAAAAAGAATTCTAATGCAGTCAACCAGTTATGTCAGCTTTAAGCTCAGATTTTATCCCCGTTGCATTGTTATTCATCCTTTCTGCCTCTCCCATCCAAATCCCAGCCCCTGTCTCCACCCTTCCTTCCTACCACCTTCCTACCTGATAATTGTGCTTAGTCTAGACCAGTGGTTCTCAAATGTCCCTGTGTAGCAGAACCTAGAGAGCTTTTAAAAACAGATTTCTGGACCCTGTCCCCAGAGTTTCTGATCCAGTAGTTCTGAGGTAGAGGCCAAGAATTTGTAATTCTAAAAATTTCCCAGGTGATGAGAACCATTGTTCTAGAAATGCTGGTCTTCTTGATATGCCTCAATATATAAAGGACTCTCCCAGTCCAGGGCCTACTTATGGATGTTCTTTCTGCCAGGAAGACGCTTTCCCTGGATATTTCATGCAATTGAGTGCTGATAAATACTTAATGACTGACTATCTGAAAAAAAAAAATGTCCTGATTCATAGCATTTGCTGATTTCTGGTATGCAAATCCTCCCACTATGGCTGATTTTAAGCTACCAGTGTGAGGTCACTGAAGAGATGTTCCCCATCTGTTCTCAGGAGCCAGTGTGAGCTGGGTCAGTGCACCAGTGTTCAGGTGACATCATCATGTCTCTGCTCAACATCACCTCCTCCAAGAGGGCTTCCCTGATAGCAGGATAAAATAGCACAACCATCCCCCAGTCATTCTCTCTTCTCTTACTTTAGTTCATTTCATTTATTTCCACCCATGATGCAAAGATAATTTACCTGGAGGGGGATGAAGATGAAAGATCAAATCAACCAAAATCCATATGGTAATGTAGGTAGGACATTTTAGTATTTGTGGGCAAGTCAAGATGACTTACTTAGACTCCCAGTGGTGAATAAGTGTCTAAGAAGCTGCTTTAACCACTGTCTCAGAATTCTTTCTGGTTCCCTACAGTCTGTCTTGGAGATCTCTTTTTGCATGGGTGTATGTCAAGTCCCATAAAGAGAATTTTTAGAAACCAGAGTTGAGAAACTAAGATTACTTGCATTTTCTTTACTTCCCAAACTGTTAAGAGCGGACACCACAATAACCTAAAATTTGAAAAGTCTTGAAATCCGGAAATCTTAACCCTTCCTTCCTCCACAAAGCCCTGAAAGTAAAACTGTGGTTCATTCTCCCGACCCTCCATCTGTTATCCTGACATTCAGTTACCACTAAGGGGAAATGGGGGAGCCAAACTGATGTCCTCCAGGAGGCCAGAGCTCTGCAGAGCTTCCCTCAGCCCGGTGAAGTCATCAGTCTTTGAGTCTGCGCAGCCCACGGTGAAGACGGGGGAACTGAGAGTCTGAAGCTGGGGCAGCAGGACTACAAAAGGGGATATGGCTGGGGGGTGGTGGTGGTGGATTAGGAAACCTCCCCACCAGGAGCTAACTCGGTTTTGATACATGTCAGCTTGCAGAGCCTTGTCCCAAGGTGCAGTGATGACCAAGTAACAGAGGAAGAGAGGGGAGCAAGCTAGGTTCGTGGGTTGGCAGGCTGGCTGCCCTAGCAGGACCTCCCAAGCTGTCTGCCCTTGACATGGACAACATGGGCTTGTGGTCCAGTCCTCATCTGTGGACATCCAGGATTGACTTGTTTATTTTTCACTCTGATCACAAACCCAACCCATCAAAGACTAGAATGTATGCCAGAATGATGCAGTTTATTAATTTGCTGTAGAGAAGATGCCTTTTCAGTATTCAGAACATAGAAGTTCTCCATCCAAGATGTCTCTTTCCCAGGATTAAGGTAGTTGGAAAGCTAACGCAATCATTAGAAGGCTGCCTGCAGGTTTTATGAGAAGGCAGAGTGTCAGAGCAAAGGGATATGGGAGGTCTTGTGTGATCATTTATCCTGCACATGGCAGAATCTAGCAGATTTACTCTGCCCCAAAAGGACAAAACTGGGACCAGATAAGGCAGGCACCCTCTGTCCTTCATATGGGTGGAAACTGGAAGCATTTCAGCTCTCTCATTTTCAATTGCATTATTATCAGCCACAAACAGCCCCTGGGCATGGACTTGCTACAGTCTCCAAGAATGTAGTTTATCTCAAATTAATTAAGTGTTAAGTGATATATTCTTGATGAGATTCTAGGTGACAGCCTTGAGCCCTTTCAGTAATTAGAGAAACATTTCAGCTTCATCATCCAGAAACATTGTTTTGAATGTCCAGTGACCTTTACTGGATTTGTCCCCAAATTCTAGTGTAAACTTTGTTTGGGTCATGAAGGTTCCTGGGTGCTGGGTTCCAGACCCAGGTGTTGGTTCTTTATCTAATTCCTTCTTTTCCCTCTCTTTCTTCCTTGAAGCAAGATTCCTGAATCTGGGCTTCCCTGGTGGCACAGTGGTTAAGAATCCACCTGCCAATGCGGGGGACACGGGTTTGGGCCCTGGTCCGGGAAGATCCCACATGCCACGGAGCAACTAAGCCCGTGTGCCACAACTACTGAGCTTGCGCTCTAGAGCCCATGAGCCACAACTACTGAGCCCACATGCCTAGAGCCCGTGCTCCGCAACAAGAGAAGCCACTGCAATGAGAAGCCCGTGCACTGCAACGAAGAGTGGCCCCCAGTCGCCACAACTAGAGAAAGCCCACGCATAGCAACGAAGACCCAACGCAGCCAAAAATAAATAAATAAAATAAATAAATTTAAAATAGATTTCTATTTAAAAAAAAAAAAAAGATTCCTGAATCTATTTGTGTATTTACCCTCCTCTGATGGCATTGTCTCTGGCTCCAAGGAGTCGGAAGGAGGGGAATCTCCTTGACAGTGATTTAAGTAGTCCTGGCTAATAAAATGTGTGATTTAAGTAACCCTGGCTAATAAAATGTGAGGTCTAAGAGCAATCATTTGGGAAGGATTCCTAATGACAAAAGGAAATAGCCTCAGAGTAAATAGCCTCATTTCTTTCCATTGAACAGTTAACTGCAAATAAGGTGTGGCACTGGGAAGCCATTTGGGAACCAAAAAGGAAAACCTGAAGATCTGAAAGAGGGTGGAATCTGATCCTTGATGACCTCGTGGAACCACTGAATTAGTCAACCTTGGTGCCAGCTCTCCGGCAACACTCCTTGTGAGAGGTAATGATCCTCTCTCTGCTCAAGCCATTTTGAATTGAGATTTTGTGTTTCTTGCAGCTAGAAGCTCCCTCACTGGTACATTTGGTTACTGGGTTCTAACACTACAATCAGTTGTTGTATGTCTAGGTCACTGTGGACAGATCACTTAATTGCTCTAGACTCCCATTGCTTCATCTTCAAAGTTGGCAAGTTGAAGGAAAGTCTTTCTTCCTTTCCTTTTAACCTTGACATTTGGAGTTTCTGATTTCTCTTTTGTGGAATACAATGAAGAAATCCCTAATTCATCTCTGCTTTTCATTTCCTGGACTCTCAAGGTGGATGAGCTTTCTCCTCTGCTCCTTCATTCCAAGGTTTGAAACAGATGTTCTATGTGTCAGGATTACCTGCTATATAATTCATTTCTCTTGGATCATCTTAGAACCTGAAGGGGATCAGAATATGCCACCCCCAAATATGCCACTTTGGCATAAGGGTTATTTTGAGCAGAAGGCAAGTGATGCGGTAAAATTTCTCTGCCCACTCCTTATCTGCCAAAAAGCAGGGCATTGATTTTTCTTTGAGGAAGGAGTCCCCTTGTACCAGGACAAAGAGACTGACTCTTATCTCTGGAGATGGGGTTGGGGATTGGTCACGCTGAGATGAATCTGCATAAACAGACTTTACTATAATAACACTTCTCTTGCAATAGATTTCCTTATATATTTCCTAGTCATTTTCCCACAATTTATCACCCCTAAGAGCCCAAACCCCCTTTCCTTTTCCTAGTTGCTTCTCCACAGTTTATTACCCGTTGTTTAAATGGTATATAAGCAGCCCCACCCCCAGTTTAACTTCTTCTGTGAGTTTTTACTTCTTTTCTGTGAATCTTCCATGCACGTAAAAAATATTAACGTCATGTTTAAAAAAAATAAATTTATTTATTTATTTATTTTTGGCTGCGTTGGGTCTTTGTTGCTGCGCGTGGGCTTTCTCTAGTTGCGGCAAGCGGGGGCAACTCTTCGTTGCGGTGCGCAGGCTTGTCATTGCGGTGGCTTCTCTTGTTGCAGAGCACGGGCTCTAGGCGTGAGGGCTTCAGTAGTTGTGGCACGTGGGCTCAGTAGTTGTGGCTTGTGGGCTCTAGAGTGCGTGCTCAGTAGTTGTGGTTCACAGGCTTAGTTGCTCCGTGGCATGTGGGATCTTCCCGGACCAGGGCTCAAACCCATGTCCCCTGCATTGGCAGGCAGATTCTTAACCACTGTGCCACCAGGGAAGCCCCTCAATTTTAAAATTGTATGTTTTCTTTGTTAATCTGTCTTCCATCGGTTTAATTTGCAGGCTTCTGGTACTAACCCTAAGAGGGTAGAGGAAAGTTTTCCTTCCTCCCAGACAAACTCCAACAGCTCCTAAGTTTTTTCACAAGATAAAAACAGGACTTAATGACTCTACGACACCTTCCAATCTAAATGTTCCACAGATTAAAAAAAAATCATGGTAGGATAACTTCAGTGATAACCTCTATTAAAATGTTCTTATGGAGCAATATATTTATTTATATTTATGAACATTCCAACACTTATTCCACAACTTCTCCCAGCCCTGCTAGACCTGTGGCTTTGGAGGATAAAAGGTCCCCTCAGCCTTTAGCCTTTCACCCAGTTGTTCTAGCCACAGAAATACTTTCTTTAGGAAGTTGAAACCAGCGTGGAATATTACGGTTAGGTCACGACAGAGGAAATGGGGACTGGAAGAAAGGATATTAAAGGTGGTAAGTATGTCTACCCAGGAATGAATGAAAGAATAAATTGACGAGGGAGTGTTTCAGGAAGGTACTGTAATTCTCTAGCCCATAGCCATTTTGACAAACATTGGAGCAAGACCAATGCCCCCAAACACACACACATACACACACACACACATACACTACCAACAAATACTAATGGAGTATTTCTGGTTCTTAAGCACACCAGCCACTTTGCCAAGAAGCTGGTTGGCTGAACTATCCTGCCGACTCACAGAGAAAAAGCTAGCCATCTTAAGACTTGTATTCCCCACACAGCCACAAAGGTAAATATCTGGTTCTCACGTAAGAAAAAAAAAAAAGCTCTATTGACTTCTCTGAATTAGGACGATAATTGCTTGAGAATTAACAATACCTCCAAAAATTACAGATTTGACATCAGATAATATTTTGATATCTAATTCGTTTTGTCATGAATTCCAGCTCCTTTTTTATTTAGAAAGTTATATATCATGCAAGACTTATGCTCCTGCTGGCTATCTTTCAGTTTATTCAGAACTCTTGGGTTTTTGAGTACCAAACAGGTGTAGTATTGAGAGAAAGAAAGCTTAAAAATAAGTCAACAGGAAATAACATAATGCAGTTAGACTAACAGCTTTTGCAGCCAGTTTATATAACATCTGCAATTAAGCTAGCGTTCTATGAACCATTAAAAGGGGAAAAATAATCACGAGTTTCTTGAAAGAATATGTTCACAGTCTGATTATCTATGGGTCTGTTCTGTACGGAATATTTTCTGCTTCTCTGCTCCATGCTGATGAGTTTCATGCAGGGCAAATATTGACAATGGATTCTTGTTATTCAATCTACATGAAGTAACACAGAGAAGAGTAATTTGCAAGCTATTGATACTGATTTTAGATACTCAGTTCAGTGAGAAGATGGCAATAGGGCCACAATTGATGTAATAGGTTTGTGAGAACCCCTGACGCTGAAACACCACAATACTACAACTCAGACTGCTGTCATTATATTTACTTCATCAAGGCCATCAAAATGTGGGTTTTCCCAAGGAAGTCTGGGATGGGCATCTGAAGTGTAGGAGATTGAATTATTGGTCAGCCTGGGCTTGCCTGGTAAACACTGTATGAGAAAAACACTTATGGAGTGTGATACAGGTTGGGGCCCCAACAGAAGCCAACCCCCAGGTGTAAGTATTCGTTTGGAAGGTGATCCCAGGAAGCCTCCATAGGGGAGGGGAGGAGCGAGACAAGGAAAGGAAGGAAGCTGCATTAGTTTGGGGTCCTCCAAGAAAGACAGGATTAGACATGCAAGAGATATATTGGGAAACCACCTGTGAGGTTAAAAATGCAGATAGAGCAACACTATTTACAATAGCCAAGACAGGGAAGCAAGCTAGGTGTCCATCAACAGATGAATGGATAAAGAACATGTGGCATATACATACAACGAAATATTACTCAGCCATAAAAAAGAATGGAATATTGCCATTTGCAGCAACATGGATGGACCTAGAGGTTATCATACTGAAGTGAGTCATTACTTACTTACATACTGAATGAAGTAAGACAGAGAAAGACAAATATCCTATGATATCACTTATATGTGGAATCTAAAAAAATGATACAAATGAACTTGCAAAACAGAAACAGAGTCACAGACATAGAAACAAATTTACGGTTACCAAAGGGAGGGGGGAGGGATAAATTAGGAGTCTGGGATTAACAGATACACACTATTATACATAAAATAGATAAACAATAAGGTCCTACTGTATAGCACAAGGACCTATATCCAACATCTTGTAATAACATATAATGGAAAAGAATCTGAAAAAGAATATACAGATATAGAGATAGAGAGAGAGAGAGATAGAGTAACTGAATCACTTCGCTGTTCACCTGAAACTGACACAACACCGTAAATCAACTTTACTTCAATTAAGAAAAAAATGCAGATGGAGCGGCAGGTATCACCCCTGTAGAGCAGAAGGAAGGAAGAAGTGTTGGATGGGAAAGTCTGAGACTGCGGTGAGTTCTAAGGATGTTTTGGCAAAGCTAGTGGCCAGTCCCTGAGCCACAATCAGCAGTCAGAGGAGCCCCGTGTCTCCCAAGACTGGGCCTGCCTCAGTTTCCTTGCTGTGCTGAGACCCTGGCAGCACACAGCCCATGGGAAGCATAGATGTGGAGCCAACACAGTGATGGATTTCAGAGCGTATTCGTGGGACGTGGGTCTTCCACGCTGTCTGTGGTCAGAGATCTAAGAGGTGCATTTTCATGGATAACACAGAAGTCAGTTCAGAGTGGGAGGATGGGGAAAATTGAGCTTAAAACTACTGGTGAACTCTAGGAGGTTGTGTAGAACACACATCAGAGATGTCACATCTGAGGGGTGAGAAAGCTGGGGTATGTATTGGCTCTGGGTTATTCCCTAGGCATTAACTCCCCAGCGCCTGCACATAACTTCCCATCCTGCCCTGCACATAGGCCCAGCCTGCTCCTGAAGGGCTCACAGAAAGCCCTCAGGAAGAGTCCAAGATGCTCATAGTCGGAATTAGGAAGCTGTCCACTCATACAAAGTGAAGGGATACAGGTGGATACTGGAAGTATCCTGTGTATCCCTACTAAGAAAAGAAGAACAGAAAGTACAAGCATTACATAATCTGCCCCGGGCATATCATATGACTGGACACCCTGTGCTGTCTTCATCCCGGCAGGGTCAGTCCAGGACTCTGGGCAGTGCATACTGGTCACTCTCCTAGGTAAATGGGCCAACAGGGTTCAGAGCCACGACTCCAGTCACAGGGAGGCAACTGTCACCATCCAGTCCTTCATAATGTGGGCAGCTGGTCCCATAAAATAAAGTATGGGGAGAAGAGCTTCCAAATAAATGTGCTTCACAGGGTCTGTCCAGGAGGGCAGACATACACTGGAACATCACTAATCGATTCCAGATTGCATTCAGGCCAAGTCTTAAACACAACTTAATAGGTCCAAACCTCCACTACCGAACAACTGGAGGTGACACATGAGAGGATACCTTTTAGGTATATATGTACATAGTTGGAGAGGAAAAGTTTTTCCTTTACCCTTCTAGGTTCTTTGGCTGATCTAATAATCAAATTGACATAAGACAGATTAACAGGAGAAAAAAACATTTTAATTACATACATACACACACGGACCGCACAAGGATTATGAGACCCAAGGACGAGTCGAGAGCGAAGTATATGCCATCGTGAGCTGACGAATGGGCTAAGGGCTTGGGGCTTTGAAAGGGAGGAGGGTGGTTCACAAGATGATAAGAAGAGCAGAGCTTTGGTAATTAGATGTTTGCCCTGCAGTAGAGATGGGTCATTCAGATAAAAATTTATCTCTTGGTAATAGCTCTCTTTCTGGGCCAGGTCCCTATCTAAATTCTTTTAGGTAGTTTAGGGTGAAAGATTGTTTTTGTTTTTTTTCTTTGAATCTGCTGGGTCTTGAATGCCTTCATCTCAAAACAGTCTGTGTGCCAAAGTGGCACGTTTTGGGAAGGCTCGTCCTGAAAACCTTCAGTTTCTTTAGGTGTATGTCTCATATATATGTGTATGTATATATATTTTTACATATATACAAATATATACATATACATATTTTACATATATGTATATATTTTAAGTATGTATATCTCTTTTAGGTATATATGTAAGATATACATATATCTGTTTCATATATATATTTTAGGTATATGTATATATTTTAAGTGTATATATCTCTTTTAGATATATATATATCTTATATATAATATATTAGATATATATATCTAAGATATTCATGTCTTTATATATTATATAATGTATTTTGTATATACATATACATATATTATATATTAAAATATTATACATATTATATATATATTAGTTTGAGGACTGTACCAAATTTGGCCTGGGAGTCATAGTTTTCCTCTCTAAATTATAAAAGTTATTTTTAAATACTCTGGTCAATAGAAACTAAACTAAAGGGAGTGGATTTCTGGTGTAGGACCGAGGCAGCAGCGTGGAATGTTTCGTACCTGCCATGACTGAGGATGCTGAGGGTCTTCATGGAGTAGGGCCTGGAAGAGTCTGCACTTAAACTCTTTTTATTTTTAATTTTATTTTGCCATATAACATACAGTAAGATATATATTTTTAATGCTTTTCTTTTTTTTTTTTAATTTATCTTATTTATTTATTTATTTTTGGCTGCGTTGGCTCTTTGTTGTTGTGCGGGCTTTCCCTAGTTGCGGTGAGCAGGAGCTACTCTTCCTTGTGGTGGGTGGGCTTCTCACTGCAGTGGCTTCTCTTGTTGCGGAGCACGGGCTCTAGGCACGTGGGCTTCAGTAGTTGTGTCACGCAGGCTCAGTAGTTGCGGCGCACAGGCTTAGTTGCTCCGCGGCATGTGGGATCTTTCCGGACCAGGGCTCAAACCCGTGTGGCCTGCATTAGCAGGCGGATTCTTAACCACTGCGCCACCAGGGAAGCCCTGCACTTAACCTCTTAAACCCACATAGGAAGAGGGAGGTGGTGGGTGAGCATCAGCCTCAGGGGATCAACGTGCTTCTATTTTAATTAACATGACAATGGAAAAGTTAAAAGCCAGAGTCCTGAGACCGAGGTGCCAAAGACTTAACCTTGCCAATTAGTTTGTCTTCCCGTGCTGGTTTCTCTTTTGTGACATCAGTTACAAAACCACTATAAATGTACATTCTTGTCTTCAGGGGCAGCAAATAAGAGCAGGGCTGAGAAGACTGTGTCTCCCACCACCTCCAGGTGTTGATGGGGGCCCCCAGGTAGAAAGCATAATGGCAGGGCCAAGGCATAGAGGGCAGGTTGAGCCCCAGGAGTCAGCCGAGACTGAGAGAAGGAGACGGGGCTTCAGAAACACCCTGGGGGCTGTGGGGTAAGAAGATGGGTTTCTTCTCTTTAGTGCCAGAAATGAGTCTACATCTGATTTAGGGACTGTGCAGAAAACAAGAGCCCTCAAAAATTCTATAGCTCCAAGCAGGGCGCCCTGGATTGAGGCGGCCTAGGGTCTTTCCTGTACCTCTTTCTTTCTCTCTCTCTTCTCTCTCTCTTCTCTCTCTCTCTCTCTCTCTCTCTCCTCTCCCAGTGAGATTCACCATGAAACACACTCTGCACATGTAGAATACTTTTGGAGAGCTCTTTTGGTGTTGTTATACTCCGTTAACTTTGTAAGGCTACTCTTTTGGAAAATTGTTTTTGCTTACATGCTTGAAGACAGGGAAAAAAATATTCTTTTGGAAAGCTGCAGAAGTTTTAAATAGGTTCAGGAGGTTTTCACAAACACTTTAGGCCATTCTAGATAGCACATATATTGACATAAGGACAGGAGAACCCACTTCATAATATCTTCAAGTTTGGTCTAACAAATTCTCTTCCTCTTTTTCACTCTGGGTGGGGCTGGAAGAAATAGAAATGAAGATGGGTCAGCTCTTCTGGCATATTCGCAGCAGCCAGGTGCTTTAGTGTGGAAATGCCTCTCTTTTAAAATTAAAAAAAAAAGGAACACGAAGACATCTGGGACACCGGGATACCACGTGTTGGAAATTCACCTACAGTCTCACTGAGCTTAGAGCTTAGTCTGAGGGATGACTTTGGTCACATTTAGCCGGGGAGATGTTCAGAGGGGAGAAGTGTTGAAAGAGAGGGGATGTCACACATTCCTAGGGTGGGAATTCCCAACAGCTGTATGAACTTCCAGGGCATGAAACATCTATATTAAATTAAGTTCTCACACAATGTTAAAAACCAGTGTTTGCAGGTCATCTTCTGTTGGGTATTACTCATTTCATTATCGATTAATGAATTGAAGTGATTCATTTCCATTAATATATATGAATAATTTAGAGACACTGTCCCAAAGTAGAACTTTCCAGTCTTTGCCCTTCTCTCTCCTTCCTTCTTTTTTTCTGTAGTAGTTTAATTATGGTTGTCAGAAGCCACCCGATTTTAAATAGAAAGGGATTTACTACAGGGAGGTAGACACTTACAGATCCATTGGGAGAAGCAGAAGGGCTCTTGGCTGAGTTTCCAGGAATGACTTCCAGAACAGCCATCCCAAAGGGGCTGCTTCCTGGCCATGGTCAGGAAGCCACAGACCCTACCCTTGGCCCCTGGGCTACACAGGCTCTGAACTGACCTGGGGTCAGGAAATCATCACCACACCCTTACTGCCAAGAACATGTCACTTCGGCTGTGACCCATCCTGATAAATGGGTCCCTCGTGGCCTGCCTTCTGAGAGCCTGGGACCTCTACTGCCACAGTGGCCGGCCAGCTACGACTGCCAAGACCACATCTCCCTGCAGAAACATAAGAGGGAAAGATGGAGCTGGACAGTCTTTGTTTCACTTCTGCCTTCCAAGTACCGCAAGTATCTCCTGGAAGTGCAAGGGAGTCTTTCAAGTGTGGGCTTTATCTTTCCAACCTCTAGCAATAAGGCTATCGGGGTGGAACGGAGTGGAGTGGAGTGGGCCAAACTGGAACATCTGCTCCACTCTGCTTTCTTGCCCAGTGTCTTCATTTAGAGACTTCTTTCCCACAAAAGTAGAAATGACTGATGGCAGCCCAGGTGCTACTCTTTCCAGGTAGGTCTATATGAACTGAAAATTAAAAAATGGTAGGAATTTTAATTAAGTGTGATGAAATAAAATTTATATTTTAAGACAGGACAAGAAAAAAATTAAACATAAAATTCTCTCTCTGTGCTTGTTTGGGCCTCCTCCCTCCCTCCCTAATGTGCAGTGTGCATCAGCATTACACATTAACCAGAGCTCCTCAAAGATGGGAATGCCTGCTCAACAGTAAAGGTCAATTTTTTTTTCTTTTTTGTAAAGATCAATTTATTTTTTCTTTCTTCTGGTGCTAGCAGTGTAACTTCTTAAAAGAATAGTGTTTGGGACTTCCCTGGTGGTGCGGTGGTTAAGAATCCGCCTGCCAATGCAGGAGACACGGGCTCGAGCCCTGGTCCGGGAAGATCCCACATGCCGTGGAGCAACTACGCCCATGCGCCACAACTACTGAGCCTGCGCTCTAGAGCCCACGAGCCACAACTACTGAAGCCCACGTGCCTAGAGCCTGTGCTCCGCAACAAGAGAAGCCACTGCAATGAGAAGCCCACACACTGCAATGAAATGTAGCCCCTGCTCAGCACAACTAGAGAAAGCCCACGCACAGCAACGAAGACCCAACACAGCCAAAAATAAATAAATTAAAAAAAAAAAAAAAAAAAGGATAGCATTCGTTCCCAGCTCCGTAGGAGGTCATGGTGACTTGCTGCTGGCTTTGTATGTGCTTACCAGGACTATCTGTCCTTGGTGAGCTTTATATAAAATGTCAGTATGTCATTTTGATGTACGATCCTTTGTCTCAAAAATGTATATGGGGCTTCCCTGGTGGCGCAGTGGTTAAGAATCCGCCTGCCAATGCAGGGGACATGGGTTCAAGCCCTGGCCGGGGAATATCCCACATGCCGCGGAGCAACTAAGCCCGTGCGCCACAACTACTGAGCTTGTGCTCTAGAGCCCACGTGCCACAACTACCGAGCCCACGTGCCACAACTACTGAAGCCTGCGCGCCAAAGCCCGTGCTCCACAATAAGAGAAACCACTGCAATGAGAAGCCCACGCACCGTAATGAAGAGTAGCCCCTGCTCGCTGCAACCAGAGAAAGCCTGCGCACCACAACAAAGACCCAATGCAGCCAAAAATAAAAATAAATAAAATAAATAAATTTATTTTAAAAAAATGTATATGACTGTGCCTTCGACTTCTAACAGGCCGAACAGTTCTCAGAGCTTTCTTAGATTCTCTGTCCCGGGTTATAATCCTCAGTTTGGCGCGAATAAAATTCTCTTCTTTTCTTCTTAACTTGATAGTTAATTGAATTTTCATTGACAAGTGGAAAGATAGCAACGTATAGCATATTTATAAAATTATACCATATTGGGAGAACGATGTGTGTGGCCATGCATGTGTGTTTGTGCATACAAATGTGTGTTTGTGCATGTGTGTGCACACATATATACCTGTACAAAACATATATACTTACATAAGACTATGTATGTATCCACATACATATATAAAAATATAACATAGAAAAAGTCTAGAAGGATATACACCACACACAGTAACAATGATTAATACGCTGGAGGTAGGAATAAGGGATAATGTGAGTGAGAAATGATTAATTTTCAGAGCTTTGTTACATTTTAAAGTCTTATAAAGAATTTATATGACTTTTTGTAATATTTAATATTAAAATATTATATGGGAAGGGTCATGGCAGGGTCTTCTAGGGTGCTGATCTGGGTGGTATCCACATATGTAAAAATTCACTACTCTATCTATCTATCTAGATACAGATATAGATAGATATAAAGTTTGCATAGTTTACTATATGTAATATATTCTTCAATAAAACAAAGTTTAAAACTAACAAACGAATGATTTAAGCGAAATAGTAAAAGAATAATCTCAGACACCCGCCAGGCGTAAAAGAACACGTGGCAGCCACGTCTAAACAATAGCAAGTCATGTGACCCTAAGTAAGTCACGTGGCTTCTCAGAGAGTCAGTTTTACTCCTCTGCAAACCACATATTATAATAGTAGCTATCCCAGTGCTACCGTGAGAATTAAATGAGTTAATCTATATAAACTGCTTATGAGTGCCTAGGCACACAATAGTAACTATGGAAAGGGTCTCTGTTTTTATCCATCAGAGTAATTGTGTTAGTTTCCTAGGGTGACCGTAACAAATTACCACAAGTTGGGTGGCTCAAACCAACAGAAGTGGATTCTCTCATAGTTTGAGAGTCCAGAATCCAAAATGAAGGTGTTGCCAGCAGGGTTGGTTCCTGTGAATATTCTGACGGAGAACCTCTCATGCCTCTCTCTTAGTTTCTGGTGGCTGCTGGTAACCCTTGGCGTTCCTCGGCTCGTAGACGCATTCCTCCGGTCTCTGCCTCTGTCTTCACATGAGCTTTTTCCCTGTGTGTCTGTCTCCCTATGTGTCCTCTCCTCTTCTTATAAGGATACTAGTTAGTGGATTTAAGGCCCACCCTAAAATCTAGAGTGACCTCATCTTGACTAACATCTGAAAAGACCCTATGTCCAAATAAGGTCACATTCTGTGGTTCCAAGTGGACCTGAATTTGGGGGTGACACTATCCAACCGACTGCAGTAAAGCATCACTATTCAGAGATGATAAACATTTAAAGGGCAGGGGGGAGTATCTCATTCTCCCAAGAGTCTGCCTGCAATCAGAATCCCTGACTACCCAATATTTGTAGACTTCTATTTTATTGTTTTTAATACAAAATAAAGTGCCAAGTGAGGATAAATCACAAAATTCCTATGGCTATAATCCAGCCTGTTGTGTTGACAGCAATATCATCTGGCATAAATAAAACGCAAACTTTTCCCCACAGTCAATAATAAACAAATATTATGAATCTCCCAAGTCTTGGGTAAACTCTCTATTGGCTTTCCTTGATTTTAATACGCCAAGACTGGTCTCTGTGATACTTGAGGTTGCTTTTTAAATGTGCCACTAGAGGGAGAAAAGGTTGTGTGTTTGTTTTTGAAGTGCTTATTGCAGGATAATGAGGTTTTCTTTGTGCAATTACTGTGAGTATGAGCTCCATGTGTGTGATTGCAGAGTAATTTCATCTTAATGTCGATGATGCGTACTGCACTGCAGATCAAAGTGAAACAGGATAAATCACAAGCTGTGTTCCTATTAAAAGCATATTGTTTGGACGGAGATGGGAATCTATAACAATTCAAATGCTTTCTTTAATCACTGAAGTTCAAATGCTGTCTTTTGCAAATTGGACTTTTGCAAAGTGAGGATGGGCATTGCATTACACACAAAATGGCTTCTAAAAAGAACTGTGGTATAGAAACTTGAGAAGATGGAAGATGCAATCAAAAAGCTTCAAGATTTGCTGCTTGGAGCCCAAGGTATGACCTCTCAGCTTTGCTATTGTGCAAATGTGGGCACCAGGTAGCTAAGCAGTGGTCCAGCCCTGAGTAAAATAATAGCAATAATAATGATCACTTAGGTGGTACTTATTCTGTACCAGTGCTTTACATATATTGACTCATTTAACCTTCACAACAACCTTTTAAAGTATATATTCTATTATTATCCTCATCTTACAGATAAGGAAACTGAGGCCCGTGTTTACAAAGATAGTGAGCACTAAAGCTGACTGCAGGGTCTGGACTCTTAGCCACGATGCCCTGCAGCCTTTCAAGGTAAATGTACATGGTCCAAAGTCCCACCCATATGCTTTCATAATGTACTACATCACAACGAACCTACTGGAATTCCTGAAATTAAAAAACAAAAACAAAAACTGACAATGCCAAGTGCTGACAAGGATTCGGAGCAACTGAAACTCTCATACACTGTTGGTGATAATGCACAATGATTCAGCCCCTTAGAAAACAATTTGGCTATTTCTCTTGCAAAGTTAAATATACAATTACCACATGATACAGAAATCCCACTTCTAAGTACTTACCCGAGAAAAATGAAAATTTATGTCCACACAAAAACCCATAAGTGAATACTTATAGCGGCTTTATTTGTACTCATCCAAAACTAGAAACAATCCAAATGCCCCTCAACTGGTGAATGAAAAAAACTATTATGCATCCACATAAAAGAATACTACTCAGTAACAAAGTGGAATGAACTTGTGCAAAAACAAAATCTCATATAAATTATGCTAAATGAAACAAACCAGACTCAAAAACCTACATTCTATTTGAGTTTATTTATATGACATTCTGGAAAAGACAAAATTATAAGAATAGAAAATGTACATTGATTGCCAAGAGCTAGAGGTGGGGGAAGAATTGACTGTAATGGGACAGTGTGAGGGAATTTTGGGGAGTGATGGAACTATTCTGTGTCTTGATTGCAGAGGGGGTAACACAACTATATTTGTTTGTCCAAACTCATAGATCCACACACTAGAAAGGATGAATTTTGCTGTATGTAAATTTAAAAGTAAAAAACAGGGACTTCCCTGGTGGTCCAGTGGTAAAGAATCCGCCTTACAGTGCAGGGCACGCGGGTTCGATCCCTGTTCGGGGGAACTAGGATCCCACATGCTGCGGAGCAGCTAAGCCCGTGTACCACAACTACTGAGCTCACGCACCTGAAGTAGAGAGCCTGTGTGCCACAAACTACAGAGCCCACACACTCCGGAGCCTGTGCACCACAACTAGAGAGAAGCCCGAGCGCCACAGTGAAAGATCCCACATGCCTCAAGGAAGATCCCGTGTGCTGCAACTAAGACCTGATGCAGCCAAAAATAAATTAAATAAATAAATTAAAAAATAGATCTTTAAAAAATAATAATAAAAGTAAAAATCAATATAAACAATAAGAGCAGGATTCAAATTCAGATTATCTGGCCACAACATGCTGCCTTTTCCAGCATGTCCTGGATGCGAATACTTGGGAATGCTACAATTCCTTGCACCACCACTTTCTTCATCTGCAAAATGGAGACAGTAATACCCACATCACAGGGTTGCTAAAAGATCATGTCAGTGTCTAGAAAACAAAAGTCACATGAGGGATTTTAAAAGAGAGAATGTAATTACACAGATACTGGAGGAAAGCAAAAGGAAATACTAAGGTAGTAACTGCAGGAAGCAGCTACCTCCTTAGGGCCAGAGGAACAAAGGGAAGAAATCAGAGTTCTGACAGTTTCTAGGAGGAGGAGCCCCGTGGATCTACACCCAGATCTTTAAAGAGGGAGGGCGTACCACACAGCTGTGGCATGTCCTTCTAAGGGGATATGAGGCTGGTTCTGGGAGAGCAGGATGAGGCTGAAAACTAGAGCTAACGAGTGCCCCTGGGGAAAGTGCTATGGTGGGACCACGCTGACAAGAATAGCAGCAAGACAGGAATAATGAAGTCTCCCTCCCCCTGCCCTGCTGAGCCCCACCTCCAGCCTTCCACTCTCCCCTAGAGCCTTTTCTTAGCAGAACCTGCCCAGAAGCCAGCTGACAAGGAGCCATGGAGTTCACTGGGCTGGGCATCCAAAGGTAGAGCATAGACTGGTGGGTCTGGAGCAGAGAGCCTAGCAACAGTCAGAGGCATGTACTCAGCACCCATTTACTCACTCACTCATTCATTCATTCCTCAAAAATGTGTTGAGGATCAAGTACTCAGCTAGACAAGGCTCCCGTCCTTAAGGAGCTAAAACTAAATAAGAAAAAGTCAAGCAAGCTAAGCAGGGGTCTCTGTGGGTACATTAGACTGGGTATTGCAATCTGACATAGTACTGTTTCCATGGGGAAGTCACCTCCTCCTGGTATCCATTGCACAGAGCAGTAAAGCTGGAACAACATTGCTCTGTATGGCATTGAGACTGGCTGTCTGCCTGGGGAAAGAATATTCTGTGTGCTTTCCTGACATCCCTGGGTCACTATGAGATGGGCAGGGTCCGATAACTTGAGTTGCCTAGAAGGAGTCCAACATGGGGTTGTTAGTGCAACAAATCCTGTTAGCCAAATTTCTCTGGAATCCCAAGGGGTCAGATCTCTCCTGAATCCTCCCTGCTTCCTTAAACAAATTAATCTAAACGGCCCAGATCCCATTTTAAAACAAAGATGAAGTTCAGTTGCTTCTTGCCTGTTACATACACAGATATTCATGTAGCAATCTTTATGAAGGTATTAATTTGACTCAATTATCCAGCTTCAGGATTAATTTTTTTTTAAAAATATAGGCCATTACAGACTATTGAGTAGAGTTCCCTGTGCTGTACAGCAGGTTCTTATTAGTTATCTATTTTATATATAGTAGTGTGTATGTGTCAATCCCGATCTCCCAATTTATCCCTCCCCCCACCCCATCCCCTCGTAACCATAAGTTGGTTTTCTATATCTGTGACTCTACTTCTGTTTTGTAAATAAGTTCACTTGTACCCTTTTTTTTTCGATTCCACATATAAGTGATATCTTATGATATCTGTCTTTCTGTGTATGACTTAATTCACTCAGTATGACAATCTCTAGGTCCATGCATGTTGCTGCAAATGGCATTATTTTGTTCTTTTTTATGGCTGAGTAATATTCCATTGTATATATGTACCACATCTTCTTTATTCAGGATTATTTTGATTGCTCTAGCTGACTTATGCCTCCTGTAGGCAAAATGTCTTCTGACTTAGCAGCACCTCTTACACACAGAAGACCTTGTTCCTCATCGCTGTGAATTACCTTCCAACTGAAAGCTGTCTCAGGCGCTGCTTTTAAGGAACCTGACCTAAGACATCAGTTATTTCTACAAGGTGTCAAAGTGAATCCTTACAGGTGCCCCCAGAGGAGTTAGGTGCCGTCATCACCTGCTGTTGGGGGGTCCACTTCCATAAATGTCTCCACACTAAGTATGGCAGCACCAGACGTGCTCAGAGTTTACGATCCTCTGGAAGCTGGGCTCTGTGCAGGAAGCTGGGGGAGCAGAGCACAATGCACAGGCCATCCTGGAAAGGCTAAACGGGCCTCCATCCTGCACGAGGTGCTTCCATCCTTGGTGGCCTGGGAATTGCTATCCACCTAACACATCAGGCCAAAACAAACTGGTTATGTTCCTGTGTGTGTCAAAGCCGAAGACTTAAATGTCAAGGGATGGGATGCTTGGGCCCATGTGCTCAACCTGACTCCAAGTTCAGTTTTTGCCAAACACAGTCATTCTTCTTAGTGATTCGCGGAATGTAACGCTCTGTACAGGAAAGAATGTAAATTTTGGAGCTAGTTCTGAAACAAACGATGGCTTACAAATCCCTTAACTTCTCCGTGCCTCAGTATTCTCAACTGTAAAATAGGACAATAATACCCACATCACAGGCTCCATGTGAAAATTACAGTTAACCTGTGTGAAACAACCAACATGAGGCCTGGTCCTTTTTTTTTTTTTTTTTTGATTTATTTGTTTTTGGCTGCGTTGGGTTTTGTTGCTGTGCGTAGGCTGTCTCTAGTTGCGGCGAGCTGGGGCTACCCTTCGTTGTGGTGTGTGGGCTTCTCATTGCGGTGGCTTCTCTTGTTGCGGAGCACAGGCTCTAGACACATGGGCTTCATTATTTGTGACGTGTGGGCTCCATAGTTGTGGCTCGCGGGCTCTAGAGCGCAGGCTCAGTAGTTGTGGCACATGGGCTTAGTTGCTCCGCAGCATGTGGGATCTTCCTGGGTCAGGGCTCAAACCTGTGTCCCCTGCAATGGCAGGTGGATTCTTAAGCACTGCGCCACCAGGGAAGCCCCGAGGCCTGGTCCTTTTTAAGTGGCAGCAACGCAGGTTCTTATTAAGGGGTAGCAAGAATTGTCTTCACTCCTTTATCAGCTCTACCTGTTTTGTTATCATGTAATTGAGTGAAAATGTTGACAATACAACTGGCCTACAGTGCAGAGACACTTTGCTACACTCTCTGCCACTTGGGACTTCCTCCATCTTATGTTGCTTCTTCTTTGTCCCCTCACCTTTCTTTGCCCCTTTTTCATCCCTGTTCTGTCTCCTTCTCTCGTGTTCCCTTTTTATACCTTTCCCTGAGCTCTATTCTAATGTTAATAGAAAGATACTCTGATCCAACTTTTGGTATCACATGAAAGCATCACAGATCTGCCCCTCATGCATTCAACCTGTGAAAGATGCTGTCCCCGCCCTGCCTGTATTCCTTTGGCACTCACCTCTCCATGCATGCTCTTCAAACACCTGGAGCACACTACAGGCTCCCCTTTGGCATGCTCAGTCCACCCACAGAACTGTCTGGAAGGGCTGAGGGCATACTCAGGAGCAGATCTCAGCCAAAAAGAAATGTGAGTTGGAGGATAAATGTCCCAGTTTCCTTGCCTCTTGGGTACATCAATTCTGATGCATGTTTTCCGCAGTCTCCCAGATGATCCCAGCAGGACTGAGCCCCAGCCACTCACTGGAGAAGCAACCTGATCAAATAACACCCCTTGAATTGCCTTCCTCCCTTCCCATCTTACTTGCCAACTCCCCTGCTGCTGCATTCAAAGCCTTATCTCAGGTTCTGCTTGGAGGGACTGGGGGCAACTCAACAGAAGACACCACCCCAACCTACCCAATATCTTCAGTCTCAGGGTGGTCCATGTGCCCTCACTGTCATGATCTAAGAGTCGGGAACCAGGCAACTGGTACAAAAAAGAGAAGAGATATATAGATTTGCTGCAGGACACCTGCTACCAGTTTTCTTTGTTTCAAATAGAAAACATGATTATAGTCATAACTCACTGGATATTATTAAATCTTTCTGGCTCTTGCTTCCACAGGCATTTGTCACCCAGCATTATCTCTTTATTACTCAACCATAACAGTTTTTCAATTTCTCAGAAGACAGAGCAACAGTTCTGTGAACAATGGAGGCAAAATTGGCTGATAGGGGAAACATAACTGGGAATACCAAGAGCTCACCAGCAAAGAGTCATTAAAACATCTCCCTGGTACGGTTAAGAAAGAAAACCAATACATTGTTCCATTTTGGCTGATGTGAGACAGATCGGTCGGGGGAAGAAAGAAGAGATTCCTTAGAAACATTCTCATTTTTCTACTCCCTAGCTCTGCAGCAATTAGATATCAGCTAGGAACACCTATTCTTCATTTATTCCCTTATGTATTTATCTCCGGCCAACATTCTTGCCTGAAATTGGAAAGCTGGGAAAGGTAAATTTTTTTTTGTCTTCCGAGAAACTTAACTCTAATGGTCAAATTTAAGTGACAGACAAACATTCCTCATGATAAAAATAAGGCCCAAAGCTCCAGCACTGGGTGTACATTGTTTTCAATTCATCAAAACCCTTGGTATTAGCAGAAGTGTAAGGATATAGTGATCAAGGACCTCTACTAGATGTGTTTGTTATGAATTTTTAAGGTTTCTATTTTTTAAATATAGAAAACCCACGAGTAAAATCATTCATAATCTCTCATAATTATTTTATTTATTTGTAAAATAAATAAAACTAACTTCTCCTTCCCACCCCTCCAACCCCCTCCCCACTCCATGGGGGGCATAACTCCCCTGTGATAGACACACCTCCAGCCCCTTTCTATGCCCACCAAGCATATTTACACTCACATATTTACATTCACCTACATACTGTTGAGAAGTTTTTGTTTCTATCTACTGTATCATGGGCATCCTTCTAAGAAATCATGCATAAACCTATTGCATCCTTTTTAATGGTTGTATGGTATTCCACTGTTTAGATCTTCATTTCCCAAAGTGGTACAGGAAAAGGGGGAGTGAGAGAACGGTCATGTCCCAGGTCTTGGGTGAGTTCCTGGGATGGGCCACCAAGTGAGGGTCCTTGGCTTTGCGCAGGAAAGAATTCTAGAGTGAGCCATAGTAGAGTGAAAGCAGGTTTATTTAGAGAGATACACATTCCATAGGCAGAATGTGGTCCATCTCAGAAGGTGAGAGTGGCCCCGGGTGTGTGGGTGGTTAGTTTTTATGGGCTGGGTAATTTCATACACTAAGGAGTGGGAGGATTATTCTCATTATCTATACTTCGGGGAAGGGGCGGGGATTTCCAGGAACTGGGCCACACCTACTTTTTAGCCCATTATGGTTGGCCTTGGAACTGTCATGGCGCCAATGGGTGTGTCATTTAGATGGTAATATATTACAATGAGCGTATAATGAGGCTCGAGGTCTCCTGGCGGTCAAATCTTCCGCCATCTTGGGCCTAGTTGGTTCTAACCAGTTTTTGCTGTATCCTGTTTTTTTCTTTTCTTTCTTTTTTTTTCAGTGGAAATAGTGGGTTTTTACTGAGTAGCAGGGCCTCGGCTAGCACCCAGTGTGCATGCGCCTAACCAGGGCGTTACTTGGAGAACTCCTCCTGTGAGAACCCACTCCTTCGCTGTCCTGGTCTGTGATCACGATGGCGTGCTAGCCCTTCTGGGGCGCCACCTTTCCTGTCGCCACTGTCCAAGACAGCTACCTATCTGCCCAAGAAGATATCGCCGAAGGTCCAGAAGGACCCTGTGGGCAGAGGCATGTCCAGAGCCTGGAAACCAGACAAGCAGAGACGGATGCCACCCCAAGCAATCTGGATGATGTAGTCCTGGGCCATGAGGTTAAACCAGACGCCCCTGCCCCAACCAAGGAGGAAGGAGACTGGGCGGAGTGTTGGGATTTTCGAGCACTGGATGAGGTACTGAGGGAAAAGAGGAACAAGTGGAGATGAGGGATTTCTGCTCTGCTCAAATTCCTTCGTGGCTCCCCATTGCGATAGGGTCACGCCCATTTTGGGCAGCTAGGTAGGTATTCAGGGCCTTGTGTGGTCAGCCTCTGCTGTCCTCTGTAGCCTCTCCTTCTCATTCTTTTAATGGTTGTGGCTGCCCCCTTCCTTCCAGTCTCAAAAGGGTGTTCAGTGAGAACTGGTTCTCTGAGATGTGTTCACTATTTCTCATTTATGTGTGTGTGTGTGTGTGTGTGTGTGTGTGTGTGTGTGTGTGTGAGAGAGAGAGAGAGAGTTATTCAAATTATAGGTTAATCCTATGCAGATTTACAATGCATACTAATCTTTTAAAAATTTTAACGTATCCTGCAAGCTAATTTTTTAAAATTTCTGTCCAACACAGTGATCATAAATTTATTTGATCTTAGAATCTTCTATTATGGGAATGTCCATTACTCTACTGGAAAGCATACCCTTGAAATATACATTGGGAAACATTCATTTAAAACCTCCTAGAGTTCATCCAAAGTTAGAGAAGTTCCCTTTGAGCCATGGGAATCAGAGAAAGAAAACATTGAGAAAGACTCGGGGTTGAACCACTCCAGGGCCGAATACCAAAGAGAAAATGGGGCTAAAAATCCAGAAAGAGCGATTCACACACAAATGAGCTCTTGGCTGCCTCTGTGGTGTTCTGAGTTGTTTGAGAAGTGCCTGGTGTCCACACCTAGAGTCAGGGCAGAGCGCTGAGCATGAAGAATGGGCTGCTGGCTCTTTTCTGGTAGCTTTTTAAAAGTTGGGAATTGAAGATAGATTATGCCATCCCCAAATATGTCTCTTTGGAGGCATAAGGACTATTCTGAACTGCTTATTTTGAGAAACTGCAGACACAGGAGAAGCTCTAAAAACAGTATAAATTACCCTTTTATAAGGGAAATTTACATTACCAGGAAGAGAGCTACTATAACCAAAGATAACTTTTTGCTTGAGAGACTTAGAGGCATGGCAGGGCAACCTTTGTTTACTAAACATTTCCTCTTCTCACCTCCCCCGCTTTGAAGCCCCAGACCTCAACCCATTCCTTAGCTTGGGATGATATATAAGCCTCAACCATCTCATATCTTTGTGGGGCTCCTGTACCCACATAATAAAAACTGTTTTTCTTTTTCTCCTGGTAATCTATCCTTTATTAGAGGGGCATCTCAGCCAAGAACTTAGGATAGAAGGAAAGTTATTTTCCCTCCCCTACAGAATAATCATGAAAGCAAAAACAAAACAAAATCAGAAGAAAGACAGACAAGGAGGAAGGAAGGATAGGAGACAGGGAGGGAGGGAGGGAAGGAAGGAGCTAGCTGCCCAAAGCCGGCATATCCCTCTGCAGAAAGCAGCTGCATGAGATGATGAGAGACAGAATGAGTACCACATGAGGGCATCATCTCTTTAAGAATAAAGTCCAGCCCTAATCTTCAGAGAGTGACAAGGAACTCCTTTGTGAGAAGGGGACCACATTCCCTCCAAAGGATTCTGTGGAAAGGAAGAAGACATGGTTGCCTTAAAAGTCCACACAAAGCTGATAGTTTCCTCTCCAGGTTTAAAAGGCTGATACTGGCTCAGGGCAAAGCCTGTTGACAGTGATGCTTGGGGTGTAAAAAAATCAACTAGTTCCTCAGCCTTCAGAGAAAGTTTTAATAGCATAAGTCAAGGTGGACCCAAGGCCATGCTTCTGTCTCATTTTTAGTAATAATAATAATCATAGCTAAATTTATTTAGCACTTACTGTGGCCAGGATCCGGGGAAAGAACTCTCACGTGAATTAGCTCATGTAATCCTTAACACATTAAACTCTTTACTCATTTAACCTGCCCTCTAAGTGGGTGCTAGATTAATAGATAAGGAAACAAACAAAAAGGGTTTTACTGACTTGCCTGGGGTCACACGAATGAGGCCACTGGAGCCAAAGCAGTCTGGTTCTGGATCTCTGGCCCAGCTCCCCGGCAGCTCAGAGTGGGGCTGGGTCTTGCTCAGCCTTCACTGTTCTGTGGGTCTAACCCATGCCAGGCCCAGAGCTGCCTTCTCTACCTTTGTTCACGCCTAGATTTCCTTGTTTTGCTATTGGTCACTGTTATTTTCCTTGGCTTTCCTATAAATGCAACATTTGAAAAATCCTAATGTTGTTGATTGACCCAGGAATTAAAAGGGATTTTTCCTGTGCTTTAGTCAGAGATGGAAAGGGAGGCTAACCGGGGCTTAAAGGTCCAACATGGTGAGGAGTGGAGTGAACCAGCTCTCATTCATGGCAAAAGGCCGAGGATGGAGTGAGAAAGTGCAGAAACGTGGGAGGTCACCGAAGGATCATGTAGGGAGAAGGGTCTCTCGCTTACCTCCTGGGCTGGTCCCTCACAAGTCAAGGAGAGGATGGTACAGAGCCTGCATTAGTTATGTTTCTACCGCAGCCTGATTCTACCCCTAGGTTTCCTTTTTCTTTTTTTTTTTGAGGGATAGTTTATTTACGATATTATATAAGTTTTAGGTGACTATATTGTCTTTTTAAGAACCTTGGAACATTCACAAAAGTTAACCATCTATTAGTCCCCCAAAAAAGAAAATCAACAAATCCCAAGATGTAGAAATAGTACAGATAAAATTCTCTGATCAAAAGGGGAAGAACACCCTAGAAATATTTTTACAACTTCCTTAACAACTCTTGGAACAAAAAGGAAATCAAAACCAAAATTACACAATTTCTTTCATAAATATAACAAAAGAGCACATATCAGTTCATATAGGATAACCACAGAGCTCAGAGAAAAATATGTAACCTTAAATATTTATGTTAATTTATAAGTTATTCAAAGAAGAATAAAAGTTTAAGTTCCCAATTCAAGAAATTAGAGGGCACCAACAAACCATTTAGCTAATAAGTTGTCTAAACAAGATAAACGGTGGAGAACATAAATATAAAAACTAGAATGTACCCCTAGGTTTTCTAGTTGATGGCATTGGGGAGGGAAGAAGGGAGGGAGATGGGAGAGAGAAAAACAGAGGGGCACCGTTCAAAGCTGGCGATTGGAATCTTGCCTGGACCGAGCAGAACAGATCAGCGTGTTCCTGCCTCAGTTCTCTTTAGCCCGCCCACACGGATGTGCTCACCTAAGCTGTCTTTAACGCGAGGTGCTTATAGGGAAAGAAAAAAAGAATATCGGTCAAGTGGACAAAAGTAAATAAAGAAGGGACACCCTCCAGGCCCCCCCTTCCCCCATGGCCCGGGGGTAGAAGCGACTCTTGGCTCAGCTCCATCTACCTTGGGAGGGAGGAGGCATGAGAACCTGGCTGGCCTCTCAGGATGGCTGTAACTCCAGCTCAGCAGTCCCAGGACACAGCTGGCTGCCTACAGTCAGCTCAAGGGCCACCTCCTTGATGAATATTTTCTGGCTGCCTCAAGAAGCCTTCGTCTCTCTTATAAATGTCCATCCTAGCGCCTGTAATAGTTTGTAGCTCTCGCTCGTTTCACAAGGTTGCCCATGCCTATTAAATGGAAATTCCTCGAGTGAGAGCCCTTACCTACCTTGGCAAACCTGATGGGTGGTACAAGGTCCAGCACAAAATAGGGACTAATACATATTTTGATGAGTAAGTGTAGGTGAGCGTGTGAGTTAGTGAATAAGCAAATTCACGCCAATGGGTGGTGGAAAATAAAGTGGGAACAGCAGCTTGTGTCCAAATTGTGTAGTACGTTTTTCAGCCTTCTTTGCACTTAGCTGTAGTTACGTGACTAGTTCTAACCAATAGGATATAAGTAAAAACACTGTGTGCAACATCCAGGAGACATCCTCAGGAGGCAGGGGCATGCCATTGTTTGCCCCTTCTCCTCCCTGCTGGGTAGAATGTGGGAGGATGAGACGGCTGCAGCTCCTGCTGTTACGACCAGTGCTGTCCAGTGGAAAAACAGTGCAAGCCACACATTGAGAGCCATACACACAATTTTAAAGTTTCTAGTAGCCGCATTTTTAAAAGTAGAAAGAAACAGGCAAATTAAATTTTAATAAAATATTTTTTTCATCATACTAAGTCTTTGAAATATCCATTAGGACCAGTCACCCTTCCACAGAGCACGCGTGACGTGGCTACTGCATTGGGTGGCACAGTTTCAGATCAGAAGAAAAAAGCCTTGCTTTAGAAATGGCAGAGCACACAGTAGGAACAGCCTGGGTCCCTGAATATTATGGCGATGCCCTGCCAGCACTGAGGATCTCATCGCTAGACTCTAGACTCTATTTACGTTAGAGAGGAAAAAACTTCTGTTTTCTTTTTTCAAATATAAATTTGTTTATTTATTTATTTATTTATGGCTGTGTTGGGTCTTCGTTGCTGTGCATGGGCTTTCTGTAGTTGTGGCGAGCGGGAGCTACTCTTCGCTGTGGTGCGCGGGCTTCTCGTTGCGGTGGCTTCTCCTGTTGTGGAGCACAGGCTCTAGGTGCGTGGGCTTCAGTAGTTGTGGCTCACGGGCTCAGCAGTTGTGGCTCACGGGCTCTAGAGCGCAGGCTCAGTAGTTGTGGTGCACGGGCTTAGTTGCTCTGCGGTACGTGGGATCTTCTCAGACCGGGACTCGAACCCACGTCCCCTGCATTGGCAGGCGGATTCTTAACCACTGCGCCACCAGGGAAGTCCCCAAAGTTCTGTTTTCCTTAAACCATCGTTATTTTTGGTTTTCTGCCACGTGTAGCTGCACTGAGTTCTAATGGCTTCACTAAACTGTGTTTGACCCTGTGTCCCCATTCAGCTCCTAGCCGTGATGTGAAGCAAGCGTGCTCAGGACTGGGACTTTGATGTGCTGAGCAGGAAGGAGTCCACGGAAATGGTGCCCTGGAGACACACACAGGGTTTTGTTTGCCTTCCCACTGTTTGCTCAACATTTAAAAATCCAGACTTTCAAGTGCTGTCATCAGATAACTGGCAATGCCAAGCCAGCCGTAATTGGCTGAAGCCGAGGTCCAGGTGGCTCCTTCAGACAGAGCCTGTAGTCTCTGTTTGCCACAGTACTTGCCTCTCCCTTTTCTTAAAACTGGGGGTATACGTCACTCAAAGATGTGTAGTGGATGCTGGCTGTGACCCAGTCCAGTGTCCCATCCTCCACCTCCTGTGAAGACTACGGTTCACAGCTCTTCCCGTCTCCAAATCATTCTTCTCAGCTAAATGGGGGCTGCCTCCTAAGAAGTCATGTGCCCTTTCCTATCAGGTGTTCTCCTAGCTAATGATGGACTGACACAGGCGTGCAAAAGGCTCACCCTACCGCATCCCCCTCTGCTTCCTTGCCTCAAGGGGGGACCAACCCTGTGGTATGTTTCCTGCTCCAGAGCTCCCCGTGGTATCAGGCTGAAGCTCCACTCCAGCTGAGGCCACACCCAGTTCAGCTTCTTCCCCGGCTCTGCCCTTCCCCGCTCACTCCCTCTCCTGAGAGTGCCCCGGCAGCAAAGCAAATGCGACAAAATTCCCGTACCAGGGACAGCTTCTAGGGAAAAAGCCCCTGAGTTTTCAATCCCTGGTTTAGAGGGAGAACTGAAGCGTGCTGAAACAGTTAAAAAAGAACTTCTCCACCAGGCAGGGCCGTAGTAGCTAGCCAGCCAGAAGAGGCATGCTTCAAATAGTCACAGTCAATCTTCAGAGATCAATATAGGCTGTCAGATTGATGGGTAGCAGGAGGGACCCAGAATGCATTCCTGCAGTGGCCTGAGAGAGTTACTGTTGTAAGCAAGAACATGATTCTTTGTACCATACACCATGGGCTTACTTATCTCCTAATTATTGCCTGCCCTCTCCTGGGGGTCCTTCCTCTGTCCTCAGCTGGGCAGACAGCTCATCCACAGTCAACACTGTGAAACCAATACGATCCCTGACTGCTGCCAGCATGGGGTTGGGAGGTGCCTTCCTCAACATGTGCCCCAGCAGAAGAGCTTCATTTCTGGGCACAGGATGGCTAGCGCATTATTTTACACTAAGTAGGTCATGTTCCATTTTCATACTCTGCTGGAAATAACTGAATCCCTGAGAGCATGCCTAAGGCATCCAGGGGGTTTTTAAGAGAACCTCCTGAGAAGAATGTCATTGGCTGAGAGCCTCCAGCTCCTGCAACTTCAGATCCACTCAGCATTCACGCTGAGACCATGCAGCTGCCAGCAAATGATGGAACGTGGTGAGGGTACTTGAGTCAGGTCATTTCTGCCAGGGGTCTCCCAATGAGCAACCCTTGCTATGAGGCTGCCCAGTGGTCTGGCTGTGACTTTCTCAGAGATGCGATGCAGTCTGAGGTTCACCCTACCCCACCCCCCTCCGCTTCCCTCCCTCCTTTCACAGGACTCAGGCCTGTATCTGCTCTGAAGCCTCTCCCCGCCTACTCCTGTCCCCTCTCCTTTTTTATTCTTTGCAGGCATTTCCCCCAGGAAACTTCTCAGCCTTTTCATTCCATCCTGGCATCTGCTCCTCGCAGGATGCAAGCTGACATATTGGATTTAAGCCCTGAGGGGTGATCCGTTGAGCTGTGGGTGGAAAGTGAAGATCAAGCATAAACAAGACATCACAATGGAATCCAAGGTAGCAACACTTAAAATTATGGCAAGGACTTGTTCATTAGCGTGGAAAGATGTTTACGATAAAGTAAATCGAGAAATTACAAAACAGTATGTCGTGTATACTCCAAATTTGTTTTATGAAATTTATATACAGAAGAAGTTTAGAAGACTCTGTCTCAAAATGTTGATTGCTTTACAGAAGTCTTTGCTTTTGTCTTTTTTGCACATTTCCATTTTCAAATTTTCCCACAGGAGAAATAGTTTCAGCCTGGAGGAGGAGTACCTCAGAGCCCAGAGCACTTTGGGAAAATCATCCTGGTCTAAGATTCCATCGAGCCCCAGGGTTGCCCCATGAAGGGCACCATGTGAACACCCAGGGCCTAGGGAAGAACTTGGAGACCTGAGAGCATAAAATGGGAGGGAAGTCCCTGGAGAGAGTGTGAGAGGTCTCCCTCCCGGTCAAAGCAGGGATAATTTAATCCCTACCCCCATCAGCACCACCTGTCCGATTCTGATGCCTTTCTTCTAGGTCCCCAATGATCTGGCTGTGTGTATTTATTACAGCTCATTCATTCATTCAACCACGATTTACTGAGCTCTACTCTTGGCTGGTTCTGCTAAGTTCTGAGGATTCTAGGATACGGCAGACACCAACAGCGGCCTCTTGCCATCCATTCTCCTGTTAAGAAAATGACAATTTTGTTCAGGGCAGCAGCATGTCTGGTTACCAACCACGTGTCCCAGCCCTCCTTGCAGCTAGGAGGGGGCTGGCTCGACCTGCAGGCTCCTTCTCTTCATCCCCCCCATCTCTGGAAAGGAGATGGGGTGCTTGAGAGGAACAGCCACCTTAGGACTGTGAAATGAACATGAGGGGCAAAGACTATATTAAAGACGTCGGAGCAAAAATCTTGAAAGAATCAGTCTCTGGCAGCATCATCAAATCACCAAAATGGACCTCCAGGGTTCTTGGTATATGAGAAAAACAAACCTCCTAGTCTGTTTAAAGCACTGTTTGTGTAGTTTCTGTAACTTGCAGCTTAACAGAATCCTAAGTGGTGCAAACAGAATGAGTTACAAGCCCTGCCCTGCGTATGGACAGAGAACAGACAACTAAAAGGCAATTAGGAAACAGTGCTATCAGCAGGGTAGAGCAGAGATACCCGGTTCTCTGGGCACGTATATCAAGGACAATGCACAAGAACCAGGGGCTCAGAGAGGATTTTCTAGAGGACACAACACTTGGGTTGAGTCATGAAAAGTTAGT
The DNA here is from genome assembly GCF_949987535.1 of Balaenoptera acutorostrata. Taxonomy (NCBI): domain Eukaryota; kingdom Metazoa; phylum Chordata; class Mammalia; order Artiodactyla; family Balaenopteridae; genus Balaenoptera; species Balaenoptera acutorostrata. Next base: position 46,166,547 of record NC_080078.1, read on the forward strand.
GGGGATTTAGGGAGACAAAGGGAGGAAGAGAGTGTGAATGGTTCTGGGCAGAGGCCATTCAGAATGGCTGGAGCATAGAAAAAAGGCAGGGATGCAGGAGATGGGGCCTGGGCTGCAGATCTTAGTAACTCTAGCCAAGGTAAGGAGCTAGACTTTTATTCTCAGGATAGTGGAGCAGTCCATTTGCATTTTAGCATGAGTATTTGTGCTACTCTGGTGGAGAATGGATGGGTAGGGTAGGGTTGGGTGAAGATTACTGATGCTGTCGCCCAGGAGAAAGAAGGTAGATGGAATAGAAGGCGGAAGGAAAGCCTCAGAGGATGGAAAGGGATCCCAGGAAGGTGAAGGGGTCTGAGAGGAAGCAGGAGGCCACATCCACATCCAAGCAGCCCTGAAGTATAAGAGTCATACAAGAGGGAGAAGCAATAATGCGGGAGCATTCGGGGGATGGCCAACCCGGGGCAGAGCCGGGAGGGCTTGGTAAGGCCAGAGGTGGAGAGGACATTCGGGGATGTTGCCCGGGTGGTGCTCCTGAGGTTTCATGAGAGGGTCAGCTGGGACAGGGGCAATGGGCGGGTCGTTGGAGGAGATGCCAGAACAGTGTGGGCAGAGGGAAATGAAGGTGGGCAGCTGTGTTTGACGCAGACGGCAGGGATGTTAAACATGAGGGATTTAGCTGGTTTCCAAGAGAATTCATCCCTGCAATCCCAGCCTAGAATGAATCACTCCACTAACAGGCATGGGGCACCTACCATGTGCCCAGAAAGCTGGGTTTTAACAAGTCCTCTTGGGGCTTCTAATGCCTACTAAAGTTTGAGAATCACTAGGATGGACCAATGTTTCTCAAACTTAAAGAGAAACATCCCTGAGATTCCTGCAAAATGCAGATTTCGATTCAGTAGATCTGAGATGAGGGTGGAGAGTCTGTGTTTCTAATACGCTTTCAGAGGACACTGCTGTTGCTGGTCACGGACCACACTTTGAGTAGCAAGGGTCTAGACGGTAGAACTTGTTGAGACAGTGGAGAAACAGCTTCTATAGAGAGATCAGGGAATTGGCTGCTTTAGCCTGCACGAGGCTGAGATGATTTAGTGGCATTCTTCAAAAGATGTTGTTTCAATTTTTCTTTTTTTATTGAGGTCAAGGCAATAGAGAAATGGGCCAGCTTTGAAGCAGGCATAATTCAGAATAGGCTGCTTTTCCCTTCGGCCTTGGTAATGAATTCTTAAGAAGGCACTTGTCCCAAGGCTTCTGCCAGCTTGGGATTTCCTGAGAGGTTTTCCTCTCTTCACCACCCTGCTAACATCTACAGTCTCTGCTGTATTAAGTCTGAAGGTGACACACGTCAGGGAAGGCAGGACAAGGACACTGCCAGAGTGTGTTTATTGAAAATGTTGGAGAAGAAATGGAATTTTAGGTACAGTCGTCCCTTGTTATCCATCAGGCATTGGTTCCAGGACCCCTGCAGATACCAAAATCCATGAATGCCCAAGTCCCTTATAGAAAATGGTATAGTATTTGTATATAACCTATACACATCCTCCCCTATATTTTAAATCATCTCTAGATTACTTATAATACCTAATACAGTGTAAATACAATGTAAACACTATGTAAATAGTTGCCAGCACATGGGCAAATTCAAGTTTTGCTGTTTGGAACTTTCTGGAATTTTTCCCCCAAATATTTTCAATCCGTGGTTGTTTGAATCCATGGATGTGAAATCCATGGATGTGAAATCCACGGATTTGGAGTGACAGCTGTAACTGCTGTGGTGGCAGCTGAACTACAGTCAATAGCTAAGTCTTCTCCCAGTTCCTTGGGGAACCATGCTGGGGCAGGGGAGGGGCTGGAGCACAGGTCACAAAGATCACTCCTTCCACTTGACTGTCAGCTGAACTTGGTAAAGGCAAAGCAGGAGCTGAATGTCTCCAAATCCATTTAGCTTGTGTTGTGTGGACCAGCAGAACAAATAACGGTCTCCAGGAACCACCTCAGAGCCTCAGGCCAGGGAAAGTCCTTCCAGACCCATCCTCACCCCGGGTCTCTGTGTGCCACTGGACAAAGATTTCCCAACTCACAACTGTCTCAAAGAGGAAATCCAATGAGGAAAATGCCTATAATAATTCTTTCACAGTTCAGAGAAAGACAATATGAGGAGTAGTCACAGATGCCAGGCTCTGGAATCAGAGCTCCTGGGTTTGAATACAAACTCCAGCTTTTACTAGCTGTGTGTCCTTGGGCACATTTCTTTACCCCTCTGTGCTTCAATTTCTTCATCAACCAGCTCTATTTGTTCTCTCCCTTTTACCAGGCTATGGGCTAAGGACAGTGACTGCATTTTGCTCATTTTTGCCTTCTGGTGGCATCTGATTGAGCTTAAAGTGACCATTTGCCTAAGTGACCATTTTAAGTTGGAATCTCCAGTCAGTAAGTGCCACTGGCATTCAGGAGAGGGAGAAAGGGGTGCCTGTGTGCTTGTGTCAGTTGTGTTGGGAAGGTTTGGAGAAGAAAGGCCATTCAGGCTAAAATAAGCACAATTGTACATTTCAGAGGAGGTGACAACTGCAGGGGCTCAAATGATGTCATCAGGGTTCAGCCCCCTTCTTCTCACCTCTAAGCCCAGCTTGCCCCAGGGTGGGCTCCATCTCCATGGAAACTCTCCTCTTCAGACCAGATGGAGCCTCCAGGCAACTCCAGCTGAAAGAGTTTCCTTTCTTTAATAATTCTAACAAAAGTCCTGGAATTGAGCCCTTCATGGGCTCTGATTGGTTCACGTGCCATGCCCTCAGGCCAGGGTCTGCCCTTATTGGTCACTCCAGGGTCACATGCTCAGCCAGTATGCTGAATGGGGGTGGAGCCAGCTCCACCTACTACACGTGGGCTGAGGTTGGGGGAAGGGTGGTGCCCCAAGAAAAAGGGGGTGTCGGTACCAGAAGCAGGCAGAAGCACCCTCTGACCCTCAGAGCATCCAGCCCTGTGCCCTTGACTTTCTGGCTCTACTCACAATGCCATTCTCCTTACCACAGGAGCTGCCCATGAGCAGGGGCCTGGGCCACACTCCATGTCCCTTGTATCTTTCCACTACCTGCATCTGATTCCCGAGCTCAGCAAGAGTCAGGGACAATCAAAAGTGTCGATGACTCCACACACACACGGAGCACCCCAGCCTAACTTGGACTCTTATGGCCAACTTTTGTTACATCGTTTTAATGAGAAAATACATTATGAGTTCCACACAACTGCTCTACAGATGGGATTTGGAAAATAAATATTCAGAGGCTAGGATGCTCTTTTTCCATCAGGACCAATACCCATTGGTCAATCTTCCCACCTCTGGTAAAATAAAAGCAGCTGGTCAGGGCGTCCTCAAGCAAAATCCGTGATACTCAACCTTGGCTCCAGATGGTAGTTTAAACGTTTTCCTGCTCTGACCACTTTATTCACTTTTGTGACTCTCCCGCCCTCGCCTCACTCCATCCTTTCCCAACACGGGTCTTCCCTTCCTACTCACTCCCGGCAAATCAGGCAGCACCCTTGCCTGGAACAAGTAGTAAAGACTGTCTTTATCTTTAAGGGATCAGAGCCTTTGCTTTTCAAACAACTCCCCCATTCAAATCACAGCCGGGTAGGTAGTAGGAGCAGGGCGGCAAGAAGAGTTGAGAAGCAAGTGTTCACAGGAAAAGGCAGCCAACAGGTAAATCACCTGAGATGAGGTAGGACATCTGGGAAAGCAGCAGCTGGAGCAGGACTAGGAACAGAAAACAAGCTCGTGCATTGTTACAGCTGTAAACGTTCTTTAAGCGCAAGCAAGAGACACCATCTTCAGCACCATGAAGGGAGCAATGCAATTTATTAGAGGGATATGGATGCCCACAAAATAGGAAGAAGATCTGACCTGCCAATTCTCAGAGAGGACAGGAACCAGAATGGTGTTGAGATTCTAGAGAGAAGGTTCTATTTTCTGTCCTTGTAAGATTCATTCGGGTTTCACATTTCCAGAAGTCTGTTCCCTAAACGAAAGCTGAGGGGCTGTTACCAAGAGGCAGGCTAAAGTAGCGGTTCTCCATTGCAGAGGTCATAATGCTGTATTTGAGGTTTGCCCGTTTATTTAGACTTTGGGTATGCCTTTCTCTACTGTTTCTCTCTCCTTCTGTGTGAACTAGAGAGATAAAGTTGTGAGTAAATCATTCAGTAAGGACATCCCCAAGGCATTTTACTAACTAAGTGCCTGTGTTAGACCCTCTGCTGGTCACTGCAACACAAAGGCACAAATACATCATCATGGCCACCAAGGTTTAGAAGAAAAGGTAGACATGGAACTCAACGACAGCAGTCAGTATTGTTCGTGCTGTGGGAGAGATATGCAGGGGGAATGCATTGTTTGTGCTGTGGGAGAGATATGCAGGGCGGAGGAAGCATGGCCAGGTCTGCCAAGGCGGTGGAGGCTTGAGAAGAGCATCTTCCGGGAGGTGACCCTGAGTCGAACCTGGAAAGATGGGGTTGGTAGAGGTTCAGCAGGGAGGCACTAGGGTCGAGTGGCTTACAGGGTGGTGTTCTAACCAGACATAGAGTACTCAGAGCAAAAGCAAAGGGGCAGAGGCACCGATCATTCTGGGTTGTTAAAAGAAGCCGTAAGTTCTCAGATGCTGAGGAGGAAGTGGAGTGTGGTGCCAGGTAAGGCTAGAGAGGAAATCACAGGCCAGGCCAGATCTCGGAAGGCCTTTGCAGTCCATGCTAAGGACTTTGGAATAAGTCTGTAGGTAGAGGGGCTCTACAAAGATTTGAAGCAGAGAAGTGATGTGATCTGATTTGCATTTCAGGAAGATCCTGCTGGCGCAGAATGAAGGCTAGAAATGGAGATAGTTACAAGTTTATTGCAAAATTCTGGGCAGGGACCAGAACTAAAGCCATAATAATGAGGGTAAAGAAGAGGTGACAGGTAGGTGAGATGCTAGGACTCAGAGCTGATTTGTTAGGAAAGGTGAGGGACAGGGGGCGTCACCCACAGGTTTACGGCTTGGGTAGAGGTGACTGGTGATGCCATTCTCCCAAAACAGGGTCTTCACAAAAGAAGAGGAATAGGTTTAGGAGAGAAAAAGATAAGTTCAGGGTCAGGTATTGGATCTTGGATGTCTGGGGCACCCAGGAAGAGCTCTCCAGTAGAAGGTGGGACCTCAGCATCCCAGAGCTGAGAGACAGGGACATGTGGAGCTGGGTGTGTGAGTGTAGGGGTGGGAGATGGCCTTAGGCCTGTGTGCTTGGGAGTGAAGATTGAAGGGCCAGGAGAGGAGCCTGAGAAGGGACTGTCAAGGAGGCAGGAGACCCGAGAGAGCGTTGCCAGAGAGGCTGGCAGAGAATGATGTTTTCAGAAGAAGAGGACACGTTCAACAACCCTGGATGCCTCAGAGAGATTCCCCACAATGAAGCTCGAAAAAAGTCCATTGGAGTTGACGTTTATAAGGTTGTTGTTGACCGAAGCTAGAGATCTTTCAGTGCGGTTGGTGGGCGAGAGGCCAGATTGGGGTGAACCCAACAGTGGGTGGTGCGTCAAGGAGAGGGACCCATGATCATAGGAAGCTAACTTCTAACCCCCCATCCCCACCCCGTGCCCGTGGCCCTGTGCTGGCAGCAAGACTGAGATGAGGCGGGCTCTAAGGGACTCTGAAGACTTTCATTCATTTGTTCATCCATATGATTATCAAATATTATCTATAGAGTGTCTACTATATGCCAAGTCCTGTGCTGGGCACCCAGAACCAAAAGATGAGTAAGACCCAGTTGCTGCCCTAGAGATACTCAGGATTTAATTGGAAACACACCCAAAGATCAGACATGTAGCCATGTGATGGAGTCCCTGTTATAACCGAGTGATGAAGGATGACGGAAATCAAGGAAGGCTTCATGGAGAAGTGTCAATGGAGTGAGCTGGGTACTTAGAATCTGTCATATCCACCATGGCCAGCCAGGAAATCCCTTGAAGCAGGGGAGGGAGAGGATCAGCTTTTTGTTGTGGTTTCACGCAGACAAGTGATAAATTTTCACAAATGTGCTACCCTCACATAAGCAGCACCCAGAACAAGAAACAGGACATGACCAGCCTCCAGAAGTCCTTCCTGTCTCTTTTCAGCCACTGGCCCCCACCCCCCTCCTTTTTTTTTTTTTTTACATTAAGAAAGAGTATTCGGTTCTCATTTGTGTTTTCTGTCTTTTTTTTTTTTTTTTTCATGTAATGTCTGAAACATTTATATTAACATATTTCCATACATATTTCCATACAAATACAAATATAAGATTTTTAGAAATTTCATGTAATGTCTGAAACATTTATATTAACATATTTCCATACATATTTCCATACAAATACAAATATAAGATTTTTAGAAATTTCATGTAATGTCTGAAACATTTATATTAACATATTTCCATACAAATACAAATATAAGATTTTTAGAAATTTCATGTAATGTCTGAAACATTTATATTAACATATTTCCATACATATTTCCATACAAATACAAATATAAGATTTTTAGAAATTTCATGTAATGTCTGAAACATTTATATTAATATATTTCCATACAAATAACCCAATGAAAGTTTAGTATTAGTTGTTTTGTTTCTTTTTTTATACTGCAGGTTCTTATTAGGCATTAGTTTTATACACATCAGTGTATACATGTCAATCCCAATCGCCCAATTCAGCACACCACCATCCCCACCTCATCGCAGTTTTCCCCCCTTGGTGTCCATATGTCCATTCTCTACATCTGCGTCTCAACTTCTGCCCTGCAAACTGGCTCATCTGTACCATTTTTCTAGGTTCCACATACATGCATTAATATACGATATTTGTTTTTCTCTTTCTGACTTACTTCACTCTGTATGACAGTCTCTAGATCCATCCACTTCTCAACAAATGACTCAATTTCGTTCCTTTTTATGGCTGAGTAATATTCCATTGTATATATGTACCACATCTTCTTTAGCCATTCGTCTGTTGATGGGCATTTAGGTTGCTTCCATGACCTGGCTATTGTAAATAGTGCTGCAATGAACATTCGGGTGCACGTGTCTTTTTGAATTACGGTTTTCTCTGGGTATATGCCCAGTAGTGGGATTGCTGGGTCATATGGTAATTCTATTTTTAGTTTTTTAAGGAACCTCCATATTGTTCTCCATAGTGGCTCTATCAATTTACATTCCCACCAACAGTGCAAGAGGGTTCCCTTTTCTCCACACCCTCTCCAGCATTTGTTGTTTGTAGATTTTCTGATGATGCCCATTCTAACAGGAGTGAGGTGATACCTCATTGTAGTTTTGATTTGCATTTCTCTAATAATTAGTGATGTTGAGCATCTTTTCATGTGCTTCGTGGCCGTCTGTATGTCTTCTTTGGAGAAATGTCTATTTAGGTCTTCTGCCCATTTTTGGATTGGGGTGTTTGTTTCTTTGATATTGAGCTGAATGAGCTGTTTATATATTTTGGAGATTAATCCTTTGTCCGTTGATTCATTTGCAAATATTTTCTCCCATTCTGAGGGTTGTCTTTTCGTCTTGTTTATGGTTTCCTTTGCTGTGCAAAAGCTTTGAAGTTTCATTAGGTCCCACTTGTTTATTTTTGTTTTTATTTCCATTACTCTAGGAGGTGGATCGAAAAAGATCTTGCTGTGATTTATGTCAAAGAGTGTTCTTCCTATGTTTTCCTCTAAGAGTTTTATAGTGGCCAGTCTTATATTTAGGTCTCTAATCCATTTTGAGTTTATTTTTGTGTATGGTGTTAGGGAGTATTCTAATTTCATTCTTTTACATGTGGCTGTCCAGTTTTCCCAGCACCACTTATTGAAGAGACTGTCTTTTCTCCATTGTATATCTTTGCCTCCTTTGTCATAGATTAGTTGACCATAGGTGCGTGGGTTAATCTCTGGGCTTTCTATCTTGTTCCATTGATCTATGTTTCTGTTTTTGTGCCAGTACCATATTGTCTTGATTACTGTAGCTTTGTAGTATAGTCTGAAGTCAGGGAGTCTGATTCCTCCAGCTCCATTTTTTTGCCTCAAGACTGCTTTGGCTATTCGGGGTCTTTTGTGTCTCCATACAAATTTTAAGATGATTTGTTCTAGCTCCGTAAAAAATGCCATTGGTAATTTGATAGGGATTGCATTGAATCTGTAGATTGCTTTGGGTAGTATACTCATTTTCACAATGTTGATTCTTCCAATCCAAGAACATGGTATATCTCTCCATCTGTTGGTATCATCTTTAATTTCTTTCATCAGTGTCTTATAGTTTTCTGCATACAGGTCTTTTGTCTCCCTAGGTAGGTTTATTCCTAGGTATTTTATTCTTTTTGTTGCAATGGTAAATGGGAGTGTTTCCATAATTTCTCTTTCAGATTTTTCATCATTAGTGTATAGGAATGCAAGAGATTTCTGTGCATTAATTTTGTAACCTGCAACTTTACCATATTCATTAATTAGCTCTAGCAGTTTTCTGGTGGCAGTTTTAGGATTCTCTATGTATAGTATCATGTCATCCGCTAACAGTGACAGTTTTACTTCTTCTTTTCCAATTTGTATTCCTTTTATTTCTTTTTCTTCTCTGATTGCCGTGGCTAGGACTTCCAGAACTATGTTGAATAATAGTGGTGAGAGTGGACATCCTTGTCTCGTTCCTGATCTTAGAGGAAATGCTTTCAGTTTTTCACCATTGAGAATGATGTTTGCTGTGGGTTTGTCATATATGGCCTTTATTATGTTGAGGTAGGTTCCCTCTATGCCCACTTTCTGGAGAGTTTTTATCAGAAATGGGTGTTGAATTTTGTCAAAAGCTTTTTCTGCATCTGTTGAGATGATCATATGGTTTTTATTCTTCAATTTGTTAATATGGTGTATCACATTGATTGATTTGCGTATATTGAAGAATCCTTGCATCCCTGGGATAAATCCCACTTGATCGTGGTGTATGATCCTTTTAATGTGTTGTTGGATTCTGTTTGCTAGTATTTTGTTGAAGATTTTTGCATCTATATTCATCAGTGATATTGGTCTGTAATTTTCTTTTTTTGTAGTGTCTTTGTCTGGTTTTGGTATCAGGATGATGGTGGCCTCATAGAATGAGTTTGGGAGTGTTCCTTCCTCTGCAATTTTTTGGAAGAGTTTGAGAAGGATGGGTGTTAGCTCTTCTCTAAATGTTTGATAGAATTCACCTGTGAAGCCATCTGGTCCTGGACTTTTGTTTGTTGGAAGATTTTTAATCACAGTTTCAATTTCATTACTTGTGATTGGTCTGTTGATATTTTCTGTTTCTTCCTGATTCAGTCTTGGAAGGTTATACCTTTCTAAGAATTTGTCCATTTCTTCCAGGTTGTCCATTTTATTGGCATAAAGTTGCTTGTAGTAGTCTCTTAGGATGTTTTGTATTTCTGCGGTGTCTGTTGTAACTTCTCCTTTTTCATTTCTGATTTTATTGATTTGAGTCCTCTCCCTCTTTTTCTTGATGAGTCTGGCTAATGGCTTATCAATTTTGTTTATCTTCTCAAAGAACCAACTTTTACTTTTATTGATCTTTGCTATTGTTTTCTTTGTTTCTATTTCATTTATTTCTGCTCTGATCTTTATGATTTCTTTCCTTCTGCTAACTTTGGGTTTTGTTTGTTCTTCTTTCTCTAGTTTCTTTAGGTGTAAGGTTAGATTGTTTACTTGAGATTTTTCTTGTTTCTTTAGGTAGGCTTGTATAGCTATAAACTTCCCTCTTAGAACCGCTTTTGCTGCATCCCATAGGTTTTGGGTCGTCGTGTTTTCATTGTCATTTGTCTCTAGGTATTTTTTGATTTCCTCTTTGATTTCTTCAGTGATCTCTTGGTTATTTAGTAACGTATTGTTTAGCCTCCATGTGTTTGTCTTTTTTACGTTTTTTTCCCTGTAATTCATTTCTAACCTCATAGCGTTGTGGTCAGAAAAGATGCTTGATATGATTTCAATTTTCTTAAATTTACTGAGGCTTGATTTGTGACCCAAGATGTGATCTATCCTGGAGAATGTTCCGTGTGCACTTGAGAAGAACGTGTAATCTGCCGTTTTTGGATGGAATGTTCTATATATATCAATTAAATCTATCTGGTCTATTGTGTCATTTAAAGCTTCTGTTTCCTTATTTATTTTCATTTTGGATGATCTGTCCATTGGTGTAAGTGAGGTGTTAAAGTCCCCCACTATTATTGTGTTACTGTCGATTTCCTCTTTTATAGCTGTTAGCAGTTGCCTTATGTATTGAGGTGCTCCTATGTTGGGTGCATATATATTTATAATTGTTATATCTTCTTGGATTGATCCCTGGATCATTATGTAGTGTCCTTCCTTGTCTCTTGTAACATTCTTTATTTTAAAGTCTATTTTATCTGATATGAGTATAGCTACTCCAGCTTTCTTTTGATTTCCATTTGCATGGAATATCTTTTTCCATCCCCTCACTTTCAGTCTGTATGTGTCCCTAGGTCTGAAGTGGGTCTCTTGTAGACAGCATATATATGGGTCTTGTTTTTGTATCCATTCAGCCAGTCTATGTCTTTTGGTTGGAGCATTTAATCCATTCACGTTTAAGGTAATTATCGATATGAATGTTCCTATGACCATTTTCTTAATTGTTTTGGGTTTGTTTTTGTAGGTCCTTTTCTTCTCTTGTGTTTCCCACTTAGAGAAGTTCCTTTAGCATTTGTTGTAGAGCTGGTTTGGTGGTGCTGAATTCTCTTAGCTTTTGCTTGTCTGTAAAGCTTTTGATTTCTCCATCAAATCTAAATGAGATCCTTGCTGGGTAGAGTAATCTTGGTTGTAGGTTCTTCCCTTTCATCACTTTAAGTATATCATGCCACTCCCTTCTGGCTTGCAGAGTTTCTGCTGAGAAATCAGCTGTTAACCTTATGGGAGTTCCCTTGTATGTTATTTGTCGTTTTTCCCTTGCTGCTTTCAGTAATTTTTCTTTGTCTTTAATTTTTGCCACTTTGATTACTATGTGTCTCGGCGTGTTTCTCCTTGGGTTTATTCTGTATGGGACTCTCTGCGCTTCCTGGACTTGGGTGGCTATTTCCTTTCCCATGTTAGGGAAGTTTTCGACTATAATCTCTTCAAATATTTTCTCTGGTCCTTTCTCTCTCTCTTCTCCTTCTGGGACCCCTATAATGCGAATGTTGTTGCGTTTAATGTTGTCCCAGAGGTCTCTTAGGCTGTCTTCATTTCTTTTCATTCTTTTTTCTTTAGTCTGTTCCGCAGCAGTGAATTCCACCATTCTGTCTTCCAGGTCACTTATCCGTTCTTCTGCCTCAGTTATTCTGCTATTGATTCCTTCTAGTGTAGTTTTCATTTCAGTTATTGTATTGGTCATCTCTGTTTGTTTGTTCTTTAATTCTTCTAGGTCTTTGTTAATCATTTCTTGCATCTTCTCAATCTTTGCCTCCATTCTTATTCCGAGGTCCTGGATCATCTTCACTATCATTATTCTGAATTCTTTTTCTGGAAGGTTGCCTATCTCCACTTCATTTAGTTGTTTTTCTGGGGTTTTTTCTTGTTCCTTCATCTGGTACATAGCCCTCTGCCTTTTCATCTTCTCTGTCTTTCTGTAACTGTGGTTTTTGGTCCACAGGCTGCAGGATTGTAGTTTTTCTTGCTTCTGTTGTCTGCCCTCTGGTGGTTGAGGCTATCTAAGAGGCTTGATGGGAGGCTCTGGTGGTGGGTAGAGCTGACTGTTGCTGTCGTGTTTTCTGTCTTTTGCTCAAGATTCCATCTATGAGATTCTTCTGTATCGCTGTGTGTAGTACTAGCTGGTCACTCTCCGACTATCTATTAGGAAGATGTGGCAAAGATGTGAATGAGTAGATTGTGAAACTCAGTCCCTTCCTTTGCTCTGCAGTCCTGGTGCACCTAATTGACCAGCTACCTTGGCTCCTTACACCTCCCCAAATTTATATGGGCGGGGCCAGCTCTCCCCACGCCCCACCTCTCTCCGTAAGAGTCATTATTCACTTCTCGGATTGCTTACAATGTTCACTTAGGTGCAAGGTCTCTTGACTGTCCACCTGTGCACATGTGTGTACATGTACGTGTGCATTTGTGTGTGTGCGTGTGTGTCGGCAGGGAAGGAGAGGGATGGCACTCTGTAGGGTTTGCTCCAGCCTGGGCCCCATTTGGGGGGTGGCCCGTGAGGCCGAAAGGCTGTCCTGGAGAGAGACAGGCCAGCTTGCAGGGGGAGTTGTGATGAACAAAATGGGAAGCGGAGCGGTCGATGGCGTGGCAGGGTGTGAATGACGGACCCAGAGCCCTACCTGTCCCAGTAATGAAGGGACCACCCTCAGAGGAGACCTAAGTCATTACTGTCATTCTAACTGCCACCCTCTCGAACACTCAGGAAGCTTTTAAATCCCAGAGCAATCCATTCCCCATTTCTGCTGGAAGAAAAATGAGAAATCATATGCTGGGAGGAATAAGTAATTCCTGCCTGTCTTTTTAAAAATACATCAAGTCCCTGCAGAGAATATGCTTTCAAACCAAGGCCTTCAGATCCATATCAGCAGGGCGGTTTCTGCTGCCAAGGCCTCTGCTGCCGACAGCTCCCCATCAAATTCCTGAAGCAAGAGGTTATATCTATCACTAACAAGACCTACCCTTGGAGTCTCTCTTGCCTGAGTTTTGTCCTAGGTGCCCTTTATTCTTTCCTTCGCCTATTCAGAGGTTAATAAGCTCGTATTTTCAAGAGCAGCTCTGGTGTGAAGGATAGCTGGCTCTGTTCCCTCTCGACCTAGAATGAAGATTTGTTCTTTCAGAAGTCGGCAGTGGAAATGTTTAGAGACCTGACCTGTCAGGTGAAAGGGCTCTAGTGTAAATCCTGTTGGGCTGAGGGCCTTGTGGGGAGTGGGAGCCTGGGGGCTCTGGAAAGGTGAGGACTCCTTGCCTCTAAAATATACACCGGCTTTCTCTTTGCAGGCGTCCAGTCTAGTGCTTTGCTTGCTCTGTATTTCTGAGTTTCCTTGTCTGCAAGAGTCTGATTATCTCACGAATTGGCAGGATGGCCTCTGGCTCCAGTAACCTTAGAATATAGGTTGGGAGCCCAGACCTGAGAACTAGAAGGGTCTGTCCTAGAACTTCTAGCTACTTAGGGGCAGAATCGGGACTAGGTAGTTTCAGAAGCTATTGTCTCCTTCCTTAACGTGAAGTTTCTCTTCTCTGTTTACCTCTCAGCAACCTTCTGGTGAGACTTCTCTGATAATCCTTTGTCATGTTTCTGTGATCTAAGTGACTGTCTCTTTTTAGTCTCCACGAATGTTTTCCTGATCATGTCAAGACATAGTCTCAAGAAAAATATGCTTTAATAACCACATGAGGTTATTAATGGCTGCTGTTAGGCAATGTGGAGTCCGCGTCCCAAGAGTATTTGCATTTCAGTAGCGGTAGAGGCACACACGCACCTCAAATGGTTATTTGTAAGATTTACAGTGTTCCGACTTCCCGCTTTCTCAGCACGTGGAAAGTTGAACTTCTCCCTCCTTGTTTAATCAGGTGTGGCCACATGACCCTCTTGGGCCAATGAAATGTAAGTGGAGGTGGCATGTGTTGCTGCTGGTGAAAACTTTAAGAACCAGTATGTGATTTGCCACATTCTTTGTCTCGCCTCACCAGTTGAAAGCCTATGTCAAGGTGGGTCTACTGACCCATGACAGAACCTGTGGGGGAGTGAGAAATAAACTTTATTGGATTAAACATTTGAGATTTGGGGGATGTTTGTTACTGCAGCATAACCTAGCATATCCATGCTGATAAATAGGCTGTGGAACTTCAGGCATTTAAAATGGCATGCCCAATAACACTGGACAGTTAGGGGATATGGACTATGTCATTGTGTCCTAGCCTACTTCTATAACCACCACACACCAAGCCACAGACTTGGGCATGTGGAGTACATCCAGCATCTAAGCTGTATTAATTGGGGGCACTCATTGATTGAAGGTAGAAGGAGTGTCAGAAAGTGAGCCCAGGACACATAACACCTGCCTCATTCCTCTTGAGGGCCAGACACCTCCAAGTGTGTGTGTAGCCAGGTAGAGACTTGATCAGGCCCGGAAGATGTCTGGGCTACGAGCCCAGGCTGTATACATTATTGGATTGTAATTTATATCCCTTTGCCCTGAGTTGATTTTTCCCTGTATTGCTTTTCTCTAAAAATAAAACATAAATCTTTGTGGTCAATGTTATAGAAGGCAGTCAAATCCTTCCCCGTGTCAAACAGAACCTCAAAGTTAGCCATTGCAAATTCAATCCCACAGAGTTTTATTAAGAACCTACTACATGCCCTTACAGATGGTCCCTGCCTTAGCTTTCACAGTCTAGCAGGAAAGATGAAACATTAAAAAATAACTAGAACAAAATGTAAACACTGTATATAGCTCATTCATTCAATAAACATTTAGTGAAGATGATTGTGTCCTAGGTGATAGAAGTTATAGAAAGTATGACTAGACAGTGATAGAAACACTTAGGAGCAATTATCTCCTTCTGGAAGAAAGGAGGTGTTCTAGATATTTTTGCTTCATAACCAACCACCCCAAACCCCAGTGACTTAAAATAGCCATTGTATTAAATTCACAGGTTCTATGGGTTGGGAATCCAGGCAGAGAACAGTGGAAATAGATTATCTCTGCTACTAACATCTTGAAGGATGCTAAGGGGGTAGGCGACCTCATGGTCTGGGACTGGAGTCGTCAAGAGACTGGCTCCTGGACTGGGGTGATTCAAAGAGGAGGCTCTGCTGAAACTGACAACCTGCAGGTCACCTTTCAATGTGGCTTGAGCTTCTCACAGTATGGAGGCTGGGTCCCAAGAGGGAGCATTACAGAAGGAGTGCCATAAGAGTGAGTGTTCCACAAGAAGTAGGAGCACATGGTAAGGCCTTTTGTGACCTAGCCTTGGAAATCTTACAGTGCCACTTCCTCTGCATTCTACTGTTTTATAAGTCAGTCACTAAGGCCAACCCAGGACCAAGGCATGAGACATAGATGCCACCTCTCAATGAGAGGAATGTACAAGAATTTGTAGACATATTTTATTTATTTTATTTTATTTTATTTGTTTTTTATACAGCAGGTTCTTATTAGTTATCTATTTTATACATATTAGTGCATATATGTCAATCCCAATCTCCCAATTCATCCCACCACCACTACCACCCTCCCCCACCCTGGGCTTTCCTCCTTTTTGGGTCCCTACGTTTGTTCTCTATGTCTGTGTCTCTATTTCTGCCTTGCAAACTGGTTCATCTGTATCATTTTTCTAGATTCCATATATATGCATTAACATACGATATTTTTTTTATCTTTCTGACTTACTTCACTCTGTATGACAGACTCTAGGTCCATCCACGTCTCTACAAATGACCTAGTTTTGTTCCTTTTTAAGGCTGAGCAATATTCCATTGCATACATGCACCACATCTTCTTTATCCATTCATCTGTCGATGGACATTTAGCTTGCTTCCATGACCTGGCTATTGTAAATAGTGCTGCAATGAACATTGGGGTGCAGGTGTCTTTTTGAATTATGGTATTCTCAAGGTATATGCCCAGTAGTGGGATTGCTGGATCATATGGTAATTCTATTTTTAGTTTTTTACGGAACCTCCATACTGTTCTCCATAGTGGCTGTATCAATTTACATTCCCACCAACAGTGCAAGAGGGTTCCTTTTTCTCCACACCCTCTGCAGCATTTGTTGTTTGTAGATTTTCGGATGATGGCCATTCTAATTGGTGTGAGGTGATACCTCATTGTAGTTTTGATTTGCATTTCTCTAATAATTAATGATGCTGAACAGCTTCTCCTGTGCCTCTTGGCCAGCAGTATGTCTTCTTTGGAGAAATGTCTGTTTAGGTCTTCTGCCCATTTTTGGATTGGGTTGTTTGTTTTTTAATATTGAGCTGCATGAGCTGTTTATGTATTTTGGAGATTAATCCTTTGTCCGTTGAATCATTTGCAAATATTTTCTCCCATTCTGAGGGTTGTCTTTTTGTCTTGTTTATGGTTTCCTTTGCTGTGCAAAGGCATTGAAGTTTCATTAGGTCCCATTTGTTTATTTTTGTTTTTATTTCCATTACTCTAGAAGGTGGGTCAAAAAAGATCTTGCTGTGACTTATGTCAAAGAGTGTTCTTCCTATGTTTTCCCCTAAGAGTTATATTGTGTCTGGTCTTACATTTAGGTCTTTAATCCGTTTTGAGTTTATTTTTGTGTATGGTGTTAGGGAGTGTTTTAATTTCATTCTTTTACATGTAGCTGTCCAGTTTTCCCAGCACCACTTATTGAAGAGACTGTCTTTTCTCCATTGTATATCCTTGCCTCCTTTGTCATAGATTAGTTGACCATAGGTGCGTGGGTTTATCTCTGGGCTTTCTATCCTGTTCCATCGATGTATATCTCTGTTTTTGTGCCAGTACCATATTGTCTTGATTACTGTAGCTTTGTAGTGTAGTCTGAAGTCAGGGAGTCTGATTCCTCCAGCTCCGTTTTTTCCCCTCAAGACTGCTTTGGCTATTCGGGGTCTTTTGTGTCTCCATACAAATTTTAAGATTTTTTGTTCTAGTTCCATAAAAAATGCCATTGGTAATTTGATAGGGATTGCATTGAATGTGTAGATTGCTTTGAGTAGTATACTCATTTTCACAATATTGATTCTTCCAATCCAAGAACATGGTATATCTCTCCATCTGTTTGTGTCATCCTTGATTTCTTTCATCAGTGTCTTATCATTTTCAGAATACAGGTCTTTTACCTCCTTAGGTAGGTTTTTTCCTAGGTATTTTATTCTTTTTGTTGCAATGGTGAATGGGAGTGTTTCCTTAATTTCTCTTTCAGATTTTTCATCATTATTGTATAGGAATACAAGAGATTTCTGTGCATTAATATTGTATCCTGCAACTTTACCGAATTCATTGATTAGCTCTAGTAGTTTTCTGGTGGCATCTTTAGGATTCTCTATGTATAGTATCATGTCATCTGCAAACAGTGACAGTTTTACTTCTTCTTTTCCAATTTGGATTCCTTTTATTTCTTTTTCTTCTCTGATTGCCGTGGCTAGGACTTCCAAAACTATGTTGAATAATAGTGCTGAGAGTGGACATCCTCATCTTGTTCCTGATCTTAGAGGAAATGGTTTCATTTTTTCACCACTGAGAATGATGTTTGATGTGGGTTTGTCATATATGGCCTTTATTATGTTGAGGTAGGTTCCCTCTGTGCCCACTTTCTGGAGAGTTTTTATCATATATGGGTGTTGAATTTTGTCAAAAGCTTTTCCTGCATCTATTGAGATGATCATATGGTTTTTATTCTTCAGTTTGTTAAAATGGTGTAACACATTGATTGATTTGTATATATTGAAGAATCCTTGCATCTCTGGGATAAATTCCACTTGATCATGTATGATCCTTTTAATGTGTTGTTGGATTCTGTTTGCTAGTATTTTGTTGAGGATTTTTGCATCTATACTCATCAGTGATATTGTTCTGTAATTTTCTTTTTTTGTAGTATCTTTGTCTGGTTTTGGTATCAGGGTGATGGTGGCCTCATAGAATGAGTTTGGGAGTGTTCCTTCCTCTGCAATTTTTTGGAAGAGTTTGAGAAGGATGGGTGTTAGCTCTTCTCTAAGTGAAGCCATCTGGTCCTGGACTTTTGTTTGTTGGAAGATTTTTAATCACAGTTTCAATTTCATTACTTGTGATTGGTCTGTTCATATTTTCTATTTCTTCCTGGTTCAGTCTTGGAAGGTTATACCTTCCTAAGAATTTGTCCATTTCTTCCAGGCTGTTCATTTTATTGGCATAGAGTTGTTTGTAGTAGTCTCTTAGGATGCTTTGTATTTCTGCAGTGTCTGTTGTAACTTCTCTTTTTTCATTTCTAATTTTACTGATTTGAGTCCTCTTGCTCTTTTTCTTGCTGAGTCTGGCTAATGGTTTATCAATTTTTTATCTTCTAATGAACCAGCTTTTAGTTTTATTGATCTTTGGTATTGTTTTCTTTGTTTCTAGTTCATTTATTTCTGCTCTGATCTTTATGATTTCTTTCCTTCTGCTAACTTTGGGTTGTGTTTGTTCTTCTTTCTCTAGTTCCTTTAGGTATAAAGTTAGATTGTTTATTTGAGATTTTTCTTGTTTCTTGAGGTAGGCTTGTATAGCTATATACTTCCCTCTTAGAACTGCTTTTGCTGCATCCCATAGGTTTTGGATCATCATGTTTTCCTCGTCATTTGTCTCTAGGTATTTTTTGATTTCCTCTTTGATTTCTTCAGTGATCTCTTGGTTATTTAGTAACGTATTGTTTAGCCTCCATGTGTTTGTGTTTTTTAAGTTTTTTCCCCTGTAATTCATTTCTAATCTCATACTGTTGTGGTCAGAAAAGATGCTTGATATGATTTCAATCTTCTTAAATTTGCTGAGGCTTGGTTTGTGACCCAAGATGTGATCTATCCTGGAGAATGTTCGGTGTGCACTTGAGAAGGAAGTGTAATCTGATGTTTTTGGATGGAATATCCTATAGATATCATTTAAATCTATCTGGTCTATTGTGTCATTTAAACCTTGTTTTTCCTTATTAATTTTCTGTCTGGATGATCTGTCCATTGGTTTAAATGAGGTGTTAAAGTCCCCCACTATTATTGTGTAACTGTTGATTTCCTCTTTTATAGCTGTTAACCGTTGCCTTATGTATTGAGGTGCTCCTATGTTGGGTGCATATATATTTATAATTGTTATATCTTCTTCTTGAATTGATACCTTGACCATTATGTAGTGTCCTTTCTTGCCTCTTGTAACATTCTTTATTTTAAAGTCTATTTTATCTGATATGAGTATTGCTACTCCAGCTTTCTTTTGATTTCCCTTTGCATGGAATATCTTTTTCCATCCCCTCACTTTCAGTCTGTATGTGCCCCTAGGTCTGAAGTGGGTCTCTTGTAGACAGCATATATATGGGTCTTGTTTTTGTATCCATTCGGCCAGCCTGTGTCTTTTGGTTGGAGCATTTAATCCATTCACATTTAAGGTAATTATAGATATGTATGTCCCTATTACCATTTTCTCAATTGTTTTGGGTTTGTTTTTGTAAGTCCTTTTCTCCTCTTGTGTTTCCCACTTAGAGAAGTTCCTTTAGCGTTTGTTGTAGGGCTGGTTTGGTGGTGCTGAATTCTCTTAGCTTTTGCTTGTCTGTAAAAATTTTGATTTCTCCATTGAATCTGAGTGAGACCCTTGCCAGGTAGAGTATTCTTGGTTATAGGTTCTTTCCTTTCATCACTTTAAATATATTGTGCCACTCCCTTCTGGCTTGTAGAGTTTCTTCTGAGAAATCAGCTGTTAACCTTATGGGAGTTCCCTTGTATGTTATTTGTCATTTTTTGCTTGTTGCTTTTAATAATTTTTCTTTATCTTTAATTTTTGTCAGTTTGATTAGTATGTGTCTCGGCGTGTTTCTCCTTGGGTTTATCCTGTATGGGACTCTCTGCACTTCCTGGACTTGGGTGGCTATTTCCTTTCCCGTGTTAGGGAAGTTTTCGACTATAATCTCTTCAAATATTTTCTCTGGTCTGTTCTCTCTCTCTTCTCCTTCTGGGACCCCTATTATGCCAATGTTGGTATGTTTAATGTTGTCCCAGAGGTCTCTTAGGCTGTCTTCACTTCTTTTCATTCCTTTTTCTTTATTCTGTTCCACAGCAGTGAACTCCACCATTCTGTCTCCCAGGTCATTTCTCTGTTCTTCTGCCTCAGTTATTCCTTCTAGTGTAGTTTTCATTTCAGTTATTGTATTGTTCATCTCTGTTTGTTTGTTCTTTAATTCTTCTAGATCTTTGTTAAACATTTCTTGCATCTTCTCGATCTTTGCCTCCATTCTTTTTCCTAGGTCCTGCATAATCTTCAGTATCATTATCCTGAATTCTTTTTCTGGAAGGTTGCCTATCTCCACTTCAGTTAGTTGTTTTTTCTGTGGTTTTATTTTGTTCCTTCATCTGGTACATAGTCCTCTGCATTTTCATTTTGTCTGTCTTTCTGTGAATGTCTGTAGACATGTTTTAAAGCCATCACAGTAAATGAGGATTCAGATCTTGCTAGTTGTCTAATTCAGTTTTATTTTTACCTTCTTAGTAACAGAACACCTCTACTGTTAGACAGTTAACTCAGAGTTTTTTTTTTTTTTAAAGTATGTTTTCCAGCCTCCCTTGAAGATGGACGTGTCCAATGAATTTTAGAATGACACAGTGGGATGTGGTCACCCCATGCACCAGAGAATAAAACCCATATACATTTTAAGGGATCAATTTACATCTGATAATCATTGATATAATCAGAAACATTGAAAAAGTAATGTTCTTAGACTAATGTTGCTTTCTGCATTCCAATTTTCTGAAACAACACAGTAAGTTGTTTTGCTTTTTAAAAACAAACAGGAGATTATTTTAATTTCTTGGGTACACTGTCCCAAAGAAAAAAGATAAAAAAGATTTAAAACAGATAAGCCAAACTATGTATAACTAATTTCTAAAGAAAATACATCCCACTGTCACCTTTAGCTGCTCTGCTGAGAGAAAATAAATTGTGGTTGTAAACAGCACGGGCTCCCAAGGGCTGGCTCCCTAAGTAGCTGTGTGATCTTGGGCTGGTAACTTAGTCTCTCTGTGCCTCAACTTCTTCAATATAAAATGGTAATAATTTAAGCTTGCTTCAAAGAGTCATCATGAAGTTAGAAAGAGATCATTCTTGAAAAGTGCTTAGAACAGTGTTTGAAAGGTAGGAAGAATTCAATAACTGTTAGAAAGTGTAAATGCTAATTTTCAAAATATGTAGCTTTATAACATTCTAGCTCCTTTGGGGTCCTACATTGTGCCTTTTTTGTGTGGTGCTAGTGTAATGTCATACACATAATTGGTGCTCAGTAAATTCTTGCTTGTTAAGTTGGTTGAGTTAAACACCCCCTTCAAGGAGTTGGTGCACACATTAATTGGAAAGGAGCAAGGCTGGGGAGAAATTTGGTTTTTCAGATGTTACAGCACATATTCACAATCCAGGAATCCACTTTGATTAATTCAGGACTCATTTTGTTTTTCAAGGTTTAAAAAACAAAACTCAATTTAAAAAGTCTATTAGGGAGTTAGATAAGTAAACCAGTCCACTTTTCTCAGGTTATTCGATGTTGGAATAGTATTTGCCTAGGGAAGGCTTCTACTGTAGCTAATGTTGAGGGTGCTGCTCTCCACTCATTACCAACCTCTCTATCCACCATCGATTCAGCCATGAAATCGTCATTGAGCTCCTATGACAATGACAATTGTGCCATTGTCAGTGCCAGGCAATAGGTCCGTGCTGCTGTATAAGTCCATGCCCTCGTGATGTTTACAATCTAGTGGAAAGTTACACATAGAAATGCAAAAATGTAACTGCAACAAGAAAAACAGGTACAGTAATGTGTCCTGAAGAAGGCATATGTATATACGGATACAGGGGCATGTGCATGTGTGTGTGTGCGTTCAGACACTTGTATGCTTACATACACATATTGATACACACAAATGTCTAGCATATGTTTTAAGTTTAGGGGTATCATGAATTTTATTGTTAACAATGTAAACTGAACTGCTACTTTGATGTGATATTGTGCGTAGTCTGTCTCCTGCTCCTTTCGAACTATTAATAAGAGCTCACATTTGTTGAGCACTAATAGATACTGTGTTAAAAGCTTGAATATTCCCAACAACACCCTGAGACAGGAACTCCCATTATCCCCATTTCCAAATGAGGGATGGAGGCCAGATGAGTTCAGTACCTTGTCCTAAGTCAATCATGAAGCTCTGTCTCTGCCTGTCTGCTTTTGTCTTCTTTCAACAAACACAATACAGAAATGGATCCTTTGGAAGGCAGAGGTGTTCAGGGTCCGTATGGAGAGGGAGGGAGCAAGAATGTGGTGACAGTTCAAAGTACCACACAAGGTGGTCTCGCAAGAGTGGTGGGGTCGGGATCTTATTGGCACCACCTGGCCCCTGGCTCTCCCTGAGCAAGCATGACTGCTTCCACGATTTCAACAGCCTCTGCTGTTCAGACAGCCTCCCATCTCAGTCCCTTGTTGAGGCTGAAGGTGTGAAATGCCAGGTGTCTTCTGAACGCCTCTACCTGATGGTGTCCAGCCCTTCAAGTTCAGTAGGACTAAACTCATCACCCCCCAACCGTCTCCTGTTTCTCTCTTGTTCTCTCATCACCATTCATAGCATGGATTTCAGATTCATCTTCAACCTCCCCAGCCCCAACATGAAGTAAATGACTGCATCTCAGAAATATTTTGTTTAACGCCAAGATGCTTCAATCCTGTGGTTCTTGTCTGATGATGGTGTGACTCCCAGAGTCCCCTTAGAGAAGTGTCTTTCCCCACTGACATTTCTTGTCCCCTCATTCCTCAAAATCTGGGTCCCTGCATGAACACCCACCCATTTGCCCATGTCTTTCAGCTCAGGTGTTGAGAATCTTTTCCATGCTTGACATGTGAATGGCTCTGGCCACACTGAAGATCCCAAGGGATTTCCATGGCAGGCAAGTAGGTCAAGTGTTTCCTTTGGGAGTAGATAACGGTGTCAGCAGAGGCGCCGCTCTTTGAAAATTGAACTTGGCGATTCCTCAAAAGCGCTTGGATTCTCCCCAGTGCCTTGCTAACAGGCCCTTTAAAGAAGCTGGCTTCAGATTGCCTGGAAGTATTCTGTCAAGGAAGCCAGCTGCTCGGAGAATCCAAGGCCAGTTTTCCAGAGGCCTGTGCCAGGCTACACTTCTGTGTAGTGTATGTTTCAAGCTGTGTGTGGCAGGGGGCTGTGGGTACGTGCCTGGCTGGGTGGGCAAGTGGCTTCTAAAATTCCCAGGGCAGTGGAGTAGGGAAAGGATGTCCAGCCAAAGAGACGGATGAGACGACTAAAACTGCTAGTGATTGGGGCACTTTGAGAAGGACCAAATTTAAAAGAAAACTGATTTCCATGTCTGCACCAAATATTAATGACCAGTAACAATTGTGAAGAAGTTAATGGAATTAAAAGTATTTCACATATGGTCTCATTTAGTCCTTAAGAGAATTCCAGAGGAAGCTTCTGTTATCCTGCCATGTGCTTTACCTTCAGAGTATTTGTCATAATGACAGCTATGCATTTCTTTTGAGATTTTAAAAAATGGCTGTCTTGATTCACAGAAAGATAGACAAGATGAAAAGGCAGAGGGCTATGTACCAGATGAAGGAACAAGATAAAACCCCAGAAAAACAACTAAATGAAGTGGAGATAGGCAACCTTCCAGAAAAAGAATTCAGAATAATGAGAGTGAAGATGATCCAGGACCTAGGAAAAAGAATGGAGGCAAAGATCGAGAAGATGCAAAAAATGTTTAACAAAGACCTAGAAGGATTAAAGAACAAACAGAGATGAAGAATACAATAACTGAAATGAAAAGCACACTAGAAGGAATCAATAGCAGAATAACTGAGGCAGAAGAATGGATAAGTGACGTGGAAGACAGAATGGTGGAATTCACTGCTGTGGAACAGAATAAAGAAAAAGGAATGAAAAGAAATGAAGACAGCCTAAGAGACCTCTGGGGCAACTTTAAACATACCAACATTCGCATAATAGGGGTCCCAGAAGCAGAAGAGAGAGAGAAAGGACCCAAGAAAATATTTGAAGAGATTATAGTCGAAAACTTCCCTAACACGGGAAAGGAAATAGACACTCAAGTCCAGGAAGTGCAGAGAGTCCCATACAGGAAAAACCCAAGGAGAAACATGCCGAGACACATAGTAATCAAACTGGCAAAAATTAAAGACAAAGAAAAATTATTCAAAGCAGCAAGGGAAAAATGACAAATAACATACAAGGGAACTCCCATATGGTTAACAGCTGATTTCTCAGCAGAAACTATACAAGCCAGAAGGGAGTGGCATGATATACTTAACGCGATGAAAGGGAAGAACCTACAACCAAGATTACTCTACCCGGCAAGGATCTCATTCAGATTCAATGGAGAAATCAAAATTTTTACAGACAAGCAAAAGCTAAGAGAATTCAGCACCACTAAACGAGCTCTACAACAAATGCTAAAGGAACTTCTCTAAGTGGCAAACACAAGAGAAGAAAAGGACCTACAAAAACAATCCCAAAACAATTAAGAAAATGGTCACAGGAACATACATATCGATAATTACCTTAAACGTGAATGGATTAAATGCTCCAACCAAAAGACACAGGCTTGCTGAATGGATACAAAAACAAGACCCATATATATGCTGTCTACAAGAGACCCACTTCAGACCTGGGGACACATACAGACTGAAAGTGAGGGGATGGAAAAAGATATTCCATGCAAATGGAAATCAAAGGAAAGCTGGAGTAGCAATACTCATATCAGATAAAATAGACTTTAAAATAAAGAATGTTACAAGAGACAAGGAAGGACCCTACGTAATGATCAAGGGATCAATCCAAGAAGAAGGTATAACAATTATAAATATATATGCACCCCACATAGGAGCACCACAGTACATAAGGCAACTGCTAACAGCTATAAAAGAGGAAATTGACAGTAACACAATAATAGTGGGGGACTTTAACACCTCACTTACACCAATGGACAGATCATCCAAAATGAAAATAAATAAGGAAACAGAAGCTTTAAATGACACAATAGACCAGATAGATTTAATTGATAATTATAGGACATTCCATCCAAAAACAGCAGATTACACTTTCTTCTCAAGTGCGCGTGGAACATTCTCCAGGACAGATCACATCTTGGGTCACAAATCAAGCCAAAGAAAACTTAAGAAGATTGAAATCATATCAAGCATCTTTTCTGACCACAACGCTATGAGATTAGAAATGAATTACAGGGAAAAAAACGTAAAAAACACAAACACATGGAGGCTAAACAATACGTTACTAAATAACCAAGAGACCACTGAAGAAATCAAAGAGGAAATCAAAAAATACCTAGAGACAAATGACAAGGAAAACACGATGATCGAAAACCTATGGGATGCAGCAAAAGCAGTTCTAAGAGGGAAGTATATAGCTATACAAGCCTACCTCAAGAAACAAGAAAAATCTGAAATAAACAATCTAAACTTACACCTAAAGGAAGTAGAGAAAGACAAACAAACAAAATCCAAAGTTAGCAGAAGGAAAGAAATCATAAAGATCAGAGCAGAAATAAATGAAATAGAAAAAAGTAAACAATAGCAAAGATCTATGAAACTAAAAGCTGGTTCTTTGAGAAGATAAACAAAATTGATAAACCATTAGCCAGACTCATCAAGAACAAGAGGGAGAGGACTCAATAAATAAAATTAGAAATGAAAAAAGAGAAGTTACAACAGACACCACAGAAATACAAAGCATCCTAAGAGACTACTACAAGCAACTCTATGCCAATAAAATGGACAACCTGGAAGAAATGGACAAATTCTTAGAAAGGTATAACCTTCCAAGACTGAACCAGGAAGAAATAGAAAATATGAGCTGACAAATCACAAGTAATGAAATTGAAACTGTGATTAAAAATCTTCCAACAAACAAAAGTCCAGGACCAGATGGCTTCACAGGTGAATTCTATCAAACATTTAGAAGAGAGAAGAGAACAGCTAACACCCATCCTTCTCAAACTCTTCCAAAGAACTGTGGAGGAAGGAACACTCCCAAACTCATTTTATGGGGCCACCATCACCCTGATACCAAAACCAGACAAAGATACTACAAAAAAAGAAAATTACAGAACAATATCACTGATGAGTATAGATGCAAAAATCCTCAACAAAATACTAGCAAACAGTATCCAACAACACATTAAAAGGATCATACACCATGATCAAGTGGAATTTATCCCAGGGATGCAAGGATTCTTCAATATATGCAAATCAATCAATGTGATACACCATATTAAAAAATTGAAGAATGAAAACCATATGATCATCTCAATAGATGCAGAAAAAGCTTTTGACAAAATTCAACACCCATTTATGAAAAAAATTCTCCAGAACGTGGGCACAGAGGGAACCTACCTCAACATAATAAAGGCCATATACGACAAACTCACAGCAAACATCATTCTCAGTGGTGAAAAACTGAAAGCATTTCCTCTAAGATCAGGAACAAGACAAGGATGTCCACTCTCGGCACTATTATTCAACATAGTTTTGGAAGTCCTAGCCACAGCAGTCAGAGAAGAAAAAGAAACAAATGAATCCAAATTGGAAAAGAAGAAGTAAAACTGTCATTGTTTGCAGATGACATGATACTACACATAAAGAATCCTAAAGATGCCACCAGAAAACCACTAGAGCTAATCAATGAATTTGGTAAAGTTGCAGGAAACAAAATTAATGCACCGAAATCTCTTGTATCCTCTACACTAACAATGAAAGGTCGGAAAGAGAAATTAAGGAAACAATCCCATTCACCATTGCAACAAAAAGAATAAAATACCTAGGAGAAAACCTACCTAGGGAGACAAAAGACCTGTATGCAGAAAACTATAAGACACTGATGAAACAAATTAAAGATGATACCAACAGATGGAGAGATATACCATGTTCTTGGATTGGAAGAATCAACATTGTGAAAATGACTATACTACCCAAAGCAATCTACAGATTCAATGCAATCCTTATCAAATTACCAATGGCATTTTTTACGGAACTAGAACAAATCATCTTGAAATTTGTATGGAAACACAAAAGCAGTCTTGAGGGAAAAAAACGGAGCTGGAGGAATCAGACTCCCTGACTTCAGACTATACTACAAGGCTACAGTAATCAAGACAATATGGTACTGGCACAAAAACAGAAACATAGATCAATGGAACAAGATAGAAAGCCCAGAGATAAACCCATGCACCTATGGTCAACTAATCTATGACATAGGAGGCAAAGATATACAATGGAGAAAAGACAGTCTCTTCAATAAGTGGTGCTGGGAAAACTGGACAGCTACATGTAAAAGAATGAAATTAGAACACTCCCTAACACCATACACAAAAATAAACTCAAAATGGATTAGAAACCTGAATGTAAGACCAGACACTATAAAACTCTTAGAGGAAAACATAGGAAGAACACTCTTTGACATAAATCAGAGCAAGATCCTTTTTGATCCACCTCCTAGAGTAATGGAAATGAAAACACAAATAAACAAATGGGACCTAATGAAACTTCAAAGCTTTTGCACAGCAAGGAAACCATAAACAAGACAAAAAGACAACCCTCAGAATGGGAGAAAATATTTGCAAACGAATCAATGGACAATGGGTTAATCTCCAAAATATATAAGCAGCTCATGCAGCTCAAATTAAAAAAACAAACAATCCAATCCAAAAATGGACAGAAGACCTAAACAGACATTTCTCCAAAGAAGACATACAGATGGCCAAGAGACACAACATCACTAAGTATTAGAGAAATGCAAATCAAAACTACAATGAGGTGTCACCTCACACCAGTTAGAATGGGCATCATCAGAAAATCTACAAACAACAAATGCTGGAGAGGGTGTGGAGAAAAGGGAACCCTCTTGCACTGTTGGTGGGAATGTAAATTGATACAGCCACTATGGAGAACAGTATGGAGGTTCCTTAAAAAACTAAAACTAGAATTACCCTATGACCCAGCAATTCCACTACTGGGCGTATGCCCTGAGAAAACCATATTTCAAAAAGACACATGCACCCCAATATTCACTGCAGCACTATTTACAATAGCCAGGTCACGGAAGCAACCTAAATGCCCATCGACAGATGAACGGATAAATATGTTGCACATATGTACAATGGGATATCACTCAGCC
Organism: Balaenoptera acutorostrata; assembly: GCF_949987535.1. NCBI lineage: Eukaryota > Metazoa > Chordata > Mammalia > Artiodactyla > Balaenopteridae > Balaenoptera > Balaenoptera acutorostrata. The sequence goes on from NC_080078.1 coordinate 46,194,423, forward strand.
ATAAAAGGGAACGAAATTGGGTCATTTGTTGAGACGTGAGTGGATCTAGAGACTGTCATACAGAGTGAAGTAAGTCAGAAAGAGAAAAACAAATATCGTATATTAACGCATATATGTGGAACCGAGAAAAATGGTACAGATGAACTGGTTTGCAGGGCAGAAATTGAGACACAGATTTAAAGAGCAAACGTATGGACACCAAAGGGGAAAGCCGCAGGGGGGATGGGGGTGGTGGTGTGATGAATTGGGCCATTGGGATTGACATGTATACACTGATGTGTATAAAATTGATGACTAATAAGAATTTGCTGTATAAAAAAAAATGACCCTCTTCCCTATTAAACTCTACGTATTATGAGGACAAACGTTATTTTCACTCTGAATTCTATGCCCAGCACCTACAGCAATGCCCTGGCATACAGCAGGTGCTCAACTTCAGTGAGTGAAGGAATTTAGTAAGTAAATGGAGGACTGTATGATGAGGAAGTGATGTTATGTGACAGTTGTATAAAAAACATTACCTACGGTAAAACACATCTCTGACAAATATGCATCCAGGACTTATGTTTTAAATGAAGATATATTCTATTCCTCTTCTTCTTATTTTACTTTATGCCTAATGCAACAACAGACTTTTAAAAACATTTTTATTTTCAAATAATTATAGATTCAGAAGAATTTGCAAAGAAATGTAAGGGGAGTCCCATGTACCCTTCACCCCTCTTCCCCCCCATGTTGAAATCTTGCATAATTATAGTATAATTCTAAAAGAGTTTAAAAGAAGTTGTGTTTTGAAAAAGAACCTGAAGAAAACAAAATCACTATCTCCAAAAGATATCTGCACCCTACTGCCCACATTCATTGCAGCATTATTTACAAAAGCCAAGACATGGAAACAACCTAATTGTCCATCGATAGATGAATGGATAAAGATGTGAGATATATATAATTCGGTCATGAAAGAGAAGGAAATCCTGCCATTTGTGACAACATGGAATGGACCTTGATGGTGTTATGCTAAGCGAAATAAATCAGACAGAGAGAGGCAAATACTGCATGATCTCACTTATATTTGGAATCTAAACAAAACAAACAAAAACACAAAAAAAACCAGCCTCATAGATACAGAGAACAGATTGGTGGTTGCTAGAGGTTAAGGGGTGGGGGATGGGAGGCGAAGTAGATGAAGGTGGTCAAAAGGTATGTTTCTTGTTACAAGATAAATAAGTCCTGGGGATGTAAGGTACAGCATGGTGACTATAGTTAAGAATAGTGTATCCTATATCATATAATCAAAAGTTCCTAAGAGAGTAGATCTTACAAGAAAAATAATATAACTATATATAGTGGTGGATATTAACTAAACTTATTGTGGTGATCATTTCACAATAGGTATATCAATCATTATATTGTACAACTAAAATGTATACAATGTTATATGTCAATTATATCTTGAAAAAAAAAAAAGAACCTGAAGTGTGGAACATGACAAAGCAGACCACCTCTCTCTCTGGGAGGCTGAGGTGCTCATCCTCTAAAACCCTCCCATGATCTGAATGTTCCCCTCTCCACTTAACTCAAGTGAATATGGAGGGTGATTGATAGGTGCACACGGACCTGGCCCCAGAAGCACACTTAGCTGCTCCCACCTCTGTGTTCCCTGGAGCCTCCGAGGGCCCCCTTGCCCTCTCCCAGGGCTTGAGAGCCAGGTTTCAGTGTTGGTCTTACCACTTTCCTGCAGTTACTCAGTCTGAGATCCTCACCCTCAGCCCTCGTTAGCAGTAGGACTTAGGGAATAATCCTGAACTTTTTTCACCTGTGTGAGTAGTATTTGCTGGAATGGAAAACTGAATCTCTGAAGGGTGGTATATGATACATTGAATCTCCCCCACCCACTCCCTCAAAATGTATATTCTTGCCACCAAACAACAAAACACTCTGGCAAACATTTGGCAAATCAGAAGCCTAGCACGTGTTTTTCGTTTCCAGTGCACCTCAGGCGCTCTCAGCAAGATGGACTGACCATCCATCCCATCTGCCACTCCTTAGCGTGATAGGAATTAAATGCTTTTCTTTCCTCCAGACAAATCAAGTTTCCCTGTGGTAGGTGGGCGTGAAGCTCACAGATGGGTTGGAAGCATCTGATTTCTATATCTCGTTACCTTAGCACTTATCCCAAAGTGTAGAAATTGTTTACTTGTCTCCCCCCAGCAAACAGGCTAGAAAATGAGAGCAGCGATCATGACTCAAACAGTTCTCTCAATGCTTGTGGATTCAGTGAAGAATGAATTAAATCAGTATTGAATGGTAATTCTTGATTTGTTTTGAGTAAAATTTGAAGTGATGGATTGCCCATCTTCACCAGCCAGTTAACCTGGCTGAATTAAACCTTACCCCTGTGTCATTATGTCTTTGGTGCCATCTTGGCATTGCTTTGGGACCAGAAAAGGCATGATTTTGTTTTTCCTCCTCCATCTCTCCACTCTGCCCATGGGTCAGTGTACAAGGAAGAAACCTTCGTGTCACTGCAGTGTTGAAGCACGTGGGCCTTTCTGGGTAACCAAAATCTCTAGGAAATTATACAGTCATAGTCATATTGAGAATTGACTATGCCATACATCCAGGGTCCATCCAAGCTCGGTTGTTTCCCAGAAAAGACATTTTTAAATTTCCTGTTTTTCTTTGACTTAAATGATCTGACTTGGTTGTCCATATAATGATCGAACTAATCAGACAATTATCTATGTACTTTCGTACTGGTTATATGCACAGTGGGCCAACCTTGGATTGTAAAAGGACATGGGGCCTTTTTTTCTGATTAGCTGACAGTTTTTAAATTATTTTTAAAATGTAGGCATTTTTCATTTAGTTTATTTTACTTGTGTCTACTGGATATTCTGGGATACTTCCAAATCTTTTTTTCCAGGCAGCTTGCTAGGGTCACAAAAGCACAAAGGTAGGTAGGCTGCATAATTCAGCTCTGTCCAAATGTGTGATTAGCCCAGAGGCTTCTCAGACAGATAACAAGATGCCAAACATTAAAATTAGAAATTCCTCAGGCTGAGGAAAATAAATTTGACAATTGATTTTGTAAACAATTCTGAGGCATATCATTTGGGACTTTTTGTATTTCTTTTTTTTGGCTGCACCCCGTGGCATGTGGGATCTTAGTTCCCTGACCAGGGATTGAACCCACACCCCCTGCAGTGGAAGCGCAGAGTCTTAACTACTGGATTGCCAGGGAAGTGCCTCAGTTGGGACTTTTTAATTCCACAAATGATGTCGCCTACTTACCATGTTGAACTTCTATAAACAAATACTTGTCATGTAAACAAAGGTCCCTGGAGCTGCCAGGGGGTGAGTATCCCAAGAAGCATGGTTGGGGTGTCTCTTAGATATCGTCCATCATTTCATTTCTTTGGTTTTGGTAGTCTATTGCTCCACTCCATTCTGTACCATTTCTTTCCAACTTATTAAGTACATATAGATTAATGGACCTCTTTCTAGGTCCCATGGGGTTAGGAGAACGTGAAAAAAAATACACAGTTCTGCCTCCTGAAGTGCTTATTTATTTAATTTAGATCAGGTTGAACAAACACATCACCACTGGAAGGGAAGTTCTTTTATAAAGGCCAGTACGTTGATTATAGAATGTGTTGTATAGTTACTCTCAACATTAGCCTGATAAATATGGCACTCCACTGAGATAATTGTAGGACATTTACTGGTGGAAATGGCTCATGTAAATGAATGATACTGATAAAGATTTGGACTTGAGTCAGTTCATGTGAAATGTGAGGCACAACAAAGAAATGGAAGTGAGACTTCTTTTATCTTGGTGAAGAGGACCACGGATCTAGTCTTTCTAGGTGTACTTGCAGCTTTGACTGTGCAATAGTCTCATGACGGGTTTCTGCTCTGTATATTCCCAACCAGGGGACAAATCCTTCTCAAGGTCACATATAGAACAGCCCCTTTACTTATTTCCCTTCTGGTATACTATGTCCTCACTTTCTTCAAGGTGAATAGTATTAGTATCAAATCTAGAAATGTAATTTGAAGGGCTTTTCAATATGTGTCTCGTCACAGTACTCTGAAATTTTTCCCGGTGCTATTAAATATAACTGTATATTTTAGCCAAACATTATTGGAATTTTTTGTTTCCATAGCAATGTGTTCATGTTATGGAATGGAAGGAGAAAAATGCTTATTTACATATTTATTTTGTGTGTCACTTTGCCCCCAAGTGATTGATCATTTAAAGCAAGGCGTTAGGCATTCTTCCCTATAAAAGCTCTAAATTTGTTCTCTTTTCCTCACCAGTGCTGACTTTCAGTATAGAGATGCATACAGTGATGTTAAAGACAAAATCAAGACAAATAAATTTTGGATTTTTAAATTAATTAATTAATTAATTAATTTTTGGCTGCATTGGGTCTTTGTTGCTGCGTGCGGGCTTTCTCTAGTGGCGGCGAGCGGAGGCTACTCTTTGTTGTGGTGTGCGGGCTTTTCATTGTAGTGGCTTCTCTTGTTGCGGAGCACGGGCTCTAGGACCGTGGGCTTCAGTAGTTGTGGCACGTGGGCTCAGTAGTTGTGGCGCACGGGCTTAGTTGCTCCACAGCATGTGGGATCTTCCCGGACCAAGGCTCGAACCCATGTCCCCTGCCTTGGCAGGCGGATTCTTAACCACTGTGCCACCAGGGAAGTACGGATTTTGTTTTTTTGAAGTAACTTTATTGACATAAAATTCATATACCAATGCAATTTAGCCACTTAACATGTACAATTCAATGGTTTTTAATATATTCACAGAACTGTGCAAAATTCATTATTAATTTTAGAATGTTTTCATCACCCCTAAAAGAAATATACCCATGAGAAGTCACTCCCACATTCTCCCTTTCCCCAAGCCCCTGACTTTCTGTCCCTATAGATTTGTCTATTTAACACATTTCTTAAAAATGGATTCCTACATGATCTTTTTTGACTGTCTTCTTTTCCTTAGTGTAATAGTTTCATCTATGCTGTAGCATGTATTCATACCTTATTTCTTTTTATTGCTGAGTAGTATTCCGTTGTATGGATAGATTACATTTTGTTTACCTTTTCATCAGTTATGAATATTTGGGTTGCTTCCACATATTGACTATTTTGAATAACATTGTTATGGATATTTGTGTATAAGTGTTTTTATGGACATTTGTTTTCAGATCTCTTGAACTTATATCTAGGAACTGAATTGCTTAATCATATGGTAACACTATGTGTGACATTTTGAGGAACTGCTAAACGGTTTTCCAAAGTGGCTAGACAAATTCACATTCTCACTTGCAAAGGGTTTCAATTTTTTCATGTCTTTTTTTCACGCCAACGCTTGTTATTGTGAGTCCTTTTTTTTTCCTCTCCTTTTTATTTTTTCTTTGGCTGCGTTGGAAATTTTTTGCTGCGCTGGAAATTCATCGCTGCGTGCCGGCTCTTCTCTAGTCGTGGTGAGTGGGGGCTACTCTTTGTTGCAGCGTGCGGGATTCTCATTGCGGTGGCTTCTCTTGTTGTGAAGCATGGGCTCTAGGCACGTGGGCTTCAGTAGTTGCAGCATGCAGGCTCAGTAGTTGCGGCTCACGGGCCCTAGAGCACACAGGCTTCAGTAGTTGCAGTGTGTGGGCTCAGTAGTTGTGGCGCACAGGCTCTAGGGTGCACGGGCTTCAGTAGTTGTGGCTCGTGGGCTCTAGAGCGCAGGCTCAGTAGTTGTGGCACACGGGCTTAGTTGTTCCGTGGCATGTGGGATCTTCCTGGCCCAGGGATCGAACCCAGGTCCCCTACATTGGTAGGCGGATTCCCAACCACTGTGCCACCAGGGAAGTCCCAATGAGTCTTTTTGATTGTAACTAACCTAGTGGATGTGAAGTGGGATCTCATTGTGGTTTTGATTTGCATTCCCCTGATGATTAATAATGCTGAGTATGCTTCATGTACTTCTTGGACTATATTATATCTTCTTTAAAGAAATTACTATTCAGAACCTTGCCCATTTTTAGATTGGGTTCTTTTCACTGACGAATTTGTTGTCTCATTCCCTTAACAGACATATGATTTGCAAATATTTCAAAATATTTTTTATATTTCTGTGGGTTGTCTTTTCACTTTCTTAATGGTTTCCTTTGAAGCACAAATGTTTTTAATGTTAATAAGATTCAATTTATCTATTTTGCCCTTTGGCACTTGTGCTTTTGGTATCATCTCTAAAAAAACTATTGCCTAACTCAAGGTCACAAGATTTATTCCTATATTTTCTTCTAAGAATTATATAATTTTTAGCTCCACATTTAGGTCTAAGATCTATTTTGAGTTAATGGTGTAAGAAAGGAGTCCAACTTAATTCTTTTGCATGTGGAAATCCTGTAGTCCCAGCACCACTGTTGAAGAGACTATTCTTTCCCCAACTAAATTGTTTTGGCATCCTTATCAAAAATCAATTAACCATTTATTTCTGGATTCTCAATTCTATTCCACTGATCTATATGTCTATCCTTATCTGGTACTACCCTGACTTAATTATTGCAATTTTGTAGTAAGTTTTTTTAAATGGGAAGTGTGAGTCTTCTACCTTTTGTTTTTCTTTTTCAAGATTGTCTTGTCTATTCTGAATCCTTTGAATTTTCATATTAATTCTTGCATCAGCTTGGCCATTTCTGCAAGAAAACCAGGTGGGATTTTGATAGGGAATCTGTAGATCAATTTGGGGAGTATTAACATCTTTACCATAATATGTCTTTTTATCCATGAATGAGATATCTTTTAATTTATTTACATCTTTTAAATTTCTTTTCAACAATGTTTTGAAGGTTTCAGGGTATACATTTTATATGTGTAGGGTTAGATTGAAGCCTGTGCTTGGAAAAAGCCCCTGGGATGGAAAGACTTTTTGCAGCAAAGAGCCTGATAGCTGAAAATTGTGTAGTGGGTCTGGTGATGGGCTGCTGTTGAGTAAAGCAGGGTCAAGGGCCAGGATAGTAAGGATGTGGCTTCCTAGGTTAGCAGGGGGTAACCTAGGTTAGCAAGTATAAGAGTGAGGATACTGAGAGTTCTCCTGACGTCCTCACTGTGGCCTGGCCACCTGAGTCTACTGATCTGGGCATGCCTTAGCGATGGATAAGAAATACACCAGGGAACCCTAAGTTCTTCAACATCAAGTATATCCTTAACCTCTTTAAGCAAACACTTGTCCCCACCATGTCCATGTGTCTGAGTGTCTCATTTCTGCTGACCCACAAGCTAATGGGTGTCCTGGTCTCTCATAAATGGCCACCGGCAAATTCCCTAGGGCCCCTGGGTGTGTGCTCTCTGCAGCTCATGGATGACTACAGCACCAACTTTTTCAAAAGGCAAAATACCCAGGGATAAGGGAGACCCAAAAAAGTCATTTCCCCTAGAAAGAGTTCAAGGAGGTTGGAGACTGCCTGTGGTGATGAACTGATCTATAATCGTGACAGGCTAACATTGTTCCTGAGTGCTGCAACAGGCTTCAAGCACAAGAGAGCTCAGGAAACAATCTCTTTAAAAAAGATGAAGCACAGATAATGGTTTTATTTTGTCTGAACCCAATAGGAAACCCCATCCCAAACCCTTTCAATCACACTGCAGTGTCATTACCCCACTCCATCAATGCTGTTCATCACCTCTGACAGTGACAAGAAGACCTCCAGGATGGCATTTATTTCATGGAAATGGATGTATCAGTTATTTGTGTGACCCCGGAGGGGAAACATTTGCAAGCTGAGAAGCATCCGCAGAAGCTATCCCTCTGGGTGGCCATGTGTGGGAGTGAAGTTGACACCCTGTTGCTGGAATTAGATTTCTTTTTGAAAATAGATGTTTGGGAGAAAATGCCAGTCTCTTCCTTCCTTGCCCTGCCCACTCCTCACCAACCCCCTCTCCACCCAAGTTCTGCCTGGTCCTATGATAGATGTCGCTCTCTAGAATCAGCAAAGAAAGGACTGGGTGCGCATCTTTGGAACTTCATTGGTATCTGACCTTTGTTAGGTAGCCTCCCATGTCCTGACACCAGGCTACCCTGCTCTCATCATGTCTCTGTCTTGGACCACCTGGCATTGAGAACCCCCGGGAAGGCTCTGTTTGTACATCCCCCCGTGAGCAAATGACCTATCAGGCAAACTCCACTTTTGGTTTTCTCTTTACACTTGTATTTTCTATTTATTTTTAAAATGCAAAATCAGGCACACCCCACACCCAATATGAGAAATATAGCTTTGTAAAACTTGGCAACTCCACAGTCCTCTGCAAAAAGAGGCAGCATCTCTAAGGGGTTTTCCAAATCTAGAGTTTGAGGATTAGCACTTTCAAAAAGACAAGATGCCCTTCTTGTTCTCAAAGAAGAGGTAGGGAAGCAAAATGAAAACAGATGAAATGATAGAAAATACAGATGACCCCTGAACAGCGTGGGTTTTTGTGGGTCCAATTAAAATGTGGATTTTTTTTAACAGTAAATACTACAGTACTACATGATCTGAGAGTGGTTGAAACCAGGGATGTGGAACTGCGGATACAAGGAACTGCACATACGGAGGGCAGACTATAAATTATACATGGATTTTCCACTGGGTGGAGCGTGGGTGCTCCTAATTCCCATGTTGTTCAAGGGTCAACTGTACTTGATGAGATCCTAGGAAATGTAGACACTCAAATAAATTGTGGCTGTTATTACATAGGCACCATGAATATATTAATGTGTGTATATATGTATGTATGTGTAATTTGTTTATGTAGACACATGTACATATATACATACAGAGAGAGAGAGAGAGAGCTCTTAAGACTGAAACATCCTATGAGGTAGGTGATATTATTTCTACTTTACAGACGAAGCACTTAAAGTTTTGTGAGTACAAATTACTTGCTCAAGGACACCCAAGACTGCGATTCCAAATCAGACGGCCTGGGCCCAATGCACACATGTTTCCACCTGCTCAGTATCTGTCTCCTTTCTTCTGGTGATGACATTGCAATGGTCCTTTTTTTGGAAACAGCCTTCCCCCATGTTGTGCAGACTTCCGGGGACTGTCAGTCAAGGGGCCATGCCCTCCTCTGCCCAACTGGCAAGTAGGTGATCAAAGTCGTTAAGTAGACTCTGTCTCCTAGGAATCTGAATCCTGAAAGGAATGGCACAGTGATGGCTGGGGCCGATTCATCCCAGTGGTTGCTGCCGGGAGAAACGATTCCATTTGTTCCTGCGTTGCAAACTCTCCAGGCCACTCTGGGCCAGTCCTTCCTGAGGGCAACTCCTTCAGGCTGCCCCCCCGAGCTGTGAAGTTCCCTTCTGCAGAGGTAGGAGGTTGCAGGAGAGCACCGTCAGATCCCTTCCCCCAGGGCCACAGCAGCACTGGCCCTGATGGCTCACAGCTGAGGCCCTCCCAGCACTTGCCCTCAGCCACAAAGAGCCCCCTCACCTGGTTGAGGACCTTGTCCAGGGGACAGCCTGCAGGGGTACAAAGACCCAGCCCCCTTGCCTCAATCCGGACAACCCTCAAGGCCATCTCAGGTCCAGAGCTCCCCCTCGGATCAACTGAGGCTTCTGCTGCAATTACGGTTCAACTTCTCCCTGCTGCCTTCACTCCCTCACAGGTGTGACCCCTGTGACCACTCTCGGTCCACCTGCTGAATGCAGATTCCCATCGAAGAGCCCAGGGAACACGACCTAAGACCGTAGCTCTGACTAAACTTCTATGACTTGTTGCCAAAGACCCCTAATTGATTCAGCCAGCTCTGTGTACCCCTGTATGAGTTCCCTAGGGCTGCCATAACAAAGTACCACAGACTGGGTGACTTAAACAACAGCCATTTATTTTTTCATGGTTCTGGAGGCTAAAAGTCTGAGGTCAAGGTGTCGACAGGGTTGGTTTCTTCTGATGTCTTTCTCTTTGGCTTGTAGACGGCCATCTCTGCCCAGTGTCATCATGTGGTCTTCCCTCTGGGTTTGTCTGTATCCTGATTTCCTTTTCTTATAAGTACACCAGTCATGTAGGATCAGGGCTCAGCCGTGTGACCTCATTTAACTTAATTACCTCTTTCAAGGCCCTCTCTCCAAATACAGTTACATTCTGAGGTACTGGGCATTAGGGCTTCAACAAATGAATTTGGGGTGGACACAAGTCAGCCTATAAAAAGCTCTAAAGCCTGAATTCCCTCCCCATCAACAGCCTACCGCTTCGCATTGTATGGTTCGGAATCTAGGCTGTGAGCAGGTGAGTCTGAGTGCTTGACTCTTCTCATTGCAGACTGGATACAACTGCAAAGTGTAACTCTGAAATGTAGTGAATAATATCAATGACAGTACAGGATATATAAAACAGAAAGTGGAATTAAGATGTATCCATTTTAAGTGAAGAAGAACTGCTATCTTCCTTTGAGATGTAGGCAAGCTATCAAATCAGTGAGGGAAGATGGACGGGTCAGGGGTCAGGATAACCAGAAGTCATGTTAAAATAAACCAAGTTGGAGTCTCTTCGTAATTATTATTAGCATGAAAAAGAAAACCATAGGAGAGTTTATTTTATGATTTTGGTATGGAAAGTGCCTTCCTAAGAATGTCCCCAAACTCAAAAGCATTTTTCAAAACGGATCAGTTTAACGATGTTAAAAAAGAATCACCAGGGCTTCCCTGGTGGCACAGTGGTTGAGAATCTGCCTGCCAATGCAGGGGACACGGGTTCGAGCCCTGGTCTGGGAAGATCCCACATGCCACGGAGCAACTGGACCCGTGAGCCACAATTACTGAGCCTGCGCGTCTGGAGCCTGTGCTCCGCAACAAGAGAGGCCGCGATGGTGAGAGGCCCGCGCACCGCGATGAAGAGTGGTCCCCACTTGCCGCAACTAGAGAAAGCCCTCGCACAGAAACGAAGACTCAACACAGTCATAAATAAATAAATAAATAAATAAAAGAACGTGAATTTCTTTAAAAAAAAAAAAGAATCACCATTGAAATGATGTGCAGCTAATTATGATGTGCAGCTAATTAAGATTGGAAACAAAGGGAGAAGCCGTGAAACCACACTGACAAACATGCTGAACATCACCCCTTCTCCCTTAGGCTCATGATCCAGCATCTACAACCCCCAGGTCCTTGACAGCACAGAGGAAACTGTGTTCTTGCTTCCTGGAGGGTGTCTGCAGTGTTGCCAGCCTATGTCAGCAGACTGATTCCCCGCCTGTTGCATCGGTAACCCATTCTGTCATCAGCAGGTCCAAGCAGTCCTGGCTTGGTCTGTGGAAGCTGATTATACCTTACCACTTGCTGCGAAAGTCAAGGCCTTTGGGTTGATTCATCTCTATTTGTGGTTGCTGTGCCAGCCCCAGCCAAGTTTGTAGCAAAGGAAGAGTCAGATTGGAAGGAGTGTATGGAATTTGATCCCTCTGACTAATCACCAGAAAGCAACCAACTCAGCTAAGCTTTCCTTGTGAAACAAGGAAAAAAGGGCTTACTTCTGGTAAAAAAAAAAAAGTCATGAAAATAAAAACAATAAAGTCAAAACTATGAAAAAATATTTATCATGTATACTACTGAAAATGCTAATTTTCCCAACTTATGAAGAATCTCTATGGAGTAACAAGGAAATGATCCGATAAATAAGTGGGCAAACAATGGAAATGGTTCAGAGTTAAGGAAGTACAAATGATTGCTGGACATTTGAAAAAGTACTCAGCTTCACTAAAAATAAGAGAAAGTGCTATTAAGTCCAATTAAGACCATTTGGGGTACTGTATTTTAGCTATCATCCTGGTAAAGATCAAAAAATAAAAAAATGTGAGCACACTGGAATTGTTGAGGATGTGGGGGAACAAGCCCCATCACAAAATGTTGGTAAGGGTGTGCGTTGTTCCTTTGCCAATGGATGGCAATTGGTAATATCCATGAAAATAAAAATGCACACACCATGTGACCTAGAAATTCTACAGATCCTCCCACATAGTGTGAAATAGAATGTTCACAAAGGTACATACTTCAGCAGCAAATGTACGAGTGAGAGGAGTGGCAACAATTCTGGGACAGAAATTGATTGTTGTACCTCGATATCCATTCTCCTCTCCTTCTTTCTTAATAGAACCCCAAATTTTCCACCAACTCCCTGGGTTGTGATGACATTTCCCATCCTCCCTTCCAGCTAGGTGTAGCTTTGTGGCAGGTTTTGGAAACTGAGATATAAGTGAAAGGACTTTGTGAGCTGGGAATTGTCCTTCTTGACAGTGAGCATGTTGGTCTTCAGGCTGGAATGCAGTCGTGAAGGCTGGAGCTCAAGCAGCCACCTTCAAACACGAGGAGAAATCCATGAGCTAGGAAGAGAGGAACAACAAGATAGAAGGACCTTCAGTCTCTGAGATTGTGGTTACCAACACCAGCCCTGAGCCACCTAACTCTGCTCATCTTTTTTCATGATATACACTTCTATCTTGTTTAAGCCACTAAGTCATTATTTTAGATACTTTAAAAAAGACTTTGGTAAAATAAATTATGGAACACACACAACTGAACATTAAACAACTCTTTTAAAGAATGAGGCAAATCCACTGAGGTACACACAGAAGGATATACAGGTATGCTGAGGTGAAATGTTTTACAAGATACATATTTTATGTGAAAAAAGCAAGGTGCAAAAAGTGTTATAAATTGTTACCATTTCTGCAAAGAATAAATATCGCTAGATTGTATGTTGTTGATGTGTAGATTAGCTCTTTCTGGAAGGGTACAAGACACTGATAACAGTAGTAGCCTTTGAGCAAGGAAACTGGGGAACCAGGGAGCAAGAGACTTGTAGCTCTATGCCCCTTGTGTACCTTTTGAACTTATCCTTTGTGTATGTATTATCTATTTACAATAAGTAATATAATTTAGAAAAAATGAGAAGATGCGGCTGAGGATGTCTGTTTGTTCCTCTGTTTGGGGATGAGGCAGAGAGATGGAAATCTCTGGGGCAGAGGGAGGGGAGGGACATACGTAATGTGTAGGAGGTAACACATGCATCACAGGCTAATTGCTGACAGCACAGCATTAGAACCAGCAGGTGGGGTGGATGGATGCAAATGAATAAGGTATTAGCAGTGAGATCCAGAGAGAAGCAACAGGCCAGGGAGGAATTTGTGTGACAGATCTGAGAGGACCACGTTCTGACTACGTGTGATTTCTGCCCAAGTCAGAAAAATCATCCTCGGTTACTTCTAGAAAATAGCAATGTATGGTCTGTGCATATTGAAGGCAGAGCAGGAAAGTGATTGAATTCTCTAGCAATCTCCTGAGTGTGACAGTTTGTTTGCTGCAATGAAGCGTTGTTGTTTTTTTTTTTCCTTCCTCCATCTTAGAGTGTTTTTGATAGATATATTCTTGAAAGTAGAAGCTGGAGGGATGTTTCATTTTCTGGGTACAGAAAACACACATAAACAAGGCAATTAGAGCTAGGTTGTAAAGTGTTTTAAAGATGTCAAAGGAAGTGAGGAGCCATAACATTTAGGAATCACCTGCAGGTCAGCGGCAAGTAAGATACAGGACTCTTGCCCTTAGCAAGTGTGCTAAGGAAATTGACATGGATGCTGCTTGAGGTATAAACAAACTAATCAAAACTGGACTGATTGAGTACAAGTAATTCCAGTCAGGATCATTAATATGAACTGCCTAATTAGCATGCAGCCAAGTAGCTCCCATATATATATACATAGTTAGATGTTTTAGATTGATTTTAAGTCTTCTCTGAAGACAGTAATAAAGTCTGTGAACATGTTTGCTCAGCTTCAGAAATCTGTGCCGCATACCTAGTAAAGTGACTTAAAAAAAATCGGTGATGCCAAGTGCTGATGAGAAAATGGAGCAATTAAAAGTCTCCTATATTGCTGGTGGGAATGCAAAATGGTACCAGCTCTCTGGAAACCTGTTCGGCTTAAAAAAGTAATAAAGTTTAACATGTACTTAGCATAGACCAAGAAATCCACTTCCTGGGTTTTTACCCGAAAGAAATGAAAACTTAGATTCACACAAAACCCTCTATGTGAACGTTTATAGTCACTTTATTCATAATTGTCAAAAAACTGGAAACAACCCAAGTGTCCTTTAGCTGATGAATGGCTATACGGAATGTGGTATAATTAAGTCCTACTCAGGAATAAGAAGGGAGGAACTATTGATACACTCAACTATATGGATGAATCTCAAATGTATTATGCTCAATGAAAGAAGTCAGACTCATACTGTATGATCCATTTATAAAACATTCTAGAAAATTAAACTATAGGGACAGAATACAGATTAGTGGTTGCCAGGGGTTGGAGAAGGAGGGAGGAATTTGCTGCAAAGGTGCGGAGGGGAAGTTTTTTTTTTTTGGTTGGGGGAGAGTGATGGTACAGTTCTATGTCTTGATTTTATTGGTAGCCACACAACAATATGCATTCTCAAGACTCATAGAACTGCCTACAAAAAGGGGAAAATACTACCGTATGAGAATGATACCTCACTAAACCTGACTTTCACATAAAAAGCCTGTAGCTTGATGGGGGTTTCTGGGATGCTACCAAGTGTTCTGAATCTCATCTGCATGGGGGTTACGTGGGTGTACATGCACGAAACAATTCATTGAGCTGTACACTTAAGATTTGTATACTTTACGTACCCCACTGAATGTATTTTATATCTTATTTTAAAAAATGAATGAAGAAGAAAAAAATGTCATAGTTGTTAAAAAACAAAATTCAACCGAGTAAATTATAAAGATCTTATTGGCTTTATTCAACAATTCATGAATCGGGCAGCATCCCTTCTAGCGGAAAGAAAGGAGCTCCAGAGAGCTGTACGAAATGGAAGGCTTTATAGGCAAAAGGGGTCATGATGAGGAAGTTATACCAGCAAAGAGCTGATTGTTTGTGGCAAGGTCACCTTATTTTAGGGGACCTCAGGGGTCTATCAAGCAGATTACCTCACCAGTGCTGACCAGTAATTCCAGATGGATTGGTTTAAGATTCCATTCCTGGCAGGAGACTGAAACTGTGATTAAGTTAGGTTTTATTTTTTAAAAAATATTTATTTATTTATTTAGGCTGCAAAGGGTCTTAGTTACGTCACGCTGGATCTTCGTTGCAGCATGCGGGATCTTTAGTTGGGGCACGCGGGATTCTTAGTTGCGGCATGCGGGATCTAGTTCCCCGACCAGGGATCGAACCTGAGCCCCCTGCATTGGGAGCATGGAGTCTTACCCACTGGACCACCAGGGAAGTCCCTTAAGTTAGGTTTTAAATCTCAGTTTGGTAACACGGGGCTTAGCACAAGTGACTCCATTTTGGGTCCATTGTCTCTCTCTCTTTTTTTTAACATAGTTAGGAGAGAAAGAGGGGGGGCATATTAAATGACTCTGTACAACCCTGTTGGCATGGATATAAGACCACAAATATGATGTCTGATAATAGTGGGCAGGAAAGTTGTGGACACCAGGACAAACGTCACCAATGTCACCGTCTTGCTTAAGGCTGACCCTTTGTATCAACGTGTGTTTGTGGCTTTTCTCTCTATTGAATTCTGCTTCTGACAGCTGCTTTTCCATTTCTAGCACTTTCTCCAACACATCCTCTGCTGGGGAGAAGGGGTGCAAAAAGAGAAAGCCGAGCTCTGAGGACACACACATTTGGGTTCAGATTCCAGTTTCCATATTTAGAAGCTATATGAACTTCAGCAAATTCTCCATGTTTTTTCATCAGGCAGGTTTTTTTCTCGATGAGCCACACATGTATACAGAAGTCACGGTGTCCCAGGGATCTTCATGAACATTACAACTCTTTCAGTAACGACTTTGAAACACCCTATTTTGAACTAACACCTCTTTTAGGGTTTGAATGATTTCCACAGCAGTAACAGAGAACTGTAAGAACGCCATGGCCCCCTTATGAAGTCATCTGCACAGGGCCGATTGATTTGGATGGTATCAGTTCTGATAATCCTTCCCTGGACGGCAGTGGGGTAGAGTCCCATTTACTTATTTTGTACAGAACAAAAACTGCTGCAGCTCCTAAACAGCCTAACTTTATTCCTACAAACATGCAAAAGTTCAACTCTGCCCAGCACCACTGGCTGTTGACCAGAGTCACAGGTGAGCGTGGTGGCTTCCTTTTAACCTAGATGCGAAGAATACATCCCTGACCTCTGAGATCAGAGAGAAAGGGAACTTAAACACAGTCTTGGATATATTAGAACACAGGTTTTTTTTTTTTTTTTGGTTTGTTTGTATTTTATATTCTGGATAGGCAGATAGTTTATTTTCAAGTAATTAGTCACTCAGAGCTTTTCGGATGCAATGTCTCTGGGCGCTTATTGTTGTGAAACTTCAACCTGCTTCTATCAAGCCCTGGACTTATCCAGGGCTTATGTGATCTTGACCTCAAATTGTCTGTCATGAACCTTGGGGCTGCTTTGCTGTGACTGGTCACTCTGCCATCCTTCTGTTGGCTTTGAAACGCTTCCCTCTTTTGGCCCAGGGATGCAATGAAGCAAGTTACTTGGATCTGTGCCTTCAGCAGTTCTACCCGAGGTTTCAACAGTCATAGGTGGGTTCACAGGGTGAAGGTTTAATCAGGTGAATCCAATGAACAAACTGTTTTGTTTCTAGGCTAGATTTGCGTGGTAGCATATTTGTCTCCTTTTGTGAAGAGAGTGCATATTACTATCCCATCATCTTCTATACTATATCGAATTACCAATATAATTGTCATCAGCACTTCTGGAAAGTGCTGGTGGCCTATTTTGTACTTGTTTGTGCTAATCAATGTTAATTACAAAGCAAGCACAGGGGTTAATGAATTATAATGGGCTTAATTAAGCTTGACAGTAACAGATGGCATAACCTTTATGTTATGACCTGGTTAGAGGAACAGAAAAGGACAAAAATGGGCCAAAGAATCATCACATAGAAATTCATATTTATATACTGGCCATCTACAGAAACAGAACAGTGTAATGAGTTTATTGGTTTTGCTAAGTGTCAATGTTAACATATGACAATCTGGCACTATTGGAAATACAGACAACTATAAGATCTGCTCTTTACCCTTCAAGGCTTTATAATTGGATTGGAAGAGCGACACAGAAAACCAAGGTTGAAAGTTCTCCAGTGAGTAACAATTGAGTGGTGCTGACCGTGTTACAAAACATTTGGAAGAGGGAGCAATTGCACTGAGATGGTGCAGTGGGGGAAGACTGGGGATGGTAAAATTCAAAGGGAGAATTGGACCCAGGAGAGGAGGAGAGGAGATGGCATTTCTGCTGGGCGCACAGTATGGCGGTGGGAATGCCAACAATGTGTTCAGAGAGCATCCGTTCTTCCATGAATCGGCTTCATTGACTTAAGTTCCCTGAGGGAGTGGGCAGTGGGGAAAGTGGTGTCCGCAGTCACGTTGCCTGTCTGAGCCTTGATCTCCTCATGTGTAATGTAAGAAATGAACCTAAAGACTTTCAGCTTCAAACAACAACTCCAAAGGCCCTTGATTAGGGCCCCAGCTCAGAGGTATTTTTTATGTCACTCATATTTCTACATGATTAACAAGGCTCCTGAATGGTCCTATCCATCCAAAACCTTTCTCATTAGATAAGATAGGATGTATTTGAATGCAAGCGATTACACACACATACCCTAAACCAAATGGCTTAACCAACAACCATTGGTTTAGTGCTTATGAATGTTGTGAGCAAGGAAAAAGACCCTTTTCCTCTACCCTCTTAAGCTGATAACCTGGGGTGTGCAAATTAAACTGACAAAATAAAAATTAACAGAAGAAAGCGTTTATATTGTATGCACATGGAAGGCATCACAGAAAAGGAATGAAAACTCTCGAAAGCAGTTAGGGCTGGGAGCTTATTACATCGTGGAGAGGTCACTACACAAAGGAAAAGGGTTCTGGTCTTCTAGTGGCTATAAATTGTGGAAAGATAAATATATGGGGGAAAGGAATGGAAGATAAAGATTTGTTTAGTGAGGGTTTGCTGACTTTCTGTCTCTAGTAATAAGGCTTATTCTTCTCTTGGTATGGGGGAGAGGAGGAGGAACACATTCACAAAGGGAAATTTATGGCGGAGGGCAAAGAGCTCTTTCTGTGTTGGTTTCTTTTTAATTGCCTTCAGAGTACAATAATTCTCATGCCACAGCGGCATATTTTTGGGGTGGCATATTCTGATCCCCTTCAGGCTACAGGTCAGCTTGGTGGTTCTTCTGGTCTGGACAGGCTCTGTCATTCTGGGCTGCTCTCATAAGGCTGTGATCAGCTCATGAATTGGCAGGGTCTGGCTGGTGCAAGGTGGCCCCACTCCCGTGTCTGGTGGTTGGCTGGCTATTGGCTGTGGCACTGGGTTTGACTGGTCATGCCATCATTCAGCAGGCTAGCCTGAGCTTGCTTCCATATGACAGCAGCAAGAACCCTGGAGTGAGAGTGAAAGCATGTAAGGACTTTTGAAGCCTAGGTTGGAAATAACAAAGTTAATTCTGTTGCATTCGATGGGCCAAAGCAAGTAACAAGGCTGGCCATATTAAACAGGTGGAGAAACAGCCTCCATCCCTGACTGAAGGCCACTGCAATGTGACAGTGCCAAGTACAAGAACATGTGGGGAGAATGTATCACTATCTTTAAACCTCCAACACTGCTTTATGTAAAGAGGCTTCCTCACTATTCCTGGGGCAGGACCCTTGCTTTCCCATCTCTGAATACTTGTTCAAGGCATTTCTTTGCCTCAAAAGTCAGCTCCTCATCCATCTTGAGGTTCAGATGCCATCCCTCCTGCAAGGCTTGTCTCCACAACTAATTCATCTGTGAAAATTTTCCCCATCCCTCCAACTAAATGTGGTTTCTCATTCTGAAGAAGTTGAAATGCTTCCACAGACTTGATAAAGTCCATCTATTCTGAACTCTCTGTGACCATAGGTCTAGTTATAAGCAATTGAAAACAATCCTTCTTCTGTCTTTTGGTATATAAAATGACTGTGATTTAGGGTGATAGCTTCTATTAAATTGAATCTGCTGTGATTTCTTCATTCACTTCTGCTGTAAAAGAAAGCTGCCACTCATAGTTCCCTGCCTATAGCTTTGTGGCAAATTACTGTGTATGACTTTCATTGTTACTTTGGAGTTCAGGTTTCTCTCTCCGGCTCCAAAGTACACTTTTTCAAATTACCTTTGCATTTAATATTTAGTATTTTAGGAGATCCTAAATTTACTTAAAAATTTTATCACTTAGAACATGAAAATTGTTTTGTGTTCGGATTTGATGTCTATGATTTCTGTCTCTGATGTGATTATGCATTTGTTTGAAAACCAGAATACTTAGTTTATTCGCTCACGGCATACCTCTGAAATTCAACTTAAGTCCTATGACGTAAGGTACTCCCACATGAGGATAATAAGTGTACTGTGTGATATAATGCTTGAGGTCAGTACTTGCACGTAGGAAAACAGATGGGTTTTTGAGATGTCAGTGTATTCTTTGTTCCAATTTAAGTGTGCCAGTCTGCTGTTTACCAAGGTTTTTAAAAAGTCATATTTGTGAGAGTGTAAATCAACTTTATTCCTTAGAGGCTGGAGGAAAAATATATAACTGTACATATAGCTGACAGGAATATGGTTTTTTTTTTCTGATAATGGTATTTCAAGATGATTCAAATATTTTGAGGTGGAGTGAACATTCTGTTTCAGTGCTTTCTCACTTTGAAATGAAGGAGCTAATTCTCAGGGAGTTTAAATCACTCACAACTATTTGGCAGTAATGAGATTGCTAAACATCAGGAAAAAAAATTCAACAATAAATAAGCTCCAAATAAGACCCAAATAAGCTACATCAAAACAAGCAAACAAAATTAAACCAACACACACACACACACACACACACACACACAGAGGCCTTAATGGTGATGGGATTAATACTCCATTCTCATTTAATACTATTTGGGTTTTAACCTAGGCCTCAGAATCTTTTCTTCCTTCCATCACCATTCAATCTTTTTTTGGAAAATAGAAATGCCCTTCATTCATCCAAATGAATGTCCAAATTATAGGTTCTTAAATGCTTTTGTGCCCTGGACCCTTTCGATTGTCAGGTGAAAGCAACATTTTCAGAATAACATTATTAAATGCATAAAATAAAATACATGGGATGGGAAGGAAAATCAATTATAATGAAATACAGTGAGCAAGATATAAGAAAAATAAATTTGTGATAGAGTAACACGTGGTTATATTAAATAACAAGATTTAGTCAGTCTAATGACTACCATAATTTCAAAGTAACAATGATTTTTAACAATTTTAGAAAGCTGCAACAATTATAATTTAACAGGAAAATATCTTTAATTTCTAGAGGTGTCAAAATCTCTGGTATTACTAAAGTTAATATATTTTATGTTACAGATATAATTTTTCTTTTCTCTCATCCAAGTTCACGGACCTTCTGGCAGATTTGTAACTTTAGTGGCTCCCATGAATACCTGCTTCTTCCTGGTGGGTGTCGCCTGCCACACCCATGGGGGGCTTGCTGCCTTTGACCAATGGGAAATCAGCAAACTGAGCTTCAACAGAGCCACTGGGTGTGCCCTCCTGGAAGGCTTCTTTACCCAACTAAGAAACCCGGTCTAACCTTTTTGAGGATGAGAAAGAGGACGAAGCACAGGCTTCCCAGTAATCCCAATTGAGTCCAACCTCCAGCCCCTAGCCCTGTAAGTTAGCCCAGGTGACACCAGCAACCCACAGAACCGTGAGAAATAATAAGTGGTTTTTGTTTTAAGCCGCTAAATTTGGGGCTGTTAGGCCAGGATACACAACAGATGTGGACCCCTGAATTTTTTCCACTGACCCTTTGGACCCCAGATGGAGACACATGAGCGTTTTCCACTATCAGTATTTCAAAGCTTCCACACTCTTTTGAGATCACTAACCCCTCGCTCCCCTACGTGTGGGTCGCAGCCGGCTGCAACCACAATCCCGGGAGTTTGTTGGAAATGCAGCATCTCAGGTTTCAACCCCAGAACTGCCCAATCAGAATCTGCAAGTTCACAAGATTCCCCAGGTGAGTTGTATAAGCGTTAACGTTTGCAAAGTACTTGGAAGCATGCACGGTAAAGTTTGAGAAGACTAGCCAACTCTATCTTGTAATTAATCTGCCCTTTCAGAGACTTCTTTCACTCTCGGT
This sequence comes from Balaenoptera acutorostrata, assembly GCF_949987535.1. Taxonomy (NCBI): domain Eukaryota; kingdom Metazoa; phylum Chordata; class Mammalia; order Artiodactyla; family Balaenopteridae; genus Balaenoptera; species Balaenoptera acutorostrata. Next base: position 46,215,632 of record NC_080078.1, read on the forward strand.
TAAAAATATTCTCTGGCCAAGTCTCTGTTCCGTACTGCCAGGCGTGAGTTGCAGACTTACTGTCTCATATGCAAAAGCTCCAGGAGTGGTAGGTGGTCTGTTTTGTCAAATGGCAAAGTCACGAAGGGACAGAGGGCTTATAGGCAAGTATAGGATGTTGGAAAAATGAATGAATGAATGAATGCTGAAACATTCCAAACTACCAACCAATAAAGCCCCAGACACAGAAAATCGCTTTAATGAGTAAAACTAGAACACTTCCTACAAAGTTTGTGTAATTTGCTGTCTTTAAGAATTGGGCTGGCTTTGCCGGCTCTGGGGCCCTCTCACGTTCTGTGCGCTGAGGCCCCCGACCCGGACAGGGTGGTCGCGAGC